>NC_056661.1:163834392-165162517 GCF_018350195.1 Panthera tigris
TACGGAAAGCATAGAGAGGAAAAGTCACAACACTAATCCCGCCACCCGGAGAAGAGTGATATTAACGCCGTATTCTACCTTTCCCGGGGCTTTTCCTGCTTGTACATAAAAACCCTACTTAGAAGGTCATGGTTGAGAGACAGGCCAGCCTGGTGGGTGAGTCCACACTGATGGGGCAGCTAGAGGAGCTGCTGGAAAGGACGGAGTGTCCGTCTCGAGGGCCCCGTTGCCCTGTAAAGATGGGCGTTTCCTCTGGCGAGGGGGGTGACGGGAAGGTTTGAGCAGGCAGTGCGGTGGCCTGACCTCGGTCTCACAGGATCGCACCGTCTGTGGTGTTGGGAAGAGACCACAGGTGGGCAAGAGTGGAAGCTGGGAGACCTTTCTAGAGGCTCTTTGTATAATTCAGCCATGACACCGTTGATGGGGGCTCAGAGCAGAGAAGTGGCGCCCAGCTGTGGGGGGACTGGGTCCTCGGAGGGCCAGGATGCCATCGGGATTTGGGCTGGAGCCCTGAAAGAGCAAAGTGCATTTGGTGGAGGTTGGCCGCGCTGTGGGTGAGGCAGGTGTGGGGTTGTGATGTTCTGGGCCGCACACGCTGAGTTCCAGGGCCCCCCCCAGCGAGCAGGTGGGGCTGGGGGCCTCCTTTGAGGGGCTGTCGGCAAGTAGAGGGTGTGCACGACCTTGCGGTGGGTGAACTGATGAAGGAGTGGGTGTGGCTGGAGAAGAGCTGGGAAAGTAGGACAACAGTTTAGCCTTTTGTGACATTTGCAAAGGGCTTTGGAGCAAGGGGCCAGGGTGCTTTTCCTCGACAGCGAGTGGGAACGATGGCCATACCACACCCGCGTCTGGTCTCTTCATTACGAAGCCTGAAACCTTACGGTTGATGGCTCAGGGAGGCATCCTTCAGCTTTTGGGTTTGCCTTTAGAGCCTGGGGTGTATTCCCTTGAATATCTTGAATCTGCAAACACAAAAATTCTGGAAGCCCTTCCCTGCCGGCAGGTGGTTGAGCTTGACGTGGGGAACTACCGAAGCTCTTCGAAGAAGAAGCCATCCGCAGCTCACGTGCACAGCTGGCTGTGTGACTCGTTGTCCTGTGTGGTTCAGAAAACGGTTTCATAATGGAATCGCAGAGAGATTTTGAGGGTTAGCTGTGTACCATCCCAAAGTGACTCTTCTGCAGGAAGTGATGCTCACCCGGACGTGTGCCTTGGTGGCCTTTCTTTCTTTTTTTTATTTTTTAAATATTTATTTTATTTTTAAGAGACAGAGAGAGAGAGAAACAGAGTGCGAGCAGGGCAAGGGCAGAGAGAGAGAGAGGGAGACACAGAATCCGAAGCAGGCTCCAGGCTCCGAGCTGTCAGCCCAGAGCCCGACGCGGGGCTCGAACCCACAGACCGTGAGATCGTGACCTGAGCTGGCATCAGAAACTCAACCCACTGAGCCACCCAGGCGCCTCCTCAGTGGCTTTTAAAACACAGCACGACTGGGTCACAACTGGGGACTTTGGAAGTCCCCACCCACTAGTTTCTGGAAACTGTGGTTAAAATCCCCATGGATAAGAGATACACCGAACTAACTACAAGATCATGGTACTCACTTTGTAAAGGAAAGTTCAGCGCAGCACTTAAATCAGAATGGGGGTGCTTGAAAAATGAGCCATTTGGAGGAAGAAAAAGTGTCCCATTCATCACAGCCGACGGTCAGTGCCTCCCGGAAGCCGGGATGGTCTCCACACGGCGAACGAGACAGTTTTGCCATCATTTGGGGCTCATGGCTACCAATGTAACTTTTCTTCTTTCAGGTAAATGTCCTAGGAAGGAAAATATTGTTCTTTGCAGAACAGACTAGTTCAAGTATTTCACAGGAAATTAAAACCGTTCAGGTTCCTTGTAATGTCCGCTTTGGCTGCGGCCCTCGGAGGCCGTTGGGAACAGCCTCCGTCCTCACTGCGATTTCTGCCGCACCTGAGGACACAGATTCCTTCTACAAGTGGTTTTTCGTCGGACGACGGTTGAATTTCAATATGTGTGTCTTGAATTGTGTCATGGCTGCATTTCCACAGCCTTTAAGAGGCCGCAGCAGACGTGTGCGAAATCAGAGGGTCCCACGTCCCCGTTGGCTTTCTGGCCGGTTGTGCCTCAATCTGCCCGCAGCACCGTCAGACGCCAGGTGGCGGTGGCATTTCGGGGGAGGGGTCTCGCCACAGCTTGCAAGGAACTGTTCCTTCTCGTGTGGTTTCTGATCAGAACGGCACAAGTTGCTGTGTAGATCGTTTACTGGGGACTCTCATGAGGTCTGGGGAGGCCACAGTAAATCTTCTCTTTTTGGCTCGTTGCCTTTGATTGATCATTTTGTGTCTATAAATTATAGGCCACCGACACCCACAGAGGGGCAATGTCTTCTGATTGATGCAGTTTTCCTTTCTTTCTCGAAAGAACATTGAGTGCGATGACAGTAGCTGAAGGCCGGCAGGCCACTCTGTCTTCTGTCCTGTCTCTCGTGTGATGAGAAGAGAGCCCAGGCTGGGGATTTGGTGATTTGGTGTCGGTAGAGAAGCATTGCTCATTGGACGTGCTCGGGGTTGGGAGAGAGATCTCCTGCTCCCTAAGTACAAGCAAGCATGACATTGTCATGATTTAAGGGGCACGGGACAGGATCCCAGAAGCTTGGTTTCTAATCCAAGACAATTCATCACTGTCTTTGTCCTGATGATGGTCTTTACCTGGATGAGCTCTCGATTTCCTCAACTGTGAAGGAGATTTTTTTTTTTTTTCTGAAAAATCCCATTTCGTTTTAACATTCTGTGATTCCGTGAGAATCGCCACTCGCTTTGTCTCGTGGAGCCCTCCGCCACCTTGCTCCTTTTCTGTCTGGAACAGAGGGGCGCTGTGTGGGAACAGAGGAGTGTGAGGTGAGTCTGTTCACTTCTTGCCCTGGCCAGTTCAGATAACTCTTTGTCCGTGTTGAAAATCTAATTACGTTTTTAATAATAAGAAGGAAAAAGCAATCCGAGAACATCCTCAGTGTCTTTATCTACACCAGGAGCACCTCTGCCATCTCAAATAAGTTAATTTCTTCAGATGCTTCACTGAGTATCTGGCATTGAACCGGCCTCTCTCTGGCACATCGGTCACAAAGAGGGAATGAGAATGTGATCCCTTCATGTAATGCAGGAAACCTTTTTCTCCATGACTCCGCGCCTTGCCTTTATTAAAATGTTTTTTAAAATTTTTTTCATTTTATTTATTTGAGGGGGGAGGGGTGAAGGGAGGGAGGGAGGGAGGGAGGGAGGGAGAGAATCCCAAGTAGGCTCCGTGCTGTCAGCTTGGGGCCCGATCCCATGACCCGAGTGGAAGCCAAGAGTCGGGCACTCCAGCGGCTGACCACCCCCGCGCCCCCGTGAAAATGTTTTTAATGTCGTGCATGCTCGTTCTCTGTCTGGAACACACACGCACACTCACGCACACTCTTGCACGCACACACACACTCACAGTGCGGGGCTCAAAGGAGAGGATTTCCAGGACCAAGCAGTTGGCGGTGTGGCCCCTGATTTGCCACGAGCCCCCTGGTTAACGAGGAAGCAGAGCACGTCCCGGGTGGCTTCAGGGAGCCGGGGGGCTGGAGCCCAGACGCTGTGCCCTCCCGCGGACACCGGTCAGCAGATCGGGCGGTCTGAAGCCCAGCTCCCTGGGGATGGGATGCAGGGTGGCGGTGCCGGTGTATCTGGGTGAAAGTGAATGTTTTGCCGTCCCGGCAAAGGTGCAGGACGCCGAGAGGAAGCATCCCAGGCTGCCACTGCCAGAGACAGAGGGCGGACGTCCCGGCCAGCGGCCAAGCCCATCCCGGTGGGGGCTGTGGAAACCCCAAGGAAGGACGGACTCTCTGGGAATAGCGACAGGTGAATAAACTCATCAAGAGCTGGGCTGTGTGGACAAGTGACAGGGCAGGCGATGGAGGGAAGCTGACAGTTGGGGTGGGGGGGGCAGAGCCCACAGGGGACGATGGGCCAGCACTCCCGTGCCTTGGAAATAGTCCCACGGGAAGACTTGCTTTGCTCAGTAGGAGGAGAAGTGAATCAGAGGCCGGGGAGGCACGGGGGAGGTGTCCCGAGAGGGCAGCCCGGTCGCCCAGCCAGGCCACGAATCAGGACTGCAAGCGTGTGATTCATCAGCCCAGAATAGGCCACTGCCTCTAACGTCAGTGTCGAACGTCCCGGCATCATGGCCTTCACGCGGCAGCCCGACCCCACCCAGCCTGCTCTCCTCTGACTCACAGCACAGAGCAGACCCTGCCCTGGCTCTCCGCTCTCCCTGAGACCCCGCTCGTTCCCCGGGTGTATCCAGCAATGGCCAAGAATGACATCAGCTCGTCAGGTCTCCGTGCAACCCTGGGCAAATATGTAATAACAGTCCCACTGTGCGAATGAGGAAACTGAGGCTCACCTGGCAAGGCCCAGACAGGCCTGGGCCGCACTCTGCCTCTGACTCTGGTCGGTGGTCCCGGCACCACCCCGTGCAGCTGCTGGCCGGTCCACCCGACCTCTTGCTTCCACTCGAAGGCTGACCTTACAAAGCCCATGGCCGACCCAGCCCACAGCCCCCCTGCACCGTGCGGGTGCCTGCCATCCGGAACCCGGCCCGGTGCGGGGTTTCGCCGCAGCCTCTGCTGGGGCGTGTGCCCACGGCACTGCCCCATGCCGCCCTCAGAGCACCTGGTGCTGAGTGACGTGCACAGTCACCGGCCAGCCCTAATCAGTGGGCTGAAAGGTCACTTAGTTTGCTTCTGTTTCCAAGAACTCCGGTGCCCCAGGAAGCCCGCCTCCATTGAGGACTGGGCTGTGTTACGGTTTACTGAGGGGAAGGTGAGTCTGGGCTGCCCACAGTGGCTTCCACTTTTGCCCAGAAGATACGTGGGCATCACACCTACGCACAGTAAGATGCCAGTTTTGTTTAGAAGCTTATAAACTCTACTGAGTGAAGACAGTACCGAAATACCAAGATAAGACACCATTGTAAGCAATGCAGAAGCAACCACCTTGCAATATAGGAAGTTTTTAAAGTGAGGTCAGATGGCTCGTGTTCTGAACCGAACATCAGCGAGGAGTATGGGCAGGAGCGGTGGTTGGCAGGCTCAGGGCGGAGAACTCAGGCCAGACGTCATGGCGGGGACAAGCTGATCAACCCGCGTGCCTCCAGCTCTTCCTGGGCGCGCAGCGAGATGACCTTCCCCGTGTCCTGTGGCCAGACGCGGCCCCGTAACTGAGTGCCACCGAGATGGGAGAACAGGTGACGTGTGGCACTCCCAGTCCTGCCTCCGGAATCACGAGTGAAGGCACCTCTGTGGTTTAGGCCGCCCCATCTGTGCTTGGCCGTGGTGGCCCGAACAAACCACGGCACCAGCCAAAAGACGGTGTGATTCCTCTGAAAGGACACTGGGGTGGGGATGCCCAGAAACCTTGAGACACGGGGATTGACCAGACGTTGGCTTTCAGGCACCGCGTGGGTGGTGATGGACCAAGAGTTAGGTGGAGGCGGCCCTGGGGAGGCTCGCATCGGTGAAACCAGCTGTGGGAGCCATTTTGGTGGGTGAGAAACCCCTTACCTCAGATCCTGGAGCCACTGTCTCAGGAGAGACAGGGCATCTAGAACGTCCCACGAGCCCCATTCTACTGGCTACCAAATAATGAGATGCGGATGTGAGGTTCCCCAAGCCAACGGATGCCTCGAAAGGTGAAGTTTACTACGTAACAGCAGCCCCGTTTCCTCTGAAATTATCACTACAACAAAGGAATTGTGCTACGCTCCTTCTTTTGGGACACCTCCCTTCAGTTTTTTGTTCCCATCTCGTGGCCGCCCTTGATGTGCGCTTCAGTTTGATTCCATCTGGCAGGAGAGTTCACCTGGAGATCTGCCCCTAGAGTGGCCCTAGGGAAGGTTCCTGAGTTGCCCCTCAGAGACATTGCATCAGGTGAAACAGGTGTGCACCCCCTTTGGTTAAGACCCGGGAAATGACACGAGTGAAGTCCATTCTGCCGAGAAGAAGGGTGACTGGGTCCAGAAGGTTATGTCAGGGACTGTGTGAGCTGTCCTGGTTTTCGTGGCGGGGACGAGCGTGTGACCGCAAGGACATTTCACACAGGCTCCCTTGCTCCCGGATCTCCCTGGGCAGAGTGGTAAGCAGACCCCGAAGACTGTGGTATTTGTCTTGTGCCTGGTACCTGATAGATCACTGTGTCTCTCCTTCTCTCTCCCACATTCATCCTGTTCATGCATTTGCCTCACCGGAGCACCTAAGCTTTTCAGATCTGGGGCACAGGGACCTCCCGTTTGGTACCGAACTTTGTCACTGGGTTGGCTTGCAAGGTGCATAAGGGGTCTCTCAGATTTATCGCTGGAAGTTTAGAGCAGGCCTTCAAATCCTTTTAGGAGAAGTGAACGTTCCCAGGGTACAGAACCAAACCTCTAAGTCTCAGGAGAGCAAAGCAAAGAAAACGGCATTTGATCTTTCAGAAAACCACAGGGGTCTTTGCCTGTAGGTGACGGGATGCTAGAAAAAGTCTAATAGGTGAGAAAAAGCAGCATAAATCAAAATGCATAATCTGTTCATCACGTGTTTGCTTGAAGAAGGTATCGATGTGCAACCCCATGAGACCAGCCCTGGGACTATTTAGCATGACTTGTCCCACACCCATCTCTCCCCCGCTGCACCTTGACCTTGTAGTTTCTTGTTTTCAAGTCCTGTCCCTTTAAGAAGGAAGGCAACCATGGTGGGAAGATTCCCCCCCACCCCCACCCCCACCCCCACCCCCACCCATGACTGTTCCTGAGGCCAGGGAGCTCTGTTAGGTCATCGAGTTGTCACGTTGCAGAGCACACAGGGTGCCTAATTGAGTCTCATCACTGTTATGGTGGTTACACATACTTGGCATGCCCAACCAGATCCTTTAATTAAAAATTCTCAGGCCATAGGGGCGCCTGGGTGGCTCAGTCGGTTAAACGTCTGACTTCAGCTCAGGTCACCATCTCATACCTTGTGAGTTCAAGCCCCACATCGGGCTCTGTGCTGACAGCTCAGAGCTTGGAGGCTGCTTCGGATTCTGCGTCTCCCTCTCTCTCTGCCCCTCCCCTGCTCACGCTCTGTCTCAAAGATAAATAAAAAACATTAAAAAAATTAAAACAAAAATTCTCAGGCCGTAGACCCACAAGCACTTTTTCTGTATACATCAATGCCAACACAGAAATAGGGTTTAATTCATTTGTGTGCTCTTATAATTCAAAGGTTATTTTCCACCCCCCCCCCCGACTTTTCCTAAATGAAATGCATTTTTCTGGGCTACCACTATAATTCTCTACAATCAGAATAAAAATACTCAGAGGAACAATGATGTCATTTCTGATTAAATGTTATTTTTATTTTTTGTTGCCTAGAAGAAGGTGCCCCAAGATCATCATCCATTAAATTAGAAACGGTGCCATTACTCACACACTTTATATATAGTACAAACTCATTATGATCGGTTAATATTGACTCAGTGCTTAAAACGTTGTAGGTACTACACCGAGTCTATAAAGCGCAAGTATTAAGTTTTCACTATGTGTAATTCTCTTCTAACGGCCAAGAATTATTGTCTTACTTATTCAGCAAATATTTATTAAGTGCTGCTCTGTGCCAGAGCCGCGAGCCAAACAGACATGGCCCCAGGGCTCAGAGAGAACACAAGTTCACGGTCTTGCAATGGAGACAGATGTTCAACAAACAATCACCGAAATTAGTCTTAAACTGTAGTTGTGAGCGGGCCGCAGCGGTGGGTGCAGGGTGCTGACAGGGCGGCAGTGAGGGACGTGGCTCGGGCTGTGGTTAGGGTCTCCCAAAGCACTGGCTCTTTGAATGGCTTCATCCGTTGACTTGGTGTTTTTTGGGAAATGCCAAGCCCTGTGCTAGATTCCGGGCGGTACGGAGGTGAGCCAGACCACATGCTTGTTCTCGGGAGCCCCACGCCCGGTGAGAAAGACAGGCGTGAAAGCAAATAAGCGGACAGATGCCTCTGGCATCACTTAATCGACCCGTTGTGAAAGGGCATGTGCTGGTACTCCTTGGGGAAGGAAGCACCGAGGGACAGCGGTGCAGAGGACGAGTCAGTGACAACAGGACGGTTTCTCTTACTAAAGCTAAAGGAAAGAGGTAGTACTGTCATCATGCTACGAGGAGTACCATCAAAGTGGAGAAGGCAAGGTGGCCAGGGCCAGAAAGGGAACAGCTTCTTTACAGAAATAAAGTCTTGCTAGCTGTGAGTAATGGCACCCCCCCGGCTCCTCCCTACTTTGTGCGGCTCCGCTTACCAGGAAGGGGCTCGGCCATTTCCTCCTGGTTCAGTGCACAAGGCGCACAGAAGGCGGTGGGGAGATCCCATCCAGTGGATCCACCTTCCGGGCTGGGGGGTCAGCCTGAGTATTGGCAGAGGAGAGGGGCCGTGGGGTTTGCTTATGTGAACCCTCAGTCTTGGCTTCCGTAGGGTTGATACAAGCTACATGAGCAGGAAGTCAACTGTTGGGGCCAAGTAGACCATTGCTCTGCAGTGATGTGGACTCAGGAGTACGCTAAGAATTAGCCGTGAGTGGTGTGCACTGAAATAACCTTTACGGGATTATATCAGCTGACCCTACGAAGGGTGAAGGGGTCTGCTCTGTGCTTGATTACCAAATAGTCAAAGGAGGGATGGAACCATGGTCTACCCTCCGACTGCCATGTCTCCATATCCATTCCTCCTACACGTCACAGAATGCCTCCGAGCATCCGTGTTGAGACGTGCTGTGGGTGATCCGCAGCACTCGACCTCCAGACACAAGAGCCTGCCTGGCGTGAGCTAGTCACCAACCCAGCTGTCACTGGGGCAAGCGTCCCGTCGCCTCTCTGCGCCCCTAACACGTATGCGATCTATCGCAGTAAAAGCCACGCACTTGCTAAGCGTATGTCTCTTCCAAACAAGTTATCTGGCGCCTTCTTTTAACCAGGTCGCTGCTCCTAAACCTCTCCCGAAGAGAAATTCTAGAACTTTCCACCGCCATTTTTGGTCAGATTTCTGCATGTAGGAGAGGGATCCAGGGGTCCAGGGGGTGCCGAGGGTATCTTTTCCACGAGGGGCCAAATTGCCTTAAGAGCTCTCCCACTGCAGACCAGGAAACTAGCCAGGGGCGAAGTAACCGTTCCATGCTGGTTTCAGACAGTAAGGTTTTGTGCACACCTAGAAGTGTGCCCTGCGACAAAGGTTTCTTATGGGGATGACACGAGCTAGTGTGTATTAGGTGTGTAATACACAGCGGTGGCAAAACACAGGAAAGAGCCCTTGAAGTGTCAGAGAGTGATGTCGTCATAAAGCAGGTCTGGCCCAGTTGCTTAAAAAGTACCTGTGACTTGGGGCGCCTGGGTGGCTCAGTCGGTTAAGCGTCCAACTTCGGCTCAGGTCATGATCTCGCGGTCCGTGAGTTCAAGCCCCGTGTCAGGCTCTGTGCTGACAGCTCGGAGCCTGGAGCCTGTTTCAGATTCTGTGTCTCCCTCTCTCTCTGACCCTCCCCTGTTCATGCTCGGTCTCTCCCTATCTCAAAAACAAATAAATGCTAAAAATAACAATAAAAATTAAAAAAAAAAAAAAGTACCCGTGACCCGTGGATGCCAGGCGGACCCTCCTGGACAGAAATGGCGTTCCCTCTAAAGCAGGCACATCCGCCCCTCAGCCCCCCTGCCTCTCCCCTGCCGAGGCTGGGGGTGAGGGGTGGCGGGCTCTGTGATGAAGCCGAGACCGGAGGTGGGGTGGTGAAGTTTCTCCCCGTCACCCAGGCCAGAATGAGTCCCAGGCCGGACGCTGCTGGACAGAGAGAGCCCCCAGGAGCTCCCCCTCGCTTGAGTGGCTCCTTACGTAAGAGAACGAGGGAAGGAAGACGTGAATGAGCTTGTGGCTGCCCTCTGCGGTGACCCGAGTACGTCTCCTAGACTCTGCCGCCCATGTGCGGCTTCGGCTCCTTTGCAGAAATGTGCATTCAGAGGATAAGGTTTTCAAACTCTATTGACCATACAGCTGAAGACGTATTAGGCACACAGAACAAGATAAGAAATACAGTCCTGTTCAGAACAGGTAAGTCTTTGCCACTGAAGCTTCTGAATGAATAATCAGAGGAACTTCCAGAATGTGTTAAGTAAGAATCAGTCTTTTCTTCTCGTTCTGTCTCTATCTCTGTCTCTCTGTTTTTCCCTGAGCGCCCCCACCTCGCAGTCCATGACATCTAGTGATTCATATATGGCAGTGGAAGAAGGGTAGTTTGGCAAAGCCGAGTCCCTTTAAAGGATATTTCACTGGCAACTCAACATCATCCTCTCTGGTGACATCAGTGTCACCGCGTGCTTGTCTCCATTCTTTCCGTCCTCCAGCTCCTCTGTAGTGAATATCTCGATGCCAGATGTTGCCCGTGTGCTGGCCTCCTCAACCTTCTGTCCTTCCCAGGTTGGCCTCTGTCTTCTCTCTCTGTGACGTATAAGAACCCTCCCTTCAACGGCACACGGCACCTGTCGGCTGATGCCTGCAGCCCTGAGAGGTGATAAGCCTTTTCACGGTACCCTGTGATGAGACAGAAGATGCCAGGCCCCTGGAGAACCAGGGAGCATGCACTTGACCCCCAGAGGCCCTTGCTGTCGTGGATTCTCTGCTGGGAGCTGCATGTGAGGAGCGGGCAGGAGAGTGAGCATAAGGACACTGCTGCGTGGGGTGCTGAGGTGGGTGATGGTGGGGCACAGGGTCAAGTGCAGGATGGGAGTGCAGCCTCCACGGCCAACATTTGTGTCAGGAGGGAGCCCTGTTCTCCTCAAGTCCACCTCCTGCCTGGGGCCTGTGAGCTCTATGTTTTTCTTATTTTAGAGAAAGAGTATGATTGGGTGAGGGGCAGAGGGAGAGAGAGACAGAGAGAGAGAGACAGAGAGAGGGGGAATCCCAAGCAGGCTCCACACTCAGCACAGTGCTGGATGCGGGGCTCGATCTCACGACCCTGGAATTATGACCTGAGCTGAAATCAAGAGTCAGATGCTCAACTGAGCCACCCCCCCACCCCTCTGTGACCTCTGGGATCTTTGGCTCTCCTCGTATCTGCCCCAGCCCGGCTCAAGGGAACCAGCTCGGGGTGCCTGTGATCCTGTGTCTTCCCTGCCACCCTCACAAATTTATATATAATTTTTTTCCATGTTTATTTTACTTATTTTGAGCGAGAGAGAGCAGGGGAGGGGCAGAGAGAGAGGGAGAGAGACAATCCCAAGCAGGCCCTGCATTGTCAGCACAGAGCCCAATGTGGGGCTCGAACTCAGGAACCGCGAGATCATGACCTGAGCTGAAACCAAGATTCAGACGCTCAAACCGACAGAGCCACCTGGGCATCCCACAGACTTTGTCTTTTGCCTGCTACCCTGACAGTGATCACAGAGAATGTGACAGTCAAGCCCTGCGGTGACTTTTGAACGGCCACTTTCCTCGAGTTGCCCTTCGCAAGTTGCTTCCTTCCGAGGCAGGGCTGAGGCTGAATCGTGCGCGAGCCCGAGTGAGGCTTTGCTGTATTTCACAGCCCCCCCCCCCTTCCTCGTATTTGTCTTGGTTCCCTTTTACACGATTCTGCTTTTGTAAAAGCCTAGTCTTCACTAAATATCAACATATCCCTAATAAAATTTTACTTAAAAGGGCCTGAAGGTAATTATTTTATTAGTCAGGGAACTCCGTCTAAAAATCTTAAAAGTCCAAAGAAATGAATCTCTAATGGCTGATTGTGGCACTCTGCCTGGCAGCAAGGGAGATATCTTGAGGCAAAAAAAAAAAAAAAAAGAGAGACCTTTCTCGAAATCTAGAAACACGTCTGCTGATGTTGAGAGTATAACTGTCCCAAAGTATGACTGATGATGGAAATTTCAGACCTTAGATTGCTTCCGTTCTGTAGACCCGCGTGGGGGGGGGGGCCGGGGGGCCCTGAAGACCCGGTCACCCAAATCCTGCCCCCTGAGGCTGATGCCCTGAGCGGGGAGGCCAGGGCTGCGAGAGCCCCACAGGGGCTTCCTCTGGCGCCTCTGGTTTCAGAGACTCATTTACTTTCTAATGACCTGTCTGTGCTTTCATTGATGTCGATGGCGCACACACCCCCCCGGGGAACCGCACACTCCCTCCATTCAGCTCCCGCCGTGGTGTGAATGAACAAGGAGCCGAGAACTGTGTCCCCGCAGATGATCGCCAGACAAATGTGTCGGCCAGCCCCAGCGTTTCCAAAAAAAAAAAAAACAAAACAAAACAAAAAACAACCCACCAAAAAACACCGTAATTTCGCTTCTGCATAAGCCAGTGGCGTTTATCAAACACGGACTAGAGAGTTTATACTTAATGCGTGGACACCTCTGCAAGCCCCCGTCGGAGCCAGGCTGCCCCGCATTTTTCAAGAAAGAGAATTTGGAAGAGTGGTGAGCCCGGCTGGGCGTGGAACAAAGGCGGTCCAGCTGATGCTGGGGCATCGTGCTCCCGCCTCCCCCCTCCTCCACGATGCAGACCCCGCCCGTGGCCCCGCATTGGGGCAAAAGCGAGCGTCCACGGGCCAAGTGGCATGATCGAGGGTGTCCCCGGATGATCCGTTAAGGGTGCATCACCAAGGCCTGCTATATACTGAGCCTTGTTATCGCATCGATACCAGTACAGCCCCAGGCTCGGATGGCTGGCCGTTCGTCTGACAGTCGACAGGTGCCCCTGGCCACTGGGAGCCGGTGCGTGTGCACGTGTGTGCGTCCTCTCCAGTCGAGTGGCATCTTCTTCTGCCGTCTGTCGGAGCACAGATCCTGAGCCCAGCTGTGTGCTTGGGGCTGGCCCCCTCCCCGGCTCCGTCCATGGGATGGGAGGCTGGGTCCTGAAGGGCTAGCAGGTGGCGGTTGTGCGAAGGGAGGGGGAGGGGACATTCCAGGCAGGGAGAGGAGAGCGTGTGGTGAGAAGGTCTGTGGGCATCGTGGAGGAGCAGACCGGAGGCCGGTGTCGCTGTCACGTGGGCGGGCGGATGGGGCGCCTGGGCGGCTCAGTCAATTAAGCGTCGGACTTCGGCTCACGTCATGATCTCTCAGTCTATGGGTTCGAGCCCCGCGTCGGGCTCTGTGCCGACAGCTCGGAGCCTGGAGCCTGCTTCGGATTCTGCGTCTCCCTCTCTCTCTGCCCCTCCCCTGCTCATGCTCTGTCTCTCTCTGTCTCAAAAATGAATAAAAACATTCAAATAAATTTTAAAAATGTAGGTGGGCGGCAAGGGGGCGGTCAGCAGTAAACACAGGATGAGGCAGAGGACGAGGCTTCAAATGACGGGGTGTTGAAGGCTCTAACTGCAAGGGAGTGATTGTCTGTCTCGTTTTTGAAAGATCACGCACTGGGAGGCTGCAGACACAGGAACCTCTTTTGTGTCCCAGAGCAAAGGTGTGTGCTGCCCCAGGCCCTTTGCACTTGCCATGCCCGCTGCCTGGGGCGCACCCTCTGCCTGCTCTGCCCCCAAAATGTTCTTCCTCATGTGGGCGGAGGTTCTGTTCTGATCAGGCTCTAAACGAGCGTCTGGATTTCACTCACACTGAGGGTCTGTCCTGCGCCAGGGGCTACGTAGTCACTGTGTGTTCCCTTCAGAAGACTGCTAAATCGTCATCGCCTTGTTTCTCTGCTTGTGTGCTGTGGGGACACCTGTCTCCTTCTCTTTTTTGGAGTTTCTGTGAGAGGACAGGCGCCTCCCTAGCTTTTCCTCTCCTCCTGCAGGTAGCTTTGCCTCAGGGACTGCAAAATCGGCAGATACACGTGGAATGAGCGAGAAGTGTCCCGGGTGGGGGATGGTGGCAGCTGGGGCAAAAACGGGGCAGTGGGAATGGGAGCAAAGAGGACGCACCTGTTTGAGAGAACATGGGTGACGCTGTACATGGTGTGTTTGTGTCCCCCAGAAGCCGTGTGTTGAAGCCCTCGCCCCGCAGTGTGATGTCCTGGAGATGGGGCTCTCGGGAGGTGAGTCGGTCATGAGGCTGGAGCCTCAGGAACGGGGTTGTGCCCTCCCGTGGGAGACCCCAGAGGCTCCCTGCGCCCCCTGCCGTGTGTGGACGCAGCCGGAAGGCAGCCATCTGTACCCAGGTCTGAACCCTCGCCTTGGCCTTGACTTTGGGCTCCAGGACCATGAGAAATGAACGAGCCACCGTCTGTGATGCTTTGTGCTGGTGGCCTGCGCTACGACAGATGTGAAATCAGAGACTTAGAGAAGCAGAGGGATGGAGAGAAAGGTCTGGGGATCCCATCCGAGAACAGGACGTGCCGGTGGGGGGCACAGACCCTTGGAGGCACGGCCCCGGAGCCCTTCCCGATTTTTCCTGCCTCGCTGTAGCTCTCTGCTGAGGAGGTCTCATTGTTGCCGATGAACTTGCCAAACCAGACGTGGTTTCCGAGAGTGGTTTTATCGGTCGGCAGGGGTGGGGGCACAGCCCGGGTGTGCAGGGGCTCCCTGGCCAGATCTGAGGGGCTTCAAGTGACTTGGGACGTTTTCCAGTCCACTGTTCCCATGACCTGCATGCTGCTTTGACTTTTTCTCAAATCCTTATTTTTATCACCGTATAAAAGTATTGATTTTCCATCCGCTCACCGTACTCCTAAACGGGGCACATTTGGATTTTGTGGTCTGCAGAGACCAGAGTCCAAGACCAGATTTCTGCCCCCAGGGAGCCCACGCCCTCACGGGAGAGATTACAGACATGAGAGAAGCCGCTTGGGCTGGAACGTGCACAGGAAGCAACTCAGGGTTTAGTGTCGTAGGGGTTTGGGCAGGCGGGGAACCGCCCATAAGGCTGTGCCATGCCGGCAGGAAGGCTTTCTAGAAGTGGTAGAAAGCACAGGCTGGTAAGATCAGGCAACCCCAAGGAGATGTGGAGGAACTAGGGCAGAGAAGGGGGGGATTTCGGGCAAGTGTGGAGGCAGGACCACGGGGGAGCTGAATTTTTCCTGAGGACAGTGCTGATGCCCAGACGGACAGTGAACAGATCTCAGGGCCAGCGGACCCCACCCCAGTCCAGTCACTGCCCTGCCTCTGCTGAAGGGGGTGCCGGTCGGGGGGCAGGATGATTCACGCGGGCATCAGGGACCCTCTTCCCCAGAAGCAGCTTTACAAATCTGGTCTCCGCCAGCTTCCTTTCAGCCAGAGGAATCCGTAGAAAGCCATCGACACGATCCACTCGAAGTAGAAATGTGCCGTTGGGTAGGTGACGCCCTTCTGGCCAAGGTCACTTACTGTGTTAGCTGGATCTCTTAGGGTGGCTGTCCGAAGTACCACCAGTCAGTGGCTTGAGTCGCAGAAGCCCTGTGTCTCATGTGCCAGAGGCCAGGAATGGGGAGCGGAGGCATTGGCAGGGTGGTCCCTGGGCCCGGCCACCCCCGTGGCTCGTGGATGGTGGCCGTGTCCCTTCACACGGCGGCCTCCCTCCTCCCCTGTCGTAGGAGGACCCTGTCATGTTGGTGACTCAGTCGCCCCTGTGAAGGCTGTGTCCACATAAGGCCATGTCATGAGGTCCCAGGAGGTCAGAGTGCAGCGTGGGGATGGTGGGGGGCACAGTTTAACCCCCAGGACACTCTCTGGGTTTTCTCAAATGAGCTGCTCTCTACCAAGAGAACAGACCAGTTCCAATACTGTGGCCGTTACTGTTTTCTGTCACCAGAAGGTAGCACTTCTGTCTCCAGGGATGACCCAGGAAGACCATGGAGGGCGGCCACGTGCTTTCTTCTTGTTTCGTTTGGAAATTGAAGCATCATTATGTTGATGTGCGTGTGTGTGCACCTGTGTGTGCATATGTGTGTGCGTGCGTGCGTGTGTGTGTGTGTGTGTGTGTGAGTGAGAGAGAGAGGCGGGGGGGGGGGTGGAAACTGGGTCGGTGATACAAAGGCTTTTGCCATGAATTTTGGACCTGTGACAAGACCAGCAAGCCTGCAACAGTGGTTCTCTGTATTTCAGAAATCCCTTTGGGGGCCGAGCTGGGCCCCATCAATTAACTAGCTTCATGGCTTGGAGAAAACCGCTTTGAAATATGCGGGTTGGTACTGGGACGGATAGATGTGGTCTAGAGAGATTTTCCACTCTGTCTTCCTTACTGGGTTCCTTAAGGGTAAGATGTGCACACTTATTAAAGATCGGGTAAAATGCAATTCAAGGTAAAAGATGCTTCCGCTTGACTGTCATCCGTGAGGCAGAGGCCTCTCTCCTGCTGAGCCCTCCCTCAGAAGGGACACTGTCGTCCCCGAGGAAGAGCAGGGGCTTCTTTTACTCAAGCAGAGTCCAGACTGCCCAGTGAGATAGAAGCAGGGCTTGAAGACGTAGGGACAGTTAAAGACACCCAGAGGAGCCGTTGCGATTCAGACGTAGGTCGTGTCATTACATCCCTCCAAGTTGGGAGCGGAGATAAAAGGGAAAGCGTGCGGTCTCCACTCTTGAAAAGCTCACACTTCATTTTCCGTGTTTTGAGAGAGAAATTCAAAATGCATACACCTGAAACAGGATAATACATGAAGGAGTGAGTCCTAAAAACATCGGCCGAGACTCCTTTGTGAGCTGGTGCGGTTCTGATCCTTGGAGACGGGACACCACTGACGCTCGGTCCCCAGGCCCGCGGAGCGACCCGCGCCCAGCACGGCCGCACAAGGAGGGTGTGCGCAGACCCCCCGCCTTTCTTGCACAGGCTGATGGATGCTTGGAAACGCAGCTGGTGAGCACGGCAGCCGAGATTCAGTGTAAACAGCGTGGGGTCCTTTTCTCTGAGGAGGGGGAGAAAGTGATGGTTCTGCAAGGCACAGACTCTGTGGTCCATTTGCCCCGACGCTTCTGCTGCGACAGACCTAAGTGGACCCAGCCCTCGTGTCCCTGCAGCCAAAACCCTCACTCTGTGCCCTCGGGGGAAGCTGCTCTGTTTTTTTTTTTTTTTTTAAACGGTTTTTTATTTTTTGTAGTGCCAGTTTTGGGTGGGGGAGAGCACGGGCAGGGAGGGGCAGAGAGAGGGAGACACAGAATCCGAAGCAGGTTCCAGGCTCTGAGCTGTCGGCACAGAGCCCGACGCGGGGCTCGAACTCACGAGCCGTGAGATCGTGACCGGAGCCGAAGTCAGACGCTCGGTCGACTGAGCCTCCCCGGCGCCTCCAGGGAAAACGGTTCTTGCGAGTCAGGCAAGGGCTTGTATGGTCTGTGGTCTCCGTGCTGCTAGGAAAGCCTGCTTGAGAAGCACGTTTTCTAGGTCCCGCGCTGCGTCTCCTCGTAGATATCCGTCGGTCCGAACCAGGAAGGAGGGTGGAATCTGTCAAAGGGAATCCAGAGATCCTGGCTTCATGTTGCTTCCGGAATGAGCCAGCTGATTCTTCACTCGCTTAAGGGTTAGAGGCTCTGTTTCTGTGACTCTGGCTCTGGACTTAACTCCCCACACTGTGCGTGTTCCTCAGAAGCCTTCCTTTCCTCTGCTCATTTGGAAGAATTCTGTGGGGGGGAGGGGGGCAAATAGACCCCCCCGTGGGGAAGGTGGACGATTCCTCTTGTGTCGAGCTGAAACCATCTCAACGTTGGGACAGCAGGCGAAAAGACACTCAGCACCATGCAAAGGGCTTCTGAAGAGTCTGGCCGGTGCGTGGACAGTTCTGGGGGATCCGGTGCAGGTTCGAGGCTAATCTGGAACCGTCCACTCATTCAGTCCTTCGTGTTCTCCTCCCTCGGCCGGGGCCGAGGAGCCGCGGGCCACTGAGCAGGGAAGCAGGCTTGGGGTCCAGTGGGGGCACAGACAGAGGAACAGCCACGCCTCTGAAGTTTACTACAAAGGGTGGCGGTTAGAGCCGGCTCGAGGTGGGAGAGGGGCTCCTGGAAGGAGCAGGGCAGATAAGCTTTCACAGGTGAGGGAGGATTTAAGGAATTAAAAGGAAAAGCCGAGGATTCTAAGTTGCCGGGATTTTGGGGTGCCAGGGGCTGCCGGGCTGAGGGGCAGCAGCCGCTGGTGTAACCGGTTGGACGAGAAGGTGTGGGACCAGTCAGGTCGGAGTCAGACCCAGAGGCACAGCCAGGATGTGCCGACCGTCCTACATCATGCAGAGGGATTTTGTAGGTGATGGGGAGCCATGGAGTTACCCGGAGCGAGGCAGTACCAGGATCTCATCACGTGTCAGGATGTTACCGCGGGTGCAGAAAAGGCCGGTGAGAGAAAGTCCTGGAAGCTTGTGCCATCTTCGGGAAGGCGTGACTGCACGGGGGAGCAGGTGCACAAGAGGGGCAGAGGCACTGTTTACTGGTGGGCTTGAGACTTCATACTTGCTCGCAGGCAGAGGAACCTTGGGCAGAGAAGTCTCTTGGTTCCTACTTTGACGGTTGGCTGGGTGCCGGCCTCCTTCCCTGAGGGCAGTGAGTGGAGACAGGGCAGGGGACACAGGGATAGCCCTGAGCCCGTGAGGCTGAGGGGGACACGTCAGTGCTGGGACAGGAGGCGGCTGCTTGAATGTGCAGGACTGGCACCTGTAGAGACCTCGCCCTGGAGATGTGGCTGGGGACCCTGGTGCGGCTGTGGGGACGGATGCCACAGGGACACGACTCTATGGAGAGTAGGGCGGACCGAGTCAGGGCACCTGGGGCACAGCCAACATTTGTCAGGCGAAGCCGCAGGGAGGGGGAAGGGCGGTGGGAGGTGAGCAGAGTGAATGCGGCCAAGGGGAAATTCAGGAGGAGGGAAAGATCCAGAATGCCAGAGGGCAAGAAAGGCTGATGAGAATGCCCGTCGTGGGGAGAGCGTCTGAGCATAAGGGGCGGGGGGGGGAGGGGGCGAGTCGGTGAGTGTGGACGCTGTGCCCACAAACACAGCGACAGAGTCAGCAGGGATGCGGCCGGCCGCGGAACCACGGCGGGAACCATCAGGAAGGATCTGTAAGCGCTGGTGTTTGATGGCAAGATGCTGTTGGGCCAAAAGAGCTTCGCGGGAAGTCGGGCAGGAGGAGGACACAGAGGATGTGGTGGGGGAAATGCCTTGATCTGCGAGAGAGCAGCTTTCTCATGGCCGCTGTGTCTCGTCTGCGGGACCTTGCTGTCTCTTAGGCAGCCCGAGGGGGCCACCGCCCCTTACTCTGATGGGCCCAGGCTGCCGGGAGCTGCCTTGCTCTGCCCGAGTCCCTTCCATCGGCTCCCGTCACCCGAGGACGGACGCACCCACCTTCGGTACTGAACGCGCGTCGCTCACCACCGTGGAGGAATTTACGTCCGGGTGGGTGAGGGGCTGGATGAGGCTGGATGACATCCTCCTCCCTGTCCTGGCACCGGGCGTAAGGAATGTCCACTCGCAGGTGTGTCCCCAGGAGCGACAGAACCGCAGAAACCTTGCCGAATTTGTCTCATGACCCTGTGGGACGGCTCTGGATTGAGGGATGTCTGTCTTTTGGATGTGGTGACATCTCCATCTGTAGAACACGAGACCTGTTGCCTGATGCCAAGTCACGCTCACTCTTCCGCCACTTGGGTTAATTCTGTGTAGCTGCCATCCACGAGTACCTAGCGTTCGTATTGGGAAACGCATCTCATCGTCCCCCATTTACAGAGGCTTAAAGTAAGGCCCAGGAAGATGAAGCAACTGATTCCAAGTTGTACAGGAAGTTGACGTATCATTGGATGAATCTTCCTGGGATTCAAATCCAGATTTTTACTTCTCTGTAGTGTATGGAAATCAAATAGAATGTTTAATTTTTTTTTTTCCCTCGAGAGGATTCCATCGAGAAGGGCAATTTGTTTTTGCCAAATCCTGACTGGGATGTGCCCTGAATTTATTACAGCTGCGCATCCCTAGACGGGCTGGCCGTGGGGACCCGAGAGCTTGTGTGCATCTCTTGGCGTCCTTTGAGTGAAGAAAGGACATCTTGAAAGGCACATTTATTCCCTTCCCACACTCCATACTTATTTTATTAATAGTTTATAAGTCTCAGCTAAATCTCTAGGGCATGATAAATCACATCCTTCACCATGAGAACTTGAAATGAAAATAAGCATTCAGTTATAACAATTTATGGCGAATGCTTAAAATTTGTACACCCTGCAATCTTTCAAGGTCTTGTCAAGTACAGAAGTCAGCCCGCTACAATTTTAAAAGGCTTCCCATAGAAAGCTCTAAATCTTTGCGTAGTCAAGTATATCTTAATATGGGACAAAATTATTTTTGTAAACCTTTTCCTAGAAGAGTTTTCATGTTCTCTTTTATAATCTTACAGTGCGGTGAGGCGGGGGAGAGATAAGGGCCCATGTTTATGCAGCGCTGAAACCTGGTAGTTCAGAAGTCAGTCTTTGAAAACCACTAAAAAGAAATATGAATGCTGCTATTTTCTCTTTTTTTATTTGGTGGTCTCACTTACCTGTCAAAACATTTCTTCATCTTGCTTTAAACTTCCAGAGTGCCCTCAAATCTGTTATTTCATTTTGTCCTCAAAACCACAAGAATTAAATAAGGGTTTGTGTTATTGCTTCCGCTTCACAGATAAGGAGACTGAAGACAAGAAAATTTGGGGTAATTTGTCTAAGGTCACACAGCTGGTTAGAGATAGAACCGGGGCAATGACACAGATCTCCCTGTGTTTTTTTTTTTGTCTTAAATAAAAATGTCTAAAGTCTCCCTTCTTTAGCCTCAGAATACCCTGTGTTTTCACTGAAGCTAGTTCGGGAGTCGTTGTGGTTCAGAAGGTAGATGGTGTCCAGGAGGGGTCGTGAGGATAGACCTCGCCCTGCGTCCCCTGCTAACTTACGCACCATCTGGGCAAGTCTTTGATTTTTTCAGTGTCCCAGTTTCCTCCTGTATAAAACCACAGACCTGGGACACGAATGGTCACCTGATCACCTGGACCAGACTCCGGGATTTCAGGGGTGTTGTTATTCTGTCATCAGTCGTGGCTCTCCGGAGAAACAGGACCCACGGCGTGTGTACATGTGTGTGCATGTCTGTGTGCACATACGTAGATTAGAAATCTAAGTTGTGTTACTTTTGCAGTTTGTTTTTTGAGGCAGGAAATTCTGGACAAGAAAGATTTATTTTAAGGAGTTGGCTCGTGCAGCGGTGGGTCTGGCGAGTCTAAAGTCTGCAGGGTAAGCCAGCGGGGTGGGGACTCGGTGCTGACTTCTACGTTACAGTCTTGAGGCAGAATTCCTTCTTTTGGAAACAGAATTCCTTCTTTTGCTGTTCAGGCCTTCATTTTATGGGATGAAACTCACCCACACTGTTGAAGGTGATCCCCTTGACTTAAAAGTGATCCTGTTGTAGGGTGCCTGGGTGACTCAGTTGGTTGAGCATCTGGCTTTTTTTTCAATTTTTAAAATATTTCTTTATTTTTGAGAGAAAGAGAGTGAGCAAGCAGGGGAGGGGCAGAGAGAGAGAAACACACACACACACACACACACACACACACACACACACATACACACAGAATCCGAAGCAGGCTCCAGGCCCCGAGCCATCAGCACAGAGCCTGATGTGGGGCTCAAACCCACGAACCGTGAGATCATGACCTGAGCCGAAGTCGGACGCTTAACCGACTGAGCATCTGACTCTCGATTTCGTGGTCTCAGGGTTGGTGGGAGTGAGCCCCATGCCTGGCTCTGCACTAACATTGCAGGGCCTGCTTGGGATTCCCTCTCTCCCCTCTCTCCACCCCTCCCGTGCTCATGCTATCTCTCTCAAAATAAATTAACGTAAAAAAAGTGAACTCGTTGTAGATACTCATCACATCTGCAGACTCCATCTAGACTAGTGTTTGACCACACGGCTTGCTACTGTAGCTTAGACACGTGGGCCTATACCATTAATCAGCGCGGCTACGATGTGTGTCTGTAACTTTTAACCATCGCAACTATGGTGTGTGTCCCTTTGAACAAGATATACACAACTTGCCTAGCCAACCGTCACCAGAGATGTTCACTCCTGAAGAATTTCCTTTCCTTGAAAAATCACATTGCAAAACTAGCAAAATTTAAATTTCTGACAAGTTTAGTGTGTGCCTCCCTATGTCCCTCTGTTAACTCTTGGAGGGGTCTAAGCCCCTGCTTCCAGCGCAGATATTCCCAAGTTTTCAAGAAGGCTGAGCGTGGTGGATGCATAATAGCAATGATATCGGACAAAAGGTTGAGAAGGCACTGCCCACCGGGGTCAGGCAGTAGGAAACAGGAGAGCAGGGAGTCCGGAGCGATAGCTGGTTAGGGTCTCGCCTGGGGCTGTGGCGACCTGGAGATCACCGGCGTCCAGAGAAAATTCTAACCAAATGTCACAGTGCAGGGGCAGGGTCCCTAGGCCCCCAGAACTCCTTGTTTTTTGGATAAGCTCTTAGGTGGATTATTACATGAAATTTAAAAACTTTGTGTTGGCAGTTGACTTTAAAAAATTAAGCCTTATTTAGCCCTCAGGACACTAGCCGTGGAATCTCTGCGGCTCCGTGGGGCGTTACTGCCTTTTTCCCTGGTATTGCCGTGGATGAGTCGGAGAAGAACGTGCCGGAAAATAAGGCAGTGGGGTGTGGATTAACATCGGACCTCTATGCTTCACCCTGTTGTAGTGAACAGTGCTAGAAACAGCTTTGGTGGGCACGTAAAATCTTGCAAGAAGAAGGCATCACCGTCATCATCATCGTTTAATCTCACGACTGTCATTAGCGTCGGTTCCATTACTGCTGTTAGGTTAGGGCAGAGAAAATGAGGCACAGAAGATGTGAAGTGACTTGGCAGAGTCCACACAAGTAGTAACTGGGGGCACGGGGATCTGAGCCCGGGAGGTGCGGCTTCAGAGCCTACGCTTTTCACCAGCGCTCGCTCTCGGGCGGACTTATTAACCAGGGAAGAAATAGCAATGGCGTGGAACAGCCGATTCAGCCCTCCGTTGCGTCCTGTCCGTGTTCCTTTGGATCGTGATCCTCAGGGGCGGCGGGTGAAGCTGAGAGAGCCACAGACCTGCCTTTGGGCCCCGCGTCACAGGTGCAGGAGGTCCAGCGCGAGGTGCACGCTGACCGAGAGCGCCGGGGCCAGGCCGAGGGGAGCTCGGACGTGACCTGGTGGTGTAGGAGCCGGCCCCCTCGTGGACGCTTGGGCTGCGTCCCTGGGGGAGGAGGGGTGGGTCCCGGGCCGGGGTGTCCTGATGTCCTCCACTGCTCAGACCCCGATGCGTGCTGCTTGTGCAAGGCCACCGTGCAGGGGAGGCCGGGCGGCCCCGGACAGACCCCGGAGGAAGGGACCCCGGGAGGCTGGGGAGGACAGGCCTGAACCACCCGGATGTGCTTGTCCCGGAAGAGAGAAAACAGTCCTCAGGGTCAGGTGAGCGTGACCATGGCTGTGCCAGCTCCAGGGGTACGGACAGCCCAGGGGATGGCCACGTGCAGCCAGTCTGTGACGGGCAGGGGCGGCCCAGGTCCCAGACGGCTTTCCCACATGGCCGGCTGCGCCCAGCCTGGCATTTTCGTCCGCAGACCAGCAGCAGGACTTAGCTGCTGGGCAGAATCCTGCACTTTGAGCCAGCACGGAACCTGCTTCTCAAACTCTCCTTTGCCCCAGCCCCAGCCCCAGCCCCAGCGCGGGGCCTTGTCGGTTCCCTGGGCTGCTGGGAGCCTCTGTGTCATGCGAGCATTGTGGCTGTCCACTGTGCCCGTCGTCTGCGTCGGTCCCAACCAGCGCCTTGAAGCTGCCTTCCAGGTGAGAGCTTGCTGAGGGTTTATAGGGTAAAAGATAAAATAAATGCAAAATACACGTGCACTTAGTCTACATGCTAATCATGAAGCTGTAAGAGCTTTGGATAAGTGTAGCCGTAAGTTCCTGCTCATGCTGGTCCTGAATCCAAGGATAAGCGGGGGAGACAGTAGGTGGCATGGTAGTCATGGTCCCAACATGTTGGGAAATGAGGATCAGATTTGAGGGAACGTGTGAGGACTGGGGGCGCCTCGCCCCTCGCACCTGTGCTTCCTCCCAGGTGACTGCGGAAGGAACAGGCCGTCCGGTGGGAAGAAAGCCAGACGTCACGGTGTCCTTGTGTAGGTGGGTGAGCTCGGGGCTGCAGGGACTCCACTCGTTTCCCAGGTGACCACGTGGAGGGCGGACAGGGAGAGCCACCCAAAGAGTTCCCCCCACTCCCACTGCCGGACCCCCCTCCCGCCATTTACCGGGGAGACCGAGGGGCCGAGGGAGAGCAGAGACGTGGCTTATCCCACAAGTTCATTCAGGGAAGCTGCCGGCTCGAACCAAGTTAGGTTTACTCTTCCTGCCGTCCACTCTCTGTGTTTGGTGTTTGCAGATAAAACATTCAGATCTGCCTGGTTTTATTTCCCATTCCTCTTTCCTCTGGAGCGGTGTGTTAACTTCGTCGATGAGTTCCCACGCTCTTCGGTCAATAATTGTGGGCAGGTGCTATGCCTCACCAGTTAGGGCAGGCGAACTGCTAGGGTACAGGGGCCCCCGAATAAATGAGGGTTCAGGCACAGCGAGCATCTCCTTCAGGCCGGTGTGATAGGTCGGTGGGGCAGGTGCCCCTACGTCGTCTCTGCCACGTTCATCCATCGCATGTCTTGTGACGTCCTCAGGAAGGGTTGCCCCACTCCACCGCCTGGAGGCAAAGTGCCGGGAGGACCCCACGTGGAAGGGTTTGATGATCCCGGCAGGCATCCCCTTCTGCTGGGCAGAATAAGTCCTGGGGCCCTGCCTAGCTGCAAGGCAGGCTGGGAAGTGAGGTGGGTGGGGAGCCCAGGAAGCAGGGAGAGCTTGCCTGGGTTCCCCCTACACCTGCAGGTGCACCCCAAGGTGGAGGGCTTTGCCTAACGTGGGGTACATCTATTTCCCTTGAGTCTGCCACCTGATTTGGAACCCTAAGATCGTCAGATGAGGCTTGGCACAATCAGCTTCCTTCTCCCTGTGCGCACAGAGTTCTTCTCTGCGCCCCCCCTCCCCCTGCCAAGCCCCCATCTCTGGGCAGGGGGGAGGTCAGCAGGAGCAGATACAACGCTGAGTGGGTGGGGTCTCTTGGCCCTGCCCCTCCAGAAGGCCCCTTGCCAGTTCTCCCTGCACATCTGGATCGTCTCCTGGGGTGTATAGAGACGGGCCCTCTGCCCCTTCAGGGCCTCAGCTCGGCACTGTGAACCTGGGCAAATTAAAAAAACAAACACAAAAAACCCCCAAAGCTGCTGCCCAAGCACTTGGAACACAGTCAGCCCTGTACGTACCTCCTTCCCCCGCTCCCTCTGCTTGTAATAATAATATTTACCTGCTTGGCAGAGAGAGCCGTCGAGGGGATACATGTGTTCACGTGCTGAAGTGAGGTAGAGATTCTCTAATGAAAGGCACTTGGTGGCAGAAATTAATTGTGGCATATTTCAAAGGCAAGCCAAGAACTTGGCCTCCTTTCTCTTCTGTTTGGGGGCTGCTGTGATGGTCACTAAGGGTAAGAGGATGACAATAACAATAAGTTGCAGCCTTTTTTTTCTTCTTGCTGTCGTATAAATAGCAGCCTCCTGACCTCCGCTCTGCAGAGTTTTATTGCAGCGTCTTTGTTCCCCTGGCACGCAGCATGCTCGTGGTCGCGGGGTCCTAAATGAATCTAAGCGTCCCAGTGCTCACTAGCCGGTGGAACCAGTGTGGGGTCACCCCTGCTGTTACCGTATTTTGGGGTGGACTAAAATTGTTGCCTTTTTTGTAGCCTCATCCTGAGGGGAGAGATGTGATTTGTGCAGACAGTAAAAGAAACACATTGCCTCCGGTCGCTTGGGGTGGAAAGCCAAATTGTTACCTTTTTCTCCTGATTAAGTCCCACTATGAAATCACTAAGTAGAGTTCATGTTCAACTCTGTTTTGGGGTCAGGGTTGCTGGTTGCAAAGACATCCATGCCTAGGTCTGCGACAAATCCTACTTCCGGGTGTAATTATGCAAGTGATCTTTATTCCTCCACTTTCTTTTTTTGTTATTTTTAACCATCCTCTATTCTCCTCCTCTCTCTCTCTCCCTCTCTCTGTCTGTAAGCATATGCGTAAGGTCTGAAATTGGGCTCCAGAAACTCCCTGGCACTGTTGGTGTTGAATGAGTCTCACAAGTGCTTGGCAAGAAAGCTGTGGAGGGAGTCGATTGGACTGCCTTTAGGGTGGCCCTCTGTCCCTAAATCCTGTGTGCTTGACTGTGTGTGCGGAAACGTACACATGCACACTTGACTCTGTGTGTGTGTGTGTGTGTGTGTGTGTGTGTGTGTTTTGAGGGGAAGATAGGGACAGTGGGCAGATATAAGATATGTGGACAGATATAAGTTGCATGTTCTTTACATCGAAAATGACAAATCATATCCCAAAATTTTTAAATTAATTACTCTCTTTTTTTAAAGCTTTTTTTTTTCTTGAGAGAGAGAGAGAGTGCAAGCGGAGAGGGGCAGAGAGAGGGAGACACAGAATCGGAAACAGGCTCCAGGCTCCAAGCTGTCAGCACAGAGCCGGACGCGGGGCATGAGCTCAAGAACCGTGAGATCATGACCTGAGCCGAAGTCGGCCGCTTAACCGACTGAGCCACCCAGGCGCCCCTATAATTACTTTTTTTAAAATCTTTTGTCTTTTTATTTTGCTTTGGTTTCTCTGAGTACCTTTTCCTAGGCATAGGCATTAAATGTGTGAAACAAGGCAATTGCTTGTGTCATGTTATTTCCAAGCTCCTCATAGGTACCTATAATTTTCGTTTAAGCATATAAGAAATACACGAATGTGGGGCGCCTGGGTGGCTCAGTCGGTTAAGCGTCTGACTTCAGCCCAGGTCATGATCTCACTGCTTATGGGTTGGAACCCCACGTTGGGCTCTGTGCTGACAGCTCGGAGCCTGGAGCCTGCTTCGGATTCTGTGTCTCCCTCTCTCTCTCTGCCCCTCCTCTGCTCACACTCTGTCTCTCTCTCTCTCAAAAAATAAACATTAAAAAAAAATATACGAATGCATTATCCTAATAATAACCAATAAAACATAAGGTATGAAGTGATCTCCATCATCCCCATGACCTTTGTTTCAGGAACTCCTGGAAGAAATTGCTACCATTATTTGGTATGTAAATTTCTAGCCTTTAGATATATAGAATATTAATGTAATAATTTAATTACATATCAGCATATTAAATAATATTAATGCTTACATAAGTATATTAAAATAAAATTTATATACATAAATACTTACATGTACATACACATGTGTGTACACATGAATGTGCACATTTGGATACTTAGATATATTGGTACAGTTTTGTGTATGTGTAATGTTTTTTACATAATTAGCATACCGAGGTATTTTTCTCTCGACTTCTGTGTCACCCAACAATATGACGTGGTGACATCCATTTATCGACTTAGCTTTGAATACACACACACACACACACACACACACACACACACTCCCCTCCTTCTTACAAACTGTAACGTGCGGTTGCCATAGCCAGTAAAATCATTCCCTTATTGATAGACAAGCAGATGGTTTCCGGGTTTTTGTTTTGATCAACAACCGCCACCCTGATCATCTTTATATATTCTTCCCGCGTCTATGTGTTGGGTGTTCCTCCCGCAGAGAAACCAAGAAACACAGCAGGTGGACTATAAGTTACGTGGACTTTACGTTTAAGTGGAAAATGACGTCATCCTCCAAAGTGGCGGCCCCGATCGATAGTCCCACCACCCGGGTGGGAATTCCCGGGCACACCTCCCCTCCCCTTTTCTGTCGGGTATGTTTTTTGAAGTACGTGCTATGTTAAGGGAGCCCCTGGGAAGCCACGTCCACACGTGTGATTTCTTTCAGTATGACGTTTGAGCCCACGTGCACGCCTCTGTCAAGTGCACAGAGGGGAGGAGGGACTGTAACGAAGCCAACTTTTCTGCCGTCACATCTACTGTAAATAGTGATCCCCCTGAGTCCCGCTCTCCTCGGCATGTGGCGGTCATTGCGTGAACGGTTTTGTACGCCTTCTTTGGAATTCTGTGATGAGTTCCTTCGGGTCTCTTCAGAAGTCGGGGGCAGTCGTTGATTCCTGGAAGATAGGTTTTTGGTGGGTGAAAACAGCCCAGGCCACCCAGAGCCAAATGTAGAAAAGGAGGTGCGTGACTCAAGGGTCTGGTGTCCCGCGGTGATGAGGCTGGCTTCTGGCTGTGCCCTCCGTCCTCCCCGCTGAAGGCATGGTTTCGGTTGGCCAAGACGAGTTGGCCTGGTTCTTTTGAGCCACCCGCCGTCCGAGTCGGGCAAACTTCCGTGGCCTCCAGCCTCTTCCCCCGAAGTCTGCCTGTGGCGTGTGGCTCGAAAGAACCAGACCAGCTTGTGAAGCTGGCGGCACCTGCTTTTCACGTCACTGTCAGAGATCAGTGATGGGTGAGGGTGAGGGCAAGTGGAAACACTGAGCCGTGGGCAACACTGGACTTTATCTTGTCACAGGAAAAAGGAAGTGCGGCAGCTCCTTCACGGAGCTCGGTAATCGTTTGTTGGTACTTTAGGCAAAATACCACCCGGCCCGGCTCACCCCCCAGCGGCCCGTTTCCGTCTCTCGGGAAACGATGTGTGCCAGCTGCTCGGGTCCCTGGTTGCCGGGCCGGGGTCACCGGGTCTGTGACCTGCTTGCCGTGAGTCACTGGGTGATGTGAGGGCTCGCCACTGCCCCAGGACACACGGAGCTCTCCCTTTGGTGTGCCTCCAGGAAGGCGTCCGGTGTTTTCGTGAACGCTCTCCGGAGGGTGTCCTGTCGGGCGTGGAGGCATATTAATGAGGCAGCTGGAAAATTGTGCTGTGCTTTGAATTTCCATAGAGGCGATTATCCCTACCATGCCTTTTCTGACCAGGAGTCTTTGAAGAGAGCTCAGAGCTATTTTTAAGAAGTCTCAGACTAAAGAGAGGTTGTCCAGGAAGGAGGAAGCCGTGCCCGGGGCTGCTGGGAACAATGCTGTCTGGCTCTTGGGCAGACTCTTCATCCTCAGGGTGCGGTGCAAACCCAAGGAGCCCGGCTAAGCCTGAGTCAGGGACCCCCAAAGCTGAGTGTGGACCTCCTTGAAGCTGCTTACGCAAGAGGCGTTAGGGGAGCCCGACTTGCCCTTTTCCTCGCCATCTGCCTGCCGGGTGGTGCTGGTCCTGTGGGTGGGCAGACTGGGCTGTGGCCCTCGGGGCCGGGCTCGGGCATTACGGAGAACGCTTCCTTTTGGGGACGCCCCCTCCCTGTCGACGTGGACAGCTGCCGTGTGTCACCTCTCTCTGTACCGGCACGAACCGAACGGGAGAGGTGCGTGTAGCTGGGGAGAAAAGAAGCAGGTGTCTCTGCGCCCTCTCTCCGGGGAAGCCGCGTCCTGGCGTCCTGGAGGCAGTTTACAGGCAGCTCAGGTGGGTCTTCATAAAACTTTGGTTAAAGGAGCCCGAATGGACGGCCGTGGGTCTCTGAAAGGGCCGAGCCGTAAGGGGCACTTGGCGCGCTAAGGATGAACGTCTTGTCCGATTTGTTCTTTCCTGTGAATTGGACGGTAGCGACCACTGGCTCCTCTTTGAGGTTGGGCTCCCCCCCTCCCTGCCCTGTTGTCTTTTCTGCACAGCGTCTGGGTCTCTCGGGCTTCTCACCGCTCCTCTTTCTGTGCCTGGACTTCAGATCCTGGTGTTTCCAGCCTGCCTGAGCTCCGTCCTGTTAATTATGTGATGCCTCCTCTCAGTCTCCGGGGTTTCACCCGCTCCTTTGGCCTCCTCCATCACGTCCATGATGATGCACGTTCCGTCCAGCCCCGTATGTGAGCTTGCTTTTCGTTCTAGAACTGCCAACCAGCGTTTCTAAGAGGAAGCCCGTCATCTGCCCCTGCAGACTTTGTCTTTCTCCTAGAGAGTCTGTCTCGGTGGATGGTACCCACCATACCCCCAGAAGGAACCATCTAGAAGGATCACCCTCTTTCATATTGAGCTGGCGTTCATTTAATTTTCTGATGCTACAAACTTGGCGAGGGCTCACTTGCCCGTGGAGGAAAATCACACCAGAAGGACTTGTGAGTTTGTGGCCCCTTGGGGTTGGGTAGGACTTGAAGGAAGGGGTGGGTGGGAGAGGAGCCCCCGATTCAGTGACAGGTCAGATGTGGGAGCTTCAGGAGGGAGAGGAAGCAAAGGAGGAGCCCAAAAGCGTTCTCTCTGCTGGTGGCAAAAAGCTTCTCAGTTGTTGGAGAAATCTCTGTGTCGTGAGGTGATTAGACTGAAAAATATATGTCTGCACATGTTTCTGACATAATCACACTCAGCCGTGCTAGCGATTGCTTCATCCATGGGCGTGGCTGTGCGTGCGAGACCGTGGGTCTGGTGTTCGCACAGCACGTTTTCCTACGATGGTTCTTAGAGGGAACTCATCACCCCTGAGGAGGGGAGAGGGGACGTAGCTTTACTGGCTCCTTTGCTGCTGTGTCTTCTCCTCCCTCCCTGTCTCTTTCCCTTCCTCTTCCCACCCTGGCCACACTGGGCAGCCATCCTGCCCTCCTGTCCCCGTGAACGAAAGTGATGAAACGGAATTTCCCTCGTTGACGAGGAAGTCCAGCTACTCTTTGAAGAGGTGGCGTCCAAAATGAAGAAGGTCTCCTTTGTCCCCAAGTCAGATCCAGCCCTCGCAGGTGAGGGAGAATAGAGCATCCTCGGGGTTCCTTCTGCCTGCAGAACTCTGCGTGCCTTGGGTGGCGGCTCAGTCGGTTGAGCGTCCGACTTCGGCTCAGGTCATGATCTTCCGGTTCGTGAGTTCGAGCCCCACGTTGGGCTCTGTGCTGACAGCCTGGAGCCTGCTTCGGATTCTGTGTCTCCCCCTCTCTCTGCCCCTCCCCTGCTCGTGTTCTGTCTCTCTCTGTCTCAGGAATAATTAAACATTAAAAAATCATTTTTAAAGAAGTCTGCGTGCCCCGTGCTCACTGAGGATGTCGGTGGCTTCAGGTTTCTGTGCAGCATTCCAGACGCGAGACCCTTTTCCATCCCCGTCAAGCACGACGTGTTGTGCCATTTAGCTCTCGGTTTCCCTGAAGGAGGCATCTGGCATTTGGAACCCCAGTGGTTGCTAGGAGCCACCGAGGACACGGGGTTAGGGCTCCGACGAGGAGCACCCGGCCTCAGTGTGACAGATTGGTGCAAACCCCCCAAAATTACCCCGAGCTCTTCGCGGTGATGCGGGGACGAGCCCGTCAGCTGCACCACCGGGAATGATTCCCCGGCTCATGGAGTGCGGCGCTGCCCTTCAGCCGTGGCCGTGCTCCTGGGCAACCTCTCGCTCAGTGCCTCAGTTTCCCATCACGGGCCGCGAGCGCCATGACGTGCTGTTGTTGGAACCGTCAGTGTGGGCGTGTAAGGCAGTTGTAACTCTCCTTCACAAACTGTCAGGGCACATACGTCAGGGTTGTTAAAGCTTAGGATGGGGAATCAGAGAAGGAATAATCATTTCAGTGACAAACGGACAGGATGTGGCCAAAACAGAATTACTGAAGTCTGTGGTTGGACCTCTCTACTGAGTGAGCTTACATCAGCACCCTGGAGCCAAACCCTGAGTCTCAGAGAAAACAGTGGTGAGTGTTGATGGTATCCTTAGACTGGTCAAGGATCTCCGGGAATCTTGCAAGAAGACAGCAGCAGGTGGAATTAGTCCCAGCGTGGCCAACAGACTGACAAGCCGGGGCCACAGCACCATCCTGGGCACAGGGCTGTAGGGAGCCTGGACAGAGGGCAGCCTCCTTCGGGGGGGCCTCGCTTGAGAGCAAATCTTATTTTCCTTTTAATTTGTAAATACCACGTGCAGAGCTCTGACTTCTGATATATGTGGGGCAAGGCTCCCTTTATCTCCATGTCACAGGCCCCCCTTCCCATTCCCCAAGGCAACCATTCTAATGTTTTTGATGTGTGTCTTTTTATTTCAGCCGGTTGTTATAAAATACAGATCGTTATTGACATGTAATTCGCAAGCCATTACTTATTTTTACAGCGTTCGATTTCACGGGTTTTTACTGTATTCACCATTATGTAACCTGCGGTGTGATGTTACTTTAGAATATTGTTGTCTCGGGGAAGAAACCTTGTCCCCGTGAGGGGTCACTCACCATATTTCCCTGCTCCTGGCCCCTGGCGACCATTAATTTTTCTTTTAATCTCTACGGATTTGCATATCAGGACATTTCGTATAAGTGGAATCATGCTCAGGGATGTCATTTGTGTTGGCATCTTCCGTTTAGTGTAGTCCTTCCCAGGGTCCATCCTTGTTGTGCGAGTCAGAGCTTGGTTTCTTCCTGTGACTGAGTAACATCCCAGGGCACAGAAGCCACGTTTTGTTGATCCACCCCTCAGTCGTGGACCTTTGAGTTCTTCCCGCTGTGTGGCTGTGAGGAAAAACGCTCCTGTGAACGTTTGCATGGGGGGTTTCCTGGGGGCACGTGTCTCCATGTCTCTTGGATCCCACCCAGCAGGGAATGTCCTGGCTAGTGTGGGTGAACTGCAGAGCTGGACAGACGCGGAGCTCTGTCCTGGCTGGATTCAGCCGCTTTTCTGGCACAAACGCTGCCCGGATTGTTGCCAGCCTTTGGTTAATTTCCAGAGTCCCGAAAAAGTCGATTTTGACAGTTTCTGCTGGTGCTCAACTTGTGCCTGTGGAAGAGCGACTTCCTCGCTCTGACTCCGCTCCATCGGGATCGTGCAGTGAGCGGAATTGTCCAGCGGCCTCCATTCTGTTCCGTATTTTGTGTCCGTTTCTTTGCTTTTAAGCCCTATTAATGTTACTTCCAGAGCCGTGCTTGGAAGCAGATACGGTGCCTGGTATCACACTCCCCAACTTGACGGAAAGACACCCTAATTGGGGTACTTGTCCCGACAAAGGGGTTTCCACTGATATGTTTTTCCTTCCCTCAGTAAGCTCGTACTCAACTTTTCTTCCTTTTCCTTTATCCAATTTTTTCAGGAGCTGGCTTTATTGAGGTGAAGTTCACATTCGTTAAATTTTTGCAATTTAAGAGGACAATTTGATGAGTTTTGAGTGATGTAGAACAGAGTCCTCTAAGCATCATCGCAGTCGCAGTAGAAAATATTTTATTGCCAAAACCAGTTTCCTTCTGCCCCTTTACAGTCAATTCCTTCCCCCCACAGCCTGGCCCTCGGGAGTCACTGTCAGACTTGCTGTCACAGTCATTCATTTGGTTTTATCCAGAATTTCATGTAAGTGGAATCATGAAGTCTGTCCTTTTGTGGATAGCCTCTTTGTTTTAGTAAAATGTCCTTGAGATTTACCAGTATTGTCCTGTGCATCAGGAGTTCATTCCTTTTATTATTATGACAATAAAAGGGCATCTGGGTTATTTCCTCTTTTTAGCTGTTTTTTTTTTTTAAGTTTATTTGTTTATTTTGAGAGACAGAAAAAAAAGCAAGCGTTGGGGAAGGGCAAAGGGAGAGGGAGAGAGAGAGAATCCCAAGCAGGCTCCACACTGTCAGCACAGAGCCTGATGCGGGGCTCGATCTCAGGAACCATGAGATCATGACCTGAGCCGAGATCAAGACTCAGACCTTCAACCAACTGAGCCACCCAGGCGCCCCTAGCTGTTTTGAATAAAGCTGTAAACATTCACGTACGGGTCATTTTGTGGACATGACTTTGATTTCTTTTGGGAAAATCACTAGAACTAGAATGGATGGTCATATGGTCACAGCATGTTTAACTTATAAGAAGCTGGCACATCATGACTTTCGTGTGGCATATATTTTGTGAATTTATTTGCATCTGTAACTTTTCCAGTGGAGGGGTGGGGGACCTTGCAGATCCTAATTTATTATTAGGCTGCTTGCCTTTCTGTTAGTGAATTGTAAGATTTCTAAGCACGTGTTTTTCAATGTTTGCAAATAGTTTTTTCCAGCATGTGGCCGGTTTAATTTTCTTAATGGCCTTAATAGTGTCTTTTGAAGAGAAAAGTCTTTTAATTTTGATCAAGTCTACTTTACTCATTTTTGCCATTTACGATTTTGCTTTTCCATGTCCTTTTTAAGACATTTTGTCTCACCCAAGGTTACCAACTGTTTTTCCTGTGTTTGCTTCTAGAGATTTGATAGTTTCTTACATTTAGTTCTGTATTGCGTTTCTTTTTACTTTCCAAGACTGTATTTAAATTCATGTCAGTTATTAGCATATAGCGTGGTATTGGTTTCGGGAGTCGAATTTAGTGATTCATCCCCATTCACCCAGTGCTCATCCCAGCAAGTGCTCTCCTTAATGCCCATCCCCCATCTAGCCCAATCCCCTACCCACCTTCTTCCACCCACCCTCAGTTCGTTCTCTTTTGCTAAGAGTCTCTTATGGTTTACCTCCCTCTCTGTTTTTATCTTATTTTATTTTCCTTCTCTTCCCGTGTATTCCCCTGTTTTGTTTCTTAAATTCTGCATGTGGATGAAATCATACAGTATTTGTTTGTCTCTGACTGACTCATTTTGCTTATCATAATCTAGCTCCATTCACGTTGTTGCAAATGGCAAGATTTCATTCTTTTTGATCGCCGAGTAATACTCCATTGTGTGTATTTACCACATCTTCTTTACCCATTCATCAGCCGATGGACATTTTGGGCTCTTTCCATAGTTTGGCTATTGTCGACAGTGCTGCTATAAACACTGGGGTGTGTGTGCCCCTTAGAATCAGTATTTTTTTTTAATTTTTTTAATACTTATTTTTGACAGAGACAGAGCATGAGCGGGGAGGGGCAGAGAGAGAGGGAGACACAGAATCCGAAGCAGGCTCCAGGCTCTGAGCCATCAGCCCAGAGCCCGACGCGGGGCTCGAACTCACGGACCGTGAGATCGTGACCTGAACCCAAGTCGGACGCTTAACTGGCTGAGCCACGCCGGAGCCCCAGTATGTTGTATGTTCTTAAATAAAATAATGTACAGTTGCTTCTTGAACAACACAGGCTTGAAGTGCATGGGTACACTTACATGTGGATAATTTTTTTTTTTTTTTTTAGTGTTTATTTATTTTAGAGAGAGAGAAAGACAGAGTGTGAGTGGGGAGGGGCAGAGAGAGAGAGGGAGACACAGAATCTGAAGCAGGCTCCAGGCTCTGAGCTGTCAGCACAGAGCCCAATGTGGGGCTCGAACTCATGGACCATGAGATTATGACCTGAGCCCAAGTTAGATGCTCAACTGACTGGGCCACCCAGGTGCCCCTCGTTGATATTTTTCGATAAATACATTATGGTACTGCAAATATATTTTTTTCCTTAGGATTTTCTTAACAGTTTTTCTAGCTTTATTGTAAGAGTACAGAATATGATGCATATAAAATATGTGATAATCTACTGTTTGTTCCTGGTACAGTATCTGATCAGCAGTGAGCTATTAGCAATTAAGTTTTGGGGGGGGGGTCAAAAGTTATATATGTAGTTTCGATTGTGAGGGGCATCGGTGCCCTAGCCGCCATGTTGTTCAAGGGTTCAACTGTAATTTATTCCCAAGTTGGGATAGATGTCATGGTGTCTTCAGAAATTAGGCTATGCGCAGGTTTCTGTCTTTTTTTTTTAATGAGAAAACTCTATGCAGAGAAAAAAAATTGACAGTAAAATGAATGTTTTCTCCTTTACAGTTATTTGCAGTTTATTAATGAAATTGTTCTGTAGGGTTGAATCTCCTTGGGTCTCCTCCGTCGTTCCAATCAACGGCACCGTTAGTCATGGGAGAAATCAAGCTCTGCTTTGGGACTCTGTGGTATGGCATGAGATATTTATAGCTCACAGAGATCTTAGAAAGATTAAGCCATTGCTCCGACCTGTAATCCTTTTTAAACATTCAATAAAATTTAGCCAAGTAGGCATATCTACAATGAACTATGTGGAAGGTCCCACGGACACGATTGGGAAGAAATCCCGTGAAGCTTTGATGCGTTTTCTGCTTCTCATCATATTACAGAGAAGTGAAGTCAACTGAGGAGTTAGGTCGGTCCTGTGACTCCATCCCCAGTCATGGGTTGGGCAGGAAGGACGGAAGGCTGGCACTTGTCCACATGTAATTAGGGTGGCTCCAGGGTCAGGTGCCGGATGGGTCTTGGCAACCGACAGGGGGTCACCCCCAGACAGGGGGTCACCCGGCAGGTATGCGGTGGTGCCCGTGTGTGTTTGCGTGTGCAGTGGTAGGGTGGTCTGACCTCCTGTGTCCTTGGACCGATGGGAGTGGTTGTTCCTATGCTCTGAGGATTCTTCCTGGTGGCTCATGACCGAATAAGGGCTGTGGGGCATTTGTTGTCTCTATGAACGAGAGTAGCTTTAGTGTTGGGCACTGTTCATTTTTTACATATGAGCTTTAATGCTGGTCCTGGTCTACATTTGATGCTAGAGGACAGGACTTCTTAGGCGCAGGCTGGTGTCTCTTCATGTTCAGTGGCTTTGCCCATCTTCCTGAACTGATTCGGCCTCGTCTAGCCCAGTCGGTCCCGTGTACCGCCATCAGGTGAGTGTGCCGCTGACAAAGTGTTGGAAGGTGGATTACCTTTGCTGTTCCAGTGATCTGGAAAGGATTGGCTCATTGGAGCCTGGTCTACCTGGGAAATCTCCAGACCACCGGGTGACAGGTCAGCTTCCCTCAAGCGGCGCCATGGGCTTGAGACACAATCTGGGGCCAGGCAGGAGTGAAAGGCCACAGCTTTGACCGGCTCCGTCAGGTAAGCTGCTGGTACCGTTCACAGTGGGTTAACCCGAGGTGTAGCTGATAGTAGGCAGGTGTCTTTGTATTGTACTTGGCGGGGGAGTGGGGGGGGGTGGGGGGGGAGGGGTCCTGCATTTGCTCCTGTGGAAGCATGACCTTAGGGCTTGCTGTTTTCAAACATTCCGTGTGAAGTAGCTTGATTTGCTTGTTTCCTCCTTGGTGATCTCTCCCCACCCCAAAGTTAGATGGTTGGTTAGATGCTTCTAAGGTCCCCATCAGCTTTCAGACACATTGCCTGGTTCAGAATGAGCGTCTGCATGTGTACGAGGAAGAGGGGACAAGAACACACGCGTACACAGAGTGTTCAAATACGTTTGGGTAAGAAAATATTCTTCCATTCCTCCTTTCTCTTACCTGTCTTGTTTTCCTCCAAGGCTCCCCTACGCCGGCTCTCTGCCCCGAGGGTCGGTGACAAAGAACCCAAGCCTCGCGTCCTTCAGTTTGCATCCAGTCCCACTTCGGGGCGGTCCTGAAATCGAGGACCCTGTGAGCAGAGACTCGGGTCGGAAGCTACCAACTGTGTCCTTGGTGCTCGTTCTGCTGGCGTTGAGCCAGAGAGAGCCGCGCTCGACCCAGCAGACCAGCACTGAGCCCTCGCAGGGCTCGCCCGCTTGTCACTCTTGAGTATTTTTATTGCTGGAGCCGAAACTAATCCTTCCTAATGCACTGACCCTTCGACCGTGTCCACATGAGGGGTCACGTTTGGATGAATATTTTTGAGTCGTATTTCGGGGAATTCAATGCCATTAATTCAGTGTTCCTCTTTGTTTCGCAAACGCTTAATACCTACTGTGTGTCAGACACAGAGGCGGCGTGGAGGTGACCGCAAGGCACAAGATCGAGGTACACAGAGGGAAGAGCAAACGTGTTGGACCTGAGAGAATGGAGGTGCACCCCCAAATAAAGAGAATGTGGTGGAAGAAATAGGGTGCGTAGAAAAGCAAGGGTCTTCGCTTTACAGGATAATTATTTCGCTTATGAAAGGAGCCATCTGTGAGGCCACCCTTAGGCACAGGGCTAGAGAACAGATCGTTGAAAATAGGACCAAAAAAAAGCCCCACAAAGCGTCTGGAAACTTTAGCCTGTAGACACTTCTTAGACACTTTCTTAGAGAATTCAGGCAGCTTGAACTAAAAGAGAAAATACAGCACACTTGCCAGAAAATACTACGGTCATAGTTCTGTTTCTTTACTTGGCAAAGTCAGCCTAACGTTTCCCTGCAAGGTCTTGGTGAAAATAAGAGTTTGCCTGTACCTTTGCCTCAACATCAAAATCATTAAAAACGTAGATAGAAGTCAAGATGATTTTCTTTAAGTCTTCACTGAATATCCCTAAAAAATGGATAAAAGCCATAGAGATGTGGAGGCTTTGAAGTCAAAATGCCTGAAATCAAATAATGGGCCCCCCACTCACCAGATGTGTGATCTGGGGCCACTGATGGCACCTGTCAGCCTTAGTTCCGTCATCTGTAAAATGGGAGCAGCGATAAGACTACTCTCCAGAGCTGTTACAAGAATCAGCAAGGTGATGCCTGAGAAGCTCTTGAATAAGTGCTCAACACATAGAGGATTTTCAGGAAACTTCAGTCACTGTTTTTCTTGTTTTTATTTTTCTTACGGTTATGCCCTACAGCATGCAAGATGTTGGCAGGTGCTTGGACGTGGGACTGGAGCCCGGCAGGTAGGGTTGTCGCAAATACACGTAAGCCAAGACCCAAAGTCAGTGTTTGTGGAAGATAGACAAGCCGAGCCCCCGCGGTAGGGAGGAGAGGGGAGAAGGGGAAGGACTTCGGGACCCTGCAGGGTCTCAGAGCACAACTGTTACGGTGGCCAGTCAGCTGTATTAGTCCTCGTGGGTCGCTTCTCTGAAAGACAATAATGAGGAACCCTATCCTGACCGACGGCATCGCAAACAGATGCGTTCCTCTCCGGGTTTCCCTGCCAGAATGCAGGGGGAGTCACGAAGGTGCATCGGTCAGAGTGCACTCATGCATTTAACACTAATAATAACAACTAACGTATTTTGTTAAAAACAGCAAGGACTTCAGCTTCAGTGGAAAAATGTCTTAGAAATAATTTGTCAGTCAAAGTGAAAGGTCTGGTGTTCAGCCAGGTTGGGAGCGCGAGAAACCATTTTCATGCAAAACGGGGAAAATTCTCAGCATTTGCCAAAGTTGAGCTTCTCGGAGGTCATGATGGAGCCTTAAGGACCACTGTCCAAGAGGAGGGGGTAAGAGGCCGGGGGTGTCCGTGGGGACTTGCCGTCGTCCAGCGGCTGTGCTTTTGGTGGCCTGTGGGGGCGGGAGACAGACCCCAGGCAGACCCCTCACCCCTGCCTCCCGAGCCTCTCAACATCCCTGCGCTCCTGTCCAGCCGTCGTGGCTTCTGCTCGTTCTCTCATCACCACTGCGCCTTAAATGCAGAAATCTTCAAGTGTCCTCTCCCTTTTTCTCCCTGTCCCCGGTTTTCCTTACCACCCAAAGCTCAATGTGGCAGTGTGGGCTTAAGTGGCACCATCATGCCGTCATCACAAAGCTGGACCGTGGCCACACCTTCTTGTGAGGGGTGCTGGGGATGGAGTTGTGGGCAGGGGAGAGGCAAGAGGAGGCCCTGGCGGGTGACAGCCAGCCGTCTCTGCCACCATCGGACTGCCCTTCTCTTAGATGACGTGTGTAGTACTAATTCCTGGGCCACCACATCCATCTCAGGTATCAGCCCCTCGAGATAAGAGCTGTGACTGGTTTATCTCTGCCTCCCCAGTGCTCGGCATCATTTCTTAACGTGTCATCTTACACACACACACACACACACACACACACACACACACACACACAGTATACAGGTGAAATTTTGGGCAAGGCATGAGATCTCTGAATGTTATTCCCGGGTTTGTGACGGAGTGTCTTCATTCTTAGGTCAGAGCCTTTTCTCCTTATGTCTCTGGCTACTATCTGATCTATACGCTAATTTAAGAATTTAAGAGTCTTTATTGTAAAGCACACAGGAAGAACTCTCCGTAGACCCGCGTATCTGGGCAACACCTGTGGAAATGAAAGCCAACGTTAAGACAGGTGGGAGCACGGGAAGGAGGGGTGTCGCTGCCTTTCAGATCCTGGGGCCCCGAGAAGCAGGCAGACTCCTGGGACATAATGCCACCTCGGGGCACGTGTGACTGTCAGGGCATCATTCTCCTCTTCCTGTGGCAGCAAAATGAACATTCTGGAAGTAGAGATTCCCGTTCCACTGGTTTTGGCATGTGCATTCCTGGATTAGGAAGGAAACCAGTAGGCAAAAGTGAGCGTGCTGACCCCACTTGCTATATCCGTTTTGTTCTTTCTTCCACGCATTCCCCCACGAGGCCTTTATGGTTTTAGAATTCGAGCTCTCTGAATGTGAACCTTTTAGGTGTAGCTGCGAGTTCTGATCTCATCTTTGGTTCTGTGACGCCCCGCTCTTGAGAGCAAAGCTGTGATCCGTGGCAAGGAAGTTTGACTGGTTACCCCCGGGGTCTCTGTCACCGGTCCCGTGGCCGTGAGGAGTGAACACTGGGTCTGTGCATGCTCAGTGCGACAGGTGTAAGGGCCTGGTTGAAAGTGATCACTCACTCCTTCCAGCAACTTCCATCGAGCACCTGCTTCCTGCGCTTCCTGTGCTGGGGCAGGAGACATTCGGGCAAGCCTGTCCTGCAGTGCAGACCTGCCTCCAGCATTGTGTCTGTGCACATGGTGTGTCCTCGCCTCCTCTGATGACAGCGGAAATTCACGTTCCGAGTGCACTGTGCCTTCCCTCGGCCGCATGGATCTCATGACAGGGCAGGAGCAGGGTGACCCGGGGGAGGCGAGGGGATTGCAGGACGTGTCTAGCTTGCATCTCTTTGCTCGCTTTCCTGCTCTGTCTCCCTTTCCTCATTTGTGAGTCGCCTTGCGGGGAACGCATCGGCCGACGGTGTCGGGACGTCACCCTCTCTGTCCCCAGCTCCACCCACGGAGGGCTGCTTCTGTCCCAGGAAGACTAACGTCACAGCTCCCAGAGGGTCTAGGGCATCCCCAAGCCAAACGTGTGACCAGTGGCTGTGGGGACATCAGTGTCATAATTACCAACTTCACAGACCCTCTGCCCACACTTGAGGCCAGAGGGGGAGCGCCCTTGACCTTTACCCCGGGCTGCAGACAGGAAGGGCTGTGGTTTTGTCGTGCCGTTTCTTTAGTTTACGCTTGTGCTCAAGAGACGGCTTTGACAGGTGTTCGCTACTTCCGGTGGCAAACTGAACATTCCAAAACATTCCACATTCCAGTAGAAGACTGAACGGAATAGCAAAGAGGAAAGAGACTACGTGACATGTTGGGGAACAAACTAAATGGCTTAGATGTGGCATTTGACAACTTGGGGTGGGTGGAAAAATGAACCTCTCCTCTCGCTCCAAAGTTGGTGAAACTGTGATTCTGGAACAATCTATATTCCTGAAAGTACCTGAGTAGGAAAATCCTTTACTTCCAATCCATGCCTGTCCTTTGAGGAAAAATCTTGGTGGAAGAAGAAAATGAAAGATGTTAACAGGCAGTCTATAACTCTCTCTCTCCCTTCCAGACATCTGAGAAAACACAAAGGTAATTACAAACTTCTCTTTCAAAACAAAACACTCAAGGGACGCCTGGGTGGCTCCGTCGGTTGACTGTCCGACTCTTTGATTTTTTTTTAATTTTTTTTTTTTAACGTTTATTTATTTTTGAGACAGAGAGAGAGAGCATGAACAGGGGAGGGGCAGAGAGAGAGGAAGACACAGAATCTGAAACAGGCTCCAGGCTCTGAGCTGTCAGCACAGAGCCCGACGCGGGGCTGGAACTCACGGACCGTGAGATCATGACCTGAGCCAAAGTCAGACGCTTAACTGACCAAGCTACCCAGGCGCCCCAACTCTTTGATTTTGACTCAAGTTGTGATCTCACAGTTCGTGGGGTTGAACCCCATGTCAGGCTCTACATTGAGTATGGAGCCTGCATGGGATTCTCTCTCTCCCTCTGCCCCTCTATCCTGATTACGTGCTCTCGCTCTCTCTCGCTCTCTCTCTCGCTCTCTCTCTCGCTCTCTCTGAAAAACAAAACAACACAATGCAAAACAAAACAAAAACACTCACTACATTGTTTAGAAACTACTGGCACACGTGATATCTGACGTCTGACCTACCTCCCTTCTGCTGAAACTCGATCAACCCCTTTCAATCACAGTCCCCGTTGGGAACAGAAAATACACCCATCTGTCACTCTTTAAAGACATCTTCACGTAAGAATTGCTTTCACACTCATTCCATGCAATCATGCCTTCCTGCGAAGTTCTCCGAGCCTCTCGTCTGTTTGTCCAGGTGGAGACACAAGTTATCTTACTGTTTTCTCATGGTCTCCTCTGAACTCCTTCCAAGATCTGTTCGTCTTACTTCTGCAGGGCCCCAAACTGAACATGGACTTTTTAATTAAGATGTGACCCAGCCGGGCATTTGCTTAGATCTTGCAGATCGGAAACTGTGCCCCGAAGGAAAGATTGGGCAGATACAAAGATTTGACCTCCTTGTCTCAGTCCAGACTTGAAAAGAATCAGATGATTACCCAGTACACAGAACACAGAACCACAGAAATCACACTGGAGTGGAGTGCTATCTCTGTCCAGGTCAATGGCATGCCACAACATTAAATTCAGCTTTTAGCAAGAATCATCGGTGAAGTTTTCCTTTCAAATCCTGCAAGCTCTGGATTTTTTTCATGCACAGACAAATTTATCCTAAAGCTTCCATAGAGGATTTAAATTTCAGCAAGAAATATTTCTTATGAGGAGAACCCATCAGGCGGTTTGTAAGTTCCTGGAGCAAACGGCCTTATTATTTCGTACTTCTCTTTATCCTATAGAACACCTTGCACAGAGATGGGTTTATAGAGTTGGTGTTCAAAAGCTTTCTCAAATCATTTAATTTGAATGAAACTTCAGAAAAATAGGGGGAAAAAGATTTACTGTAATAAGTAAGTAATAAATGCGTTTCTAGTAAAGCCACATGGTTCCAGAGTAAAGTCTGTTTGGTGTGGATTGATTTGTTTAGTATTCCGTAGGTGCAGCTTACTTAGAAAATAAGCATCTTTCTTTTTATCTGTCCAGATGTCATTTATTGTTGGGTAACAGTTGTAATGCACCGATTCCCAATCTTTTCTGCAGAGAAGTGTCTCCTTGGTAAGTACCACATAGAATCAAACAGACCTGGGAAAGGATCAAGTCGGACCGATATTTTTTTTTTTTTTTTGGCTCATGGGAAACTAAACAAAATGTCAACCGCATTCTGTTTCCGTTGGGTTTCCTTGCGTTATCTGCTAACCCCAGAGCCTTGACATTGGTGTGGGCACAGCGGCAGGTGGACTGGTGCTTGGTCCCGGGTACTGACCTCCCTTCTCACGGTGGGTTGTCCTGAGGCTCTGTGCCTGGGGAGGACAGGCAGGACTTTGTTCCTCTGCCTCCCCTGGTACCATTGTTTTGTTGTCTGATTTAAATACGGAGTTCAGTACGTAGGTGTGTGAGTGCAGCATAAATAATACGGTGTCCTCCTTCAGAGCCAGCGGCTGCCGTCCGGGGAGACGCCGTGATTTACGAGGAGGGAGGCAGCCTGTGGGGTGCTTTGTCATCAGCCAGTGTGGAGCTGGTCAGAGAGACGGGCCTGGGGGGGTGGGGGGTTGGCGGGAGGGAGGACAGGACGCACGAGGAGGACTGAATTGGGGTACGGGGACCTGAACATTGGAAGTCATTGGAACATTGGAAGTCAGTCCTAAAAAGCACACCGGGAGTCGTTCCACAGCCGCCCCCTAATTACCCTTTGTCCCTGGAGGATCCCGGGGAGCGAGGGTGGGATTTTCTCAGCGAACTTCATCTTCGGTGGGTGGCTTTTCCTGTGAGTTCTTTGCCTTGGTGGAGGAAGGGGGGCACGGAAAGGCAATGTGTCAACGTGAGGGTGGCCAGAAGCTGGTGGCCTGTGCTCCGCTCGCGGCCAGGAGGGCGGGCCACGTTGGAGCTGCCCGGGCGTGATGGTCGTGAGCTGTGCCTATGGGCACGACCACTAGGTCCCTCCTGCTTGCAGCCCATCCGACAGTGGAGACCAGCTTGTCCTGCCTGCCGGTTAGGGAGGGTCTGCGGCTGTGAGTGTGAGTGTGTGTGTGTGTGTGTGTGTGTGTGTGTGTGTGTGTGTGAATGGGGCAGATGGACAGAATTACCTTCATTCATCTGGACTGAGGATGGGCGTTTGCACTTTGTTTTTAGTGTTCCAAGTTCTGATGTCAGCTGGCCTTTTCCAAACTTGACTCACCGTGATTGCTGAGGGAGCCAAGGGGGAGAGGGGTCAGGGAGGGGCCCGGGGAGGTGGGAGGAAGATCAGCGGTGACCTCCGTCTGGCTCACTCGCCTTCCGTTGTCCGGATGGGCAGGTGCAGGGGGTGGACGTGCTTCTTCCCACGGACGGGGACCTTGGGAGACGAGGGGTCAGGAGGACTCCCGCACACGGTCGGGGGGGATAAGTGAATCCCAGAAGTGCAGTCTCCACGAGCTCCGAATTACTGTGGACGTCGCATTGCTGTTCCCGGCACAGAGCTGAGGAGTCGGTGGAAGGTGTGGCCAGTACGATGCAGGTGCACCAGCCAGGGGGCAGCAGGGCTGGGGACGGTCAGCTGCTCGACTCATTAAACGGGATGTCTTCCTCTGGAAAAACCAAAGCCACATCTTAACCTGGTGGGAGAGTTGGTGTGTGTGCCCTGATAGGCGTCTCCCCTTCCGGGTCACAGAGATCACCAGCCGGAGGGAGGGGGGCCGGCGACGTGGGGCTGGAAGGCGCTGAATGGACGGAGGTGCCCAGCACCGTGTGAGCGTGTCAGAGCTGGTGAGTATGTGCGTGTGGACGCGTGAGCATGTGTGTGAATGGCAGTGAGTGTGAGCAGGTGTGCCTATGGGCGCTCAGGGACAGGAGAATTCCCTTTGTCTCAAATCTTCGTAATCTTGGCCGAGGTTTGGGGACGGTGCCTCCCCTCCAGTGACCGTCCCCAGGCGCATCGCCTGCAGAATGACAGAGCCGCGGGCCTCAGAGCAGAGCGGTCAGCCTGCGCACGTTTAGCACATAGTTTCATTTTACTTATTTATTTGGGGGAGGGACTCTTCTTCATTTTTTCCAGCCCTTGTGAGATGTAACTGCCGTATAACGTTGTGTACGTTTAAGGTGCGTGAGCGATGGCCTGATGGACTTGGGTGTCTTGTGACATGGCGAGCCCTCCGTCACCTCACGTCGTCACCGTTTCTGTCTTAGCGCGTAATTTTAAAACTCACCGAAGAACACAGGAGGAAGGAGTGACTTCCGAGTTTCTTAAGCCTTGGAAAGGTAGGGTCAGAGTCCCGTTTTAGGGTTTTCCGTTATCGGCCGAAAATGGATTCACATTTTGTGTGCGTTCTGGGTTATTAAACTCTCGAGAATGTGTTTGGGCACAAAATGTCAGGATACAGAGCCCACAGGGAATGTGCAACGGTGCCTACAGCAGTAGGAGGGATGGTTCCCCAAAGGCTAGAGAAAGAAGCAGGTGTTTGCAGAGCACAGGTACAGAAGAAATGCCTGCAGCTGACCTCTGGCAGGGGGACTGTGGTTAGCACCCAGAAGAGGCAGAGCGGGGGTGGGGGGCGGGGGGAAGAAAAGAGCCCACACAAGATTTTGAAAGGCGATGTGGCTCACTGCCTTTTGAGGAGGGCATTGTGACAATTCTTACCTGTCTCTCCCATTAGGGAATCAAATACTTAAAAATATTTATATTTATTTTAGAGTGATCTTTTTGGTGTTGTTTTATTGAAAACAGTAAAGAAGGGGAACCTGGGTGGTTCAGTCAGTTAAGTATCCAGTTTCGGCTCAGGTCACAATCTCGCGGTTCGTGAGTTCAAGCCCCGCGTCAGGCTCTGTGCTGACAGCTCAGAGCCCGGAGCCTGCTTCGGGTTCTGTGTCTCCCTCTCTCTCTGCCCCTCCCCTGCTCGCACTCTGTCTCTCTCGCTCTTTCAAAAATAAATAAATGTTAAAGAAGTAAAAAGAAAATAAACAAAAACCCCTCCAGTTCCTACTTAATGTTTTTCTGAATTCAATAGTTTACATTGTTACAAGAAAGTCAACATTCAAGCAAAGCTATAAAAATTCCCCTGTAAATGTTTTTAGTGACTCTTCTCATAAAATAGTTTCTTTGTAGTAAAAACGTGAATGCAAACCAGTTTTTAAAAGATTTGGCTTTCTGCAGCAGGGATATTTGGTCTTCTTGCCTGGGTTCAGCTAATGTACATTTCCTGAGAGCCTCTGGGCTCTGGCTGTACTTGTGTGTGTGTATTTTGTCCAACCCCATATGTGCTCATTCAGTGCCCAAGGGACGCGTTTTGACAGAGTCCCCATGAGTCGCTCACTGCCCATCAGACAGCAGTCTGTCATGGCCGTGCTGACTCCAGGACTAACTTGTGCTCCAAAAAATTCTCTCTCTCTCTCTCTTTTTTTTTAAGTTTATTCATTTGAAAGAGCAAGTGTGAGCAGGGGAGGGGCAGAGAGAGAGAGAGAGAGAGAGAGAGAGAGAATCCATTTTATGTATATGTATATGCATACGTATATGTGTATGTGTATATGCACAAGTATATATGTACTTGAATATATCAATATCAATATCAGTATATCTATATCATGAATAGGAACATATTCAAATATATATGAACGTGTATGAGAATACACACACACACACACACACACACACACACACACACACAGAGGGGCTTCAAGAGTATTGATTCACTGAACAGATGAGAGCATGTTGGCGGAGACATTGGATCCAGCACCAAGATCGCACCTGTCATCTTCCAAACACGCCTTTAGGCTGTCCTTCTGTGACTTCCTCGAGGTTGACGTTAATACTCATTCAGCCTTTACATCACGTGAATAAAAAATACCGTGTGGGAGTGATCTGCCCAGAGCCCGGCAGTCCTTCGGAAAATCTGCCTCCGGGATTCCGCCAGTTCTGTGCCTGACTGACGCGTTCTCTGTGGGGTTCCAGCCTCGGCCACGAATCCCTCGGCAAACGGCACCTGGCGACCGTCACCCAGGGTTGTACCTTTGGAGATGTGCATGCACACGCTCCTCTCACTCCCTCTCCCCTGCATACAAGGGACTTCGTCCCCATGTCTGTGAAAGAGGACGACAGAGGCTGAAAGAGACATTGTGTGAGTCGTTCGCAGACTCGGACCGCCTTCGCGACCTCATCCGTTCATCCTTCCACCTTTACTGGAGGGGGGCTGGTCCTCCTTTGTGTCCCCAAGATCCCTCTGGGGCGGGTTCTAAACCACACTGAAAGCAGATCACAGTTAATAGCCCGTCCTTGTCTGCCACTCGGCGCATCCCCTGCCTGCACTAAGGACAGGACCTCATGCTCCAGTTCCAGGCGATCTTTGCTAAGGCGTTAACGGTGACTGTTCTAGGAGCTGCTGGGGGGGCTTGATGTCCAATCAGTTTCTTCCAGTAGGGGATTCTTGGAGACACTTGTATCACCGCTGGTGGGGCAATGAGCCGACGTAGAATCGTGCTATACAATGCTAGACCTGGAAGGGGCCTTGCACACCTGTATTTCAGCTCTTGCCTCTTACAGGTGGGGGTAAAGAGCTCTCTGGGCTGAGTGAGGGGAATTCGAACCCAGACCGTGTCACTAACCCCAGCTCGGTGTATTTCCTACAGCCGCCTGTTCCCCTAAAAGAACAAAGCTCTAATGAGGGACTACAAAAGTGTGAGTGGTAGTTTTAGGAAGGAAGTCCTTCTCTCAGATCATGCCACATACTAGCAACTTCCCTGCCAACTCCAGCCGCTTTCAATAAAAGTTGAGCTGTAATATTCAAGGAATAACGGGGTGTGTGATAGGACACTGGACTGACGTTCCCCGGGGGCTGGTTTTTAAACCATTTTGGTACCCGACATTAAATTTATTGTTAGTGACTTTAGGGATATGTGACATAACTTCAGTGCCCTGGTGAGTGGAATGTAGGGAGAGCCATCCATCTGATCGGGAATGACGGTGGCTTTAGACTTGAAGAATATACGGAGCTTGAGAGACTTGCCTGTGCCTTTAATGGTTCCCCAACATCTGCTGGAAGTTGCCCATAAGTCAGTGATTTAAACTTAATTTTTCTGGTGCTTGTTTCTTTAAAAACATTTTCTTAAATGTTTGTTTATTTTTGAGAGAGAGAGAGAGAGCGGGGAAGGGGCAGAGAGGGAGGGAGACACAGAATCCGACGCAGGCTCTAGGCTCTGAGCTGTCAGCACAGAGCCTGACATGGGGCTCGAACCCACGAACTGGGAGATCATGACCTGAGCCGAAGTCAGACGCTCAACCGACTGAGCCACCCAGGCGTGCCCTTGTTTCTTTTTATTAAAAGCTCTCTCCTAAAATATCTAATTTCATGGGAATTTTGATTAGTTACGCAGTATTTTTTTTTCTAAATGAAATACAGGTCAAAAGTGGTATTGACTTCAGGTATGAATTTCATTTTGCTTTTTGTAGTGCTTATGAAAAAAATAAAATTTCCCCGTTGCACACTTCTCTTCCCTGCAGAGAATTTCCACTTACCTGTTTTTAGATGATGCTTAGAGGTTTTTAATTTGCCCTAAGCAGGCATTTGGTGCTCCTCAGGTGAAATGTAATTCAGCATTACAGCTGGCTACTTCGAGTCTGCCTTCTCCGTAGGAGATTTCCAGAAGCTATAAAAATAAATCGTCCTTTAAATGTGTAAGTAAAGGCAGGAATCAGTCTGAAGGGGATCTGGGAATCCGAGAATCGGAAGACCCGTGTCTCCGGGTCAGCACGGACAGTGTGACATTTCAGGGTCACCCGGCAGAGGCCAGGGATAGGGCTCTGGGCTTTCTACCAGCTGAGGCAGGGACGGAAGGCCCTTGCTGGTACTGTTGACAGAAATCCTGTGTGGGAGCAAGCCCTCCACTCTCGAGGCATCTCCTTGTTGGTGGAGCCCAAGATGGTGTCTTCGTAGGGTTCTCATTTATTTGTTCGTCTCTTCCTTCCTTCCCTCCCTCCCTCCCTCCCTCCCGCCCGCCCGCCCGCCTGCCTTCCTTCCTTCCTTCCTTTCCTTCCTTCCCTTCCCTTCTTCCCTACTTCCTTCCTTCCTTCCCTCCCTCCCACCTACCTTCCTTCCTTCCTTCCTTCCTTCCTTCCTTCCTTTCCTTCCTTCCCTTCCTTCCCTTCCCTTCTTCCCTCCTTCCTTCCTTCCCTTCCCTTCTTCCCTACTTCCTTCCTTCCCTTCCCTTCTTTCCTCCTTCCTTCCTTCCCTCCCGCCCTCCTTCCTTTCCTTCCTTCCTTCCTTCCTTCCTTCCCTCCCTCCCTCCCTCCCTCCTTCCCTCCTTCCTTCCCTCCCTCCCTCCTTCCTTCCTCCCTTCCTTCCTTCCTTCCTTCCTTCCCTCCCTCCCTCCCTCCCTCCCTCCCTCCTTTCCTCCTTCCTTCCTTCCTTCCTTCCTTCCTTCCTTCCTTCCCTTCCCTTCCCTTCCCTTCCCTTCCCCCCTCCTTCCTTCCTTCCTTCCCTCCCTCCTTCCCTCCTTCCTTCCTTCCCTCCCTCCTTCCCTCCTTCCTTCCTTCCCTCCCTTCCTCCCTCCCTCCCTTCCCTCCCTCCCTCCCTCCCTCCCTCCCTCCTTCCTTCCTTCCTTCCTTCCTTCCTTCCTTCCTTCCTTCCTTCCTTCCAAGAGACAGAGAGAGGAAGCACAGGCAGGGAAGGGGCAGAGAGAGGGAGAGAGAATCCCAAGCAGGCTCTGTGCTGTGAGGACAGAGCCCAACGTGGGGCTTGAACCCACGGACTCCTCATGACCTGAGCCGAAGTCAAGAATCAGATGCTCCACTGAATGAGCCACCCAGGCGCCCCATCCGTGGGGTTCTTTCCAAAAGGAATGAAGGCAGGGGCAATGTGATACAGTGACTTAGTGGATGTTGTGCTTGATAAATCCCCCCGTAGAAAAACGTCACACGGCTTTGCTGTCCATGTGCCACCACCATAATGACATTCGGCCATTAAAGTTAATTCAGGAAAGGTTGGGAGGGGAAATAAAAGCACCAGATGGAAGGTGTGGGTGTCTTGGCTCCCACCTCCCTCCCACCTGCCTTCGAGACCCAGACAACGTGTTACTTCCTCCGGGAGGTCTTCTCGGAGGGACTCGGGCCGCGTGGAGCACTGTCCTGGCAAACCTCCTTGGTACTCGTTCACCAAGCCGTCGTTTCCCAGTCGGGGGGCGTTGACAAAAGCCCCGGGGTCTGTGTCCGCCCGGCAGCTGCCTTCAAGGGCCGGGACTGTCGTGTGTTGTCTGGTTCGTTTCCCGGCATGCGGCGGACTCTTGTTTTTGTCGCTGTCGAGGAGTTAACACGTAGCGTGGCTGGGGAGGTGCTGGGACCACAGCTGCCAGGTTCGGGGGCGCCGTGGGACTCTAGGACCTGAAGCCGCGGGAACCGGCTGCCTGTTTTCACTGCATACGGTACTGCTTTGAAGAGAGGAATTATTTAGGGCGGAAACAATAACGCTCAGTGTTTGGATATCTTTTAAAATTGTTATTCCTTCCATGTTTTCATTAGCGAACCAATTCGTCTTGTGTCAGAAAGACAGAGGTACAGAAAGCATGGGGATCCCCAGTCATTCTTCAAGGCGCAGTGTCCCAGTCTTTTTCCCAGGAAAGTCTCCTCTGGCCACCAGAACAGAACGACGTGGCCCCTCCGCCCCCCAGACATGGCCTCTGCATCTCCCTTTGGACTCAGCCACTCAGGATTAAGAGAAACCTGCCATCTTCTTGTGCATAAATGTTTTATAGCTGCAGTGTATTATAAATGGTTTTGGGGGGTGGGGGGGGGAACAGACTAGAAAAAGTACAAACAAGAGTGTGTGTTTTTTGTCTCCAGACTTAATACTTCAGAGTCATTGTTTGGGCTTTCCTTCCAAGCCTTTGCATAACTTTGAGGTTTTTCAAGTTTTTTTTTTTAATTTTTTTTTAACATTTATTTATTTGAGAGGGACAGAGTGTGAGCGGGGGAGGGGCAGAGAGAGAGGGAGACACAGAATCCGAAGCAGGCTCCAGGTTCCCAGCGGTCAGCACAGAGCCCGACGTGGGGCTCGACCTCACGGACCACGAGATCACGACCTGAGCTGAAGTTGGACGCTTAACCGACGGAGCCACCCAGGCGCCCCGAGGTCGTTCAAGTTTTAAATCACCCCCAGTGGATAATTTTTGCAAACGGCCTGCAAACAACCAAAAGTAATTCAGTGCCACAAATAATAAATGAAACATATGGAAAAGGGGTGCTGTAACGATATGAGGTTGGTTTGCAAAAAATGGTGGTCCTGAAAGTAAGGAAACTGGGGTAACTGCGTAGGCTTCATAAATGCAGAGTCCCTTTTGGAATTGCCTGCAGCGGGAAAATGCCCTCAGCAGGGCAGAAACACCGGAAAAGGTGACAGTGTAACTTTCGGGAAGGCCGTGTGCTCGGAGTAAAAGACATGTGCGCCTCTCCCTCTCGGGCCTATAATCACACCAGCCGGTCCCTTCAGCCACACCGAGGACTCCTTCAAGGTGCCTCAATATTGCATTTCTTTGGCTATTAGGTTTTAGCCCACACGCAGTGAAATCTAGCTGCGCTGCAATTATGTAGCAGTTCCGTGGTCTTCCAAGGCTGGACGGAACTTCGCCAAGGACTGAAGCTGCTGCACGGAATATTGAAACCCCCGCTTCCGAGTCACCTTCACCTCGGTAGGCTCGCTAATTGCCCCCCACGCCTCCCCCAGGCAAGGCTGGATTGGGGATCGCCGCCCCCTCCCTGGCTTTCCTGCCCCAGTGTTGACTGTGGATGTGCTCATCTGAATAGAACTGGGACCACTCCGGGAACCGTGGTTGGTAGTCTGCCTCGTTTGTAAATATCCATATCCTGGGGCACCTGGGTGGCTCAGTCGGTTGAGCGTCCGACTTTGGCTCAGGTCATGATCTCACAGCTCGTGAGTTCGAGCCCCGTGTTGGGATCTGCGCTGACAGCTCGGAGCCTGGAGCCTGCTTCGGATTCTGTGCCTCCCTCTCTCTCTGCCCCTCCCCTGCTTTCGCTCTGTCTCTCTCTGTCTCTCAAAAATAAATAAACATTAAAATATTTTTTAAAAAATATCTGTATCCCATTATCTCTGTGTATCTGGGGAATGCATGGATGAGACCTGTCTGCATTGAGAAAAGTTCTCTTGCGTTCATTAGGAACTGTAAAATGCCGACACAGTGGGAAGCTGAGGTGCCCCCTGAGACCCCAAAGTTACCCTGCGTGATCAATGCCACACGCAATGCTGAGCCTGTCTGCGCCCACGTGCAGCCATGCTGGGAGTCTGCCGTGTCCTCCAAATAGCCTGAGCAGCCCAGCCCTCCTCTGGAGGGAGAACCGGGCACCTTGAGTCAGGTTTTCGGCCCCTGGGCTGTCGTGTTGTGTCTATGCAGCGACTTTCGCCAACAGCATCATCGCTTTGGGATCACGGGGCAGAGGATACAGTCACGTCCCTTGGGCTTCTGCTCACCCAGTGCACAAGTGTGCGGAGAAGTTTGCACAGTTTTTAGGTATCATTACCTCCTGGAGGCCACCTGCCCTGTGTGCACACGGGGTTTGCCCTGCGGTCGGCACAGAAGTCTGGCAGACAGACAGCAAGGTGCTGACTTCCCAGGAGAATAGTTTCTAGTGTCTTGTCCGCTCACACTGCCTGTTCCTCGTCCTCCTGGGTGCTTCCTGGTTTCCTGCTCCTCTAAATCCTTGTAGTGTTTGCTGTGGAAACCTGTCAGTGCTTTGGGTTAGTATTCCCTGAGCACCCACCACGTGCCATGTAATGGAAATGGAGTTGGGGCACGTGGGTGGTTCAATCAGTTAAGTGTCCAACGTCAGCTCAGGTCATGATCTCGTGGTTTGTGAGTTCAAGTCCCGCATCAGGCTCTGTGCTTATGGCTCAGAGCCTGGAGCCTGCTTCGGATTCTGTGTTTCCTTCTCCCTCTGCCCCTCCCCTGCTCACGCTCTGTCTTTCTCTGTCTCTCAATAATAAATAAACGTTAATGGGGTGCCTGGGTGGCTCAGTCGGTTGAGTGTCCTACTTCAGCTCAGGTCATGAATTCATGGTTTGTGAGTTCAAGTCCCGCATCAGGCTCTGTGCTGACAGCTCAGAGCCTGGAGCCTGCTTCGGATTCTGTATCTCCCTCTCTCTGCCCCTCCCCCGCTTGCACGCTGTCTCTCTCTGTCTCTCAAAAATAAATAAACATTAAAAACATTAAAAAAGGACACAGAGTAATAATTTTGGGCAATCAACTCCTCACAGGGGGCTTTTTTTCATCGTCAAATTCTATCCTACTTAATTTTACTCTTTAATTTCAGTCTGGTTAGAGAGACAAGATTAAAATGCCTTTTTTTTTTTTAAGAAAGACTTTCCAAAGGTGGAAAATTTATATTCAGATAGTTGTAAAAATAACTCTGAGTGACTTTGCTGAGTGACGTTTACGGATGCGTTATGCATTCGGCACTTACAACTTCAGTGGGTGGGGAAGTGGAAAGGTCCCGGACGTGATAATGTTTCCTTGGAGCACAAACGTGTTTTATGATGGTCAGAACCGGGGGGGGGGGGGGGGGGGGGGGGGGAATTACTGCAGAGTCTAAACGTTGTTTCACTGGCACATAATATTTCGACGTTTTCCTTTCACGTCAAGGGGCTGGGCTGGGATCCCCCCAAAGAGCTGTAAAGCTGAGAGCAGACAGCAGCAAACAGATGGAATTTAGTGCCTTCGTTAATTTCATGCTAACGTGTCGCCGGGGCATCCAGGAACGCTGTAGTTCTTGTCTGCCAGCGGGAAGAATCAGGGACCGGAGGGATGGCTTATGGTCCTGATACACAGTTGCCGATGCTTGGATGTTCTGGGCGACGACGGCCCCTCCGTGCCCGGCCCCGCGTTCTCAAGTGGGGAACCGCGTCCTTTCCGCACGCACAGGGGCCCAGCGCTTGGCCCTTCGCCGAACCAGGCTGGCTTAATAGCAAGGTCCAGTCTTCGCATCAGAAAAGCTGCGTTTCCTGACCCTGGGAAGCGGTTTTGGCCTCAGCGTTTCTTTGTTAAGAAGGGTCTGCAGTACGAGAGGAGATGTTAAGAGTAGCTCTGTCTTCCTTGGTGTTAACAGTCTGCAGTGGGTACACTTGGGCACGTTTTAATCCACCCGTTACACATAACTCGGTGCCCAGGTACAAGACGGAAGGAGGCGTCAGTGGCCCGTCCCCGTCACGCGGCCAGTGGGTAGGCCGGGCCATCTGTCCGGGAACCCGGGCACTGAAACACACAGCCACTGTCCCCTGGTGCTCTCGTGAGGTCCTGCCAGACCCAGGGAGCCGACGAGAAAGGAGAGGACAGGCAGATCACAGGGTGGGGCCAGCTTTCACGAAGCGTTCCTTTGTAGGTCACCACGGTCTTCCCGGGATGCCTGAAAGCTCCACCCTCCACCTCTGAGCTCTGCCTGTGTCCCCCTCACCTGCTCATGCAGCTCAGCCAGGCTGGACACAGCCTAGCATCACATAACCTGAACATCATCGTGCACGCTCTGACACAATGCCTTCTTTTTTAAAAAAATTTTTAAAAGGGTTATTTATTTTTGCGAGAGAGAGACAGAGCGCAAGCAGGAGAGGGGCCGAGAGAGAGGGAGACACAGAATCCGAAGCAGGCTCCAGGCTCCGAGCTGTCAGCACGGAGCACGACGTGGGGCTTGAACTCACGAACTGTGAGATCGACACGCCGTCACTGTTCATCCTAGCTACGTCTTGCTAAAATCCCATGGGGAGAACGGAACACAGTGGTGCTCAACTATTAAAGCCGTTTCCCCAGACGAAACCGTTAAGGAAGGTCAATAGATAAAACCAGCCCCGTCCTCACTCGCCGCCCAGCCTAGGGCATCCGTGATGTGCCAAGGGCTCTGCAGAGGAAAGGAGAAACGTCAAGAGCGTTTGACGGTCCTTGAGTGAGAGGAGCGCCAAGGTCTCTGCCACTTTGAAACTGAGCTGCTTTTTTTCTGGTAATCGAGACACGGTTGGACGTTCCTACGGGTTGGCCTCCACTTGAGATGTTGTTATAGACCATTAGCAGACAAAAAAAGAAAAAAAAATCCTGTATTTGAAATTTTAACATGAAATAAGGGAAGAAAACCCATATGATTTCTTTTAACTCCGCCAGTGGACTAATGCAGGTGCTGACGACGTCTCACTTTCCGGGGCTAATCCAGGCTCTCGGCTGTGCTGCCTGTGGGGGGTCAGGCGTTCTTACAGGTTTTTGGGGATTGTGCAAATGTCGGGTACTCACCATTTACAGATTTCTGCTGTATGTTGTCTCCCAGGGATATGCTTTCCAAGGGTGCAGGGTGGGGAGGAGCAGAGAGAAGGAGACACAGAATCCGAAGCAGACCCCAGGCTCTGAGCTGTCAGCACAGAGCCCGACGCGGGGCTCGAACCCACAGACTGTGAGATCATGCCCTGAGCTGATGTTGGACGCTTGACCGCCTGAGCCATCCAGACGCCCCATTAAGATACATTCCTAAGTTGATAAAACACTTGAAGATAAACTGCAGTTTCGATGTAAACTTAGCTGCCTACCAGCAGAGCCAGGTAGATGGGTCTCGGGAGCTGGAGTGAATAATTACGTTTAGCATGCTGTGGGTATCCAGCCCTCCAGTGTCATGGGCATGTATGAATTCTGGGAAGAAAAGGCCTCGGCTCCTGATGTCCCCAACTAGCTTGCTCCTAACTGTCGTCAGTAGCTGCCTACGTAATAGAACTTGTGGGCCACTGAGAGCCAAGACTCACTCCCAAATATCTCTTTATAGACCCGCAGCCAGCAAGGTCTGCATTGCTCGGCTCTGTGCCTCAACACCAGATGGTTTCGAAAACACAAGAATTCCTGGAGGTTTGGTTCCGTCTCTCTCGTGCCTGGATGGCACAGCACCGAGGGTGAAGTGGGCGTCTGCAAGCGTGGATAGGCTCTGACACTTCGGCACCATGTTTTTGAGCGAGCTCAGATGGGAGAGGGGGTGTGGATGGGTCTAGAGGAAGAGAAGAGTTGCTCGTGGGATGGGAATGGTCACTGGGCAGGAGTGGTGTCGGGGAGGATTCTGAGGATTTGTCCACTGGTGGTAGAGGAAGAAATACTGAGGTCGCCCGGCAGCAATGCCCGTCACGGGTGTGTGAGGGAGGAGTGATGCCATGCGTGTTTCTAGGGGCCGTCTCTGCTTTAGAGTTTGGGGGCGGAAAGCAGACCTCAGCCCAGAGTAGAAAGGGTGACGGGGTGGGTTCGACCGAGAGAGTCGGCCACAGACCTTCACGGGGCCAAGTACGGGTGCCTAGGAAACTCCACGCCCGCTCCTGTCCCAGTTCTGCCCCGGTCTGTCGTTATCTTTCTGTTCTGAAAATGTCAGGATCGTTTTCCTTGTGGCTTTTCAGCCTCGGGTTCAGATTAAAACAGGACATTTAGAGGGGAAAAAAGAATGAAGCATCACTTTTCAGACAGGTTTTCAAGAAAGGAGAAAAGGGCTTTGGTTATTTTTCGAGACCTGCGAAAGGTCAGGTTATGACCAAAGACGAAGGTGAGGTTGGTGTTGCCTTTACGTGAACTGTGTTACTCGGTTCTTCCCCGGGAGCGGTGTCTCCATTGATTCGGGTGAACCACAAAACCCCTTGGTAAGCAGCCTGCCGGCTGTGGAATCGCATTCAAAATACGTTACTTGCGTCTTACAAGTCTTTGCTAATGTGTATGTTCCAGATAACACGATTGAAAGGGAAAAAAAAAATTAAATCTGTGTGGAGACTCCGGGGATCTGAGTTTTAAACAAAGGAGCTTGCTTTAAGAGGGAAATCAGTGCTGTTAGTTTAGCCATGCTTAAAATTAGTAGGCGTTTGACAAAAGCTGAGCTTGTCAGACGCTACCCTGACACAAAATCCTGTCAGTTTGGGGGATGCGTTTCCTGGGTGTATCAGGTAGTGCTATTTAAGCACCCCAGAAACTCAGCGGGCTTAACACACCAGCCATGTAGTTAGGAAAATCACGTGTCCGGTCTTGGCTGATCTTGGCTGGACTTGGTCAGCTGTATGTCGGCTGCTTGGCTGGCTCTGCTCTAGACCGAGCCCGCCAGGGGTGTCTTAGCGGGGACGGCCCTGCTCCATATGTGTCCCCTTCTCTTCCTCCTGCACCCGGGGGACCTGGTCTTTGCATATAGATGAGACAGAAATGCAAGAAAGCGAGGGCTGTAGGCAAGCTCTCCTGACGTGTAGGCTCAGAACAGCCCCACGGTCACTTCCCTCATTCTGTTGCTCTGAGCAAGTTCCGTGGCTGAAGGGATGGAAAAATAGGTTCCATTCACTTTGCGGAAGGAACTCCAGTGTCACACGGATTATGGATAAAGGAAGCATGAAGAACTGAGCCCATTAGTGCGATTTACTGCAGTTAGACCGGTCTTGAGGTCTCACGGATGCTATTAACAGCCCGTCCCGACCCAGAATGTGCCCACCCTGGGCACATGACGATGGTAGTTGCATAACGGTGGGGGGATTGTCATGGCCAACGTTCACCCTCACTTTCAGTGTTGTTTTTTATAGGCTTGTTGGAGTTTAGAGCCCCGGACTGGTATGAAGAAATGTGGTTCTTGGAACTTTTTTCTGCCCATGGTTAATACATCAATCCAGCGTTTACCAGATGGCTACTGGATGAGAAGCATGTGCTGTGTCTTGGCTCAGGGAGATGAAGTGGGAAAAGGACTGACATCTACCATGTGGCCATCTCAGGTCAAGAACTGGGGTAGGAACTTTGAAATCTCCAAGCTAAATGTGACAGGCATTTTAATGGAGAGATCCTACAGCAGCCCCTGACTTAAGATGGTTTGACTTATAAATTTTGGGCTTTGAATGGTACAAAAGTGATACCCATTCAACAGAAAGCCTACATGGAATTTTGAATCTGGGTCTTTCCCCAGGGCTAGCGACAGGAGACGCAGTCCTCCTCTGTGATGCCAGGCAGTGGCCGCAGCTCCCAGTGGCCACGCGATCACGAGAGTCACCCGCCGATGCGTTGACGACCATCTACATCCACAGAGCCATTTCGTCTGTCACTTTCAGTATGGCGTTCCATTCATTATAGGAGATGTTCGATGCTTTATTGTAAAATAGGCTTGTGTTAGATGATTTTGCCCAACTATAAGCCAACGTGAGTGGTTCTGAGCACATTCGAGGTGGGCTCAGCTAAGCTGTGATGTTCCTAGTAGGTTAGGTGTATGAAATGCATTTTCGACCCAACCGTATTTTCAACCTTATACGGGTTTATTGGGATGTAACCCCATTGTTAGTGAGGACGATCTGTCCATGCATTCTTGTAGGGTCAGTTCAGGCATATGTCCAAAGTGTGAAGATTTCTTGGGGCCATTGATGACAAAGAAAGAGGATTAGGTTTTGGGGGTTGAGGTTTGAGTGCGAAAAATAAAAATACGTACATAGAGGTTTCCTATGGCTTTGGTGGTGGCTACAGTTTTGGTATGTAGAAAACAATGATAGTTGGTAGTCCTGCAAACTTTGAACTGCTTTTCAAAGAATGTTTGTGTGTAGAGTTTGAAGCCACAAAGATTGCCTTTAGAAAGCAAGAGAAGCCATTCCCTCCCCCTCTATATGAGATTATCTGGAATTTTCCATTCAGCTTTGGAGAGCTCCAGACTGTGGTTTATAGGAAGAATTTTCCATGACTTTCTGTTGGTTCAGAACGTTACAGCTTTGCTTATCGGGCACACATATAGAACTAAAGCGTGAGTAAGCTGCATTTCTCTGGAGGTGTGCTCCCCACACGTTTGTCTCCTGCGGCAGCTGTTAATGGTTTTAAAGAGGGTCGTTACGGTCTGTCGTGTCAAAAGATGTCATTTCCTTCTGCCTTTTTCTTTGTGCTCATGCTTTTGAAAATGAGGGTACAATCAGACCTGAAAAAAATAGCACTTTGTGTCATGACCTACAAAAAGCAGTGTTGGCATGATACGAATTCTACTCTCCAGCGTGTATGTCGGCAGATAACTGGAGGAAGTTGAGGTTATCTGAAGAGGGCTGTTTTTCAGACCCCATCTTGGAGGTCTTTCAACACAATTCTCACCCCAAGAAAGTAGCTAATTTGATTTGACTCTGGTGTAGCTCCGCTCTATCCTCGAGGGATCGTCTGAGCTGGCGGCCAGTGCCGCCTGAGAGGAGCCAGCTCCGTCCAGGGGGCCGAGCACCCGGCCTGGGTGGGCATGGGGGGCACACTCCAGCCAGTGTTCCCTTTCTACTGGGAGCAGAATGGATGAAGGCAAAATATTTGGTCCGTGTGGTCAGGCCCTGGGATCTGATTTTTGATTCTCTTTATTTTTAATTAAAAAATTTTTTAACTTTAAATTTTAGTTAATATACAGTGTTAATAATTGGTTTCAGAAGTCGGATGCAGTGATTCATCGCTTACATACAACACCCAGTGCTCATCCCAACAAGCGTGCTCCTTAATGCCCATCCCCCATCTAGCCCATCCCCCACTGACCTCCCTCCATCAACCCGCAGTTCGTTCCCTATTGTTGAATCTCTTGTGGTTTGATTCCCCTTCTTCTCTTCTCCTCACTTCCCATATGTTCATCCGTTTTGGTTCTTAAATTCCACGTGTGCGTGAAATCAGCTACTCTGGAGAGCAGTATGGAGGTTCCTCAAAACACTAAAAGTAGCACTTCCCTACGATCCAGCAATTGCGCTACCAGGTATTTACCCAAAGGGTACAAAAATGCTGATTCAAAAGGGCACATGCACCCCAGTGTTTATAGCAGTGCTAGCAACAATAGCCAAACTATGGAGAGAGCCCAATGTCCATTGACTAAGGAGTGGATAAACATGTGGTGTGTATATACAGTGGAATGTTACTCAACCGTCAAAAAGAATGAGATCTTGCCATTTGCAATGTGGATACAGCTAGAGAGTATTATGCTAAGTGAGATAAGTCAGCCAGAGAAAGACAGACATCGTCTGGTTTCACTCATATGTGGATCCTCTTTAAATGGAAGGAAGTATGTGAAGTCATTAACATTAATTAACTGCTCACCGAGGATTCAATTTAGGGCCTGGGAGACCCTACAAAGAGGCAGGAAGAGTGGAACTGAAGGGAGGAAGCTCCAGGGGCCATGGCAGGGGAGCCCAGACAGAGCCGCTGATGCTCAAGAGGCTGGACCTGGCGGCTGGCTGTCCTATCAGGAAAGGCTGGGTTTGGCTGGAGCTGTGGCCCGCACGTCTGGGGAGGATCGGGGGGGCAGTGGCAGTGGTTTCCCTGGGACTTGCACTTCATCTGCAGTTGGAAAGGCACTCTGCCTTCCAGAGCTGGCGTCCCTGGAAATGCAGCAGGCGTCTGCCATTCACTAGCCCGCCCTCAACCAGTGCTTTATAGGCACTGTGCTCCCCGAAGAGATTGGTTCCTACTAGCCTTATCTCAGTCGAGTGGGCAGGACTGGAGGCTTGGGGTCTCAGATGGGGTTGGTCATGGGTGGGACATGTGGAACTGCAGACCTGGAGGAGGCCAGGCCCCGGGGAGAACCCTACAAAGTCCGGTCTGAGGGGCTGGCACCAAGGGGCCCCACCGGTGAGTGAGGCACAATGACAGGGAACACGGTTTGCAGGAAGTAGGAGCGTCTGTGCCACCCGTGGTTCTGAAATAAATTAACAACTAACAGTAGGTGTTTTACCTCGATGCTGAACGGAACCCAAAATGTTGGGGTTCAAGGTTTTATGGCATCTAGTTAGGCAGTATGGGTCCTACCTGTGGGCCTCGGGACGGTCTTTGCTGTATGGAAAGATGAAATTAAGCGGCCGGAGGCAGAAATAGGTTTTATCCCAGGTTCTGTTATCAGCGGTTCCTTCCAGTCCTTTCTGAATGTCCACAGGTGCGCCCTAGTGCTAAATTCAGCTACCTTTGAAACCACACACAAAAAGGGTTCAACCAGTGATGGTCTCTCCCCCCAGCAAAGCCAGGGATTACATAATTCCACCTCTGGGACAGGCTCTGCAGCCATGTGGCCAGAATCAAAATCCAGTTCCACCACAAACAGCAGGGGGATGTTGTCCAAGTTAATTAACCTCTCTGTGCTTCAGTCCTTCGCCGGCAAATGGAGACCATAGTTGCACCTTGTACCTTGTCCGTCGTGGGGGTTTGCTGTGGACAGGAAATCCATGAGGGTGCCTAAGAGAGCACTTGGCTATGGGAAGCCCTCAGTAGTTGTTTGCTGTGGTTTGTTAAGGGTCGCCCCACACATAACCAGGGAGGTAGTTTTTAATTACCCTGGTTGGCCTTGCTGGCTGTTCGGTGCAGGGAACAGAAGTGTGGGGCAACTTGGCTTTTCTGGACAAGTGACGCCCCCCCCCCCCCCCCCCGCAGAAGGGTCCAGGGTTTTTAGTCTCATTGCTGTCCACCTGAGAAGACACTCAGCTCTTCCTGAACTGCTGCAGGTTAGGGATGACTCGGAGTCCCATCATCCTGGGCGTCAGGGACTCGGGGTGGTGAGTGTCGCCCAGGGCGGTGAGCTGGGGTGCCTCCCAGAGGAGCTGGGGGCCTGGAGGGAGTTCCACTTGACACTTGCCCGTTCACCCCGCCTTTCACCTTTCCGCTCGGATGGACAAGATATTTGGTCTCCTTGTAGAACAACCCCCCATTCACACCTGCGTATGAGACATTGCCTTTGCTCCTCCCACTTCTAGAATGATTTCATATTTACGACGGTGACTTTCGCTGCCTGCTGTGCCTCCAGGTCACCCCCAGAGCATTTAGAATGTGCACACTGAGGTCCCGACTTTGAGAAGTGCTCCAGTGGGGCCTCCGAGAAAATTCAGGCATCAGCATTTTAGAAGATTCCTCAGATGAGCGGCCAGGGATACTAACCTCTTTGCTCTCACAATAGACTTGTGAGAGAGAATTGGACCCATTGTCCAATGGGGACCGTTGTCCCCATTTTATGGATGAGGAAACCAGTACTTAGCAGTTAAGAGCTGTCTGAGGGCACATAATTAGTTGGTGTACTTGCTGGGGGCCATTGCAGCTCCTTTCTGTAGCCAACACTTCCTAATCTCAGTGGCTTAACCCAGCGGGTATTTTTTAGGGCAGTCACCTGCGAACAGGTGGCTCTCTGGATTCTCTGAGGAGGCTCTCAGTCTTTCCTTCTTCTGTTCATGACCCTTTCCTCCCCTCTGTGGTTGCACATCTCAGGGTCCTTCAATCCCAGGAGTGTGGACCGAAGATAGATAGGGTCATGCTTCCGCAGGCCAGCACCATGGCCAGCTCCACAGTCCGCTTCCGCTGGCCAGACCTCAGACACGCAGCCCCTAGTGTAGATGGGTGTTCCTGTGTGTTGATGAGGAAACAACCCAGTCCGGCGGACATGTGGAGTCGTTCCCACCACTACTAATGACCTTAAGGCAATGAGATCTAAGCAGTGAGAATCTTCTTTACGTGGAGCCTAAGCTCTCACTGACATTTTATTTTACATTGTCTAGTTCAAGTAGGTGGCCATTTATCTCCATTGCTAAGGAGATCTCCATTTTTAAGGATGAAATCTCAGAGATTCAGAAAATTCCGGTGACTTGCAGAAGGCCATCGCCCCAAGAAAGGAGGGAGCTGGCTGCCCACATTCACCTCCCAGCGCTATGTCTGGGGTGATTTGGCCGGACAGCACTCGCCGCCCCTGGGGCTGGGGGCTAAAACAAAGTTGGGGCCGAAGCTCAGGCTTCTGGACTGCCATTTGAGTGCACTTTCCCCACGACATGTGGTGAGCTTGCTGTGTTACCGTATGGATAACGGTACTTAGGATTAAGCAAGTCTTCACTGACCAGAGGGGGAGAAAACAATTTAGCAGATTTTGCTGGAAGGTTTTGCTGTTGTTGCCACGTACAAATACAGAATGTTTCTACTTCCTTTAAATCTGCTTGTGCCTCTCCTTGAGCGCCTTGTCTCTAAAAGCCGTGTCACAGAAGATTCCATCTTTCCCAGATCAGCAGCCTCAGGAAGTGCAATTATTAGGGATATTATTTATAAGGCACAAGAGGACTTCTGCATAGCAGCCACCTCCCAGAGGAAATAAGCTTCCACTGGCTGTTTTCTCCTCAACACGGAGCAGGTAAATCTCCAGACAACGTTTGCCCCCACTCCAAATTAGCAAGGACTTTTCTGGAAACCAATAGCCTGAGGAGGGTTTCTCTTACTAAGCTGCATTTCTCTTCACTTGAGATGCCTCTCCCTGATGGTCATGTTTGTTCAGGTTGAGTCCAGCTGAAGCCTGTTCCCCCGGGAGCCGAGAGAGGCCTGCACAACAGGCAGCCACCGCCTGCCAGGAGCATATGGTCGGAAGGCATCTATCTCAGCAGCTCTAGCCTGACCAGCCAGTGCAGGGCTTTGAACTGTGAGCTCATCCTCCACGGAAGACAAATGGGGTTTAGCCAACACTCACCTTGGCCTGGTGACCTGTGGACATTGAGGCTGCAGGAGAATGCCACAGGCTCCCAGTGCTGTATATGAGTCGTCCTGACCCTTAGGTCTGGCTGCACGGGAGGGACCCCACAGTCTTGCCTGCTGCTGCTCAGATGGAAAGCCAGGACCCTGAGCCCTCCCAAGGAGTCGTGTTCTTTTTCTCTTATGCCCGGCCACAGCTCACTTTCGATAATTCCATGCCAGCTCATTAATTCCTCTACCCTCTCAGATGGAAAAGACACTGTGCGTCTCTCCTGCCCTGCTGGGCCCTGAGCCCTCACAGCATGGTGCAGCTGTCCTGCCTCACCCCAGAGGGGCTGGCGCTCTCTCACCCCGCATGGCCTCCCAACCATGAAAAGATCTGAGGACGCAGCTAACGTGAGCACGCAAACATGGAAAGCGTATACACCATGTTCTCCGATGCCGTAGAGAACTAGGATGTTCTCATCGGGCCATTTTATCTGGTTCACCTGAATTGCATAAGGAAGGTGACACCCCTCTGGCCCGAGGTCACAGGGGAAGACACACGTAAGAGGTAGACACGAGATGACGTGTGTTGCCTGTGCTGTCTGGACCAGCCAAGAGGGGGTTGGGAGTTGGTGGATGACAGAAGACGAATCATCTCCTTTTCCTTCCAAGCTTTGTGTCGTGTTTGGTTTTTCCAGCCCCGAGACCGCCCTGCCTCTGAAGAGGTCTGTCCAACTTCGCTTGAGCAGCACTGGCTCTTTGCCTTTAGTCAGAAGCCTCTAAATAAAGACTACAGATCGGCTCAACTTCTCCTCCAAGGTCTGGTGTTGCTTCTGACACCTTTCGGAAACGGAATGCGGCCGACCAGCCTCAGCAAACAGCGCGTGCTACTCTCAACTGAGCTACCTGGAGGGCAGAGTAGAGACATCCAGCCGAAGCTCGGGGCGGGGGGTGGGGGGCCCTGGTGTGGAGCAGCAGCAAACAGAGCCCAGAAGACTCCTCCCCCACGCCCACTCTTCCGGGATCATGAAATTACGGAAGTCTGAGCCAAACTCATCAATTAAACCAGAATCATTTATTTATCATTATATCTCCTGCCTGCTGCCTCCAATGATTTCTCATGAATTAATGAGCCATTGTACTTGCATATCAATATCTTGTTTTGGTTTAGCAGGACTAGATGTTCTTCTCAGTGTCTGTCTGGTTTTCTGTTTTATCGATCCAGGTAGCAACTAAAGAATGAACCATGGAATGGATTCTTTCTTTAATTCTTTTTCTTTTTTAAATGGGCTTTTATTTTTATCGGTGATGAATGAAAGGGAGGTTGGCTTGAGGACATTTAGACTGAGGTCACCGAAGTGGCCCAGAGTTTGGAAGTTTTTATGAAACCCGCTGTGCAATTGGATTGAAACGGTGCTAAGAACAAGCTTCCCTGCCAGACTTGTGGCCAAGTCCATTTGGTTTCTGGCACAACACTCGAGAAGAATGGTATTTGGTTTTGTTTATTTGGCATTTTGAATGCTGGTACATGTGGCTCCCAGCCCAGCCGGAAACGGTCAGAACTGGAAGTAGCAACTTCAGTAGCAGAAGAGTGGAGTCACCAGAGCATGACAGCACCTGCACGAGGTCCCCAGAGGGCCACCGAGAGCGCTTGCTGAGAGTGTGTGGTGCCTCTGGTTGGCACAGTCCCTTGGGCCCCAAGAGCCCCTCCAGCCCCTCCCCCCAGAGAAGAAAGCCCTGACAAAGAACTCCCTTGATCCAGCTCAGTTCCCCAGGGCTTGCAGCCTGCATCACAGAAGTTCCACTTGGCAGGCGGGGCAGTGGTGGGGCCCGTGACTGTCCTACTTTCTAGCAATGACAAATGAACACACAGAGCCTCACATCTGACGCTAATGAGAACTCCTCTCTGGAGCTGGTGTTTTCATCAGGGGCCCCCACTGCTTGATTTGTAGTGTTTTGGACAAACACTCTGAGCGCTGTCTCTGGATCATTCCATAGCGCGGTAGGTGGTGGAAATCGAAGCTCATCTCAATAGGGAGTGAAAGAAAAGGGATCGTTTGCAAGTCAGCTGTGAGACCTCAAAAAAATAAACCTCAGCTCATGTGCACTTTAAGAACTCAGAAATGATAAGAATTGTATTTTTCTTTTCCCTAAGAAAATTCTGTCTGGGGCAAAAGATGTCTGACTTTATGTATTATCATTTCTACCCAAAGTATTCGCTCTCGCTTAAGGCAAATATTTGTTTGGAAGCAGCGGTTGGTGACGGTAGCCAAGATCATCCAACAAAAAAGCCGGTTTTTAAACAAAATGGTATTCCCTAAGGGTGAATCTGAACAATTTGCCAAATGCATTCTGAGATTGTAACGAAAGCTTGGCGTGGGAAGGACCTGAGCGGTGATGTCACTGCCCCGCGTTTCAGAGGAGGAAGGTGAGGTGCCAGAAAGCCACACCCCTTCCGTCAGAGAGCAGGAGAGCTGGACGGCCAGTGGGCAGTGTTCTCCCGCCAGCATTTCGGGATGGAGCGATGGAAGGGATTACGATAGTGGCAGAAGCAGCCACTGACAAGGCAGATGTTACTGTCTCCATTTTACAGGTGGTAAAACTCAGGCTCAGGAATGTTGAGTCGCCTTTCTGGCATCATAGAGAAGAGAGTGTGGTGTGGGACCTGGGCTGGTGCCACTGGAGATCCAGTGTCCTTGTTCTTTTCCCATTATAGGAAAGTCCTTTACGCTGTCTTGTAAACAAAACAAAACAAAACAAAACAAAACAAAACAAAACAAAACAGGAAGCCTTCTTCCAAATAACCTAATGATCAAAAACCTATCAAAAATAGCCAGAGTATGGAAAGAGCCCAGATGTCCATCAACTGATGAATGGATGCAGAAGATGTGGTATTTATACACAATGGAACAGTACTTGTCCGTCAAAAAGAGTGAAATCTTGCCAATTGCAACACCGTGGATGGAACTAGAGTGTATTATACAAAGTGAAATAACTCAGTCACAGAAAGACAGGTATATGATTTCAATCCCAATTCATATGTGGAATTTAAGAAACAGATGAATGTAGGTGAAGGGAAAGAAAAATCAGATAAAAACTGAGGGAAGCAAACTGTAAGAGACCCTTAAATACAGAGAACAGACTGAGGGTTGCTGCAGCGGATGGGGTTGGGGGATGGGCTAAACAGGTGACGGGCACTAAGGAGGACACGTGTTGGAATGAGCACTGGGTGTCGTATGTAAGGGACGGATCACAGGCTTCTACTCCTGAAACCCAGTATTATGCTGTAGGTTAACTAACTTGAATTTAAATCAATAAGTTAAAACTAAAACCTAAATGTAAGAGCTAAAAATGTTAAACCCTTAGAAGAAAACAGGCACGCGTCGCCTGTAAAATAGAACCAAATGGAAATTCTAGACCTCAAAAATATAACGTCTGAAAAGAAAAACAAATTGTTAAATGTGATGTTGGTTTAGGCAACGATCTCTCGGATGTGGCCCTGAGAACACAACAAAGGAAGAAGTAGATGAACTGTACTTTGTTGAAATTAAAAGCTAGTGTATCCACGAACGCCTCAAGGACTTGCAACCATGGCATGTGGAGCAGGAGGACATTTTGGCACATCGTGTATCTGACAGGAGTCTCGTATCTAGAACACATGAAGAATGCTGTAATTCGATAATAAAAGGTAAATAACCCCATCAAAAAGAGGCATGTATTTTGCAGACCTCTTTTTTTAATCACCGAACAGTCTATCGTCACCGTTGTAAGGTTCCTGCCGTGCTATTCCCTCCGCCACCCGTCTCCCCATCTTGCTCGCCATCTCTTGGTCCGTTTCGGTGAGATTATTCATTTCCTTGTCCTCTGGATGTGTAATAACATTTTTTCATTTACTTAGAGAGATGGAGAGAGCATGGGAGGGGCAGAGGGAGGAAGAGAGAACTGTGAGATCACGACTTGAGCCAAAATCAAGAGTCGGACGGGCACTCAGCCGACTGAGCCACCCAGGCGCCCTGGGATGTGTAATAGCTTTTCATAGAGTGTCACACACTGTGGACTGTATGTCGTTGAGAATTTGAATTGAAACTGTAAAGAGTTTGAGTTTTGTTCTGGGACGCAGTTAATATCCTGGCTGCTCCGTCTGTCCTGTTGAAGCTCGTTGTCTGGCTTGGTGGTGGGAGTCAAGATCCAAGGTCAGGTCACCACCCCCACGCACTCTGGCTACTCGAGCAGACTCACCAGTGCAGCCACTGCTGTGCCTTGATCTCCACTTCTCTGTGCTGCGGGTGGGACAGTGACCCTCTCTGTGGACTCCTCTGGCAGGAGTTCGAGCTTGCCTGGTCCTGCCCCTTCTCTCAAGGGCACAGCCCACCCTGTCTGTAATCCAGTCCCTGAAAGCTTTTGTTTTATGCATTTTGTCCACTTTTACGATTCCTTCTTAGTGGAGGGTGAATCTGAGGACTCACTTGTATATGATGACCAGAGCCACTGGTGTCTCCTACATTATTAGAAAAAATTGTTTTTGATGTTTACTTATTTGTGAGAGAAGGGGGAGGGGCAGAGAGAGAGGGAGACACAAGATCCAAAGCAGGCTCTAGGCTCTGAGCTGTCAGCACAGAGCCTGATGCCGGGCTTGAACTCACAAGCTGTGAGATCATGACCTGAGCCAAAGTTTGAAGGTTCAGCCGGCTGAGTCACCCAGGCTCCCCTCTCCTACCTTATTTTTAATCACTCTGTTTTATATGTATTGACGTGCTTTGCGATGTTTGAATTCAAATGGGAAGAAATTCAAGAGAAAGAATTAAATTAACAAACCTTTTAGTGTTGAATATTCCTTAGACAAGCCTTAGGTTTACTCAAACAAATTTAGGTCTTTTTATTTTGTTTAGAAATTAAAAATTGGGTGTGGGGCACCTGGGTGGCTCAGCCGGTTAAGTGTCTGACTCTTGATTTCAGCTCAGGTCATGATCGCACAGTTCATGGGAAGGACTCCCGCACTGGGCTCTGTGCTGATGGCTCAGAGCCTGCTTGGGATTCTCTCTTCCTCTCTCTCTGCCCCTCCCCTGCTCTCTCTCTCTCTCAAAATAAATAAACATTTAAAAAAAAGAAATGAAAATTTAGGTGAAACCAAATTCAATAAGGGATATCTGTTTGAGTTACCCTCAGATGATTCTACTAGATGAGACGGCAGTGCTCGGGAAAACGTTGTCAACTTCTTATTTCGTAGATGCAAAAAGCTAGAGGTCAGCTTCCACTTGTGATAGGATCGCACATGGAAACGACTTAAGACACATGCTGTTGTCTGTATCGTCTCGCTTCTGGAAGGCTGCTCTGTGCTCCTTCCGGCTTCCTGCCTTGATTGGCATGTAATCTGCCCAGCTCCCTGTGCTGCGATTCCTTCCGAGAATTCACTCAGACTGTACGAGGGGCAGAACATGAGCTCTTTTCCAAGCCCTATCGAGTATCTCCAGTCTTCTGGCTTTAAACAGGGAAGTCTGAGGCTCAGTCTGGGCTAGTCCAGGTGTGAGGGAAGAGAGGTTCGGAGCCATCCACCTGCGGGTCCCCTTCACCTTCTGGAAGCCCTCATCTCTCCGCTCGCTCCCCATCATTTTTCTCAGGCTCACTCCGGCCTGGGCACCCCACCCGCGTCAGTCCAGGGAGGGGTTCATGACTGCAGCTGGTTTAGTGTGTTTTGGGAGGTATCGCTAGAGTAAGGAGAGCCCCGCACAGCAGGGGTCTTGGTCAGTCTACCTCAAAGCAAGGACTGTGGGAATTTCTGAGCTCGCACAAAAGGGCTGAGACGTAGGGGCTCATCTTCTTCCGGTGTGTCCCCCTTGCCTTTTATTTGATGTTTCCATCTGGTGCGAGCTTCAGAACAGCCTTGTCTGTGGCTCTGTGCTATTTCACTCCCTCACTGTTCCAGTCAAAATAATGCGCGAGCTGGCTGTTCTGGTTCCGTTTTCCAGTTCCTGGCACCCTCTTACTATACATCCCTCCGTGGGCTAAAAGTGAAGCCTCCCTTCCGACTTTGCCTGTGTCCGAAGCAACACTTCTGGTCTGGAAGGAACCCGGGCGAAGTGGTTGTTAATGATCCCCCCCTCGAAGGTCAGACCACCCAATTCATAATCTTGTAACACCTGGATACTTGTAAAACCCATTCCTTACGAGGCTCAGGATGTGATGTGGGGGATGATCCAAGTTGCGTTCAGCACTTGAACTTCAATAAATGAAGTTGTGGAGAAACTGTTTCCCCATCGACATACCTGCCTCAGTGGAATGAGAAAGTACGACGTACCTGAGTGTTGGTTATTTGGCTCAAACGCAATGCAGTCCGGGGGTTGTGGATGCCACAGTCTCTTCTGCCCTCAACATCGTTTCTGCCCTCACCTTATTTGGCTTTTCAGCAGTGCTTGACGTAGGTGACCTCCGTCTTGGAACCTTCTCTTGTGGTTTGTTTCTTTTGTTGCACTGGCCACTCCTTTTTGATTTCCTTGATTGAGCCCATATCCTCTGTCCAACCTCTTCACGGTGAAATACCATAGCGTCCAAGCCCTCCCTTCTCTTTCCGGGTGTCTCTCATTCCCAGATGAGCTCATCCCAGTCCACGGTCTTACAGACCACGTATGTGGCGATGATCCCCATTTGTGTCTCTGCAGCCTTGTCCTCACGTTGACGTCCAAACTCAGTTTTCAGAACGCCCATCTGACCGCCCCACTTACAGTCCTCACTCAGTTAAGATGAAACTCCGCACCCACACAGCCTCTCGAAACTGTATCTTTACCATAGTGTCCCATCTCGGTGGCACGGCCAGCTGCCAGTTGCTCAGATCAAACACCTTGGAGCTGTTATTCATTCCTCTTTTCCCTCGCGTTCTATGTGATCCATTTGTGAAGTCCTACCAACCCCATCTTCAACAAGTACCCTCAGTCACTCATCATTCCCCACTCCACTGCCACCACACTAGTCCTAGCCACCATCGTCCCCCTCTGGGGTTCCTGGAGTCACTCCCAAAATGTCCCCCTGCTTCCCTCCACCTCTCCCATAATCCCTTCTTCACAAGGACCCAGAGTGGTCCTTTTACAATGTGAATCAGATCAGATGACTTTGACTCGCCCGCTTTTTTTGGTTCCCCTCGGCACAGCACAGCCTGAAGCCCCTCACCAGGACCCACAGAGGTGTGTACCCTGTTTCTCTAGCCCCATAAGATCCCGCTCCCCTGAACTCTCTTTATGCCAGCCATATTGGCCCACTCTCTATTCCTCAAACGTGCCAAGTTCGTTTCCGCATTAGACCCTTTATCTCTGTTGTTTCCTCTGCCTGGAATGTTCAGTACAGGTCTTCATGTGGCTGTGTCCTTTCCATAGTGCAAGCCAACCCAAATGTCCCCTCCTCGGGAGAGACTTTTACCCACTGCTCTACATAGACCCTGGCCTCACCCCCCAGTCACACTATTTCCTCATTCTGTTTCATTTCCCTTCTACACATGAATCACTATTAAGACATTATTTTTTTTTAATTTTTTTTAACGTTTATTTATTTTTGAGATAGAGACAGAGCATGAACAGGGGAGGGTCAGAGAGAGGGAGACACAGAATCCGAAACAAGCGCCAGGCTCTGAGCTGTCAGCACAGAGCCCGACACGGGGCTCGAACTCACGGACCGTGAGATCATGACCTGAGCCGAAGTCGGCCGCTTAACCGACTGAGCCACCCAGGCGCCCCTCACTATTAAGACATTAAGCAAAGAAATAGTTAGATTCGCATTTCGCTTTCCACAGTAGAGAAGGGCCTTGTCTATTGTTTTCTGCTGTATCTCCAATGCGCTCAACAGATATTTTTGAAGTCAACACTATATAAATTATAAACATTTAAACACTGAGTTTTGAAAGCATGTTTGTTTGTCTCAGCGATGCCAAGAAACTGGCATGCATGGTAATAAAACATCTGAATTAAGAATCAGGAGGCTTGGCCCCTGGCCAGAACGTTGACGTTGCCTCAGGTGACTTCGCTTCCGTTGGCTCATATGTTTGATACTCGTGATATCTCCTTTGTCTTCCTCATGGGGTTAGCGAGAAGATCACATGAAATAAGGCATTGGTAAACACACACGGAATCATAACGCACCGCGCACACGTTAGGTTTTTGTCTGTCGCACGTTGAAATAGCCGCTTGAAACGTTTTCTTTGGCAGTGTGTAGAAAGAACCAGGTGAAATGCACGTGACCGAGACTGTTCAAGAAACGCCTGATCTTCATGGCCGTAGCTTTACCATGCACACCCATAGGACCAGCCGGGCACCCCGTGCTGGGGGTGGTGGCCAAAGCAGGGTGATTTGCACCCACCACACCCATCGAGATGCTACCACCGGCCGTTTCCTGTCCTGCTGTCCCCTTAGAGATGGCTTCCTTTTAGCATTGACCATGGACGTCTGTGTTGCCCATCGCAGTACCCGCAGAGCCCTCCGCAGCACGTGGCACCTGCTAGATGTTCTGCAAGGGACAGGGGGAACGGGCGCTGGTGGGAGAAATGGCACCCCAGCCCCGGAAAGGGTCAAGAGTGAACACCACCGCCCATACTTGCCCGTTTGGTGGTATTTCAGCCACTGTACAGCTAGTCTCAAAATCGCAGGCTTATTTTTTTCGTGAATGAGTAGAAGCCAGCCCTTTGTGGAGTCTGAGAACAGGCAGCTGCCCCAGTGGCTGGAGAAGAAAGAACGGTTCACAAGCTTTCTGAGCTCACAGCCTGGCCGGTCTGGGCTTCTCAGTAGAGTGGTTGCCATGACATTGCATCAGTCGTGCCGGAGGGGAACCTTGCAGGCAGTTCCCGTGCTAAGGGCACAGGGTGACCGTGGTACTAAAAGAAGCGTTTCTCGCTCTTCATACTCAGAGGAAATCGAGGAGCACATTTGCACGAGGGGAATGCGGGTCCGGGCGGCTTCCTGCGGATCAGCCTCTCTCCCGCAGGGGAGGCCGAGAGCCCCTCCTGTGCCTGTTTGTTCTTAATTAAGAGGGATCCTTGGGGGATGAGACAAGGTTCATAATGGCACCCACCACCGCCCTCTCGCCGCTGCTTTGACACCCCTTCCCGGACCTGCAGCGTCTCGCCCCGGCCCTCGGCCCTCGAAGCAGGCGGGAAGGCGGAGACACGGCAAGAGGCAGGACAGATACGATGCACGGTGAGAACGATCGCAGGAGATTCTAACGCACATGAGTAACGCAAGCCTCCGTCATGTTTGTTGTGTAGGACGCCAGTGCTTAATGTTGATCATTGGCAAAGGGAAGCGGCTGCCCCCCGCTGTTGGCACCTCGTGCGTTCCGGCTGCGAACCTGGGGCGAGTCGCGGTTCCTCACAGGCCCCATTTAAGAGTTTACCTTTTTCAAGTTTAATTTTGCGAATAATGTGGTGTTTAGAAGAGGGAAACAAACATCCTGTGTGAAGTCAGTCTTTCCCCATTCTTTCCACCCCTATCCAATATTTACTTGCCTCGGCCATTTTATTTTCCTTCCTCTTTGTCCTTCCTCTGCTTCTTCTCCCCCTCCCCCTTCTCTCCCTCCCCCTTCTCTCCCTCCCCCTTCTCTCCCTCCCCCTCCTTCCTCTCCTCCTCCCCCCTCCTTCCTCTCCTCCTCCCCCTCCTTTCTCTCCCTCCCCCTCCTCCTCCCTCTCCTCCCCCTCCCCCTCCTCCTCCCCCTCCTCCCTCTCTCCCCTCCTCCCCCTCCCCCTTCTCTCCCTCCCCCTCCTTCCTCTCCTCCTCCCCCTCCTTTCTCTCCCTCCCTCTCCTCCTCCCTCTCCACCCCCTCCCCCTCCTCCTCCCTCTCCCCCCTCCTCCTCCCTCTCCCCCCTCCTCCTCCCTCTCCTCCCCCTCCCTCTCCTCCTCCCTCTCCTCCCCCTCCTCCTCCCTCTCCTCCCCCTCCCCCTTCCCCCCTCCTCCCCTGTTCCTCCTCCCCCTCTTCCCCCTCTTATCCCTTTCTCCTCCCCCTCCTCTCCCTCCCCGTCCCCCTCCTCCCCTCTTCCTCCTCTCCCTCCTCCCCCTCTTCTCCCTTCCTCCTCCCCCTCCTCTCCCTAACCCACTTTCCTCTCCTCCTCTCCTCCTCCCTCTCCATCCCCTCCCCCTCCTCCCTCATCTCCGTCCTCCCCTTCCTCCTCCCTCCTCTCCATCCTCTCCCTCCCTCCTCCTCCCACTCTCCCTCCTCCCCCTCTCCCTCCTCCTCCCACTCTCCCTCCTCCCCTCCCCCTCCTCCTCCCCTCCCCCTCCCCCATCCTCCCCCTCCTCCCCTCCTCCTCCTCTCCCTCCTCCCCTTCTTGTCCCTTCTCCTCCTCCTCCTTCTCCTCCACCTCCTCCTCCTGCTCTCCTTCTCCTTCTTTTTCTTCCTCTTCGTCTCCTCCTCCTTCTTCTAACTTAATTTTCAACACTGGGCTTCATATTTAACACATACAGTGTAGCTGGCTTCAGTAGCAAATCATTTTTTTTCTCCAGTGATGTTTGATGACACGGCCAATAGCACATAGAAAGCAGCCACGTTGTTTTTCAGATCCCCTCTTCGGTGAACGTGCTCATTAAAGAATTGTATCGAGAGGAAGCACTTCTATAATGTGATTGTCTCCAAATTCTGAGGCTGGTGTTCCTATCGGTTCAGTAATAGCTTACAAATAATGACTCAAAATTAGTTCTTCAGAGCTTATAGTTTTTCCCCTCTTCATAAAACCTTTATTGAACAACTGTTGCCAATAATAATAGACAACAGTCTTTTAAGCCCAGTCTTCCTAAACAAAATGGGTCTTCCTCTAGGTCACAGAAAGTCTCTTTCAGGGAGCTTATGCGAAGGTCCTGGTGGCCTTCAGTTGCTCTCGTTTCTGCGGGAGCCACTTCCACTGTGGAGTCTGGGCGACCACATGGGATCCCACCCCAGGCCGTTCATAGGATGTGTGAACGGTCCATCTGCGTTTCTCCTGCGGATCACTCGCCGAACTGGCATGCCCAGGGTTCAAATGAAGCTGTATGACGTTTTAGGCTGGCACACACACACACGTCTTTCTTTCTTTCTTTCTTTCTTTCTTTCTTTCTTTCTTTCTTTCTTTCTTTCTTTCTTTCTTTCTTTTTTTTTAGCTTTTTTTTAAAATATGAAATCGAGGGACGCCTGGGTGGCTCAGTCGGTTAAGCGGCCGACTTCGGCTCAGGTCATGATCTCACGGTCTGTGAGTTCGAGCCCCGCATCGGGCTCTGTGCTGACAGCTCAGAGCCCGGAGCCCGTTTCAGATTCTGTGTCTCCCTCTCTCTCTGACCCTCCCCTGTTCATGCTCTGTCTCTCTCTGTCTCAAAAATAAATAAACGTTAAAAAAAAAATAATAAAATAAAATAAAATAAAATATGAAATCTATTATCAAATTGGTTTCCATACAACACCCAGTGCTCGTCCCAACAGGTGCCCTCCTCAATGCCCATCACCCACCCTCCCCACCCTCCCACCCCCCATCAACCCTCAATTTATTCTCAGTTTTTAAGAGTCTCTTACGGTTGGCCTCCTTCCCTCTCTGTAACTTTTTTTTTTTTGGACATCTTACTCTTTCAAACACCCGCTTTGTTTGGTTTGCATTCTGAATTCTCCATCTCTATGTTTTCAGTTGTTTTCTTCAGCTACAAATGCCACAGAGCTTCTCCGTGGCGGGTTAGTGGAAGACGTTCGACTGCTGTGAAGGTACCGGTGAGGAGAGGGAAGGAGAAGAAGAAGGTGAGAGAGAGGCAGAAAGAAGCAAGAGAGTGAATAGGCTGATCCATGACTTTGAGCCCTTGTGGATCTCCACATCTCGACCTCCACGTTGCACGTAGCTGTCGAGAACATGAAAAGATTAGCCTGAAAGTGTGCACGTGGTTAGAGTCCGAGTTGGGACTCATCTGAGTTCTGATCCAGAGCGTTTCTCCCGGCTGGCCAGCGTTTCCGCACCATTCACTTTGTGTGTTCAGCGTTTCAGTGAGTATTCGTTTGGTGCTGACTTTTCTCCCACGTGGGGGTCAAGCCTCTGAACGCTGCGAGGGGATTTACTTCGTTGCTGAGCCCAGTGAGCTCGGATTCTCGCCGTGGAGGTCACTGTCAGCCCACAGATGGGCCTGAAGGCTGCCAGCCAGCACGTGGGGCGAGTGCAGAAGCAAAGAGAGGAGTGTGTGAGGACCCAGGGACGGCCGGGGAGAAGCAGGAGGTGACGACAAGGCCCCGAGAGAGGGTACACCTGAGGGAGGAACAGGCACAAGAGTCCGCAGCCGACCGAGCAGGTGGCGGACGTGCGGGAGGCACCGCCCACTGCCGGGGGTGCAGAGTGGGGAGGGCGGGAGCCCCGAACGGAGACTGGCATGAGGGTGACGGGCGAGGGCACGAAGTCCCAGAGCGAGCCTGGGATCCGAGAACTGGAGGAGTCAGGGAGCCATAAATACGTTTCGCAGCATTTCCTTTGACTCGGTCACCACGAGCCCCCCGAGCCTGGGGAGTGGTGGCCTCTGAGTGCGGCGTGGCTCCGGAGCCCGGCGCGCCCCGGAGGGGTGACCCGGGGAGAAGCCTGTCCACGCCGCGAATAGCAGCATCTCTGTTCCTTCCTTCTGCCCCCGCCTCACGCGGCTCCTGCTGAGTCAGGTGCAACCAGGAGAAGCCCCGAGAGGCCTCGCGGGAGGATGGGGAGGACGGGGAGGACGAGGAGTGCTTCCTGACTCTCCTCCAACCTTCATGCATCTTCACGTGACCGTGTGGGAGACACCAGGAGTCCCGGAAGCAGGGCTGTCCCCGACGTGTGGGGCTGGGGCTGGAGACACGAGATTTGGAGGGGCTGCTGTCTCCTTCCTCCCAGGGGGTTGGACAGGGTCTGGGGTGTGCCGGCCCCTTCGCCTCACTCTTTCCTTTTGAGAGGCAATTAAACTTTTACGTGCAAATGCATATGTAAAGTGCTCTGCACATTTAGAATCAGGCTCCTCTCCTGACCCAGGTCACGGACCCTAAGCCTCTCTATTCCGTTTATCTGTGGCTGCATAAACAACGAGCCTCGTACATAGCTATTTTAAATAATTATTTTACTGTTCTTTAAATAATTGTAGGGGTGCGTGTTTCAGGCACTGCTTGCACGGGCAGTTCTCTTCCATGTGGCGTCCCCGTAGGTCCCTTGGTGGTGCCCCCAACTGTCCTCACTCCCAGGTGCTTCCGCAGGGATGGCTGGAAGCCAGGCCCGTGTGGTCACCGCAGCACGTGGTTGGGTCCTTGGGCATGGTGGCTCGCGTCCCCCTGAAACCGTCTGCCTACGGTCTCAGGCAGGAGCTGCAAGGCTTTTTCTGGACCAGCCTTGGAGGTCCAGAATGATGTGGGCTGCATTCTCCTGCTCCAGCAGGCCAGCTCAGATTTCAAGGGAGAGGTATTAGACCCTACCTCTCAAGGGGAGGAGTCTCGGAGCCACCAAAGGTTCCCGCCAACGCTCTTGACAAGTGGGTAAAGATGAGCACAGACTTGGAGCACGGGTGCGGAAGGTGGCGGAAGACGTCGAGCAGGGGAGGCCGTGATGACGACAGGGCCACTTGCGTTTCATTTTGCACGGAGACAAAAATAATAAGTTATCACAACATCGGCCACCAGACCTGTTCTTAGTAAGAGGAAGCACTTTCTTTAGAAAAATGAGTTGGAAGAGTTGCTTGAACGTGGAAAGTAAGACATGGAGGACCCAAGCTACACAGAAATGGTGATGCCATGCTGGGTGGGAAGGGGAGGGGGCGATATTTGTGTGGCCTTGGAGAGGCCAGGAGAGAGGAGGAAACAGAAGACACGTGGGCTGCCCTGAGCCCTCCCTCCTCAAATGTTAAGCCAGGTCTTGTAGGCTAACAGTGGCTTCTTAGGAGCGTCGTCCATGTGTATGTGCGGGGCACAAGGTTGAGGAAGAGGCCGAAGGTCGTATCTGACCCTGGGCAAAGAGACAGGAGTGGAAAGAGTTGCTCGCCAGGGATGACGGACACACCCTCCCGGATTCAGAGACATCACAGCGAGGGTTTTGGACTTCCCCCAGGAAAGACAGCTTGTCTCGATCAGAAGTCGCAGGGTAGGGAGATCCCGGCGACCATCTGGCTCGCGTGTGGTTTATGGTGTTGACAGCTGTCTGCTTCTCAGCTTCTGACCAAGTGTCGGCCCGGGACCAGTTCCCTTACCCTTCCGGGGGGAGGAGCCTCTTAAAGCCAAGGCACTAGATAATGGTCCCGATCATAAACCGGGATTCCCTTTGGCTCCCCTGCACAATGGGCTAATCTCTGTCTCACTTGAGGCTCAGGACTCCATGAGTGGACCTTTAGAGATTCCAGGATACCTAGAGTGGATTTCGCCAGTCCTGCCTCTGAGGCAGCAAAGGCACACGCTTACCCTTGGCACCTGTGAAAACTTGGTTCACTTCCACTAGGAGTTGTGGCCCCAGCTCTGGCACTAGCTAGTTACGGGACCTGACGCAGGAGGAGTGGTGCCTCCGGGATCAGGTCTGGAGACGGCTCTGCACACGCAGGTGCGCACACACGCGTGCACACGTGCAGACGCACAGGGACACAAGTGCACATGCACACACACAAAGACACCCGTGCACACACGTACACACACAGATGCACACTGCTCCAATCTGCGATTCACAAATCATAGTAAAAGGGCATGCTTTTTCATGGCCATTTTGCATCACAAAAGCTTATAGGTCTTTGCCCTGTGGCTTGACGGATTGGTATATTTGAAGCATCGTCTTTGTATTTGTTAACAACAGGTTGTGATGTCGGGAAGATTTTCCCTCCTCCCACTGTATTTTATATTGTTTTCACCACTTAAAAATGGAGAACATGATTATAAAGTATTTGTCTCTGTTAAGAATATATCCATGGGGCACCTGAGTGCCTCATTCGGTTGAGCATCTGACTTCAGCTCAGGTCATGATCTCGTGGTCCCTGAGATTGAGCCCTGCGTTGAGCTCTGCACTGACGGCTCGGAGCCTGGAGCCTGCTTCGGATTCTGTCTCCCTCTCTCTCTGACCCTCCCCTTCTCGTGCTCTATCTCTCTCTCTCTCAAAAATTAATAAACATTAAAAATTACATCAAAACAGTTACTAGAAGTTAGGGCTGTCCAGACATCTTACCTGTCTGATTTTAGGTTGAGTTCTGCTACTGTTAAATGCTTCCCTGTGGCCTTTGGTATTCTGATTGTTCTGGGAGCTTCTGCTTATAGTCACTCCATCAGCCAGGAAAGAAAGCTGTATACCAGGCTGCATAATTTCCTCTTCAGCTGTAAAGTATTTAAAAAAAAAAGTATGGTGGAGAAGGAGTTAGGGAGAAAACACAGCATTTATCGTTTGAATTAAAGACCAAACCTGGCAAAGAGTCCAGCTGTCAATCCATGAACAGCGTGTGTTGTTGGACGCCCAATTCAGAGAATTTGAAGAGTTGATATATTTACACGTGAGCATCAACAGCACCCAAACCACTTTCCTGCGCATTATTTTTCTTGTCACCCACAAATCATGTTGCAAAAAGATTGATGGTAATTGAATAAATTGCCGTGCGTACTTAAAGACCGGGCTTGTTGGAGAGAGAACAGATTTATTAGGTGATCGATTTCGTTTTTTCCTTTTCTGCCAGTGCTTCCTTCCAAACATAGGCAACTAGAAAAAAACAGGCTGAGGTCTTCAGGGGATGGCTCAGAGAGGTGATGTACCATTAGGGAAAACGCTGAACTGGAAATCGGACTCCTGGGTATAGATTCACTGCCGGCTCTCTCTGGTTTACATAATTTCCGAAATCCCTCTTGGCTCGTACATTTTGTGGTTTCCCAACGTGATCCTTGTTTAGGCTGACTCTTACCTATATGATTATGCCGTCTTCACACGTGGAGTCCCGACAGCTGGACTTCTGCCCCTGTGAGTTTCAGATCTTCTGGATGCTCCTACAGTCTCCTACTTTCATTCTCTTACCTGGCGAGGCCCCAAAGTCTTCGTGAGATGCTACACGCCGATATTTTGTAATACCAACATTTCTAACTTGTAGTTCTGTGGCAAGAACCGGGGTCCTCTGGCTAAAACTGTCACCCAAGAGCTCTGTGTGGACTAAGCCACAGGTCAGGACTTGAGGATCCTTGCCTTCCCATGGGGTCGAAAACCCTATCACCCACAAGCTTGCCTGATTCCCAAAGTCATGATTTTGGGGAGAGGGGTGAGCATTGAAGCATTGGTCCTAGGTTGCCTCTTTTATTTTTCTTTCTCTTTTTTTCTTTTTATTTTCTTTTTTTAATATTTTTTAACGTTTATTTATTTTTGAGACAGAGAGAGACAGAGCATGAACGGAGGAGGGGCAGAGAGAGAGGGAGACACAGAATGGGAAGCAGGCTCCAGGCTCTGAGCCATCAGCCCAGAGCCCGACGCGGGGCTCGAACTCACGGACCGCGAGATCATGACCTGAGCTGAAGTCGGACGCTTCACCGACTGAGCCACCCAGGCGCCCCTTTTTCTTTTTAAATTTAGTGTCTAGTTGGCTAACATACAGCGTATACAGTGTGCTCTTGGTTTCGGGGGTAGATTCCCATGATTCATTGCTTACATACAACACGCAGTGCTCATCCCAAGTGCCCTCCTCAATGCCCGTCACCCATTTTCCCCTCTCCCCTGCCCCCACCCCATCAACCCTCAATTTGTTCTCTATATTTAAGAGTCTCTCTTATGGGTTTGCCTCCCTCTCTGTTTGAAACTATTTTTTCCCCTTCCCTCCCGTATGGTCTTCTGTTAAGGTTCTCAAATTCCACATAGGAGAAAGAACATATGATATCTTTCTATGACTGACTTATTTCACTTAGCATAATACCCTCCAGTGCCATCCACGTAGTTTCATTCTTTCTTATTGCCGAGTAGTATTCCATTGTACATATAAACCACATCTTGTTATCCACTCATCAACTGATGGACGTTTGGGCTCTTTCGATGATCTGGCTCTTGTTGAAAATGCTGCTTTAAAGTAGGAAGCCCCTTTTAAAAAATGTTCACACCACGAGCAGTGACCATTGAGCTATCGGTAACGTTTTATGCTAACCAGGTGCCCTGATTATTTTCTCTTCCTTTATGCTTTACAACTGAGAAGGGATGGTAGTAAGTGAAAGTCTAGAGGTGAAGAATAAATGTAGCTCAGAAGCCAAGAAAAGGCCACACTGAGTGTGCGGTCTGGTGGGTGGGGAGAGAAGTGAGGAAGGTAGTCAAGGGGTCGGGGGAGACCCTGGGAGGAGGAGTTGGGACGCTGCTGAACATGGTGTCCTTCACTAAAGTCTGGCAGTGTGGACTTAACCAGAGTCTCCTTCCATCCTGGAGCGCCATTGTGTTTATGCAGCCCTCCCCCTGTCGACTGTGACAGTGACCCAGAGTCCTGCCTGGTTCTGAGCATGGCCACCCCTTCCTTAACACTTTAAACCTTTCCGTCTCTTGCACACTTATTGTTTCCAGTGCACGTTGTGACACATTCGAAGGCCATGAAATGTAGCGGGACAAGACGGACTTAGAACAATAAAATATAACACAAAAACAACACCCATGCACAGTAGCTAGTAGAGGAACAATTAGGTTGTGGAACCCTGTCTGTAACATGTGGATTTAGTATATGTTTCCTGCGTTGCTATTTAAATGGATTGCGTGTGACAGATTTCAGTCGCTAAAATTTGACAACTTTGGAGCCTTTTTTTGAGTGTGGAAAGGAAGAGGGATGACAACCCAGCAGGCCTGAGTTACTCAAACCATGCACGTTCCCTGGGAAGACCTGTTTTCAGGACTGGCCCTGGCAGGCTCCTGGGAAATGGGCTCCCAGCTCGTGGAACATTCTGCCCCGTAGGAGTGTTTCTGTTACCGGGGGCCTTGCGCCACATGGTACCAGTTCAATCAGTTGGGTTATCCCAACAGTGTGATCGATGGTGACAGCCTGAGTTTGCTCTGGGGGAGTCTGAAGGGTTGAAGTGAGTCATGTAGGAGTTATGTGCCTACATCCCTAACCCCCAATAAACACCCTGGACACCGAGGCTTAGGTGAGCTCCCTTGGTTGGCAACATGGTTTCTGGAAGAATTCAATGTGTCCACGAGACTTCACTAGCAAAGGACACTTGGAAGCAGACACCTGGTTTCCCCTGGACTCTGCCTCATGTACCTTTTATTTTTCTGACTTTAATCTGTATCCTTTGGCCGCAATAAGTCATAATTGTGAATATATGGGCTTTTCCGAGTCCTGTGAATCCTAGTGAATCATCAAGCCTTAGCGTGGTCTCAGGGACCCCCCCCCCTACTTAGATGCAGAGACAGGAACTGAGAAATTATGGAGATTACTGGAACACACACACCAGGGTTGAGCCTGAAATATGACTAGACCATGGGGTATCAGGCTGCAGTGGAGGGTCCACACTAAATGACTCCCTTTTTAAGTGAGATGGTGGGAAGAAATGGCCTTTTCTCTGTTTCTGACAACAATGATTTTTGGACACTTGTTCAAGTGCCATCGGTGGGTTTCACTAGGCAAGAGCAATAGAAACCAAATATTTTACCCTGTCTGTTTCTTTTTTTAACTTTTTATTTTTTTTAATGTTTATTTTGGAGACAGAGAGAGAGAGAGAGAGAGCGAGCAGGAGAGGGGCAGAGGGAGCAGGAAACACAGAATGCAAAGCAGGCTCCAGGCTCTGAGCCATCAGCACAGAGCCCGATGCGGGGCTCAAACTCATGAACTGCTAGATCATGACCTGAGCCAAAGTCGGAAGCTTAACAGACTCAACTACCCAGGCGCCCCTACCCTGTTTCAGTTTCAATCAAGGGAGACAATGGCACAAACGTGGTGTAAAACAATAGGGCTTATTCTGAACTTTATCTTCAAAGGTACTTCTGACTTTTCCAAGATCTTTCAGTTGGGTCTCTTCTGTCCGTTAAATATGAACCTCAGTGATGCTTAATGTTTTAAATTATTTCTAATTATGATACATTGTAAACCAATGAGATTACCTCTCCTGAGTCCACGTGAATGAAAATCAATATGAAATTCAAAAAGGAGGCATGAAAAGAAAGTTTAACAACCACCTCCCTCCATTCCCCATGTCCTAGTGGGGCTTGCTCTTAGCTTTCCTTGTTTTGTTTGGAAAGATAATACCGACAGGTTCGTAGTAAAAGCTTTGGAATGTAATTATGACGAGGGAGTTCGAAAGGAAGTTAAACATAGCACGATTACTTTAAAAAATAAGGATGTAATGCCGCGTCTTTGCAAATAATCTCTCCCATACTGCCAGCTCATTTCCCATCAGGAGGTAGAGAAGAATTTTTGAGAACTATTAGCTAATAACAGTGTCTGAATCTTTATGGACACTTACTTTTTCTACACATCGTCACGTATTGGTAACTTCCTCGATTCTCCCAGGTTTTATGTGTCATCATAATCAGTTTCCAATGATACCTGGTTTGAGAATTACTGTGCCCCCCACATGGTGCATTCTGGGAGCCTCGGGTTGTCCCGGGGCTGAGGGCAGGTGAAGGGAGAGACCACCAGTGGGTTCCCTCCCTCCCCCATCCACCAAAGTAGCCCAGTTTCTGTAAGAACAATAGAGGCATCTGCTGGTGTGCGAGGGGTCCCGAGATGGATGTCAGGGGACCTTAGTTCTTCATGGGGCACTCTGCTCCCAAAGAATCCATCCTGCTCCGAGAAAGCTTTGACTTTTCACCTTTTCTCGGCCAGCAGTGACTTCCTCTTGTGCATGTGGTGCTAACTTCCTTAGGTTTTGAGCAGTTGACTGTAGCCCTTGCCATAGTGTGATCCGAAGAGGTAACACCTGCCTGTAAATGTTCACATGCTCTGATCTTTCCTGACCATAAAGCTTGTCAACTCTGAGATTTCCTCCTCTAAATCTACATTCAACACATTTTGCTCTTGAATCCAAAGAAGCATCTCTCAATCCTGCATTTTTATAGACCTCAATCTAAATATTTGGTCTCACCAGTCTCCTTTTATCCATCTTCAACCTTTTCCTTTTTTTTTTTTTTTCTGAAACCCAATGAAATTTCTTTCCCCGCACCACCCTCCTTATTGGAAAGGCTATACGTGTGGATGATTTTGTGCCTCTGTCTTTTTTCTCAGGGTACAAATGATTCTATACATATCACCTGTCACCCTCCCAGCCCTATGCCTTTCAGTCGGAGGAAAAATAACTTCCATATTTCACTTATTAAGCACAAATCCCTGCATATTGACAATATTTTGTCCTCTTAAACAGTGTCCGGAATCTCAAACTCCTGACCTGGATACTGTGTACGCTTCCGTTTTCTGTCCCCCTCGCTCTTATTTCCAGGGGGAACTGGGTCTGTGCTTTCACTAGACAATACGCGATGCTTCTCTTAGCTCTTGTATTTCGGGGCGTTGCACCTGTGTTTCCGGTTAAGTTGTGCTCTCCCCTTTCGGCAGCGTGATTTGGTCCTCTGAAGCCTGCCTGTGAAGTTTGGTCCCCAGTGCTCTGCCCGCCCCTCCCTGGCCGGGCTCTCCGCCTCCTCCCCTGGGCTGGCTCCCCTTGTTCCCAGCCTGGCTGCCGGCAGAGGCCCTGGACTCTGCACTCTCTCTGTCTCTGTCTCCCCCTGGCCCTTGCTCACCTGGGCAGATGGCTTTTCCCGTCTTCATCTCATCAAGGTGCTAAATTCTTCTTCGTTCCCTGTCCCCCAGAAGCACCCTCTCCCGGCCTCCTCCTCACACAAAACTCCAGCGATTTGTCTCCATCTCTTGAACTCCCATGTGGCGCGTGTTTCTTTCCGTGGTTCCTCCTGCACCCTGGACGTGAGGGCAGCTGTCCACTTGCCTCGTCTGTTCCCTTCTCTTCTCGGTGGGCGGCCCCGGGTTTTGTCCGATGGGACAGGGCTGTGCAGCCCGCACGTGCAGCAGGTGCAATGCCTCCTGACCCACACTCCGGGGCTCCTGCTGTGTCTCCGGCCCCGCCTCGCGTGTACACGGCTGCCCAGCCCAGCCCAGCCCAGCTGCGGCCCTAGCGCGCTTTTAATGTGCGGAGTGAGAACTCCACGGTATGTTGTCAAGCAGAATCCCCCAAACCTCAGAGGTGCCGCCTCTGCAGGGGGGCACCACGTCCTGGGGCCTGGCTCTGGGGAGAGCTCATAGGGCTGCACCGTAGCACCCATCCTGACCTAGGGAGTTTCCCTCCGAAAAACTTCCAAATAGCAATTTTCTAACTCAAATTTAACTGAGAGACACGACTTCAGGCCCTTTTCTTCCCTGGGACAGTGCACTGGAGGATTGGAAATGGTCTACGTCAAAAAATAAGTTCTGTTCCTGGCTGTTTCTCTGCTCCTGAGCCACGTTTCTGAAATGTTACTGACGCCTTCCCGATGGAATCCACCCAAACGTCAGGCGTCGCTCGCTTCCTTTCCTTCATCCGCACGGTGCCCTGGGAGACGTGTCTTCTTGGGATGGCAGGAGCGTCCACCTGGGAGTTGGTACCTGAGCCTGGTCCTGGCTCTGTAGGTCATGACCCAGAAGCCGAGGCTCCCACGCCTTGGGGACATATCCGAGCGAGCCAACATCTCCAACCGTGTTCCTGCTGCTCAGAGGCTGTAAAAGGCGATGTCTCTGAAAGCGCACGGGTCAGGTGAAGGAATCCTGGCCCCTGTGCTGTCTGCCAGGCCTCAGCCTCAGTTCCTGCGAGGTGTGCAGGCTCTTTCTTCCCACCCCTGGCTGGGTCTGACCCCCCCACCTCAGGACACTGCCCTGCCTGCATGCCTGGGGAACTCTCTCTCGGCCTTAGCACCAGGATTTCCCCTTGAGGCCACAGCTGGGCCCTCTGGAAACTCCCTTCTGGTCGTCCCTGGTGACTGGCCACACAGCCTCATCCGTTACCCGTTGCTTTCCTTCTGGAAGCAGCCCCCGTTGTTTCCACCTTGCCAACTCTGCAATAGTATGGAGTGTCTGAGTGTCTCCGGGACGTTTGTATACAAGCAGCTTGACTCAAGCCCCCTCCCCGGCTCCCCAGTGGTCTGAGGCCATCTACTGGACGTCTCCGCCCGCTCGGGGCCTAGTCGTGTCCTTTAAGGCTGTGACCTCCCCCTCCTGTCCTTTCTGCCCCCCACAGGGAATACGACCCCTTCCTGTTTGCACCCCGAGGTACCACCGACACAATGACGAGGTGTGGACTAGGTCTCTCCAGCTAAGTGTTTGTTCACATTTTTTTTCTACTTTCATTGAGATTTAGTTGACATACAGCACTCTGTAAGACATACAGCTTAATGACTTGACTTAGAAATGTTGTGAATCGATTATCATTGTAAGTTTAGCTAACTTCCATCATCTCACAGATACAGTAAGAAAAAGGGAAAGGTATTTTTCCCTTGTGAAGAGAACTCTGAGGACCTGTGCTCTTAACCCCTTGCCTACATACGAAGACGGCGACGTTAACTGTAGTTGCCATATTGTGTGTGTATCACATCCCGAGAGTCCTTATTGGTCTTTTAACTGGGAGTTCGTCTCTTTCGACCCCCTTCCGCCCTTCCCCCAACTAAGATTTTAAAGAAACAGAGGAAAGTCTTTATGTCCAGGACCAGGCTTCTCTGTTCCTGAAGTTTCTGGATCTTCCTCATCGCGGGGAACCCTTCTCTTACTCCTTAGACCCAGACCTCTCCTTCTTGGACTCTAAAGCAAATTTTCTTAATGTGGGATTTCAGGGGCTCTTGGATGAACTGGAATGAAATAAAAAAGGCCATAATTGGGGTGCCTGGGTGGCTTGGTCGGTTGAGTGTCCGACTTCGGCTCAGGTCATGATCTCACAGTCCGTGAGTTCGAGCCCCGCGTCGGGCTCTGTGCTGACAGCTCAGAGCCTGGAGCCTGTTTCAGATTCTGTGTCTCCCTCTCTCTGTGACCCTCCCCCGTTCATGCTCTGTCTCTCTCTGTCTCAAAAATAAATAAAAACGTTTAAAAAAAAATTCAAAAAAAAAAAAAGGCCGTAATTATTTTTACCATTGCCGAACTGAAACATAGCTTCCCTTCAGTATGTCTGTAGGCATAGTTTTGTCAGTACCTGTGACCAGTAGAAATCACAGATATTTTCATATCATAATGACAGTTGAAGATATCACACAATGTAGGTAACGTACTCTCACCGTTAACTCAGAATCCTCGTTGTCTGAAGCCTAGGCTTTGGGGCTGTCTGCACGTGCTCAAACATGTGGCCAGAGCTGGCCAATCTCAGGTAATTCTGTTCCCTTTCCCCCCCCCCATTCTATTATATTTTATCATCAGGAGGAATGAAATTAATTCTAATGAATAGTGGTAGATCCGTGAATCACAGGGAATTCTATGCTCCATGGTCTTGTAGCCACAAGACTGCAAGTCAGGTTTATTCCATTGGACTTTAAGTCAAAATCAAGTGCTTCTGGAGACCAGGATACCTTTTCCTTATGACGTGATTTGTGAAAACTTTCATTCTGCTTATGACTGTGTACCTTTTCACTTATTTATTTATTTTTGTTTTTATTTATTTTTGAGTCAGAGACAGAACATGAACGGGGGAGGGGCAGAGAGAGAGGGAGACACAGAATCTGAAGCAGGCTCCAGGCTCCGAGCTGTCAGCACAGAGCCCGATGTGGGGCTCGAACTCACAAACTGTGAGATCATGACCTGAGCTGAAGTCGGACGCTTAACTGACTGAGCCACCCAGGCGCCCCGACTGTGTACCTTTTCAAAACAGGAGTTCCATTCTTCCAGTCCTCCAGATGAAAAAGTGAAAATTGGATATCCAGCTTGATGGGCGTGTGCCTTTGTCAAGGACAACCCCGCCATTAAATGTTATGAACCTAGCTAAGCCAATCCGACACATCTTTAAAAACAGAACTTGACTTGAACCTGCCTATTATATTGTGAATCGTTAATCAGCAAAAATATATTTTATTGTTTTGTGTGCTTATAACTGTATTTTAAGATAATGGTTTTCGGGGCGCCTGGGTGGCTCGGTCGGTTGAGCGTCCGACTTCGGCTCAGGTCACGATCTCGCGGTCCGTGAGTTCGAGCCCCGCGTCGGGCTCTGGGCTGATGGCTCAGAGCCTGGAGCCTGCTTCCGATTCTGTGTCTCCCTCTCTCTCTGCCCCTCCCCGTTCATGCTCTGTCTCTCTCTGTCTCAAAAATAAATAAATGTTAAAAAAAAAATTAAAATAATGGTTTTCTTTATAACCCAGTGGATTTTGTTTTTTATATCTAAATATACGATTCTGAGAAAAGAGACACAGGCTTTACCAGAGTGTTCTAAATGTTCAGGTTTCATTTGTTTCTAAAGAAGTCCTTGTCTCTACCCTTTTTCTAAAACTCCGTTTTGTTTTGCGGGGCAGTGTAAGGAGGCTCTTTCCCTTACGCCCTCGGGGGCTCAGAGGCATTCCCAACCGGTAATGCCACCAATCACAGCCAAGTACCTAGGGAGCCTGTGTAGGAAGTGCCTTACCTGTATAGCACAGAGTCCTTAAATCATTTGCCCAAAACCCTACAGTGAGGGGAGTGAGGGAGATAGAATCCGAATCCAGACCTGTCGGCTCTAAGACTCCAGGGTGTGTGATATTTAACTACCCTATTATATGTTGTAGCCTGACTAAATTGTGTTCTGAAATAAATACATACATACCTGCCCACCCGCCTTCGGCTTTGTCCTTGGGGCCTAGGCGTCTGCAGTTAAGGAAGCAGAAAATGTTTGTTCTCTGCCTTTGTCTCTCTCAGCCTCACTAGGTGGTTCTTTCTCTTTCCGTCCCTCTGCATGGGGATTTGACTCTGTAGAGAAGCCTCCTTGTATTCCCAGGCTGTCCCCTTGTCTTCCAGTGAAGGAGCTCAGACAGAATTGGCTCGGAGGCCGCCTCCAAGTGTCATTGTTGCTGTTTAAATTCAACACGCGATGGGTCTCCCTCCTCACAACCCGCTTGTGGAGAGATGGTTCCTTATTATTGACCCCCAACGTCACACGTTTCCCGCAAGGCTCTAAATCATCCCCGCGAAGAGGTGACCTTGTATCTCCGGTCTCCTCATCTCCGTGTATCCGTGGTGCCGTTGTGTTTGTCTCCTTGAATGAATTTGTGAGCTAAACCAGTGGTTGCCCCCACATCGTGGTTGATTAATTTTCTAGAAAATAAAGAGCACGTTCACGAACATGGCTCTTTTTGGAAACTGGCAGGATCTTGACGTATATCCTACATACTGACTCAAAGCGCCTCTTCGTACCGGTGCCTGTTCTTACGCAAACGAGAACAAGCAATATTTACTACACATGGCTTTTTCAGCTTCTTCTTGTGTGATGGGGTTTCTGGACCCCTTTGCAATTTGAGTAAAATTGGTGAATTAGAGTTTCTTCATAGGCATCAAATGGTACATTTTTATGGAGACACTGGAATATTTCTGCCGCGATGATGTTGGTGGAAAGCTCACTGAGATGATTACCTTGAACGACGGGAGCCCTGCAATTTTAGTAGTGGGTGTTCAAAACTGCATTAAGTGATGTCTTATTAAGTGTGGGGCCAACTAAATAACCCAGAGTTTTCTACATAACCGTTGTCAGGCTGAGTTTGTTCCTGCTCGGAAACTGAACAATCTTTATTTTTATCTGAAGACAGAGATGTACCTGGTCTGATGCTCTCAAAGTCAGACGGGTTTCTGTTGCCTATGGTACGTTTCCTGGTGCTCACAGCAGGAAAGAGGCTCAGTGTTGCCCTGTCCCAGCCCTTCAGATTTGTAGCCGAGCAAACTGAAATCCAGGGAGGAAGTGAGACTTGTCAAAGGGTAATACAGATGAAGAAGTGGGGTGTGAACCACATTTATGGCTCCGGAGCCTTAACGTGCCTTTGGGCCACTTCTGCACAACAGTGAGAGTCCCATGGTCCCCTTCGCTACAGCCAGGGTCCCTGAAGCAAATGCAGGTGACTCCCTTCCTTCCTCCCTCGTGTGTGTGTGTGTGTGTGTGTGTGTGCGTGTGTGTGGCTGTTGGGATCAGTGGTTCCTCTTTAGCCTGCTTTTGACTTAAGTCAAGATAGAATTTGTTTTGATGCTCACACAGTGCAATGCCGCATGTAACTTTTTATTTGTATGCATTACTAATTCGTTCTGGCGACAGTCATCAATACACACGATGCCACTTTCCAATTTCTGAGATCATGAAACTAGCCCTCCTGGGCATGTCGGAGCCCCCCTTCACCTCTCCTGGGTGTGTCAGAGCCCCCCTTCACCCCTCCTGGTGCTGGAGAGCCACCTAATTTTTGCTTTTGCTTTCATTCTCCTTTGCTTCTGTCATCCACTTACTTGAAGGTTGCTTTTGTGTCTTAAAGACTCAAGCAATAGAAAATTGAGAAGATCGTTCCATTGATTTGGTCAGTCCTAATCATTGGTTGAATTCAAAGTCCCATCCCCATGCAATCCAGACTGAGAGAACTGATCTTTTCTGAGGCTAAGACATATATCAGTGGCCAACGTCCATAACTTCAACTTGACCAGCTCCCAGATCTTGGTTTCTCACCCAATCCTGGGTGCCCTGGATGCAGCAACCCCTTTGTATCCTAAGATTTACAACCTTAAGAGTTTTTCCCGGGGTCTGCATTTGGGGGGGGGGGGTCAAGTCTTCACTGTTTTTTGTGACGAGATGGCTCACAGGATAATCATTAGCTTTGGCGGATGATGTATTCTTATGTGCTGTCTCTGAGCGAGAGAGTGAAAAGCCTCCGTTAGGAAAGAGTTATGGAGTGGTAAAGTAATGGATTCACTTTGAGACTTGAAAATAAATAAGTAAAGTGAATAAGTTGCCCTCTAGAATCCATCACCTATCATACAGAGCGGTGATACAATGGTGCAATAATTCGTGTGGCTCTCAATGTGAAATTATGTGAATCACTTCATTCATTACAGATAATGAGCCAGTAACACAAGCCTGAGTGATGGCTCCCTTACACTACTCATTTACTTTATTTCCTTTTCTGCCCCTTTTGGAGCAAAAAGTTTTTTTTTTCCTTTTTCCTTGCAGGAGACACTTGTGACGATGGTAGTTAAACTAGGGATCGAGACCTCCAGCTTCTGATGGACGAATGCTGTCTATAAGTACTGATCATCTAGCATGATGCTTTTATCCAGAAAGCATTTATCAATATAAACACACTTAGAAAGGCCACATGGAACACATAAAAGCATCAAGAAGCTCGGAATTGTAGCAAAGGCACAGAATGAATGTTTTTTAATCTTGTCTCATCCATAGGTACCTGCAAAGATTATTTCTGTTGATCACTGTGGTACCACTCGCCCTTTACGCACCTTCCGTGCATTATATTTATCAGCTGTACTGTTGAAAATAGCAGAGCCGCTCTCCTGGTTGGACACCTTGGCAGACACGAAGCATTTAGAACATGGACAGGCTGTCATATATTGGCTGAAAGGACAGTAATGATGTTGCACCAGGGAGCCTGATGGAGAGCCAACAGATACTTGCTTGTGAGTGTGTGTGCATGTGTGTGTGTTAAAATGAACATCATATAATAAGTTTTCTAAATCCCTTTAACAATCCTCTGGGATGGGTGTTAATGCCTGTCTCCAGTGAGAAATGTATTTGAAACTGAGCTTCAGATGTCTTGCCTACAGCAATGTGGAGGCCCTGAGTGAGGGGTTTCATTCTGCCCTTTGTGGAGCCATCTATTTGTGGGGCTCCATTATTCACGGGCGTGTGAGACGTGGAGAGAGCCCCGGCTCAGATCGCACACGTGTGGATCATACTCTGGGCACCATTTATACCCTTCTCTGGGAAGTAGGACAAGAAACAGAGAACAGATGGCTGATCCGTGTTGCAAGTACTCTGCTCATTCAAGCAAGAGATATTTTCCACTAGGAAACAGGATTTCTGAACAGAGTTGCTACCTTTGCAGTCACTTGCTGTACTGCAGTGTCCGTGGAAAAGCCGTCGTGCGTCGTGAGATGGCGTGGTGACAGGAACATGCCAACCCCAGCGCTGACGTCTGCTCCCTCCACCCAGGCTGTATGCCCCAAGGCGCAGGTGACATTCCTTGGCATCTAGAGACCCAGCAGGCACACCTTTGGTGGGCGTGCCCAGTCTCCAGCCATCTCGGTAGGAATTCTATCCCATGGCAAAAGGAGATCAAGACACAATTTATTTGAGAAAATTCGAAACTAAATAATATTGTTACGTTGCACTGTCTTATTAGCCTTTTCCAGCTCAAGGTTGAGTCAGACCCGGGAGTCTTGATGCAGACATTTGGAAATCCCCGGGCTGGGTGGAAAATCACGTCAATTGCAAACTCGGTGAGGAAGCTGTACAGCCGCACCTTGGAGTTGGTAGGAAGACAGCGAAGAGGGAGGTGATTGACCAGCACCAACTCTGACCCTGGCCGGTACCTCAGAGGAAGGATTTCAGTCTGCCCACGTTCTGTGAATTCCTTTTCCCTCCTAGTATTCTCAGGTGTTCACGGGGACAGAATCATTGTCTGAAGCCAACAGCGAAAGTCTCCCAGGACCGCATGGCGGGCTTATCCTCAGGGTCTGGCCTGGAGCCACGTGTATTTTTCTGAGGTTTACAGGTAGCCCTTGAAGCAAATATTTATAGATGTGTTCTTAAAGGATCACTGATGCTGTAATTAAAATGGCTTACTAGGTGAATAAATGAGTAACCCGTTGAACGCGGCTGGAATTATTGCTTGACTCCAGTATGCCACATCCCGCGACAGACTCGGGTTAAGAGCAGTGAAGCAGACAGAAGCAATCTCCCCACTCAAGGAGCCTGTGCCCTGGGGGGGGGTGGGGGGGGGGGACATCCAGGGAGGCATCCAGCAGGATAGTCTGTCCATCCGGGAAGAGCCCGACGTGCATGCAGGATGAAAACACACAGTTGATGGGGTTCTTGAGCAAATGACTAAGAAAGAATTCTTGAGACGTCTTTGGTGCAAAAAGGTGATTTTATTAAAGCGTGGGGACAGGACCCATGGGCAGAAAGAGCTGCACTGGGGTTATGAAGAGTGACTGATTATAGGGGTGCCTGGGTCGCTCGGTTAAGCGTCTGACTTCGGCTCGGGTCATGATCTCGCGATTGGTGAGTTTGAGCCCCACAGCGGGCTCTGTGCTGACAGCTCGGAGCCTGGAGCTGCTTCGGATTCTGTGTCTCCCTCTCTGTGTCCCTTTTCACTCGCGTTCTATCTCTCCCTGTCTTTCAAAAACAAACATTAAAAAAAAAGTGACTGATTATATACTTTTAGTGGGGCTTAGGGATAGTGGAAGGAATTTGGAAGCAAAGCTCTCAGGACCTTGAGGGGCTAGCTGCTGTTAAGATAAGGTTACTTTCACGGGTGATGGGCACTGAGGAGGCACCTGTTGGGATGAGCACTGGGTGTTGCATGGAAACCAATCTGACAATAAATTTCATACTAAAAAGATAAGTTACTTTTAGTCTTTCATAAAACAAAATCATTAAGGAAGGAAGGCGGCCATGAGTCGGCTTGAGGAAGGTCACGTTCTGCGTGTTTCAGGGGTCTACCGGGAGGCTGCGAGCTGCATGGACATTTAATTTACGTTACATTTCTCTTGCCTTTGTTTCCCTCATCACACAGTGCGGCGGATTTTTCAAGTGTTTCTCTATAATCACGTACCAGTTTCATAAATAACACGACCCACTGCAGGATCGTGGTCCACGCTGTTTAAAAGCGCTGTTGTGAACAGAAGAGCCTTTTCCTCTCCCTGGTGTCCGAGGGACCGCCAGTCAGAGCTCCTCCCAGCGGACTCCCACATGGTATCTTCTAGTAGGCCACCTCCGTGAGGACCGAGACGTGTCTGAGACAAGTGTGGCTTCAGTGAACTTCCTCTTTCTTCTCACTTGAACGCCTGCTCTGTATGCCACGGGGCTCCTTGTGTGAGCCTCGGTCGGGCCCGTCTCTTCTCACTAAGGGGCTTTTGACGGGGGAGCTGAGACATGACCGGCCATGGCGAGCGCTCAGTAACGTGCGCTGCGTGAAGAAATGAATGAACAGCGCGAGGTAGAGGGTTGTGCGTTCTCTGAAACAGGTACTTACGTGTTATGAGCATTCCACAAGACGGATAGTAACGTCTAGAATATCATGGAAGGCCTCTCGGAGGGAGAGGCTTTGATGTAAGGCTATGGTTGTGCCATCTGGCAATTCAACCTCACAACTTCCTGCGACGTGCCTCGGGGCATGACTCATCAAAATACCAGCATTAGACGTACGGAGTACCAGGGTGCGTGTTCCCGTCCCATGTAGCACTCAGAACTGGGTTGGGATCCCAATTCTGTGACGCCCACACCACGCACCTTCTAAAACTAAGTGAGATGCTGCATGGAAAACATGGTATAATAAAGCTCCCTCCACCATTGAATCTGTTCTTACTCATTGACAAAACCCTTCTTGGGTCAAAAGTTTATAAATAAATTCAGAGTGCCTAACAGAGGTGTCTCATGGACCCGTGGATGTCCTAGCATCCCAGATCCATTGCCCATTTATAGAGACACATGCATGTTTTAAAATATAACAGAAAAGAAATCTTAAAGCTGCTTTTTCCAAATTAGGGAATAACTTTACAAAGAACCTAAAGTTCCCGCTCTCCGAGAAGACTTGTGCAGATGTGGCCGTCGGAAGGGTACCCTCCGGTATCCCCGATTTATTTCCTGTTCCCCCAGAAAGGGTGTCTGCTGTCCCAGCACAGCCTCTTCTTTCTGGATTCTTTTTTATCCTGGAAGGAGGAAGAGCTGGAGGAGGGAGGAACGGGAGGTAGAATAAGCCAATCCAGGCCAAATAAGGCTCGCTCATGGTTGCTTCCACCTCTCCCTTTCCGTGGCTCCCTCCTGCGCCCCCACTTCATCGACGCCAGTTCAGGTTCCCCCTCACGGGGGCGCTGTGGATAAAAGAGGCTAAAGGTGATCGAGGGTCCCTTCTGGACCCCACAACTCTTGGCACACAAAGCCATCCATAGGCTATGCCTGACCTCCATGATGAATGGAAATTGAGCTCATGATTGGCCCTTCTCTCTCCCCCAGGAGTATCCAAATCTGCAATAAATGAGAAGACAGAGTTATGGTTCATTTACTGACCTGACTTTAATATTTCTGAGAGCATTTAAAACATTTATAGAGCAGCAGTCTGCCCTTTGGTAGGAAACAAAAGTCTCCTAAGGCTGCTCCTTTCCGGAGCGAGCACTGAATGCAGAAATGCATTCCCTTCACCTGCCTGGGCTGAGCAGACGTGCGCTTCTGAGCTCCCATAGCGCCCTCAAGTGGCAACATCAAGCTCTCCATGTGCTCAAAACTCACAAGACCCTGGGTTCGCTTGGTCTTTTCCGTGGTTTGTGTAGTCGCTTTGATTTTTGCAGATGATTGAATTCACCAAAGGGTTATCAAAATAAAAAGCTGGAAGTGACTAGGATTTGCAGAGTGATTTTGAAACGATAGGGATGCTGGCACGAGGGGGCCGTCGGCGGACGCGGGGGAAGAAAAACAGTAAGAAAGGAACATGGAAGAAATCTGTGACACTGTGGGAAATATATTTGCCTATTTTCCTCATGTTGTTTTCTTCCCCTGGATCGAAGCAAAGAACAAACCATATACGGGGTCCCAACAATCAACACAGGCTGCAAGATAAAGGGAACATACTTTATGAGCCTGTTTTTCTTGTGTTCTTTTCCCAACATGGAGTTCTGGATAATATCGTCTGAAATGTTGCTGGCCCCTGCCTTGATAGACAAGGTTGATAAACATGGAGTCAAATTCCCATCATCTGTTTTTTTAGGGAGCATCCCCTGGGTCAGGCTGGGTTAGGACTCAAAACCACGGGCCCTCCTAGGTGCAATTCCAATAAAAATATATACGTGTATTGAAAATTAGTTTCTTCCCAGATACTCGGAGTGCAAAGTTGTATGTGTCCATCCAAGGTGGAACCTGTTTACTTGTGTTTTCACTCCTTACGTGTGCCCTGGGCACCCGCACCTGCCGCTGTAGCCCTGCGCAGCCCCTCCTGTGAGTTAGCGGTTTTTCGCTGGGCAGCTCATGGCTCATGGTGGCTCTGGCCGGATGGGGATCCCAGACTGGCTCTTTTGACACCAAATCAAGGTCTGCTTCTTAGGAGGTCTGCTTTTTAGGGCAGTGACGTTGAATATCGGAAAGCACTTTGAGGGGCGCCTGGGTGGCTCAGTCGGTTAAGCGTCAGACTTCGGCTCAGATCATGATCTCGAGGTCCTTGAGTTCGAGCCCCACATCGGGCTCTGTGCCGGCAGCTCAGAGCCTGGACCCTGCTTCGGATTCTGTGTCTCCCTCTCTCTCTGCCCATCCTCCATTTGCGCTCACCCTCTCTCTCTCGAAAATAAATAATAAACATTAAAAAGAAAATTGAAAGCACTTTGAGTACCAAGTGCTGATAAACATGAGTTTTAATGTTTTGCTTTGTTAGAGCCACGGTGTTCACCTCCCTGTTTGGGCTCCGGGCTGCTCCTTGGTGGCTTTAGCGACCCTGGAGGGAGAAATATCTCCGAAGACATGTTTCTTCACTCCGCACAGGAGAGGCCTCTGAGAGTTGGAACACATCTTCCTGCCAACACTCTTGTCGAAGGAAAGTATAAAAGTCAACGGGAAGTCCAAGTGTTTCCCCTTCGAATCTGAGACAACAGTAAACAAGAGAATCCACGGGAAAGCCTAATGACGCCTTTTGTGGGTGCTGAGCCATAGGCAGCCGTGATTTTTCTGAAGGTTAGGTGTATGTTAGGTGCTCCGGTTTCCCCTGTAGTAACAGCTTATTGGAACCTCTCAGGAGCCCCGCATTGGTCACTCTGAACCCCGAGATGCTGTCCAGGAAGAAGCTGGTGCTAGTGAATCCTCCCCCTGCAGGGGGCCAGCGAGGGGAGGAACCCCGGGCATGACTGCGTGTGTTACAACACTTGGCTACGTGACATTTCCCGACAGAAAGGGGGGACACTGGGGTTTCTGTCCGGGTCCTGGTTCTGTTCAGCAGCTCTGTGCTGTGAGGGTCCTGCTTGTATCCCTGCAGGGATCCCTGTACCCTTTTTTGTCGTGGCCACAAAGAGGTCATGGCAGCTGTGAGCCCTCGGGTCCGCACACAACTGAGTGCAGAGACAGAAGACTGGAGGGGGCAGTACCCGGGGGGCGGGGAGGGCCCCTCTTCTGACCACCCTCTTTTATTGAGGAGGAAAACCTTCTTGCCAGGAGCCGCCCAGAAAACTGTGTACATCTCTTTAGCCAAGCAGACACTTCTAACTGGAGGACAGAAGGTCTGTGTTTTCGGGTGAAAAGAAAGAAGGGACAGTGGCAGAGCTTTTGGGTGACCAAGGAGGGTGGCTCCCACGGTGGTTCTCATCAGTGAGTGAAGAATGCATATAAGAATATGGTTACAGAAGAAATTCATATCATTCCCTCCAGAAAACAAAAGTGCTTTGCCTTTCTTCAAAGATCCAATTTAATGAAGAGTAGCCAGCTCTCTCCCAGCAGGCAAATCTAGGGTTATTATTATTTTTATTTGACCCGAAGTACAGGTGGCATAATGTTACATGGGTTTCAGGTACACAGCATGGGGACTCGACAAATCCGTATGTCCTGCGACACTCACCACGAGTGCAATACTCCCAAGCTGTGCCTTTCATCCCCGTGACTCAGTCGTCCATAAGTGGAAGCCTGTATGTCCCACTCCCCACTCCCTGCCACCCGTTTCGCCCATCCCCCTACCTCTCCTCTCTGTCAACTACCAGTTTGTTCTCTGTGTTTATGGGTCTATTTCTGCTTTTTGTTTCTTTGTTTTGTTTTTTAGATTCCACATATAATGAAAGCATATGGCTTTTGTCTTCCACTGCCTTCTTTTACTTAGCATAATACCCTCTAGGACCATCCATGTTGTGGCAAATGACGAGATCTCATTCCTTTTTATGGCTGAGTAATGTGCCAGTGTGTGTGGCTAGATAGACAGACAGACAGACCTCATCTTCTTTATCCATTCATCTATTGATGGACATTGGGTTACCTCCATATCTTGGCTATTGTAAATAACGCTAAGGTAAACATAAGAATGAATATCTTTTTGAATTAGTGTTTTCGTTTTCTTTGGGTAAATGCCTCGTAGTGGAATTATCGGACCATAGGGTAGTTCTGGTTTTAACTTTTTGAGGGCCCTCCGTACTGGTTTCCAGACTGGCAGAACCAACTCACATTCCTGCCCACAGCGCACGAGGGTCCCCTTTTCTCCACCCCTTTGCCAGTACTTGTTATCTCTTGTCTTTTTGATTCCAGCCATTCTCTAGGGTTATTTTTCAGGTCACTGAACCATAAGGAGATACCTTTGTGGGACTCTCCCATCCTGCCTTGAGTAGATCTGACGAATGAGGCTTAGAGAAACGATAAGAAGATGGAAGTCCCAGAATCTGGGAATAGGTTGGACTAGGGACCCTCTGGGCGTCTCCAGCCTCCTTCCCTGGTAAGACTTTGGGAAGAAAAACAAACCGCAGAATGCATTAATCTCAGCGAGGATGTTCCCCCCTCAGAGATCAGTGGGATTCTCTTCCTGCGGCTACATCAGCTGATTTGGGACGTCATCATCATTCCACTTGAATCAGGGACGGAAACCCAGGGCTGCGTGTGGCCTAACCACTGAGACGCTCAGCACTCGTGAGACGCCATCACATCAAGTGCGTTTTTCATCAGGTGGATAAACCCGAGCAGGCTGCCTTCCCGGGGATTCAGTAACTGTCTGTACACGTCAGGGCCTGACGTTCACGGTTATAGATGGGGAGACCTCATCAAATGCAGATGTAATCAGTGGTGGCGATGTCAGATGAGTACTCATTCCAGGTTTTCCACGGAAGCGTCTGTCATGGGACAAGTGTACCACTTGAGGGTCTGTGATACGAGTGGTTAACTTATTTGGAGCCTTATATCTTAGCATACTCACGACTTTTGTGTTCTATCCCATATCATCCCGTATTTGGATTTAATGACTTTGTATTATTAATCTTTGAGTAAATTAAGTGATGCAGAAAGGTATTTGGAGACTCAGAATTCATGTAGATCATGAGCAGCCATTTTCGTCTCGTTCTGAGTTGAACTTGACGTTGTGTACGATATCCGGGCTCTGAGGGAGAAATAAAGCGATCCTGAAACACAGATGGAAATTGAGGCTTTACTGTTGCCACTTCTACTGTAAGGTGGCTTGGAAACCCTTCAGAGTCCTTTGAAAGCTTTAATTTATCCATCCGTCCTCACAAAGATTGAGGAGGTTCTGAATAAATGATGCAATTTGGGTTTTGTTGGGTTATAAAGGAACGAAATGGCAGTGATTACGGGTGCAGTGCAGAGGACTGAGGTAATGAGACCCATCAGGGACCCGGCACAATGTGAGTGAGGGAAAAATCCGTTCAAATTGCAGGCTTATATGACTAATGGATTTATTTAGCCAACGGGTGGTTTCTGTTTTACCCGTCAAGCAAAATATAAATATAAGTAATTGTTAGGGGGATTACTTTTGTGAGTTCCAAATTACAATGACTCGAAACGCAATTAGTGGTATAGACAAACCTATTTCCCCCTTTTATGAGAAGGAAATTGTTCGGACATGGGTAAGTGCCGTTGGTAGAGTGCGCAGTGGATTGAATTACCCACATGAAGCAAATGAGTGGCTTCATTTCTGGTTTATTGCTCCTAATATAATATGTTTTCATTAACGAGAACCCACTGCTTCTCCTATCTGACGTGTCCCCCTCTGCGTGAATCAGGGTTTTTGCGCTGATGTCTTCCGTGTTTGCTCAAGACTTTGGAAAGATACAGAGCACAGGTCTGAAGTTTATTTTCTTTCCCACAGTGTCATACTTCATATTTAGGATCTATGTGCGTGTTGATGGTGATCCTTAAGTATAGGTATATATTCACAAAAATAGGCACGTTCCATGGAAACCTGGAGAAAATCGTTAAGTGATGGCGAAAAAAAAAAAGTTGATGATGAACATTTTGATGTGGTTTAAAGGAGTAGATTCAGGAAAATTAAGTTCATAAAAGTCAGTTTTCAACTTAAATGTGTTTATTAACTTCGTTGATTTTTAATTCGTGACAAAGGTTTTTTTTTTTTTTTTTATTGCATGAAAAAAGCAATGAGTCTAAACCAGAGGCACTGAGGATTTTTTAATGAAATCAGGTTTTGAAAGTAATGCTTTTTTCCCCCCTCGCAATTCTGCAGAGCTTTCTGCGAAATGGCATATATTCTGGCAAGGGGGCGATGCTCTTTGCTTGCTTGCATAAAGGAAAGTGTCTCTGAGATCTGCCCCAGCAGGCGTGGTGTCTTAGCTTTGATCCTGTCTTTGGTGTCTGCCTTATCAATCCCCTTCTGGCCACTACCTTCTTCCTGAGATGAGCCCTAAACAGCTCAATTCAAGGGGGAAACAGCATTCTGAAAATGTCTTGGAAAGGCCAACTGTACTCCATTCTCTTTTGACTTTGATCTGCTGAGATAACCTCTATTTAAATGAGGAAGACAGGCTTGTGCATTCTCAAGAACTTCCTACCCTCTGGAAAATCCTTGTTAAATACTTTAGATTGGAAAGCCATTCCCCAGGAAAAAAAGCAAACATTTGGGAGAATCTTTGAGGTCACCTGGGTGCCATCTAGAAAAACGTTCGAGTATATTATTCTAGTCCAGCGTTTCTCAAACTTGAGCATTGCATCCAGAATGACCTGGAGGGCTTATTAAAATACAGGTAGCAGGGCCCTAGTCCTGAGTTTTTGATTCAGCAGGTTAGGGATGGAGTCCAGATTTTTCTTTTCTAACAGATTCCTAGATGATCCTTGTGCTGTTGGTCTAGAGACAGTTCTCTGAGTGGACTGAAAACGCCACTTAGCACTCCTACAATAAATAACTAGGGCATTATTATGAACACATTTGTGATCTAGTTCTTTCTAAGAGTCTTTTTCTAATAAAAGTAGAAGGGCTGTGAATGCACCAGAATGAGCAAGAAATTGAGAAAAGCGCATTTATTCACAAAAGGAAGTCATTATCAATCTGACCATGTGATTTAGAGCCTCAATCCTGATTCACTGTGAGGGATATTGGGATATTGGCTGTAATCTGTAGGAAAGGAAAGACTATGTGTATTTCAGTCCATCGTTTCGTCCCTAGAACACAGCACAGCGACTGGCACCTAGTAGGGGTTCAAATATTGACTGAATAAGTGGGTGAAATGCTCACAGTGAACACGAACATTAGCTCTACCATTTGCCACACGTGGGTTTGGGTTTGGTTTTAGTGAGCTAATAATGATACAAGCGTACTCTACAACACATCGTCCCAACTTGATGGCTTCTACAACAGTTATTGATTCTAAGGTTATTGATTCCTGCGGGTCACCTGTGATTTGGTCCAGCCGCCCTGGGCTCAGCGAGCTGGCTCTGCTTTGCGCGCCCTGATCGCTGGACCGGACTCCAAGCTGTGGGTTGGGTTCAGATGTGTTTGTTGTGGAGAGCAAGCCAACATGGCGGCCAGGACATGTTCTTGTATGGCGGGTCACCCGAGTGAAGGAGCTCGGGCAGGCCGTGCAGGTCCCTCGAAACCTCTGCCTGTGCCATGTCCATGTCCGTTCACATGCCAGTGGCCAAAGCGAGTCAGTCCGGCAGTTTAGGGTACCCGACTGGAAGGGCCCTGGGATAGGAGGAGATATTTGCTGAGCGGCATTCCAGTCTGTCCCAGTTTTGAATGTGGGAATAGCCGCTTCTCATCTCCAGGATGAGTCATCTTGACCGAGAAACTTGGGAATGTAGTGATGCCCTGGAGGAGGCCGCTCCTGCTCAGACTGTCCCATCACATACTTGAAGGCGTGGCTTGTCTTCTTGGCGCTTGCCCGGCTGCTTGGTTTTCTTTTTCACTCAGGCCCTGGCTGCTTGCTAATTGTTTTTTATTGATGCTGCTCCAGGCGTTTCTGAACTCAAAGGAATGGCCTTCATGCTGGTAAATGTTGACGTGCGGTAAGATGGTGAGGGAAGTGATTCTGTAGGAGAGTTCTTCAGACTCCAGCAGGCAGCTCTCAGGACCTGGCCTGCCTAGCAGGTGCTGCTGGCCTTGATTTCCCCAGGCACCATCGGTCTTTGCTATGCACAGGAAGTCTCTCCTCTCTTCCCTCTTTGGGTCTTGAATCCAAATGCAGCACCTGAACCTGGGAGCCGATGAAACTGGGCTCGTCTTACTCCCTTTTGCTATTCCTGGCTGACCAGCCCTGTGTTTCTAGGCTGGATTACATCAGCCTCACACTCAGCCTCCCTCAATTTTAGTCTTGTCGTGCATTCTAGGAACACACCATATCCCCTTCCGTTTTATAACTGGAATCGTTTTTAGTGGAGGCAGATTATTTTAATCTTCTGTGTGTTTCCATTGGCCTGCACATGAGTATAATGTTCATGGAAGGATTAAATGACTCAGCATTAGCTCCGTTTTCCACTGTCCAAAGAAGACCGTGCATTTGAATGACGCGGTTTCTTTCTGTCCTTTTCTATTCCATTGTTGCTTTCAAGTAAAAGCCGAAAAACCCTTTTGGGTGACATGATGCAAAATCATCATCATCGTCATGATCATCGACATAAATTCAAAAGTCCCATGTGAGGGTTGGAGCCTCCAAAGCGGACTTGGCCTCGGAATTTCAGAATGCTTGTCATTGGTTGCAAGAGAGCACAGATAAAAGCTTTCCCTTCTTCTAGAACACAGTCATCACCTCTGTCAGTGCGAGCACTGAAAGCACTGAATTACAGAGGCTCATTAGCATGACTTTAACATTAAAGGGAAGCAGATTTAACTGAATTCATTAGACTGGGGGAGTGCTTGGTTACAAAGGGCGGGAAGCTCTGGGGGCATTTCAGAGCAGAAGTCACTGCCCTCTTAATCTAATAATACTTGATGTGTGAATTAAGACATTTCAGATAATGACATCGGGTTCAAATGATCACCGGGGACAAACAGAAACAACAGACTCTTCCAAGCCTCACGCTCCAAAAACCTTAAGAGCCTCGGAAAACACTGCGGAGGCTCTTGCTGTGTCATCAGGACATGTGACCACACAGAGGTTGGTGCCTCCTCTGGGAGGGAAAGCGATTATTTGGATAATTTTATTTTATAAGTTCTTATAAGTATTTTATAAATATTCAGTGAGCAGCAAGGAATTTGTAGAAAAAAATATATATATATACAGCCTATTGATGTTGACCCAGAGCAAGGACAGGAATGAAGGACACGAACAAGAAGGAAGGAAAGGAAGATGGAGAGCAGAGGATGTCAGGGGCAACAGGTGGCCGGCGAGAGGGAGCACCCCTGAAGGAAGGGAGGGCCAGCCCCCCACCCAACCGGGCCAGAACAGATATCTTCTCTAGGTTGACACCAGCCTTTGAGTTGAATCCGGAGCCGTTGTGCCGACTTGGCAGTGGGCTTCCCAGGCTCCTGATGATTGACGCTGTGTGTTTGCAGGTGCCCTGTGACGGCGGTTAGCTGCCCATAGAAGGGTTTGGGGTAGCGTGCACAAAATGTACAGTTGCGTAATGGCTGTATTAAAATGCAAATTCAAGTGCCGTAGGGAGATTAACATCGAAATTTATTAATTTTAGAGTAAGCCTTTTTGTTGGGTTAAAATGAATGTTTCTCTTTAGAACATATTAATTGTTAAGTACCAACTTGATATCAACTTGAAAAACCTCAAAATTAACCCCGGGCATATTTTAATTTTGTATTTTTTAAGAGCCGAGACTAAGCAGTCCCTTTTCTTGTGCCAGACACCTCCTGTTTGTGAAATTTGTAAACAGGTCATGCTATGCAGACCCTTGTTGATAGGCATCTGGCCAAAAAATATATATACTTTTATTCTTTAAAAAATTTTAATGTTTATTTATTTTTGAGGGAGAGACAGACCATGAGTGGAGGAAGGGCAGAGGGAGAGGGAGACACAGAATCCCAAGCAGGCTCCAGGCTCCGAGCTGTCAGCACAGAGCAGGACATGGGGCTCGAATTCACGAACCGCGAGATCATGGCGTGAGCTGAAGTTAGATGCTTCACTGACTGAACCACCCAGGTGCCCCCAAAATATGTATTTTTAAAGATAGATATATAGAGAGTTTGGCTGGAAATAGGCTCTGTATTTATGCATTTAGCACTGTACTTTCTCAAACTATCCAAGTATTTGTTTTGTTTCTCCCCGGTGGTATGAGTACAAGGTGATAATACCTAGTAGATACCGATGTCCAGTGTTTTAGGGAAGCCTTGCCGTGAGCGTGAGCTGCTGACCATCTCGTTCCTCTTATCTCAGGGCTTGGAAGGCATAAAAATCGTGAGTAGCGCTCTGCTCTCCTTTTCCTCACAGAGAAAGAGAAAGTGAACCCCAGGATGTAATTCTCTCCTAGAAATAGGAAAACCTCTTAGCTAATCAAAATCGTGCTTAGCCTGCTGAACTCAATATACTTTTGGTATTTTTTTCAATGCTTAGCTTGCACGTGGACCAGAAAGTCCCCTTTCTTGTCATTTAAAAAATGACCATCCACCCAAATTTTGCAGCAGCTCCTTAATTCCAGTGACTTATCATATTTGTCTTGCAATTTGGTTCCAGGGGAAAGAAACAAACACAACTTACGCCTTTATTTAATAAACAGGGGGGAAACCCCATCATATGTAACTCGGTGGGAAAAAATGGGTCAGTGGGCATGGTTTTAAGCAGTATTCACATCTTGATATGAAAGAATCCATGAAATATTTTCAAAAACAGTTTCCCACATTTATCCGGTAGGCAGATATGGAAACTATTTCAATATAGCATATTGAAGGCGTTCATTGGTGAGTGGAGGCAATTACTGACCTGTTCCCTTCTGAGACGCTCCAGTGTTTAAATACTCATTGGGAAGTTTTGCCCCTCTTCAGACTTTCTCCCCCCTATTTGAGGGATGGGGCTCCGAAAACGTTATTGAAGGCAATAAGTGAATTAATTCTGTGTCACAAACACGAAATGCCATCGTTGCAATTTTCCACAATTGCTTTTATTTTTTAAGGTTTATGTATTTGAGAGAGAGAGTGCACACATGTATATATGAGTGAGTGGGGGAGGGACACAGAGAGAGAGAGAGAGAGAGAGAGAGAGAGAGAATCCCAAGCAAGCTCCGAACTGTCAGTGCAGAGCCAGATGTGGGTCTCAAACTCAGGAACCACGAGGTCGTGACCTGAGCTGAAGTTGGCGGCTCCACTGACTGAGCCACCCAGGCACCCCATTTTATAAGTAATTTTAAATCAACATTGCTTATTATGTTGTCTGACTCATTTAGTTAGGATTTCTAAGGCTGAGCAGATTGTAATTTGAATACCTACGAGATCACTGGACAGTGATTTTTAAATTTTTTTTTTTTTTTACATTTTATTTATTTTTGAGAAACAGAGTGAGACAAAGCGTGAGCGGGGGAGGGGCAGAGAGAGAAGGAGACAGAATCTGAAGCAGGCTCCAGGCTCTGAGCAAGCAGTCGGCACAGAGCCTGATGCGGGGCTTGAACCCACAAACTGTGAGATCATGACCTGAGCCGAAGTCGGATGCTCAACCGACTGAGCCACCCAGGCACCCCTGGACAGTGATTTTTAAAAGTGAGGGACACATGTGCCTTCCGTACCTCAGTTTCAGCCTGTTCTCGTCGATATGCATACATCTAGGAAGTATTGTGTGTGATACACGAGCTATTTCCATATAAATACTGTATTTTGTATACAATGTTAGTACAAGAAATATGCAATGCTACTTCTCACAGTCTGCGTGAATAAATACATGCATATTTTATAGGAATATTACAAAAGTAAGCCCCTAGCAGCGTCTATATTTAGTGGCGGTCCGGGACCTAGATGCCTCAGGGAGCAGCACGAACCTTCCTTTCAAGTCCTGCTGGAAAGGCAGCTTCCTCCCATCAAAAGCACAGCTGGGGCCGGGGGAGGGGGGATGACAGCAAGGTTTCCTCTTTATCTAAATGTGATGACTTTTAAAGTTTCATTTCATGGCTCTAGTAATTGCTGCCTCTGTCTTCAGAGTGATGGGGGGCCGGTGACGCGCTCTGCCACCCTGGACCTGTGGGCGGGACATCTGCCTGAACCGTAGGCCTTTGGCTGGTTCAGGGCACCTCTAGCTGTCGGGATTTTGGCTTTACTTGTTTTCGCGGTGGCGTAAAGGAAAAATGTGCCTTTCAACTTCTTTCACAATCACCCTCTTCTTCATAGTGGAGGGAAACTCTAAGCAGAGGATGGGTGTGGTATAAATTCTAACTAAAACAAGGCTACCCACTGGGTTGAGATTTGGGGAGAGTGTGGAAGGGACCAGAAGGTATGTTCTCCCAGGAGGCTTATTCACCGGCATCCGGTTTCTCCCCCCTAGTTAAGGACACTGTGGGAAGAAGCAATTTCAGGACCAGGTAACTGCTTTCTCAGGGATATCTGGGCTCAGGCAGTGATGCCAGGAGATCCCCTTGGATTGAGACTCAACAAAGGCTGATGAGCCAGATATATGGCCTCACTGGCCCCGGCCTCGCCTTCCCCCCCCCCACCCCCAAACGTAGATCAAACAGTCATGAAAACCCAGGTGGAGCAGGGGCCGCCACTGAGTCCAGGAAGAATGTGAACATGAAGACGATGTGGAAGGCACCGCAAAGCGGGCAGGTGCAAACTGTCCCCTCCCCTCGGAGTTTCAGGCCCGAGTTTTGGCTGAAGCTCAAGTTGGGACCGATCTGTCCCATCTCGAGGGGCTGCAAACAAAAGGGAAGGGGGTGTAGGGACGAGACGAGAAGGAGGAGCCCCCAGATCCTCATGAAAGCCGATGGCGCGGATTCGTGAAGGAGGGAGACATTCCCCGAGGCCCGAAGGAGCAATCCGCCCCAGGGAAGGGCGGGGAGAAAGCAGCCTGCGCCTGGAGCCGGAGCCGGGCGCGCAGGCATGCTGGTGTGTTTCCACACAGGGGCGCTGGAGCACGTCTTACTGCAGCAAGACGCGCGAATGCACACCCGGAGCCTGGCGCCCTGTTCGGTGTGGTTTCTCCCGGGTTCCTTCCTCTCAGTCGGAGGCTGAGGGGGCGGAGCAAGCTTTGGAGAAGTTGCTGGCCTCCCTGAAGCCTCAGCCTCTGCCTCTGTTTACTGAACATGAAAACGGAGTTCGCGATGGACACCAATGGGTTGGGATGTGTAGGGAGGAGCGTTCCACTGAGCTGCTCGGGAGCCTTCCACCAGGCCTCCCCTGCCTCGCTTTCTATGACCCTGCCTTTCCGTTCTTGTTGAGCCCGGGGCGGGGGGGGGGGGTGGGGAGGAAAATGAATCTGTTTTCGGAGACGAGCTTGGTTTGGGAAGCAACGAGGGCTCCTTAGAAAGCTGTGTGTCCGAGCCCCTCCCTTCCAGCCCTGCTGTTTGCCGTCCCTCTCCCCACTTAGGCCCCCCAGGCCCGAGGGGTCCTGGCCGCTGTTGTTGCAAGTTAGGCGTGGAAAGCTGGAAGGAAACCCCGAGGGGGAGCGCTCGGAAGGGGGCGAGGCTGCAGCTGCGCGGGGCTCGAGCGTGTGCCCCCAGGGCGCAGCCCCACGCCGCGGATGGGCGCCTTCGGGGCTCTGCTCTTCCTTCAGTGCCCGCTCCCCCCCCCCCCCGAGCCCCCCGCGTTTTCCGCGCTCTCTTCCCGCGCACCCGGGGGCGCCACCTCCGGCGAGGCCCGGAGCGCCCTGAGCCCCTGGCGCGCTCACGCCCCCGCCCGGTCCCCGGCCCGCCCCCGCGACCCCCCGTGCCCCCCACACCCCCACCCCGCTTGCGCCGCCAGCCCCCCGCCACCCGGGCGCCATTACCCGGCCGCGCGGAGGGGCCGGTGGGGAGGGGGAGGAGGAGCCGCGCGGAGGGGCCGGGGTGGGGGAGCGCGGAGATCCGCGCTGGCTGTTCTCCCGTCTCTAGGTGGTGCCAATTCTGGGGCCTAGGCATTTTCCCTCCCTTTATGGTTTTCCGGGGATTTTTTTTTTCCTTCCTCCGGTGCCTTTGACTAGGCCGGCCGTGGCCGTGGCAGGGAGTTGAAAAAAGCGGAAAGGACCGAGCGAGCGATCGCACCCCCAGACCCCCGGCTCCGCCGAGCCGCCGGGGGAGGGGGCGGAGGAGCCGAGCCAGGCAGTCGCCCGGCGGCGACTTGAGAGTGGCGCGCGGGAGGAGCGGCGGCTGCCGCTTCCCTTTCTTCTGCGGCTTCTTCCCTTTCCCCCCCGGAGGGGGTGGGGAGCGGGGGCCCCGAGAGGGGAAGGCGCGGCGCAGAACGCCCCCCCGGGCAGCCGGCGAGGGCGCGGGCACCGATGGCTTCGCTCTACCAGAGGTTCACGGGCAAGATCAACACCTCGCGCTCCTTCCCGGCGCCCCCGGAGGCCAGCCACCTCCTGGGCGGCCAGGGGCCGGAGGAGGACGGCGCGGGGCCCAAGCCCCTCGGAGTCCCCGCGCCCGCGGCGGCGCCCCGGGAGCGCGGCGGCGGCGGCGGCGGCGCGGGTGGCCGGCCCCGGTTCCAGTATCAGGCGCGGAGCGACGGTGACGACGAGGACGTAAGAGCATCTTGGTGGGTGGGGGGCGGCGCGGGGCTTGGGGCCGAGCGCTCGGGGAGCCGCGTGCGCTCCGCATCTGCGAGGGTCGGGGTCGCCCTCGCGGCTCCCCTCCCCTCCCCTCTTCTGCCTCCCGGGAGCGCTCGCTCCTCGGCGCCGGCGCCGATCTCGGTCACCGCCGTCCCGAAGCGGGGCTCGGTCTGCAGCGGCGGCGGCCGGGAGTTGGTGCCTGAGAGAGCAGCGTCTGCGGGGCTGCGCTGCCGGGATGGGGGAAGGCTGGGGGTGGCAGTGGGTGTGTGGGTGTCTGTTGTCACTGTACAGGGGTATGCGTCCTAAGGCGACAGTTCAGCCGGTCTGCGATTACAACTTGATCTTCCTTCCTCCCTCTCTCCCTCCCTCCCTTCCTCTCTCCCTTCCTTCCTTTTTTTTCCCCCCTGCTTTAAGACTGGGGAAGATGAAGTCCCAGGCTTCCCACCTGTCACTACAATCTATGCATTGCGCCCTCCTCACCTCCTTCTTGCTGTCCCTTTACTCACGTGGCCTGCACTTCTCCCCTCTCCAGGCCACTTTCCCCTCCAGTGCGGATCGTGTGGGTGGTGATTTCCTTTTGGCAGGGGGTGCAAAACACTAGCATCCGAGGCCCAGCGTCCTGTTCCTGGGCCCGGCACAATTTTTGCTGATGGGAGTCAGGCCCTGCCTGTCTCTGTCGACCAGGCTTGGACTAATAGCTCTACCTTAGACCTGTGTTAGGAGAAAACTTCTTCTTCTGCTTGTTTCCTACTCTTCTTGGGCTGAAAGCCTGGGTTTCAAAGGTTGGATTTGCATATCACCTTAGTAACCGATGACTCAGGCTGGACAGAGCGGGCTGCTTAGATGGATGAGTCCAGCCACCTCTGTTGATCCCTTCTAGCTATTCAGATGTCCGGGGAAGACCACAAAAAGAGGCAACTGCCCTTGTTGAGACGTTCTCTTCCCCGGGGAAAAGAGAAAAATCCCAGACAAGCTCTGGGACTGACAGGGAGAGCTGTAGCTTAGCTGCTCCGGCCCCTGGGGATAAGCAGGGTGCGTTGTGTCGTGGAACCTGCTGCGTGTGCCTTGGAGGAGTTTGCTACCTGGGTGCACCTGGGCACAGGTCCTCACACAAGCCTCTCAGATAGCCTCCCCTGACAACCCAGGGCAGTACCGGTCCCTGCCCGGAGCAGGCTGTTAGGTCACTCAAACATGTCTTGTCTCAGGTCCCACTGCTTCACCATTTGGTTTTTCTTTAATAGTGCAAGGTTGGGGGGAAGGGCTTTCACAGGGACAATTCTGAAAAAAAGCCACTGAGGTTTTGTTGTTGTCACTGGTCATTTTTTGTTTTACGGAGGGAGGATGTGAAGACTGATAGGGATGACAGAAGTTTGTGGCAAGTGTAGTCTGTGTCCATACACGCACACACATGCACACACCACAGCCTGTATCAGATTTTGCACGCAACCTTCCTATTTTCTTTTGGATCATTTCCAGACTCCCCTGGTTACACAGATAGCAAGCAGAGAGATGTCCCTCACTTCAGTGGGTCAGGTCCTGCGGGAGATGTGTGGATTCTTCAGGCATCTGGTTCAAGGAACTAGAAGTCTCTGAGGAGGGGTTTTTGGGCAGTTGGTGAAAAATTCTGGAGGATTTGGTTACTGAGAATCTTGGGGAAGACAATTGAACTGCAATGCAGACAGAAATTATGCACTTTTTGCCTTAAGTCTGACTTAAAACTGTTGAATTGTTATGCTTGGAGTGAGAACAGTGCAGTTTCCATTGGATAGGCTCTAGGTGGCGCCAGGAGGAAAGAAAGGCAGTGGTTTCTGAATTTTGTTTCTGATGATCTCCACCCATCTTCCTCTCTTTTTTTCTTTCTTCTTAGTTTGGAGCATCTGGTTATAGTTCCTTCTTTTCGGTTTGATGTATGCCTGGCACCGTTTCTCAGATGAGCAAAAGGGTTGAACTGGGGAGCAAATTGGGGACCTAACATTTGAAGAGGATTTCTGCTGATGTGGCTCTGACCCGTGTATCTGACTTAAATTCAGGAAGACCTGACACCAGTGTTTTTTCCTGGAAAATTCAGAATTGTGTGTGTGTGATATGTAGGTGCAGGTATAAACATAGTGTACGTACATATAGTGTCCTTATGAAGTACGTATAAATATATGTATATATCTAAAATGTATGATGAAATCAATGAGACAGCTAAATGTGGCATCAAATTCTTGAAAGCTTTTCTCAGAAATGTTATTCAGTTTGGAAAAGTTATGTCTAAAATTTACAAAAAGATAGGTGTACATATTAAAACGCTTTTCCTTCAGGAACGGCAGGTGCATCTTGCTTGAGATACTACTAGTTTAAAAAGATAGATGTAAAAACTGCTGTTTTGATACCAGCTTTGTCAAGATGAAAGAATTGAGAGCAGTCGTTTTGCCACCCAAATGTAAACCTGAAGACATGCATGTAATTAGGAACGTATATAATAATGGAATCATAATCACGTATTACTCTTTGCATGTTGGCCCTGCCTTTTACGACATTGATTTCAGCAGTTGGGGAGCTGGGCTGTGGGTCGCGGGAGCTGTCCGAGGTGCTGAAGCATGGCCGCGGCCCCCTTCTGCACATCCTCACGCTAGAGCCTGCGGCCTTTATAGCCCTCCTGTGGCTTGTCAGTCAGGGAAGGCTGTTCCGTGGTACACAAACAGCTTTCCCGCCATGGTCACGGAGACCATGATAAACAGCATGCCTTTAAAATCCAGTGGGCCTTGTGCCTCTTGTCCCTCCATCCAAAAAGGGGGAAATAAAGTCCCATTCTTGACTTCTTTGTATATGCACACATGCCTGAATATGATTAAAAATAAGTAATTTCCGCCAAAATAAAACTTACGGTAGTCACAAGATTTAGTAGAGATGAATCAAATGCTGAGATTGTACAGCAGGTAATTAACTAGTATTGCATTTTCTATCTTCACAACCCCCCTGCCCCCACCACCACCACACCCCCTCCACGGAACCAGAGAAAAGCCTGCTTTGGCTGGATGGGTCAGTTCTGGGATGTGAGGTTAGCTCTGAAATAGAAATAAAACCAGAATACCTTTTCTATTGGAGTTTCCTCATCAATCTTAAATTTATTTAAACATAAAGTCAATTACCTGGGTAACCCCTCTGAGGAATCAATAGCCATTTTGATTTAAAATTCATTTTGTAGGTTTAAAAATTAAGTTGACTCTTAAAGGAAATGTTGCAAGAAGTGACTTCTAATGGAATTTAAGTAATTGCCAATAGGAAATTGTGACTGTGACTGATTTTAAAATACTGGATTTTGTGTCGCCCCTGCTTGCATGTTTTTTGTTTTTTGTTTGTTTTATTCCTTAAAGGACTCCGTAGGGCTTAGGCAGTAGTCTTGTTGAGGCCCCATTAGTATGTTCCTGTATTCTTCATGTTCTTTGACACGTGATTTCCTAACAATACAAACACGATGACAAACGGGATTTTAAAACAGCAAATTGGCTAAAGCAGGCGCTGAGCATCAGTCCCCTGACTTACGATGTCTGTCAGCCTGACAGGGCCAATTTCATTATCCGGTATCTTCAGCATGAGGCTTGTTCTCCAGCAACCAGCCCATTGTTCTCTCCACCTTGAGTTTTCACTGCTACGATGTCAGCATCCTGTGAATTTTTGATGGGTATTTGTCGATTTTAATGTTTTAAGTAGTTTGGCTGTACAGATATGATGTTTCTTTACCCTGCCTATGTTTGTTCTTCTGCCCCAGTGTTAATTTTCTAAATATTTAATTTCACATCATTTTCCTAATACATGAGGAAAAGACGAAAACTTTCAACTACCGATTTGGTCCCATTCTTCTCATGAGTGATTTGACAGTGCTCAGTGTCGTCATCGACAGATCATCCGTGGGGTATATCACATGAAGCTCCAAGTGACCTTTGACTTGAGGAGACAGGTGGAATCGCCATCTCACTCCTCATAACGGCGGTGCCTACAAAGTAGGTCCTATTATATGCCGAGCAGTGGAATTCGTCCCGTTTCGGTGAATATATGTTGTTGCTATTACTAATAACATTATCCCTTGATGTCACCCTTCTCCACCAGTTCTTTCTTCTCTGCCTGCAAACAGACACAAAGTCCATCCTCACTGGTCTGTTACTGCCAGGTCTGGCTATTGTCCTGTTTTTCTTTCTTGTTTTTAGTCCAACTTCTCAATCAAGTAGTCTACAACTGATTCCACCTGCATATCACCAGCAGTCTTCTTTTCCTTGTCTTTCTTGGTGGCAGACTTTGAATCTTACCGTTCTCATTGAGGAAGCTGCACACAGAGAACGTCATCGGGAGTCTGCCCTGTGTGATTCCTCTTCAGCCTTTGTTGTCACAGCTCCTGGTCTTGGTGACCACCACCCTGCATTTCCGACTTTTGCATTGCAGGTCTTTCCTGATGCGGCTTGAATTCCTGTCCTGTCTCTTTCTTTCTGAACTCGGTCTTTGAGTTCTTGGGTACATCATTTCCTCCTACTCTTAATGTAGGAGGGTGGGAGAACCTATGCTCCCCAGTTTTGGTCCTCCACCATTCTATTCTTTACCTTTCATGCTTTCTAAAGATAAATTAGATTTCAGGTAAATTAGAATGAAGGTAAAGGGAGCCGAGCTTATCCTACAGCTTCTGTATTAGAAGATGGCTAAGTAGCTTTCGTCCTCTAATATACATCCCCTCGCATTTCTTCTGAAGGTGTTTTTCTTTTCTGTTTTATAGGATTGTAGAATTAGAAGGACCTTGATGGTGACCATCTTGATCTCTCTTCTGAGCTTTTTTTCCACATGTCAAGCAACTAGACCTTACATCATTTTTGCGATGGCGACAAGACAGCTGCACGGAATGTATCCCTAACATTCCTCCTCTCTTTACGTCTGCTTATTCTAGATACCTTTCTTCCTAATCTCTTTATTTGTTGTGATAGTGTCGCCATTTCATCCGTATCCCAGCATGGTGTACCACGTATGCAATCATGTAAAAATGACATTTTCTCTATGGTTTTGTTTCTTTTTTTTTTTATATTAGATGTTTCACCAGATAACCTTTGAGGTCCCCTTATGAGTTTAATGCCATATAAAACTATGTCTTAGCACTCTGCTGGACATAGTACTTGTCCTGAAAAGTTTAGCTTTTGTACTTCAGAACGTATTTTAAATGCATAGGGAGTGTTTACTGCCTAAAACAGTCTCGCTGTCAATGTTTTGGTAAAGTGAATAATCACTCAAGTTTTAAAAATATAATTCTGTGTCTGTAAAGAATTTGCTGAAATTATAATACATCTGTAACAAAATTATATAAAATTTTGCTTACTGTCTCAGCACAGAGAATGTAGTCATAATTGGGAAATTGTCTAGATTGAAGGAAGTAAGACTCATGACATAAGCAAAGTCAGTGCTTGCTGAACCATGGGTGAAGCCAGATATAGCATCAAAAATACCTTGCCTCTGCACTACGCCTTGATTTTGTTTTTAAAGTGCCGCTATAGGTATTCTCATTGTGTCTTCATAGTCACCTTGGCTAGGGAGGAGAACCCTAACAAACAGCTGATCTGTGGGCTTGAAAAATTAATAAGGGTAAACCCAACTACTTTTCCGTTGCATGAGTCAGTTGTCAACTGTGAATGATAACAAACAGATTTCAGTGTGTTAACAAGCCTTTGGTCTCTAGAGCCAGTCACAAAAGCGTGTGTTTGCTTAAAGCCAAAGTTGTTTGTGGAAAGTGAACATTATGCCTTCTCAGTGGATTTGAATTCTGTGTAGCGCTAAGACGTCTTGAGGTGGACACGGAAGCATACTCTATTTGGCATGCTTTTTTCGTGCTGCCGGCACCCACTTTTAAATAATTTACTTGTCTGTGTTTCCTGCAGATTTAAGGAGGTCTGAAGCATTAGAGTAACATCATATTAATTTATATTTTTGAAAAGGGGATCAACTCATTTTCCTACATGAGATTAATATTCTAGCATCACTGTGTAGACAGGAATTTCTTGAGATGTTGGCTTTGGACATTTTTTTCTTCTTCATGAAATAGAGCTTTTTAATTTTGTACCTAAAGCTTTTTCTCCCGTAGAGTCAGAATGATTAATGAGTTTAATTTTTGCAAGCAACTGGCAGGAGTTGCTGAGTAAGATGTACATGCTGATTGTATATAACCCTGTTCCTTTTAATTACTCTGATGATAACAATGCATTTATCAACTGCATGCAGAATGCCTCTGTGCAATATACAATATTGATCCCTTTCATAGAGCATTGCCTATAAAAATAATATGTATAATAATCCTTTCAAAATTAAATTCTGCTTAATAAATTTGGTGTTAAGGGCATTGAGTGCCCATGTGCTGTTATGATTTGCTTTTATTTAATCACATGAGTTTGATTTTATGTACATGTAAAAAAAAAGAGAGCGAAAATCAGTCAGCCTTTCTCATTAATGACTTTTGGGACATTTATCTTTAGAATGATCTAGTATCGGGAAATTATCTGAAATAGAACATTTTAAAATTTGATAGCATCTAATTTTACAAATGAGAACTCTCCAGGTAATTATGTGAATAGTATTTGGCAAGTCACTTGTGCTCCTCAGAGAAACTCAGCCTTCCGTTCTATCCTGCGTTCTTCTCAGTATGCTCTGTGGTACCATAATTGAGTGGAGGAATGAACTTAATTGTATCATTGGACTTAAAAAGTATGAACATTATGAAATCTAACAGTTTAAATTAATTTGGTTCCAAATGGATGTGCTAATTGCCGAAGGGAAAAACAGTTTTTCCACAGTAGTCTAAGATTTTGCTCCGACTTGTTTGACGTGTTTTCCCCCATAGATTTATTTTTCTTCCTCCCTATATTTCTTGCTGTCTTTCCAGCATCATCCAGATCTGTTTGGAGCCCAGGACATGTTCAGTTTTGCCCCACAAATGATAAAGATATAGACATAGATGTAATTTTGCAGGGAGACTGGAAGCCAATGTGGCCTGGAAGGTCCAGATGATAGAATTCCAGGTAGCGAAAATTCTGCTTCCCAGAATCAGAACATCTGAGGTGACGGTGGCTTGTGCAGCAGCCAGTGGGGACAGATGCTGTACGTGAGCACAAGGCAGGGATCGGAACCTTGTAGGGGTGCCGGGAAGACGGAGACTCGGGTAGCTACAGACGCTGTTTTCTCAGGGCCTAAAACAGTGCTTAACTTAAAAAAAAACAAATTTCCTTTCACTCATGCTGCACATGTAGATGAACAGCTTGAAGACTTTAAGATCATTCCAGCAATATGCCTGATGGAAGTGAAACACACACACTCACACGCACTTTTTTTTTTTTTTTTTTTTTTTACATTCAGAGGGAACGTAAGGATTTTCCAGGGCCTCACAGTCATTGTAAAAATCAGTGTGTAAACTTCCTACAGTGCTTGGATTTCTTTGATCTCAACTTTTCCCTCACCTAACTTTGGGTCAATCTTAACATGTTTACGTAAAAAAAAAAAAAAACAACCAAAATGGAACGGGGATATAGGTATCTTTCCCAATTTGGAATTGAGAAGACCAATTTATTTTTTCTGTCTTCTGTTGTTTACTGTTTGGGAAGACTTATGTTACAGACAGAGCTACTGGACTTACTACAGCAGCTTTTGGGGATCAGTGGGAACCTTGTTGTATAATTGTGTGTATCCGTCATATTTCATGCATTGCATATTTGATGCATTCAAGGTGGCACCTGCCAGCAGGGGTGGGAGTGGGAAGGGAGTAAAGGAGCATTGGAAGAACTGCAAACAAAGGGCATCGTATAAGGGGAGGGGATTCAGCAGACGTTAAAGGTGGGAAAACACTGGCCTCCTGTCTCCCTAATAATTTTCTCCAATACACTCAGTTTTCTAAACTTTATTCACACCTTTCATATGCCTCCTGCAAAATCCAGTTAAAAAATAAAAAGAAATAAAAATGGGAAAGCTCTAAAACAGTCGTGAGAGGTGAAGTTATCTCTTCTTTTCAAGTTTATTTATTTTGTGTGTGTATGTGAGAGAGAGAGCAGGGTAGGGGCAGAAAGAGAGGGAGAGAGAGAATCCCAAGCAGGCTCCAGGGCAGAGACCAGCATGGGGCTCGATCCCACGGCTGAGATCGTGACCTCAGCCGAAGTCAAGAGTCAGATGCTTAACCAAGTGAACCACCAGGTGATCCTTTCCCATTTCTTCTTGAGAGCTTTTAGAGTTGTGGGTGTTCACGGCCCCAAGAGGGGGTCCACTGCAGTGTGAATGGTCCAATTACTACAGACGCCTTTCTCTCTCTCTTTCTTTCTTTCTTTCTTTCTTTCTTTCTTTCTTTCTTTCTTTCTTTCTTTCCCTTTCTTTCTTTCTCTTTCTTTCCTTCCTTCCTTCCTTCCTTCCTTCCTTCCTTCCTTCCTTCCTTCCTTCCTTCCTTTCCTTCTTTCCTTCTTTCTTTCTTTTGTGTGAGCAATCATCTGACATGTGAAAAGATGCAACAAAATTTAAAATGATACCAAAATGTCAATTTCAGAACGACAGCAAAAAGTGAGCGCATATAGCCATCCTCTGCTTGTAACAGAGCAAATGGGTCAGTGGAATAATTCACGCTGTGGCATATTGCTGTATGGAGTGGCAGTAGGAAAAGTTGGTAAAGGAATTAGAACTCAAGGGCTCCGTGTTCATCTGGCATCTGCTGAATGTTGCACCTGTGGTTAGAAATGTACATGATGGGAATTCAAGGGATCTTCCAGATCCTTCCGGTCCTTTGTTTCAGGTCGGGGTCGACAGTGGCCACAATGTGACACTTGTGCCGAGTCACCGCCTGTACTGAGCAGTCATCTGCATAGATTCTCTCCTGTGTGCCTGGTAATTGTTCACATCTTGGGTCCTTGACAGTCCGTAGCCACTCCAGACTTCTGTCCCAGTTTCTCAATTTCAGCCATTACACAGTCAGCTATTCAGGGATACACTTGGCATACAGGCAGTCTGGCATTGATTGTACTAAGTTTGACTTTAATGGAAAAATTGATAAAGTTGGTGTCAAACAGGATGTGGTGAGGTGGGCTCAGCTGTGTGTTATATTGGAGGAATAAGTGGGAAGGATGTTGGGACACTTCTCTTTTCCTGAGTGCACTGGGATCTTTGCTTTCTTTTCAGGTTGTAATTTTTAATTGTTATATTTTATTTTTGTGTGTGTGTGAGAGAGAGAGAGAGAGAGAGAGAGCACATGAGCAGGGAAGAGGGAGAGAGAGAGGGAGACACAGAATCTGAAGCAGGCTCCAGGCTGTCAGTACAGAGCCCGATGCGGGCCTTGAACCGACAAACCGTGAGATCGTGACTTGAGCCGAAGTTGGACACTTAACCGACTGAGCCACCCAGGCGCCCCCCTTTTTAGCGCTGAATCTGTCCATTAAGCATCTGATCTTAGAGACTAAACATTTGCTTCATGGCCGCCTACTTTCTTGCTTTCTTTCGCTTCCCCACGTTCATGCCGCACTCTTGTTCTTGTGGAAAGATGCTTCCACAAGCATCTTGTGCTTCTCCATGGCTTCTCCTCACCAACCCTCATTGCCGTAGCATCTGAGGAAGGACAGAGCTGTAGACGAAGCCACGTGGTCCCCTGTCTTCCCTTCTCATTTTGTTCCTGCCTCAGGGAGCACTTCCCTCTCTACCCACCTTTACAGGTCTTCTCAGGAATATCCATGGAGGGGATGGCTGTAGTGTTCTAGGACACTCGGGCTGCATCATAGAATACCCAGCTGCTTTCGCAGGGGAGTTCCTGGGTCCTTCTCATCATGCGCATCGGTCTTTTCCCGTGTGCAAACGTCTGCTCTCCATTGCTAAGTGTGAGGGCACCGTGCTGCGGGGGAGCTGCCAACTCCCAGGTGAGTGCACCTGTTAGCGGCGCCTCACTCGCGTTCCCTCTCTCGCCAGCATGTGCTGCCAGCCATACAGACCTTCAGCAGGAGCGTGGGCTCGGGTAGAGCTTCTGTGCAGATAGCGGTCAGGTGGAAGGACGGATAGGGTCGCCACAAGGTGGGGAGCAGAGGAACGGGGGCAGAGAGGTCGAGTTGGTTTAGATTTTCTCAAATGGGCACTTGGCTAAGTGCTGGAAGAGGGCTGGCTTCTCACGTGGGCGGGTGTAGGGGTCTTCACTTTGGCTCTGCAGATGCTTCTGGGGATTGTGTCCCCTTGCTCCCTTAGATGGCGGTGTGGCCGCGCCGTACTTTGGCTGGGGAACCGGGAGTGGCGGTTGCGGGGAGCACTTGCAAAATGGAAGCTTCCAGAACCAGCATGGGCGGGTTCTGTACTCACCTTCCTTTTGCCATGGAAACAAGGGGTATTTCAGAGAGCAGCTGCTCAATGGGAAAGCTGTGCACTTCGGTCTGTAAACATGGAGATTATGTTACCACAGCGTAACCTGGTTGGAGCCAAGGAGCGCAGGGGGCGAGTGTTGATGTGGGTGGTCTGTTCCTCATTTCTGGACCTCGGTTACATCATCGCCCCGGCCAGAATTGACACTTCCTAAAGTTGGGTGGGTAGTTTCACCCTGCCTTCTTGTGTCTCACATCAAACTTTTTAGTTCCCAAAGACGATGAATCAGAAATTCTTTCAGGGAGGACTGCAGATGTGGTAGGGCATGAGTCTTACCTGTTCCATCACTTACTTTATTTGGGGGGCAAGTGGGAACAATTCCTTGAAAGACAGGTGCGCATGCTGGCGGTGTGCAGGGGTTAGGGGTGCAGGGACTGGGCAGTGGGAGGGATGCTAGGTAGGACACTAAATGGCCATGGCGGAAGCCAGCACAGGCCTGCAGGGTGTCAACGAGGGCCAGCCTTAGAGCCGAGGCTCTGGGTCCTTGACGGGAAACCTTCCAAGTCAGGGAAGTGGTGGTTGGTTCACAGGGGGAGGCTCTGAAGGTTCTCGGTGTGGAGAACAGTCTCGGTCCTTGACTCTGCCCTTGGCATTTGCTATGCTTTTCCGTCTTAGTGGATTCAGGATGAGGTTATTTGCTCTGTGGGAACGGAGAGGTACGTGTCTTCATCTGAATAATAGGAAACGTCAGCAGAAACATCTAGCTGTAGCCCGGTATCTTTCTCCCCAATTAGCATCCTGCCTATGGTCATTTAATTGCCATTTTGTATGTGGGAAAGTGTCATGAATTTCTCTTCCTTTCTTCTAGATTTTTGAGCTTCTGTCAAATTCAGCCCCCGAATGACGGGTTATCTATTAAAAGGAGAGGGGGGTGCCATGAGAGACAGGGGTGCCGTTTCTATAGAAACGGGAGCTGGCTGTGATGAGCCGGGGCATCTGGCTTCCTTGTTGGGCTGCTGGCCTCACTGAATACTCAATCACTGCTATGCTTCCTCGTTGATGTCCTGCGGCTCTGACGGGATCACATCAGTCAGCAGGGCTGTTGTTTGCACAGGTACAAGGAGAACACCTGAGCAGAATCCTGATGCTCCCGTGCCCGCCTCCCCATGGTCTTTCTCGTGCCACCTCTGCTCCAACAGGTCTTGTCTTTCACCACAGCTGGGGAGAAAGCAGTCTTGCCTTCCGAGCCTTTTATTGCTCCTGGGGCTCATTGTGGTGTCTCTGAAGCAGGAAAGGACCTTGAGTGGTCATTGCTGGCCCTCAGTGTCTCCCACTTCCTCTTACAGACACCATCTTCCTACTTTAGTGGGCTTCCAGGAAAGGTTTGCCCATCATCATCCAAGATCTGCTTGGTCTTGCCCACCCAGTTCATGGCAGGCAGGTCAAGGGCATCACCTTCGCTCTGACCTCACTAGGAGAGCTGCCCTCAGCATCCTCTGCCCCATGTCAGAGCTGCCCGGCCACTCCTGCGCTGGGAACCATGCGAGGGCCCCTCACTTCTCTCTCTCAGAGTAAAAGCCAAGGTTCCTACAATGAACGAAGGGTCTGCGACGATGTGCCTCCCCACTCTCACCCTGTGGTCTTCTCCTTGGCCGTTCCACCTGCTGGAACGTTCTTCCCAGGTGTCCTGCCGGTCTTTGCTAAAGTGCTGCTTTCTCAAAGACTCTACACTGCCCACCCCATTCAAAATTGCATCACTCCTGATACTCCCTACCCTGCTCAGGTGGAAGGTGTTTATCATCTTCCAGAAAATTATATAATTTTCTTTTTATGCCTGTGTTATTTTTGGCCCCCGCCCTCTACAGCCCCCATCAGGACATTGGCTGAACTAGCATAAGGGACTGTGGCTGGTTTGTCCTCTGATGTATCTAGGCACCCGGTACAGTGCCTGGTGCCCCCAAGGTTCTCGGTGAGTATTTGTCAAATGACGAGCGAACGAATGGTATCCTACCTGAAAAATCTCTCTTCGCTTCTGTCTGAATAATCACGTTTCTTTAACCGTGTTCTCAGGACTTCTTCTGAAATTGAAAGGTTCTAAAATTAGTGCTCTGAACCTCGTACGTGGTTGATCACGACTGTCTGCAAATAGATTCTCTCCTTTTTGGGATTTTCTTTATTATTTGATTCTGAACAGTGGAAGTTGGCGCTTCCAACTCAAGACCGTAGTTGAGAAGATGAAACGGTTATTAGGGAAACAGCAGGCTTTACTTTTGTAGGATCTGCTTTAAATGTCAGTGTCTAGCGTTTGTAATATTTTGTCTGAATTTAAAAATAAGTGCGAGTGAAATATACATTTCCTACGCACGACTCTTTTTGCTGGCTCTTTTTGTGGTTATCAGCAAAAGTAGTAGAAAAGAAGGTCCCATTGGGAAAAATGCGTATCTTTGGGAAGAAGAGATTCCTATAAATACAAGAAGGTGATAAGTTGGTTTTGATTAGAAATTCCTATTACCTAATTTGCAATTTAAGCGAAAGCAAAAGATCGCAGCTTGGTTTTCCGTGGTTCCGTGACCGTTGGCAGGTGGAAAGTCAACTCAGAGTATTTTGGAATCGTATGTCATTAGCGGAATGCTAAAGTTCCCAGACCAAAACGCTCAGTTTCTGCGAGAGGAACTGTGCCTGGGTGCTTAGCCCGGGGCTCATTTCCTGTCTCTAGCGTCCGTTTTTATAATACAGTTAGGACTTAGCTGCACTTACGAGGGGGCTGAGACCAGAGACTGCCACCCCTGTTTGATCCCTATTCCCTCTGCTCCGCCCAGCTGAGTGGCCTGGCGGCTCAAGGCTGTGCTGACACTTTGACTCAAGTCTCCATCAACAAATGGTGCAAAGTGAAGATTGGCCGTTTTATTTTCCGTTGCCAGACAAGGGTTGGCTTGCACGTATGTGTCGTGAGTGCTCTCTTGCCCACCCCGAACTGGGCTGAGCTGTTCAAGAACGAGGAAGAAGGCGCAGCAGCCCTCCAATCGGGAGAGGGTCTGCGTCACGGGCACACTTGGAAGGCGTAATCAGAGAGCTGTAGGAAGGCTACATCCTTCGTCCGAAGACGTGCTAATAAGCACGTGGAGTTCTGGAGCTGTCAGATGGGGCCAAAGTGCACGCAATTAGATAGAGATGATGCAACCCATAATGAGGAGATGCATCGCTGGGCGTGGGGATCTCTCTGACCCCTGCACTGAAGTAGTCCAAGTGCCTGAGAACACTTAGAGCCAAAAGACTCACCAAAGCACGTTTTCTGCTGTGATTACTTAAGGAGTAGGGATGTGAGTTGATGTGCCCAGGTTTCCAAGTTCAGCATCCAGTTCAAGTCCCGGGAGAGAAGGGGTCTGCGGTGCATGTGAAAAGCCACTGCACACCCCCCCAGTTGGCTCTCTATGCCTGAGAGGACCCAGTGGGCCCCAGACACCTGCAGCACTGCCAGCCGCTGGAAGGGCAGTGCAGGCTGGGTCTACCCAGCAGGGCCTCTGCCGCTCCCCCCCCCACTCCTTACATCTGTGAGGAGTCAGGGTGTGTGGTTTCAGGGGCACTGGGATGATCCCGGGGCCACCGCACTGAGCGTCTCACGGTTGGAACGTAGTCACCTGCCGATTGTTGGAGACGCGCATGTGGCCGAGGAAGAGGCATGAGGCCACTGGGTATTTGGAGGGAGTCAAGAGAGGGAAACCTCTCAGGTAAGACAGCAGAGCTGCTCTGGAAACAGAAGCGGGGCACAGGTGAGCTCGGGGAGCGAAGGGCGTTCAGCCAGGAAGGTCAAGGGTGTGTATTCGGTGCTGTGTGGGCCAGTGAATGCCCACTGTGACTGCGTCAGAGAAGCCAGACTCCCCTCCTCCCCCGCCCCAGGCTTTGGTTTGGAGACGTGAGCTTCAAACTGTGCTTCCCCGAGTCATAGCGCTCCTGATGAGGGCCAGAGGAGGAACAGGAGACAGGGCCAGTGGAACGTGGCCCCTTCCGTACAGCAACTGTACTTTTAAGCTTATTTCCTTGTTGATCCGAGTTGACATGAAAAAGTGTGTTGGGACAACACAAGCCCTTCTTGAGTAACAGCCCAAGGACCCGGCGAACTCACACGTACCAGAGCTGACGTGGCGGTTTACCAACGCGTCGCACGCAGAATTCACTGAGGCGCACACCTAACGTCACGTTACCGCCAGTAGGGCTCCATTTCCGGTTTCCGTTTCTTGTTCCCAGGGTCTTCATCGCGGGCAGCGTGGCTCAGTGGGTGGGTGTACGACCCTCGACTCAGACCGCCTGAGCTTGAGTACTGACTGACTCTTCCCGCCATTTACTCATTGCTTAGCCCCCAGAAGCTACTTAGCTGTTTCTGGACTCCGTCTTTTTATTTATACAGTTAGGAGAAATAAATCATGGTTTCTTTCTCACCAGTTGGTTAGGAAGTTTAAGTTAATACGTGGGAAACACTTAAATAGTCCCTGGCGTGCCATGCATCATCACGACGTCATGAAGTCCTTATTGAAAGATGTAGTTGTTCTAGAAAGGATGGGTGGAGGGCTGGTGTGCTTTTAGGGCACAGTGGAGCTGGAGGTAGAGGGATGTGGGAAGCCCCCCAGTAATCACAGGTGCACTGAATATTAGCCATAATCCCTTGTGCCTGAAACTTAACCATAATGCTGATAGGTGGGTTGATTTAGTGGTCTGGTTAGGACAGCTGGACTGAGGGGCAGCATGGTTTTGGGGGGGGCTGATGGTGTCACCATTAACCACCAGTTCCCTCAGCGTGACTCCGTGTTCCATCCCCCCTGTGTGGCATTCCTGGAGGAAACACGGGGATTTGGAACTAGAGGTCCTAGGTCAGACTCCCCTCCGGAGAGGGCAGTAGATGAGGAAGCACAAGCTGACCCCTAGATTAACGCGGAGAGCCTTGGCACACCATCAGAGAACACAGACTTGCTCACCAAGGTTGTTCACGGACATCCTCCAGGGCCAGGCCCTGCCTTAAAACGAAAGTAGGAAATGATTATTGAGAAACGTTACTTCCCTCGGGAGTCCCTTTCATGATTGAGAATCCAAAGTATGATACATGGTGCGTGCCCAGCACGGTGGGCAGAACGGGTCCAGCTAGAAGACGTGGAAGAAAGAATCGTGGGTGAGCCAGCTGTGAGTTGAAGGAACGTGGAAATAGGTCGTCCAGCCTGAGAACTAGGAACCGGGGTCCCCAGCAAGCGTGGTCTTGTGAACCAGAGTGGAATAGTGGAAAATGGCCAGATGGAGGTGTGACTGCAGCGGTTTTAAAAACAAAGAACGTTCTCACTGTGAACAGAGATCTTAAACCACTTCCCATGATGTTTCTCAGAAGCTTCGACATAACGCCTGAATTTTAATTATCTCTTTCCCTATTAGCAGTTATACTGGCAATGTTTCCATTAAAACTTTCCAGAAGTCTCTTCGTTCCGGCTCACCAAAAACCAGAGAGTTGGCCACTCTGTTGTATCTGCCGAATCCTCACTTGAAGTGGTTTCTGAGGTTCTCTGAGGTTGGAAAGCCTCTGCACTCAACAAGCACGCTCTTCTCTTCCCAAAACAAAGCACACAGAGCCAGCCTTGTGTCCAGGGAGTCTTTGGAGAGTTTTCTACAAACTCAGAGATCCTTAGGCTCCAGATACCCTGGGATTGGCCCACTGGGTCAGTGGAAGCCATGGAAAGGTATCACGTGCCATGAACTGCCCGATGGTCAACTCTAGTGGATGAAACAACATGGCATCCCAGGTGTGCCTGCCGCCCGCTCACCGTGTAGGAGCTAATGCACCGTAGATGTAACTGGAGCCTCAAGGGTTCTGGAAAGATCTGGTAGCATCTCTGCACCTGTCTCACTGTCTGGACGGGTGTCACTCAAAGCTTGTTGCCTTCCAAGCACTGGCTTCCCAAAGAAGGACCTTCCCAAGGGGGCATGCATCGAGACGCTTTGTGAACAGAAATACATTCAGGGAAAGACTGAAGGAAAATCTCTGCTTCACCCAGCTCACCTCCAGGGCAAGGTGTGCAAACTGCAGCCCAGTCAGGTAGGAATGAGAAGGAAGAATCTGTGTCTGTCTTTGGAGAAGCTCCCAGAAGTCCCGACACCTTGCTTGCAGGGAGGAGCGTAGCCCGTATTTCCTTTCGTGACACAAGTCTTGCTCAACATCGAAAAGTCTGAGCACATCCGATTGTTCTGAATCACCAGCTCCTGGCATGTTTCCTAGTCTTTATGGCTCCAGTACTGGCCTGTTCTCACGTTCACAGCGCTCCGACAAATTCTGGTGACGGGTAGAATATAAAATTTCACTTAAAAATACAATTATGAAGAACCTACTTTAATCTGATTCTTTTACCATCAGTCATATGTGTGTATATTTAACTGTCAGCTTTACCGTTCCTTTGAAATAAGATTGGGTCTTTGTTAACACAGAGCTTAGGGGAAACCACACACGGGGATTTTCCAGGCTGTCCTTTTTAAAGTCTCTGCTTGTGCAGAAAAGCGTTTATGGTCAAAAAGTTTGGGAAACATTGAATTCTTCAAGCTCACTTGATTTGCTTTCAATGAGAACTTCACACTGAGTGTTACCACCTAAGGTGTGTGTGCGTATGGTAGGAAGTCCCACTTGTTTGTGTCTGCCTGTGGCAGTGGCAGGATTTGGAGGCAGATTTCGGGTCAGGAAGAGGAAATCTGCATTTCTGGCCCCCACAGGCTCCTCTGGTTACTTTACATCACATCCAGGTGAAAACGTCAGCCAGTCTCCAGCGGCCTTAGTTTTCTGCGGCTGCTGTGACAAACCGTACAAACTGGGTGTCTCAGAACAACAGACATGTGCTGTCTCCCTTAGGTCTGAAATCAAGGGGTCGGCAGGGCCGTGCTCCCTCCGAAACCTCCAGGGAGGACCCACTCTTGGTCTTCTAGCTTCTGGGGGCGCCGGGTGTGCCTTGGCTTGTGGCCCCCTCCCTGGGGTCCCTCCCTCCGCGTTTACATGACAGTTCTCCCTGTGCGTCTCTTCCCTTCTTATGAGGACAGCAGGCACGTTGGATTCGGGGTCCACCCTACCCCAGCATGACTCCACCTTAACTAAATTACATCTCCAGTGACCCTGTTTCCAAAATACGATCACATGTCGAGATACTGGAGGTTAGAGCGGTACACCTTTTTTTTGCAGGCGTGGGGGCACAGCCCAACTCATTAACACTGACTTACTGACTTTTGTCTCAAAGCATGTCATTTTTAGGTTATGTAAAGTATTTGGAGGATGACTGTGTTTCTCGTTGGAACTTTAAGGAACACATCTTCGTCGCTCAATTTGACTCATCCGCTCTGTGCGGTGGACTGTTTATTGAATCGTTATTGCCATTTGATTGGTGCTTCTTGTTTCTGGTGACGTTTCCTTTGGGAAAAGCCATTGGGGGAGGAGGAGAGGGAACTGATTTGGAGATAAGTAATTAGGACAGTCTCAGTGGTGAGATGTCATGCATTTTGCTCTGGGGGATTCGCAGCTGATTAGGGACATGTCACAGCTGGATGCGTTAAACAGGAAAGGGATTCTTGGGCTAGTTGGTGCCACCAGACTTAGGGAATGACAGTAAGACGTTGCAAACCTGAGATGTCAACCATCGTCTGGTCTGTGGATGGCTCACTTCATTCTGGAAGGACTTCTGATGGGCCTGTCGTCAGATGCTGCATGCTGTGTTGTTCTGGGAACCCAGACATAGCTAATTTTGTGACTGCAAAACCCCGGGGCACATACACCTGCTTCTGTCACCCTACTGTTGGGACCACTGGTGAGGATGCTGCCGGCAAGGTCATTGTCAGAGGAGGAGGCATGGCTTTATTTCTATTTCCGATTTCTTTCTTCCTACCCAAAACAGATTGCAAGCATGAATTGGCGGGGGTGGGGGAGGGGTGAAAATAAAAGTAGAGAGCTTCCAGACTGCAAACAGAAAACCTGTGTGTCTTCTGCGCTGTCACAGCATGAAAGTGTCTCGAATCTCATGCTTGAAAGTATCCAGACAGTACAACGTCCACGCCTAGACCCAGTGCTGGCTCCCAGTGCACGAAGGTGCTGGCCTCATTTCTCCCCTGCCCCTGAGGTGTGGGGCGTGAGCTCTGGGAGGCAGAGGGTAGGAGAAGGGTATGTACTGACCACTCACATGAGAGGTGGGGGTTCCTGGGAAGCCAGTCCTAACCTGTATGTTCCAAACCTGTATCCAGAGGAGTAGTTTGGTGATGTCAGATACCGGCCCTAATATGACCCTTGGTCCAGCGTTGCAGCACAGGAGGACCGTGGGGAGAGGTACTCAGGGCTGCAGGGGAACGTTTCCATCCTCCCTGCCGTGAGCACTGCCCACGCCTCTCTGTATGGGCTTGGCCAGGTGCTATTTCTGTCCCTATGCTAGCAATCGCTCGTGTCCCTGTTGTCCCCAGCTGCACATACGTGGATACCGGTATTTCTTTGTTGAACACGCTTTGCCTTCTCCGCCTTGCAACTTGGGCTACAGTTTATTTCTTTATTTTTTTAATTTTTTTTAACGTTTATTTATTTTTGAGACAGAGAGAGACAGAGCATGAACAGGGGAGGGGCAGAGAGAGAGGGAGACACAGAATCTGAAACAGGCTCCAGGCTCTGAGCTGTCAGCACAGAGCCCGACTCGGGGCTTGAACTCACAGACCGTGAGATCATGACCTGAGCCGAAGTCGGATGCTTAACCGACCGAGCCACCCAGGTGCCCCTGGGCTACAGTTTATATTCTCTGCTGTCTTGGTGGAAGCTTTTAGGGGAGGTAGCCTCCTTTAATGGCCCCTCTTCCTGAAAGCCACCCTAATCCCTTAATCTGGATTCGAGGTCCTTGTGACGGGCTCCTGGGATGCCCTGTGTGCACAGCTGTGGGGGCATCTATCACACCTCACCGGAAGCCGCTTGCTTTTTCTTCCTTTTCCACTGGCATCTGAGCTTCCGGAGGACAAGGCATGGGACACGGGCTCCCAGGGGTCAGAGGACTGCAGGAGAGATACGAGTCCTGGCCACTCCAAACGCCTCCAGGATCCAGCCCTGTGCCTCTACTGTGGTCTTAACTCAGAGTCTGTGTTGCTGCGTCTGCCTGGCATTCTGTTTATTCACTATTTCACCTAACAAACAGTCCAGGGTGGAAACGAGGACATAAATGACACATTGCCAAGGCCAAACATGAAGGAGTAGGAACGTCTAGAGCAGCCTCCTCAAAGGGCACCCCAAAGTCGCTGGCATTTCTCCATTATTCATTATTTCCTTCCCAGACACCTCATTTCATGCTGTGACCAATTTAAAAGAAATGAGGTTATTTTTAAGATGTGCCCTTTCAAAGAGCAACAGCCACATCTCCCTTGGGGTTTCCGGCTCCTTCCCAGGCAGTGGGTAAAAATCCGTGTTGGGGGATGAAAAATAAAAGGGAAGAGTTTATCTGGGAAAGAAAGAAATGTAAAATGTCACAAGCCATTAAAAGCGGCATTGCCTTGGCTCTGCTTTTTGTCCAGTCTGTCAAATGACTACGTGTATACCTCAGGGGACGCTTTCTGCCACAAGTTTGCTTTCCAAGATGACCCATTTCTGCTGTGGGTTGGGACTCGAGCTTCGTCTTTCTATGCCTACGGCAGGGCGCCTCTCCGGGCAGCCCCTCCCTGTGAAGCCCTCCTCCTGCGGGCCCCGCACCTGACCCCTTGGCCTTCCCTCCAACATCCCGTGCTCTGTCTTGCCTCCACAGTCATCTGCTAGCCCTCTGCCCCTTTCCACAGCTAGAAAGCAGCTAGTCCCCCTTCCTTGTTGATGGATGACAGGTGCAGGTGCCGAGTTCTCTGGGAGGTGAGTTTTGGACATGGGGGTTAGGACAGATCAACGGTTCCGTCCACCTTGCCCCGGGTGGTAGGTGTTGAACGTGAAGTGTCTTCGCTGAGATGGCTTCTCCACACACCCGGCCTCCTCGCTAGGTCAGAGATCTTTAAGTGCAAGGGCATGCTGTCTTCCCTTGGGAACCCCCGATGTTTGAAATAGAGCTTGTATCACATACGTGTTGGGCGTGTAGGCAGAACATCGTGAATTGGCGGGAGATACGCGTTTCCTTGGATCGTTTGCGAAACGTCTGCCCCTCTCTGCTATTTGAAATAAAAAATCTTAAAAACTATAGTAGAGATACAGATCAAACTGACTTTCCAGATCACCGGTCTGGTGCAGGGACTGGCAGACTTCTTCTGGAAGAGCCAGATCCGTAAATAGTCTTGGCTGTGAGGGTGACACAGTCTCTCACATCCACGCCACCCTGCGGGGGCGTGGCGCGGAAGGAGCCGCACACAGTGGCCGCGTGCCGACGACACTTTGCTGATGAAAATGGGCAGAGGCAGCTTTGGCACACGGGAAGCAGTTTGCAGACTCCCGAGTTACAGGAAGCCGATGTGGGGAGCAGCGTAGACGTGAGTCACTGCCTGCAGACCCGAGATGAGGGGACTCACCCATGTATTGGGAAAACAAACCCGAAGGCTTGGAGGCACCTTTCGATCAAAACCGGCGACCCAGACAGTAAAGAATCTCACAGCGGATGTGTGACGGCCAGAGGCCGATCAGCCTCGGACGCTGATTTGCCAGCGCAGCTGGGGAGAGCGGTGGTTTGGGCTCTGGAAGGGGTCGGTGTGAAACCCTGACCGAGCAGGTGGCGAGCGGCGGTGAGAAGCAGCCGGTGCGGGGAAGACGCCAGCCTCAGGTTATAGAGCCACAGCGTCCAGGAGAAAAGAGAAGAACCCGCCAGCACACGCAAAGGGGACTTTAAGAAGGAGAGAGGCCACATGTTCCTCCTGTAACACAGCAGACACCGCCCCGGGGCTGGATGGAGGGACGGAGAGTGCTGTGAGAACTGGGGGGAGACAGTGGGAATAAATACAATTCACTGCACACTCGAGTTCCGTTAGCGAGAAATCAGATTTGGGTTTCATTTCTGTCACTAGCAATAGGCATCGACTTTAAGGGACGAGGGGGAACATTTGCCGTTTAGGGCATTATTTTTGCAAGGGCGTATCGGTACAGTGCTAATAAGGCCATTTTATGTATTTACTTATTTTGTTTTATTTTTTAGCTTTTTAAAATGTTTATTTTTGAGAGAGAGAGAGAGAGAGACAAAGCGGGGAGGGACAGAGGAGGGAGACACAGAATCCGAAGCAGGCTCCAGGCTCTGAGCTGTCAGCACAGAGCCCGACGTGAGGCTCGAACTCATGAATCAAGAGATCACGACCTGAGCCGAAGTCGGATGCTTAACCGACTGAGCCGCCCAGGAGCCCCTAATAAGGCCATCTTAAAGCCTCTTTAAATAACGGACCCCACTGCCCTCACTTGGCTTCGTTGAAGAGCTCCGTGAAGACAGATAATCAAAAACTTCACTGTGGGTTTCCAGCCTTGGTGGGCCATTCCCCCGTGTTGACAGCCACATGCCTTTTCTGCCCTCTCTGCTTTAAAATCTCACCACCCTTTCAGGGGCTCCTGGGTGGCTCAGTCGGTTAAGCGTCGGACTTCGGCTCAGGTCATGATGTTGCGGCTCGTGAGTTTGAGCCCCGCGTTGGGCTCTGTGCTGACCGCTCGGAGCCTGGAGCCTGCTTCGGATTCTGTGTCTCCCTCTCCCTCTGCCCTTCCCCCATTCGCAGTCTCTGTCTCTGTCTCTGTCTCTGTCTCTCTCAAAAATAAATAAACATTACAACAGTTTTAAAAAATCTCACCAACCTTTCAAGGACCAGATAGTGCCCTCCCCCCTTGCCAAGATAGCACTGCCTTGTCCGTCCATCTGTGAGCTTCAGCTGGCATTCCACTGTGATGGGGCCGGGGCCTGGGCTCTGCCTTACCTCATTCCACATGTTAGCACCTACGTCTCAATCTCCTGTGACTTGGCTGGGTGCTAAGCAGGGCCCGTTATCAGTGCTCAAGGGCACACTCTCGGGTTGGGTCACTGCGGGGCTGACAGCCCTGTCTGGAGGGCCCTCTGTGACTGCTGGTGCCCCCATCCACGGCAAGGTCACAGGAAGGCCATCACATGGTGTCCTCTGGGGTGGCCATACGGTGTCTCCACACAGCTACGCCTCCCCCCCCCCCCGCCCACTGCCATGGTGTTCTCCCCACACCAGCCTCCCACCTTGACCTCGCCCGTGAGCGAGTCGGACGGAGTGAAGTTCCCTGAAACCACTCATCGCTTCCTGCCTGTGAGCCTTCACTCATTACCATCGCTCCCGTGCTGGTCTGTTGTCTTCCAGTCGTGAGTGGTGGGCACCTGCCCACGTGACTTACGCAAAACTGTAGCAAACTTTAGAACGAGCCACTGGCATCACTGAGGCAAAGCAGTGTGTGTTTTGGAACGTAAGTCACGACTTCTGCCATATCTGGGAGCAGATGGTCCCGGAAGGGAAAACAGCTTGTCCCCTTGCTGTGCCCTCCGAAGCCCAGCTGTGAGCCCCAACTAGGCAGTTACACTGGGGGCCCATCGTCCCCTCCGGGCCCGTGTTTGTGAGCGAAGCAGAGCCCGAGGCATGGAGTGGGGCCAGGCCCGAGGGGGAGCTGCTCAGCCTGCCTGTCACCGCTGGGCCCCAGAGCGCGTCAGGGGCAGGTCAGATGGGGCAGAGCCTGAACAGGACCCAGTTCTGCTCCCGGGGGCTGGAGGTTCTTCTGACCTGCCTGCACGAGTGCTTCCCGATGGCAGCTGGGTTTTTTCCTCCTGCACAGCAGCCCTCCTGAGTCACGCCTGCCCTAGGCATCCCCAGAATGTCCATATTTTAAGTGTTGGAAACCTCCATTCTTCTTCCAAGGCTTCTCTTAGTATTTCTGTGATGACCGGGATAGATGTCAGCCGCCACCCGGTTCCTGCTCGCTCGTGAACACACCACTGTGCAGTTGGATAGCTGTGCACCTGCACAGCAGAGCCCTCTGCTGGCCTGCGTGAGGGCCAGGTGGCCCAGCTTCTGCTCAGCTGTGGTGCACGGAGCAAGCTGAAGGAGCGAGATGCCCAGCTCTAGAACCCACCGGCTTTCGGATGGAACCCGCCGTCACGAAAGGAAGGGGCGGGGGAGCTCACGAGAAGGGGGTCCTCAAGCAGGGCCTGGCGGGGGGGGGGGGGCTTTAGAGTTTGGCTCTGTCGAGTGGGAGGAGGGGCAGAGAAGATGAGAGGCACGTAGCGATTGTGCAGGAGAGGTTTTGCTTGTTCATACAACAGGCTTTCACTGAATATCGGCTATAGCGCGATGCAGGGCCGATGCCAGGGGATACAGACGTGCTCGAGTCTCAGTCTGGTGGGAGAGACAGGCGTGCAAATGAGCAAGAGAGTTGGGTATGTTGTAAGAAGGGCCCCAAGCAGCAACATCCAAGAGACCCGTCAGTGGTGATGGAAATACTCTGCATCTGTGCCATCCCCTCCAGTAGTGGACACCTACCTGTGGCTGCTGAGCACGTGGCCTGTGCCACTGAATTTTAAATTGTAGTTAATCTTCATGTAGATAAATTTAAACAGCCGCAGGTACCTGGTGGCTACCATGTTGGGCAGCATGGGCTATAGGACCGGGATGAGGAATTTGTATTCGGGCAAATAACGGGAAGACAGGTTGATGATGCGTTGGCTTGAAAACCCCCTTACTAATCTCTTTACGAGCGCAAGGATTCAGCATGCGGCACTCCATGAATAAAACAGTCCTTGCCTTCAAGTTTAACACATCACCTTATCTTATTATTAAGTGGTGGAGTATGCAGAGGGCCCTATGGGAGCAGGAAGAGAGAGACTTAATTCTGTCTCAAGGGTGTCAGGGAGCGTTTCCTGGGAGATAGGAGTGCCTACGATGATTCTTGACGGATTAATAGCAGATAACCATGGGAAGAAGGAGAAAGATATTTCAGGCTGAGGTGATGGCTCCTTCAGAGCCACAGTGGCGTAAGAGAGCCCTGCGCATTCAGGCACTTGGGTGGCCTGAGGGATAGTGTCTGTGGGGCCAAGCGGGTAGAGGTGAGCCTCAGAGATGGATGGCGTGTCATGGGGCTCTCGCGTGGTGTTCCAGACTGACATGGTCCTTGCAAGGTGATGGAATGTCATGGCAAGCTGAAGCGGACACGTGGCCACGTCTTCTTCAGGTTTAATAAAAATCATTCTGCGTCCAGCCTGGAGGCCAGATGCGTGGTGTTGGTCGAGGGAGAAGAATCGGGGGATGGGTGGGCAGAAGCTCTCGTCGAGACGGCTGCCGTGGCCTGCGAACAGAAGCGAGAAGGCAGAATGTCGACTGGTTGGAACTGCACGGGCTGTGAATGGGTTTCTTCTTTTTTTTAAAAAAAATTTTTTTTTCAACGTTTTTTATTTATTTTTTGGGACAGAGAGAGACAGAGCATGAACAGGGGAGGGGCAGAGAGAGAGGGAGACACACAGAATTGGAAACAGGCTCCAGGCTCCGAGCCATCAGGCCAGAGCCTGACGCGGGGCTCGAACTCACAGACCGCGAGATCGTGACCTGGCTGAAGTCGGACGCTTAACCGACTGCGCCACCCAGGCGCCCCTGAATGGGTTTCTTCTGATTGTGACGCGGCACCGACTTCCGTTCCTCTGTTTCCATTTCAGGATTTTGTAAATGGCAGTGGTAACGCTAGGAAGAAGGGGGCAAGCGTGAGAAGTATTTAAGAGTTTGAGAAAGACCGAGAGACATTGGTGATGGATTAGGTGAGAAAGGTGGGGTCGGTCAGTGTTATGGACCGGATCGGGCCAAATTCGCACGCGGAAGTCCTAGCCCCCAACGTGATGGAATACGGGGATGGGCTATTGGGAGGTGGCGGGTTAGATGGGGCCTTGGGGGTGGGGCCCTGGTGATGAGCTCAGTGTCCTTGTTGGAAGAGACACCAGAGAGCCTGCCCCATCGTGCTCTGGCTCTCTCGGCCGTGTGAGGACACTTCGACCGGGAGGCTGTCTGGAAGCCAAGCAGGAAGAGGGCCTTCCCCAGAACCCAACTGTGCTGCCACCCTGACCTTGCGCTTCTAGCCTCCAGATCTGTGAGAAGATACACCGAGGCCGGCTCGTCATCGTATTTTGTTGCAGCAGCTGAGCGGTCTGATGGGGTTGGGAAAACCCCAGGGTGGCCTCAGGGGCGTTGCCCTGTGTGCGGAATACAGTGGCCGGTGGGCAGGGCCAGACGAGAGAGACAAGAGAAGCCAGTTTGGACATCGAGAGCCTGATGGGATGGACCTGGGCCGGAGAGGTTTACATTTCGGTGTCATTACTCTGTTAGTGATGGTTGAGCTATGGGAGCTGAGATGGTCCGGGAAAAATGTGTGGTGCCATGGGAGTGGCCGGCTGGTGGACAGACTCAGGATGTTTGAAGGTGTGTACATGTATCAGGCAGAGCAGAAGCCCCGGGAGGAGAAGGATGCTGCTGACACGGATGCCAAGGGGAAAATAGCTTTTGAAGTCAGAAGGTGGCCCCGTAAGGGGCAAGTGATACAAAAGCAGCAAGGGGCCCCGTGAACTCGGGTTCCACGGTACTTTGGTGGCCACGGCCAGAGCGGTTTTCTGGAGCACAGGTGTTGGCTAGGCTGCCACGGCCCAAGCAAGGAGACATCACTAACTGGGAAATGAAGGCGATTCATAAGACCCTGAGGCAGGGCCGGGGCATCAAATCTAGGAGAGGACCCTATGAAGGGTTTCTTGCAGGGACCGGAAGGGGCCTCCTTGTGCACAAGCCACAGCTTCAGGCCAGAGCCACAGACCCAGGGAGCAGAGAGGCCAGGAGGGGAGGCTGCCATCCCCCAAAGGGAAGAGTTGACATTTGGGCCCGTGGCACAGAGGACGTCCTGTCCAAGGGGGCCTCTGAGGCGGGTCTGTTGACTGTCAGGAGCTTAGTAAGGCCACTAGGGACTTAATTCACATCTTTACCGCCTCTGAATTGGGAATTAACCAATAAGAATTGTCACATTACACACATTTTTTGGTCCCCCCTGCATATGCATGTATGCACGCACACACGCGCGCACACACACACACACACACACACACACCTCTTCTAAGGGATAGAAAAAAAATCAGCCACAACCAAAGCGTCAGCCCTAAGATCTCAGAGCCAGTCCTGTAATAAGGCCTTGGGGTCCTTGTGCTAGGCTCAGACATCAGATCGCAGAGTCGCACAGGGCAAGGGCTGTTGTGCCCAAGAGGCGGGTCCCTGAGATCACATTCCAGATTATCCTTATATTTGGCACTGGCAATATGCACAATCATTATTTTATTTGGATAGATCTTGAATTAGCAGTAAAGCTGAAAACAGAAAAACTCCGTCTCCTGTGCTACGACACTTTGTAAGCGTTGGTATCTGGACCCAAGTTTGAGAAGAAAGCACGTTTTGAAAATACACGGATGATATTTATGCAAGCAAGCATTTGGCCCATTATTCATATTTTGATACTTGTTTGGAATTCAAGGTTGTCACAGACCACTGGTCATTGTTTTCTGTTAATAATACTGCATTTAATCATGAATAAACATTCTCATGTTTGACAGAGTTTAAGTTAGTGTTTACTCTGCTCCTCCTTACGAGCCATTTTCCTTTCTGTAGAAACGTAGCTTTGCAAAATATCCAGTTATGTGGGGACTTAAAAGAAGGACTGCCTGGGTGGCTCAGTCGGTTGAGCGTCTGACTGCAGCTCAGGTCATGATCTCACAGTTCTTGAGTTTGAGCCCCGTGTCAGGCTCTGTGCTGGACAGCCTGGAGCCTGCTTCTCATTTTGTGTGTCTCTCTCTCTGCCCCTCCCCTGCTCGTGCTCTGTCTCTCTCTCTCTCTCTCTCTCAAAATAAATAAACATTAAATTTAAAAAAATTAAAAGAAAAAATAAATCTGTCTTTCTCAAATGCAGTGCACCTGTAGATTCTGATCGTCCTTCAACTAAGCGGACGTGAATCCAGGGGAAATGGCAAAAAGTAAGGAAAAGTTTCCACTCCCCCAAATCCCATGCTGGGGACAGGCGGTCACTGTCATGATGCGTCACACTCTGCACGGACTGGCACGGTGTGGTCAGGCGGGAAGGGTTACTTAGACACTTCAGATCCTAACTCTTGTCACACATTAATTACGTGGAGGAACTCTTTAAGCCTCCATCCATATTTCTCCTTTATAAAATTAGGCACATGTATACATTAATCCCTCAGAGGACAGTTGTGATGCATCTATTAATTTATGAAAAGGCCCTGGAAAACTTTCAGGTGTTTTATGTGATCACTTAAATGACATACCAGTAAGTGGACGTCTTAGGTCTAATACACATGCTTCCAGAGTTCTCTTCAACTTCTGCATTTGCTTCTTCTCGGGTTCATTTTTCCTGAATGACACATTCTTGCAGAAAATAACTCCGTTCTCTCTATTCAAATCCATTTTAAGCCGGAATGGCCCTCTGTTGCCAGAAAAATAAAATTAGTAGCATAGAGTGTTATTCAAATATTTTGGTTAATTGAAGGTGTGGGAAACGTATTTGTAGTGTTCATTCAAATGGTGTCTGATAAAGTGGGTTATCCGTGGACCAAGCTCTTGGAAATTGGCTAATGAACTCTAGTACATAAAGATAATACTATGGTATTAGTGATAGATATTCCTCTTATAATGCCTTTAAACCATCCTTTGTGATAAAATGTAGGCTTGAGGTATATACGTGATATTGAATAAGAATGCTATGATATAAAAACAGTCAAAAATAACATAGTATAAAATAGCTTATTTTATTTGTGCATGCGTGTTCTATCTTGGCTGATACTGATTCAGTGATCTTTTTTTTTTAATGTTTTAAGTTTATTTATTTTGAGAGAGCAAGTGAAGAGGGGAGGGGCAGAGGGAGAGGGAGAGAGAATCCTAGGCAGGATTGCCTGTCGATGCGGGGCTTGAACCCACGAACTATGAGATCATGACCTGGGCCAAAACCAGGAGTCAGACGCTGAACCAACTGAGCCACCCAGGTGCCCCTGAATCAACGATCTTTTGACACATTTGCATTTGAGAGACTAAAACACTCAGGGACTACAAGGGTGATCCCTAACAAGGGAGTTGCTCGAACTGGCTGTGTTCACTGACCACTGGCGTTTATCTGGGGCTTGCTGGAAAAAGGAGAAAGAAAAGATTCGCATTTACCAGCTGCGTGCCAGGCATTTTAATCCAATCTCACTTTATACCCGCAATAACCCAGTGGGGTATGTTTTATTGTTCTCTTTTTTCGAATATGGAAAGTGAGCCTAAGAGAGATAAGGTGACCTGCCCACGGCCTCCCCGTTATAAGCAGCAGAGGCATGATGAGAGCGTGGAAACCTGCATCATCCATCCGCTCCCGTGGCTTTCTGCCTCCAAATTTCACGCCTTTAACCCTCAGCCCCAGCCGCTCAGTGTTCTTTGAACTAAGATGGGGGCACAAGTTTATGGAAACTTCCCAACATCAATAAAAGTAGAGGGAATTATATAATGAGCTCATTGTAGTCATTGGCTAGCTTTATAATTATCAACGTGGTCAATCCCACCTCATCCATTTGCCACCACATTATCTTGAAACAAATCCCCAGGATCATACAGTTGCCCTGGAAAATGGTGTATCACATTAATGGCCCTGGGACTGTTTGTGTCACCACTTTATGCTAAGCCTTCACACAGACTGTGTTCTAAGGATGCCTTCCCGTTGAGTGTATATACCTCTGTCGTTAACAAAGAACAGATTGTTGGGGAAAGCGCAGAGGTTTCCTTCTTTCTTCAACTTCCCTGGGCATTGCAAGGAAAAATCCAGCTAGTGAAATTAGTCTAAAAATCTGAATCCCTTGAGGCGCCTGGGTGGCTCAGTCAGTTAAGCGTCCGACTTCGGGTCAGGTCATGATCTCTGGTTGGTGGGTTCAAGCCCCGCGTCAGGCTCTGTGCTGACAGCTCAGAGCCTGGAGCCTGCTTCGGATTCTGTGTCTCCCTCTCTCTGTTCCTCCCTCCCTCCCTCCCTCTCTCTGTCTCAAAATAAATAAAGATTAAAAAATTTAAAAAAACTCAATCCCTTGAAAACAGAAAAATTGGCAGTTTTAAGCAAACGAGTAGAATCCCCTTGGTACCTTACAGTTTCCATCCACAAGCCTGATGCGAGCGCTGACGTGGGAGGGGAGGTAGGGTTGTGTACTGTTTAAGCGTGGACAGCAGAGGGCAGAGTGTACTGATCAGATTCTGTTTCCAGGGTTTTGCAGTAGTGCAGGGAGGCTGTAAGAGGAAAACACAGACTACGAAAGATGATGCCTGTGCCGATAGAAGGGAATTATGACACAGGGGAAAACTGGTCAGACAGAAGGGCTTGTATCGGCTTGATGTTCTCCTAGTTCCCCTTAAATCCCGCACATCACGCCAGGATTTTCTGGAGAGGGCTCGTCTGTAGAGAGTCAGATGCTTCTCGGTGATGTTTGTTTATGTCGTGATAAAGGAAGTCCAGAGGCCTGGCCCTCCTGACCATGCTGTGAGCGCGCTGAGGGGCGAGGTGGGGTTCAGAGACCTCCCCGCCTTCACTGCACATCTCAAGGAATAATCATGACGAACAGGCAGGATTTGATTCTGTTAAGTCCTGGAAAGCTCCCTGACTGTGGTGCGTGGATCGGCCCTCCTGGGCTCACACTGCAGAGTCCGTGGGTCTTTGTCTACGTTATCTTTCTTCTTGCACAGCCGGAAGCATCTGAAGAGGGCTGGTCTTGCCTACCCAGGTATCATTGGTTATTGACGGACTGTGGCTTACAAGTATAGTGTTTTGTTTTGTTTCCATTGTAGCCCGAGAGTTGCTAGGCTGGACCGAGTCTGATGTAGGTGTGAATAGCCTGTACCCTGTGGACTTGTCCAGGTCCCACACTCAGGTGCCTGGGGGCATGGACTTCATCCCCGGTGGCTGATAGGTGCAGATGGGGAGATGCACCTACCGGAAGCCAGCCCAGCTCTGACTCCGGTCTGTGCTGTGAATGAGTGCAGTTCTCCTGGGGACCCCAGGCTTGGAGGGGAGCGTGGTGGGACCCCCCTGCTCATGGGCCCTGCCAGCATCAGAGAGGCCTGATGACCATCAGTGGCTGCGGGAGCATCCACTGGCTTCCCAGTGATCCTCTTGCCTCCAGCTTGTCGCCATTACTGGCTCACGTCTGCGGGTGTAGACACCTCAATGTGGCTGCCCTTGGCTCACACCCTCTGCTATCCCTCAGGTCCCTAAAAGGAAAAGTTCAGATGTGGAATTCTCAGCGTGTTCTTCCCAGCTGAGGCCCTGCTCAGCTCACAGGACCAGCTCTTCAATGGTCTGGGCTCTTTGTCCCATTCTGGTGTCTTCCATGGTCTCCTGCCCCTCTGCCTGGAGTGGCCTTTCTTTGGTGAACTTCTACTGGCCTGCCTCCTTCTCCCCTAAATCTGTGCCTTCTAGAAACTATTTTGAGAGCCTCTGTTTCCTCTACTGTCCCACAATTTCTGGGTTATTCCATAATAACACCTGTCATTTGGTGTGGTCAGTTATTTGTCTCAATTTTTAGCCCTTGAGAATCTCAAGGATGAGGATTGTTTCATATATATCTTGGCCAAAACAGGTGCTGGACGCATATTGCCATGCATGAGTGAGTGGACTTCAGTGAAGGTTCTAATATGTAAGACCAGTGTCAGGAATAAGGCCTTTAGTATTTCACTGCAAATTTCCCAGCATTCGTTAGATCTGAGTTCCTGGCATTAGATAAGGATTCTAAAGATAAACTGGTGTTCATGGATGGGAAAATTGCTCTTACTTTTTTTTAAGTTTATTTATTTACTTTGAGAGAGAGAGGCAGAGAGAGGGAGAGAAAATCCCAAGCAGGCTCCATGCTGTCAACACAGAACCTGACGTGGGGCTCGATCTCACAAACCATAGGATCATGACCTGAGCTGAAAGTAAGTCAGATGCTCAACTGACTGAGCCACCCAGGTGCCTTAATCTGCTCTTATTTAACTAACTAAAAAATATGGTATTATCTTAAAAATATGTTGGCTCTATATCAATTATTTGAGAATCAAGTTGTCTTAATAAAAATGTCTCTTGATTTTTTTTAAAGTAAGTCTCAGAAAACTAAGGATTACCTGGGCGAGGCAAGGTATGTGTGTGCCTATAATTGGATAAAAATGAACAGATAGAGACCTGGAGATATATATAGCCAATAGCCGCCAGAGGTAACCTTATGGGAAATAGGGCAGGAAGAATGAAGATAATATTTTTTTATGATCTGTACTGTGTGAATTGTGAATTTTTGCACATTACTTAGTTAATGAATAAAGAAAGATGAGGACAAATACCATGGAAGCATAAGAGACCAAGAGAATCAAGGAGAACACTTCTGTCTACCTAGATGCCAAGATTTATCCTAAGTCCTTAGTAATTTTAATTAAAAAAATTTTTTTTAACATTTATTCACTTTTGAGAGACAGAGTGTGAGTGGGGGAGGGGCAGAGAGAGGGAGACACAGAATCCAAAGTAGGCTCCAGGCTCCAGGCTCCGAGCCATCAGCACAGAGCCTGACGCGGGACTCAAACCCACCAACTGTGAGATCATGACCTGAGCCAAAGTCAGACACTCAACCAACTGAGCCACCCAGGCAGCCCAGTAATTTTAATTTTGATCACTGTACCCACAGTGGTGCAGGAATAGACCTCATCCACCAGGGGACAAAACAGAAGTGGCCACAGGAGCTCACATTACATAATCCCTACTATGTGCAGGGTTCTATATTAAATAATTTTCGGACCTAAATTCACTGAATTCTTATAACCACCCACGAAGCAGAATTTATAGCTCCCATTTAAAGCTCTAGGGAAACTGGGAAAAGAGAGTTAAGAGACCAGCTGTGAACTAGCTGTTGGCATAGGGAGAAGTGTTGTCAAAAATCAGTGTGAAAAATATTATTTCATAAATACAAATTGTTTATTGATATAGAAAAAAATAAAGTTAGTTTCCTTACTCATTCTGTACTAAACAATCCAGAGGGATTGAAGACTAAACATTTTTTTTAACTTCATAGAAAATCTAGAACATTTTTATAGAATTGGGGCATGGAAAGATTTTTAAAACAATACACAGAGTGCACAAATCATAAAGGGAAAAAATGAATTTTTTTCTGCCTGATAGAAGATAGGAGGGTGAAAAAGCAAACCACAGACCATATGAAAATATAGCTGCACACAGAATTGATTTAGAATTAGTATCCAGAATATATAAAATTTCTAGAAATCAGTAAATACTAGATAAACAACCTACTAGGAAAGAAGGAAAGGGTTTCAGATTTGGAAACCAGAGTGGCCAATTAACAAAAGAGCCCCACTCTCGCTGGGAGTCAGAAAGAAATGGAAATAAAAGTAATAAGACAGATTATATCAAAAGAAAAACAAAGCTGGATGATCACCATTCCAGATGTCAAGTTATATTATGGAGATGTCGTGATCAAAACAGCATGGTGCTGGCAGAAAAATAGACACATAAATCAATGGAATGGATAGAAAGCCAAGAAATAAACCCACAGTCATATGGTCAATTAGTCTTTGACAAAAGAGGCAAGAATATGCGATGGGAAAAAGACAGTCTCTTCAACAAATGGTGTTGGGAAAACTGGACAGCTACATCCAGAAGAACGAAACTGGACCACTTTCTTATACCATACACAAAAATAAACTCAAAGTGGATTACGGACCCAAATGTAAGATCTGAAACCATAAAAATCCTAGAAGAGAGCATAGAAAGTAACTTCTCTGATATCGGCTGTAGCAACATTTTTCTAGATATGTCTCCTGAAGAAAGAGAAACAAAAGAAAAAATAAATTATTGGGACTACATCAAAATAAAAAGCTTCTGCACAGTGAAGGAAACAATCAACAAAACTAAAAGACAACCTACAGAATGGGGGAAGATATTTGCAAAGGACATATCTGATAAAGGATTAGTATCCAAAATATATAAAGAACTTATACAACTCAACATCCAAAAAAAAAAAAAACACCAAATAATCCAGTTAAAACTGGGCAGAAGACAGAAACAGACATTTCTCTAAAAAAGACATCAAGATGGCCAACAGACACATGAAAAGATGCTCAACATCACTCATCATGAGGCAAATACAAATCAAAACCACAATAAGATACCACTTCATACCTGTTAGAACGGCTAAAATTAACAACACAAGAAACAACAGATGCTGGCAAGGATGTGGAGAAAAAGGAACCCTCTTGCACTGTTGGTGGGCGTGCAAACTGGTGCAGCCACTGTGGAAATAGTATGGAGGGTCCTCAAAAAAGTAAAAATAGTAGTACCCTATGATCCAGGAATTGCACTACTGGGTATTTACCCAAAGAGCACAAAAATGCTAAATTGAAAGGGTTTTTGCACCCCTGTGTTTGTTGCAGCATTATTTACAGTAGCCAAATTATGCAAGCAGCCCAAGTGTCTATTGATAGGTGAATGGTTAAATAAGATGTGGTGTGTATGTGTGAATATATACGTACACACACATACACAATGGAGTATGATTCGGCCATAAAAAAGAATGAAATCTTGCCATTTGCAACATGGATGGAGCTAGAGGGTATAATGCTGAGTGAAGGAAGTCAGTCAGAGAAAGGCAGATACCACATGATTTTTACTCATATGTAGAATTTAGGAAACAAACGAACAAAGGAAAGGAGAGAAAGACAGACCAGGAAACAGACTTAACTGTAGAGAACAAACCGATGGTCACCAGAGGGGAGGTGGGTGGGTGGGTGGGGGAAATAGTGGAGGAGATTAAACGTACCTGAATCACGATGACCACTAAGTAATGTGTGGAATCATTGCATTACTGTATTGAACGCCTGAAACTGATGTAACACCATATGTTAGCTATATTGGAATTAAAGTTAAAAACTTAAAAAAAAATGAAGTAATGAATATATGCTACAATACAGGTGAATCTTGGAAACCTTATCCTTGAAAGAGGCCAGTCACAAGGGACCACGTGTCGTGTGGCCCCATTTACGTGAAATATCCAGAACAGGCAAATTTAGAGACAGAAAATAGATGAATCGTGGCCTAGAGCTGGAGGGGATGGGGGGATGACGGCTAAGGGGTGCTGGGTTCCTTTCTGGGGTCATGGAAATGTTCCAAAATTGCCTGATGGATGTACAACCATGAATATACTAAAAGCCACTGAGCCATACACTTTGAATGAATGAAAACATTTAAAGCATCTACAGGCTTGACAAGAGGAATTCACACCTATTGTTCCCTGTAGGAGAAGTTTGTACAGTTCCTTTGGAAGGCAGTTTGCAAGTAGCTGACAGAGTGGAAGTTGTTTGTATACTGCACCTAGCAGTTCTCCCTCCACAGGTATTTCCTGGAGTAAGCTTTATGCACGAGGGAGGATTAAATGTGCCGAAGTATTATCTGTAATAACAGGAAACAAAGCAGTTTAATGTTTGTAAAGAGGGTAATACTTATGTCTTAGCAGTATGTTTATGTAGTATATGGAATACTATACAGCAGTCAAATGAATGAACTAGGTCTTTTGGCTAGTAAATCTCAACACATCCCTTTGCGTTCTGATAAACGTTAGGGAAATGGTATGATACATCCAGCTCTGGTCGGAGTCAGGCACAACGGGTCTCATTTATCGATGCTGACGTATGAAGGTGAAGGGTAAAAACCTAGAAGGAAAAGATCCACACACACCCCAGGCTACGGGTTACTGGGGGAGGGGGAGGGGATTCCTGTAGAGTGAGTATTTGACTTCAGCGGATTCATGACGTTTTCATTAAAACATTTAATAGTACGTTTCATAATAACGTATACATTATTACAGTTACAACCAAGTGTTAACACGTTGAACCATGAGTGTGTTTTATGTTCTGTATGTGAACTGTAATTCTCTATTTCATACTTTTAAGAAAAGGGAGGATGCATTCCGGAAGAATTAGAGTAACGTTCATGTCAAGTAATGTTGGTTTCACTGGGGGGAGAGGAGTAATGCCTGGTGTGCAGGGCTCTGTGCGTGTTCAGGGGACAAGGTCTGACCTCAGGGCGATGCTCTTGACCATCTGGGAATCTCTCTGAAGCAGCGTTGCTACTTGAGACACCGATGGGTGCGTCTCAGCTGCCGCCAGCCTTCGCACATCAATTTTTAGGCGGGGGGTGGGGGGGGGGTTGGGCAGAGAGAGAGGGAGACACAGAATCTGAAACAGGCTCCAGGGCCCAAGCTGTCAGCACAGACGTGGGACACGAACCCACGCACTGTGAGATCATGACCTGAGCCAAAATCAAGAGTCAGACACTCAACTGACTGAGCCACCCGGGCACCCCGTCCCTCTATTGTCTTGAAGAGAAAAGCAAACCAAGAGACGCACGTGTTGAACTGGGCAACCCTACCTCAGCCTACTCTCTCCTTGCTGTGACAACTGGTTTTAGTGCCCCTTTCCCAACTTAAACCCAGAGAATAAAACTTACGTGCAACACCACATTGAGAAATAATTCAGTATGTAGCTGAAATGAAATCAAATACTTTATAGGAAAGGAACATGTACTTCAGCAGGTATGTGTTCAGGCCGTGTCAGTGGCGTCCCGCTGTGCGTGAATGGCTGTCCTGAAATCGAGGCTCGCTCCTGCGTGTGGAGAATAAGGCTGGCTTCAGAAGAAAGAAGACTGGAAATCAAGAAGTACGGGACAAGAAAGGATGAACCTGAGAACAAACGTTAAGTGTTGGGATGAGTAAAGGTAGATTCGCTTTATCTGAATGAAAAGGAAGAGGGAGGGACGCAGTGGGGGTGGGTAAGAGACGCGTCCCAAGACGGGTTCCAGATTGTCAGGGTGGGGCAAGCAGGTGTGAGAATCTCAGCAGCGATCTGGGTCTTACTCCCATGTCAAACAAGTGTCCTCTGTGGTGGTGACGTGGATGGGCAGGGGGGCAGTCTCCCGGGGATCCCACCACACGCCCATGGTGCCTGTTCTGGCTTTAGGACTTAAGACGGCCTTGCAGACTGCGTGCTTTGATATTTAGTAGGAAATACAGCCTGGACTGGAAAAGGAGCAGAAACAGAGAAGTCGTGTAATGAGACCCACGGGACCCTGTCAGAGAAAGCCTGAAGAATAACGGATAACTTGCTCCCTCCCCCCGAAGTAATTTCAGTATCACACTTTTACAGGGTAGATTAATCCTAGAGCTGTGATTTTTAAACATATAGGAAACACTTTAAAATCTTTTTGAACAGTCTTTTAAGTAAAAGTTATCAAGACCTCTGCATTTCATGTTTTTCCGTTGAAAATAACATTTGGGGTCAAGATGTTAGTCTGTAACTGAGGTGATTGAAAATCCCTTTGGGCTGTTTTGCCATTGGTGTGGTATCTGGGCCTCTGCACTGAGACTGCCCAATTTGAAGGTGGATTGGCCACGATACACTAACTAGACAGGATATGTAGAAAGAGGAAACCAGCTTCTGTCTCCGTAACTAGCTTGTGTGGTCCCCAAGCCCTTTATTTATCATCTGGTGTGAACTTTCAGCATCCCTGTGTGCTGGGGGACCACCGATCTGTCATTCTGTGGGTTCACCCCGGTGGGGCGGTTGGGAGCTGTGGGGTGCCATGCAAATCTCTCACCGTGCAGGGGTGTCCACATCCCCGGCCTCCACTCCAAAACCCATGGAGACCTGCATTCCTTGGGACATCTGCAAAATACTCATTTGCAAAATGCTGCTTCATTTATTTGTTCGGTGTTTCATTTTTCCCCAAGAGTCGTTCTTATTTGGTCAACCTTGGGAGCAAAGGCCACGTGATGTATCTTTTTAGAAAGCAACGACTGAATGGATTTCCTAGGCGGTAGTTTGCCCCCATAGAGATCCCTCAGTAGACCCCAGATCTAATCCCTGTGATTCTATTTTATAAAACTCTGTCCGGTGACCACTTCCTGCCTTCTAACCTCACTCCTTTCCATTACATACCCAGGAATGAGTTCCCCCCATTGTTGTATCTCTCATCTTTGAATTGTGACCTTACATGTCACTTTACCTTTACTACCAGGTATTAGGTGTGTTGAAGGTGGATGATGTTGTCGCTTCTCTTGAATCCTTTAGAAATTCTGGCACCGTGCTCAGAAGATGATAGATGCAACTAGAAAAAAGTACGTAGGAAGAAAGATGATAGAATCAAGTCTTTCTTCCTTAATTTATGTTGAAGCTCTCTCGAAGCTCAGCATGTATCTGTTGTGAGTGTGTGCGTGCACACATATAGACATGTTGCACACAAGGCACTCACATGCACACATACGCACACGCCCACACACACGTGTGCACATCCCCCGACATTTTAGGCTTCATTAAATTTACATACATCTTTCACCCTGAAGGCAGAGCAAGACTGTACAATGGCAGAAAATTTAAAAATTCTCTTAGATGTTAAGGACTATGGGGGAAAAGTTAAGCTGCTGAATTATTCCCCAAAGCTCATTTAGTGACAAAGTTGTGGGTTGGCTGGGCTTGTTCAAGCAACAGCACGGTGCTTAGTTAAGGGGTTGTAAAAATTAGAAACCAGTGTAGGCTATAAATTAAAACTATCTGGAGGCTAGAAAGATTTGGGGATTTTTTTTGTTGTTGTTGTTAAAATATCTAGCCAACTCCTGAAAAATAATGAGTGGTTGCCATAGCAACTTCACTTTCACAAGACCCAGGGAGAACATGAAAAGGATTGGAATCAAAGAAAGCCACCTGGCTTTAGACTTTAATTTTGGAGAAAGAAATTCACCCCCAATGATTTATAAAATAAACTCTATTTTCCTCCAAAATTATTATAGGAGGAAAAAAAAAAGGTTTTCTTTCTTTTTTAAAATTCAGAACGCTGATGGGAATTCCAAAGGAAACAAAGGCAGGGTCTTTGCGTGTGGACGCATCCAGCCCCCTCTGCAACCCTCTGTGCCCCAGGAACTGGCCGTGGTGCTGTTTTGAGTGTGGCTGTCCTTAAACACCAACTAGTAGATTCTCCCTGAGTATCTGGTTTCTGCTCAGCACCTACTTTCAAAGCGCATGCGTCACATGGCCTTGACCTCAAGAGGTTACCGTCCAGTTGATGAAACAAAAGCCACTTAACGGGAGCCCATGCAGGAAGCGTAGATCCTCTTCAGGTGAAGATGGGGACTGCCCAACGGGGAAGGGCGCCTGGCTTGGAAGAGAAGGTCAGAGTGAGGGCCTGAAATTTCGGAGGGTAGGATTATGGAGCAGGTGAGAGGCAGAGCCCGGGGTACGCACCAGCTGGCAGCGTGAGGTGGGAGGGGACCTGCTGGGGCCAGAGCGCGTGCTGGGACAGGCAGGCAGAGACTGTGGGAACGTGCTTGGTAGGCCTCGAGGTCTGGATCTGAGACAAAGGTGGGTGAGGAGAGTGGCCTCTCTGTCAACGGGCTCAGGAGTCCCCTGACCCTCGGAACTGGTTCCTGCTGCCCTGGTGGATCCCTCGAGCCTGCCTCCGCACCCCTGCTGCCAGCCCTACCCTGCCCGGGCTCGTCTGCATGCTCGCACACGGCCTCGTGCACATCGCTCGTTGAGGCTCAGTCCCCGGCAGTTAACAGTTGAGTTGCCAAAGTAAGACCTGGAAGAAGTGCCAGGTGAGGAGAGCCATGTGTGATGCAGTTCCTCAGTCAGGGGACCCGGGAAACAGGCGGGGTCCCCAAACTAGGACAGGTCAGGGGCAGTTTCAAACGGGCACTATGTGCAAAGTGGGAGTAAGGGGCAGCGAAGCCACAAGGAAGGATGGGAGACCCCATTACCACTGCAGACGGATGGGACAAGGAGGGACCTGCCATCAGAAGCCATAGAGAAGGTTGTGTGGAGAAGGGACACAGGCAGTGGGGCGACCCCGGGGTGAGGGAGCCGGGGTATGAACACCCTGCCAGCATACCTGTGGCTGAAGTCACGAGGAAGCCAGGGAACAAGGTTTGTTGTGGATATAGTGCACACAGACCAGCCTGCCGAGGCAGGGAGCAGAATGGAGCAGGGACCCTCACCCGGGGAGGTCCACACGGTGAGGACAGATGGTGCCTGACAGCCCTTTGAAGTCCTCGTGGCTCTTTCTCTTTCCCGACATACCACAGCCAGCGAGCGAGAACCTGGAAGCCATGTGCCTTTGCAGTAACCCCAGACCGGTGCCCATGGGGTCGATTCCATCTGCCCAGGAAGACCCAGTAACTTGCTGTCCTGTTGGGACCCTTCTGAGGGTGGATGTGCCGTTAATAATTATGCCAGAACAACAGGCATAAGCTAGACGGGTCCTAGCAAAATGGGGACACACAGTCACCTTACCTCTACCTCTCCTCCCCACTGTCAACCAGGATGGGATGGTCACTGTGGCATGGGATGGGCTGGCCAGCGGGGTCTTCTAGAAGAGGTAAGCCTTGGGCATGATCAGTGGTAGGATTCAGTGAAGGAGTGAAAATCAAATTATGTCAGGAGCAAATAAGAGTTTCTAACACTCCGAACAGAAACAAACAGATTTGCTAGATATGCTATTTAGAGACACATCAAAACCTTCAGAAAGTGCCTTTCAATGCCAAATGCTAATTATAAGAAGGAACATGTCTTTCTGTAGTTCTGGTTTGTTGGAGAAAGTGACAGCTCTTGATGCTAACAAATAAGGTTGTGTGTTATGTATCCTATAGTAATTTGTTGCACGTAATGGAAAATCGATGTTTACTTTTTAAGGTCATTACTGAAGGCCTCCTGGGGTCACCCCTTACCTGGACTGGTCTCCCTGTTGCTTCATGTCAGAAATCAGCTTGAGGCTCGACCTTTTCCTGAAACTCACCAGAGGCTCTTCCGGACTGTCCAGTCTGCTTGGGTATCTCCGGCCCTGCGCCTGTCCATGTAGCACAGACTTTGACTCTGAGCAGCACAGAAAATCATGGATTTAATTGTCTTGGGGAGAGGGTACTAGTCAGAGCAGGAGCCAAGTCCCCCTGAAGAGCTGGGTAGCCTTTGGCCCTCAACTATCACTGAATGAATGAATGAATGAATGGGTGAACGAACGAATGAACCAACCAACCAACCGGCCTTATTAAGTGAACACTTAGCACCTGCTTGAATTGTGGAATGCTGCAGAAAGTTCTTCATACCTCCTCTGTATTCATCGTCACTAGAGTTTCCCTCTTGGGGTGGTTTTGAGACCCTTACTACTTCCAGAGTCACGGAGGGGAAAATTGGATCCCAGGAAGTTTGGAAAATGGTTCCAGTGTTGAGTAGTAACTTCATGTGGTAGAGAAAAGAGCATGGCTGTTGGAGAAGCCCAGCTCTTGGCAGTGAGGGGGGTGGGAGGATGACATAATTTCAGCAACAGTCCTCTGGGCAGCGGAAGGAACCACATGGAAGCATGGAGATAAAGAACTCGTGTTTGTTTTGGATTTTACTATGTGCTGTTTGCCTGTGGCTGACTGGTTTAAACAAATAAGGGTTGGGTAGACTTTGTGCATGTCTCCAGTATACTGGGCTGCTGCACTGATCTGGTTTTACTGCCCTGAGGGATGGGGCTAGGGGGACATCCTTGGACGAGAAACGGGCCAGCCACTCAGGTGGGCAAGCTCTAACAAAACACTCAACTCAGATTCCTCCCTCTGTCCATCTCCGTTCATGAAGGTGCCAGGAAATACAGAGAGTAGGCTGAGAGAGGATAAGCACGTGGGGCTCCTGAAGGAGAGGAGCCTCCCCAAACCCTCTTCCCAGGGCTGAGTCTTGGCTCCTAGGTGCCCAAGCCTCCCCCGCCTCCCTTGGCTTCTCTTTCTTTTGTTTCTCTAAGACCCTCAGCCACAGCTCAAAACTCTGAACACTGCTTGTCTTTAGGGTGTCCGAGATCTAGTCGTAGATGGCCGTGGGAACTTTTCATTTCATTTCGTAGGAAGTTTGAAACAGAGCTGCGCCCTTTCTCCCCAGCCATGCTAGCCCACAGCGTCTTTCTACAGGGGTGATCCAGGCTCCATGCAACCCCTCCAGCCTTCTTGCCCTGGGCTGACTGCAATCTGTTGGCCAGTTAGCGTCATCCATCAAGACCGGTATGGAGGTCTCCAGGGGTTCCTCAGTCGATCGGAGGCTTCCAGGGATATGGGGACACGGCAGAGGGGCAGCCTCACGCACTGCGTGGTTTCCTCGGACCTTGGAAATTGAAAGTGAACACGAGCTGTTGTTCTGAGGAGTCCAGGAAGCACGTTGTCGCTAATGCGGGGCTTCAGAGTTCATTACGTGTCATCCTGTACCCCGATTCTTTTCCACGTAAGCTTGGGGAAACTGGGTCTTGTCATATAATCACAAAACATCTGTAGGTGAGATTTTAACCTGATCTTGAGTCACCATGTTACACAGCTGGAAAATTCAGTGGCCATTCGTTGAGCGAACAGATGTGCTGGGAAGGCTGGACTTGTACCTCGGTTAGTCTCTGAGTGTGCCAGGGAGGAAGCCAGAGTCCCGTCCTTTGTTGGACCCGCCCTCTCAGCCGTATTGTGACCGCACCCGTGGTTTGGTGGGAAGCTCTCCGGGTGCAGAACTGGCACCAGCACCGTTGTTTGAACCCGGAGCAGACACGCACTTGGCTTTCTCTCGTGACTCTGCTCTCAGGAGGAGGCCTGTGCTCCCACCCGCCCAACACCCTGCTTCCACCCCAGGCTGCTCGGTGCCCGGCCTGGGGCTACAGTGGCCGCATTCCACGCTGACCCATCAGATAGTGACCCAGCCAAGGTTGGCATTACCGTCCCTGACATGTTGCACACTGTCTCTTCAGAGAGAGTTCTCACGGCTGCTGCTGGGCAAACTCCATCCCTCGAGGGTTATTGGTTTAGAAAGATTGTGGCACACGGAGACACCACTCGCTGCTCGCTGCCGTAAGAACGCGATGCCCATAGAATTCAGGCAAGCCCCCCGGTCCCCCCCAGTACTTCCTTCACCTGAGCCCTGTTCAGAGGCTTCCTTCATCTGAACACCTGTTCAGAGGGTGCTTTCTGGAGAAATCAAGTAAGAAGGGGAGAGGTGTGGCTCTACTGAAGGATATGTTCCCAAGTCTTTCAGGTTTTAACTGTCTCTCAGTGTAAGACAAGCCATCTGGGTGATACGGCCACTGGGAAGCTAATGCATTTTAAGTCTGAACCACTGGAAATACAGTGACTCCAGTTGTATCTGGAACGCTGTGGTCAGGGCTAGGGAACACACTTTTTTAAAATTTTAGTGTTTATTTTGAGGGAGAGGGAGGGGCAGAGAGAGAGGGAGAGAGAGGACCCCAAGCAGACTCCGTGCTGTCAGCTCAGGGCCCGACATGTTGCTGGATCCCGCCAACCATGAGATCAGGACCCGAGCCAAAATCAAGAGTCGGATGCTTAACCGACTGAGCCACCTAGGTGCCCCGAGGAAACACACTCCTAAGAGAAATTCCTACTTTCCTGGGGAACTCCAGAGCTGTGAAGCTAATATGATAGCCACTGACCCCATGTGGACATTTGCGTTTTGAGTAATTGAAATTAAATAAAATTAAAAGCTTCGTTCCGTTCCTCTGGCACCAGCCGCACTTCGGCGATCAAGAGCCGTACGTGCCTAGGGGATAGAGAATCAGACGTCCTGCCGTTTCTTGCCCCTCAGAGGGGTCTGCACGCAACGCTGCTCCAGAGGTTGTCCACCAGGATGGCGGAGAGTCTGGGAATCTTGTTGAGTTGAAGGGTGGCGGAAGGAACGGAAGCTGTTTCTCCTGGAAAATCGCCCCCAAACAATCCAGGGTCTCTGCTCTGGGGACAGAGATTGGATTTTTCTAGAATGTCTCAAGAAAGCTTAACTCTGACCGATGGGAGGGATGTGGAAAAAGTAGGCTTTAGCTCTATAGGAGCCCGAGATTTCTGTCAGCACCTTTCAAAGAGTGGAATGTTGGTATCCCCAGGATCGGTGATTTTCTCTCATTCAAGATGCTCGGATGGAGACGGGTGTGTAATTATTGACCATGTCGAGCAGGGGACGCCAGCCGGTGACAGGTGGTGTGGTGTCGTGCCAGGAACGTGGATTTTAGAACCAGGTAAGTCTGCCCCAAATCCAGGCCTGTCACTTTCCAGTTGTCTGCTCAACTCACTGAACCCCTCAAGACTCTCCTCAATAATGGCAGTAATTGGGGCGCCTGGGGGGCTCAGTTGGTTAAGCATCTGATTTCAGCTCAGGCCATGATCTCATGGTTTGTGAGTTTGAAGCCCACATCGAGCTCCACGCTGACAGTGTGGAGCCTACTTGGGTCTCTCTCTCTCTCTCTCTCTCTCTCTCTCTCTCTGCCCCTCCCCCACTCATGTGTACTCTCTCAAAAATAAAAATTAAAAAAAATTAAATTATTTATTTTTGAGACAGAGAGAGAGAAACAGAGCACAAGCGGGGGAGGGGCAGAGAGAAAGGGAGATACAGAATCCGAAGCAGGATCCGGGCTCTGAACTGTCAACACAGAGCCTGACGTGGGGCCTGAACTCATGAACCATGAGCCTATGACCTGAGCCGAAGTCAGAAGCTCAACCGACTGGAGCTGCCCAGGCACCCCAATAAATGCATTAAAAAAAACTAGTAACAATACCAATAAGTGTTTCATACCACCGTTTTGAGTGTTAAATTAACACATATAAAGTACCCAGGGTCGTGCCTGGCACACAGGGGGCACCGACGGCTGGGCCTGCTGCACGGGGCAGATGCCACCCTCACCGGCGCATTCCCAGGGGTTCTCACGCGTGCGTTGAAATACCACCCTGCGCAAGAAGTCAAACTGAATGGCAAGGAAACGAGAGCCGTGCAATTACCCTGATCCTCCCTGATTTCTTTATTAGATAAATTATTTAGAGTAGACTTTAGCCATCGCTGGTAGCAGATGACTCACGGGAACTGTGCCGTTACCAAATGCTGTGACCCAGGAGTGGAGAGCCACCACACCGGTGGGTCCCAGGCCCTGTCCACCTCGGTGGTATCACGGTGCTCCCATTCGGGTCTAAGGCCCTGCGTGTTTCACTGGGGAATTTACCTGAGGCCAGAGCGTTTGCTTATAAATCTTATAAGGAAGGCAACTTCACCTTCTTCTGCTTCCTTCCCTCCACTCTAATGCCCGTGATGATGAGTCAAGAAAGCTTCTGGAGTCTTCTCTTCCTCAGCTTCTTCCGGGCCCGGGGCCATGAACCTGGGGGAAGTCGGTGCTATGTGGATTCTCGCCTGGAGAAAGCTCCTGGGTACAGAGTAGTCAGGTAGGCTCCACCTGGCCTGGTTTTTGCTGCCAGGACCCTCGTCGCCGGTGGGGAGGAGGGCGCCTGAGGCAGGCAGTGCTGACACAGAGCTGCGAACCCGGATGGTGAGCCCGTGAGATCACGTGCACCCCGTTGCTCTATAAACAAAGGCCAAACACACCAGATGACGTTGAAATGTTTAAATCCCCTTGTATTTAATGAATAGGGAATACGCGACATCTAAGGTTTTATTGAGATCTGTATTGCGTATCATAGGAATATACCTTGAAAGTGTTTCTTTTTAAATGTAGATCCCTGTGTATCAAAGAGTGTATTTTTTTCTGTACCTTAAAAGAAAAAGAAAAATCCCAAAAAAGAAACAACCACCTGTCCACACTGCCCCTCACAGAGGTTGGAACTGCTGTTTCCGATTTTTCCGGCGAGGAGGAGTTGTTAAGTGGGTTGCTGGGGCCACCGGCACCCCAGGTAAGACCGGCAGGCTAAAAAGCGCAGCGCTTGGCTTTTGTTCGTCTTCTCTTAAGTTACGGCGTCTCCTTAAGCTTTTTCCATGTTAGTTTAGAGCTTTGAATAAGTGGGACAGTTTGTGGGGCTACTTTAACTTCAGTTCTGTGCAATTCAGTAGCATTTATTGGGCGACCCCTGGGGTCCTGGAGAGCTGAGCCAGCTGGGGGGGGATCTCAAGCAATGCAGAGTGTGAGTGACCAGTGGGAGCCTCTCACTGCCCTGCTGGGAAACCTCCAGAAATTCCACCGGGCCTCCTGGTTAAATCTCAGTCTGGCCTTACCTTCTTTGACTCCAATCTGACACTTGCTTCGGGACCCATGCCTCATAACTGATGCTCCATGGTTTAGCTATTGCTCTGGTGGAGGAAGAATTTCTGTCCCTCTTCCCTGCAGGAAGAGAGGGTGTTCCCCAGCTCGTGGGCACCAGAGAGCCCGCTCTGTGCACTGTGTCTGTCAGAAATGTTCTGAAAGCCGCTCCCCGCATCTTACTTAAAGGGGTCAACTGTGTCACAGGGGAGGCCCCACAGGGAGGAGGGGGAGCCCGCAGGGGCAGGGAGGTCCCCGAGGGAATGGTAGAGTGCCGCCAGAGTACCACCTGCTACGTCCCTCGCCGACACCTGTTCTCCATCCTTGCCACATGGCCTCTGGAAACCGTGTTCCTGCTGCGGTCAAGTGTGACCATCACAATCTAGCAGGTGAGGAGACTGGATCGGCAAGAGGGGATTTTGACGTCTCCCTCCCGTTTGTGCAGTTTTACGAGGGGTCTGAAGCCGTGTTCAGAAAAGGCAGGCTTGTACAGAAAGCTCAGGTCAGGTTCCAGCTGGGACATGTCGACGCCATGGTGGATGGATCGAGGGACTCACCCTTGATGGTTCTCAGTGATTCTCAGGGCACTGGACTTACTCGTCCACAACACAGAATAAAGGGTGGGGGTCACGCTTGTGGGGAAAGGTGTCCCCGTAAATACCGCACCTGTCCACCCGCACACCCGCCTTTGCGTGGTAGGTAGCTTTTTATTTTGAGAGAATTTCAAGTTTATAGAACAGTTGCGAAAATAGTACAAAGAGTTTCTCACATCCTTTACCGAATTTACTGATTGTTTAGACTTCGCTCCGTCGACTTTACTCTTCTCTCTGTGAATGTGCGTATGTGTGATGGAAATCTTTTTACCCAGTGATTTGAGAAGTAGGTGTGGGAAGCATGCCCTTTTACCGTAAATCCTTGAGTGTATATTTTGCGACGAAAAGGGCACTTTCTTAGGAAGGCACAGTCCAGTTGTCAAAGTCAGGATATTTACAGCCGATATGATATTGTCACATAATGCACAATCAACCTTCTGATGTCGAGTGTTGTGGCGGGGGGAGGGATCTTTCACGGGTCATTTGTTACCCCTCTTCCGGGATCACCGCTGTACGAGGGGTTATATCTCTTTAATCTCCTCTCAACTGGAACATTTGCTCCATCTTTCTTCACCTTTTATGACCTTTACATCTTTGAGGAGTTACAGAACAGTTTTTCTGCGCACTGTCCATCAGTGTGATTTGCCCGATGTTTCCTCACAGGGAGAATTTTAGCCAGAAGCCCACGGAAACGCTGCCGGTTCAACATGTCGTTGAGGTTTGCTATTGGGAAGTTGCCGTGGGTTCTTTGGAATTAAGAGATTTCCATTGTGTGGAAATCTTTGGAGGCCGTATTAACATCTTTGCCTCTTTTCATCTTCACCCCCTAGTTTTGGCACCCTCTTGATTCTTGCCTGAGTTGAATATGATCATGGTGGCCGCACGGCGATTTTCTGACTTTGTTTCCCCTTCGCTTCCATTAGCTGGCACGCCACAAACATACGCATGTGCGTCACCAGTACAGGAGCTAATGAGCTATGCTGGTCTTCTGCGTGTCTTTCCAGTTTTACTGTGTGGGTTGTCATGACGAGTGCCACTGTCACCTCTGGAGCGCACACACACACACACACACACACACACACACACGCACACAGTCCGTTGGGACTGTGGCACCTCCGTGGCAGCCAATGTACTTCCCTGTCCCAGCTAATCCCTTCAGTCTGCGCCCTATAATTTCTCTTCCAAAGTTAGTCACTGTAGGAGTGAGGCCGATAGAAAAACGAAGGCACAGACTAAAGTTCAATCTCCTTATTTTAGCGAGGAGGAAACGGTGGCCCAGGCCACTTTCCAAAGTTCACACAGCCGGGTTCCTCCTGGCCCCCAGCCCCGGTTTTCCCACTGCACTGTGCTTCATAGGAACTCATCCTTTATGTTGTGTTGAAGGCTGTTGCTTTTACCCCTGTTGGCATAAGAGTGAGTTTTTCCTGAGCAGTTTCTAAGTCTGGAAAAGGAGATTCCAGGGATGACAATGTTAAAGACACAGAATGGTTACAAATAATAATGTATGTGTATTTGTAATACTGTGTGTGTGTGTGTGTGTGTGTGTGTGTGCGCGCGCGCGCAATCCCCTTAGAGAATTGTCCTTGTGCAGTAGGCTGTTTGCATCATAACAGATGCAGGCTCATTCTCTGGGTCTGTTCCTGGGGATGCTTTAGGATGAAATCCAGGAACACTGATTTGGGGGGAGGGCTTCCTGTCCACATGCAGCTCAGCCAGACTGCTCCCCTGCAGCAGGACAGGTGACTTTGTGACGGAAGCGATGTCGGCCCTGGAGTGTTCTGCTGGCTCGATGTAACGTCGTACAGTGCGTGAGGCTCCGTTCAGTTCTTCGGAATGCTGCGTGCTTCTGCTCGTGTTGTGTGACAGCCAGGATTTGGGCTCCATGCTGTGGATGATTTTTATAATGATCTCATGGGCGTGGGGAACAGGGGAGGCCAAGGGGAGTTGGTGGAGCTGGGGAGGGCACAGAATCCTGGCTTTGCTTCCTTGGGGAGCGGCTGTTTGAGGATCTCGTCTCAAGGTCGTCTTCCGGGGTCGGCGGTGTTCCCGTGCGGCCTGCCCCGGGACGTGTGGCCGCCGTGGCCCCGTGGCCACATGTGTGGGCCAGGGAGCCAGTGCCCTTCTTGTTGGCGGGACGCCCCTCAGAGCCTGTGCTCAAGACGGGCCCTCCCTGCTTCCCAAGATGCCCTTGCTCCCCCAAAGAGGGCTCGCTCACTTGCCCTCGCCGTCCTTTTCAGCCTTCGCTCCTGCTGCCCTGCCTGCATCTTCCAGACTTAAAGGTCATCTCATGTTTGAATCCGTTCTGTGGGAGGCTCAGTACTGGTGAGAGGGAGCTGGTGCAGGGCCTCCCTGCTGGGGTTGGTCTGTGAGGCAGTCTCACTCCACACGAGCCGGAGGATGGGTTTCGTGTGTCGGGCGTGGCGCTAACTGAGGTGATGCTCAGTCTCTACGAGTCTGCGGGTGAGGAAACCCAGGCCCAGATGCTTGCATCACACGTCCGTGTCAGGAACGGTGGGGCGGCCGTCCGGATCCCAGGTCCACGGCAAGCTTCTCAAGGGGCTGGGATGTGCCATGGGTACCTGAGCACGTGGCAGGGACATGCGAATGCAGAGGTGGATGACCCCTGCATGGCTTTCGGTGACAGCTCAGAGGGAGACTGAGAGAACACGTCCTGAGTGAGGGGCTCACCTGCCCGTCCATTGTGGATCTCTGCACCTGGAGGTATGCGCACCTGTTAGAACCCAATGAAAGAGCAAGCTCTTGGTTCTTAAATAGTTTTCCCCCAGTTCAGAGTCAGTCCTGATTAAATGATCGGGTAGAAAAGCAGCAGAAGTGAGTGCTCACCTGCTCTCCCAGGAGGTCCCCGACTCCACAGGAGGCGGTGTTTCGAAGGGAAAGAAGCGTTCTTCACCAAGTCTTTTCTGGTCCCCAAGACCCCTCTGGGGATGCATGGCTCTGGTCCTACCTTTTTTCTTGGGACCCATCTGGTGCCATCTGAAGGGCCGGCCACAGTGACAGGCCTGTGTTCAGCAGAGAAGGGACATGGCTGGGAGCGGAGTGTGTAGAAGCAGATTTCCAAGGGACACTGGGCGTGTCAACCCACGATTCTCTCTAGGGTGCAACCCCCGCACCCCAGGGGCCGATGCCCAGGTGAGCGGCTGTGGATGAGACCCCGGGAGTCAGTGAGGGATGTGGAGCCCTCTGGGAGGTTGCTTGCAGCTGTGCTTAGCGGTTGTGGCTGGGGGTGCACTGATGCAAGGGGTGATGGGTAATACCTCTTACAAGACCTACAGTGACGCACGTTAACTGGACAAGGAGGCAGGGGGGCAGTGGAAAGAGTGTGGGATTTCGGCCAAGTCCTCGCTGGGCCGTTTTATGAGCACGAAGGTTTGTACGCCACGAAATCAACTCAGCGCGTGCGTTTTAGTGAAAAGTTGTAAATAATTCCGTATCCCCTTTTAGAGATAAAAAGCATTCCTCAGAGGCACGAGCGAATTGATAAAGTTCTCTAATTGCCAGCCCACTAATTCCGGTTCTGGAAAATGAGAAGCACTGAATACCGACATGGGTATTTATCTAAGAATAATTGTGTATCAATTAAGCAAGCTGGAGAAAATGAAATTGTTAATGTGGGTGAGATGCGGTGAGGCCATCCTGTTTGGCTTCTTGGAGTATAAAGCAAAATACTGTAGCTTTTGGTGTTGGTACCAAGTGCACATAACGAAATACCGCGTCATCGCTAGAATCCTATTTTGGAAGAAGTTTTTATTGTCTAAGAAAGTTTCTGTATTCCAACCGTAAGCGGAAATAGTGGGGAAATAAAATCTAAAGCTAGAAAGTCCAAATGTTGCAAATCATGAGTAAAGAATATTAGGAGAAATTAATATAGTGACTCTAGTATATTGGCAGTCTCTGAGGGGCTCTGATTACAGCATCACTTACGTTTATCACAACGTCACCAAACATGCAACATATGTTAGTTTAAAACGCACACACAGGTATTAGATGTTAATGGTCATGGCGCAAGAGTGGCTTGGGAAGCAGGTCCACTCCGGGGGCGGAGATCGATGGCTGTGTCGCGTGTTTATAGCAAGCTGCCTCCTTAGGTTGAGGTGGTGGCAGCACCAGGCCTTCCCCTGCTGGCTCCTTAGCGCCCGGTCAGTTTTCCTGGTGACGTGGTCCTCTCCGCTTGCTTCCCTGGTTGGTCCAGGCCCACTCACCCAGCCTCGCCCGCTTCGCGTGAGCCTGGGCGCACTGGATCCACCCCGTCAGTGCCCACGGCGGCCGGCTGCTCCGACCCCTGCCAGCCCTCTCGGGGTCTCCCTGCCCGCCACCTGCACGAACGGGCTGCTGTTGGTGTCCCACCTGGGAGAAGCGGCCATGTCCCCAACAAAAGCAGGGGCAGGAGCCACAGTCACTTACTCGAAATCCCCGCGTGCAGGGGCACACCTCTGCTCCTTACTGGATGGTAAGCATGTTCAGGGCCCGGCCAGGTCTGCGCGTTCAGCTTGGAGCTCCCGGGTGCCCAGCATGATGCTTCGGACACAGTGCGTGCCCCGGGAACTTTGAAATGTCAAACTTTGGTCGGCGTATCAGTAAAATTCCTCTGTATCCTGGATGATCGTTAACGGAATCATTATGCACTTAAAATGCTCCATTAACGGGGCGCCCGGGTGGCTCAGTCGGTTAAGAGTCTGATGTCGGCTCAGGTCACGATCTCACGGCTTATGGGTTCGAGCCCCGCGTCGGGCTCTGGGCTGACAGCTCGGAGCCTGGAGCCTGCTTCGTATTCTGGGTCTCCCTCTCTGTGCCCCTCTCCCCTCCCAGAAATAGATAAACATTTTAAAAAATTACAAAAAGGGGCGCTTGGGTGGCTGGGTCGGTTAAGTGTCCGACTTTGGCTCAGGTCATGATCTCGAGCTCCGTGAGTTCGAGTCCCGCGTCGGGCTCTGTGCTGACAGCTCAGAGCCTGGAGCCTGTTTCGGATTCTCGGTCTCCCTCTCTCTCTGCCCCTCCCCTGTTCACGCTCTGTCTCTCTCTGTCTCAAAAATAAATAAACGTTTAAAAAAAAAATTACAAAAAAAAAAGGAGAGTTGGATGTTTAACCAGCTAAGCCACCCAGGTGCCCCAGTCACACGTTTAAAATCACCACAGAGTTTCGGGAGGTTCACCTAAGTGGGACTGGCATTGAGGCCGGTCATTGGAGGTGCTGCCATGTGTGGGCTTGTAAGGAGAGGAGCACGCAGACCAAGGCCTCCTTAGCGCACCATGTCCTGGAGACAGGCTCTGGGGACCCCTCCTGCATCTTGCTGGGGCCTCAGCTTGCCACAGCGTGAGTCGTCCTCCCTCTTCGTGACACTAGGAGGACAGCGGATTCCCATAGCTCAGCTGTATGTCACGGTCCAGCTGGAGAAGGAGGGGAGGGACGCCCCTGTCGGGGATCCACCAATACGGCTGCTTCCTTCAGCAGCGATACAGAGATCTTCAGCCTTTCCTGGCAGGGATCGTAATGACACTTGTGCAAAGAAAGCACGCCTCCAGACTCGACTCGTTCTGGCCCCATCAAAGCTCCTGGGCTCCATAAGCAAATCACGCCAGGCTGGCCGTGCAGACAGAAACCGTAAACAGCCTCTAGATTGGCTTTGCGGACAGTCACATCACTGTTCTGATGTACGGAGAGAGTTGCAAGATCTGTGGCTTTTAGGGAGAATGGCAAAACATGAGCACACAGTTTGCAGAGGAAAAATGTGAATTCAGTGAAATAAGAATGGAAGTTTATGTCACTGAAGGGAGGGGCTCGTTTGACTCGGGAGAATGGGAGCTAATCGTCTCCGTTACCCTGGCTGTCTAGGCATTACAGCAAGATCAACTCACATAGGAAATAAAACTGAAGATGTTGCTCATAAGCCATTTATTAGTCAGGAAATGTTGAGATCCAGATACGTGCCAGGCTCCGCATCCCATGTTAACCACTTTGGCTACAGCAGGTGAACAACAAAAATCCTTTGCCGTCACCGTGCTTGCATTCCAACAGGTGGAAACCAAAATAAATAAACAAAAATAAAAATAATGAATCATTAAACAGTGTTGTAGATTATCGGATGATGAATTCCAAGGGAAGAATAGGGAAAGAATATAGAGGGTTTTTTTTTTTTGAGGGGGGTGGCTTAAAATTATAAAAATTGTGGCCAGGGAAGTCACTCTAAGGAGTTGACATTTGCCCAAGTACTGAACGAAGTAAGGGAGTGAACCATGGGTTGACTGAGAGAAGAGCATTTGGGAACAGAGGAGAGAAAGTGCAAAGGTCCTGAGGCAGGCGAAGCCTGGTTTGTACAAGAGCATGAGGGAGTCCACTGTGGTTTGAGGGAGCTCAGGGACATGAGGTCGAAGCTGCCCGGGTGATGCTTTTTTGGCCATTATGTCAGGGATTTGGCTTTAACCCGAGTGAACCGGCCAGCTGCTGACGGGTGTGAGGGAAAAGGCGTATAAATTGACCAGTGTTTGCTAGGATCCTTCTGGGACTCTGTGAGAAGGGTGATTGGTGAAGAAGCTGTCGCGCGAATCTAGGAAGGCTTGGTGGCGACTTCACCAGGGTTTTGGCAGTGGATGTCCTGAGGAGTGTGCAGGGTTGGCAGGGTTTGCTGACCCGCTAGGTGTGGGCTGTAAGGGAAGACAGGAGTCAGGGTTTGGGCTGAGCCCCGGGAAGCATGAAGTTGCTGTGTTTTGAGATGGGATCTCGCTCTCCCTTTCCCTCTCCCTCTCGCTCTCTCTTCCTCTCTTCCTCCCTGCGGGAGCACTGGGTTCAGGGTTAGCTTTGGGACTGCAAAGCTTCAGACACTACTGGGGATTCCAGTGCATGGGTGAGTTCTGGACTTCAGGGAGTGTCAGTTAGACTAGACTTCCAGGGGACCCTCCTTGGTGACAGAGTCCACGTCACATTCCCCAGAGGGGTCCCCGTGTCCCCTGCCAGCCCCCCCCCCCCCCGCGCCCCACACTCAGCCGTTAACTCCAGAGCCGCCAGGAGACCAGCCATCGGATATCTGCTGTCTCTGGAATGGATGTTCCCCCGTCTCCACTCACTGTGGACAAGATGCCTGCTGAGTTTTCATCACACACCACCGATAACACGGCTCATGACCTGTCTGCCTTGCGCCCTACCCCCCCGGACCCGGGAGGGGTGTCTCCCGTGAGTCTGTGGCACTCGAGCCATCCGTCCGATAGCTCATGTCGTCACGCTGTGGCTTCGGCTGCCTGAGTGCTTACCTCTGCTGCCTCGCCCGCCGTCCTCTGACCCCCTGTAGCTCAACCCCCCACCCCCCCACCCTGCTCCCGTCACAGGGACATTCTGCCCGTCCTTCAGGTCTGGCTGGGACGTCCCTTTCTGGAAAGCTCCGTCTGGCACCTCGAATTCGGGTGAAGTGCGTGTCCTGAGTGCTCCAGCAGCTTCCTGTGCTAGCTTCTATTACAACACGTGACGCTGCGTGTGCGTCTTCTGTGCGGTCCAGGAGGATCCCAGCAGAAGGGACGGCGTATTACTGGGTTAGCACGCAGCTAGCACTCAGTGACTATTTGCAATTTCATTCTTTTTGCCTTCTTCCCTCTCCCCTCCCGCCCTTCCTTCTCGCTTCCGATATACCCGTGTTCAGTCCCAGACAATGAAAGGGGAAGGGTTGAGCAAAGAAACTCTTGGAAGGCAGCATGTGGGAGCAGAAGGGGGAAAGCCTAGCGGAGAAGCGGTTACGGTTGTTGGTCAACAGCAACGGCCAGAAACGTGCGGTCGGAACATTCGGTTGCATCTGTCATTAGGACTTTGCACGGGAGCTGCGTGTGAAGAGTTTGAATGCCTTTGCTCGCGCCTTTCCACGTGTCCATTCGTTCATTTCTTCACTCATTCACTCGGTGAACATTTGCACGAGGACCTAAGGGGCCGCACAGGGGAAACGATCACCACACTGGGGGTTTAACCATCCTGCGCCTCTCCTGGGTGTGCTGAGCTCCCCTGCTCGAGCCCCACCCTCTCGGGTTTCACGTTGTCGACCGCCCAGCACGTCGGACCCTTTGTCTCTGCGTTGGCATCTACACGTCCGTGTGGCTGTAGGGGTCACATGTCGCCTTGCCTTCCCCGGGCCCCCCACTCCGCATGGAGATGCGTTGCTCCCCCCTGATGGATGGCCACCAGGAACTACACCTGGCTGGAAGGGTGACGGGGTGTGCTTTCTTGATGTGTTTTTGGCTAGACCTTGAGAAATTTTGCTTCCTGGACAATTTAGTCATATTTTATGAAGATCATTTGTCAGTGGCTGGAAAATTGGACGCGCGTGATGTATGGCTGGGGAGGACTAATGAGCCCTTCCTTCCACACTCTGTCAAAGTCAGGTGCGATGCCCAGAGCAGAGCTTGCTTCAGTAGCACAGGCGAATGTGTTCTGATGACTAAGAAGGCACGATATGCATATTTTAAAGCTCCTGTGACTTCTCAAAACAGCCTGCCGCCATGAATTTATCCGGTGGCTGGACATGGGACATGCTTGGGACTTTCCTGAGGGCCCTGTCAGCTTTCACTCACCTCTCCGGATCTGGGCTCTACAGCTCTTAACCTGGGAATAATCCCTTCAAAACAGAGCCCCAAGAACAGGCATAAACATTCAAAGTAAGACCAAGTGCTCTTCTCCCCGCCTCTCTGGCCGATGGTCTGGGATGTCAGGAGCACGTACATGTAAGAAGGCGGGTGGAGAGCTGAGGCATGGTGTCGGCTCATCGCCTTTCCCTTGTTTGGTGGGATCGTTGACGTGGAGGAGGGGCCACAGGCTCAAGAGGAAAGGGTTCCAGTCAAAGGAGCATCTGACTCTGGGGTTCCCAGTCTTGGCCAAGCTGTTCATTGCGGAGCCTCACCTCCGATTCTGTGTGACCAGGGGCCCGGCCAGGGGCGGCTCTCGGCCCTCCTGCACCAGTCCAGTGGCCACCTCCCCATAACATCCCAGTTTCAGGTCTGCTGGTCCCGTCATATTCAACAGCTCAGTCTTCGGGATAAGTCCGCACTGTGAGTCACAGCTCAACAAGCTGTTGGGTATATGGCTGTGACTCTTGCCCGCGTGCGGTGAAGATCCAGCTGTAACCCATCACCTGGTGCGAATCCCCCGAACTCACCCGGCTCCCAGAGCTTCTGGTTTCCACCGCCCCATAAGGAACCGAGATGGGGATTTCTCGCTCTGGCCCCACCCACCCTGGAGACCTACTCGAGGTCATTTCTTTCCGAAAACATCGTGCGTTCCCCAGGCCCCATTAGTTCCTTCCTTCTTTGCCTCCAGAAAACCATTCCGAAAGGACTGTTTCTGTAAAACTCGTGTTTTTTGTTTTTTTTTTTTTTTTCTTGCCTTCCAGTCTTCCCTGTGAGGGGCTCGGTTCCTTTCGAACAGGAACAGAGAGGCCATGTCTGTTCTCTCTGTATTTCTAGCCGCTCACTCTGGCCCGAGGGGCATTGTTTCCTTGGTGGACATGCTGGGAGATGGTGACTTTGCAGGGCTGAGCAGAACAGATAGGATTTATGTTCTTGTGCCAGGGTCATGCAAACACAGTTAGCACATATATTTGAAATTGCAATAATTGTCACAGAGGGAAAAACAGAAAACCCAGAAGCATGGATACTTGCTCTGGCCACCTCCTAGCACTGGTTGTGAGGCTCAAACCCTGAATGATGTACTCACGTCAGCCACTGACAGAACCCTTGTTTTAAAAAAAATTTTTAATGTTTATTTATTTTAGAGACACAGAGCACAAGCAGGGGAGGGACAGAGAGGGGGAGACACAGAATCCAAAGCAGGCTCCAGGCCCTGAGCTGTCAGCACAGAGCCCGACACGGGGCTTGAACCCACGAACTGCGAGATCGTGACCTGAGCCGAAGTCGGCCGCTTAACCGACTGAACCACCCAGGTGCCCCGACAGAACTCTTAAAGTTTGAGGTCCCTTCCTTTTTTCTTTAAAGGTTTTAAATTTATTTTGAGAGAGAGAGAGAGAGAGAGAGAGAGAATCCCAAGCAGGCTCCCTCACTGTCAGCACAGAGCCTGACGTAGTGCTTGATCTCACGAACCATGAGATCATGACCTGAGCCAAAGTCAAGAGTCAGAGACTTAACCAACTGAGCCACCCAGGGGTCCCGCAGTACTTTCCTTTTAAAGTTTTTTTTTTTTTAATTTATTTAAACAAATTTTTTTGTGGGGTCCTTTCCATGGATGGCTGGACCCTGCTGTGTCCCCTGTGGTGGGCTGGGTGCTGGGGATTCGGTAGTCAGCCATTCGGTACATGTTAGTGGCAGTAAGAGGTGCTAATTGAGAAACATAATAACCGAGCGATGTTGACCTGTAGGAGACCCTTGAAGAGTGGCTGTCAGGTCAGGTGGCCTTGGCTGGGCGGTCGGGGAAGGGCTCTGCTCTGAGAAGGTGATGCTGGAGCGGAGACCACAGGGTGATATGGAGCCAGCCGGTCACCCAGGGAGAGGAGAGTCCGTGAGCAGAGCACCGGAGAAGGGGAGCCCTGGGATGTGGAAACTGGCGCACCCATCTGAGGGCGTGTGAGGAAGGGGGGCTGTGTCTTTGGCATTTGGCCCTGAGGCGGGCAGCCTGGCGGTCCTGGGCACCGGAGGGGAGATGCTCCAAGGCTCTGTCGATCACCTGTGCTACGGTCACCGGCCGTGGACCTGGCCTTCAGCGCTCGCTGACATCTCAGATTCAGGCCCAGAAAACCCACCGTTGGGCCCTTCTCCAAAGCGGGCTGAGTCTCCGAGATGAGCCCCCCGGAGCTCAAGGTGGGAATTTGATTTCATTTGAACTTCAGCCGTTTCCATTGCCTTTGAAATCTCATTCAGTTGAGTTTAATAACACATAAATAATTCATGAGGGCTGGGGAAAGAACGGAAAATGAAAATAAAGAAATGCATTCACCCCAGTGCACGAAGGGGCACCTTGATATAGCTCTGCCCCTGTGCGCAGCGGGCCGGCAGATTCGCGAGACCAAAGGGCGGCGCGTCCCCCTCTTCCGGACACTCGGGGTCATCTCCGGGCCAGGGCTTGAGCAACGGATGGGCAGGTGTCCCACCCTGCAGCCCGGTCTGCTTGATGCGCATTCGCCTCTTGGCCGTCGTCCTCTCCGAACCCGTTTCCTTGCACGGACGATGTAGGTGCCTTTACTAAAGTACCTGATTTAGGCCAGTGTCATGAATGGACGGGAAACAGTTAGATCGGGGTATTTACGTGTGCTCACGCACCACCCCGGGACTGCCTCGTGGCTGTACGCAGAGGGACGTGGCCGCACCAGAGAGAGCTGGCTGTTGCTGCCTGACCCGGCCATCCGTCTCCGCACCCCCAAGGACGGGATACACAGGCACTTGCCTGAGTGCCCAGCCTCACCTGTGAAGAACTACAGGAGTGTTTAGTCTGAATGAACCGCATCAGACTCTTAGGTCCTGCCCTCAGCTCATAGAAAATAACAGGACAGAGAGTCTAGTGTGTGGGGGCCAGAGGAGATCACTCAAAAAGTCTGGGACTGTCCTATTCCTTCCAACAGGCCGCAATGTGCGGTGGGGCAGGGGCACCGCTGGGGTGGGTGCATCGTACGTTAGAGCACATGTGACCGCCACGGGCAGCTCGTGAGCCCAGGGTACCTCCTTCGTGGACCCAGGCCAGCTCCATGAGCCGTTTCTGAACAACGAGGGAAGTTATCAGAGGGACTGGGACAACATGAGGAAATTACATTTGTCGTTTAAAAAGCATGAGATGTTTCTAATTAGTGACGTAGGAAAATATCCAGGGCTTGGGGTCTCCATTCTTTTTATTTTATTTTATTTTATTTTATTTTATTTTATTTTATTTTATTTTATTTTATTTATTTAAATTTTTTTAACGTTTATTTATTTTTGAGACAGAGAGAGACAGAGCATGAACGGGGGAAGGGCAGAGAGAGAGGGAGACACAGAATCAGAAGCAGGCTCCAAGCTCTGAGCCATCAGCCCAGAGCCCGACATGGGGCTCAAACTCACGGACTGCGAGATCGTGACCTGAGCTGAAGTCGGACGCTCAACCGACTGAGCCACCCAGGCGCCCCTCCATTCTTTTTATAAAATTGTTTTTTAAAGTTTATTTGTTTTTGAGAGAGAGAGAGCGTGCACACACAAGTGGGGGAGGGTTAGAGAGAGGGGGAGACCGAGAATCCCAAGCAGGTTCCGTGCTGACAGCAGAGAGCCCAATGTGGGGCTCAAACTCATGAACCTTGAGATCATGACCTGAGCTGACGTCAGAAGCTGAATAACAACCCAGGTGCCCCCCGAGGCCTCCATTCTTAAGAGTCGCCCAACACTCAGATTTTTTTAGAAGATGCACCCTAAATTGTTTACAGGTAAACTGTCCTCACGTTTGTATTTACTTGAAATAATTTTTAAACCAGATACAGAAATGATGTGGAAAACGAGTAACAATTATGTTAAGTCTGGATGCTGGGTACCTGACGATTATACTCTACACATTTTTATTTTTTTTTATTTACTTTAATTTTTTTAAAGGCATAGTTTTATTTATTTTTTAAAAAACTTTATTTTTAGGCAGAGAGAAAAAGAGAGAGAGAGAAGGGGAGAGAGAGAATCCCAAACAGGCTCTGTGCTGTCAGCGCAGAGCCTGACTCAGGGCTTGATCCATGATCTGATCATGAGATCATGACCTGGGCTGAAATCAAGAGTCGGATGCTTAATTGACTGAGCCACCCAGGCACCCCTGTGCATTTTTTTAAATGTTTTTATTTATTTTTGAGACAGAGAGAGACAGAGCATGAGCAGGGGAGGGTCAGAGAGAGAGGGAGACACAGAATCTGAAACAGGCTCCAGGCTCCGAGCTGTCAGCACAGAGCCCGATGCGGGGCTCGAACTCACAGGGTGTGAGATCATGACCTGAGCTGAAGTCGGACGTTTAACTGACTGAGCCACCCAGGCGCCCCAACCCCTGTGCATTTTTAAATAACATAGTTTTTTTTTTAAAGTTGACCACAAAGATTTGAAAGTTGATACACGCATTTTATCCCTGGTTGGACATTATTCTTAGCAGGGGAGAGGTCGTAAGAATTAGTTGGTCTGATTAACAATCCATTAACCACCCATCGTCACCTGTCCGAGGACATTGAACCTCTGAAGGAGTAAGGCCCTTGGAGGCGCATGGCTTGATGGCAGAGAAAGGAGAGGGGACCCTTCAGAGGTCAGCATCTTCGGGGGGGAAGGAGGTCTGTGGGAGCGCCCACACCGGGGCGGGGGGCTCACACCAGGACAAGGAGACAGACAGTGAGCTGCTAGAGCCCTCATGGGAAGAGAGGACTGAGAACCACAGAACTCAGCCCCTACCCGTTTCGGTTGTTGATTGCCGCTTGGTCATTAGTTGACCCGAGGGTCTCACAGGGCTCTACGAGAAGTGTGGGTGGTCACCCGCGTGGAGCGGAGCACGGTGTTTTCAGCTGGGCTCCGACGAGCATTGAGGCCTTCGGTAGCCCAGGCCGAACCGAGCTGAAAGGACAGGACAGCTTGGTGGCTCAGCTCCTTATCCCCGCTGAGTCTCTGCGTCCTCACGGTGACACGGGGTACGTCCTGGTGACACGGGGTAGTGACTGTGCGGCTCCTAGGAACGTCATGAGAATCAGACGACAAAACCGACTCGCAGCTCTTCTGAGAGAGCCTGGCCCACGGTGAGCACTCAGCAAACGTTAGCCCCTGTGAGGGTGTCCACACCGTGCAGGCACCTGGCAGAGGGAATCGTGATTAATGCCAGTGCCTGATGGAAAATATTTATTCCAGTTATTTTTCTAGCCTGGATGGTGCCAGAGAGGATAATAAAAATACAAACAAGCAGGTATTTTTTAAATTTTGTTTGGGAGCATGATTTAGTTGATGAAATTAGGTGTCTCTTCTGATCTGTTTTTATTTTGTCCTCATTGTGGACGTAAAATCCCATCTGAATGTAACTAAAGAAAATCCACTTGTGGCGTACTGACGGGGGCTTATGAGTAGCTCCGAGATTGATGCCGTGTGGATGTGAGGGCAGGTTGTGTAATTGGGGATAATTTGTCCACATCGTTAAAATACTTTTAGGTGTAAGGCAGAATCCTTGTCCTTGACAGAAATGGTGAAACACACATTTTAAACTTTTTAAAAATGTTTATTTAGTTTTGAGAGAGAGACTGTGTGGGGGGAGGGGGAGCAGTGGACAGAGCGAGAGGGAACCTGAAACAGGCTCCAGGGTCTGAGCTGTCGGCACAGAGCCTGACTCGGGGCTCGAACCCATGAACCGTGAGATCATGACCTGAGCCGAAGTCAGAGGCTTAACCGACTGAGCCACCCAGGCGCCCCACATTTTAAACTTTGGAAAAGTGTTTTTTTTTTTTTTAAAGTTCGGTTAGGGGGTGCCTGGTGGCTCAGTCAGTTAAGCATCTGGCTCTTGGTTTCGGCTCAGGTCATGATCTCACGGGTCATGAGATCGAGCCCCGAGTCAGGCTCTGCACTGACAGCGTGGAGCCTGCTTGGGATTCTCTCTCTCTCTCTCTCTCTCTCTCTCTCTCTCTCTGCCCCTCCCCTGCTCATACTCTTGCTCACTCTCTCTTTTTCAAAAAGAATAAAAAGAAATAAACTTCATTTAGGCCAGCATGGGCAGAGACTGACCTGGAGGACCCATTCTTGCCAGCTCACCTTCCTTTATTCCAGAAATCCTCCCCATCAGCAAGCCTGGGGAGGTGGACGGGTGCCCATCACGTCTGAAGGAATGGACAGTAGGTGTCCTATCAAGTGTGGTGACAGGACCGTCACCGACATTTATGCCACAGATCCCGTCAGCCAGCCAGGCAGCTTTGTCAGAGACCTAGTACCTGGTGAATGTGAGCCAAGTGCTACATTTTGAGCAAAGGGTAGACAAAGACACCTAGGAAGCCTGTAGCAAGGAATGCACTCACAGCCGCTGAAAGGAGTCTTGAAAACGTTGCCACGGGCTTTATCGTCTTCTCCGAATACTCTGCAAGAATATTTTGCGGAATTGAGCTCCTGAAGGAGGAGGTCAGACCGTCTCTTTTCTGTGGTCGGTGACAAGGTACTTCTACCCAGAGCCTCGTCTACCACAGCCCTGGGCAGGCCACCAGACGCCGAGCATATGCCAATGTCTAGTTCAAGGGCGGACTCTCTCTTATCCATGGCAGAATCGTCCCTTTGGGGTTATCTGGCCCTGACATTCACTGGCTGAATTACCTTGGGCTAGTTACGTAAACTCAGAAGAGTCCTGGTTTTCTTATCTGCAGAGTGGGGATAACAGGACCCAACCTATGTCACAGGGATATTATAAAGATTAAGTGAGACCATGGAAAGCCATCTATAGCCAAACCATCTATCTCGAGCCTGACACAATAAAAAAGGCAATTTCTATTCCATTATTGAGGTGGAGGGAGGAGGAATAGGGGAGCACGGCACAGAGGATATTTCCCAGGGAACTTCAAAAATTCCCTGTGAGTGTTATGATCCTGAGCAGGGGGGAGTCACCGCGCCGTCTCACGCCCTCCCCGGTTAGTGCACCACCAGACTCCCAGGCGGCCTGCAACCCAGAGAGTGGGGGACGGCGCTGTCCGTTATCAGCCACACCGTTCATCTGTCATCAGAGTGAACCCATCCCACAGACTCCCTCTTTTCTCAGTGTTGCCACCTGTGCCCAGGAGGCTTCCGTAGCTTTCGTCGCTGCCGGAATGTCTGCCCTCACTTACGTGGACTTTCTGCAGCATCTGGGTGTGTGTTTGGGCCGAACGCTGGCCAAGAGGCGGGCGTCCGATTCCAGCACAGGCTTGCCTGGAGCCGCGGGGTCTGGGTGGGCACGGCTGGTGGAAGGAGGTAAGGAGTAACTCAGTAGCTGTGTCGCCCAGCTCACTGGCATGCTGACGTCAGGAGGCGTGAGGTCTTGTCCTTTTCTCCAGGCTTCATGGAGCACAGAGGTTCTTGACATCGGACCCTTCTGCAGTTGGCAGATGTTACTAAAGACAGGTGCATGTTGTATCCCCAAGGGCAACCGCAGGCAGGAAGACTTGTCCACCCACCTGCCCCTGCCCCCCAGCATGTGGAGGCAAGTTCTGCACTTGGTGTGATACATATGGCCCGTGTAACTGAAGTCACGTCGTTCTCAGTCCTCGTTGTAGGGTCCCGCTTACAGCCATTAAGAACCTCTAAGCCAGCCGATGATGAACTTTGACAAAGTACTCCTGTGGCTTTAGCTGAAAGAATAAATCGAATCATAAACCATTAAGGTTTATTTGTGACCCCCACAGGTTTTAAGAACTTTATTCCAATGTCCCTCATCAGATGGGTGGCCCGGAATGTTTGTGGCCATCAGTCAGGGTGGTAATGCTGCACAGCTCACCAGCCTTGCATCTCGATCGTCCGTGGGTGGGGTCCGCGCCTGAGGTCTGTGACTGAGACCGTTCAAGGGGACTGTGCATCCTGCCATTTGCTCCCGCAGACACTTGCCGGAGTGTGTCAGTTCCAGCGGGAGGAGCTGTGGCTTTCGGGTGCGTACAACCTGGAGAGAGTGAGCTCTTTGGGTTTGGTTGGTTGACTTTGACTAAACCTCGGCCTCTCACTTGTAAGACGGCCAGTGCACACCTACACGAGCTGGTGTGAGTGCACAGCCATTCAAATAGTGACCTCCGTGTGGCTGACTCGAGTGCACTTTCCCGAGGGTTGGATGGTAACGCTGTTGTCGCCATGGATTGATAATGCGTGCGTGAGGTGACCCTCCCCAAGAGCCCGGATGCTACGCAGAAGGAAAAGGGTCTCTCTCCGGTTATGAGCAGCTTAGATGTGAAATCCAATATAAAACCAAGTGTGCGTTTACATGACAGATGGTCAAATCCTTACGTTTTGCAGAACGTTCGATGTTCGTTCTTCACATGACCGCTATTGCGGGCATATGGTATGTGCACTAAATGAGACGTGTCTCCTTTGGTTAGTTACTCAGATCGTAAAACTTCTTCAGTCTGGGACTGTCTTCCGCTTCACGTACATTCTCTCCTTCAAAGGAGAATTGAATAAAACAATAGTTGAATGGATGGATGGGCATTGACTTTCTTGGGGAAAAAAAAACCAAAACTTTGTATCTGATACTTTGGTTTGCAGGAGAATAAAGTATTTGATTCTGATTGGCCTTTAGAAACCAGGGCCCCCGAATATCCTCCTCGTTGAGGAGACAGGAAGCATTTATGTTCTGGCCTCAACCTGCTCCACAGAAACTTCTCCGTTACGTTTGTCCTCAAGAGATTCATTTATGATTAGATTTGCTTATTCTTTCAGAATGTCAACACGTGAGTAAGCAAGCGGTTTACTTTCCCCAGTGAAACAAATCCTGAGCCCTGATCTTTAGTAGATGTCTGAGAATTACGTTTTCAGTGTCTACGATTCAAACGTTCCTTCATCGCCACCTCCCTTCACCATTTCACTTTTTTACAGACTAGTAGTTTTCCTTGTATTATTTCTGATTCGCCTCCCTTGACCTTTGCTTTACTTACTAATCCAGGCAAATTTTCGTTGAATCAGATTCCACGATTATCCAAGGCCTGTCTCTTTTCCTAGAAGGTGGACTCAGAGAGCAATTCTAAGAAAATGAGATAATAAGAATTAGAAAACAAAACAAAACAAATTCTTTTTTTTTTTTAATGTTTCTTTCTGAGAGGCAGAGGGAGAGGGAGACACAGAATCCGAAGCAGCTCCAGGCTCCGAGCTGTCAGCACAGAGCCCGACGCGGGGCTCGAACCCGTGAACCGTGAGATCGTGACCTGAGCTGAAGTTGGTGCTCAACTGAAATGAGCCATCCAGACACACCTCAACAAAACAAATTCGAAGCTCTGACTGGGTCCAGGGCAGACACGGACGGTCCTCATTCCTGAGCCTTCTCCATCTGCAACACGGGTCAGTGTAGGGCATCCTCAGTGCTCCCCAAGATTCTCAGGCCTCAAAGAGACCTCTTTTCGCTCGCCTTCGCTTTTTGTGGCAGCGAGGTGGGCCCCTGGGAATTAATACACGCTCACCCAAAAATATGCACTGAAAGGACTGCTTTGTGAGACTAGCAGAAATTCGACCTAGGCCTCTCATTCCAAGCATCTCCCTTACTAGACCTGTGCAGACATCCTGTTACTGCATAAAATACAACACATTGGTAAACATCACAGTTTCACATAATGGTCACGACTTAGTCACTCAAAACGATTTATCGGAGACGTGGATACACAGCACGCCCTGCTTTTACCTTTGAGGCTCATATGTTACCTTTAAGGAAATGTCTTTTTCTGACTTCTTATTTGGAGGTTTTTTAAAGGTCTGAGTACTACAGCTCTTGGTTTGTGTTCTCATATGTGGTTTGATAATACTCAGCACTCTGGTGTCTTTGTCTCTTCTTTGGCGAGAGAGGACTGTAGGTTTTGGACTTACCCTCATTGCTAGTTTCTTTAAAGAATGTGGATTCCTGGAAATGAGATCAAGTTTCTTTACTCTCCCTCTTCTAGCTTCTCTTGTAAACTTCCCTTTTTTTCATTGTCCAGCACGACCTGGAACCTGCCAGCTCGCTGCTCTGAATCGTAATGATTTTTGCAAACTGAACGTCACCTTGAGCTTAGGAGAGGTGCGCGTTAGAGACTGCTGCTTTTAGTGAACGTACGGTCGCTGACATTTGCTAAATCTGACCTGCACGCTGGGGTGGATGGGAGAAGGCTGGCTAAGATATACAAAGTGCAAGTGAGTAGATAGGGAGCAGAGCCATGCCTGGCGTTTCTGGGGGAGGAACGTGGCGTGGCCGAGAATGCCCAGTACTGGGTTCTGGGACCAGAGCCTAGGGGTGACACCAGTGACTCATCGCTCCGCTTCGGGGGCTAAGCCTGCTGTAATCATGCCTGCTGGGAAGTACAGCAATCTGGGTAAGATTGAACTGGCTACAGATAATGGGACCAAAGAGGAGATGCTTGCATCTGAATTGCAGGGACGTCGTATGGAAGCTGAGAGAAGGAAGAAAAAAAAGAAAAAGACCTGTGAGTGATTGTTAGTGTCACCCGCATCACAGGTAGATGTCTCTTCTTAAGAGATGTGGCAAGTTTAGAATAAATAACAAGGAAATACAAGTGGTTTTTTCAGACAGCGATGAATGCCTTCTTTTTTCACATCTGAAGTGGCATATCGTGTGAAGTGTCTTCAACTTCATGTCTGAGATGGCAGGAAGGTGACAATGCGTTGATTTTTGGCAGGGAATGGAAAGTCCCAAGATACGCCTTGAAATCTGGATGTTGTTGTTTCCAGACGATCACTGGCATTTTTGTAAAATACGAACACCTTCCTGAAGGTCAGCGATCCTCAGATAAAAGGACAGGGCAACAGAGCCATGCGGGTCATGCACCTTTTCTGGAGGGGGTCATGTGCCTTTTGGCATTTTGATAGTCACGTGGACACACAATGTTGCCTACAGCAAGGGCACCATGAATGCTGGGTTTGGGTGAAGGGAAATGTCTGTGGTCCGTGGCAGCCAGGATCTGGGCCCTCCGACAGTGTTTATACAAAACAAACGTGTGTGCCATTGGTGGGCACACGTGGGCACGCCTGGAGGGGCCGTTGTAGAGTCATAAAGAAGGCGAAACTCTTCCAATCTGTGTTCAATACGTGCTCCTCAAAGACAACCCACGCTAGGCTGGAAAGCTTTGGTGCCGCCCCTCTGAGCAGACCTGGGTCTCTGCTGGGTCCCTCATCCGATCTCGTAACATCCATCAACACGTGTGGACACCGATTCTCTATTGTTTCTTATTTCTCTAAAATAAAAACTAACTGTAGAAACTTCATTTTATATTATCTCAGTGGACACAATGCCGGGATAGGTAATGTCAAACCCTTTCAACAGGTGAGGAGAGGAAGACTCAGAAATACTAGGTAATTTACCTGCGATGGATTTTTCCAGCATCAACTTGTGATGTTGGTATTTCCAAGAGCCTTCTTCCCAGTATATATGGTTCTGGGACAGCATTGGCCGAAAGTGGGGTGGAGAGAGATTTAGGAGGTGAAAGGAAACAGCGGTTGGAGGTGGTGACAGAGAAGGGGAGCTACCAGGGGGGCCTCACGTTGCCTTCCCTGACCCGTGTCCAACTCCCTTCCCGGCTGCCAGCCGCGCTGACCAACAGGGACCCCAGGGCCACCAAATGCTTGGCTCTTCTCTACAGAAAAGACCCCTGGGCCACACCAGATGCTGCAGCTCTCTTGTACAGACCTTTACTTCCCCATCTGTACCCAGAAATGGGGCAGGTCTAATTCCTGTAATAGATTATCACTCTGTAAGAGTCATGGCTTTAACTCTCCAACCTGAACGCTGGCTGTACGCTCCCGTGGCTTTCCAGCTTTCTATGCTATGGAAACATTTGGTTTTTACCATATATCACTGTATTCTTCTGCATTAAGATTTCTCCTTTCTTACTTATCTATCCTGTGTTTTGTGTGCTCATTTTTAAAGGCTTTTTTTCCTGAAACATGGTGCCCTGAGCTAAAGATTGAAGAGTCAAGGGTAAGGGTGGAAATCCCCCATGGGTAGAAAGCCCATGTGCTTTGTAAGACTAACATAAATAGCTCCTTATAACTTTCTAAATGGATTACCACCAGTCTGCGGAGAAAGCCTGATTTGATGGGAACTTGAAGGAACCCATCCTGGAATTAAAGATTCACGCTGAAGAATTCGTAATGGTCAGTCTAGCTAGATAGAGATCTGTCGGTTTTGTTGATCTTCAGAGAACCAACCTTTACCTTCGTTAATTTATTGCTTTTCTACTCTCTTCTTCCTGCTCTGTCCTTTATGTCCTTCCTCCTGCTTGCCTTGGGTGACGTTTGTTCTCCTGCCAGCTTCTTAAGTTGGGATGTTAGGGTATTATTTGGAGGTCTTTTCTCTTAATATAGGCATGTACAACTTAGGCATCACCTAAGTTGTGGTACGTTGTGTTTTCATTTCCATTCAGCTCCAAGGATTTTGTCATTTCCCATGTGATTTCTTCTTATTTGTTAGTGTGCTGTTTCGTTTCCATATATTTGTGTCAATTTTCAGTTTTCTGCCTCTTCCTGATTTCTAGATTCATTCCACTGTGATCAGGAAATATATTGGTATGATTTTCATCTTTTAAATGTCTTGAGACTTGTTTTGTGGCCTCGCATACGGTCCACCCTGGAGAACGTTCCACATGCACGGAGGGGCACGTACGTCCTGTTGCTGTCGGCGGGGAGAGCTTGTGGAAGAGACAACAGACTCGGGCTTCCCACACCTTCTTTTTCTACCTGGAGACGCCACATCAGATATCAGCATCTACTGTTTACAGCATCAGCTATGTAAAGCATCAGCATACAGAGTGTTCGGGCTGTCTGCTTTTTAAAATGGCCCATCATCCCAGACCAGAGACCGTTCAACCGACGGCATTCCTCACGATTGTGGTAATTACTGAAAATAACCACGTGTGACCATGCTTTTCAACTGGAATAGCACTTTTTCTTATTTCCCATTTAGGGCCCTTTTGAAATTTGCACGTAGAGCTAACGATGGGCACAGCTTCCGAAAACACTGGACTCACTTCTCTCAGGTGTCTGTGTCTGTGGGCCTGAACTAATTACCTCCGAGGAGCCGAAATAATGAGTAGAAATGATCACTCCAGCACAGAACACTTCACCACCCCGTCCCCAGCGTGCTGAGAGGGGCTCGCGTATGTCATGTTCGCGTACTGATCCGAGGTGGTGTGGCGCAGGGGACGGGGTGTGACGAGGTAATATAAGGCACTCCGGGTGTGCCTGGTATATATAATGAGCCTTTAGCACAGGGTCGTATTTTTACCACTGTTAAAAGTTATTCTTTTGGATTGTGAGTCTCATGATCTTTACGTGCTGATCATCAGATCCTCCTTACTCTAAACATCACACCTCCTCTCTCTGACCATCAGACCCTTGTCTCTCTCTGACCATCAGCCAGCCATTGAGTGAGTCTTAAGCCAGCTGCCGGTGGCATTCATGGACAGATCTTTGTTGTTTTTCTGTCCAAACAATCTGTGCCTGAAGCCTGAACTGACGAGAGACACCAGAGTTATTTATAGCAAGGAAGAGAGGCATCTCGAGGGAAGCGAACTACAATAGAATGTAAACTAACAGAATAACAAACGTATAAAGAGTACGCACCCCAACCGACTGAATTGCCTTCGGTGATCCCCAAAGCCTTCTGTGTTTGACTCATATCAAGTAATTACATCGGGAGATAACTGCTTACCTCCTGTGCTGCGCTCCCACGGCCGGCATGGCTTCTTCCTTCAAAGTGAATTTCAGGGCTTGCTTTGGGGCAGTGCTGTGAACTTGTCCTGGTTGGTCTAACTTTGGTGGAAGCTCGATCTCACAACTCTTCCTTGAGCATTTGATCAACATTTACATGGAGGGATTTGGTCTTAAAATTGTTAGGCAGATAGCTCTTTTTGTTTGTTTGTTTGTTTCCAGCAAGAATGAATGATATTTTACAAGCTGGGCAGTCTGCTCGGCTTCTTCTTTACTTTCTGAGAGCTGTCTTCTCCCAGACTAACTCTGCTCTTTCTTTGTGGCCCACGGCACTGGGAGGCACTAGCTGCATTGGGGTTATGTTGATGAATGAGGAGGATGAGGTGTGCATTCCTTCAGCAAACACCGCTGAATGCTTGCTGTGTGCTAACCATGGAGCGACCTACCAGGGACCCAGGAGACGGGATGGGGCGTGACGCCTCACGGGGCTCATTGTCTCCCTTGTTTGCTTGCTTCCTTGTTGCTACTTCGTCTCTCCCACTCTTTTCCGACTTGGGTATCAGTATGAGGACATGTATAGAGTGTTGGGATGTGGGATGATGACACGGGAGAGGGAGTTAAGGAAGGAAGACCACTTGTGGGCTGACACCTCACTGGGGTTGAAAGGATGAGAAGGGGCTGGTCTCCTGACGAACTGTGAACAGGAGGGGAGGAGGAGAGTGAGAGAGAATGGGGGCGGGGGCGCATGTTCCAGAGGCATCTCCCAAGGGCTTGGAGGGAAGGTGCATGGCTCATTATGGGACATGGGAAGCTGGAGTGGGTGCCACAGAAGGGGTGACAGCAGACAGCAGGGCTCCAAAACCCGGGTGTAAGGAGTTGGCACGTTATTCTCGATGCCATGACGAGCCACTCAAGTGTTGTAAGCAGGCGGTGGCAGTGCAGGTAGGAAGGGGAAATGCTTCCAAAATATCCAAAATAAAAGAAAATTGCTGATGGATTTGATCTGCGGGTGGGGTGGGAGGTTAGGGAATTCATGATGCTATCTGTGCTCCGGGCTGTCTGAGCAGTCTGTTTAATGTTGACACCATCATCTATAATGAGAAGACTGAGGGAAGGGGCAGGTTTCTGCCTGTGGAGCTGGGTACCCGGGAGAGGGTACCCGGGAGAGGGTACCCACGCAACCATAGGTTGCAATAATGGCAACGCTATGCATATGGCACTGAGAGAAGAGGCCCAGACTCAAATAAGACATGGGAGGAGTTGGCCTGCCTCTGGGCAATATTTGGAGGGAAGTAATGACCCATCACACCTAGGAAGAAAAGGCTGATAAAAAGAGAGAAGACCCTTAAGATTCCAACAGAGGAGACTGCAGAGGTGTGTCTGCTGGGGTGGGAGACAAAAGGGTAAGGCGAGGACAGAAATGTGCCCCTTGGTTAGTGTGCAACACGGAGGGCTTTGGAGACACTAAGAGAAACAACTTCCTGCCAGTTCACTAGAGTAGTGGAAATCAAAGCTGGATTAGCATTCACTGAAGGGTGAGTGGGGGGGGGGGGTGTGAGGAGGGAGGGACAATACTGTGTGGACTGCAAGAGACAGTGCTGGGGAAAGAAGCCAGGAATGAGGCAAGTGGCCTGCCAGGACCAGCTGAAGACACAAAATGGAATTTTCTGAAGTCCTTTCAAAATTCTATTTGCTTCCCCTCATATACTGCCTCCTTCTGAAAACTACTATAGACCAGATTGTATGCATTGGATTGTGTCTTAGCTTTACTTCTGTTAAATAAGATACAGTCACGTTAGAGAAAAACATAACTATAAGACATAATTAGATGATGCGTAGATTCCCAAGGCAACTATTAGAGAGCTGTGCGCCTTTGTAAATGTATTAAACACCACGTTGGCGGGCGCTGAGGGAAAACGGTGAATGTCATGTGGAGAGTCAATCCTTGCAACATGACTTCTTACAAGAAGGTTATCATTCCCACCAGCCATCGATAGGGTACACGCATTGGTTATTTTAGCAGTGGACAAAAATGGAGTTACACTGTTACTCATTGTCTTTTGCTGGCCCAGGTTAGGTGTGATGGCTCCTTGGGTTGAGAAATGGTGCCCTGGCTGGAGGCAAGAGTGAAGATTGCGGGCTCACATCACAGGTTAAAACAGAAAAGATCTAGGGCACCTGGGTGGCTGAGTTGGTTAAACGGCCGACTTCGGCTCAGGTCGTGATCTCACAGCTTGTGGGTTCAAGCCCCGTGTCGGGCTCTGTGCTGACAGCTCGGAGCCTGGAGCCTGCTTCCAATTCTGTGTCTCCTTCTCTCTCTGCTCCTCCCCTGCTTGTGTTCTCTCTCTCTCTCTCTCTCTTTCTCTCAAACACATATTTTAAAAAAACTAAAAAGAAAAACAGAAGAAAAAAAACAGAAAAGATCTTTGTTCTGTTGGAGAGAGCCTAGAAGTAATAGGTCACAAGGAGACCATCTTGTAGATGATTTTGCAGAGTCGTAAATTGTCTCCCTATTTATGAAAATATCGTAGTTCATCTACGAAAATATCGAAGTTCATCTTCACTTTGACCTAAGTGCTCCCTGGCTTTGTGAGGCATGGTTAGTTGAGCCCTCAGTCTTGCGGTTGCCCCAGGAATTCAATGAAACTTTATGTCTGCAATGACCAAATTGCGATTTTTATATGGATGAAGTATTCACCGCAGTATCCCCAGAAAATAAAACCAGGAATAGACTGGACAAAGGGCTATTTTTAATATAGCTAAGTCCTTGATAGGGGTCATTGAACTCGAAGACAAAGTATGAAGTCTATCAGCCAGAGATTTGCAACTTGTTTGAAATTCACTTTGGTTCAAGGAGAGGTAGCAGAACTACTGAGAAATTGTCACCAACATAAAGAGAATTGACATTTAGCTGGTTCAGTATGCAACGGTGAGATAGAGCTAAGTCGAACTGTTGTAAGGGGATCCTGACCTATAAGTAAAGTGACCATATAATTGACCATCCAAACAGGGTACAGGGAGGGGAGAGATGGGAGCTATTAATACTCATGTCGAGACAACAGGCATGAACTTGGCCGCCCTGGGAGACGCCGGGATGTGTGTCTCCCTGCAGAGATGTCCCGTTTGTGCGAACATTTTGGTTGTGTCCTCCCTGACATGAAAGATGAGAGCCCAGGACACTGCCCTCGTGGTAGATCAGTTAAACATTTCCTCTCAGGTTTGTTTCCGAGGTTAACAGGAGAGCAGTTTCAGGGGCTTGCACTGCAATTTGATACACAAATTTTAGAGGTTCTGCTGGGTTTTTGCCTCTCCTGTTGCTACCTGTTCCAATCTCTGCTTGAATTTACACCTGGAGATGTGGATGAAATGTGTTTGTGGCAGAATTAAGCCATTTCAAGCCTGGCTACAAAAGTTAAAGATATATACACGTATTTAAAACAAAACGAAACAAAAAACAAGGGGATTTGTATGCCAGGAAGAAAGCCCCAGCTCACGAGGCATGCCTCCTGAACATCCCGACTGTGCCATGAAAATGAAGACTTGATCGTTCTCATTTCTAAAAATCTCGATTTTTATTCTCTAGTCGTGCTGATTTTCTTCACTCGTAAACCCCAAGCTGCCTTAAACGATGCTTGCTGTCCTCATTTTCCACCTCTGTGGAAGATCCCAAGCCTGGGGTCGTGGAGTTAGATTTATAATTACTACCTTCGGTCGTGTGTGTCCCCTGTTCTTTTATTCCTTTGGAATTTCACTACTTCTTTTGGTAATGCTTTCCGCATTGCTGAAAAATGACACGTAATCCTAACTTTGCAGTCCTATCAGCTACTGCGGATACGGTTTGGGCATTTGATAGGTACTGAGTTACACTGTTCGAAGCAGTTACCTTAATATCTCAGAGCCAGAAACAAAACCAAACTGTAATCCCAGTGATTGCTGTGCACACTTTAAGAAAGCACTTGCCGGGAGAAAAGGGATGTCAAATATAGCACTTTTTTTTTTTTTTTTTTTGCCCGTGGCAGAAACGCATTACGTCTATTTCAGGTACAGCTATACAACGGAATTACAATCTTTGATGAGGAAGTTGAATCGTAAAACGGGCTTTACTCACGTTGGCGAATCCCCAGCGTGTTACTCTGTGAGCTGCTTGCCGTGCGTGAGGAGCGGACGCAGGTGACCTCTTTGCGGCCAAGCTCTGTCTTCAAGGACCGCTGTTTGCCGTTGCCTCCTGCCTTTCTGATTGTGCTGGGGAGTGGGGCGGGGGACTTGCTTCTTCCGTGGGCCCTGGGCCAGAATGGGATCTATTTCTGTCCAAGAACAAAGACAGATGCTCCCTCGGTGAGGCCGTTCTTTGTTGGACCCTGACTTCACAAGACGCTTTCCGGCTCTGACATCTGTGCTGTGGGAGCTGCTGGCCGAGCCACAGCGGTCCTACGGGAGGGCACCGGTTCACTTCTTTGTAGAAACAAGCTCAAGTCCTCGTCCTACGAACACAAAGATACGGGGCTCAGAATTGTGCTTGAGGGAGTGGGGAGGGGAGAGATGGGGGACTGAGGGCACGAGAGGGCACCTTCGCAGAAGGACACAGGGTGGCATATGGCCAGGGCCACCGGTGCAGTGTGGGCCCCCACTGGCTCGGCCGGCACTGGGACATCTTCATATCCCTGCGGTTTACTTCAGTGCATGAGCCTTTCCTCCTGGGAGGGGCTCTGGAGCGGTGTCCTGAGTGATCTGTTAACAGTGAATTGGGGGGCTCAGGCGGTTAAGCGCCCGACTCTTGGATTTCGGCTCGGGTCACGATCTCGCTGTTCATGAGTCGGAGCCCCGCGTTGGGCTCTGTGCGGACGGCACGGAGCCTGGTTGGGCTTCTCTGTCTCCCCTTCTCTGCACGCTTTCTCTCTCTCTCTCTCTCTCTCTCTCAAAATATGAAAAAAGAAAAAAAGTGAGTTGGCACCTGTGACAGCAGCCACGCCTCCGGACGTGTAGCCACAGGCACCCTCAGCAGGGGCCCAAATCGTAGTTTTCCTGCCTGGTCTCCCTGAGCCTGGGAAGTACGACTGCACCATCACTCATGCAGCGGGAAGCAGTTCGCCAGCTGAGGATTTTCCAGGCTTTACTTGAATAACCCCAAGATGCAGCATATTCCTCTCTGGGCAGGAAAGCAGGAGGAAGCAGTGGTCATTGGGCTTGGCGTCTCCTCTGCCTCGTTGAGGACACCATACCCTCATCACGGATCCTTAAGATCTGTCTTCCTAGTCCTCTCGTCCCCCCCGCACACCTGGAAGCTTCCTCCCGCCAACATGCTGTGTTTAGAACCCTTCCACCTTGGCGAGTGGTGGTCGTGTAACCCAGAGCGTGTCTGAGAGAGGGATCACGGGAGCTGGAAGCGGTCTTGATGCACATTTCTTCCCTTCCATTCATTGGAGTTGGAGTGACTGATGGGCCATGGGCAAGGTCATCTACCAGCTAGCCAGAGCCAGATTGCCCCTCGGCGTGAGAGCTCCGAGCTGGTCTAGATGGTGGCTCCCTGAGAACCCAGGGCTGGATACTATCAAAACTGTGGGCTGGAGTTCTGGTGGGTTTTGTTTCTTCGTTTTGATGCTGACACCGGGATCTGGGATTCTTTTTTGAAGACAAAGCTGCCGAGCCCCAAGTGACAGGTGGCCAAACCTCAACCCTCCAGCCTCCCTCCTTCTCCCTCTCCTTTAAGCTGAAGACACAGGCTATTCAGAGAGGTCGCCGTTTAGACTTCCGTTGTAAATATAAACAAAAGCGTAAAGGTGTCAGTATAAATAGGACTTCACAATACAAATGACGTAAAGCGAGAAGAGACTGTACAAATGTGGCAAAGACAGCTCTGGACAAATCGCCCTGGAGAATGCCTGGGACAGATGTTTTCAGGTCATTCTGGAACACACTGCCTGTAGAGGAAGAATTCTTTTTGTAAAGTGTGGCAAGAATCAACATGAACACAAGCAAGGCAGCGTGTTTTAATAGACAAATGAGTGAGTTAGAAATCAGTAGGGAGCAGATTCAGACTCAAGGGCCGGAGGTCCTAACCCAGGGAACTGGGACAGACCACTCAACTTCCCGGGTCTTAGGTTTCCAATGCAGGAGTGGGGGGTAGACGAGATCTCTATTCCACAGGATGGCCGAAGGTGTTATGTTGGGGGGCAACGATGATCAAATAAGCTTAAGGATTTCTGGATTCTGTGCAATTGAATTTACTTATTTGTCCTAAGACCGAGAACCTATCTTAATCCAATAGGAAATAACAAAACTCCCCGAAGGGAACATGGCGTGTCGTCTAACCCAACTTACGTGACCAGGACGTCTTTTTTTCCCAAGGAGTATATGGTGTGACTGATGCTCCACTAGACCCGTGTGGGGAAAATGGAATAAATGGCCTCAAAGGCCTTTCCTCTTCTGGCATTCCCTGGCTATGTCTGCCCAGAAGAGCCAAAAATTATATGTCATAGGTCCTCATTGCTAAATCAAATCAAAGCTCAGTATGATTAGTAAGGCCTGTTTATAAATAGGTCATCTCTTCAGCTGCTTCCTATCTTTTGTTCTGTAATTACACTGTGCATCAGGAAAGTTATCAAAATCCTATTTGGAGAATATTGGATTAGCAGAATGTTTGATTAAATCAATAATTGGACTGGTAAGGGACTTTTCTCATACTAATTACATCTAGACGCACCAGTGTTGTCTGTGGGGATAAAATGTGAAGCTTTGTTCATTATGGAAATGAAGATAATTTGAAGAAAAATATTTTGAGAAGGTGCCTTCCGGATTCTTCCTCAGAAGTGTCTAATGGAGAGATACTCAAGGAGAAAAGGATAGAAGTCTCGTGAAACTCTGTATAAATTCTAGTTATAATAGAAATGAGTTCAAGTCATAAGCTGTGTACTCCTCTGAAAAATGAAATGTTGGCATGAAATTTTAAAAATAAATTGGACCTTGCATTTTTATGTGGACACACTTCTTTCTTTTCCCAATGAATGGAATTATTAATTATTAATGGAATGATTAATGGAATTAATTATTAATTATTAATGGAATGAATTATCCCAAGGATAATATCCTTGAAGGAAAACGATGGGAAGCAAAATGTTTTGCAAATTAGAGTCAGGCCTTATTTACTTTCTTCCTAAATTTAACCTGGGTGCGAGAAATATTTTCCTTTTCTTTTTTTTTTTTTTTTAAATTTTTTGAACGTTTATTTATTTTTGAGAGACAGAGCACAAGTCGGGGAGGGGCAGAGAGAGAGGGAGACACAGAATCCGGAGCAGGCTCCGGGCCCCGAGCTGTCCGCACAGAGCCCGACGCGGGGCTCGAACTTACAGACCGTGAGAGCACGACCTGAGCCGAAGTCGGTCGCCCAACTGACCGAGCCACCCAGGTGCCGCAATAGTTTCATCTTTTATGCGTTGAATTCCAGATCTTGATGTTCTACCCGGTCACGATATCTACCGAGACAGAAATCACTGAACTCAAACCTCCGTCAGCACTCATTATCAGAGAATAGCTGATTGATTTGCTGGTTTTACTGCTGGCGCCTCATTGATCTGACTAAGTATTCCCCCTGGCCTGCTAAATATATTCTGTAGCGATCAGGCGAGGTTTTCGATGCCTCTGAAGGGAAATGAGACTGCAGTTGTGGCGCGAGATCCGGCTCTCAACTTGGCGTCACCCCCTGGGGAATGAGTAGGCAGTGGCTGTGTGTTCATGGCGTCAGTGTCCCTCTTTCGTCCTCTCATGTCCTCCTCCGTTCCCATGGCCACTCATTGCCTTTCAGTGGTCTCGTAAGAGGCCCCCTCCTACTCCTCCGTCAGTGCGTTTCGTACTCTGCGGCCCGAAAGGACGCTCCGTGTCTTCACGTCTTCTGTGGATTTCCATTGCCTTCACGACAAGGTCTCCGTTGTCGTCAGCGGCAAGGAGCCTTCCACCACGGGGCCCCCGCCAGCTGCCGCCTCCCTCACCATGCCACCAGTATCCTGCACACGTCAACTGTCTGGCACAACTCCCCACTCTCGGGATACACTGTGTACTAGCAGCTCTCTGCCCTTTGTTGGGTGGTGTTCTCTTTCCCCGGGATGATTGGGCCACACTTCTCTTCCAGCAGAAACGTTGCTCGTCATTCAAGTGCCAGCTCGCGTTCGCCGCTCGGTAATGCTCTCCTACCGGTGTGTGAAACAGCTGGTCCCTCCTGTGTGCCTCATGTTATGTTGTGGGCAGCACCGGTGTGGGTCTCATGCATCTGTCTGTCCCTGGTTCATGAACACTGCACAGAGACGCAGAGAAACAGGGAGAGACAGGGGACGTAATCATAGTAGTTAGTTATTCTCATTATCATTGATACAAATACGTATTTAAAAAAAGGTAGCTCTGGGCTACCGTATTAGGCCTTAAAAATCGTATCTCCCTTCATCTTTAAAATATGTCATATTATACCTCACAGGTAAAGAACAGGTTCATGGAAATGAAATATAATCCTAGGGGCGCCTGGGTGGCTCAGTCAGTTAAGCGTCTGACTTCGGCTCAGGTCATGATCTTGCCATTCGTGGGTTTGAGCCGCGCGCGTCGGGCTCTGTGCTGACAGCTCAGAGCCTGGAGCCTGCATCGGATTCTGTGTCTCCTTCTCTCTCTGCCCCTCCCCTGCTCACACTCTGTCTCTGTGTCTCTCTCTCAAAATAAAAAAACATTAAAAAAACTAAAAAAAAAAAAAAATTTAATCCTCAAGTTACCACAGCCAGTGAGCTATTGATCTGGGACTTGTCCCTCTCTCCTGTGTCTTCAGTGCGATCCTGTCTAATCGTGTGTGTCTTCCCAGAGATTAGTCCGTGCACATTGTGGCTACTGGAATGATTTTGCATAGAACTGAAGGGCTTGCTGTCAGGGGCCGAGTCCTTTGTTAGGAGACGTAAGGATAGTCCCGGGAAGTAGAAGAGAGGATGGCCATCCTGAGGGGGCTCCCAAGCCGCAGGTGGGAGGCGAAGTGAGAAAGTTCTTTAAAAGTGGACACTGGATGGCACCAGTCGAATGTGAAGCCTCATGCTGGTGGGAAGGCACAGCGACATTATTCTCCTTCAACTCCTAACTTCGTTGTTTTTATATAATTTGAAATCAATCAAAGAATAGATAAAGCAAGAAAAATGCAGGTCTTCAACAGGAAAGATGAGAGGGTGGGGCGCTTCGCAATCCGAGGTGGCAGGTTCCCCGCTGTATCTGGGACAGAATGAGGTATTTCAGTAGTGGATTCGACTCCGTGGGGCACACGCGACCTTTCACTTCCATAAGCTCAGTGACTCATTCTCCCGGCATAGACTTGGCTTTATCCCGGGGAGGCAGAGGACCAACTCGGTGGTGCCCCCAGAACCACGCAAGTCTCCCCCAGGCTCCATCGACCCTGCGCTGCGTCTGCTAATTAGGTCCACGCCTCTGCTCAGCAGCCTGCAAATGTTGGAAGAGCTTCCAAACCCAGAGTTTATGGAGACTCACGCCTGGAAGTTCAAAAAGCCTAATTCGGTTTCACCCTGGGCAGCGCTGCGACTCAGTACAATCTTTATATTTAGAAATGTTTCCTCCCTCAGTAGGCAGTTTGGGGGTGAATCAGTGAGAGGTGTAGTTTCCCGATGTCACCCAGGGGAACCCCGAGGATGCAGCGAAACAAGGCTCACTGTCCCTTTGCTCTTTGTTGTCTGGACACTCTTCCTCTTGGGGCTGAGACTGGTCCTTCCAGTGCAGAAGCCCAGGGAGGAATCAGAACTTTAATGTTAGAAGTCTCTGGAATTACGATCTTGTGCTCGTTCCCTTGACTCCTTTACAATACGTTATTAGATTCATTCACCGAGTGGGGAGAACATCAGCATGCGGTGTGGAGTTGCTCGAGGAGAAGGAAGCAGATGCTGTGAGAGCATGGCAGGATTCCCAGATTTGCTTCATCCTGCTGGCTTCCTTCCTCATGGTTTGATTCCATTCAGTTCCAGGTCACATCCTGGCCCCTCCGTGCTGACAACATCACATGGTCAGACAGGCACAGAACCCAAGTGTGGGAATCTGGTGCAATTTCTCTTCCTCAAGTAGTCTTGTACAGTCTGGCTCCTGCTGGTGTCTCCTACTTTCACTTCCTGTGAGCGTGCACTTCCTGTGTGGGCACACTTCCTGTGTGGGCGTTTATTTCTTATGAGCGCACGCTTCCTACATGGGCATTCATTTTCTGTGAGTGCACACTGCCTGTCCGGACATTTATTTTCTGTGAGCACACACTGCCTGCGTGGATGTTTATTTCCTGTGAGCGCACACTTCCTTCATGGGCATTCATTTCCTGTGTGGGTACACTTCCTGCGTGGGTACTTCCTGTGAGTGCACACTTCCTGTCTGGGCATTTATTCCCTGTGAGCACCCCATTCCAGCGTGGGCATTCATTTCCGGTGAGCGCACACTTCCTGTGAGCGCACACTTCCTGTGTGGGCACTTCCTGTGAGCGCACACTTCCTGTGTGGGCACTTACTGTGTATACACTCCCTGTGAATGCCCACCGTTGTTCACTCTCCCGGCGACTGCACACTTCCTGTGTGTACTCTGTTAACCTTAAAAATAAAATCTGCTGGTTATTTTGCCAGCAAAAATGGATTTATTTGGTAATAGTGGAGAACTGCAATCCTGCAGAAGCAAAGCAAAACCACAGGCAAGTCTGGGAGAATAAAGGAGAAGAGGCTCTTTTATAGAGGAAAGGGGGACGTCGGGAAGGCTGCTGTAAACTAAGAGTTCATTGGAGTAAACTGGACGTTCACAGTATAGCGGCTTCTCATTGGCTGAGCTGTGACTGTCCCTCATTGGCTGGGCTGTTGCCGGGGGAGGAGGAAACCTTCCGTCCTCCTGCAGGGATAGTAGAGTGCTGTCCTCTGCAAGATGCTCCAGGAGTTGGGTCTACAATTGACGAGGAGTGCGGGAGATGAGAGCGCCCCCTGCCGGCCTCCTGACTCCATTCTGAACAAAGTTTCCTTTTCTTAATCTTCGCAACTCTTACCTCCATACTCATTCGAGTGACAGTGGTCCTTTTGTCGCTGGGACATACCAGATTCCTTACCAGTGAGAACCTTTGAACGTGCTGCTTTCTCAGGCTTTTACCCATCTTATTCTCAATACCAGTTCGTTCTTCAGATCTCTCCTTAAATATTGTTGGTCTCCCTGGGGTGTGCTTTCATTGAGACCTGTGTGTTTCTTTGTTCTTCCCAATAAAGGAAGGATCACTAATTTATGACAGTTGCGGTCTCCCCCCACTAGATGACAGGTTCCAGGCGTGCAGAACCATTGTGAGCCACTCTGGTGTTCACCGAGTGTTTCTGCACTGAATGGATGTATGACAGCTGGGGTTTCTCTCCTTCAGCGACATCATTAAATTTAAATATGGGCGTGGGTATTTTTAGTATGCATCTTTAACAAGTCCAATTTGTGTAAACGTGTACAACCTATCGATTTCTCTGCAAGTGGACTGACTTGTGAGCCTGTTACCGAATCTTTACTCCAGATTTTTGGGAAGGTGGAGACGAGGTCTCACTTCGCTTCCTTTAGGCTGATAGCAGTGTTTTGTATCTTTTTGTCAATACCTGTTCAGACACACATCCTTTGTGAAACTCCTAAAATCCTTTCGAAATGCTCTCACGAGCCCTTAAACACATCACTTCTCCCTTATTACCCAGACACTTCAGACCTTGAGGACTGCTTTTGGAAGTCTTGATTCGTAATTCCTCAAAAACAGTTTTGAGAAAAATAAAGAACAATAAAACGTTATTACTAGAACCTTGGAACCTTGTGAAAGAAGATCCGAGTCAGAAAATGTAGGCAGAGACTGAGAAAATATTTAGTAGAAGGTCTGCCAGAACGGTTCAAACATAGTATTATTCCAGCCGGTGAGTGTGGCCCATAAAAGTCCACTCCCTGAATATTCCAGTCACAGAGCCGTGTGCTCAGTGAACGTGCAATTTACCTGTAAACAGAGGTGTTAGAACTGCCTTATCTTGTCACAGTGTAAACCCACTCAACACATTGTAGGAGCACAATGTGTTGAGGGGCATTCAGCCCCTTCCTGATAGTGCCTTACAGCCCTCTAAATTGTTTATTAGGGGAGAGAAATGCCCAGAAGACTTCTTTGCTTCCACTCCCTTGAGGATTGCTGCTTCTGCCTTCTTTCATGGTGATCGTCTGAACTCAGCTGCATTTGCCTCTGGCTCGTCCAGGGTGGGGGCTGCCTCTTCGCATCCCCCGAATAGCCCTCCTTTGAGTGAAGTCCTTGCTGGAAATCGGCCTCCTCCCCAGCCACCGTCCATCTCTCCCTCCACAGCCCACTCATGCCTTCTTTAAAATGCATGGGCACCGTTCAAGGCTCCCGATTCAGAGCTGTCACACAAAAGCAGAATCATAGAAGCGGACAATCCTGGAATATGGAGGGGTCTCAGTGACGCCTGACCCCAGTCAGTGCTTCCGCCCCAAACCCTATCCCAGTGATGAAATAGGGTATTTCTATACAGAAGTGAACTCTCCGAAGGACAGAGTTACAGTACAGATACATACATCACGGAACAGGAAAGAGCCATTTGGCTGGTGTCAGATTCTCTGCCAAGGGTCTGTGTTGCTCTTGACACAGGGAGAACCATGCTGGGGGAGGTGAGTGGGTAGGATGCGATTATCCGTATTGGAAAGAGCCCAAGCCCCCTGGATTAACACACACCTTCCCTGTTGAAGAAAGCGCCCTGGGAATGGCCTTACCGCTGGCTACCAGGCCCTCCATTTCTCCTCTCACAGGACACCGAGCCAGCATACCTGGAATGTCGCTAGTGATCTACACCGAGAATGGCTGTGGTCTGCAGGGGTGTGATCAGTGTGGCTTCTTCCTCCCAAAACATTGGCCCGTGTTTTGGCCTCCTTGCCTCAACTTAGGATGCATTGTGTTCTCATATTGCCCCCGAGGTCTTAGCTGATGCAGCTTCTGGGATCTGGGGTTAGTCTACCCAAGCCCAAGGTCTCTCTCGGAGAAAAGAAATAGACCAATATCCATAAACCGCCAACCGGGCTTCTGCTCCCCTGTCTGTTTCTTCGAATCCATACCTCTTCTTTGCAAACGAGGTGTTTTTATGAACAGAAAATATGTGGACTTTACTGCCTCACTGACTCTCTCAGAAGTTCATTAAAAGCTAGCACACATACCAATCAAGGCTTTTTATGAGATACTGCCAAGATGTTTCATGCGTACGGTGCCAATAAACATACTTCTCCAGAAGGAACCGGTGCTATTTATGTAAAGAAGACACTTAATTCAAGTGAGTGGAAATAGCAAATTAGGGAATGCTTGATTATGGCATTGAAGATGCTTTTTTTGGAATGAAGATATGATCTGGAAAACCTCCAGATGCTCAAAGCTTGAGGAGAGTCCGGATCAGGCAGGTAACCCCCTCTAATAGACTTGGATGGAGACTCATTCTGTGCCAGCACATTTCAGCTAGAAGGCTCAGAGCCGCAGGAGGGAGGCCAAGCTGACCCCTTTGACGTGTCAACAGTACGTCCACCGTCGTCACTGGAGGCCTTTGGTTGCAAGGATCGATTCCGATCCTCCGGGGACACAAGCGTATTGGATCAGCCATGAAACCAGTATCGTCACAGCCTAGACCTGTGGCTGCAGAGATAAGATAACGAAGGCCGGAAAGGGGAAAAAAAAAATGTCACCACGAGTTTGGTAGGGGGCATTTGCTGGCAAGCAATGAGTTGGACCATTTAGTTTTCTAAATTGTTTTTTAACGTTAATTGAACGAGGCAACCATTGACGTGAATCCAGTTCAACACAAAGAACATTCCGGGCCCGTCAAGCGACTGAAGCGAATGGACAGCATCACTTAGCAAATGCGTTATCAACAACTCAGGCCTCACGAGGAAACACCTGGGCCCGAAAAACCCCTCTTGTCACAGCAGCAGCAGCAGCCCGAATGACCGTGAATTCCATTGATGGGGTATCCTCCCTGTGCGACAGAGAGAGCCCTTGGTCTCTTCTAGGATCAGAGGGTGTGGGTGTCGCCAGACTCCTGAGAGTTTTCAGGCGGGGGAACGGGGGGAGGGAACACTGTCCCCTGGTAGAGATTTCCTGGACCCCTCACATGCTAAAGAGTTCAGTAGAATGGATCTGATTCATCAACTATTTCTCTGTTTCACAGAAGGTATTGTGCATTCTGGACACAACCACTAAGAAGTCTCCTTTGCGATCTCTTCTTCCCGTTGGCCATTCCTGACCCTCCAGGCAGCTCCCACAGCCAGTTGGCCTGAGACAGAGAGAAATGATGGCATTGCCCTTGGACACAGGAGAGACAGATACAGATGCTCGTTTGTTCTCATATCTGTGTGACCTTTGAGCCACAGTCCTGTCTCTCGGGGTGCAAACATTATTCACACACAATACCTACACTGGCTTCCAGTTCCTGCTTCCGGTTCTGGTTTTTCTTACCTACAGGTTCTTTGACCGTTCTCCTGAGTTCTGGGGTCAAGCAGTGACACATAGCCCTGCAGAGTTGAGAGTGTCAAAGTGTAGCCCATGGGCCAATAGCCATCAAATTCCTCTGAGATGTGAACTAGCCATGCTGGGGTAGCTCAGCCACTCTGTGATATCTTACAACTTGCGCACCATATCCTACCGTCTACACTGCTGTTTTTGATCTTAAATGTGCACTTGAGGAGCCCATTCAAAATTTGAAGCCCACACTTATGCTTTATCTGGTCTAATTAGAGATATCTTCAGTTATATGTGTGTTTCAGAAAGGGTCATCTCTGATTAAACAACCATGATTCTGTTAGCACACATCAACCCACATACAATAAGAGAACCCAAATATCTCAACATAATTGAATTTACTCACACCAAGTTTGCTCTGTAGGATTACATAAAATAGTCCCATAAACATGGGTAATTCTTCATATCACTTGCCTTATACAAATGCAAGGAGCTGATTTGAGGAATATTTGGAAATATAAGGAGGATAGGGTTAGTTAGTATCTTCCAAAATGCAGGTATATGTACACTAACCTAAATTATTTACCTAGCACGATCTAAATCCGTTGAGTTTTAGAAACAATACATATTTTTTTTTTAATTTTTTTGAGTTTCTTAATTTATTTTAGTGAGAGAGAGAGAGAGAACGTGAGCGGGGAAGGGTCAGAGAGAGACAGAGACGCAGAATCTGAAGCAGGCTCCAAGCTCCGAGCTGTCAGCACAGAGCCTGACATGGGGCTCAAACCCACGAACTGTGAGTTCATGACCTGGGCCAAAGTCAGACGCTTAACCGACTGAGCCACCTAGGCGCCCCTAGAAACGATATTTTTTAAAGGCTCACTTCTAATAATAACACAGTGATTAACCACAGTGATTGGAGGATTGCCTCAAAACCTTTTTGGAAGTAGGCAGAATATAAATAAATCAGCTGATACATAAATAAGATGCTTGAGGCTTTGCAGCCTTCTGGTTCTTCGGTTTTTATATATCGCATTAGAGATTGATCCCACTAAGTTTCCTCTAAAGTCCCTTTGATGTGGAATCCTGTGGCTTTTCTGTGGATCCTGGGTTAAGTTACGGGCCATTTGGCCGTTGACTTTGTTGGTAGTCTTTGGCAAAAGTAGAGTCCACTTTCCTACTGAGCTCATGTCCGGGCACTGAAGTGCTCTAGGATCATCCATGGACAAGCCCTCACATCTGGGGAGAGTGAATGTATGGGCCTTGTCAGCTGTAACAGCTCCGTACTGAGACAGTGATAAGCGGTTCTAGAAAGACATAATATGGCCTTCCAGCCCATTACGACGTCCCTAAACCTTCCTGGTGAGAAAGTACAGCTTGTTGGAAGAGTACCGAATGTACCTTATGACTCTTCTCTCTCTTGTCCTCCCAAGTAAGAGTTTCTTATTTCGCAGAGAGAGGCACGGGGGTCTGCCGTGCTTACTCTGAATTTGTTTCGTTTACTGCAATATCCCCATGACCTCGTGCTGTGCTCCATCTCGAAGTAGCCACTCAATAGATATTATTTGGACAGAGGAATGGAGGAATGAATGTCTGGGGTGCGTGTTCCTAAATACCTTGGGCCCCTGTATGTGTTTTGCAACGCGTCCGTTGCTTCTGCTTCTCCTAGCGGGGACCTTTATAAACTTGCCGCCCAGGATCCCCCACACAGCCCGTGTTAACCGTGCTGCTGACTGAGAAGTAATCACATTTACCCGCAAGCGTGTTTCTGTCCAGGCCCATTTAAAGTAGGGGGCGCATCCTCGTGTCACGAAAAGGAACCTTCGATAAAATATTTCTCAGTGGTCCCAGCCAGAAGACCCACCCTCGTGGCAGTCCTACAGGCAAGTAGCTGGAGGCGGGCAAGGGACTGGAGAAATGAGCAACTGTTTTTAACTTACCCGTTCGACTTATCAAGGCACTTGTGTTACAACAGCGTTTGGAGATCACGTACTGCCCTGCAGGTAGTGCCGATCGCTTGCTTGCGGCAGATCCAAGGGAACGGAGCCCGAATCCAGAAAGGGACGGTGGAAGACTCCAGCTGAACTTTGTGCAATTAATTAACCATCACCTATTCAGAATCTTCTCATTTGTGGCTTCGGATTGAAAGATACCATACTCCCAAGAAGGATACAAGGATCACCACAAGATAAATGGATAATGACCTCATCCTTAATTCATGCCACACGTACTCGGTTAAGTGGTTAGCATAAGTGATAGAGATAGTTATTTATAAGTAGACCAGTAGAAGAATATTTGAATGTAAGCGAGGCTAACACGATAGGCTGAATAATGGATAAGAAACCATTGTTTGGTTGGCATTCGATGATTTCCTTGGTTTGGGATTTGGGTTTCTAAACTGAACGTATAAAGCAAAGGGCCGGGGCTCAGAGAACACAAATATAAACAAAGATAGGCCCAGGTTTATTGTTTAGAACATGTGAAATCCTGCCATTTCCAGCAACGTGAACATAACTGGGGGGTATTATGCTGAGTGAAATAGTCAGAGAAAGACAGACATCGTATGTTTCCACTCATATGTGGAACTTGAAAAACTTCACAGAAGACCATGGGGGAAGGGAAGGGGAAAAAAATAGTTCCAAACAGAGAGGGAGGCAAACCCATAAGAGACAGAGAACAAACTGAGGGTTGACAAGGGGTGGGGGGAGAGGGAAAACGGGTGATGGGCATTGAGGAGGGCGCTTGTTGGGATGGGCACTGGGTGTTGTATGTAAGGGATGAATCATGGGAATCTACCCCCAAAACCAAGAGCACACTGTATACACAGTATGTTAGCCAGCTTGATAATAAATTATATTTAGAAAGTAAATAAATAATAAAAAATCTGATATAAAGGACAGAAACATCCCACATGTCCCCCAAAGTATGTATTCCACAAAGTATCCCACAGAAGCGGAATGTGAAAGCAATAATCCAACATTTTTTTTTTATCTTCTAACATTGGTAGTATTTACACACTAGTGAGTTTTGTGCCTTTCCTACTCAGATGAATATACGGCTGACTAACTTTGGTTGGGGTTTTCACCATGATTCATCCCTTCAGCAGGGTCTAGTCCTCCACTTGACGCAACTCTGGAAATTAAGTTCGTGTGATCTGTGCTTATCACTGAAATTGTTTCTTTCATGTTTGCATTTTTCTACTCATTTTTACCAAAAAAAAGTGAAATACGAAAGTAAAAATCACATCACCACTTATGTGGGGGGAGAAACCAAAGACGTTTGTAAAACTGACCTGCTGTCAGACCAAGAGCATCACGGTTCTTTCGCCAGCTACGAACACAGTGTCAGAGTGGAGGCACCGGGTCGGCCTTTCATCTGCCAGCACAGAACTGCTCAAAATGCAGATTGGTGTTAACGTCCAATGAACCCTCAAAAACATTCTTACGCTAGGTAGTGGGAAGAGACCGAAGGGCATAAGGAAGCTGCGGAAAGTTGCCTAGGATTTAGCGGTCACCATCTTCCTGCGCAGGCTTCCCGGTCGCGCGCCGTGGAAGGGTGCGGAGGTAGAGGCTGCCTCGCCGGGAGGAAACAGGCAGCTGATCCAGAGTGTGTTGTGGGGTGCCAGCTACATCCTCCTTGACTGACTGATCACAGTGCTTGGAAGTTCTAGATCAAGGCTCCTTGGTATACAGTCTTTGAGGGTGACAGAGCACATTGCTTTAATCCAAACCGTGACACTGTCCGTGGATTTGAAAGTCTTTGAGCGGGCGTACCCGGAGGGGTGTAGGTAGGCTCCAAAATGGCTTAATATTTTAATTTTGAAGAAGCAATAGATCTGTGAGGAAGAGAAAATAGAAAAGGCAGATAATCGATAAACTAAAAACAAGCAAGACAAGAAATGCAAATGGTGACCCATAACCTAATCATTCAAAGATAATCACTGTTAATGGTTGGGCAAATATTCCTCCTGTGATTTTCTAGATATAGAAATACCTCCAGATATACCTCTATCCACACTACTTCTGTGAATGCACATAAGCGTGTGTTCTTTACAAAAATGGCGTCCCTCTGTTCTGTCACCTGCCTTTTTGCACAGAAATAAATTACGAACATGTTTCCATGTCACTATCCACACGTGTGTCATCGTTCTTTGATGACTGTCGGCATTCACTTGTTGGGCTAAACCTCGATGGTATCATCAACCATTATAAAGAGTGGTTCAACCAGCCTTCTTGTGCACACGTCTCTGCACATTTGTTCAGTGGATTTTTGGGAATATGATTTTGAGAAACAGAATTGCTAGATCAGAGCTATATGTTTCTTAATATATTTGCTCTGTGTTGGAAAATTCTTTTATAGAAGTCCTGTCGAGTTTTGTTCTCGCCAGCAGTCTGCATAAAAGGGTTTTTTTTTTTCCTATTCAGACCCACCTTGATACAAGTTGTTGTCATTCTTGTTTTATTACTATTATTTTTTCTTTTTATTTATATTCTAGTTAACATACAGTGTAGTCTGGGCTTCAGGAGTAGAACCCAGTGATGCATCTGTTACATAAGATACCCACGGCTCATCCCGAAAGTGCCCTCCTTAATGTCCGTCACCCCTCCCCCACCAGCAACCCTCAGTTTGTCATTCCTTTTCATTGTTGACAACCGACAGGTGGTAAACCATTGGCTTGCAGTTCGTTGATTAAGAAGTAACGTTGAGTGCCTTTCACAGGTTGACTGACCATTGCTTCCCTTTGCCTCCTTTTGCCTGTCATCCCTGCCAGTTGGTGTGGTTTTTCCTACTGTTCCTCAAGTTATTCACCTCTTGGTTTGTTCGGCCCCTGTAGCCCACCTCTTGTTTCCTACGTGTTGCAACCCCTTTGCCTGAGCCATCCCCGTGTCTTCATCTCTTGGGGCGGCCACCACAAAGTACCGTGGGCTGGGGGCGGCATCGACAACAAACGGTCACTTCTCACAATTCTGAGGCTGGGAGTTCAGGGAGATCTGGTATCTGGCGAGGACTCTTTCTGGTTTGCAGAAGGTTGCCTTCTCGCTGTGTCCTCACTTGACAGAGAGAGGGGGCCTAGTGTCTTCCTCTTCTTAGGAGGGCACTGATGCCATCATGGGGCCCCACCCACATGGCCTCGTCTACGCCCAGTCACCTCCCAAAGGCCCCACCTCCTAGTACTGTCACTCTGGGGGTTAACACTTCCATATATGTCTTGGGGGGGACATAAACATCAGTTATAGCATCTGACCCATTAGTTCTGTCCTGTGTTGGCCACTAACAGTGACCTGGGGACTGGGACTAGAGCAAGAGGCTCCCTTCCAACTCAGTGTCCACATCTGCTGACTAGCAGACAGAGACCCGGACTGGGGAGGGGGGATGTGGGGAGGAGATGCCCTTAGAGGTGGCCTGAGGGGCGGGGTGCATCAGGGAACAGCCAGGTGAGTTGGGCATGGGATTTCCGGCCAGGTCTGCTCCTTTCCGGCTGTGTGGCTGATCCTGAGTTAGTCCTGCCTCGTCGTGAAAATGGAATAATAATCATAGCAAACCTAGATGTCACCAGGAGAATTCAGCGCGTTAAGACAGTAAGAGCTGGACTGTGCCGGCCTTCGCTGTATCCATCACGATGATGGTAAACGCTGGCTCATTATTACAACCGCTTCGCGTTTTTGAAACACTGATACTTGATTTATTTGGAAATTTCAAATGTCATTAAAGAAGACATGCTATTTTTGGCATATGACTTTAAAGTGCTCCCAAAATACCTTGCCCTCTTCCTCCGTGTTTGAAGTGTGTGCTCATCATTCTCATGACTTCCTGAAGCCCCCCCCCCCCCCCCGCGGCATCCCCTGCTGAGGAGGGGCCGCAGGACGGACGGTGGGCTGCAGAGGGGCCTGGAGCCACGGCCATGCGAGAGGATCGGCTGTGTCTGTGACGCCCAGGGTTTGCCCAGTTACCCTGGCTTCTGCGTGCGCTGATGTGGTTTCCTGTTGCCGTGCAGAAGTAGAAACCGACCGCAAGATGCAGGACTCAGCAGAAAGCAGGAGGCATCGCAGAGGGAGTTCGGAAAGGCAGCTACAGGAAAGCGGTGTCTTCCGCAGCTGAACTCATGATGGCAGGCGGGCCGTGGGCTTGGGGTGCCTGGGTGGCTCAGTCGATCGAGCTCCTGACTCTGGATTTCAGCTCAGGTCATGATCCCAGGTTGTGGGATTGAGCCCCGTGTCGGACTCCACACTCAGCATGAAGCCTGCATTGAGATTCTCTCTCTCCCTCTCTCTCCCCCTCCCTTGTCCCTCTCCCTTGCTTATACACATTCTCTCTCTCTCTCTCTCTCTCAAAAAAAATGCCATGGCTTGTCCAAAGGCAGGTTAATGGCCTGGGATCCTCCCCACCCCCGTCTGGCCTCCAGTCCCTCCAAGGCCACGGCCTATAGCCTACGAACCCCCTGCCAGGGCAGCAGAACTGTATCAGCAGAACGTTTGTTGTGCCTTCTGTAATGAGGCCGCATGAACCCTGCTGTCCCTTCTTTCTACAGGGCCCTGCACTTCCCATGCCGTCTGCATGCCCACCAGGCCTCGGGCTCCCAGGGCCGCTGGAGGACCCTGGGCAGACACCTGCCAGGCAGCCTGGGGCTCAGCCTTCCAGTCAAGCTCTCCCCTGCCCCCTGGCTGCTGGGTTTGGAAGTGCAGTAAGATGCTTCCCTCCAGAGCTCATCTGGTACAACATCTGGAGCTGGTCCTCCAGCACCTGGATTAATGATGCCTCAGAAGTGAGATATCCGGGGAGGGCTGACCAGTTGACAAACAAGGATTGTGAATCTTAAATAGCTCTAGTGACTGCCAGCTGCTCTTCCCAGAGGTCCCCCACAGAGAGCACTCGGGCCCCCTGCAGAGCAGGACTATAGAAAAAAAGGCTTATTTAAGGCTGGATCATGCTTCAGGCATTTGGAAAAGAAATGGATGGGTGAAGAAACAGACCAGATTGTAGAGAAACGGAAACCATTTCTTTTATAACTGCTGGGCCGGTAATCCCAAGTGTTCGCGGCAAGTGTTTGGGAGGATAAAGAGGAGAGGACAGAGGCCACCACCAGGCGGTGATATGTGGGAAGCGGAGAGGGGACAAAGGGCCACACCCCTCAGCTGTCCAGCTCCGGCCCCAGAACTCCCAGCCGCGGCCATGCCTGCTGTCCTGACAAGAACAAAGAGCAACACCTTTGATTTTGTGTCATAATTATTAACAAAGCAAAATCGATAAACATCTAGAAAAAAAGACGTATGGGTCTTTTCCTTGTACCTCCTGAGTCTGCAACAGGATCGCCAGAGAGGTTTTGATAATGGCGTTGTGTTTCCTTATTGTGACCCAACCCCTTTGTTGAAGCTCGTGTGTTTGCCACGGTTTTCTGTCCTGCGAAGAAAATGGGCCACCTGGCCATCTGGGCACATCATCCTCAATTTGGAACCCTTGGGAAATAGTTCGTCCACAGAGCACAGACAGGACTGTGGAAAGCTACCTTTGTCGTTTGACGAGACCCCCGGTCTTGCCCCCGGCGCTGTGGCGACACTCCAGTGACAGGGAGACGTGGAGGTCACAGAGGATGCGGGCAAACTCTTCTGGGTGCAGAGGGTTCATCTGCCAGTCTGCCAACCTCAGGTCCCAGATGCCAAGGGATAGGTGAGACAGGCTTTGTCTGGGGAGAAACGCCAGAAAGAAAGGCAGTGGGCAGTGTCTGCCGGGTGGGGTGCCGTCAGTCCTAGGAGGGAAGGGGGTGAGCCCGTGTGCAGGGTCAGGACGGTCGGTCGGAGCCCAGAGGACAGCAGGACTCTCTAACCAGCGCCTCCGACGGTCTTGCCATTGGCAAGAAGACAGCGATGGCCCGATCTAACTCAGCACCTGAAGATTCAGAGCCACTTTATCGGTGTTTTTTTCCGGCGTCATACTTACGCACCTTTGAACCTTGCAGACGTTTGGGGCACGTGCAGACACATAGTCAGAACACCCAGCCTGTGCCGGTGCTGTGAGCTCTTCCCTAATTGTCTCTGGATCCACCCACCCCAGGCCGCCCCTGCACCCCACAGAGTCCAGAGTCCCTGGAGAAGGAAGTTCTTTTCTGGTGTCAGCAGTGAGCTGAGAATTTCTTCCAGGCCAGCCTCCACGAGCCCCCTCGATGCCCAGGTCCTCCCTGTGCCTGGCACCTGACGGTGACTCCACAGTCCTCCTTCTGGGAATGCTGGCCCTGGTCAGGTGCCCGAAGCCGCTCACTTTAGTATGCGTATGCGTGCAAAGACCAGAACTCGAGGACACATTCAGGAACCTGGCGATTGGAATGGAGGGGATCCACTGACATGTTTTCCCTCTGGATCACCTTCCTTCTCACCCTCTCCTTGAGGGCTGAGGAGGGAAATGGGGCAAGGCAGCCCCGGCCCCTTTTCTGCCTCCGCAGGTGCCCTACAGGTCATTGCTTCTCTGCCGGTACTTCTGGCCCAGACTGACCCAAACCCACGTTCCCAACCGCCTCTGCCACCCACACACAGAAGCTGATCTCTGCGCCTTCAGTGACGGTCTCTTCCAACATTTCCCAAACCCGATCGCTTTCCCATTGATGCGGCACGAGCTGAGATTATGTTCTGAGCGAACGTCAAAAGCATAGAGCGTGACGAGGCGGCCTGCCTCCCAGTTGGCGTGTGACTCCCGTCCACGAGTGCAGTTGTGCCTTCTGTGGTCCGGATCTTACTTTTCCATCTGGTCAGATGAACTTGTGCTCCGTGGAATTTGTAGAAAGAAGAGTAAATGATCTGAACAAGAGGAGAGTTATTATTTGCAGATAAAAAGCTCCTGGTCACACCAGGCATCTCCCATCCACTGGTAAATACGGGTGACCTTTCAAGGTGGCCTCAGCTGGCTGCTAATGCTTCTCCGGTCAAACGAGCCCCCCTCCCTGCAGACCCAGCAGGCTAGCGGCTGAGTCCGTTCCGCTGGGGTCCAGGCTGCGGAGATAAAGCTAGAACTCTAGGCTGTCAACCCTCCAGTGTTCTGTCCCATCCCAGCTACCTGGGAACAGGTAGCTCTGCATCCAAAGATGTAAACCATTGGCACCAACAGAGGGTCACTGGGAAGATGGTCCTGTGGCCTGTGCTGGGGGCACAGTCCCTATGCAGACAGCGGTCAGTATTTTCTTCTGAAAACATGACACTGCAGGGACTGGAAGCTTCACTTTGTGTGACGGGAAGCCCTATATTTCAAATCACGTGTGATCCCATGTTGCTGCCCCTGCGTTGCTGGGTACGTCCGATGACCCTTCGATCGCAGACTCGGCCCGAGGAACAGAAGGCTGTGGCCTTAGACGTTCACTTAAATGCTGGCAAAGTAATGTGTTCATTGAGTATTTCTAATATTTGTCTTAGGAAACCGGGGACGCTGTCACCCTCCAACCCTAGGTGGCCCCAGCTCTGCTCTGCCTTGCTTCAGCATTGTGCACCTCCACTGGGCCCACCCTGCTGGCAAGCTGCGGCCTGCCCGGGGTCAAGGAGGCTCCAGTTCCCAGAGGGCAGACTGGTGAACTCATCACTTCTGCAGGTTGCCATGATGTTTCTTTTGCAAGATCCCAGAAGATCAGGCTGCCAGGACAATGCAGACATGCCGAGTTTGGGATGATTCAGATTGTTTAGATCAGCAAAAATACGTGGCCGGGCCCAGAACAGCAGAGGGGTGCCTCTGACCAGGGAAATACTGATAAACTATCTTCCCAAAACGTTTGCCTCCTTGAGATCGCACTCCGGTGTTGTGAGGAATCATCGGTACGGGTGGTACAGGGCAGAGAGCATTAGGCTAGTGGAGTTGACCTGTTTTGGGTGCGGCTGGCCATCTTTGGTGGCACTGGTAAGGCGGGAGACTGGGGCAGCGGGCGACGTAATCCTTACTGAAAGTAAACTTCCCCTGTGCAAATGCACATGCAATTCACCGGAAACTCACCTGCCTTTTCTCCCTTGTTTAGTGAAACCTCCTGCCTGATCAATACCTCTTAGCGAACTGATAGGAACAGGCATCATTTTGTTTCCTGGTCAAATTTAGACCTTGAATTCAGTAGGGCTTAGATATACAGATGACCATAATATCCAAGAATTCTGTCTGTATCAAATTGAGCCAAAAGAATCCAGAGCGATTAAATAGATTTTTTTTTTTTAATAGAGGAAGCAATTTTTAAGAATATGCTCCACTTGTAGGTGGGGAAGCATGTATTGGTGCTGTTTTTGTATAGCTGAGCGTTGTTTCCCTGGTGGCAAAGAGCAAAGTTATCTTTGGAATTTTGGAGAAGAATTTAAGGGTCACACCCTCCTTGGGTCAATTGTCGTGATGTGTGTGATTCTCTATTTGTTGGGGAAGAAGACGGACACTAGGTGTTCACATTTTGGTTATTCTGAACGTTTTTCCTCAGCACACCAGAGTCGAAATACTTGAGGACATACATAATTTTCCATATATATCTATATATATATATATATATATATATATATCTATAGATATATATATATATATGAAACACCCTCATCTACGTTTTCTGAGCCACAAAAGAAGAAATCGGGTAATGCCAACTCAGCGAATTAAACCACCACACATTCTGTCTGCCTAACGTGTGTGAGGAACCTGGGGAGAATTTCAGGCCTGAGTTCCACACAGACCTGCCGTTCCCCACCCAGTTTCTGTTTCTAGAAAGATGAAGAGACGCGAAACCTACCAGATGAGAAGCTCTCCGTGAATGAGAGCCGATTCTCTGATTGTTTTCTGCTCTGAGTTTGCTTTTCCTTTAAAACCGTCCTGTGTTTTTATGTTTCCTGCGGTAATGCACACACGAAACTGGTAAATTGTGTATTACAACAACACTCATATTGGAAGAACAGTCCCTGTGCCACGTTTTGCTCCGCAAAGGCTAACGTTTTTAATTCTTGCTGGTTTTTTTTTTTTTTTCCTGGCCTCTACTTAAATGTTTCTCAGTAATGTACTTAAATGAGGGTATGTATCTACTGAGATGTTACCTGTCACTTTCCTATCGTAACAGGTGAAGGTTAAATCTTTTTCTAGCACTTTTCACCTAGCTTCACCTTCCACCTCACGTAGTTATTTCACTGTTGGTCAAAGCAGTATGTGACGGAGTATTATTATTACCTCCCTTTTCTGTATGATGTTTCCCCCTGGATCGGTAGTATTCACATACCTCCGTATTCTGCCTGCAGACCAGCCGCCTGGCACCTTCTATCCTTTGACTACAAAGGACGGGCACTCTGTGAACAGCTGGATGGCTTCTAGCTGGGGCATCGTCCTCGCCACCGGCCTGGGGGTGTCTGCCTTTCTCCAGTGTCAGAAGTAAAATCCAGAATGTTCATGTGGCCATCTTTGATGTCCTCTGCTTTTTCAGATCAGATGAATGAGGTGGTATAAATCAAAAGGTAATATTTATGAGGTACGAAGAGCTGCCCTTTCCTCCAACAAAAATAAAATCTCAACTCCTCACCTTACCCAATCTGCTGGACAAGCATGAACTTGGTCACAGAGAAGTCGGGGAGACCGTGTGCCCACAGATACTCCATAGACAAGTCTACGTGGTGTGAAAAATGGGAGAGTTCCTACCAATGCTGCGTATTCTATACAGATTATTGAGATTGATCTTCACAAATATGGCTTCAGGGACCCCATCGGATAGTCAATCACACGTGGAGAGGTTAAGTGTCACCCAGTCCAGAGCACGAAGGAGCAAAACTATGAGTGGGACTCAGGACTTCTCGCTCCGGGTTCGGTGATTGTGAGCTCCTCTGTCCTGAGCCAGTTGTCCAATGATCGTCTGTAAATGAAACCAGAGTCCTCAAGGACTTATAGTAACTTCTTTTAGGCCGTTGTGTGTGTGTGTGTGTGTGTGTGTGTGTGTGTGTGTGTTTTACTTTTATTGAATTTATTCGCTACTTGTCTAGTGAGCATTACAAAACACCAGCATTTCAGATGGAAAACTTTCAGTTTATTTTTATATTGGTATCAGATCCTTTTATTTTCTTAAGTATTTATTGTATATATTTTTTTCGATTTTTTTTTTAATTTGAATACGGTTACCCAACAAAGACAAATAACACTAACACCTGTGTGGAGCCACAGAAGACCCCAAACAGCCATTATGTGTTATTCTATGCGTTATCTTATTGTGCTAAAAAAAGGGTAACTTATTTCCAACATGCTCAGGCTTTCTGAGCTCAGAGTGAAGAGCCATTTATTTTTCTCTGAAAACTATCTTTAATTTTTTTTAATCTTCATTTATTTTTGAGAGAGACAGAGAGACAGAGGGTGAGCAGGGGAGGGGCAGAGAGAGAGGGAGACACAGAACCCGAAGCAGGCTCCAGGCTCTGAGCTGTCAGCACAGAGCCCGACGCGGGGCTTGAGCTCGCAAACGGTGAGATCGTGACCTGAGCTGAAGTCGGACGCTTAACTGACTAAGCCACTCAGACGCCTATCTGACAAAGTTTCTTGAAATGAGTGAGGAGTGTCTCCTAGTCCGTGCTGTGTGCACTGTCTTGGAAAGACCAACGTGAGGGGTGCCCTGGGCTATCTGGAAGATAAATGGCCAAGATGGCACCTGTCCCGTAGACGCTGCCCCTGTCGTCTGGCGGGCTGTCGCTGACGAATGGTGATGGAGAAGGTGGGGAGTTTTATAAGCTCATTTCCCAAATGCGGCATGCACCAAACTGCATACCCACCAAACTTTGGCTTGGACTGAGGCTTTGGTGTTTCTAACCCAGATGTTACACTCGTTTCCAGAAGGCAGAGAGAGAGAGGTGACTTGGAAAATAGCTTTCAGGCAGATAGTTAATTAATCCGAAACCCACTTCTCTTTGTCATCTCGGCAATGACATTGCCATCCTAATACAATTCAGTACAGGGCTCGCTTAACACACCATTTGGCCCCAGGAGAAGACGTGCCAAGAACACAGGAGTCATCTGACCTCAAGAAGTTGCTCTCCTTTTGAAGACAATCGTGTGTGGTTAAGTGCCTATGACTCTCAGAATTAAGATACTTGGTGCTTTAAAACCGACGGAGGCCTATGTGTCGAGCACACTCCAGAGTCAGCGAAACGTGCTACAGCCCTGCACCCCCCTTCCAGAGGCTCCCTGTCGTTTCCTCTGCTTTGCCTTTTCTTACGATAAGTTTTTGAGTTCATTTATTTTGAGAAACAGTGGGAGCAAGCAAGAGAGGGGCAGAGAGGGAGGGAGAGAGAGAATCCCAAGCAGGTTCCTCCCTGTCGCCGTAGATCCTGACATGGGGCTCGATCCCACGAACCGTGAGACCATGACCTGAGCCGAAATCAAGGGTCAGATGCCCCAGCTTTGTCTTTTTGAGACCAGAGCCGCCGTGATGACCCTTCGGCTCCAGTTTTCCTTTCTGTCCAGGCCTTGGTGTTCTTTGCTCTTTACCTTGTATGTGGCCTAGGTTTTCATAGACTCTTGAACCCGTGCACTGCACCTTCCCTTTCCCAGGCTGCCCCGGGTACCTTGTCATCTGGGAGTCCCTCCTGGAGGAGGAGGTCATGCTGGGCTTTACCGAACCTCTACTCCCGGCTTTTCTCCAGGTCTCTCAGGGAGGCCCCGGGGATGAGTCTCTGAGGGTGAGCTCTCGGGAGAGGGGAGCCTGAGAGGAGAAACCAGGGTGGCCCTGCTGGAAGCACAGGCCCCCTCGCTGGCGGGCGTCACGTCAGGGCTTCCCCGGGGAGCAGTCGTGGCTCTGATACCGGGGCTCACTTCCAGCCAGTCTCGGGCTCAGGAGGCCTAGAAGCAGCCAAACGGGGCTCCACGGCCCCATTTCCTTATCTCTTTTTAAGCACAGATAAAATGATGTTCCCTATGAACGCCAAAGGACATGTCTGTATGAACCAAAACACAGGGCACATCCGGTAGGCCCCCTGGAAAACGGACTTCACGGCGGCCGCAGGAGCGTCTTCCCTGAGTGGGGACCACGAATGCCTTCTGTGGCGCTACATCCGTGGTCTGCAGCCGTGGGAACGCGTGCTTTGTGACCCTTAGACCGTGGTGACCCCTGGGCCTGCTGCTGGCTGAAATTCCCGCGTTCTCTCTTTCTCCCTCTGAAAGAAACGTTTTTGTTTTAACGGACGTGTCCTAGGCGTTGAAAGGAGGTAGACGGAACACAGATAAAGCCAGATCCTTGGGTTTGTTGTTTGGCTGTGGATATAAACGTTCAGGTGAACAGAAGAGCACAGTACAGTTGTAGGGAACGCGCACCTGTTCAGAGAGCACACAGAAGCCCGGCTCCGTGAGTTTGGGAAGAGAACACGTCCCCTCCCGCATGTGACGTTGAGGGGACGGAGGCTCAGACGCTCCAAGTCCCACGTTTTGTTTCGGGGACGGGAGGAGGCAGATGCCACACCGTCAGCCTTCAGCCTTCCTTTTTTCCCTAAGAGAGCGGCATTTTGCTTAATTTTCTGGGCCACGGGCCAGAGCCCAAGGTGATATGAACCTTCCCAAAGAAGTCACGCGGTGGGGCTGTTGCCTGTTCCCTTGGTCGCCTCTGAAAAGCCCAAGACCAGAGCATTAGAGACCATTGATTGGTCCACGAGGAGAAAGAGAGAACCGGACAGGTCTGTGTGCATTTCACGAGTTCATCCACCCGAGTGACAAAATAATCTGAAAGAAATGGAAAGTTGATGATTTTATCTCTCTCCCGTATCCTGGGCACTTGCAAACATATTCTGGTCCTAAGGCGATTCCGAAGAAGGTTTCGTTTAACGATCAACACTTTTTTGTTGTTGTTCTCTGCCTCTTCCAAAAACCCACTGGGGTTAGGAACCTCTCCCGAGAGCTCCGTGGTGCCGTGGAGAAGGGCAAAGGGCCTGTCTGGGAAGAAAGAGCCCTGGGTTGGGGCTTTAGGGACACACTGGTGTAGAGTGGGGGGTTGGTTTAGACCTGAGCTTTCCCGAATGTGGTCCTGAGTGTGCTTGTGCTTGTGGAGTCTGAGTGTCTGTTGGGGGGCAGCAACCCAATCCAAAGACGAGCATCGGGTCCTTGGCTCTTGTTGGATGAATGACCTGTTTATTTTCATACACACTTACGGGTTGCTAAGTGAGTTGTTGAGGGTGGTTGAACTCTTGAATGCATGCAGTACGGTTAGCAAGCTGCCGTTACTCTTCCGAGGGTCCCATTCTCTTCCCTGGGTCTGCCTGCCCCTGGGCGCCGGGCAAAGCCGGAGCTTGTGGCTCCCACCCAGGTGCAGGGTGGAAGCTGGCGGCTGGGAGTCCCGTACCCCAGTGCTTCGAGCGGGTTGTGGCCTTCGGTGGTGGATCTTTTGTTGTTCCATCGTTTCTTTTCCATTTTGAATCGCCCTTTCGTCATCTTTACCGTTTCCGGTTTTGTCTCCTGGCCTAACCAAATAACCCACAACGGTGGCTTAGCGGTGCCCATCTCTTCCAGAAATGCTTGCCACCTCGGGTCTTCCTAAAATGGTTTCGTAAGATGTGTACGGGCTGCGGTTCACACGCCGATCGTCGCGTCCTGATTTGTGGGGCGGATGCTTGCGTGAGAGCTGCGGTGAGACGCTTGCTTTCTTATTTCAGTGAATTCGTCCAGTGGGGCTGGGGGGTAGGTGGGCTGTGGTCGGAGAGCGTTAGTGGGACTTGGGGCGGCAAGAGGGTAGAGGGGAGGCACCTGGGCCACGGAGGTGCGGTGGGGGAGACAGGTCCCATCTGCCTTGGCTGGCACTTTCTCCCTCTTGACTAGGCCTCGCCTTCCTGTTCTCTGTCCTCACAGACAGGACTCCTGTTCCCTGGGCGCCAGGCCCTCCTCTCTACCAAATAGCCTTTTGTGACATCGCTGACCCTTCTACCTGCCTGGCGTGGCCACCACCACGAGGCATCCTATTCTGAGCGGCCAGGCGGAGCCTCTTCCCAGCACCTGCAGCCTGGCCCCTTTCACAGTCCAGCTGGACAGGCCGCCGCGGCCTGGCCATCTGTGCGTAGCTTATAGGTGTCTAGCTTTCTGTGGTGCCCTCGGGCTCTCCCTCCCACCTCTCTCTCTCTGCCCCACCCCTCCAGGAATTAAGTCATCGAACGTCCTCTCTCACATCCGTGGTGTTTCACGAAGTGCCATAAAACCAGCAATGACCGTGATTATCTCCATAGTCCTACTTAAACATCATCATCGTGTTTGATTTAATATGGTGTTTCACACTGGCCATTACATTTGTTTTCCAGATTCACTGAGGTAAGATTTACATACCCCAAATCCCCCCTTTTAAAGGGTAGAATTCATGGGGCGCCTGGGTGGCTCAGTCGGTTGAGCGTTTGACTTCAGCTCAGGTCATGATCTCATAGTCCGTGGGTATGAGCCCCGCGTCGGGCTCTGTGCTGACGGCTCAGAGCCTGGAGCCTGCTTCGGATTCTGTGTCTCCCTCTCTCTCTGCCCCTCCCCTGCTCATGCTCTGTCTCTCTCTGTCTCAAAAATAAATAAAAACATTAAAAATTTTTTTAAAAATAAAGGGTAGAATTCAGTGGTTTTTAGTACATTCACAGAAGTGTGCAACAATCCCCTTAATCCAGTTTTGGGCTATTTTTATCCCCCGACAAGAAACCGTTAGCAGTCACTTTTCATCTATCCCTCCCCCGGCTCCGCATAACCTCTAGTTATTTTTTGTCTCTATTTTCCTCTTCTGGTCATCGTTTACATGGAATCCTATCACTTGTGTTCTTGGGTAAATGACTTTCTTCACTTAGAATAATGCTTTCGAGATTCATCCATGTGGTAGCACGGATCAGAACTCATTTCTATTTATGGCTGAACAATTCCCTACTGTATGGTCGTAACGGCACATTTTCTTCGTCCATTCGTCATTTGAGGGATGCTTAGTGGGTTCTGTATTTTGTCTGCTATGAATAAGGCTGCTATGAACAGGTCTGAACAAGTCTTTATGAGGACACGACCACTGGATTTTATAATGGACAGTCTGGAGACCCAGCAGTCAAGAAGACTGGTGTGAAATGTAGGCACTGAGCTTGCATTTAAAGAAATGTCTTCTATTAAAGATTCTGTACAGTATCCCATTACTTCTTTGGTGCCTTCTGTCTTCTTGTCCAATTCATTCCTTTATTTGTTCAGCAAGTAAACAATGCCAGTCCTTGGCCAGGCACTTTACTGGGTTCTGGTGACACCTTGACTGGTCATTTTTATGCCTTCAAATTAAATTGGGCATTTTATATCTCAGAGAGAACCTGTTCAATTTTAAAAGTGAACTGTGTTTGAAAATATTGGAGCCTCCTCCTCCAGGCATCAAACACTCATTTAAACTAAGCAATATCAAGATATTTGGCTTTTCTCCAACTCATGGCTCTCTTGTGGTCTTTCTTGGTCAGTTTACTGTGTGTGTGTGTGTGTCTTAAAATGTCTTCTCTCCCAGGCATCCCCAGGGCAACGTATTCTGCAATATTTTAAAGAAGCTTTTCTTCCTAACTGGGATTTGGCCCCTTTCTCCGACTCTTAATTCCAGTTGGAGTCTACAGTCCTATGAAATACCTCCGGCTTGAGACTTTCTTGCGCCCCGGGTTCCGGATTGGTCAGAGGACCTCTGTGTGCAGCCCCTGCTGATGCTGAGGGAGAAGCCCAGGGAGGGTGGGTGTAGATCACTGCCTCCCGACTCAGACCCTTCGCTAGGACTTGCAGTGCGCGTGGGGGCGGAGGGCTGTCTGCAAGGTCCCCTCCGAGGGGCCACCTCTGGGTCTCATCACTGAGGGCCGGGGATGAGCGGGATGGAGAACCAGGAGGGAAGAATGGGGACTCAGGAGCTGGGAGGGAGCGCTCAGGCCTCAGAAGGGGAAAGGAGAAGATATGACAGGACATAGACAAGTGGCAGGGAGATCCGGCACAGCAAGGGACAGGCTGCAGCCGCCGCCGTGCTCTGAAGAACCACTGAGAATGCAGAGCCAGGACACCTGCCCTGAGCTACTGAACCCCAAACCCCGACAGCAGAACGCAGGGAGTGTGTTTCTAGAAAGCCCCACCGGTTGCCAGGGTTGCTCAGAAGCCTCTGCTCTTGAGGATGAAAATGGTTTAGGATGGTGACTCTGTAGGTTCGGCTCCTACCACTTGACGTGACCCCCAGCACCCTCCCCCCCACCTGCTGCCGGAGGTCCGGGGTGAGGCTCCAAGGGGAAAAGAGAATGAGTGTTGTCGGTGGGTGAGCGTACCTGCCTTCACACGGCGCACGGTCTTGCTGGGGGGAGGGACGTGGACCCATCAGAGACAGGGGGCTGTCCCCCGGGCACGTCAGAGGAGAGCATGGACCTCCGGTTCTGCAGGTGATTCCAGAGGAGAGGAAGTCCGGAGACCCGGCGGTCCTCCAGGCCTGCTGCGCGAGGCAGGCCATGAGCTGGCCCTTCCGGAGCGTCCTCTCTGATGAGGACCCTGTGCCCCTCCCTGTTTCTTCTCTGCCCTCCCCTCCGTGTCTACATCATCAATTCGATCACTCGGCAAGCGGATGTATGAGGGGGGAGCCCCATTTCCCGGGCGCTGTGGCAGGTTCAGCACTACTCGATCTCCGCGGTGCTCCCCAAGTCGGATGGAAGCGCTCGTATCACACGCACCGTCGTCCTCCCGGCCGACCTCGCTGTCACAGGTGTCGCAGCCGGGAGCTGCCAGTGCTGGGGGCAGCTCCCCCCAGAGTAGCCTGCATCTCTGCAGGGTGCAGGTGAACGGCAGCCGGGAGCTCCCCAGACCCGCAGAGCCTCACCCTCCTGACTTGGCTCTCCGCTGCTTGTCCGGGGCATCTCTTGGCCGACGCTCCCCCTGGCCCCACAGCGTGTCCAGCCCCTTCTCGGTGCCGCACTCTTCCAACCCGTGTGTTCTCTTCAGTGTTTCTGTCTATGATGTTGGGTGGGGCCAACAGCAGACCCTTCGAGAGAAGAAAGGAATCTATGGGTTGTTACTTGTGCAGAGAAGGAAAGCTGGAAACATTCTACAGGCACACGTTAGCGGCGGTCACTGCGAAGACAGCAAAATGATGTCCAGTCTCCTGCTAAGGACACTCAGCATCACTTCAGCCGATGAGATCTGAGATTCCTTCTGCCTCCTGTCCCCCTGATCAGCGGCACCGCTCAGGTGGGTCTGCTGTGGATTCTGACACGCGGCCCAGAGGGGAGGAACGCTGGGGACCTGGAAGGAGCATCGTTCATCGGAGCTTGTGACTTTTCTCAGGATGCACTCCCGTGGGTCAGCTGGACAGCACACACGTGCAAATGCAGATGGTGAGGGCTGTTTTCTGTTCTCAAGTCCTCACGTTTGCACAAGATAAAATCCGTGTTCCTTTATTGAGTCGTAGGGAGTAAGTTACTCACTTGTTTGTGTCGGAAGGCAGCCTTGCCCATTCCGTGCGAGGCAGCAAGGATCCGCTAAGTATCTTTTCAAAGCCCAGCCCTGTTCTGGACGTTTGGGGCGTAGAAGCCAAGAGGGAGGTATTTTCCATCCAAGAGTTTAAAATTAAATGGCAGGCGTCTGTGTGCTCCTGTGTGGACTTCGGTGAGCGGAATCTCGTCCCGTGCACCCCTGTGTGTCTGCGCACAGGGTGGGCACGTCCTCAGGACAGCCACCGACCGGGAGCCTGCCCTCTGCCCCAGTTTATCTGGGTGTCGGCCCTGCCTTCCCGTCCGATAATTAACAACTGTTGATTGTTCAAGGGGACCGGGTATGGTATGTAAGGCATTGAGGAGAGGGTGGGCAGAGAAATAAAAAGTGAATCTCAAAAAGGAAACCACCCTGTTTCAGAGCGTAGCCACGCGGAGAAACTGTGGGTCCGCGGGTGGCATTTTCTAGTGCCAAACTTGGGCGTGCACACGGGCCCACGGGTGCCTGGTGAGTTCTGAGCAAAGCCACTCGCAGAATGTGTTAAGCTGACGCTCCCCGTGTCTTACCGTGAGCTTACTTGCTGAGGTAATGTATTTTGCCCCAGGCAAATGATCACTCGGAAATGCTTTCATATTTTAAGCCGGATCCCGAGATTGCAGGAGCTAAACTCTGCATCAGCGTTTTGCAGCCTCTAGAAGCAACTGTCCTCCCGAGGGGTCTCAGTCACTCAACACCCGGCGCTTCCCGGGAGGGCTGTCCTGTGTCCTCCACATCCCAGTCAGTGCAGACCCTCTCTGTGCTGTCACCCGCCGAGCATACAGTAGCTGCTTTCAAGGGGCATTGCTCAGGCCCTGCAACGTTGGCTCTTGGGTTGATACAGCGAGAAGAATCCAGAGTTTTCCGTTAATGTGCTGACTGTCATTTTGCTAACCACAGCTTCCTGTGTATAAGCTCAAAGTGAGGCTCAAGCAAAATTAAGCATGTGGCTCAAAAGCCTCGAGCCTGTAACGAGAAGGGTGCAGATTCGTGGCCACATCAGCCCACTTTGACTTTTCGTGAAGCCTGGCAGCCTGCCAGGGCCGCAGGTACCGAGTCCTCCGCACAGATGCTACTGTGCGTCCCCGGGGACACTTGCCCATCTCACACCTGTCGGGCAACTTGCCTCCTGACGCTGCTTTCCGGGCCCCCGTCCAATCTCATTTGTGAGCCCTTATCAGTGAGTAAATCTGTTTCTTTCTATTAGATTCAATTGAGGCAGAGGCAGACGCTCAGACAGATGGGCGGCTGAAGGTAACGCCGGGGAGGGCAGCCTCCGAGGAGGGTGTGGGGCCACTGCGGTGAAAACCTTTGCAGCTCCGGGTCCTGGGACCCTGAGACCATGGCAACCCAGACAGGAGGAGAGAACGGCCCAGAAGGCCTTATTATCCCTGCTCTAGGTGGATACACGGATCAATAAAATAAATGAGCTGTTTTATCTAGGCCAGCCATCTAATCCAGGGACACAGAGACAGACACATAAACACATTGATCACCCGTACGGCCTGCTGGTCTACCCTCCATGGAAAATGGGAAAGAAGGTAAAGAAAATACACTGCCCGTAGTTCTGGGCCACACTTCACCTCCTTTAGCGTGAGGAAGGGCAATACGCACTGTGATCTGCCCTTCGGAGCCCAGGCAGAGGCGGTGATCAAAACCAAGGCTGATGTGTCACCAGCAGACAGCCGGTCTCTAGGCTCAGGGTGAGGTTTAGTTCCTCTGACACAGGTGTTTGATGTGGCCTTTATGCGGGTCTGTAACATCAATAGTCTCTCCCTTTCTCTCTTAAGAGATTTTTTTTAAAGAATAGTGAACACAGAACATTATTTTAGTCTCCGGTGTACAACATAGTGAATCGACAGTTCTGTACATGACGTAATGCTCAGCACAGTGGGTGTGGTCACCGTCTGTCACCACACAACGTTATTGTAATATTATTGACTATATTCCCTATGCTGTCTTCTCACCCCGTGATTTATTTATTTTATAACTGGAGGTTTGTATCTCTTAATCCCCAGGCCTAAGAAGGCCATAATGAGCTGAGCAGAACAAAGCCTGTCCTTACTGAGAGCTTTGTGACAGTTGAGGTCCAAGTAGGGAAGGCTCTGGAACACTTCTAGCCTCACTGTCTACCTTTGTAATCCCCGACGAGTCCTCGCCAAAACCTGTGACATCCGAAAGGCCCCCAGCATTTCTTAGTATTCCCATCCTACTCCGTGTGTGTGTGTGTGTGTGTGTGTGTGTGTGTGTGAAATTGAAACTAAATAGTGTCCCTGATTCCTTAAATTGCAGAGCCTCTAGGATAATAATTTCTGTCTTAAGCATATCCAACACTGGTAAATTATTTCCTGTTTTCCCCTTTAATATGATGGATGAAACAGGAAGAATTCTATTTGCTCATTTCACACAGGCACGCAGTGGGGTGCAGAGGGTTATGTGACCTAGAGAGAACCCAGGGTCAAGTCTCCTTTGTCTTCTGTCTCCCAATAAAAAGGATGCACCTGCCTCTAACTGAACCAGAGTCCAAAATTTGTATTAAAAAATTCTGCCAATTTCTTCATTTATTCTATCAGATATTTAGTAAGCACCAACTGTGCCTGGGCTCTGGAGTACTTGGGGCATAATGCTAGGCAAGAGCAAAGAAACAAATACCTCAACAAGAAAATATCAAGGAGTGACAAGAACCCTGATGACATTTTTTCAAGTGAGATTGGAAATGACATCAAGATAGGACTACATGAGGCAGTGTCATTTCAACAGACTGTCATGTGATGAGGTGACTTAAGAATGGTCCAGATGGGGGTGCCTGGGGGTGCCTCGGTCGGTTAATCATCTGACTTCCACTCAGGTCGCGATTGCATGGTTCATGGGTTTGAGACCCATAAACCCTGCTTGTGATTCTCTCTGTCTCCCTCTCTCTGCCCCTGCCTGGCGCGCTCTCTCTCTCTCTCTCTCTCTCTCTCTCTCTCTCAAAATTAAAAAAAAAAAAATTGCATCACATTGTCAGAAGCTTGGGCGTTGCCATTGGCCACACAGATCTGCACATTGGGATATTTGGTGTCTCCCTTGCACCTGACCTCCCAGCCTCTAGAGGTCCTCGGCCTCAGCTCCGGAAGTTAGGACGGGCTGTGTGATTGGAGACTTCAGCTTAGAGACGTGTGGGCTGCTTTAACGGAAGATGTTATTTCCAAGTGTGTCTTCATCGAGAAATCTATTTTGTTTGTTAAAAATCCATAATCGGAAAAGAACTGTAGCAAAGAGCAGGCTATTTTTGCCTTGAAGAATGCTCGTTAGGGGTAAATGGATTTCCTGGTGGGTTACGTGAGAATGAATCTCAGATCCTAACCACCCTAATTCCTTTCAGGGGAATTTTGGCAAATAGAGTTTGTTTCTTGACCTCATTGGAGCCCCGGTTAATTTATCGCAACCTCTCTCACCAGGATCTGTGTTTGTATAAAAAAGATGATTTCTGACCGTGCAAGCCTGGGTCCAGTGAAAGTCCCCATCGTTGGTTTTAAGGAATGGGGATTCAGAAGAACAAGTAAGACAAGTTCTAAGTGAAATGCAGGCATGGCAGTTTTGTTCCCAGTGGGTCCTGAAGAATCTACGTAAAGGGAAGAGTTCAGAGTTGCAGTGCCTCCAACCTGGGTATTTGGGTCCTGAGAGCCGACCCCAGAGATGGAAGGGGACACTCCTTGTTTCGTGTAAGGATCTTACCCCCACTCACATCCCTACCTCCTTTCCCTCCATTCTTCCCTTCCTGATGCCCCAGCTCTTCCCCTGGCCTCTCTGTACTCACTCTCCCTTCCTCTGCCACCCTCAACCTCTCTCCCCTTCTCATCAGTCTCTCCCACCTCCCTTCCCCACCCCCTTCTGTTGTCCTTGCCACTGACCAGCCCTACGATGAGCTGACAGATGGCCCCTCTAACTTCAGTTTGTCTGTCTGTCTCAGTGAAGGGGGCAGAGACGGGGTCCACATTTTAGTGAATCAGGCTTCCCTGTCCTTGGGGCTCACGCAGGAACGCCACGGGGGTGCAGGCAGCGGGGTGCCTCAGAGGGGCAGGGCTCTGCTACCCGCAGCAGCTGTACACAGTTGTTCTGTGCGCCCTGTGCAAAGCTAAACGCTGAAACTCCTAGGGTAAATCCTTGCCTGTGATGACCTTCTGCTTGCTTCCCCAGAGACACAGGTTGTCCCTTAAGATGTCCAGTTTCCCACACATGCCTCTCCAGCATCCTTCTGGTCATAGATTATTTTAAAAATATATTTATTTCCTTTTTCTATTTCCGGTTTTCCTTGGGGGAGAAAGAATAACATGGTTACGTCCAAAGGACTTGAATCACGCTGTTTTGTTTTGAATGTCAGCCTCACCACCCATTGGCTGCACGACCTTGGACCTATCTCTGCCTTTCTCCAAGTTTTGGCTTCCCCATTGGAGAATTGAAAGGGCCTGTCTGCCAACCGTCCAGGGTTGGGGAGAGTTAAATGAGCTGATTCATCTGTAGTGCGTGCCATGGGTCTGTATTGGGTGAAAATGCTTACAGCATAAAAATTCACCAGCTTTACCATTTTTAAGTGCACGGTTCGGTTTTGTTGACTCTGTCCTCATGGTTGTGTAACATCTCTAGTGAGTGGTGTGCATAAAGGCTTACGTTGGAGATTAGTCTTTGGAGTGGAAACGTGCTAAGAAAGCGTCTCTCATTCCTAGTTGTGAAACCAAGACTAATACATGTTGTTGGTATCTAAGAGTGAGTCTGTCCGTGTTCACAGACTTGACTGGAAATGTCTTGTTTTGTTTACAAATTTCTTTTATCACCCTTTCTTCATTACTGTCAACCTGGCTCTTTGCAGATAAATCAATATCCCTAAGGTTAAACAACTTATTGTAGTATATTTCACCGGGAGGTTTGGATCCCTGTCATAAAGGCAAGTTGTTAATTTCCTGCTTCTCAAGTTCTGTGGATCCCTTCCTCTCCCCTTCCCCCCTCTTCTCCCTTCCCTTTCCCTCCCTTCCCTTCCCCACCCCTCCCTTTCCCTCCCCTCCTTCCCCCTCCCCCTCCCACCATAGTTGTTAACTGTTACAACTTCTACCCAATTTCTTTTGTGTATTTTTTCTCCTCTCTTGTCCCCTCTTCTTTCCTCGAGTCCCTTCTTCACCCCACCGCTTCATGTTTTAATTCAGTGAGGTTGAAACTGGTGGTGATTAGGCCAATTGCTTAGACCTTGATTTTCAGATGAAAAAAAAAAAAAAAAAACAGTGTGGAGCTACGGCAGAGCCAAGGGGAACACACACAGCAGTGGTAGTTGAGGGGTGAAGGGAGCTGGTCTTCGTGGTTAAAGAGTGCTTTTGTAAACCACATCACTACGTCTCTGAGCTTCCTTTTGGCAAGTCCAGCCATGGAAATAAATTATTCAAGAGAGTTTCAGAGGATTCTTGCTGGTTTCCAACCCCTGAAAAGTATAACCAATCCTTATATTTGAGTCATTCATTTGCCTATGGAAAGACTTCTGGATGAATTGATGTTCAATAGGGCAAAACCACATTAGTTTAATCTTTATTTATTTTTAATATCACATAATATGGGGTTATTTCCCAGTTAAAATGTCTTAAATTATTCTTAAACATCGAACACTGTCTTGCACACAAAACATGATGTTACCGATCAGCCCAGTAGGCAGAATTTTGGCTCCTATGACTTCTGCCCCCTGGCTTCACACGTATGTTACAGTCCTTGGAAGAGGCACTTTGCAGGTACAATGAAGGTTACTAACCAGTGGGCCGGAACGTAGGGAGGTTACCTTGGATTATCTGGATGGGCTCAGTGTAATCACAAGAACCCTTGAAAGCAAAAGATGATGATGAGCTTAGAAGCAGATTTTTCCCAGAACTTCCGGAAAGAACCACGGCCCTGCCAACATTGAACCCCACCTTGTCGGACCTGAGAATGCAGCCGCCCTAGCGTAGCTGCACTAGACGGCGGACCCGTGGGGCCGCGTGATGATGAACGAGCGTGCTCTACGCCACTAGCTTTACGGCCGCTCGTTACAGCAGCAGCAGAAAACGCATACATCCAGCATTCACTGGCAGGCCATTAGCTTGCGGTTGAGGCTGTTCCTGTCTTGTAGCGGGACAGGTTTGTGTTGATATCACCACAGATTTTTGCCTCAACTGCTTCCTGCCCGTGGACGGGGGGGCCTTCGGCTCAGGTAAGTGTATATTCTGCGTCCATGGAGCAGGTTGAAGTTAGTTGACGTTTTAGAAACATGCGATGAGATTCCGTCTGAGAAATATCCCCTAGCCAGGTGAACTGAGTCAAAACGCAGGTTCTGGTTCAGGGCTGGTACCCAAGGACTGCCTGGAAACCAGTGGCATTCCCTGAGAAGTCAGTTAAAAGTGCAGGATTCTGCGGAGCGTCCCACAGTTACTGGGTCAGAATCTCTGCGGACAAGGGTGGAGGATGTTTGGTTTTGACGAGCGCTCAGGCAGTTCTTTGCTACCAAGCATTCGGAAGCCAGTGCCGTACCCCAGTGGTTTCTGAGCAGATGCTTGAGATCCAGTGGATCAGGAGATGGATGCAGTGAGACCATCTTTAAAACATACAGAAGCGAATGGAAGAGAAAGCATCAGAATGCCCTGCAAAGTGGTAAAGGTGAGCCTGCTTTGTGTGTGTGTGTGTGTGTGTGTGTGTGTGTGCGCGTGTGTGCACAGTCACCATGTAAAACAGTCCCGTATTTGAGAAATACTGCTTACATCTGGTTCTGTTCCCAGGCCAGCCTTGTCCTCTGCAGTTAACTGGGCCTTGTCTACAAATACGTAATGTCTGCTCACCTGGCCTGCCTGTTAACAGGGCTGCCTTGTGAGGAGCGTTGCAGGTAGGCTGTGTGTGGGGCTTTGACAGCTGCAGTAGAGGTTCTCCATACCCTTCCATTTGGGGATCTGCTAAATATGCTAATGGAAGTCACCTCCTGTGTTCAATGGAGAAGAAAACTTCTTTGAGCATTTTCCAGAGACATATACACACTACATACAGAACACTTGCTCCCTGTCGATGTTTAGAAATGGATGTCTTCTGGGGCGCCTGGGTGGCTCAGTCAGTTAAGCATCTGACTCTTGACTTTGGCTCAGGTCATGATTTTGCGGTCATGAGTTCGAGCCCTGCATCAGACTCTGCAGTGACAGCATGGAGACTGCTTGAGATTCTCTCTCTCCCCACCCCTCTCAAAGTAAATTAAAAAAAAAAAAACCTTAAAAAAAAAAAAGAAATGGATGTCTTCCCTGTGGGATTAAGCTATCAGCTGATACAGAACAAGAATGCTACCCAAGTACAGAACTCTTTTCAAATTTCGCTTTAACGATGAGCCATGATAAAGGAGGTTATATACTGAAAACTTGGGTGATACGCTACCTTCAATACAGGTTGTGGCGGAAGACAGTAAGAAAAGCAGCGATGCCTGCGTAGGTTTGCAGAAAAGGAAGTAGCAGTAAAGTGTGGTAGGAAGGGTGAGACTAAGCCTAGGAAAGGTAACATGGGACCAGAGCTGCAGACTGCCTATAGATGGGCCCAAGGCCCCTTGCCAAGGACCCTGCACTCAAGCAAGCATGGTTTGGACTCACTGGAACACATTATGCTACGATTTTCCCGTGAAAAGTACATACATCTGTTTGCTGATACACTTTTGACAAGAATCGTCTCTCGTACCAACACTTCAGATTGGTTTTGAAGTGAAAAGCCCTCCCCTTACCCAACTTTCTCTGAGAGGCCAGGCAATGGTTGTGATAACAGTGGTCCTCGAGTACTACATATAGTACTCATAGGGCTTGGTATAACAATACAGAAAATCCTATCTTTGCCACTTGGTAGCAGAGCAAATGAGGCTCAGAGGTAAGGCTGGGCACACATATTATCAATTGGCGGAGCTGAGGAGGAAGGACTGAGACCCTGACTGTTGGCCCAGGGCCTCTCCAGGAAACCAAGGTGCCTGTCCCCATGCAGTCCCACCACTTCTACAAACCCCAGGACTTTGAAGAGCACCGAGGGGTAGACTCAACTCGGGCCCGCATCCTGAGAGTAAATTTTAAGTCTTGATGATACTTAATCCCTCCTGAAGGTGGAATTTGCACATTTCTGTTCAATGAGCTTTGAAGAACAAAAGGTCATTGCTAATTTGAAGATAAAACCTTTATATAGACAACATCCTGCAATCACTACAGGGAGGTTAGCATGTGCCATTTGATCAGGAAGCTAAGAAGTCTTTGTTGAGCAAACACTGAAATACCCCCGGCCTCACAGATCACCGTGCCTCTTAGAAAGTGCTTTCATGCTGACCGTCATTATTATTATTATTATTTTTCTTTGGCTTATGTCTTCAGTCCCTGACCACAAAGCCAATAGCCACAGGAAGGCAGGGAAGTACAATAAATGGCCTTTCTCTACCCATCGCTGGCAGAACGTATCCTAGTTTTACTAAGTCATAGACGCTTGCAAAAAGGAACACTTTGGAAAACACTTAACTGTAAGTGAAGTCTCCATTTGGTGTTCTGCAGTAGAGTGAGTAGTAGGCGGGGGAAAAAAGCTCTACTGAATACAGAATGTTAGACACAGATCTCTGTAGGTTTGAAGAAAGTCACCAACTATGGCTTGTCCCTGAAATGTACGGCTAGTATTTATCTAGAATTTCACAATATAAAAAGGTCCCTGCTCATAGATTATTCCTTTCCATTCTGTGACTGCCCCTTTCAGTGTGGCAGAGGTCCCAAATTGGGAGGAAGAGGTCGGAGAACCTTAGAAAGCAGCAAGAGAAGTCGCCGCAGACCAGGAGGAGAAGGGAAGTTAGTTAACATGGCCCTCTGGGAGTAGCGATCTGTGTGCTGCTTCAAGATGGAACCCAAGGCCAGAGACGAGACCCCAAGGGGAAGGGCAGATGATGCCCTGTGGAGGCTGGGTCCTGGCCTTTTTGACCGCCCCCACTCCAGTCCCACCAAAGAGTTCTGTGTGTTAAGCCAGCACGGAAGCATCAGGACTAACCACACCTGAAGGAATGATGCAGAATGAAAGAGACTCCTGTAACCCATGACAAAAGATCAGAAGGCCCCTCCACTGTGCTTTGGCACCTCTGAAACCCACGGGACCTTGGGACGGTCCTGGCCCCCAGTGGCAAGCGAGATTGAGCTGCCTTTTATTCTGCCAGACAGAACATTGAATGCAAATTCTAGTTGCTATAAAGAAAACAAGGAAAGGTGCTCTTTTTGCACACCTGAATTTTTAGGTTACATACAGAACAATGAGTGGACGAAATGGGGGTGCAAGATGGTGGTGTCCTTATGTAAAGCTCGAGTGAATGGAGAGTACAGAGTATGTAAGTGGCCATGGGAGTCAGATCAGAAAGTGTGAGTCCTGAAATGGTGATTTACGTTAGAAGCCATCCTGTGTGTATTGATATTCTGGAGGTAAATTCTTAACCACCTAAACTCCAGCCCTTGTACATGTAAGCGATTCTTATTTCATACGTGTTGTCCCGGAAAGTCAGACGATAGATGAGCTGTAATGATCTATAACCCAGAGGAGGCTGTAAAGCTTTGGTTCATCATGACTTCCCCACTCACCACCACCAGGCCAGCACCCATAATGGTGTCCCTTCCTTTCCCTTAAATCAAAACTTTAGTTTCACTGCAAGGCTTACTTTAAGTTTTAGTCACGCGAGGAGTCGCTAACTTGCTCTGGGAAGGTGGCTTGATTTTCTGTTACTTCCATCTTCTTGAGATATAAAATTTACATTCATGGTTGTTCATTTCCTGTGTCAACTCCCTGTGTCATTAAGTGAAGATAGACTTCCGTTTATTTAAAAATCAATAAACCCATGTTATTTTTGATAAAATTTAAGCTAAAAATGACTTTACAAGTTTCAGTTTGCCAATAATGTTATAAAGATTCGGGATCTTCCAGGAGGATTCTGACTTAAAACATTGAGAAAACCTTTTTATGTAGATACATAAGGAAATGCAAGGTACATCTACAAATATGACGTGTTCACAGAATATTTGAGTTAATGTCAATTCTTCAAAAACTTCAACAGCCCTCTCTTTGACCTCAGATAGTGAAGTCCCTGGCTATCCTAATATTTTAGAAGTGGCCTGGAAGACAAAACTACAAATGACCTGCAAGAAATATGGTCAGCATGGCAGAATCTAATTTTTTAAAAAGCATTGTATAATGAAGTGTCAGAAACCTACATTTTCTTACCCATATTTTTCAGTGATTAAAAGTTTTCTGGTGCTGAGGTTCTCATGGTCTGTTTCCAGGGTGACGAATTCATCATGCCTACCTTTCCAAAATTACATAAATTCAAGATCACATTATTTTTATCTGCCATCAATTAAATATTAATCAACTTTTCTTGGTCCTCTTACTTACAAGACTCTAAAGGGGAAACACTAGGAGCCCTGCCAGCACGGATCTCTTAGCTTGGAATATTTTTTCCACAATACCAATCCCTGTAGCTGTCCGTGTCGTCTCACTTGCGACTTCCCTTAAGTGGCAAGTTGAAAAGACAGAAGGGCATCAGCTTGCTCCGCTTCTGTACCGACAGGATCAATAGGCTTCATACAGATCTGATGCATTTCGATCCCCAGATGCAGGAACACCCCCCTTGAGAGCTGCTTCTGAGAGACTGAATTCCAGGAAACCTTTAAGCTCATGAGATTAGGACCATTTCTTTGTCTCGGCTTTCTATGCAGATAAAATAATGTGCTGTCTTCAGATGGGAAGGGAACGCTCCTGTCCGGACGTGGTGATGTGGCGCGATGCGTGAGGCCCTACGGTAGCTTTCCGCACTGGTCTGCACTGGTGCCAGGCACTTCCTGATGCTGGTTTCAAGTGAGGCATCGCCATGCCGAATGGGAATGGTCTAGATGGCTCTAGCCTTGATTTCAGCCTTTTTTAATGGCTGAATAATATTCCTTTGTGTATATATGTATCACATCTTTATCCATTCATCAGTCGATGGACTCATGGGCTGCTTCTGTAGTTTGACTCTTGTAAACAATGCTACTATAAACACAGGGGTGCATATATCCCTTTGAATTAGTGGGTTTTTTTTTTTTTTTGGTTTTGTGTGTTGGGTTTTTGTTTTGTTTTTTTGGGTAAATATCTAGTAGTGCGACTCCTGGATCATAGGGTGGTTCTATTTTTTTTTTTTTTTTTTTTTTTGCGGGAACCTCCATACGTTTTCCATCGTGGCTACATCAGTTTGCATTCCCACCACCAGTGCAAGAGCACATCCCTGCCAACACTTGTAGTTACTTAGGTTTTTGATTTTACCCATTCTGACAGGTGTGAGGTGGTATCTCATTGTCTTTTTGATTTGCATTTCCCTAATGATGAGTGATGTTGAACATCTTTTTATGTGTCTGTTGGCCCTCTGGATGTCTTCTGCAGAGATATGTCTGTTCGTGTCTTCTCCCCATTTTTAGTTGGATTATTTGTTTCTCGGGTGTTGAGTTGTATCATTTCTTTATATTTTTTGGATACTAACTCTTTATTGGCTATGTCCTTGCAAATATCTTCTCCCATTCAGTAGGTTGCCTTTCAGTTTTGTTGATTATTTCCTTTGCTGTGCAGCAACTTTTTGTTTTGATGTAGCGAACACATATGTCTCTTATGACCTCTATGCTCAGCGACACAGCTGTTGATCTGGGCTGTTGAAGTGTGATCCTGGGTGGGTTCAGGAGCACAGACGAGTGGATCTTCTCGCTGAAAAAATTGCAAAGTACCATCACACATTAGAACCTTTAAAAATGCATTTGGGGCTAAGTATTGATTTTGTCGGGAGAAGACAAACTAAGAAAATAAATTTACAAGTTGTAACAGCCAGGATCCAACTAGGTTATGTGCCAGTAAGAGGCTAAAAGAAAGGGTTATTTCTCACTGATGCCACCAGTCCATCACTGGTCTCCGGGGGGGGTCTGGTCTGCACTCCCTCACCCTGTCACCCTGCCAGAGTGAGAGAGTGAGAGCCTGGAGCATTTGCCACGGCAGTTGGAGGTGCTGATGATGAAGTAAAAGTTGCTTCCTTCCAGAACTCATTGAGCAGAATGTCACATGGCTCCTTCCAGCCACAAGGGACCAGAAATGGCCATATAACATGGGCCCAGAGGTAGTAAGCCAGTAATATTTAGCAACAAGCATTGCTTTCAACAGTGGTGGATAATCATGATTTTCATTGGAAAGGCAAGTCATTAGCCTATTTGTAGAAACGAGGCATCCCTGATGTTCTGTGATTGCAGAGAGGTTTCACACCGTGTCTCCCGATGCACTCTGATTCGGCGTATTTCCGTAAGTATCAACACGGTTCCACTGTCCCGTGAAGAGGAGACCCACATCCAGTCGCTTAGGGACCAAGATGAAAGCTTGGAGTGAGGGATGTGGGGCCCTCGCGTGTCCTTGCAGCCTGGTCCTCACACGGGTTCCCTGTGCTCATCTCTCCCCACGTCTTCCTTTGCTCTCCTGTGCTGTAGAACACGTTCCTTTAATGCAGCGATGCTGGTGTTCCTGGTGGCTGCTCTTTGGGAGTAGAGAGGTGGCTGGCTAAGACGCTAATGTATCAGTTACTGAATTCACTTCCCGAGTACAGACTCTTCCTGCTTGGGTCAGTGTTTTGCCATCTGCCTACTTGAATCCCCGACCTCGAAGCCCTCCTGGCCCTTCCCACTCTTGTCTTCCGTTCCTCCCTTCTTCCTTGCTCCTTTCAGTTGAGTTAAGCTGATTTCCTCAAGCTCCTCGGTTCATTCATTTTACCTCTGCCCATAAACCACCTTTCGTTACTTTCATAATACTACAAATCCTAAGACAAGAGAATCCCGAAAAGGTCAGTGTCCATTCACTGCTTCTGTTTGACCCTCAGTCATTCTCCGGGTTCCAACACAGTCCTAACCAAGTATGACGACAAACAGGAGGTGTGCTGGTGAGTTGAAGTAATTATTTACCTAAGGCTCCTCTTGTAAATGGTGTCTGGGTGGGAATTATCTAGGAGTGTCCAACCCTTCCTGCTCAACCTCTGTCAAGGTAGCATCATCTCAGAGCAATCGCTCTTGCAGGTTGATGGTGGGACACCTGAGTGACCCCCATCAGCCTCGTCGGTGAGAACTGGCAAAGCTCCCCACGATGCACTGGGCACTGCGTCAGGCTCTGAAAAGATGGTGGCCCAGTCTCTGCCCTTGAAAAGCTCTTGGTCTCCATGGTGAGTCGGTCTGTTCATGGGGAGAGCAACAGGTAATGAAATCACGATGACGCTGAACTATAAACGTCACCGCTTCAGAGTTGATGCCTGCCTGGCTCACGCTTTTATACCCAGAACCGGCCATAGTGCCTGGCATAGAGTTGGTGCTCAAAGAATATGTTTAGAAACAACCAATAAACACCAGCGCCGTGACAGCGGGGAACGTGATAAAGTCTGGGTCTGTCCATCTGCACATCACTTTTCTCTGGGAGGCATATTGAGATTATTTCCGGACGCAACTATGAGTGTGCTCCTTGGTATCCTGAACCCTCCTAGCATAAGATTAAGCAGATAATGGCCAAATCTCTGTTTCTCCGAGCCGATGCAGCCAAACCTACAATCAGGATTTACCCTTTATCGGGAATCACGTATAGAAAATCCTGTCCCCCAGTATTCCAGACACACACCTGTCCGTGGTCGGAACCCCAAATAAGAAGCAAGGACCATCTCAGGTCAATGGGGACACCCAGGGTTAAGCTGATCATGTTAAGCTGAGACTAGTGTTAGCATTTATCTTTCTCAGAGCAGACCCTGAGCTTTGATGTAGCCCACATGAAGAAGAGGCAAACAGGGCTGCTTAGAAAACACCCCGTTTTTCACCAGGGAGGCTGCTTTGGAGGCATTCCTAAGTCTTCCCTCTCTGCCCTACATCAGTTTGCAGTGGGGTAAGCCTGATCCTCCGAGGCTGAGGATGTCATGTGCAGCAGCTATTGGTTGCTTTGCGCTGAGTGGCGGACTCTGTGGTTGTTGGAAAGCAGCTCTGAAAGCTAGGGAGTGTCTCAGATTGCAAGGACCCTGGTCAGCGTCGCGGGCAGTACACTGCTTCAGATCCGCCCGTGGGAGTCCCACTGACGTTCTGGAAGCCGCGAAGGGTAGACTTCCGACCTGTCACCGGCGGGGATGAACGCTTCCAGGCTGCCCGGCGTGAACAGATTCAAACAGTTTTGGAGGGTGAGTAAAAGGACACAAATCAACTTACAGGAAAAAAAAAAAAGAATTCAATTTCTTAAAAACCAAACAACACAAAACCTACCTTACTGTGGGAGAGGCGCCGTGAGATAGTTGCGTTATTTTCCAAAACTCCTGGGGAGAGGTTCGACTGTGCATGTCTGATGTCTTGCCAAACGTTTGGGATTTAATTTTAAGTAATCTGTAGCAGATGCAATCAGCAGCCAGTGCAACTCTGGGTGTTTACTCAGAACACGACTTTTCTCGAAAAGGCAGCTTAGCATTTGAGCCACAGTATGATGGTTAATTATATTTACTGCCACTCAGCTATCATCCAGCATCTTCTGATCTTGGCCTCTGGGAACAGTGTTGGATGTGATGGCGACTAGATAGAGCCCTGAAAATAAGGTCTGTATGCGTTTTCTCTCAGACTGTGTCGTCTATCAGGAGCCCTGTGTGACCAGACAGAGAGAGGAAAATCTCATGCCCTGTAGTGCACTATTACAGCATTAGAAAGTACTGAGGCAGCGGTAATCACAAACCATTCAAACGTGTGATACACATTTGTAGACTATTACCGTAATCCTCCGTAATGAGAAGATCAGCCCCGAGCCAGCCTGATAGTGGACGGCTTCTGGATTTTCAACTTTTGCCCCTTCTCGCAGAATGATAAAATATCTAGGGAAACCATTGCTTCTTTGCAGTCGTCAGAATCTGGATTCAGAGCAACAAGTAAAGAATTCTTTTCTGAATCGTTGCGTGAGATTTGGGGAGATGTGTGTTGATATATTGTATGCTGGTACCAAAGTTAAAACCCCTGAGTGTTTAGGACATAAAAAGGAACGAATGACCCTGAAGCTGATTGTCAGGGACTCCTCAAAATATGATGCAGAGCTGGTATAAATTTGTGGGTAAGTTTCCATCTTACTCTAACGTTACTTAATTTTTTTTTTTTTTTTGGTATGCTAGTGTTAGTACCCTGCTCATTAGAAATTGCTTCATTAGATGAATAAATAACAGGCAGTTAGCACACCTAATGCATTTCTGACTATAGGTAAGCTGCTTTTCTTTCTGTATGATGCTCTGAGTCATTGAAGAAGGGCCTGGGGTTATAGATGTGCTTTGTCAATTACTTAGTGAGTCATGCTCTCTCTTTATTTGAACTTGTAATGATCAGATAATGGGAGTTTGAAAAGAATGTGAGTAATTTTGAAATTACTTCTTAAGCAAAGCTTTACATTCGACTGGGTAGAACCAAAACAATTTCTTCCCAAATTAAAGCGTATGTGGAGCATATAAATGGATATTTCATCTGAGTAAACAAAAGCGTATTTAAAACGCTTAAATGATGACACTCTAAGGAACACCATATGCAGCTTGCACAGCCCTGGGCCGAAGGTCTGACAACCAACCGTGTGGTTCCTGGGATTAGTCTCTTGATCCTGGGTCCTGGGCACAACCGCTTCTACTGCCCTCCCTTCACTTCCCGTCTATAAAGTGAGTGGTTCCCCCCCAGCTCCAGGATTTAATCTGAGCATATGGAAAACAGATGACTCTGTGTGCTCCAAAGTCACCAAATATCTGCCTAGATCTGTCTGAAGGAGTCTGATTAAATGTGTTGAGCCTCATAGCTTTTAGCTGTTAGAGGGCTCCCAGAATGCCTTATTGAAATGATACTCAGACCTGGCTTCCAGACTCTCCAGCGTTCTGAGTGACATCAGAGGTAATGGATCAGAGTCATATGTAGATATGTGGATGAACAGTAGGGTAATTTGTGTTATCTCTTTCACAGACTAAGCTTCCTTCTAGCCACGAGCCTCCCCGGTGATCTAAATATTTGTTACATACGACACCCCAAAGCTCCAGATGGGCCCCTCAGCAAGCCGTGTGTGGAAAGGCATCCTCTGAGAGAGGAGGGTCTTTCGGATGTGTGGGGCCCACAGACCCCAAACTCACAGCACCGACGCTGGCCCTGTTTGCTGGAAGGAGGCCTCAGGGCGATATAGAGAGACGCCCAGGATTTCACTGGCCAACAGCATAGTCCAGAAAAGGAAGCACATTCTAAATAATCCAAGGGATTCCTTAATTATTTAGGGGTGGGGAATTTAAATGGGTGATGTAATTACTCTGTAGTTTCAACTTTGAATTATTCATTACCTTTTTTATGGTGGTTTTATGCTAATCACTCCAGACTGTTGTTAATAAAACTTGTAAAAAATCAGAGAGATCCAAGTAAGGATTTAAAAGCCTCTTAATAGAGGAGTGGCTGTTGAGTCTCTCATCCAGGTGGCCAAAGTTATTCTGGGGGCTTGGTTACTTCCGAGTCTGTTCCTTTCCGGTGCCCATCTATGGGCGCGTCTACAGCCAGGGTCAAGATGATGGGTATAGAGTTTCAAAATCTGGACATTGAAGCCTGGCATGAAATAAAACATTACCAAGCCACGAATTCGTGCTCATCTAAAACAGAAGCAGTCTTCCCATGGTTTGGGTGGCTCCCATGTATCTATATTGTTTTGCTGGTAGCAAGTAGAAATAAGAGAGTTTTTTTTCCATGCAAACCCAGGACCGGTCCACCTGCAGAAGTCAGCAGAGTTTGGAATCAGTGCTTTCGATGGCTTTGCTCTTCAGACTGCATGCCTACAGTAGCCAAATGACTGATTTCAATCCACCTACTGGATGCTGAGTGATGCCATTTGATTTAACAGATGTTTGACAAGAGAAATTTATGTACTAGAAAGGCTGGTCCCAAGTTTCCCACAACCCAAACTTGAATATTTAGGAATCACAAAACTCATGAAAGACGATGCGATGTAATAGAGCGATAAGCAAGATGCATGGTTTTGCCCAAAGTGGTCACTTGACTTCCCTTTGTCCTTTTCTTCTCACCTATAAAATTGGGGGGACGTGTGTAAGTCACAACAGCTTGATTCTCTATCCAGGTAGTATAATATAATCTCCCAGAAAGCTTTGTTTAAACTTTGTTTAAACTCCAGTCAAGTCAAAGTCGCAGTGGGTGGGGCCCACAAGATCAATAAATGTTTCAAAAGCTCCCCAGGTTATTCTAGCAGGCAGCCAGAATCAAAAACAATTATACCACCTGAAGGTCCTTTCCGGGCTCTAACATTCTGTGTACTACGATTCTAATGATTACTTCTCGCAGTATAAGCACTACATAGTTTATATCGTGGTTAGGGCGGTTCCTCTTCCTGTGCTGGTCATTTCAAGAGTTGATGTTAAAGTGGGAGAACAAAGGATACAGAGGACTTAACCCCCCAAAGTGGCTTTTCAAGGTAAGGGCTTTGAATAGCCTTGGTGTGGACAAAGCATCCAATGGCCATCTACATTTTTAATTCCCTAATGAGGTATTTTTGGTCCCAAGAACAGTGAACTCCAGTTTCAAGGGTATAAAATCAGTGAAAATAATACTTACCCCCCAGATATAAGTTTGTTCATATTGCTGCTGAGGTCTAAGCAGGTGTCAGTGATACAGAGATCATAAGACACGATCCTTGCCTTAATTAGTCTACAGTCTAGTGGAACAAAAGAGAGCGCCTGTGTGGTGTGGGGTATTTAAATCTGCTGTTGGTTGGCCGTGCAGTTTTCCAGTCTGAAAAACTTTGCTGATGTATACAGAACTAGAAACAGGATCCTGCTGCTTTATCATTTCCACTTACAGGTGGTTTTTTTGTGGGTGAATATTTCATGATGCTTTCTGTGTTTCTTTGGGGCACAAAGATGTCTGAGCAGCACACACACCTCCAGACCTATTCCCGCAGGTACTCTGATAGGACAGGGGGTCTATACTGATGCTCATCACACATGTCTGCATTTAGATATGCAAAGCTACATTTATGCATCTCCAAAAAAGAACAAAATATGGTGGGTTATTTCATAAGTAATGACACAAGCTGAGAACCAAATTAAAACCCTCACTAACCTTTGATTCTTTTTCTGAACCGTTCGAGGCAGCCTTCATTTTGTGATCCCACGTCTCTCCGTTCCAGGTTTGCCTCAGTATCAAACCCTCAGCGTAGATTTCAGCAATGTAGACCCAATGCCCTGGGTATTTGGGTTCTTGTGGCCGCCTTGCCTCTCTGGAGTTGCGTGAACTCGGGCAAGTCCTTTCCTTTCCGTGAACCTTTGTCTCTTTATGATGTGATGAGGCTAGACTGGATTTCTGTAGGTCTCCTCCGAGTGCCCTGCGATTCTACCTGTTTTCTCCAGGTTCTTAGGAAGTAGGAATGGTCATCGTAAAGCTGTTGATGCCAAGAGGCAGGATGGCAGACAGGATGGCAGTTCCTTCTGTTCGAGGGATAATCGAGGGACCAGCCTTGATTACCCTAGTTCAGTAGAAAAGGCCTTGCATTGCAGACAGATCAGAATTTGAATTTGGATTCTTCCGCCACCTATCTGTATGCTGTTAGGCTGGTCTCAGCCTATCTGAGACCCACCTTTCCTCCTCCGTAAGGTGAAGCTGCCCATACTGCCTTATAGTGTTTGGGGGTGCAGATGAAACCCGATGATGTCTACACTACAGCATCTGTGAACATACCAGCACATAGTAGGTGTGCCGTTAGTGATGTGTGGGATTACCCCTCAGCGTTGAGGGAGGCTGAGTGCAGCACTTGGTAGGGTGTTTGCATCTCCAGCTTAGGGTCTCTGCTTAGTGGGTCCCTAAGGTAGGAGTGGTCCCTTGGTTGCACGGGGGCTTTCCGAAGAAGGACAATACTGAATCTCAGACGCCCCCGATGGTAGAGCAAATGATGTCATCCCATAGGGTGACATCAGCCAGCTAGCCACCTGCCACCGTCCTCCCGGTGAGGCTGTCCTTGTATTTGAGTCTCTCTCTGTGGTCTGGCTTTCCATCTTCCTGTGTGTCCTTCTGCACAAACCGGATCACCTGTTTTCGGCTCTTGGAGGGAAACAGAGAAACAAATCATAGTTCGTGTGAACAGTGATGTTTTTGTCTACGGTTCAAATAGCCAGTGACACTTGGCAGCCAGGCATTTTGACGCCAGGTGGACCTGGCCACACCTCTTTATTTGGCCTTGAATGCTGTCCCTTTGGAGAAAGTCTTGAGTTTCTTTTTAACCAACGCTCAAAAATTATTAATTTGGCTCTTTATTTCACGAACATTAAAAGCTGGAAGTTAGTAAATATTTTATGATCTTAAAGCTCAAATGCACATCGGATTGATACTGAGGGATAAAGAATTGAGGGCAGGGAAAAGGCCTCCTCTTTCCAGAATCGGCAAAATCGATGTAAAGTGGGCTTTCACTAACCTACCAAGGGTGTGACTAACATTGGCTAACGCAGGGTGATGGAACAGAGCTGTGGGACGCTGGCATTGCCCCGGGGAAGGTCTCCAGGTTCGCTAGAGGGTCATGCCTCTTCCCACCTTCCCTGGTGTCCCTGGCTGTTGTTCCCAGGGGAGGTAAAAGGAGCTCAGAGTAGCACCGTCCATTCATCCAGTAATGTCAGGACTTCCAAGAAACATACAGCAGCTCTTTCTTCCCAAAAGGGGAGGGGTTCCTGGGCTGGAACGTATTTTTGAAAGTCAGACGTCAGTTTTGGAATAAGCAGGCGAGTTTCTGCCTTGTATTTACTGCCGGCGTAGGAAGGGCTTAAGTATACATTTAGTTCATACCGTGTGATTTTTTTCAGCAGATACATTCAGGAACTCAAGCTGCACTGTTGGTTTTCTTTAAAGATTTTTTTTCCCCCACCCCTAGTGAACCAGAACAGATTCTTTGGGTTTGCTATCGATTAAACAGATGGATAGACCTTTCTGATGGGCTAAAAGCACGGAACTAGGATAAATAGGGTTGATTTTTTTTTTCCCCCAAAGGTCTAAAAAAGCACATGAATTCACCTCATGTGCTGGCAAGAGCTGTTCCTTCTTAAAGAAAAAGCATCGAGTAGGTTTTTCGTGGAATGGTCTTCCTACAAACTGTCCTCACCAACAAAATCTTGAAGAAGCCTGCATCACCTTGTGTTCGTGTAGGAACTGAGCAAGTTTCTATTATCAGTGATTCTAAAAGAAAATGTGCTGAATGTTTTATAAGGGGAAACATTCATATAGGAGATGTAAATTCTCAAATGATAACCAAAGAGCGGCCGATAGGACTGTAGAGAAGCCCAGCGAACAAACTTGTGACCTGGGGAGTCTGTTGGTGCTTCATTATTAGCGGAGCGAGTTGCTAAGTGCGGATTCTGTGCTTTGATTGTTGATGCCATTTTCTGCAAATGTTGCCTGCCAAGGCACTGATCGGAGAAGTGAGTATGTGAAATACAAACATGCTTGTAAGATTTTTAAAACATTGCAGTTTCAACATGGTTACTGACATCTTAATGAAGAAAAGGTAGATAATTATCCATGCTAGCGAGTATGTAGAGAACCTCTTTCTCAGGCAGATGGACCTAAGGGTGACTTGAGTGGCTCTTTAATCAGCCTATCTCATCTGCCTTATCTGTAAACTAGTGACAAGATTACTTATCCTGTAAGATTTTCTGAGAAATAAATGAATCACAAATGTAATGTGCAAGCAAAGGCCTTTCGCTTTGTAACAAAGGCTGGTTTCTCTTTCCTTTTTCTGTGGGCACTAGCCCATAATTAATATTTAGCTACAGCATGTAGACTAAAGGTGTGTGTGCTAAGTAAATATCCGTTGGATGGAGGATGGATGGATGGATGGATGGATGGATGGATGGATTGAGGGTGGGTGGATGGATGGGTGGGTAGGTGAATTGATGGATGGATGGATGGTTTATGGATGGGTGTGTGGGTGGATGGGTGGGTAGGTGAATTGATGGATGGATGGATGGTTTATGGATGGGTGTGTGGGTGGATGGATAGGACGGGCGGATGAATGGGTGGATGGGTAGATGGATGGGTGGATGGGTGGATGAAGCTAGCTTAAATCCAGTTTACTATATACATTGAAATTTATGATTGAATATGAATCACTTGGGAATTCATCAAGTCTATTTACTTCAGCCTCATTGCTGATCTTAACGTTACCATAGTATCTGAAAACATCAAAAAAGGTTTCCTTTCCCCGGTTGTTTTTGTTCTTGCCTGGCCCTCTTTAGGAATATTTTTTTTTCTCTTTAGGAATATTAACATTGTTAGGTAGTGTGGCTATTAGCCATTATATATAGATGTGATATATGCATTGTTTGTTATTCACCTTTGAATTTAAGATAGCCCTTTGATTTAGGAAGCTGAATATTTCTGCTCTATAGTTTATCAGTTAGGGAAAGAAGGCAGGGGAAAAAAAGCAAGTACTTAACCTAAGCCTTTTAGGGAACAGATGCTGGTAGATCTCTGTCCCTTAATGCTTGATTCTCTTCCTCCTGTCTTCAGCTGCAGCAATGCTGAGAGTAAGGTAAAGAGGACTTACAGGAGACTTTTAGATCAATTCCCCAACGATTTCTTGGCACCATTTCAGGCACTGTATAAGCCCTCCAGGACAAATTTGGGTAGAGATATGAAGAAGGCCCTGGCTGAGCTTGTATTCAGCATAGGAATTTAGCACAAGTAATCAGAGTACCATGTGCAAGGTGCCAGATGGGGAGAGGGATAAAGTGCCCTGGAAACATTGAAACAGGGCACCTGATGTTCTCTGGAAGGCAGGGGGCTTGGAGGAAGACTGCAAAGAGGAGAAACTTCAATTAGATGCTTAAAAATGAGTTTTCAAAAAATCCCCGTGTGGACCAAGCATATAAAATGGTGTGATTCAAGGCATCAAAACATGAAATTTTGTGGAGTCTTATGCAGACAAGGATATTGCACTCCAGGTAGTGAGGTAGGTGTCCGAGGTGGAGAATTGGAGGTAGGGTTTGGGGGTGCCTGGGATGGCCTGAGGCCAGGTGTATCCATGAGCGCAAGGAAGTTGGGAGCTATTGAGCTGAGGCACAGGAATTATTTCCAGTGGTAAACCTAGAAGTTCATGCATTTCCTGTTCGAAGTCCTCAGGAAATATGAACTCTTGGAGATAATTATTCCTGTAAATACATATACTTAGGTAAGCAAACTGGAGGTTCTCAGGCATTTTTGCTTTGTGTTGCTGTGGAGGGGCTAACAGTATGCAGATGGGTTGCGGGAGTCCGTGAGCATGGCCATTTACTTGCAAATTTCAATGCCGGATTGAAGATGTTGGAATGATTTTGCTATAAATTAAGCATACATTATACTTTCAGACTCTCTTCAGAGTCTCATACTGAGCATTACCTGTGTGTGCAGAGACATGTGCTGGAAATCTTGGGGGGGCAATGGAAGAACCAGGAAGAAACAGCATCCATATGTTCATAAAGTAGATGTCCATGTTATATCCCAGTGTCTATGTATTTGTTTGATATTTTGCCCTCTTATCGTCTTCATGGAGAAGCAAGGGTTGGATATTTGTTGGAGTAAAATTGAAATACAGGGGCTACATTTTGACTGAAGCCTTAAGTAGTGGGTAACATTTTAATAAACAGAAATTTGTTTGAGGGGATATGAGAAAACACGTGCATGTAGGGGCACAGACAAGACAGCGTAAGCCTTGGAGCAGTGTGGCCAGAACAGAGGCAGCGTGTTCTGTGTTGGCAAGAGGGCAAACAAGTTTGAAATGCAGGGTTGCGACCCGTGTCTGGGAGGTCTTAAACCCTGTGTTCTCACTGCTGGTCACACGCAATTGCTGTCTCCCATCACGTGCAAGACAGTCCCCGTGGGGGAGAAATCCTCCACGACTGGAGAAACCAGGATCTGCAGAGGAAGAGAGAGAGAGATGTGTCACCAGACTAACAAGTTAAGTTCAAGCAGGAATACGAAAATTGGAGGAAAGCGACATGAGGTATTTCTGCCTGCTAGACAGGGTAGGACAAATACAGCATCCCAGGGTGCACCTGCTATGTATGTGAGCACCTCGGCAGTATAGATTGTCCTCGAGGGCCAAAGAGAAGCGTAAAGCTGAAGTCTTCCTGCCTCCCAACTGCAATGGCTGTATCTACATGTAAAGTAGCAGCTTCTTTTCTGAAGGAAGACTGAGCCCAATTTGAGTTAGCTCTGATCGAGTCTGAGGAAAAGGATTACCCACCAGGGAAGCTGCTTAGCCCCAGAGAAAAACTGCCTGTAGTCCCAAGATACTGCTCACCTTGATGAGATTGGATATTTTTTCTTAAATGTTTGTCATTGTGGAACTTAGAAATCCATCCCATGGCCAGGGGCTGCTAGTGCTGGGGTTGTTGGAAAAAAAAACAGTATATCGTTTTCTCCTGATAAAGGCAACTTGTGTATAGTTGTAGGTACGAGGCGAAGAGACGTGGAAATGAGGGTGTCAGTACAGTACAAGCGGAGGGTGAAATAAAAGAGGAGATGATCAGAAAACTCAAGATTCAAAGATATGGATCATACGTATAGAATTCTAATTATCTCTTTGAACAGCTTTATTGACAGATAAATACAATACAGCAAACTACCCTTATTGATTTTTTTTTAATTATTTGTTTTTGAGAGAAGGACAGAGTGTGAGTGGGGGAGGGGCAGAGAGCCAGGGAGACAGAGGATCCGGAGCGGAGACCTGAGAGCAGAGACCCCGCTGCAGAGCTCAAATTCACAAGCCGTGAGATCATGGCCTGAGCCAAAATCAAAAGTCAGATGCTTAAGCAACTGAGCCACCCAGGGGCCCCAGACCACCCATATTTAAAGTGTCCGATTTGATACGCTTTGGCAGATGTATACATCCAGAAACCAACCCCACAATCAAGATAGGGAGATAGGGAACACATCGTGGTCCCGAAAAGTTTCCTCGTGTCGCTCACTCTGGAGCCCTCCTGCGGAAACCAGAGATCTGCTTTAAGCCACCATGGTCTAGGGTGCATTTCCTAGAACTGTATACACAAGGAGTCCGTGAGTGTGCATTCTTTCATGATCAGGCATCTTTCCTTCGTCCTCTTAGTAGACGTGTACTGCTACTAAATTATGGCTTTGTTTCCACTTCCCGAGTGAGGTATGTTGTTCCGTATCTTTGCATGGATTTGTCATCTGTGTATCTGCCTTGGAGGAGTGTCTGTTCAGATCTCTAGTCCATTTTATTACTGAGGGTTGGCTTTGTTTTCTTATTGTTGAATTCTGAGAGTTCTTTATATATTCTGGATACAAGTCCTTTGACTAATCTATGACTGGCCAATATTTTCTCCCAAATGGTAGCTTTTCTTTTCATTCCCTTTTGACAGAAGTTTCTCCTCCTGATGATATCCCATTTACCAGTTGGCCCTGTTAGGGATCTTGCTTTTGGCAACGTGTCTAATATAAGGTCACAAAGATTTTCTCCTATCTTTCTTCTAGAAGTCTTATAAGTTTAGGTTTTATGTTTAGACCTTACAGTCTATTTTCAGACGGTTTTTGTATATCATATGTAGTATGGATTAAATTTCTGTGTGTGTGTGTGTGGGTGTGGATATCTGAGGTTTCAACACCATTTGTTAAAACAACTACCCTTTCTCCACAAATAGGGCTGTCACGTTACCATCCTCAGGATAAATAACTTTCAGAATCACCTTTCTTTCATTTTAAAAAAAGTTTATTCATTTATTTTGAGAGAGAGAGGGAGTGTGAGTGAGCAGGGGAGGAGCAGAGAGAGAGAGAGAGAGAGAGAGAGAGAGAGAGAGGATCCCAAGCAGGCTGTGAGCTGTCAGTGCAGAGCTTGACGTGGGGCTTGATCTCATGAACTGTGAGATCATGACCTGAGTCGAAAACAAGAGTCAGATGCTTAACCAACTGAGCCACCCAGGAGCCCCAAAATCACACTTTTGACATATGTGAGAAGTGTTCAGTAGCCCCATGAGCCAAACTGGGGTAGAATGGAGAAGCTACAGCCAGCTACCAGACCTTTGGTAAACAGCGCCAGACCACACGCTCGGACAGTTGTCCGGTGCCCCAAGTTTCACTCTTCACGTTGTGAACATGATGCCCCACTGGATTCCTTTTGGGCAAGCTGCGAGAAGATAAGAATAAATGTAAATGAAGCAGAGAAGTGACCACACTACGTTCACCCAGGTGCTGGGTAGTTACGGCTACGGTGATCTCCCTGCCCCTAATCACCGCAGTTCATTGCCCACCTTGCTGCTAGGTGATAGTTCTAAAAGTTAAATTCTATCAAGGCACTCCTTTTTACTTACTAGAAGCCTCCAAGTGGTCCTAGTTGTCTGGAATTCTAGAGGACACCAACGTATCTCCGAGATTCCTGCTAGTTTTCGCTAGGACCCTGTGCTGCAGTGTGGCTTCTCATCACTGCCTCCGTGGGCCAGGTTCTTTGGGTGGGACGTGTGGCCTTCCTGGTGTGGCTTCTTTCCTTGTGCGTTTGGCAACAGCACCTCACTTTTCAGGACCCTTCCTAGCACGATCAGCCCCTCCCTCCTGACTCTGAGACGCTAGCTCAGGTTCTGTGTTGGTCACACCAGCCCCAGAAAGCTGGCCTTCCCTGCGGAGCTGTGATGGGGGCTCATCACCCTGAGATCCACTATCGCCTGTGTATGGTCTCGCTCAGAATGAGAAGTCACAGGTGCTCATGGAGTGAATGACCAAAAGCTAGTGATTTGTTGTGTTATTCATAGCCATCAGAATTTCTTGGAGGGCCTTATTTCTCTGTTGAGTGTTGGTTGTTTGAAGATGATTACCTTTGAGCTGTGGAGAGTATCACCTTGCCTGCTTTCCAGGAGCACCTGGGCTCCATGGCCATGAACCAGGTCCCCCAAGGACCTGGGACTTGGGTTAATCCGAAAACACTGTTTTCCTCTCACCTCTGCCCATCGGGAAGCCGCGGGATGGCGTCACTCTGCCCAGATATGGCCAGACTGCTCTAAGGGGGGTGCCCTGCCCCACTCCTACTGAATCTAGCCTTCCTTGTCATGAACCACTCCCCTTACTTAAAATTCACCTCATTCCTCATGTAGTCCTGCCCATTTCTACCTCCATGACTTTTTGCCTGGGAATTCCCTGAGAGTCCAGTAAAATCTGCTTTTTCCTCTTTCATCTTGGGAGAAGTAGGAACATCCACAGGAATGGGCAAGAAACATGCATGTGCCTTTCTGTGCCGTCTCTTCCCACCCCAGCCCCGGCTCCGTCTGGAATAGCAAGGGTGGGTGCAGTGGGGATGGCCAAAGAAACGCCTTCCTCCTCCTGACTGGTGCTCAGGTGGCTCCCCGCCCCCGTCAGAATGCCTCAGCAGCAGAGGACAGTCCTGAAGGTGTTCTTGTAAGCAAAGAGGTAGCCCAGCAGGGGGCGGGGGGAATGAGCATCCCCTGAAATCCACCTGTTATTGTCTACTTCGGGCTCTGTGATGTCATAACAAAGGACAGTTGGAGGTGGTACCTGCTGACCCAATTCAGCCAACTTTATCTATTGACAATGAGGTACTACAACGAAGCCCTTTTGACATATCAATGTGGCCATGCCAAGATGCCCATTTGTTCTGAATAAGAATCAATCGTGTTCAATTAATATAGATTATGTCACCACGCAGTTAATTTAGAGTGTCATTGCTTTGAGTTCATATTCCGACCTCACGGAGCCCGGTAACATTCACCTTGACGGCCACACCACTGGCATGGGAAGGGGCAGAGAACCTGGTCTGCCCCCCCCCCGCCCCCCCGTCTCAGACCTAGAATTTCATCCCAGCAGAACGACACGTCCAGCGTATGGCCCCTTCCCCAGAAGCGCAAGAGGGATGAACCACTCTTTCGGAAGAGGTCATCGGCCGGAAACAAAGCCATTTTGGGTGTTACGGATGGGCTCAGTGCTCCACTGATCCCTCCCACTACAGAGGGCTCGGAATGTGCACCAGACAGGACACCTGTAGGCGTTCCAACTTTTGCCCATCCGAGAGCATGGAGCCCCTGTGTGATGCACGTCACAGTTGCGTGTACATAACGCAGTAGCATCGTTTTGAGCTCTTTCCTGTCCTTATGCACAGGCATGGTGGTTTTGTGGCTTAATGTCATCTTTCACTGTTCTCTCTCACTTGGGCGGAGGGTGGGAGAGTGGGTACGTGGGTCCTCAGTGTCATTTTCACTTCTTATATTTAAAAATTACTCCAGCTGGCGGTAGAACAAGGATAATCCTCTATCCCGATGGTCACAGGGCTTACCGAGGTCATCTGTAGGTACGCAGGCGTCTGGTGTGTTCATGCATCAGTCAGGGATCTCCAGAGAAATAGCACTAGTAGGAGGTAGGTCCGTAGAGAGATGTAGTGTAAGGAATTATATCGTCATTGCAGAGGCCTAAGATCTGATCGGCTGGTGAGCTGGCCAGCTGTGTCGTTCCAGTCTGAGGCGGAAAATGTGAGACCATGGCGGAACTGCCAGGCCAAAGGTTTGCAGGCTGGAGCCCCAGGAAGAGTTGATGTTTCCCTTCAAGTCCAAAGGCTGGAAAAGACCAGTGTCCCAGCTTGAAGCGGTCAGGCATGGGGAGTCCCCTCATATTCGTGGGAGGATCACCATTTTTGTTCTATTCAGGCCTTCAGCTGATTGGGTGAGGCCCACCCACATTAGGGCAATCTGATTTACTCAGTTTATTGATTCTAGTGTTAACGTCATCCAAAGACACCTTCACAGAAACATCCAGTGTAGTGTTTGGCCAGATATCTGGGCACCTCCTAACACGGGTCAAGTTGATACATAAATTTGGCCATCAGCAGAAGATTACAAGGCTGTTTTCCTTTCCTTTGTTTTGTGACTTAACCGTCACCCTCTCGGCTCAGGAATGAGTCTTGGCATGAGACAGGGGCTGATGAGTGTGCAATGAGCTGGTAAGGCCCCATATTCCTTTTATTGTCCTGTCCCTCTGAATCCACAGCACCCTTCCCCGAGTCTCCTTGATAAAGCCCCTGATGAACACAACCTCGTTTTCTGTTGGTCGTCATCATGATCCCCCCAAATCCTTGTCTCAGTTTTCTACCCACCTAGCCATTCATTGGTTTGTGGGCAAAATTCTTGTGGGATTTGCCCAAACGTGGGGAAGCCTGTCTGGGGACCCCAGCTGGTGTTCATCTGAAGTTTTTGGTGCTGCTGCATCCTGAGTCAGGACCTCAACTCCCCTCCCCCTCTTCCCTCCCTCCCCCACCAAATTTTGGATCTTCCACAGGAGCCATTGCTGGTTATTGTAGCCTTTTTAGCCCAAAAGACCATACTGGGATTAATTACCCTGGTGTCAGTGTCCTAGTCCACAGGTGCTACCGGAAAGATAGAAATGAAAATCTGTCGTTGTGTTAGGTGCCCCCCCCCCATACATTAATTCACTGGATCTTAACTATCCTGTTAACTAAGCGGGACTCATTTTTGTGATGAACAATTGATCTTAGACAAAGCTAATTGGTAGCTGAGTTCGACTTACCCATTTACTCCACTCATTTACACATCCAGTAGCTGCTTATGAAGAGTGCGGGTATGAGTCTCGCGCTGTGTTAATGACGGAAAAATGAATCTGATGGCACCTCTGCCCGCAGTGGCTTCTTTTGAGAGAGTCCCCTGACAGTGCAGAGCCCATGTGTCACACGGGACCCCCTGCAGTTTAGGGGACCGAGGGAGGTCCCCTCCGACACTGCACTCGGCAGTCACCCGGCGGGGACTTTGCACGCGCTCTTACCCCTCATACACTAGAGAGTCTGGTTTAATCATTCTGGGGGTGTGGCCTGGGCTTTGGGACTTTTGAAGGTTCCCCAGGTGGTTGTGATGGGCAGCTGAGAATAAGAGCCACTGGAGAGGCTGGGCACCTGCGTCTTTAATAACCCCTTGAGCCACCGAGAAGAAGGTCTGAGCGCCTTTTGCGGATACGGATGATAAAGGTCAGTACGCAGAACTACTGAGGCCTTTCTGGGACATTGCTGTCTCAGAAAATTTCAAAACAGGTACAACCCAGTGATTTCCGTGTCAGGAGAACTCTTAAGAGAAAGACATTAGTTCTCGTGAATTAGGCTGCAAGTATTGTATATTTTTTCTCCTGAGTTTTCTTTGGAGGAAATATGAGAGATTAAAAGAAAACCAAAGTGGTGCTTTTTTATTATTTTAGTTCCTGGGAAACAGTAGGTTGCAAAATGTGTCACCCGTGGAGCATTAATCCTGCCTTGTTGGCAGCTGTGGAGCTCCGTGTTAAAAAATGCTCTCCAGGGCTTAGTCGGTTGAGTGTCCAACTCTTGATTTCGGCTCTGGTCATGATCTTACCGTTTGTGGGTTCGAGCCCCGAGTCAGGTTCTGCACTGACCACGTGGGGCCTGCTTGGGATTCTCTGTCTTCCTCTCTCTCTGCCCCTACCCACCCTCAAAATAAATTAATAAACTTAAAAAAAACGTTTTTTTGTTTTTTTTTTTTTTTTTTAATGCTATCCAAGGAAGCAAAACTGCCTAATCTCCTTTGGATGGTCCTCGGTATAAAATATTTGCAGCAGTCTCTTCAGAATTGGCTTCCATTTTCTAAAAAAAAAAAAAAAAAGTGTGACTTCCCCTTCCCTCAACAAAGGGCATCCCCTCTGACATCGATGAAGGACACGGCACTTAGGGAGCAGCCCCCCAGCTCCAGCTGGGTGCTCCGATGTGTCTGATGTATCATAATCAGCAGGAGAAGGAACAACTTCAGCTGTGGTTACAGATAATGGGGAAAGGATTTTCATTTTTTAAAATAGATTTTTCTAGGTGCTCAAAGTTAGCGGAAGGCTGGTCTAGGCTCATGCCTCCCTGAAACAGCAGTGCAGCTAGGACCTCGTCCACGCTTACACTCTGACAACCCTCCGAGCTCCCATCCGGGATGCTCGTGAACCAGAAGGCATTGGAAGAGCAGGTTGACATGGGGACCATCGCAGCTGGCTTCATGCGATGGCTGTTAATCATCCCTGTCCTCTCGAGACTGTGTGCAGACAGATCAACAGCTAAGGGTGACTTTGGAATAGTGATTAGTAAATCCACATGCTGTGATCCTGCTGAACAGGGAAAGTATAAACTATGTAAATGGAACTGCATACACTTGAAAAGAGCTTTTTTTGAGTTTAGCTAATTAATTTTGGTTTTTGAGAGAAGGACAGAGAGAGAATTCCAAGCAGGCTCCAAGGTATCAGCACAGAGCCCAACATGGGCTTGAACCCATGAACCGTGAGATCATGACCTGAGCTGAAATCAAGAGTCCGATGCCTTAACTGACTGAGCCACCCAGGTGCCCCTCAGTAAGGATTTTTGTTTTTTGGGTTTTTTTTTCCTTTTTTTAAAAATGTTTTAATTTAAAAATTTTTTAATTTAAAAAAGTTTTTTTTAAACTTTTGTTCATATTTTGAGAGACAGAGAATGCATGGGGGAGGGACGGAGACAGAGGGAGACCCCGAATCCGAAGATGGCTCCAGGCTCTGAGCTGTCAGCACAGAGCCCGACGCGGGGCTCGAACTCATAGACCGTGAGATCATGACCTGAGCTGGAGTCGGACGCTTAAGTGACTGAGCCACCCAGGCGCCCCTTTATTTTTTTTTTAAGTTTATTTATTTTTGAGAGAGAGAGAGAGAGAGAGGGAGGGAGGGAGGTGGGGGAGAGGCAGAGAGAGAGGGAGACAGAATCTGAAGCAGCTCCAGGCTCTGAGCTGACCTCAGAGAGCCCGATGCGGGGCTCAAACTCACAAACTGTGAAATCATGACCTGAGCTGAAGCCGGTCACTTAACCAACTCAGCCCCAGGGCACTCCGAAAAGAGCTTTTAAAATAAGAACAAATCTGAATTCATGTCCCAGCACCACCTCTTAACTTTGAGGCTAAAGCTCTTGACTTAAATTTCCTGATCTGTTTTTGTTTCAATACTTGTAATAGCCCTCACATCACAGAGTTGCGGTGCACGTTGAGGCAAGCCGTATCACACGGCTGCTAGAGACCTTTTTTGTCTTTAATTGTCACCTTGACCTTCACTGTAGTTAGCATTGCCTGAACCTGGAGGCCAGGACTAGATCCGCTGGCCCAGTTTGGGGGGTTTAAATACACTAATGGCTTGGAGATCCTAAAGCACCAGGCGTGCTGTGCATGCATTTTGCAGACCCCCGCCGTGCCCCATGGGCGCCCCCGGCCCCTGGGGTGGTGCCGCTGCCCTGGAGAGTTTGCATTCAGTGTGGACAGCATCACCACCCACAGAGTTGTTGGAGCAGAGAGAACCAGAACGGACGCTGGGCCGAAGCCCTGTGGTTCTGGGTCATGCACTTGGAAGCGGCCAAGAGAGCAGGTGGCAAATGTCCTCTCTGCACGCACAAAGGTGAGCGGTGACCGGGACGCGGCGTCCGTGGGCATCCCCTCATCATGCCACACACCTTAGGCTAAGTCATGTTCTGTGTCAGTTACATGTCAGTAATGCGGGGAAATGGTGTTTTGATAACATAGTGCTGTGGGGCCATCGGGGAAAGAAATCACGACAGAAAAGTCTTTTCGTGAGCACGTTCACGTATTTCCGTGGAAGTGCAAGCATTTTCACTGAGTTCCCATCAGCCTCCACTCGCTACCCACTCCCTACCTCCCCCTGTCGAGCCTGAGTCACCCCTTGGGTGGGTCTCTCCCCCGGGAGAGGGCTTGTCCCCCGGGACCTGGTCAGTCTCCGTATGGACTCTTATGATGCCCCCACACCCATGCCCCTGCCCCCGACTGGAATCCCCTCAAAAGCAGATGATAGGTCTCATTCTATCCCTTGTCCCAGAGTTTAGCTCAGCACCTGGGCTACATTTAGGCTTTCGATTTATCCACAGATATCAACTAATACACGCACATGCCCAGCACACACGTACACACAGAGCACAATTATTTTTTTCCTGCTGTGGACACAGGTCGTGGTTTTTACTTTAGCCACACATCGTGGAGCTTAGGGATAAGGGTATTAACGTCACACAAGCCTGGGCTGGAGTTCTGATTTTCCCGTTCACTAGCTGATGGCCCTGACTGAATTACTTAAGTTTTTTTCTCCAGAAAATAGCAGTAATAATAATTATAACCTTAATAGTTCATTCACAGGAGAGTTATTAAAAGCATTAGATTTGGAAATGAGGTAGGGTTAGCTCATGTACAGTATGGTGCATTTGCAGGTAGCATTTAGGGCGTGGGATTTTGCTGTTTTAATATTAGGTAGTGGAATATGGACATAATTGTTAGGAAAAATGAGGCCCCAAATGCCGTCACTGAAGGAGCAGTTTCCTCCGCACACCGTGGGCAGGACCAGCATCCAGAATTGAGGCCGTGTTAAGGTGGGCCTGGCCCTCAGTGGTCATTCCTTGCCTTCCTGGCCCCTGGTCAGAAGCTGGTCAGGACGTGTGGACTGGGCTCTATGGAACAGTCACATTGCTGTCCCTGTCCCGGGCATTTGCAAAGACCACAGTGGGGACGAGGAGTTACAAGGACGGATGAAGTCAGGTGAGGAACAGAACTGATGGGTTCAAGGACGTCCAAGCACCGTGCGTGGGTGTGGGTGCGGGAGGGCAGAGCAGGGCCAGTGGGAAAGAGCGGGGATTGAGCGTGCTCAGAAACAACGTGGCACCAGGGGCACCCTGGGGGCTCAGTCGGTTAAGCCTCTGACTTCGGGTCGGGTCATGATCTCGCGGTTTGTGAGCTTGAGCCCCACGTCTGGCTCTGTGCTGACAGCTCGGAGCTGGAGCCTGCTTTGGATTCTGTGTCTCCCTCTCTCTCTGCCCCTCCGCGAATTGTGTGCACGCGCGCTCTCTCTCTCTCTCTCAAAAATAAATAATAAACATTAAAAAAAGCACAACGTGGCACTGGGCATGGGCCACTGGCCTCTGATCGTGGGGGCAGGGAGGTCAGTCTCTGCTCAGGCTGCCACCCCCCACCTATGACCGCGTGGACCCGTTCTGCCTTCTCAGTCAGCTGCCCTGTACTCTCCTGTATTTAAGGGAACAGAGGCCGTGGTAACTACCATGGCGGGGTCTCAGGAGTGGCGCAGTGGATAGTGGATGGCAAGGCCTGATGGGATAGAAGGCTCCAGACACTGCTGCTGTCGTTGGTGAGTTAGCTTGTGTTGTTGGAACTGCTGGTGTGTTCAGGGGACACGTTCCTTGCCCTTCTGGAGCCTGGATCGCCCAGCACGAGCCCTGGAAGGATGTTCGTTTCATGTAATGACCCCGTGTCTTCTTTAACTGTGCATCTGGGGCTCCCTCTGTGTGCATTTACCTGTCTCATCAGCCCACAGGGTGTGTCTGACATCCGGGAACAGCGGTGACATGATCAGAGTCAGGCATGGGAGTCTTGGGCGTCTTCACCCTCTACAGCCCAGTCTGTGGATAAAATGCCCCTGGAAGGTTAAATGCAGAGGTCTTTAATTGGGTAAAGACACATTATCCAGCAACAAATTGCTTCCACGGTGCGTGTGTCTCCTTGACGGGACTTGTGGGAAAGAGGCGTGTTTCTCACTCGAAATCCTTGCTTGTTGGCAAGGAATGGGGGGCATTTCAACCTTGCCCAGAGTGACACGGAGAAGGATTGATTGCTCAGTGACCTCCGGGTGCTTTAATGTAAGGAGAGTTCATTCTCACCATTAGCCTCCCTTCCCTGGTGTGAACATATGACAAACCCCGATGAGTCTTGTTTGAAGGGACGCTGCTCAGACGTGGGGGCACTGATTTCTGTGGACAGACGGAAACCACATGGCTGTTGACACCCCGTGGCAGGTCATTGTCAAGGTTAAGTGGGGGGGAAAGTGTGTTTCTTTTCTGTGACGTGATTGATTTTGTAGGAGAGCTTGGTGTGGAAGCAGCAGCGAGCCAGGACTCTACTTTTCCTTCCGCTGCTGACTGGCTGGTGACCTTGTGCCTCTGCGTGTACGTGTGTGCACAGGCATGCGTATGTGTGCATGTGGGTACATGTGCATCTGTACAATTTTTTTAAACATTTATTTATTTTTGAGCGAGAGACACAGCATGAGCAGGGGAGGCGCAGAGAGAGAGGGAGACACAGAATCCGAAGCAGCTCCAGGCTCTGAGCTGTCAGCACAGAGCCCGACACGGAGCTCGAACTCACGAACAGTGAGATCATGACCTGAGCCGAGGTCAGGCGCTTAACCGACTGAGCCCCCCAGATACTCCAGTACATATGCATTTATGTGTGTAGAGTCATTCCCTGGAATTCTTCATATGTGTGTGTCCATGTATACATAAACACATACACACACACACACAGACTGAATATGTCTGAATAACTCTTTCCTGTGCTGAACTACATTCTGTCTGGCATCAGACAGGAACCAGATTATGGCTTAGATCATGTGCCTGTTCTAATATTTACATCTTAATAAGTGCAATAAGTGCAATTTTTTGGTGCCACCTTGAGATAGCACTTGGTCCTTTATTAATCATCACTGACGCTCTTTTCTCCAAGTGTTTATTCTTCCCTTGTTAAGAACAGGCTCAATGGGGTTTTGTCCTTTTCAGTTAATTGAGCTTTTTTAAACATTTTTTTTTAATATTTACTTATTTTTGAGAGAGAGAAAGAGAGAGACAGAGCATGAGCAGGGGAGGGGCAGAGAGAGAGGGAGACACAGAATCCAAAGCAGCCTCCAGGCTCCGAGCTGTCAGCACAGAACTCGAACTCATGAGCTGTGAGATCATGACCTGAGCCAAAGTTGGGCACTGAACCAACTCAGCCGCCCAGGCGCCCCGTTAACTGAGCTTTTTATCTTGACGTGACTGTAGGTTCACATGCACTCGTAGGAAATAATCCAGAAAGATCTGTGCTCCTCAGCCACTTTCCCCCAGTGGGACCATCTTGCAGAACCACAGCACGGTGCCACCAGCAGGATGTTGACAGTGATGCTGACGTGACACAGGACATTGCCATCCCTAAAAGGAGGGCTCCTGTTACTCTCGTAGCCACACCCACTCCCTCCTCACCCTTCCTGAGCCCCACACCCACTAATCTGTTCTCGACTCCTATCTGTCTTTGATTTCAAGAATGTCATATAAATGGGACCACACTCTACGTATGTAAGTAACCTTTTGGGATTGGCCTTCTGCACTCAGCACATTTCTCTGGGGAGTGTTCGTATATACTCACGTGGTTCCGTGTCAAAAGACTCCAGAGTCTCTGAAATCCTAGAGTCAGGGTCCAAGGACATCGGAGCCGTAGGGGACCCCTCGTGGACTATCGGAGGCTCAGAGGTCTTGCGTCACGGAGAGATTCCTTACAGCCGAGTCCCGACCTCTTCTATTTTGCCAAAACCGGAAGCAGAAGAAGAGGCGTAAAGATGCCCCGTGATTGCTACCCCCACAGGGTACCTCCAAACTTCATGGTCACCAGAGCCACCGTGGTCTCTGTGCGCAGCGTGCAGGAGCCAGGGATGCTGTCACCTGGATATCCTGGGCCTTAACAGCTCACAACGTGACCTTTTAACATACGTTAGAAACTTTGCAAATTGTGTGAAGTGATGTGACCAAGTTAATTGAGCTCTTCGAGTTCAGCTCTGGTCCTCACATGCTCCGCGGCCCCGCCGGTCCCTCCGAACAATAATAGGTTTCATAGAGTGAACTCTTCTTCCAGTTCATTCTGGTGCATCCATGTGTCAGAAACCACTGAAGTGCCCCGGCAAAGTGCACATGATAGGGTCTCGCTTCGGAGTGATGGAAAGGTTTTGGCGACAGATCCGGGTGGCGGTCGTGCAGCATTGTGAATGTACTGAGACTGAATCATTCCCTGTAAAGCGGGTAGTTTTGTGATCTGTGAATTCCACTTGTATAGATTATTCTCCTAAACGTATATGACGTCCCTTCGGAGAAGCTCCCAGTCTTGTCCCAGACGTGGGGCGTGGATAGAGCGTTCTTGAATGCATCCAAGCAGGAGCTCAGAGGAGCCTTCCCTTAGGAGGGAAAACAGGCCCAGAGATACTCCTCTCGACGTCTGCTCCTTGAAATGGCCTGTAATTAGACACTCCGAGAAGGGAGTTTTGTATACTCAGACTGGAAGAATTTTATGGGGGAAAACATCACCGTGAAAATGTGAAGTACGTTGTTGGCAAAGCAACATTAACACACCCACGTGGTGCACATGTCGAGCTCCAGTGACTGGCGCTTTCAGATCCGGGGCCTAATCAGGCAGCCCCGGGGAATCATTGCGACGGTGAAAACCTAATCATGCGCATTTCCTGGCATCCTGAATTTGCAAGTGTAATGTCATTTGTTTCTATGTAGTAAGAGGGTACAGCATTTGGAGGATGTGGATTTTTTATAGCATATTTATCAATTTGCATGATTTTGAAAAAACAATGTGTAACAGTAACACCAAACGTACACAGATGTCTCCTTTATGTCAATGCCGCTGAATCGGACCAGTTTCCCTGCTTGATTCTCTATAGCCTTTTCACAGTTAGATCCAGACACATGAGGATAAAAAGGCATGATCTCCTAGTGCTGGCTTGCTGCATTTATGCTCCGGAGGGCAGAACCCCAAAACTCTGGATCACAGCCCTTGGATTCTGTAGTTGATAGATGTGGCAGGAGCAAAGAAGACTTTCCCTCTAACTACAAGACAAGTTTGTTTTCAAACAAACCAAGAGGCGTGTATAGAGTTAAGACCCAGAATAGAACTTCTGGAACAAACTCTTATTTTATTTATTTTCTTATTAAAAATTTTTTTTTAATGTTTATTTTTGAGAGAGAGAGAGACAGACAGACAGAATGCGAGTGGGGGAGGAGCAGAGAGAGAGGAAAACACAGAATCCGAAGCAGGCTCCAGGCTCTGAGCTGTCAGCACGGAGCCCGATGCGGGGCTCGAACCTGCAAACTGCGAGATCAAGACCTGAGCCAAAGTCAGACGCTTAAGTGAGCCACCCAGGGGCCCGCAAAACTCTCATTTTATAAATGAAGAAACAGAACCCAGAGAATCTTTCTCTGAATAGGAAATTGTGGAGAAAATATACTTTTGTAAAGTAGTATCTATTTTTAAGAACATTTGTGTTCCTGGTTTTTACATGTAATTTAATTCTTCTAATTACAAATTATTTTTATTCTTTTTTTTAAAGTTTATTTATTTTGAGAGAGAGAGCACACAAACAGAGAAGGGTCAGAGACAGAGGAGCAGAGAGAAGGGGAGACAGAGAATCCCCAGCAGGCTCCACACTGTCAGCTCAGAGCCCGACGGGGGGCTTGAACCCACAAACCGTGAGATCATGACCTGAGCTGAAATCAAGAGTCAGACGCTTAACTGACTGAACCACCCAGGTGCCCCACGAATTATTTTTGTTTTTTATTACAGGAGCATGACAGAAAGCAGGCATTGGCAATCGTTCATTACTTAAGAGAAAAATCATCAACCTCCATAAGTTCATTACGAACACATCAAACAAAGCCACAGTTTTTGGCAGCTACTTGGAGAGAAAAGAGGCTCTCAGTATATGTGGTCTCAGAATATCAAAAACTGTTACTACTGGAGCACCTCATGGCATTTGCAGGGATCCAGAAACGGGGGCAGAAAACTTATTATTTAGGTAAGAGGTGGCTGGAGAAAGTGAATCATTTTCCTGGACAAGAATAGAGCTGAACTACAATTGCCAGCCTCACTGCATTTTTTTACCCTGTCCATTATTTGAAAAGCCCCAGATAAGGAAAGATACCCAGGGCTTTGCTGTGTCCAGATAGCCCCGGCTGATTCACCCATTCTGGAACGTGCAGTGTGCTATTTATCACTACTCTCCTTGTATTCTACTCTGCCCAACATAATAAATATTAAGCAAGTGCTGTGTACTTACATAATTTGCAGAATTGATCGGCTGACTTAAAAGCTTGATTCCTCAACAACAGAAAATGGAGCGCTTTGTGCAGAGGTTAAACGCACAGTTTAATTGGCAATTGTGCATTAGAAACCTATTGTAAAATGATCACGGTTTGAGGGGATGCTCCAGATAGCACAGTCAGGGAAATAAGTCTTCGTTTTTGGCCATTAAAAAAAAAATTAGGTCTTGGAATTGAAGTGAAAACATGGGGCCGCCTCAGACGGGATAACCATCTCTCAGAAGGTGATGTTCCTCCTACACTCTACCTCTTAACTCAGAATTTAGAACATGCTAGTTATGCAGGTGTTAAAGATTCTTTCCTTGTCTAAATAATTTGACCACATCTCACCAACTGTCACATCTCAGAGAGATGCACAGAACACATATACAATCTTCGATGTGCTGGGTATTTACCATTTAAATGAAAGGAGGGGCGCCAGGGGGGCTCAGTTGGTTGAGCGTCCAACTTCGGCTCGGGTCATGATCTCGCGGTTCATGGGTTCAAGCCCTGCATCAGGATCTGTGCTGACAGCTCGGAGCCAGGAGCCTGCTTTGGATCTGTGTTTCCCTCTCGCTCTCTGCCCCTCCCCCACTCACGCTCTGTCTACCCTTTCTCTCAAAAATAAATAAACATTAAAAAAAAAATAAATGAAAGGAAATAAATAGAAATCTAGGGAAGTCTGATGAAGTTCATTTGGACTGAGGAAGAGTGTTTTGCAACAGTGATTTCCCAAAACTATTTAAGAGCATGCCTAGCAGGAAATCACACCGCTTGTCACATTCCTTCCCTTGGAAAGTAAAGGAAGCGTCTGCCTTGGGTTCAAGTGCAGACAGGGATGGGGAGGGCAGTGAGAAGAGGTGGGGGATAACCTGGTCCCCAGAGAGAGCTGTTACATCTTGCAGATGTGCCCCATCTCACGCAGAAGTTGTCCCAGTAGTATGTGTGCTCGTCTCTCCCGGTATTGCCCACCGGAACATTTTTTCCCTCTTCACCTTCCCCACCCCCCAAGGCTGCCTACATTTACAAAGCCCGCCCCAGGCTCCTGTCCAAGGATTTCTGATCTGCAAGGATGTAACCTTGGTTGGTGTCTTTTGGTGGTTTTCCTTTCTGTCTCTGATTCTCATCCGAGAGTTTATAAAAGGAGTGGTGGTATTTCTCCTGGAAGTTCAAACCCCCTAGAAATTGCAGGCACTGCAAGCAAGTTGAACTTGAAACCAGGAAACCCTTCTTCGGATCTCGTTGCAGAAGATGGAGCGATATGAAGCGTACTTAATTTTCCATCCTCATAAAACAATCCCATAAGTATAGAGAAGCCCAGCTGTAAGCTATCATGAATTATGATCATCGTTTCCTACTGTGGGTTCGGAAGGGGCGCCTTGCTCCTCGCCTGCTGTAGGAGGCGGCTCAGGAGGCCACAGTGCACATCAGTCATCATTGTGATGCTAATGGTTGCCGTAGGTTCTGGAATGGAAATATTAAAATTGCATTTCTCCTTTCTCTCTTGCCCAAGGGAGGGATGGGGACAGTCAAATAGCATTGACCTTTGGCCGTTGATGGAAAACGTTAGCAGATGTGCATTTAGACCTCAGTGCACGCGTCCCTGGTGCAGGAGGGCCCGAGGAGGCGGTCGAGGGCTGTCCACAACAACCTGCGTCTTCAAACTGGACTCTCCCGTGTAGTGGAGAAAACCTCATAGCAAGACGCGTTATTCCCAATTTGGAGCCAGAGGATGATGAATCGAACAGACCAATAGTTGCTTCTCAGCGAGCGTCCTTCCTGTAACCTTCCAGCTCCCCAGCTGGTGGAAGAAAGGTCCCTAACAGGGATCAGCCTCCAGAAGGGGGGGACACTAAGGGATGCCCCCCAGGCCCTGCCATCCAGGACAGACCCTGCAGGTACCTGCGGTGGGCGTCACATCCTGGGGTCCTTCAGGGTCTTCCTGGAGCAAACCTACCGTAGCCGGTGGCCTGTCGCAGAGCCTGAAAGTCTGTCTTCCGTCCCTCTGCTAATGAAAAGCCCGATCCCTGGGGCCAGTTTGCAGAGTTGAGTTCTGGCCTGACTTCTTAACAACTGGATGATTTAGAGCAAAATGTAAAATGCTGATCACGGTAGCACCTGCCTCACAATGGCGTTGGGAGGCTAGTATGAGTTAATGCCCGTAAGGAACTTAAGACAGTGCCTGGCCTGTCACAAGCACGCAATAAAGTCAGTTATTTGTATACGTGACCTCCGCGTGCTGTCTGGGCAACCGGGAAGCACAGCAAACAGCTCACCGGAGTTAATTCCATCCCCTCAGGTGCCGGGACTAGTGTTGTGGCTGTGGGGAGGGCCTTGGGATGGGCCAGGGTGAGAGGCCCGAAGGCCGGGGCTCTGTGAAGGGAGGCCGGGCTGGGTGGTGGCGGAAGGGCCACCCCTAATGCCTGGCGAGAGCAAGACTGTGGGGGTTCCGCAGCAACTGCACACGGAGAGAGGCGGACGCAGGTGCAGTCCAGGCTCCGCCCAGAGCACTCGCTGGAGACAGAGATTTATTTTCTCGTTTTCCAGACCAGCAGGCGCGAGTGTCTCCCGGCTAGTAAGTCGTGGAGCCGGGATCTGAAGCAGGCTTTGGGCAAACCCAGACTCACCTCTGTCTCAGCCGAGTCCTCCCCGCTGTCGTAGGTGGTCCGATCAGATCCAGGAGAGCCCTGTCCCCCCGGGAAGCCAAGTGCCCCCCCCCCGCCCCCTCCGCAGCCACAGAGCCGGCTTCCTTCCCGGAGGGGCTGTCACTGCGTCTCCAGAACCGCACTGGCCCTGGTGCGTGGCGGGAGAAGGGAACCTACCACAGACAGACCGGACCCTACGTGACGAGGAACAGGCCGCTAGCATTTCACGGCCGGGTGGGGACCGTCACACCTGCCACCGCCATGTTCTTCCTGGCCCACCCGCTTGGGAAGTGAGTGGAGGGCAAGGTGCCCCCGCTGGGGTGACGCTGGGCTCAGCCAAAGCGTGAGAACCCTGCTCCACAAGAGCGAGTTGTGGGCGTGCAGTGCTTTCGCTGACTTCTCCAGAATCTAGGGAAAGGAGTGTATCTGTGGTTTTCTTTCAGGCTGTAACACGGGTAGCTCCAGGGCCTGACATTCGTCCTCATCCCCACCTCCGCCAACAGGTGGCTTTGGTCCGCTGTAGCAGGGGCCTCTCCACGATCATGGTCGCCCCGTCTCTCGCACATGCAGCCTCCCTTGTCTCCCTCCGTGTTTGGAGATGCCCGAGCCCAGAAACTGCCCCCCCACCACCTGTGGAGGGTGGAGGCAGCCTTGCCCTGAGGCCTTTCTGCTGGAACAACCCCCGCGTTTATGAATCTATGTGTGGCTCACAGGGAAGGGATAAGCTGAGCCCGCCCTGTGCCCTGCGTTTCCAGTTAGTGTCGGTCAGTTACACTTGGGGACATTAGACTGAACAGTCCCCGCTGGCCGACACCCACACCCTCCCCTCTGGTCTGAACCATGTGTCGGCGTCATTGGAGTGGGCCGGTGTGGCCCTTCGGGCACTCTGGGGACGCAGTGCAACGAGGAACAGATACTGTGGGCTAATCCATAGGCACGCAGACAGGGGAACCCAAGGCAGAGGTGGGGGGAGGCCTCAGCGTTGCCGTGACCGGGCTGCCTCTTCAAGAGGGAACGGTTCCCTTCCCTTCTCTCAGACAAGCAGGATGAGCAAACTAGAAGGCGGTCTTTGAGGGCTGTTGACTCCCTCCTTTCCCCCAGACTAAATTGTGCCTCTAAGTGGCAGCTCTTAGCAGACGGGAAACCCCCAAGGACAGGTGGCTGGAAACGCTGGAGGCTTTGCAGGCACGACCGCTAATGAGGAACAAAGTCACTAGTTATTTGAAATGGTTGACACAGCCCCAGAAGCTATTAGCACACTGAACACATTTCAAATGTGTGTTTAGGTTCTAAATGACAGGGATTTCGAGACCAAAGGCCCGCTGAAAATTCCAGCAGCCCGATTTATCCACCAAGGCATTCAGCCGGCATGTATTTTCCATCAGACTGTTTGAAATGGAGATTGGGGAATGTAGGGCCTCCAAAAAAAGACTTCCAGGGCTCTGGGTGCCCGTGACCTCTGAGGACTTTCGCGGAGAGCAGTAGCCAGGCCCAGCCCGGCACCTGGCGCACCGCAGGGGCTCACCGGACTGTTAACTGAAAGAAGCATGAATAATTGAACGCACAAATGGCCACTTTGATGTGTGGACGAGAGTACAGGCTTTGAGCCAGACACACCCAGGTTCAGATGCCATCCGTTAGCCAGTTCCTTCAACTTCCCGAGTCTCCCTTTGCCTGTCTGTGAACGAGGAATGAAACAGGTATCTCGTAGTGTTGCTGGGAGGCTCAGATGAGCTGTTTCATGGTATACAGAAGCCGCTAAATAAATGTTAGGCCCGTTGGTGGCCTTTCCACCTGAGGTGGGCAGGAGACGTGGGCGGAATGGAGTGTACCTGTAGACATCAGAGAATGGGATCAGAGGCTGGACCAAACGGAACGCTACCACCCGAGGTCCCTTCCCTGAGGTCTGTTCTCCACTGCAAGGTCTTGTCTGCCCGACAGGCTGATAGCGGTGGAGAGAAATGGCCCTTCCTGAAGTGTGGTCCGCGACCAGCACCCTGCTACGTCTGAGAGCCTCTTCGAAATACAGCCCCTCATCTCCCACCCCAGGCAAGCTGAATCAGAAGCCACATTTTAACGAGATCCCCGATGATTCATTTGCACTTTGAAAGGAAACGCCGGCCTAAACACCTCCACCATCCCTGGTTTGCAGGGTTCATTTATTGATGAAGTCCCCACAGCTGAGCCGAGTGGTGGGGGGGGGCACTTGCCGAGATTTTTCCGATGAGATTGGACTGTCCCACCAGCCACCAGACGATAAGACAGATCGAGCTATTTGAAGGGGCAGGAGAGGGACTGGTCATGGGCCAGTAAATAGATACATTTCCTGGGCCCTCTCCTTTCCTCCCCCTGCCAGAAACGACCGGTTGTGAGGTCCCGTAAGGGCCAGTTAGTGGCCAGTCTGTTTCTGAGAAGACAAGGCTGAGTGGCACCAGGGGCCACCCCCACACCCCCAGGAGCCATCAGGGGCCTGGCTAACTCCGTGGGGAGGAGAACGCGAGAAAGCAAAAGCTCTCAGACATAAGGGGAAGGGTGAGTGTTGGGATTCATCCTCAGGAGCCGCTAGACCCCATGCGCCCACAGCTCTTACTGTAGAGTCCCTACAAAGTCTCTTTCTGGAAGAGCCGTGGAGTACATTTCCTATTTGAAAATGCAGAGCCAAGTCTGTTGCCATATAAAAATCACAAGGTAGGGTTTTAGGACGTCCGAGGTGGCAGAGGGCCCGTTTTCAGAGATAGGTCACCCTTGGTCCAAGGAGCCACACAGAGGCTGCGGGACTCCCAGCTTTGGGGCGGGATCAAGGAGAAGAACCCCGGGTGAAGGGCACAGAGACTCTTTCCCCACCCAGCGAACCAGCACCAGACGCCCGCAGGTGCCAGCCCCACGAGGACAGCGTGCCCTCGTTCTCACAGACCTGCTCCGGGTGCTGCCGTATCCGGGCAACGTGGACTCGGAGGCTGCCTTGGTTGTTTAGCGCCGCTCACGCGTTTGTGTTACTGCTGTTTCTGCCAAAGAACAAACTTCACATATGCGTTAAGGCTCCACACTTCAGCGACATCCAATCTGACTTAGAGACTTAACCACGGCAGTGAAAACACTCCCTGAAAGAGAAAAAGGGAACAGGTCCAAGGAAACAGTGGAACGTCTATGAGATCTATACTAATTCTGAAGGGATGGTCCGCGTTTAGGCAGTTTCTCTTCCCACAAAAGGGGAACTGAAGCGCTTACCATGTCCAGGCTTTTTTTTTGGGGGGGGGGCAGTCAGTCTTAGACTCCATTGTTGGCCCCCATCAAGGTTGAAACACAAGCCTCCACCTTAAAGAAATGGAATTAAAAAAGAAAAAAGAAAACCTGAAATTACCATTTGGTAAATACTCCATTTAGACACTTTCTGGAAAAGCGCAGATCTAAAAAGGGAGAGGAGGGTGTGGTCGTCCATAAGACCAGCCCCTGGTTTGGGGGTTGGCACCTGTTACCCTCAGCTCATTGACTTCAGTGATTTCATCCAACGAACACGTTGGGCTCTAAAGCTGTGGGGAGCACGTTTAAGTAAGACTTGCTAAGAATTTGATGACACCCACCCCCGACCCCCCCACAAATACAGGAAAGATGGAATAGGATGGACTAGAAACTCAAATTTCAAGCATTAAAAGATTTTGTCAACTGAAAATAGTGTGTCTCTGAAATGTTAATGTTTACATGGGGCAGTAACATTAAGTTTATGAATACTAGAATTATACTATTTTTTCGGGAAATTACATTTAGAAAATTATATTTTCCTTTTTTAAAAAACAGATTTTACTTTAAAATAATTTTTTTATATCTCTTTATTTATTTTGAGAGAGACAGAGAGAGAGAGTGTGTGTGTGTGAGCTCTCATGACCGTAAGATCATGACCTGAGCCGAAATCAAGACGGACACTTGACCAACTGAGCCGCCCAGTCAGCCCTAAAGATTTTATTTTTAAGTGGTCTCTTCACCCAACACAGGGCTTGAACTCACAACTCTGGGATCCAGAGTCGCATGTTGTACTGACTGAACCAGCAGACGCCCCTGAAAATTACATTTTCCTAAAAAAAATAGATATATAAACTGCAAACAGACATTGTTCTTAGACATGAGCGCACCTCCAGCCAGCTCAGTTACCTTGATCGGTGTTAGCAATAAGATTAAGGAAACATAAAGGTAATGAATCCTCGAACCTTCTCTTACTGAGGTAGGGGTGCCAAGGAAGACCTTCTCTTTCCATTTCCCTCTGCCCAGCCAAGGATAGAGAGGGTGAAAAGCACTGTTGTGACCAGAACAGAAGAATCAAGGAGAGGGGCACAGATGGTCTACACGTTGTCTGACGGATAATCCATCGGTTTAGGGCTGGTGGATGGACTCTGTGTGGCTCAAAGGGAATCTGGAGAGGCCAGGTAGGAAGGAATGTGTTGTGATTCACTATGCATTTTCATTCTGCTGTAGTTTACTGGGTAGTGACATTTATTTCTCTGAACACTCAGAATGTAAGTAATAGAAAGCAAGAAGCAAAATAAATCAAGGTATGGTGAAGCACTTCACAGGTAAAATCCATCTAACATGGGTTTTCCTGTTTTATCAACCAAAAAATGAATTCCCCAGGTTGGTATACTGAGATTTTGCTTTGGTCCCACCTTAGGGTAGGGGTTCGGTCGGGATCCCAGGGAAGCCAGCCACTTGCTTATCAAAGGTAGCAGATGTGCAGAAAGTGCCGTTATCACAAGGTCCTTGTCCCCCCATGTGCCTCACCAAGTCTAACAGCCTCACTGCCATCACTGTCACCCGAAATTGCCCGGACTTGCAGATTACCTTCTGAGGGGCTTGAGATAGCAACTCTATCTTCCAAGATAACTGAAATAGCACATTGATATTAAATCAAATCATACGGCTAATTGATCAGTTTTCTTCAGAATTAAGGGCACTGAATATGTATTCACCTTTAGGTGGCCTGATGTGTGGAAATGTGAATTATTCATGGGCTTTCTTTGGGTTGCAGGAAACCTTAATATAGCCTTTGTTTCCTAATGTGTTTGATAGGCTCTCGGTGTATGATCACATTATATGGGTATAGCTGGCAGTAAATTTTAAATTATATAGTCCGCAGTTTTGCACTAAGAAATGGTAGGAGGTGATTCATCATTTTCCTTGTCTTCCTGTTTACATGCGGACATATAATTCATGCTCAGAAACCATCTTTCAACTCATCTGGAAGCACTCCACTGCACCACCACAGAATCTCTCTCTGCCAATCTGGCATTATAAATCACTTTTCTATTAAACAGCAGGGCTAAAAATGCAAACATATGTACTTTAAATATATGTAGCCATCTCTAATTCCCGGCAGATGAGCCAAAATTAAAGAATTGTCAAAAAAAAAAAAAAAAAGGCAAGTGCTGGAGTTTAATGAATGAATTTTTTGACTTTAGGGCATCAGAAATTTGCATCTCTATACACATACTGAAGAGATGTGCATATATAGATTTCCCAGATGGGGCTATATTTGAGGAGTGTGTATTTTGCAGAATTCTTGGTACACTAAATCTTGATTATTCAGAAATTTTACTTCATAAGATGTTTTGCTTTGGCAGTGTTGTAAGACAGTTGAATGGCAGGAGAAAAAAGGTGAGGTCAGCTGTTTGCCACCTCCTTGACCTTCATCCCCAGGCCAGGATAATGAAGCCATTAGTTCAGAATAATGGTCCCCAGGGTTGGTAATGGTCTTAATCTCCAAACAAAGATAAAATTCTGTTTACCAAACCCAATGCTTCCTGAAGCAGGAAGTGTGATTTACACACTCCAGAAAGATTTTCACTAGGAACTATTTCTTGCCCAGCAAACAAACACAGTCATGGTACTCTAGCCCCTGAGACTGGGAAGAGACACACACACTTTCTCAAACATACACACACGCACGTGAACACTTATCTGGCCTTCTTGAGGAGGGAGAACTTGCCAGGTAACTGAAGCCAACCCATTTATGAGGTTTTTGTTTAATATGGCAACTGGTGGGGCGCCTGGGTAGATCATTCGGTTAAGCGTCTGACTCATGGTTTTAGCTCAGGTCATGATCTCAAAGTTTGTGAGATCGATCCCCACGTTGAGCCCTGAATCGGGCTCCATGCTGATGGTGTGGAGCCTGCTTGGGATTCTCTCTCAGCCCCTCCCCAGCTCATGTGCTCATGCTCTCTCTCGCTCAAAATAAATAAACTTAAAATATATATATATACATACATACATATATATATATATATATATATATATATATATATATATATATATATGGCAGCTGGTTTATTGGAATCTTCCAAAACTTCCATATTATTTTCTTGCTTCCTTTTCTTATTATAGTAGGCTCTAGGCACAACCTTGGGCTTGAACTCAGGACTCCAAGATCCAAGAGTCACATACTTTACCGACTGAGCCAGCCATGCGCCGACTTGCCTCCTTTCTTGAGCAAGGGGCACCAAACTCAGTTTTGTTTCATTCTTTGATTCTGTTGGGAATTGTTATGACTGCATGGGTCTCACTGTAGACTGTCTGGTGCCTGCCTCAGAGCTCACCTACTCTTCTGTGTGAGCTCTCTGTTGGGCATGTTCCAAGAACTAGTTTGCTGGGCTTGCGTTATAAATTAGGAGTTGGCAAGTCCTGAAGAAATGCCTCCCTTCCTGCAGGGTTGGACATGAAGGCTTTTGTGGACAAATCATACCTTATCACTTTTAGACCCAGAGGCTCTTTGTCTGGGTGGTGGATGCCTTCTTGCTTATTTCGTCATTGGTCCGGAATTAGCGATCTGGTCAACAGGGTCTTCTTAGGTGTGTAGACAGTACGTACAGGTCTCAGGTGAAACTGGACTCAGAAGGTGACCGGCATGGAAACAGGGGTCTCTGCTTACCACTAAGGTTCCCTCTTTCCCCATCCAGCTTCTTTCTTCCTTTATTACTTTTGTTAAACAGCCTATGTGATGACCTTTCCAGTGACCTATGACTCAGTGGCTTAGTTTTTTTTTTAACACTAAATCACAAAAAAGTGGCTTAACTATTGAAAATTTTATTACAATGGTTATGGTAATGACTTCACTAGTCTCTGAGATTTCCTGATTTTCTCTTAATTCCAAGGTAGCTGGCCACACAGAGACATCTGAGAATTGCTGTTAACCTCCACTGAATTTAAAATAGGGGTGCAGGAACAATGTTGGAGGCAAGTCAAGCCTGTTTCAGAGATAATGGTCATGGTATAACATCCCGTTTAAATATAACTCTTTTGCATTATTAAAAAAAGGTATATTAATTCATGGTAAACTGAGAACTCAATTTTCCCTAAATTAGTTAGAAAAAGGTGAAGAATCTTTACTATGCTTCATTTGGTGACCATGGGGACAGAAAATCTTTAGAGAGCGTCATCAGCATGGCACATGCTATACATTCTGCCCTCAGTTCCGTTTTCCCATTTACCCTTCTCCATGAATTCCCCCAGAGCATCCACATCCCTCAGTCTTTTCTCACACTTGCGTACGTCTAGACATGTTTTTATCTCACCGATGACCTTTGACTCTCCCCTTCCTTCCACAAACCAAGTGTTTTTACATTTCAAAATCACAACTCAAATTCCTGTGCCTTTATATTCTCCAACGGGGTGTTCCCCTGTGCCTCTCCAGTCTGAACAGTTGAGCTGGGGATAGAAGAACTGAGCAGCTTGACACAAAATAAAACAACGTATCATGCCGTAGAGAGAAAGCTTTCAGTAAATTTCACCAGATCAGGAAGATCATCTCCTGTATTTTTCATCTGCCGTACGAGTACCTGTCTCACTTACCTTTGGGTTTTTGTTGATCAGCGCTTCACGTTGGGGGGTGAAGGCACGCATGCTCAATCGGGAACCTTTTGATGGCTTGGTTGGTAAGAACTATAACACCCTAACCTTGCAGGTCATAGGAGGTTTTTGTTTGTTGTCGTGGTTCATCATGTAGGACTTTAACACCTCTTCCACAAACGCTGTACTATAAAATCATTTTTCAAATGGTAATCCTTGAGAAAATTGGAGGCAACGCAGCCAGGTTGTGGAGCCCACGTTTGAAACTGTTTCAGTAGGGTACAGTGGGAGAGTGGGAGAGTTAGCAGTGATAGAGACGAGAGACTTGGGCGTTCCTGGGGGCATTCGACATGTTTGCATAAGCAAAGTCTGCTCCACATCCCATTGCAAATCCCTAGCCCCAAGAGATGCTTCTGTTGGTCAACAGGACAAGTACAGGTGAAGAACAAGTCGAGGAAATGCAGCCCTTCTCTGCCAGAAGAGGCACAGACTGCCAGGTCATGGCTCACTGATTGTAGGGGATAAGCGGATGTTCTCCCTCCCCATCCATCCATTAACACATTTTACAAATATTTCTTGAGCATCTGCTATGTGCTAAGTGCCAGGGATTCGATGGTGAGCATCAGTAGAACTAACGGGACGCAGTCAGAGAGACAGATGTGAATCAAACGTGACTGTATAAACGGATGTGAACCAAGAAGTAAATAGCTGCCCCCAGTGACCTGAACTGGAAGCATGAACACTGGGAAGGGCCTGTGATGGCGAATTTAAGCCAGACGTCCCTGAGGAGTCATGTGACAACAGAGATCTGGGGGGTGGGTATAGTGCAGAGGGTGGGAAGAACGTTCTAGGCAGAAGGAAGTGTGGGGAGGGTCAGGCTGAGTGTTGCCAGGGTAGAGAGGACAGAAGAGGAGCAGAGGAGAGTTCTAGTCTTGGGGTAGCGAGGCTGCGGGTGGTGGGACCAGCCTTCGAACCTGAGTGAGTACTACGTGCCCGTCACTGTCAATGTGACCAGATGTTAGAAAACTCTGTCACTTATTTGAATGGACCAGCAAGCCCTTGGAGTTATCCTACGTCTGCCTTTTATCCCGAGTTTCCTGCGGGGGGTCTCATTCACTATTGTTAAACCTGCTTAGAAATTTCAGAAGGACAATAAATGTATGAGCGGCGAATAATAACGTACGATCTCCCATCCAGAAATACCATCAGGGATTATTTTTCTTCATCCAGCTCGCAACAGCAAATCCAAAAGACGATGCCGTTACAAACTCAAAAGCCCGAGCTCAGTCGAATTAATAATCAAACGGGATCTTCTGATCAATAATTCTCAAATTGCTCTGTGTCGCCCAGTAATTCCCAGTGAGTACTTCAGACTGAGCCTGACACTCTATTTTAGAAACAATTTAGCGTGACTTTTGTGCCTATGAAAGATGCCACATTGTAGTTTGAAAAATTGACAGCTCCAGATCCAACTGGATGGAATCATCCAGCCAGTCTACCTCCTGCAATTCGTGGGGTTCTTGACCTGCGAAGCACCTTTGGGTGCCTATTTGTTTAATTTCTGCTACCAAGTAGACGTGTAAAAAGGAGCTGTGCCCTTCATTTTAAGGTAGGAGTAAAAGAAGTTGCTAGACTTTTGTTTCAAATCAGTCATGATTTGTTTTTCATAGTTAAATGGCAGAGGTTTGCATCGTGGCGGAAGGCAGGCGGGCTGACAACAGGAGAGGAATGGGAATGAGGGGAAGGATCTGTTTCTCTTCCTTTTCAGTAAGACCCTCAAGATGTCACGTTCACTAGGGACAGAAGGAGAATTTGAATTAGCATTAAAAATGAGTTGTTAAAATAATATGTTAACTTGTAAATAGCGTTTTATATTTTTAAAAATACATTTTTATTTTTTCTTCCCTTTCCCTATGTTCATCTGTTGTGTTTCTCAGATTCCACATATGAGTGAAATCATATGATCTCTGTTTTTGTCTGACTTATTTCGCTTAGCATAATACATTCTAGCACCATCCACATTGTTGCAAATGACAAGATTTCACTCTTTTTCATTGTTGAGTAGTATTCCATTCTATATATACATACCACATCTTCTTTATTCATTCATCAGTCATTGGACATTTGGGCTCTTTCCATAATTTGGCTATTGTTGGCAGCGCTGTTATAAATATTGGGGTGCATGTGCCCCTTCAAATCAGCATTTGTATCCTTTGGATAAATTCCTAGCAGTGCTATTGCTGGGTCATAGGGTAGATCTATTTTTAACTTTTTGAGGAACCTCCATACTGTTTTCCAGAGTGGCTGCACCAGTTTGCATTCCCAGCAACAGTGCAAAAGGGTTCCTCTTTCACATCTTCGCCAAGATCTGTTGTTTTGAGTTGTTAATTTTGCCATTCTGACAGGTGTGAAGTGGTATCTCATTATGGATTTGATTTCCATTTCCTTGCCGATGAGTGCTGTTGAGCATCTTTTCATGTGTCTATTTGCCCCTGGATGCCTTCTTTAGAAAAGTGTCTATTCATGTCTTTTGCCCATTTCTTCACTGGATTATTTGTTTTTTGGGTGTTGAGTTTGGTAAGTTCTTTATAGATTTTGGATACTAACCATTTATCTGATATGTCATTTGCAAATATCTTCTCCAGTCCCATCAGTTGCCTTTTAGTTTTGTTGACTGTTTCCTTTGCTGTGCAGAAGCTTTTTATCTTGATGAGGTCCCAGTAGTTCATTCTTGCTTGTATTTCCCTTGTCTCCAGAGACATATCAAGTAAGAAGTTGCTGTGCCCAACGTCAAAGAGATTGAGTAAGATAAAAACAGAGAGGGAGGCAAACTATAAGAGACTCTTAAATACAGAGAACAAACTGCGGGTTGACGGGGGTGGGTTAAATGGGTGATGCGCATTAAGGAGGGCACTTTTGGGGATGAGCACTGGGTGTTATATGTAAGCGATGAATCACTGGGTTCTACTTCCAAAGCCAAGACTACACCACAAGCTGGCTAACTTGAATTTAAATTTAAAAAAAGAAAAGAAAAGAAAAATGAATAATAATACCATCTAAAAATACATTTCAGCACTTTAAAGAGATTAAAGATTTTCAGGGGGGAATTAAAGGCCATAAAGCACCCCCCTTCCTCCTCCCCTTCCCCCTGCCCCTCCTCCCCTTCCTCTTTCTTCTCTCCTCCCCTCCCCTCCCCCTCCCCTTTGTCTTCCCCTCCCCTCCACTCCCCCTGCCCCTCTGGTCTGCACATACTCACTCGAATATTGAGCTCATATCATGTCCTAAGCACACGAAAAGCTCTGTGGGAAAGCAAGAGGAACAAGATGTGATCGCCCTTGAGTTACTGGTGGGGTTGTGTTCTATATAGACCGCGCGTCAATGAACTACTCGTCGCTGCTTACAAACACGGAAACAGGCCATGATCAGGTGGAGAGAACTGACGCTGCCTTCTCTGCCTCTGCCTGCAGGTGGTTTTCTCTGCCTTCTTTCTTCCCGCCTGCTGTGGCTTCCTCATGGGAAGGGATCCCTGCCGGTAGTTCCTACCCGGGCCTTGGGCCCTCACATCCTAGCTGAAAGTTCTTCCCAGGCTATGAACTTGGGCCATAGCTTGTCAGACCCGCCCGTCTTCTGGTCCAGCCGCCTAATCTTACAGCAGAGGGGCTGAAGGGTGGCGCTGACACAGGAACGTGGCCAGCATCCCTCTCCAAGTTAGGTGTATGGATTGGGAAGATCACAAAAGCCACCCGACTCTGTCCCTAGTGCTTCCCTAGCCTGCACCCTGAGACAAGGACCGGGGCTGTGGTTTCCCACAGACTTGGAAAGAGGTCCTGCAGATTTTCTCGTTTGTATCATTTTTGCCACTCACTCACGTTCCTGAGACTTGAGAGTGTGTGTTGTTTGTTACACAAACCTAACCTAATTTCGGTAATACAGAAGCAGTTTTGGTTCTGTTTAGGGAGTGAATTCAAGGTCTCTATGACTTAAGCTTTGCTTATTTCATATCAGTAACACAGCTATTTTAATTTCTGTCAATAAAACATTTCCTTTTTCTCCCCCCCCCCCAAAAAAAGTGCCAGGCACATTGCTCGTCTATAGAAGATTTTTTAAAGTCCAGAACCGAAGTAAAACAAAGCCGATTGTCACATAAAAATTCATCTAAATTATTCTACCTGTGAGAGCTTAAAACGAGAACGTGTATTTTTGCGTGACCGTAAAGAAAAATACTGCATCTCATGTATTCAATTCAGAGCACAGTAATTGGCGGTTACATAGTTTTGACAGTTGGAAGACATCTTGAGAGAGAATTTGAATACCACACGTGGTGGTCGATTTTTCTTGCATACTGGGCCACTTCATTGTTTTCTATTCTGCTTCAAACTCAAGTATAGGCTGGAACCTCATGAGTTCTCGACAGGGTCCTCTATCCTCAACGTCTTCAGTCTGTGGTTTAGTTCGGATCACCCAGAGTCGTATCTCGGAGATGGGTCTCTGCTGCAAAGAGACAACGAGCCCGGCCCTGTCTGCCACCTGTGTCCCTCCTCAGGGCATGAGAGATTGCCGAGAAACTGGCGGCCGTGAGTCGGAGCCAGGGACCGTTCCAGACTCGGGCTGCGGGCCTGCCGAGCTCCCTGGTCCTGAGAACTCGGTCAAGGTTGTGGCTGGAGCATCTTTAAGGACCACAGTCCTGACTTCGGTGCATCAGCTGGGTGATTAAAACCGAGATGCAAGTGTCAGGATAAGGTCGGGCCCAGAGTCAGAAAAGTCAGAAAAAGTCCTCTGGCTGGGTCTGATAGCACAAAATGGGAGGTGGTCTCAGGAAGCAGAAGCACTGGGGGAAATCAACATGAAATCGTCACCCTTGCTGCAGGAACAGGTGAACTCCCTCCCCAGGGAGCCAGAAGCACTATACTCAGAACATAGGGCAGCAGGTGCTGGGGAGCTCTGGCCACGGCCCTGGGGAGAGGGTGGCCTGGACCACTCGGAACAGGTCCAGTCTCAGAGATCGTACTATCAACACGGGGCTCCGTGTCAGGACGACGAAGATGAGAGGCAGGGAAGTCTGGCCACACAGCATCCCAGGTCCTTTCTGACCAAAGTCACATTGGGGTCTACAGACTGGGCTGTACAAGGAAGCCAGGGGCCTCGGCCGTGCTTCCCCATCTGTCTGCGTGCTCAGATTTTCTCGGTGACTCTGGCCACCGTGGTAAGAAGCTGGGCTGCCAGCAGGCTCCAGGCTGCTGCACACTCACCAGTGCCCCATGTGGGTGAGACTTCTTTGACAAACATCACCGGTGCCCCTTCCCCACACAGAGCACTCTCTGTGCTTTATTCCCATTCACCTCATCATAATGCCAAGAGGATACCTAGTTTACAGGTGAGGAAGCTGAGGCCTGAGACCCTAGAGCTAAGAAGTGAAGGATCCTGAGCTTCCCAGGGTCTGCTTCCTCTCCCTTTCCCCTCGTGCTTTCTCCCCAGGCCAGCCCTTTCCCCTCCAGCAAAATGGGAGACCCCTTACTTCCCACCAACCGTCAGGCTCCTTTCCACGTGGCGCCCCTGCCTTCTCCATCATTTTCCAATCGCTGATGTGAGAGAAGGAATCGGTGATCTATCACAACCTAAAAGGTATGAGGACATCACCCTCACTGAGGGCTGCCCACGTGTCTTCTCCTGAAAGGTTGTTAGTAGCTTATTTATGAGTTGCAGATATTTGAGCTTATTATGCATGGTCTCTGATGCCGTCTTCCCAATCCACCCATCAGGGGCAGGGGGGACCTTGGCACGTTTTTTATTACAGAGATTAATGAAGCTACTGGTCTACTGCGTAGTAAGAATCACCCAGGCTTAACCAGTGTGGTCTTTCAGGATGTGGCACAAAGTAGGCAAATACTTACTGGGACCAACGGAAGAGATGGGGAGCTGGGAGGGTGTCACGGGGTGGGATAGGGTGGTGGGGGGCGGTAGGCCCTGCCATCACGGGGAGGGCCAGGAATGGAAACAGGTGTTGTCACAAGCATGGGCTTCCATGGGTAGGATGATGTCCAGTCAAGTGCAGGCAGGGAACCAGCAACCCTGGGTCATGGCAGCAGAACCCGAAGGTGGACACGCTTGGAGTCTTGGGCAGTATTCTTATGACATGGACTCATTGTCCACTGATAGCAAAACCCTAGTCACTGAGCAAGTGTTTGGGGTCAGGGCCTCAATATCTGGAAAGAAGGGACTAGATCTAGAGCATTACAGGGGCACCTGGATGGCTCGTTCGGTTAAGCGTCCGACTTCAGCTCAGGTCATGATCTCACGGTTCCTGAGTTGAAGCCCCAGGTCGGGCTCTGTGCCGACAGCTCAGAGCCTGGAGCCTTCTTCCGATTCTCTGTCTCCCTCTCTCTCTGCCCCTCCCCTCCTCATGCTCTGTCTCTCAAAAGTAAACATTAAAATAAAAATTAAGTAAAAAAAAAAAAAAGAAATGTTTAATAAAAAAGAGCTAGAGTGTTCTGTCCAAACTGGACCAGTATTCAAGGTGCCTTGATAACATGTATCCTTGCTTTTGTTCTCTTACATGTCGTAAAATCCTTCTGTCCGGCCATTTAATGGTCTTCGCCCAGCGTACCTGCACAGCTTGGGGCAGGGCACCTATGTGTTTCCCCATCTCTGTCTGCATTTGTAGCCCAACACTGCCGAGCATAAGGAAGGCAGGCAGAAGCAGAAGTCAGCACAAAATGGCTGAGAGGAACCGCATATGACACAGAAGGGACGCAGGTGGAAATAGAGGGCATAGGAGTTTGGAGAAGCAAGGCCCGTGAAGTGCTAACCTCTGTGAGGAGGCTCTTGGGCCCATCTCACTATTTATATGACAGATGACGGAGTTTCCTGCTGGCGTCAAACATAAGTAATCGCCGGCTTCGATGTTCTGGAGAGAGAAGCATGGTTACGATGATTTCGCTTAGAAGCGCAAAGATGAAACTGTTGAGTGCAGGGAGGGAATCTCTCCAGTGAGAGGTCCTCCCGCTTGTCAGCTAGAGTAGTCCGTACGAATGGAAATCAGAATGAATTTTTGGAGAAAAGCTGGGATAGGGCGGGAAACAGTTTTGCCGGCGAATTCGGCAGTGGGACGCAGTTACACGTTATACGTAGTTGTGCGAGGAGACTTTGGAAGCATTTATTTGCTTGTTGATTCAGTAACGATTTATTCATCACTGCAGGGACACAGAATATTGAGATAACACTGTACCTGTGCCTAAGGATCTTCTGTCCTGGTGGAAGTTAAGCGTACTTGTTATTGGTAGAGTTTTATCCACCAAAAATGTGTACGTTGAGATGCTAACCCCCCCGTAGCTCAGAAGGTGGCCTCATTTGGAAATCGGGGCATTGCAGCTAAAATTAGTTAAGTGAGGGGGGGGCGCTCATCCAATATGACTTACGTCCTCAGATGAAGAAGAGGAAGTTTGGACACAGACATGCAGGGAGAAGGCCCTGCGAGGACAACGGTGGACGGAGATCGGGATGATGTGTCAGTAAAGCACGGATCACCAAAGATGGCCAGCAGCCACCAGACGCTGGTGGAAAAGCCTGGTGCAGATCCTCCCTCACAGCCTCCAAGGGACCCTACCCTGCGGACGCTGGATTTCAGGCTTCCAGGCTCTGGAGCTAAGAAAGTAACTTCCTGTTGTTCAAGGTGCCCAGTGGGTGGTGGCACTTTATCAGAGCAGCTTTAGCAAACTAATACGATACCAGAGAAACTGAAAAGCAACTCACGGCAGCACTTGGGTAGAGAACAGATACTGGGGTCGTCTTAAGTATAGAGGGTAGAGAGATTGTGGGTTGGGGTTACTCTGGAAAAGCCTCATAGAAGCATTGAGATTAATTGTTAAGGGTGGGGAGGTGGGTTGGTCTGGGAAGAGAATGGGAAGAAAAGGGAATGCATGTCAGTGGTCCTTACTGTTGAGTCATGGTCAGAGCCTGTTCCCGGGGCTGGAGGGTCAGGTGCCCAGCCAGGCGAGCGAGCGATGAACGGAATTTGGACCGTGCAGCGATGTAGCCCGTCAGCAGGAAGGAGCTTACAGACAGAAAGCAGCAGAACACGGGTGAGGATTTGAAAACGAGGCCTCTGCAGGCTGTTTGGGGAAGGGGATAACGTTGGGGCTCCCGACATGGGTCAGGTGGGGCTCTCGTGCTGTTTGCTGTCTCTGGCGCGGAGGGAATCAGACTTCAGCAATTTCAGACTCTAGTATCATATAAAACACTATATAAACCAGGCTCTGAGCTGGGTGCTTCAGGGGAACTCCCGCAGACAACGGTCGACCTGTAATATCTTTCTGTGTTTAGCTCTCTCAGTGCTTACCCAGGACACCCAGGACCAGCGTTCCTTCTGGATGCCAGCAGCCAGGACTTTTCTCAGTATATTTTTCTCCAAGCCCCCATTTCTGGGCCCCAATCCCTGAGTCTGGGCTTGCCCCTGAATGGCTCAAATATTAACTTGAATAGACAAACCATCCAGTTCACCCCCACCCCTGGCGCATGTGCACACGCATGCACACACACACACACACACACAAGCCTGTTCTCCGGAGAATTCTCCTTCCCAGCTAGGCAGTTAAAGAAGTATCAGCTTTATTCCTTTATTTCCTTATATCCTAGATGATGGAATTTTAAACAATTTATTGAAATTGAGAATCATTTCAGAAGCAGGATAGAGTCGAACAAAATGACACATTTGAACCTAGAGGAACCAGTAATTTGGATCAACAGAGCACTTTCGAGAATATCTAGTCTGTCTCTTTGTATTACAGCTGAGCAGTCTGAGGTCTCTACAGGCCAGCTGACCTGCCCTGGGTTGGGAGTAGGGGGACACCTGTGGGATAGCTGACCTGCCCTGGGTCAGGGGGTCCCTGTGGGACAGCTGCCCTGAGTAAGGGGGTCCCCACAGGACAGCCGGAGTATGGAGAGGTTGTAGAGAAAAGTAGACAAATCCTGACTTGTTAAAGTTGAAAAAATCTGAGTTGGAATTCTGTTACCCAAACTTACTGATGGAAAAAATCCTAAATAAATCATCGAACTTTCCTAAACCTCAGTTTCCTGGTTTATCAAATGAGGCTCGTAGAGCTGCTTTGACGTTCAGCTGAGACAGCATAGTGATGAACCGGCTGGGTGTCCGCCCCTGAACCTGAACTCGCTTCCTTCACTGCGCCTCAGTTTCCCCATCAGTAAAACGGGCGTGATCCTAACACCTGGCTCACAGGTTCTTGTGAGGGTTGAGTCTGTCCACGTAATGTGTTGAGATAAGTATTTGAGAATAAAAATATAATCGGTAGTACTTGGCAAGGGCCTGTGCTACAGGCAATGGAAGACTCTGGCTAAGGAGTTTGCTGAATAGATGCTGGTGGGCTCGCAAAGTCACAAAGTCACAGCAGCGTTCTTCCATGCGGCTGTCCCTGTAACAGTGCGAGAGCGTTCCCTCCCCCCACCCAGAGCTGTAGCACCGCGATTGCACCCCCCCTCCCGCCCCGCCCAGCCTCTGCCACCACTCATCTGCTGTCTGTTCCTGTGGATTTGCCTGGTCTGGAGGCCTCGTGTCAGTGGAATCACACGATATGTCGCCTTTTGCGTCTGGCTTCTTGCAAGGAGCCCAGTGCTTTCGCGGCCCGTCCAGCCGGCAGCCTCTGCCAGTACTCCATTCCTCCTTATTGCCAAATAACCCCATTTTCAATGTTTGAGGGGCGCCTGCGTGGCTCAGTGGGTTGAGCGTTGGACTTTGGCTCAGGTCACGATCTGGTGGTGAGTTCAAGCCCCACATTGGGCTTTCTGCTGTCAACACAGAGTCTGCTTCGGATCCCCTGTCCCCTTCTCTGTCTCTGCCACACCCCCCCAAATGAATAGAAAAATTAAAAAAAAAATTTTAATGTTTAAAAAAATCCTTCTACCTGTGGGTTAGTTCTACCAACATTCTTGTCCCATCTGCTGGGCCAAGAGCTGGAGAAATCTTTTCCTGCCTTCCTCTCTCCCTTCTAGAGAGACCAAGGCTAAGTGGTCCTTCGCAGTTGGTGAGTTCGAGCCCCACGTTGGGCTCTGTGCTGACAGCTCAGAGCCTGGAGCTTGATCCGGATTTTGTGTCCCCTTCTCTCTCTGCCCCTCCCCAGCTCGCACCCTATCTCTCTCTCTCAAAAATAAACATTAAAAAAATTTTTTTAAATAGACTAAGTGGTGCCTCCAACTTTGGGCTTCAAAGTCATGCTGCTTAGGTCTAAACATCTCCATGACACTCAGGAAGGTGTGACTCAGGCTTTTCTCCATGTTCTCATCTTTAAAATGGGTTTAATAGAAATCCCAAATTCGTGGGGGTGTTGTTAAACCGAATGGTTTAACAAACCGTGAAATCGCATTTGGTACGTTATAAACACCCTTTAAAGTTAAATATTATATGTCATATTCTGTTTTTAATGTAAATATATTACATTGTGTATTATATCAGCATGCAGATATGGGCACTTCATCCTTACTATTATTTAATACTTCAATTTATTGTGAATCCAAATGGCCAGATAGGTGAAGTAAACAATTTTCCTTAAAATTTTCTGCAGCAAAATTTACATTTGTGCCAGCAATTTCAGAGTAGTCTAAATTTCTAGAGTAATTTCTTAGTCCTTAATGGAAGATTCACTTTCTTCTTTTAGAAGATCAGCAGTGGGGTGCCTGGGTGGCCCGGTTGGTTAGGTGTCCGACTTCGCCTCAGGTCATGATCTCACGGCTCATGAGTTCAAGCCCTGAGTCGGGCTCTGTGCTAACAGCTCAGAGCCTGGAACCTGCTTCAGATCCTGTGTCCCTCTCTCTCTCTGCCCCTCCCCCGCTTGCACTCTGTCTCTCTCACAAAAATAAATAAACATTAAAAAAAATTAAGAAAAGATCAGCAGCGTTTGGTCGCAGGGGGAGATACTTTTTCTTTTTCTTTTTCATTAAGCCGTTACTCTAAATGGTTAGATGGCACACAGTTAGCCTCATGTTCAGCTGGTCCGTCCTTTCCATAGATTCATGGAAAGCCGCAGATCTGCCCAGAAAGAAAGAGACGTGTGGCCATGTGTGTGCCCCTGATGTCTACACTGGGGGGCGGTACGGAGGTGGTTGGCATCATTGATGTCTTGCTTTCTGTTCCATTACCATTTTCTTGTGCTACCCAAAGCTTGATGGCAGAGAGGAAGAAACGACTGCAGGCCAGTAAGAAAGGATGGGAGCAGGACATACCCTTCCCTGGAAGACTCCCCAGCGCTCTTAGCCCAGTGTGGGGTCCCCATGCCTATCTCCCAGTGCTCCCGACACATGCCTGGTCCCATCCTCTTTCCTCTCCTTCCAACCTGTGCCTATAAACCGTCAGATTCTTTCCCATTGGGGTTGAAACAATTGGTCATGTCTTAAAATATTACAGGTGGGAAGGAGGGGGGGGTGACAGGGTTGTGTACTCGGACACAAATCTACATCTGAAGCTGGTGGCAGAATTTCAGAAGGTAGCCAGGAGTTGGGAGGACAGCCCTTGAAGCCTGCCCTGTACATGGCTGGCTCTCAGAATCCACCTCTGAGAGAGCTCCAGGACATCTCGAAGGAACGGTCCCTTGTCATCTCGGTTTACAGGGTAGGAGAAGAACCAGTGTATCAGAAAGTAAAATAAAGGGGGAGATTAAGCACCACCCTAAGGTGGGGGCGGTTAACAGTTCTTAGTGGCCAGTTCAACTCTTGATAGAAAAAGCCCTAAAAATTACATTCCCCATATGGACTGTGCCACTGTCCCGGTCAGTGCCGTGTCACTCGGTGTCAGATTTTTGACAGTGCCTCCAGGCAGTGCCTCCCGGCTCCACTGGGCTGGGAAAGGGGCCGTGTTACTCACGGGCGGATCTGTGGCCAGGGGCCTGGTCACCTTCTGATTTCGTCTGGGACGCAATTTGCTTCCCTGCTCCGGGCTCAGGCATTCCCAGGGAGTCAGGCAGATCATTTGTATCTGGAGACCCCCATCTCGGTTCTTCTGTTCTCCGTTCTCTCTTTTCGTCCTTAAAGCTTGGTAGCCATGGACAAACCTGCCACCAGACAGTAGGGGATCAGTGTAGGCCTGGCCGGTGGACATCTTGGGGCACTGGGTTCCTGCTTCCGAGCGCTCAGATACTCACATTCCCATTAAAGGAATTGTGCGAGAAATAAAAGCATTGGGTCCACGGTGGTGGATCCCTCACTGTGCACCGAAATAATACCTTGTACGAGAGGAATGTCCTATCCGAGTTTAGGATTGCCCTGGGAGCCTACGAGTTCAGAGAGGGCGGGAAAGCTGGTCAGAGGCAGAGCTCTTAAAGCAAAGTGTGGTGGGCAGGAGACAGAATGAGGGCTTGCTGAGGGGTCTTTCCAGGGATGGGGGGCAGGTGGTCATAATGGGTGACCACCCCCTTTAGAAGCTCATGTCTGAGAAAATCCCAGGGACGTTCCCAATGGCCTTTCTCTTCCAAGTGGGAGGTGAAATTTCATGAGGACATTGCAGATATCTGAAGGATCCTTTTCCTCACCAAAGACTGTGTTATTTGGTATTTTTTAATAGCACCATCTGTCAGTAAGGGAAAATCTCCGAGTTGCAATATTGATCTTGTCACTTTGGGGAACAGTTTGATATTTAGGATTATAAATAACATTTTCATTTGCTCCGTGATCGTGTTCAGGCTGTGCTTGACATCTGAGCCCAGGAATATCATTTCTTCTCAAATATGAAGATGTGTACTTTTCCTGAGGTCTGAATCATGAATTCTGAAATAACATTGACACGTATGATTTACTCTGAAACCTTAACAGTTCGCAGGATGTGTGCGGTTTTTCCCTGTCTTAATTAAACAGGACAGTGTGAGTTGACAACAGCAATACCTGCTAACATTTATTAAGCCCTAACTTTGGCTCAGGTTGGAGTTTCTGATTTAAGCCTTACAACAACGTAATCAGGAAAACCGCCATTATGACCATGACCCAGGTAAGCACAACAAAGCAGAGTGAGGCGTCCACTGCCCTGTGGCTACTGGGAGACAGAACTGGGATTTGAACCCAGGCAGGTCCGCTCCAGAGCCCACACTGTGAGCCACTCTGTTCATTTATATTTACCCCTGTTTGTGTACAGCCTCCTTTGGTGTTATGCTTTCAATATCTTCTATATTTGGCTTCACGTGCTTTTTTTTTTTTTCTTCTCCCTTGATCTTTACAAAAATCCTTTGAAAGACAGAGGACAAAGATTATTATCCACACCTTGCAAGTTAAAAACCTGAGGCCCAGAGATATTAAAGGATTTCCCCAACACCATATTGTAACTAACAGCAGCAGATTAGGATTCACATATAGATCATCCCACTCAAATTCTTGTATCTCTTTGATTTGAGTGACACAAAATTATTACCATTATTGTCATTATTGAAAACTACTATGGTTACATTTAAAAGATAAGATAAGCTGTGTGTTTCACTGGATAGTTGGGCCGATAAAGAGAATATGTACTGAAGTTTTAGCCAGGTCTTTGCTGTAAAGCTCTGGAAGAATGTTTTAAATGAGTTTCTTTCTTGCCCTTTCTTTCCTTCTTTTTCTCTTTCCTTCTTTCTTTCTTTCTCTTTCTTTCTTTTTTTCTTCCCTCCTTCCATTCTTTTTCCTTTCTTCCTTTCTTTTTCTTTTGTTTCTTTTCCTTTCTTTCCTTCTTTTTCTTTCCCTTCCTTCCTTTCTTTCTCTATCTTTCTTTTTTATTTCCTTTTCTTTCTTTTTCTTTCTTTCCTTCTTTTTCTTTTCTTTCTTCCTTTCTTTTTCTTTTCTTTTCTTTCTTTTCCTTTCTTTCCTTATTTTTCTTTCACTTCCTTCCTTTCTCTTTCTTTTTTCTTTTCTTTCTTTTTCTTTCTTTCCTTCTTTTTCTTTTCTTTATTTCCTCCTTCCTCTCTTTTTCTTTCCTTCTTTTTCTTTTCTTTCTTTTTCTTTCCTCCTTTTTCTTTTTTTTCTTTCTTAATTTCTTTCTTTCTTTCTCCCTCTCTCCTTCCCTCCCTTCTTCCTTTCCTTTCTTTATTTTCTGGCCAGGATTGGGAAGTGATGGATAAATGGAATCCTTTCCTCTACTTATTCCCATGAAAGATGCTGAAACTCATCCTCTCGTGGGGTATGTCCTCTCATAGACTAATTGTGTTCTCCTAGAGGGCATCTGATTTCCGCATAGAACTGAGACCCTGTATTTACAAGAGAAACAACAAAGCTACCCAAATCCCAAATCTGCATCCCAAATCTGCCTTTCTTGCATCCCAAATCTGCCTTTCTAGTGCCATAGCTCTTAATTTCTTCATTATTTATGTATTTTAATGTGGTGCAGAATATTCCAGAACTCCACTGAGCATTAATTTAGCTTGTATATTTTAAAAAGAAAAGGATCGACTCTTTTCATCTCTATGTTTAGCTAAGTTTGTGTCCAATGATGTAATTCTAGTAATAGTTTCAGACACTCTCTACATAGCTTGTCATTGTTGTCATTGAGTGCCATTCTTTGGAAGGCACTTGAGTCCATCCATCAAGCAGTGGGGATGAAACAATGTACTCTTTCTCTAAGTGGCCAGCCCCACCCAGCTGTGCGTGATGATTCCATCTGAACCATCCACAGCCTTCTGCCTGTGGACGAACTTTTCTTCCACATTAGGAGCAAGAATTAGGAGACTTAGGAGGCCTCTAGAAGGCAAGATGGCACACAGTGAGATGATTGCTAGGATATTGGAAATGTCTCTCTCCTGTAAAATCATAAACATCGTAGAATAAGTTAGAGATGTTCACATCCTATGTCCCTCATGTTTATTTGTTGATGTCGTTTCCTGTGAATGCAGCCCCCATGTTCTAAGATTTGGGATATAGCTGCGTGAGCAAAGGATCTGAAATGATACCCATGCTCACTTTTCCCCTGATTTCCTTAGGGACTATGTCCGTTTTGTCCAGTCTTGCTAGTTTGTAGGATGATTATTCCAATAGTTTCTTGTTAGCAAATCAACAATGACAGATGTTTAATTGCTGCCAATGGATTTTATGCATGATGGACACTGAAGTTTGACCATTCAATTCATTTGAAACAGATGATATTTCCACATTGAAATGATGTCCTGTGTTTGGTATTTCCATGACGTAATAGACCTGGACCAATACACCTCTGGGTAAAAGGCTGTGATTTTGAAGAAGTCATCCTAGGAACAACAGGCCAGCTCACCCTCAGGCCATCACTTTTCTTTGTTGTTAGAACACTGGACAGCTTCACTGATAAAGATAGGAGTTTCAGCCTCCTTCTTTATAAATTAAGCACATACCATTGGTGGTGCACAAAGAAAACATTACAAAATAGCAGGCATTTCAATGAGCTTGTATATATACAGGTTATCTTTTTGTCCATTGGAGAAAACAAATGTATTCATAATTATGTCTTCCTTTAAAATGTACTTAGTAAGAGTGCCTTCCTGTCTTTCCCTATTTTATCGAAATCATTGATATTCTTAAATTTTTTTTAAGTTTATGTTTCTATTTTGAGAGAATGAATGTGAGTGGGGAGGGGTGCAGAGAGAGAGAGGGAGAGAGAGAATCAGAAGCATTCTCCATGCACTGTCAACATAGAGCCCAACATGGGGCTTGATCTCATGAACCGAGAGATCATAACCTAAGCCGAGATCAAGAGACTGCCACTTAATCGACAGGGCCACCCAGGAGCCCCAAACCATGAATATTCTTAAAGATCCCACTCCACTCCCATCTCCTCCAAAAAGCCTTCCTTTTCATTCTTGTATTCATTAATTCATTTCTCCTCTACCTTCTATTACATTTTAACTTGATATTGTACTACCCAGCACGTGACTATCATATACTCTATTTTATTTTACCCAGAAGGAAGCGTATATGTTTAATCTGCCTCTCATGTTAGGTTCCTTGAGAGAAAAGAAGCCTATGGGATGAGGTTCACGACTGCCCAGCTCTCTGCCTGCAGAGCTTTCCAGAGGGACGGGAAGGTGGACCTCCTGCAAATTATGGCCTCACCGACCCAAGAAGGAGGAGGAGAATCAAATTCTTGCCTAAGAAGCATGAAATCTGTGGAGCTCTCGAATCAGGCCTTGCCGTAGACTAAGCTCATGTCTAACAAAGGAAATGTCAAACCTGATATGACCCAAGAGATCCACTGCTAATTTTCCTGCTGCCAGGACGAAACTCACTATAAGTTAGGAACACACTGTGCAGTATCCCTGAAATATTTTATTTCATTATGGAGCACCTGGGTGACTCAGTCAGTGAAGCCCGACTTCGGCTCAGGTCATGATGCCGTGTTTTGTGAGTTTGAGCCCCGCGTCGGGCTCTGTGCTGACAGCTCAGGGCCCGGAGCCTGCTTCAGATTCTGTGTCTCCTTCTCTCTGCCCCTTCCCCACTTGTGCTCTGTCTCTGTCTCTCTCTCTCTCAAAAATAAACTTTTAAAAAAAAGTAAATAATTTTAAAACAATTACTAGAGTTGGAAAAAAAAAAAAACCAAATATGGGACCCATGATCACGGAAAATAGTCAATAGAAACAAGTCTTGAGATGACTTTGATGTTGGAATTTTCAGACGAGGACTTTAAAGAAGTTATGATAAATATATTCAAGGAATTAAGGGAAACATGGTCATAATGAGTGAACAAAGGGACAATTGAACAGAGAAATTAAAAGCATAAAAAATTTAGACTTGAAACTATAATATGTAAAATAAAAATTCATTTGGTGGACGTAAGTATTTAGATCAAGAAAGACAAAAAAGCTAGTTAATCTGAAGGCAGATCAATAATATTATCCAAACTGAGGAACAGATACAAAGAAGGGGAAAATATAATAGACTGTGTTTTCATGACAAGCAGGACGGTATTTGAGTAGTCAAAAAATACATGTAATCTGAGCTTCAAAAGGATATGAGAGAAAAATCGATTTTTAAAATGCCTTGAATTTTCAATATTTGGTGCAGAAAATTAAAATAATGATTTAAGGGGCACCTGGGTGGCTCAGTCAGTTAAGCGTCTTGATTTAGGCTCAGGTCATGATCTCATGGTTCATGGGATTGAGCCATGTTGGTCTCTGTGCTGACAGCATTGAGCCTGCTTGGGATTCTCTCTCCCTTTCTCTTCAGCCCTCACTCTCTCTCCCACTCTCTCAAAATAAATAAATATTAAAAATACACACACACACACACACACATAATTTTTTAAAAAGAAGCAAACAGTAAACATAAAAAGTGACTGTTTCTATCACTGTCAGACAAGATATACTTCAGGACAAGGACTTCTGTTGAAGACAAAGGCAAATACTTGATAAAAACAAATTGTTAACGTAACATGTCAGAAAGGCATAAACATAATAAATATGTATGTATCTAATAGCAAAGCTTTGAAGTACATGAGGCAAAATGACAGAACTAGAGGGATTAGTGGATAGGCCCACAAATTGTTGCAGATATTAATATCCCCTCTCAATAACCGATAAGAAAATTAGGTGTAATTTCAGTAAATATTTAAGTCATCTTGATCTAATTGATATTTGTAGAACATAGCCCAACAACCACAGCATATATATTCTTTTAAAGTATAAGTAGAACTCACACTGTGCGGAGCTATTATATGTCTAAAATGAAAATCAGAAAATGAAGTCTTACAGAGTATTTTCTTTGACTGTAAGACAATTAAATTAGAAATCAAAAACAATAAGATATTTAGAAAAAGTACAAAAATGCTTAGAAAATAAACAATACTCTCTGAACCCATGGGTCAAAGAAGGTACAGGGATAAGTGAATAAATATTTTAAGCTAAATGACAATAAAAGCACATATCAAAGCTTTTGGTATTTAGCTAAAGTAGTGCTTGGTGGGAAATTTATACTTTTAAAGGTTTGTATTAGGAAAAAAAGAAGATAACATGGATGGAGCTAGAATGTAGTATGCTAAGTTAAATAACTCAATCAGAGAAAGACAAATACCGTATGATTTCACTCACATCCCTGTACTTTCTTTGACTCTTTATAGTAGGTCTAATTTTTCTCTGGGTAATTTATAAGATACTTTCTTTGGTGTATTCTATTCTACAGTATCTATAAGTATCTATAAGTATACTTTCTTATATACTTTCTTACATCTATAGTATCTATAAGATACTTTCTTTGGTGTATTCTATTTGTCTATAAGCAAATCTATTCTACGTATGTTAATATAGATTGATATCTATAATCTTTACCAGTTCTTGCAATTATAGGTGTTTGATGCCTTCATTTATTTGTAAGATTTTACTTCTATAATTTCTTTGAATGTACAAAAATAAAGATTGACCACACCAAATGTGAAAGGACCCAGACTCTCATATGTCATTGGTGGGAGTATGTAGTCAGTACGACTACTTTGGATATAAATCTTTGAAGGTTTCTTACAAACCTAAGTCTGTAGTTTCCAACTGCAATCTGTTGTACTCCTAGGTTCTTGCCCGAGAGCAGTGGAAACGTAAATCCACAAAAGATGTATATGGGAATGTTTATAGCATCCCTATCCATAATACCCCCAAACTGGAAAGAGCCCAAATAACTTTCAGGAAAACAATGGCAAAATAAGTGGTGCTGTATTCATACAGTGAACTGTTTGTCAGAATGAAGAAGGCTGCATTTAAAAACATTTTTTTAATGTTTTAATTTATTTTTGACACAGAGAGAGAGAGAGCACGAGTGGGGAAGAGGCAGAGAGAGAGAGGGAGACACAGAATCCGAAGCAGTCTCCAGGCTCTGAGCTGTCAGCACAGAGCCTGATGCAGGGCCAGAACTCATGAACCAAGAGATCATGACCTGAGCCGAAGTCTGACGCATCTCCGGCTGAGCCACCCAGGCGTCCCAAGAAGGCTGCATTTTAATGTGCATGCAGTGAGGGCACGTCTCAGACATGAACCTCGTGTTTGGATGGATGAAGCCAGATAAAAAAGTTCATTTGCAGAATTCAGTGCGTAAGAAGCTCAAGGCCCGTGAAAGAGACCAGAACGGTGGTTGTCTGTGGCCGAGTGGGTGCAGTTGACTTGGAAGGGGCGACAAGTGACATTCTGGGGATGCTGAAAATGTCCTGTATCTTAATTTGATTATATGCATTTGACTGCATATACCCAGAGAAGTACATGCATTTGTCAAAACTCAACTGTATGCTTAAGATCTGTGCACCTGCTGTATCTAAATATCATCTCCCTGGGGGAAAAGAAAGTGGGCTTATGTTGATATGTGCGTCCATTCTTTAGGCATACCAGTGGCAAAACTGGCTTACTCCAATCCTGGAGCATAGCGAGAAACAGCATCGCCCTATGATTCATAGACATGAATCTGGAGTCCTTCAGGGGTTGTACACCATGGTGATATGATAATGCTAATGATCATTATCTGTTTTTGTTACTGCCTCAGATTCTGACATTCAGTGTTGGTGTTCATCCAGAAAAGCGTGCAAATAATGGGTGAATAGCTAAATGAGAAGTGAAACTTTCTCTCTTCGAACATGCTAGCAAGAGACCATTTTCTGGTTGTGTGTGTCAAAGACAAACATACCATTCATTTTTGGAAAGGAAATCAACTTTCTTCAGGGAAGCGGCTTTAATGTGATAGAAGAGGCAAAATAGCAATTAACCTATTAATTAACCCAGGGAAACTATTAGCCAGGGAGATCATCAAATTGCTTTTTAAAAGATTACCTGACAACACAGAATCTGCCCAAATAATTACTTCTGCAAGTATCCTGTGTTTTTCCTCTCTCTCGGAGATACTGGGGAACATCTGAATATCAAAGATTCTTGATTCGCTCCTGAATATTTTCTTCGGCTTGTGTAAGGATGATTTGGTGTGTTGCGTTTTGTTTTGTATCGGCTTAGTGGGGCGGGGGGGCTTTTCCAGGACTCCAGGCATTGGTCTCCGTCTTCAGAGCCTTATGTGGGTCATTGCTCTTGGAGAATGTGCAAGAAAGTGTCCCCAGGTACATTCATGTATGACTGCACGGACACACAGAATTTTGCATATGGTTTCAGAAGGTTTGTGGGCCTCTAGAGTTTTGTCTCGTATTCTCTAGGGGCTCCCTGTAGTCTGGACTGAGGACTAAGTCTATTTCTTGTGCAGACTCCTCTGAAGAAGCACAGTGGCCTGCCCGCATGGACGTCTGGACGGCGGGTCTGCGTGGCGAGGGTGTGTGGGTGTGCTCGTGGCGGGCAGGCTAACGGGGTTGCTGGGGAGTGTGATCTCCTAAGACTTTGAAAAAGGCATTGCTGGCTTCCCAAGGTGCCTGTGAATTCAAGTAGGAGACAAATGGATTTCTTCCCTCTTTGTGATCCTGAGCGGGAACTGCAGAAAAACGGGCGTTTCTACCTAGTTATAAAGAAATGCCTTTTCCAAAAGATGAATCCAGTCGGCTTTATTGAATGGAGAACATGTCTGGTCTGGCTCCAAATGCAGTCTTCCCTGGTGGCTTCTGCCTGGCAAAGAGAAAAATCGGTCTCTTGACTGAAGGAGGTCTGTGTGGAGAAGAGTCGAGGGAGGTGGTGACAAGAAGAGGCGGGAGGGAAAGTTGGGCGGGGGGGGAAGGTGGGGGTGTTCCCGGCAGGTGATCCTGGCAGCTCATGGCCTCCAAGGCTCTGCAGCTGGGGCGTTTAGAGCACCAGGTCGGGGGGTGCTGACAGGTGGTGTGGAGCCAGAAAGGCACGCCTCCCGGACTGGGAGGACCCGAGGACACCGCGTGAGCATCCCGAGCCTCAGTTCCTCCACACTGATGTTGAGCTGCGGGAAAGCACGCCCAGCAAAGCAGCGGGAGAGGATCCCAAGAAAGGTGTAAGGTGCCCGCCCGAGCTGGCAGGTGGCTGATTCACAAGAGCGATTTCTTTCATAAGGAAATCTACACGTGCTTTGGTAGCTTTGGGGCAGCAGGTGCTCTGGGAATGTTGGAAGAGAAGGCACTCAGGGACATCGCGGAGGCCTGAGGCTGTGACAGAGCTGACCACCTTTCAGGCTGAGGCGACAGGAAAGTTCTCCGGGTTCTGTAGGGGCGGGGCGTGAGGGGCGGGTAGTGTGGTTTGAATGAGAACAAGAAGGCTGGCGGAGTGAAATGCGTGTAAGCTGAGGCTGGCGATGCACTGTCCCTACAGAGAGACTTATTCTCTGGGAAGAGTAGGGAGGCCCCGCGAGTGGGCTTATTGGCTATAAAGTTTATAGCAAGTTTATCTACTTCGGTTGAACTGAAAATCAAGACCCTGGTGGTTCGTGGTCACATGTGCTTGTGTGTTTGTGAGCGCGTTGGGAGATGGAGGTGGAATGTTTGGGGTTAAGCTAATCCTCGGCAAAAATCCCTTCCCTTCGGTGGCAAGCTGGGGCTGGGGACAGAAGTCTCCCCAGGCTGGGAGGGGCGCTAGTCCCCCTACCTTGCTTATTAGGACTGTAGGGATGGCTTCCATATGAAACCTACCTACTGACCCTAAGACGGATCTGTCCTGCTTTAAATTCTCCAGGTGCGGTGTGCTTTCTCATTTCCCTGGACAGACTCCCCGCGCCACGAACCCCACCCACCTTCCCCCCAGCACCCACGTCACTATTCCTGATAATGACATATGAACAAATGTCACTGAAGCTACTCCTGGTCAATCATCGCCATGTCATCAGAGCAGGAGAATTCTCAGTGGGGAGGGGTTACTCGAGACAAAAGAACAAAAATCACCTTGAAGAAGGACTGAGCCTTATGCCCAAGAACGTCCAGGGAGATGGGCGGTAAGACCAATCATCCCGAACCAGGGTGAAGGTGCCCATCTCGCCGTACCGTGGGCAGACTCAGAGATAACTACTGTCAAGAGCGTCCTGGAGACCCACCTGCCCCCAGACATAATTCTGGAAACCTCGGTTCTTAGTAAAGGCTGCCTGATAGCTCATTTAAAAGTGGCCCCTTCTGCATAAGGAGGACTTTAATCTGCCAGATTCAAGATGAAATGAAAATAAAATAAAAACTTAGAATGTCTCCAGTCAGAAGCCAGGTTGGAAGATGATGAAGGGAAAAGTGGGCGGCATGGGATGAAGGGGCTGTTTGGGGTGATTAGTAAAATAATCCCAAACATCCTGTGCACGTAAACCCACGCCTGCAGAGTAGACTTCACGGAAGGTGCCAGTGAGTCCCAAGGAGGGACCAGCATCATTTTCAGAGACCATCTTCTACCCAGAGGAAAAAAAAAAATGGGTAGAGTCTGTCTTTTCTCCGCAGATGAGTTTGCACTGAAAGGAACAGGAAGCACACACCAGGGTCCCCGCTGGGGAGGGCGTCCGAGGGAGGGTGGTGCCATTGGCCACTCTGCACCTTTCTTCCGAGTAGATGGAAATAAGCCAGAGCGAAGGGAGGTGACGTGGCTGAGCAGGAGGACAGGAGGGAAACGCACATTAACTAGGCGCTGCCTGGCGCGGCTGCCGACACGCCTTCGTAAGTGTTCACGTATCTAATTCTTGCCTTGCATGCTGTTTTAAAGGTAGAAGTGATTTGACGTTTATCGTAATGGAGGGAAATATTTGCAGTTTTATAGGAACGTATACATAGGTGTGTGTGTGACTGGAATTCCACGCCATAAGCCATATTGGCAATAAAGACAAGGGTGATGATGCCAGAGGTGATGATGGTGAAGCTGGTGGTGATGTGCTGTCTCTAAAGAGGAACAGGGTTGCAGCTACATTAATAGATTATCTCATTGATTCAGCACGACAGTCCTTCCCAGCCGCTGTTACCGTCCCTTTGCTGTAGTTGAGGAAACGGGGGCTTAAAGAGGCCGGTGAAGTTGCCCGGGATGACGGCGTTTGCCCCTTCCTGTGCCCAGTCTAACCGTTGTGCCCGTCCAGCTGTATCTGTGCCCTGACCTCTCTTGAAGGGCGAGCCCCCTGTTACTTTTTAAAATTTTTTAAAATCTTTATTTATTTTTGAGAGAGAGACACAGAGTGCGAGCAGGGGAGGGACACAGAGAGAGGGAGACGCAGAATCCGAAGCGGGCTCCAGGCTCCGAGCTGTCAGCACACAGCCCGACGCAGGGCTCGAACTCACAAGCTGTGAGACCATGACCTGAGCCGAAGTCAGATGCTTGAGCGACTGAGCCACCCAGGTGCCCCATGAGGCTCCTTTTAAACTGTTGCTCGTTCCCTTTGTGCTGTCACGAAGCCACATCTAAAGCATGTCATTGCAACCCCGGGCGTTGTAGGTGTAATTAGAGGTAGGTTTATTTTGTTTATCTATCTATAGGTTTAGTTTGCCACTTAATATATCTTCTAAGAAAAATCAAAGCGGGAAGCCTGCCTTCCATAGATGTGAACTCGCAGTCTTAATTGCCCAAGATGCTTCCCTTGGCCGTTGTGGGGGGCGGGGGTGGGGGTGGTTCCAAGGACGGACGCCAGTCATGGTGTGTGTCAGCACGAGGGCACGGTTAGAAGACCCAGGAGCAGGGAGGTTAGCAGAGACAGTGGTCACATCTTCACTGGGTTAGGAATTAAACAGAAATAAGAGCTCCGATGAGGGAACATAAGTCACATTTTACGGAGTGCGAGGGCTCGAGTGTGTCTGAGGCGAGGTTCTGCAGGAAGATTCCAGATGGGAACAGGAGGGTGTGGAAAGCTAATGAGAGAGGAATAAGTGTGGGAGGAACCCATTATGGAGGAGAAGGGAACGTGCCACTGCAAATCTAAAGAAAAAGAGAGTGATTAAGAGAACCATATGGACCAAAAAATGCAAGGTGTATGAAAATTCCTCATGGTACCCACATGTGAGTAAAGGCTGTGCTGACAGTTTGCGGAGGGCAGCGAATCTGTTGAGGTGAGAGAGTGAATGTCGGGGTGTGTGTGGGGGGACCGGAGGGATGACAGAGGAGGGGGTGCAGCTGAAGCCTGAGGGAGCTCCTTCCCTCCCCCCACCCACCACGTTAGAGAAGAGTCGAAGGTCAGATTCTAGAAACTGAGATCCATTTTCTTAGGGGCAGCGTGAAGTGCTGAAAGGTTTTATGAACGTGCCAGAGCCCAGAGCAGATAGACATTTAGAACTATTTGAAGGTTGACATGGCAGCAGGCTTAGATGAATTAGATCCCAAAAGTAAGGACAGAGAGCCAGCCTAAGTGGGAGATTTGGGGATGTGCAGATATCCCCCAGAACTGGGGCAGGGGGAGCAGAGGAGGGACAGCCAGAGCCTGGGTGGGGGGGCAGGCAAAAAGCCTCACCTCACTTCGTCTGTCCCCGGGGGAGAAGTGTCCCCACTCATCGTCCCCCCTTCTTTCTCAAGCGTGCCCTCCCTGCTAGTGCCTGGATGTCTGGTCCCTTCCTAGAACAGACACTAGATGTTTCCAGAATTTTTATTTGTTGTTATTTTTTTAAAGAAGTTTTTAAAGTTTATTTATTTTGAGAGAGAGAGAAAGCACAAGCAGGAGGGGGGCAGAGAGAAACGGAGAAAGAGAATCCCAAGCAGGCTCCTCACCATCACCACGGAGCCTGATGGGGGGGCTCGAACCCACAGACTGTGAAATCATGACCTGAGCCGAAGTCGGAAGCTTACCTGACTGAGCCGCTCAGGTGCCCCGATGTTTCCAGAATTTTTAGGCCACGGTACTTGAAAGTTCTTTGGCTTCGTGATGCTTTTACACTTAAAATACAGCAGAATACAGTAGATGCTTACAATAATGGGAAAGAACGACTTTCAGAACGCCTGGCTTCTGTACCCCATGAATGCTTGCAATGGTATTTTATTTGCCATCGTTACATTGTCATGCCTGTTTCACCACCTATAACATACGAATAGTGTTACCCGCTCTCTTCACCAGCTTCCCAACGACCACCTGAGATAAATACATGGAAACATACTGCAAGGAGCACAAAATGCTTTATAACCTACAGTGTTATTTTGGTAAGGATCAAGGAAAACCGTAATTGTGTCTGAAATGTAAGAGTTGATAAAGGAAAGATATATGCTGCTGCAGACTCTGACATAATATAATTAAAGTCTGACTACAAGGAGAGGAATCACTTCCTGATGAATTATGAGACCCAATTTATGGAATAAATTATTGGACTAGTTTTTAAAAAGTCCAAGAGGGGTTATAATTTATCTTGATTAGTAGAAAGGTTTCATAAACTAGAGCATGCAACACATTGATCCGCCCAGCAAGTGCGCTGTGCGGGGACACTGCACACGCCAGACATCCCTCGCTTGGTGGAGGGCGGCTCAGCAGCTTGGCGTGTTTTCATCACAGTCATGGGACAGAACGGGAGCTGGATGTCATGATGGAAAACGATCAGGCTGCGTGACGGGTGCAGAGAAATGAAGCATGACATTTGAAAACACATTTCCTCCAACCATCTTGAGAGATCTTCGAACCAGAGCTCACCCACGCATCTGTATTCTCCAAATTCTAAAGCGAGCCACTACGGATTTTTGGTCTCGGCCCCCAGTGGCTTTGTCTTCGGATGCTCCTGTATCTGATTTTCCTCTTCTGCTCGGGCCAGAACCAAATAAGCAGCAGGAAACCGTGGGACTATCACATTGCCGTAACCCCCTGTTAGAGACGTCACTGTGGAAAGAAAAGAAAATTAGAATCTGGGTTCTCGATAGGGTGCTCTTGATTCACACGCGATAACCCCAGATGCACTTCAGATGTTCGGCCTCAGGTTGTGGTGACGTGTGAGGAAGGGTTCCAGCTTGGAGATGCCGCCATATTCCTTCCCATCCTCACTTCTGGGAGGTCAAGTGTATTTAGCAAACACCAGGCTGAAGACTGATGGGATAAAGTATTTCTCCCTTTCTTTAACAGAATATGCCCGAAGACATCCTTGCCCCTCTTTTTTTAGGGGGGTTTATTTAATTGTTGCTTTATATTTTCTTTACCACAAGTGTGAATAAACACCTTCATGCATACTATTTTGGACATTTGAAGGGAGGGTATTTTTTTCCCAGTTTTATTGAGAAGTAATTGACCTAAATCGCTGTGGAAGTTTAAGGCATACGATGTGATGGTTTGATTGACTATATGGTGAAGTGATTATCGCAGTAGGTTTGGCTAACATCTGTCATCTTACACAGATGCAATAGAAAGACAAAAAAGAAGGAAGCCAAATTCTCCTGGAATAAAAACACTAGGATTTACTCTTAACTTTCTCATATGCCACACAGCAGCGTCAGGGGCCGCCGTCATGAACGTTACATCGTTAGCGCTCATTTATCTTGTAACTGGAAATTTGCATCTTTGCCCACCTTCCTGCATGCTTCAGCAGGGCAGTGTTTATGGCGCTCACCTTGACCTTTCTAATGAACCCTCTCTTTTGGTGCCTGGGCCGGGCAGCACTGTCTCATCTGCCCACGGGGTTTCATGCCCACTGTGACGTGTGCTCACTCTGTCCTCAGAAAGCACAGCTCTCGTTTAGAATACTCAGACTCAATGCCCTGCACAAATGGAGAAGAAGTCCAATAAGGAACAGGTGATACTTCCAGGCATCTGAGTAGGAAAGCCACGCATGGAGAAATGGCTTGCATGTGTCAGTGGAGTAAATGGCAAAGTGGCAATGACCTCGTTCGGCTGCCACTGGTTAGAAGAGGTCCTTGACTCCCACCCAATTCATTTGTTTCCATGCATGTTAGCCTGTTCTCTCCTGTTTCCCAGGAACACGTATGGAAGGGCAAATCATTTGACATCATTTCTAGGTGTCCTTTCCTTGTGTCGTGGTCTCAAAGGCCGAGAAGGCAAAGGGATCCTTGAAAATTACACATAGGTTCAGGCAGGAAGGGAACTTGGAGAAAGGATGGGTTGGAAAGGTGTTGAGAGGTGGGATGAATTGAGGTCAAGAAGTGCCCCACTTTGGGCACCTGGCCAAATGACTTCTCTCGCTTTTGCGGGATGGCCACTCCCTCAAAGTACCTAGAATGGGGGCACAAAGTCAAGAAATGTATAGATACTCTGCTTTAACAAACCACGTATATTCCTAAAAAATCTCCACATGATGCAAAAATCACTCAGTAAAAACCGCAGCGTTCATGGGGTAAATGGGGCAAAACACTCAAATACTTTGTCATTGACACATAAAGAAAAAGCAGGAGCCTCGTGGAAACGTTAGCACAGTTTTATATGTGTCCAGAGGTTAAGAATCACATAAAACCTATGATATCTTTGATATGTATGGCACTTTACCTTGAATAAGACCTGGACTTTGCCTGGAGGAGTGAGCGCTGGAAGGATTGTCATCGGCAAGACATCACGCAGAGGTGGAAGGTAGGAGGGTTATCTGAAATCAGATGGAACTTTGTGACAAGTTATGGGTGGGTGTGACTCAAGACAGGTCGTGGATGGATGTTGCTTCCATGGGTGAGGGTGAGTGTGTGTGTGTGTGTGTGAGTGTGTGTGTGTTCCTAAGGCTCAACTCAGCTACACGCATTCACCTAGTGTTTCCTACAGACAAAGTCACACCTAAGCAAACACAAAATATGCTCATATTGTTCCCCAATAAATGCATTCAAAGTCACGTTTTCAAAACAAGCACTTTAGCAGAGCTGATGGCACACAGGTCTTCCATCGGAGGAGTTTATGATCTTGTTCAGAATAAAATACGGATAAGCAAGAAATACTGCATTACGAATTGCCAAACTGAATACACATGTGTCGTGGAAAGGGAGGGCTCAGTGAGGTAGTAAGGGAGGTTTTCCTGCAGAAGGTGACTCTTGAAGAAATGCTCTAAGCAAATTCACAGGAGTGAAGATAAATGAGTGGGAAGGCAGGGAGAGATCGACTCAGGGGCAATGGGAAGTAAGGTCAACTAGGTGGTTTTGGACAGAAGCTAGAGTGGCCATGGTGGCCATTGAGGGGCATCTCAGAGAGTTTTTTAAAAGTTTGGGTGCACATGGAGTCTGCAGTATAGACTGGGGGGATGCAGATTTACAGAATGCAGGCCACCATTCCATCCCTTCCAGGCCACCCTATTCACTTCTCACGCAACAACATTCTCTGAGTTCCTGTAAGTGCCAGACACTGCCAACAGCTGAGGTCACGGCTGTGAACACAGAAGCCAAAATATCTGCCCTAAGGAGTTTATGTCCTAGTAGAGGAGAGAAACAGCAACACAGTAGGGAAATGACAGGATTCCAAGTAGAAGTAAGGGCTGGGGGCTCAATGGATAGGGGACAGGGAACAATGGGTTTGTGTGGGAAGGTGGCTTTTCCAGAGAGGGCGGCCAGAAGTCTCTTCTGGAAGGGATCAGCATTTGAATACAGATGTGGCCTGTGTGGGGTGGGGAACAGGTCTGGAAAAGCTGGTCCAGGCAGAGGAGACAGAAACCAAAAGAAAGCTGGTAGGCTGGAGCGGAGGGGGAGTGGATGTGGGGAGAGGTTGTAGAACCAGCAGGGGCCAGACCCCATAGTGGCCGCAGTCCATGCTCAGGAGCCTGGGTTCTGTTCTAGTTCCTGTAGGAAGCTACTGGATCATTTTGAGCACAGTGTGTCACGATCCAACTCACTTTTTTTTTTAAAGATCATTTTGTTTGTGTGTGGAGAGTAGTCCTTAGTGGGTAAAAGTGGAATCATAAACCTAGGTTGGAGAGAGGTGATTGTAGGTTGGCCCAGGGTGGTTAGATACAAGCATGGTCGAAAACTGGGGGAAGAAGGGAGAGTGAGAGGAAGGAAGGCAGGAAATATGGAGGGAAGGGAGACAACCAGATCCCAGATATATTCTGATAGTAAAATCCTGAGAACAGTGAACTGTGATGGGGACCACCATGACAAGGGGAGTGTTAGGGGCTTGCTTGTGTCACCTCAGAACTGAAGCCCTAACCCCAAGACTTCAGACCATGACTGCATTTGGAGATAGGCCCTTTAAAGAGGTGACTTAGGAAAGCAAGACCATTAAAGTGGCCTTGATCTGATCAGAATGATGTGCTGATGAGAAGAAATTTGGACACAGAATGAGACAGCATGTCTGCACGCCTACAGAGGAGAGACCCTGTGAGGACACTGTCTAGTCTGAGAATCTGTTCACCACTGAGGAGGCATAGCCAGAACTTTGGTTTTCTAAGATCTCTGTTCCAATTTGGGAAGGCCTCAAGCAACCACGGAGGAAAATAATCGCCATGTTGATCATCAACACAATAGAAAGTCTAGAATAAGAAAACTATCCCTCTATCTTTCTCGTGGTTATTGCCTATTACAGGAGAAAAGTACCTGGAAGAATAAAAATGATTGGAAGAACAAAGGGGAAAAAAGTCCACAGAAGCTTCAGGGTGACTCAGACTGAGCCTAGTCAAGGGAAGGAAGATCGGCCCACGAGTCACTCAGCGTGCTTTTCTCTTACTGGAATAAAGTCCTTACCTTCAAGATTAGGAAGCCAGCCAGGAAAGGTTCAGTTCTTTGAACAATTTTTTAATTCCGTAGCCGTTTGGGGAAAAAAAAAAAACCTGAGTAATCATCACCTCAATGATAGAAGCTAGATCAGCCTCCCACAAGTCTGCACCTTTAGAAAACTGGATAGAAGTAAATAGACACAGAGATGTGAGATTGCATGACATTTTGACTAAAAGGCTTCCACTCTGGGTGCTTCATTAATTCCTGTCTACACATCTATTTCTGAACTTCCTCCTACAGTGCCTCCCCTGTGCTAGCCTCAGACCAACGACTCATGGCTTTCCAAACATCCCTCCATTATGTTCTTTTTTGGGAGGTCTGTGAGGACTGGTATGAAGGGGCTTGCTATAAATACAACGGAAATAACTTGCATGGCCAACTAGAGCTCCCAGGAGGCCCTGCTCTTTGACACAATTAAGGCTCATTAAGGTTATGTTGTACTGAAGAGTGGCCTTCTCATGGGGTGTGAGATGTGCATTTTATTTAAATATATTTACACTGAGTTCAACTATTCCCCAGTCTCATTATGTATAATGCATTGACTAATGAAGAAATCAAAACATGACATGCATAAAATCCGTAGCACGGTTTTCAAACTCTGAAATCTTATTTGGTGGTACAGAGAAGCACCCTTTAGGTCAGAATGCAGAGTTTGTGTGTGTCACATGGTAGGTAAGAAGCTGGGCTTCAAAGTCACAAAGAGCTGGGTTTAATCTTCGTTCAACCTCTCACTCGCTGTTCCTTTGGACAAGCTACCTCTCTTTCTAAGCCTATTGCCATTTGAAAAATGAGAAATAACAAAATCTATCTAGTAAGGTTTTACTGAAGATGAAAATTGCATTATCCAAAGCTTTACATACTGCCTGGCATAGAATGAGGAGGGGCCAGAGTGGTTGCTGTGATGACCAGGATGATGATGGTGAAGATGGTGATGATGAAGGTGATGTTGATTATTATGAAGATGGTGATGATGGTCATGGTGGTGGTGGCATTGATGATAATGAAGGTGATGGTGGTGGTGATGATGAGATTATGATGATGCTGATAATTGTGGTCACATGATGGTGATGACCATGATGGTGGTGGTGTTGATGATGATGAAGGTGATGGTGGTGATGATGAGATGCTGATGATGCTGATGATTGTGGTCACATGATGGTGATGATCATGATGGTGGTGGCGTTGATGATGAAGGTGATGGTGGTGGTGGTGATGATGATGATGATGATGATGAAGGTGATGTTGATTATTATGAAGATGGTGATGATGGTCATGGTGGTGGTGGTGGTGATGATGATGATAGTGTTGATGATGATGATGGTGCTGATATTTAACTTAATAAATTTTCTCTGAAATATACCATAAACTTAAAATTATTGTGGCCAGAGGACTTTCTCACATCATCAGAAAAGGGAGATAGGAAAAGAAAAATATTTGACTCTATTATAGTATATTACTTAGGCTGTATTGTATTTCTTTTAAAAAGATATGTGCAGGGGCGCCTGGGTGGCTCAGTCGGTTAAGCGGCCGACTTCGGCTCAGGTCATGATCTCGCAGTCCGTGAGTTCGAGCCCCGCGTTGGGCTCTGTGCTGACAGCTCAGAGCCTGGAGCCTGTTTCAGATTCTGTGTCTCCCTCTCTCTCTCTGACCCTCCCCCGTTCATGCTCTGTCTCTCTGTCTCAAAAATAAATAAATGTTAAAAAAAATTAAAAAAAAAAAAAAGATATGTGCAAGTACATATTCTCTCAAACCTCACACTTTTTCAATCTGGCTTTTTAAAACATTACTTTATTTGGGTCCTGTGTTTAACGAGAGATAAGACAAAATAACAGGAAAAAAGAGTTCCCTAAAAGTGCAACATTATTCAATGGCATGGTCAAGAGAGAGGTTGGGGGGCCCCATGTGAGGTAAGTATCTGTAACTGCTAAACCACAAAGAGAAGTTACAGACTTGCACTACCCACCCCACACCGTGCCTATGGGTAGCTGACTAGGATGAGCTTTCAGAAGAGAGGATACTCTCCTTCCTCCCCGAGAACCTGGGCCGATTCACTAAACAGGACCTGACTTGTAGCTTCCAAACAGTACTTGCGGGTTGAAGGAATGGATGTGTAAAAGAACAAAGAAAGCAATTTCAGGCACGCCCTCAATATGGGGACGTCCTTGAAATCAATCCATCCTTTCGAGGAGCTTGGAAGAGTCAAGGTCTTATTCACCAAGGCTCAGACTCTGAAAGAAGAAACGAAGAAGATTATTTGTCCTTTCGGGACATCTGGTCAGAGATGTGCTGGACACTGAGGCCATCAGTCAACCGATAGCACTGGCTGGGCCACTCACACCGGGAATCTGGACAAGTCAGTCTGCGTGGGTGAGCCTGATTTCAACCACAAGTTCCCAAAGTGGTTTTGAGGACCCTGGGGCTACCTGTGACTTTTTAAGGAGGTCTGGAAGGTCAAAAATATTTTCCTAATAAAACCAAGATTTTATTTGCCTTTTACACTTACATTATTTCATGAATATGAAAACTTCATTAGAGTCTGCCCGCATTGCAACTAATCTTGTTAAGTTTTGGTGCAGTTTCAAAGAAGAGTGTTTGCGATTATCCAAGAAGGCGATTAACATATCCCCTTTTACAACTACATATATGTGTGAGGGCTTAGTTCCTTCATATACTTAAAGTAATATGTTGCAACACATTGAAGGCAGATGTCAGAATCCAGCTTTCTTTTATAAAGGCAGATATTATTGAGATTTGCAGAAATTTAAAACAATGCCAATCTATCACTGTATTCTGTTAGAAGATAAGGGTTATTTTTCATAACATGTTAATTATATCAACATATAATTTTTTTTTTTAAGTGAACTAATGAAAAGATGTACTTAAAATGTCTTATTTAGTGGCGCCTGGGTGGCTCAGCCGGTTGGGTGTCCAACTTTGGCTCAGGTTGTGATCTCAGTTTCTGAGTTCGACCCCCGCATTGGGCTCACTGGTGTCAGCGTGGAGCCCACTTTGGATCCTCGGATCCTCTGTCCCCCTCTGTCTGCACCTTCCCTGCTTGCACTCTCAAAAATAATTTTAAAAAGTCTTATTTAATGTTTTAATGTGATATATAATATATAAGATATGTATTACATTATAATATATATACCTCATATAATATATATGTCCCACATAAACAAAATCTCTTTGAGTTTCTCAATAACTTCTAAAAGTATAAAAAGGTCCTGAGAAGACTTGTGTTTGAAAGACACTGGATTAGATTATCAACTCTAAAATCCTTTCCAAGCCTGAAATCTTTGGTTCTAAAACATACCCAGCCCTCAGTATGTTCCACAAGGACTAGCTGTGAGTGTCCTTGCCCTCAGTGCCATTCGGACATTGTTAGAGAGACAGACATCTCCATGAGGGGGTACATTAGACAACCCAGCACCAAAGACTCAGTTGTGTGGCCTGACAAGGGGCCTGTGGGCAGCCGGGCTTGCAGAAGGTGGCTTCTTCTTTGACTTGGGTTATTTTCTCTATGGGGATGTGCTGTGTTCTCAACCGAATGCCTCCATAATAATAATAATAACAATAATAATAATAATAATAATAATAATAATAATATAATGTTTTAAGAAACTTTTTATTGAAACCAATTATGATCTCAATAACCGAATTTTCAACACAATGCTGGACCTAGTGATGTGAATGGGCTACCTTAGAGCTTTTAAAACTGCCCTGTTTTTTATTGCTTTGACACAAGGTTGGTCTTATCACTTGATAAGGCCAATTAGCAGATGAAAAGGCCTTAGAGGCGGTCAGTCCTGGGACAGCTGACTCAACCACCTCTATCTAACAGGACACTGAGCAAGTCCTCTATTGTGTGAGTCTTAAATTTTTTTTAATGTTTATTTTTGAGAGAGAGAGGGAGAGAGAGAGAGAGAGAGAGAGAGACAGAGCATGAGTGGGGGAGGGGCAGAGAGAGAGGAAGACACAGAATTCCAAGCAGGCTCCAGGCTCTAGAGCCGTCAGCACAGAGCCCGACGTAGGGCTTGAACCCACGAACTGTGTGATCATGACCTGAGCTGAAATTGGATGCTCAGCCGACTGAGCCACCCAGGCGTGCCCCCCCAACCCTTCTGTGAATCTTAAAACAATCTGTAATATTGAGATGTTAATTGTCGTTTTCAAATCCTGTAGCCTGTGCCTTGTGCTCTAAAAGACGCTTCGTATAGGTTATTGATCTAATTGTCAGAGACGCACCGTATCGTGACATAGTGATCCTCGTTCTGAAAGTGGGGAACTGAGGGTCAGAGGACCAAGTGGTGACCAAACCACACAACTGCTAGGTGGGGAGCCTGGCGTCTCCTCCAGCCGTCTGGTTCTCAGCTCATGACTTCCTGACCACTGAGTTTTCGGTGGTCAGCTTGGGGAGTTTCCGGGATGATTGAGGAAACAGTTTGCAGAGTGCCCATAGTAGGTGCTGGGTGCACAGTAGGTGCTCAGTCGACCTTAGTTCCCCTGCTCTGCCCGGCTCCTGGGTCACGTACTTTGTAGAATCAGTGTGCCATCAAAGCAAGGTTAGCCACTTGGGACCCAGGGGAAGAAGTCTCCCCTCTGAGGGTTCTTGCTTGTTGCCGTGCTCAGCGGGCATTTGCTGGTTAATCTGTGGGTGTGGCATTGCAGTTAACAGTCTCTGGGATCATGGACAAATTTCTCAGTTTTTCTCAGCTTTGGTTTTCTTTCCTCTAAAAGAAGGCATTTGGACAAAATTACCTTAAGACCTATAGAGTGTATTCAAATCTACATTGTACTGGTGCTCAGTTGTTTTTTTAACAAACTTCGTAGTTTCAAGAAATAAGGGTGTTATAGTGCTTCAGTGTTTACTTCAAATCCCAGAGGTACAATTTGGAGATTTGCATCACAGTTACGGATACGTGATGTTTAAGAAAAGCAGCAAAATATATCGGCTCTTTCATAATTCCTAGGCATCTGGTATGAAATTGATGTTATAAAAATGACTCCTTCTTCCAGTGCTAAACCCTAAATAATGAGAAATGATACAAAGGAAATAGACCTCCCAGTGAGTAAGTAGAATGAATGACTGTCCTCACTGCGATTGTTTGGGTGTGTTTGAAACTGTGGGCTCACCACAAAGGCTTTCATTTCATGCTTGCTTTCCTGATTAACTAATTCCCATCTCCCCCTTCAAATTAAAGGGGGAAGATTAAATTCAGCATGTTGAAAGAAGAACATGGTTTTATTCATACATTGTTAGTTTCCCATATTTGCCATGTTACATAATCATTAAGTGTATTTAATCACATTGTGGGTGAGTTAAAGACACTGCCTCATCATCCAGTTTTGCAGCATGTGCTGTCATTGGCCTTACGTCATCTGAGAAAATCCGATCATTGCTGTTATGAACCGATAATATGGGAAAAACCATTTTGAATCGATAGAAGGAAAAAAAAAATCACTTTCCTGAAGACAAGCGACAGGCAATATATTTAGGCTGTGCAGCAACAGCTCAGATCATAGAATCTGGAAGCTAGTCGGGGGTCAGAGCACCAGGCACCATGGTCCTTCCAAGTACCTGAAGGTGAACGGCTTGTCCAGCTGCCCGGTCCTCCTGAGGCTGCCCAGGTTCTAGACTGAAACGTCTGGTGCATTCAGTGCCGGAGGTACATGAGGTTTTTCCCTGAAAACAGAAGGACCCAGCCTCCGTGTGGCACAGTTGGTAACCAGAAGGGGGAGTCAGGTGAAGGTGTGCTGATGCAGGGGAGGAGATGGTTTTCCTTGTGAAAACAAGCACGCAGGTGTCCCCATCCACCTGTGCCTGATGCTGATGAGGATTCCGGCCGGGCTCTTCATCCCGAGGACGTTTCCAGTCCTTTTGCACGCGTGTCCTTCCGCCCACATCGCCTCCTGGCCCTTGTAGGTCAACTCTCCTTCTATTGCAAACCTCCATTTCCAAAAGAAAAGGGACTCATTAAATCGAGTAGAAGGGATATGTTGCAATAATAGTGAGCTGTGACTAAGGCCTGGGTTCATGGGTAAGCTCTTTTGTAGGAAGTTTCCCAGGGTCCCTGGATATCTGCTTCCGTTATTCCAGCTCAGAAGACTAGAGTCTTGACTGATCAGAGGGAAGACAGTTCAGAAATTAAAGCTCCAGAAGCAGTCTATGTAAATTACCCATCTGTTTTGTTTCTGCAGAGTTTAAGGATTCAACAGCTGTCCACTTATTTGTCTGTCCGATCAGAGAGGTTCCACGACTTCCTCTTTCTGGGGTAGCAGACGGGGAGGGGGCAAGGAGGCAAGTTGTACCACTGGGGGCGGGGGGCAAGCAGGAAAAAAATGTGTCGAAATTGGAATGGGTAGGTGTAGGATTCTCCCATCAAATGACACAAAAATATTCTCAAACGTTGGACCTAGAAGCAAAGTCAACATACCTAGAAGGAAGAAAAGTGCTGCAGAGTTGGACATTGTGATTTAATGAGAACTGGAGGCATTTCTGTCTCCACGATTCCCTGCCATATATTTGCTCTTCCGAAGACTGACTTATTAACAAGACGCTTTGGACAAAATCTGTACCAAAGCCCTTAGGTTATATCAAAGGACTGCCATACTGGGTCTCCTGGTTTGAAAGTAAGAGTTCTCAAAATTCCCTCTACATCCAGTCTCTTGATACAATCTGTATTTCCTTGGATAGATGATTAGCTTCTTGAGAACAGGTACCCAGATTTATTCACCCGTGAATCCCCGGCCGCTTAGCTCAGTGCTTTGAACCGAAGCGAATGTCTACGTAAGTTCCATCTCTTCTGCTAAGATAGGCCTGTGTGCTGCATCCATTTTTGACGGCTTTCTCCTGATATTTACTTTTAATTAAATGGAATGTTCATCAAAGTAAAAAACACGCTTCACTTAGTCCATTACCTCAGACTACAGAGAACACACCTCTGCTACTTATGGCCCTTTGGGGACAGCTGTGAATTGAGTTTCTTATACTTTATTAGCGTAATTGAAACGGACATTAATCCAAAGGGAGGCATTTTGTACACTGCCTGGGTAAAAATCATATGAAAGTGGCTTTGTCTATAGCGCGCGGGCTACTTAAATTTCACCTCGAGATTCACGACTAAGCACACAGCCAAACCTTCCTTTTCGGACTCAGAATTTGATTTTGGAAATTCTGGGATCTCCGGAATTTCACTGAAGTTCATTTCCGGGATCTCATTGTAGGTGAGCAGTGCGGGGGGAGCCAAGCAGGAGTGTTCCTGGGGAGAAATACACACAGATACTCACAGCCCTTGGGAAACAGGGCTTAGAGAAAGAACCCCAGACGGGTGGGTGGTGGCCGTCGCGGTGACGGCCCCTCGCCCACTGTCAGTAATGAGATGATGAGTGGGCAGGTGTTCCTGTGGTTTCCCCTGCCCCATATGGCATCCAGCCCCGAAACCCTCAGGCCTTTGGGGTTTTCTGTTGTATGGAGCCCCCAGGAATTCTGCTTCGCAAGACGACTTTCTCCCAACCAGGAGCCCAGCGGGATTCACGTGCTCTGAAGCGAATGCACCATTTCGTTTTGTTCCCAGCAGAGTCTCTTCCGCTATTTTCCTCACAGAGGACTCTGAGGTATATTTAACCTCACTTATTGAGAACACAGAAGAGCTTCATTGATCTGTGGACACGATAAGTGTTGGATGCTGCTCGCCTCACACTCTCTTTGTCCCCAGGATCTTTTGATCTGTATGGATTTGAGTCCCACTGATTGGAGATTCCCAATACCGGAGGGTCCGCCTCGCTGCCACTAGCTGTGTGAGGTCCGGCAACAGAGTGGCAGAAGCAGAACAGAGAAAGGGGAAGAGCTTCCAGTGGAGGGTCAGGGCCAGAAGAGCCATCCCCCCAGAGACAGTAGAGGTCAGTGATGAATGCCAGCAAGCTGTCCATTCTGAGGCATTTCTCTCCCTGTTGTGATGACCGTTTGCTTTAAAATGGTCAAGTGATGGGGCACCTGGGTGGCTCAGTTGGTTAAACGTCTGACTCTTGATTTCAGCTCAGGTCATGATCTCATGGTTAGTGAGTTCGATCCCCGTGTCGGGCTCCCACGTGACTGTGTGGAGCCTCTGCTTGGGATTCTCTCCCTCTCTCTCTGTCCCTTCCTCCTTGTGTGTGAGCTCTCTCTCTCTCTCTCTTTCTCTCTCTCTCTCTCTCAGCTCCTCAAAAATAAATAAATTAACTTAAAAATTTTTTTAGATTGTCAAGTGGCAGTTATCCATATTTGGGGGCAGTGCTTTTTTTTTTTAACTGAAACAAAATACATTCTTATCGGTGCATAATTATCTATGTAACAATACACCTTGCTGGGGCGCCTGGGCTTAGTCAGTTGAGCGTCCGACTCTTGATTTTGGCTCAGGTCATGATCCCAGGGCATGGGATCGAGCCCCACATCAGGCTCTGCACTGAGCTTGGAGCCTACTTGGGATTCTCTCTCTCCCTCTCTGCCCCTCCACTGCTTATTCTCTCTCTCTCTCTCTCTCTCTCCCTCTCTCTCAAAAATAAATAAACATTAAAAAAATTTAAAACAAAAAACCTAGTTCTGGCAGCAGCAACACCGAGGAGAAACACTGTACCCCCATGGACAGGTCTGTGGATCTGTGGTCCTGTTCACTCCCGCCTTCCCTGCTCCTCTCCAGAAAGCCAGGTCACCAGAGTGTCTCGTTGAGAGTCGGCTATGCCGTGTGGTAGTGGGAGTCACGGCCTCGGGAGGTGGGGTGGTCTCTGTGCCTGCTCTCTCACTGGGTTAGAGAGGACCCAAACACACAGCTTGGTGACTCACCTCCAGGGGCCTTTTCAACTGCGGAATTCTCCAGCCCTTTCCTCTACCCGAAGCTCCTCCGTATAAGATGGAAACCTCATTTCCATTGGTAAGTTCCGATCAGCGTTTTGATGGGGTCCCTGGCTCCTCTGTCGTGACCCTGTTCTCGAGTCCCAGCAATGCCAGCAGCACTCTTCCCCTGGAAATAGGGCAGCCAGTCTCCCCACAACAGGGGTGGGGGAGCCAGTTCGAGCTGCAGCCGGGTTGAGCACGAGCCCGCTGCTTTGAAGGGCGTAGGCGCCTCCACTCACCCCTTGACCATCTGCATGGCCGCTGACGACTCTGGCCTCCTGACATCCAGAAGTGTTACACCCTAAATTTTAGCATTTTCCAAATGGGAGTTCCTTCATACACGTGAGAAACAGATTTCATTCTTCAGTAAGTTAAATGCAGGCGTACAAACTAAGATTTTCTTCGTGTCCGCAGAAACTAGGTATCGAAATCGGCAGATCTGCCTTGATTTTTACCTTACCTTCTTTTATCAGTATTTTCGTGATTGACATTAGGCACCAAATGGGGCTGTGGGAAATCGTGGGATAATTTTAAATGTGAGTTCCGAAGTCTTATATTTGCCTTATATCTCATGACAAAATTCAGGATTTTTTTTTTTTTTAATTAAAACAGAACGTTTTTTTAAATGCACAACACTTCCAGGGCGCCTGGGTGGCTCAGTCGGTTAAGCCTCTGACTTCGACTCAGGGCATGCTCTCTCAGCCCCACGTCGGGCTCTCTGCTGTCAGCACAGAGCCTGCTTTGGGTCCTCTGTCCCCCTCTCTCTCTGCCCCTCCCCTGCTGGTTCTCTATCTATCTCAAAATAACTAACCTTAAAAATATATGTATAAAATCCACAACCCTTCCGCTCCATTCATCCTGCTGTGCTCCCGCACAATCACAGACCACTGAACCACATCTGGAGGCAGCGTGATCATCCCAGAGCCAGGTTCAGAGACAGCCGTAGATGCCAAGCTTGCTCTGCCCGTGTGCCTCGGTGTCACTTGACTGCCCCCAGGCGCACCTGCCCCTCCCACCCAAGGCCAGCAGCTGTGTCTCCTGAAATGGAGATCTTAGAGGGCAGTCTCTGCTGCGGTCCTCATCCAAGTGAATTTCCTCCTCTTTTCTTTTTTGTAGAAGTCATATTGATTTGGATCATTCTGCCCTGAGCCATCTGTTTTGGGAATTGTCACAACTGTAACTAGGCTAGTTGCTCGTTCATAGTAAGTGTCCAGATTTCTGGAAATGATCAAGCCAGTAAGGCAGCTCCCGTGTTCCTGGCACATGATCTGGTCTGTGATCACGGTCAGCCGTCCTCCCCCATCTCACTGCACTAGTCCAGCTTCGCGACAGTTAACAGATGAGAATTCGGAATGTAACTTAGAAGCTCTCAGGAATCCAGGCTCTTGTCCTGTGGATCCTTTATTTGAGGTTTGTAAGACCCTGCTAGTGCCTAGCAGGTATCTGTTTAACCTAGTGCCTAGCAGGTATCTGTTTAACCTAGTGCCTAGCAGGTATCTGTTTAACCTAGCTGTCAGGACAGAAACATCTGGTGAGCACTTCCTGGCTACCCTGTGGGTGATGATGATGGTGGTTGTGGTCTTGCTAAAACAGGAAGACTCTTTTCTTGGTGGTGTCCCTATTTTGTTTTAAACTTATGGGTGCTATCTCAGAAATACATACTAAAGTTTCATCAGTAGTTATTCTTCTCCCTTTAGAAATAAGGCAACTTTGACTCAGCATTGCTAACTTTTTTCCTCAGGATCACGCCAGACATTCCGAATCACACAGCAAATCCTGAATTCCACACTGTGTCTACTTTCTGTTAACAGCCCTTCTGCCTCTCAATAATCAATGGCATCTAGAATCCCAGTGAGGATGGTGTAGATAAGGTGGAAGAAAGAAGGAAATTTCCCTTTCGGTGGTTAGGATTTATTAGGAAAACCTCCTGATGAGGTTAAGAATTAAATTGGACATGAGAGCATTGTTCTGACCTGTGCAGACTGCAGTGAGCCTCAAGGGACAAGGGACACAGAACAGGATAAACCCCCAGAGATATAGTCACTCTATTTGCAGCGTATTTGTTCTATAAAGAATCGTTAAATAATGACCATAGTTCCAAGGAGATTTACAGTGGTAGGTAGGTGCCTACCGCTCTCTGGTTACAACATTTTTGTCGGCCAGTTGATACACAGCCTTCTTTTGTGTTTCTGCTTACAGACACATCATTGAACATCTATTGTTTATTCGTTCACACTGACCTCACTCAGGGTCAACGACACTATAACTCCACCTCAATGAAGCTTATCTAGCACATGTATGCTCTCCTGGGGGTGCAGTTACTGCCTTCTTGTGTGTAGGAGCAGTAAACAGCACTCTGCACTGTGCTTTGGGTCCACTTTAAACCATGAAATCATCACCAAAAAATAAAATAATGTGGAACATGTGGCACTAAATGTGTCCATCCTGTGCCTTCCCAGAATTCACTGTAACTGTTAAAAAAAGCAGACTGTATGTCATAACCAGTCACAGTCAAATACACGGAGTGATTACCTTGTAAGATGCATTGTTCCTTTAGTTCAAAAAGTAAAATAAAAAAGGTGGGAAAGAGGAAAGAAGTCATCTCTGTCCTTGTCCAGCAGTTCTGAGTCATCCTGGTGGAGTTGGTTGCAGTGTTTTCTTCTTCTGTGCCAATGTGGACCGTCTTGCTTGCCTGTGACACTCTAGCAGACACACACTGCCACTGCACGGACAAGATTTCCTGGCAGGTGTGCAGACCAACCTGTGAAGGAGGCAGGTTGACTATCCCTGGTGTGCAGGCGGTGGACACGGTTCAGCTGACCCTCCGTGTAGCTGAAGGAAGTGACCACTGGGTCTCATTAAATGGGAGAGCCATAGGCAGTCAGTTCTCTCGACATGGATGGGAGAAACCATGAGCGGTTTGGGCCCCACAGCTAACACCACAAGATGAGGAGGGCATCCCAGACTGCACGTATGTGAAACTCGAGCCCTGAAATATCATGGCCACTTACCAACTTGCTAAGTAAAAAAAAAAAAAAAAAAAAATTATAAACTCAGAACACGCTGACCAACAGCTTTCACCCTCCAAAAAACTCAAAATGACTTTCACGTGCGGATCAGATGCCCTCTTTGAAGGATTTGCCTACTCCCTTGTTTTCACAAGCAGCTTGAAGGAAACTCAGACAGGAATAGTGGTCTTGATCCGCTATTCTAATACGGCCTCTTACTGATATAAAAGTATAGTCAGCCATATCTGGTCCTGTTTGTCATGAATATGGCCTTTGTATCTGTTTCCTCACATGACAGATAGGGACAAGTACAAACATTGGTCTGTAAGGTGATGTGACTTTTTAGCAGTCATTATAGAGATTATTCATCCGAATATGTGTCTTCACCTTCAGAGGGACGGTCTGTGAAGTTACATACTTATTCTGTGAAGGGTGCTATTGTTCCACGCATATGTGGAAATGTTTGAACACCTTCACATTTGTTGAAGATGTTCGATGACATAAAATGACAGTCCTTTAAGGAAAGCATGTATGTGTGTATGTGTGTGGGGGGGTATATATATTGTATGCGTTGTGTGTGTGTGTGTGGGGGGGTATATATATTGTATGCGTTGTGTGTGTGTGTGTGTGTGTGTGTGTGTGTGTGTGTGTGTGTCTGAATACCAATCACTTGGAGGCAGGCATGAAGAATACCACTGTTGATCACATCTATAGATGGTTTTGTGTGAGGTCAAAAAAATGATGTGTGTGATTATCCAGGTTTCTGCTGATTTTCCCTTGTGCTCCCTAAACTGACTATGGCCGGGGTGCTCTTGAGCTGCCTTTAGTGGCACTATCATGGGGATAAGAAGCTGCCTTTCTGAAGTGGTGATTCTGAAGGGTATCCCTTAATGGGTCAGGTGTATACGAATATGGCCATGATTAGAGTGGTGGGCCACGTGCATACATTATTTTTATTTTAATTTTTTAAATGTTTATTTACTTAACCTAAATTATTGTCAAGTTGGCTAACATACAGGGCATACAGGGTGCTCTTGGTATTGGGGGTAGATTCCCGTGATTCATCGCTTACATGCAACACCCAGTATTCATCCCGACAAGTGCCCTCCTCAGTGCCCATCACCCATTTTCCTCTCCCCCCGCCCCCCATCCACTCTCATTTTGTTCTCTGTATTTAAGAGTCTCTTGTGGTTTGCCTCCCTCCCTCTCTGTTTGAAACTATTTTTCCCCTTCCCCTCCCCCATGGTCTTCTGTTGAGTTTCTCAAGATCCTCGTAGGAGTGAAAACATATGATATCTGTCTTTCTCTGACTGACTTATTTCACTCAGCATAATACCTTCCAGTTCCATCCACATTGCTGCAAATGGCCATATTTCATTCTTTCTCATGGCCAAGTAGTATTCCGTTGTATATAGAAGCCACATCTTCTTTATCCATTCGTCAGTTGATGGACATTTGGGCTCTTTCCAAAATTGGGCTATTTTGGAAGTATCATTTAGCGTGAGGCTTTCTTACTGTGGTACTCACGGTAATGGTGTTTAGATTGCAGAGTCTCATTAGTTTGAGTTTTGGATCCAAGATAAACTCTTAGGAAAAGATATTGATGCATCCACTGAACTTTGAGAACATACTGAGTGGACACATAACATGTTGCCTGTTTAAAGGATGGCTTGTTGACTTGGTCTAACCCTTAAATCATTTATCCTCAGGTGGATTTAGCTTTCAGTAAAGGAGCCCACATGCCTAGGGGCTGATCCTTTGAAAAAACAGTTCTAAAAACCTCTGGAGGAGATGATGTTTTTTTTCCTATTGAGATAACAATCATATGAGGCCATTGTTTTGAATAATAACGCTTGCATCGTGTTCAAGGCTTAGAACATTTTATAACTCAAAATAAATGTTAAGAATAGTCAGTAGGATATTTTGAAGGAAAAATTACATTTAGCACAGATAGGAGTGAAATAATTGTTTATCCCCCATAGCTGCATCTGAATGGGCCAACAGCGGGAGAATCGCTCTAAATCCCAGAAAATAGAGCAGGCCTGCCATTATTGTAAGCGACAGATTTATCACTCTTACTGTTATTTTAGCATTAGTGGGTTTTTTTTTTAAGCTTCCTGTCACAAAGCTCTTGAGTATTAGTCTAAATGCAAAGGTAAATTGTAAATGTATTCCTTTGGGCTTCACAAAGACTTAAGCTAAGGACTCGAGAAGTGAATGTTGCTGGAGAGGCTTTTCTTAAAAACCTACTCCACCTCCAAGACTGAAATAGAAGCCTCCGGGGGGGCATGAGTGCGTGAAGCCCATGGTTTGGGGGACAGGACAGGACCTGGGCTGGTGCTCTGCTCTCCACCTAACTCTGTGGCCCTAGACAGGTCATGTCCCTGCTGAGTCTCAGCTCCCTCATTCCAGGAGCTGTGACACTGTTGTAGGGCAGCTCCAGGGGCTGGGATGATGTACCCAACCCAGAGTGTGGTCTCAGGTAGCTGTTCAACAAATAATGGCCAGGATTTCTCCTATAACAAGTAAGGAGTTACTAACTCAATTTGCATTTTGGTTTAATTAACACTGGTACTGAGTGGGTTTATTACTCTATTAGCAACATATTTGTAGGCCAAAAACCATTTCTAGAAAAATCATGGGATTGACCTTGTTCTTTTTCCTTATGTCTCCTTGTCCTGATACTCTTACACTTAAGAGTCAGTGTTAACTGATTGTTTACTGTGAGTCAGGACTGTCCTGAGCTGTTTACATGTGAACATAGGAAACTCTCCCAGCCACCCCATGAAGTAAGCACAGTTCTTGTCCCATTTTTACGAATGAGGAAACTGAGGCAGGTTGGGACGCTTGACTAAAGGCCCACAGCTGGTAAGTGGTGGACATATAATCGTTAAGTGACCAGGATGTGTCTTCAGTGCCAAGGTTTATACTTGCAAACAGGCCTGGCACTCCGTAGGCTGTCCCTCTGCTGGGACTGCTCCCCCGTGTGAACTGTGTTCAGACTCATTTACGAATCATACCCAAACAGTACTACATAACTTAACATAACCATTGCTCATTGTAAATTTACACAACGTGGGACCACTTTGCTAAAAACCAAAATAGCCACAAAGTCCAAAGTGTTATCCCCATTGACTATCTAAGAGAATGTCCTAGAAGGGCCTAGGATATCATGCTAAGTGGAAATGCACTTTGCGTCTCAGCATAAGATCTGTGGAATAAATATACAGTTTGGCTAGGACCTGCCTTGCAATGGGCCAGACAGAAGGATTTTAGCCCCAAAACTTACGTCAGTGACCGTCCCCCCTTTTTTTATTTGAAGAAGACAGAGAATACAAGCGGAGAGGAGCAGGGTGGGGGGAGGGGAGGGGTCTCGATCCCACAACTGTGGGGTTGTGACCTGAGCCGAGATCAAGAGTTGGACACTCAACTGACTGAGCCACGCAGGCACCTCCAGTGACCCCTTTTTTACAGTCATTCCACATACTTAGGAGTTCTTGAACTTTGCTGGTGCCTTAGACTGCATTTGCTACTTGAGAAAAATGCAAATCACTTTCCTTGCCTGAAAAGAGCTTCTCCCAGACCTTCCGTGTCAAGCATGGTGGAAACAGTACGGTATGGGGTTGGGAGTCCCATGTGGGTCTCTGTGACTATATCTCAGCGACTGAACCCTTCTGCCTCCGTTTCCCACCTGTCAGCTGAAGAGCCTCCTTGCCTAAGAGGGTTCTCATGCGGGCTCCACGTATGTGTTGCTGGAGGAACCTGGTCCAGGGTCTGGCATCTTCTAAACGTGCATAATAGTCCTTATTTCCCTCTGCATCCCCTGTGCCTGTGGCCCCATCAGGTAGGCGTAGGTCTGTGGTTTGCCTTTGACGGTGGTGCCCTCGCCGGGTCATCCTCACCCAGCTGTCCGACCCAGGAACTGCGCTGTCCCTGTGGTCATTCTTACAGCACACCTGTCCCGTGTAGTCCCAGCCATCGCATAAGGGACTTTCCCAATCCGCGTAGGTGATGAGGCAGTGGCAGCCACCCCTCAGGTGTTGGGGTGCGTCTCTCGTGTGTAAGTTTTACCACTCTTATCTCCTCCTTCTGGGCCCTTCCTTCCCTCTGTTCTCCACACTGTCAGGAGAGAAGCTGTCGTGCACCTTGCCTTGGGCACAGCTGTCCCTTTACACTGGGATGGGATGGGCAGCCCCAGGCACCAGGGTGAGGAAGACTGTTGCGCATGGCATTTCCTCAGGACCGGTCTCTAGGGGGTGCTGTCAAGGTGTATGCTTATTTCAAAGAATCCCACACAGTGGCTCACTTATGGTAGTTCGGCATCGAAATGAAGACCATTGTCCCAGCCTTTCGCAATAAAACGAAACACACCACTCTCATGTGTGTTTGGGCCAATAAGGACAGGGTGCTTTCTAAGGGCTCAGAAGCAATCTTAAGTGCTCAGTTTACACCAGGAGGTTAACCGAGAGACGGTGGTTCTCTCTCTCTGTCTCTCAGCATCAGAACGCACCTGACATCTCACTCCGGGCCGGGGACAACACCCGGACGCATCTGTAGGGTCCGAACACCTACATCCTGCCCTCAGTTCCCACCCCGTGGTGAAGTACGTGGTGATCTTCAGAGTGGGCTTCTCAATTGGAACCAGGCTCATTTCCGTGTACCCCACCGGTCCTACTAATGTCATCTGCTCACGTGCTGAAGGCTAGAATCTGGCTCACGTTGCCCTAGAGCACTCATCTGAGAGGCAGAATAGAGTGGACGTTCCAAGCGTGAACTGTGGAACCACATACCTGCGTTGAATCCTGAACTTGACACAGTTGTGTAGTCTTGAGCCAGTGAGTTCAACTGTTGCTGCCTCTGGTTTACCAGAGGATGATAATCCGCCTCATAGGGTTATTTTAGGAATAATTGAGTTAATACATAGCAACTATAAAAATGCCGGGTGCCTGGTATTTGTTAGTAAGAGCTGGCCGCCATTGCCGCCATCATCATCACCAGCAGGAACTTAGTGAGCTCTTATAAGAGCAAAGCAATATGTGAGGCTCCTTGGGGTCCGCAAAGATAAGCGAGGCATGGCTCATTTCTTCAGGGAACTTACCTTCCATGCAAGGCAAACAATAATATTAATAGAAGCATAAAGAGTCATTGATATAGAGCTCATGTAGCACAAGGGACCACAGGAATTCCTTGAACATAGAGGATTCCTGGGAAGCAGCCCTGTAGAGACAGAACTTGAGCATCCTTGATGATCCTGGTACTTTGCCAGATAGAAGCTCGTATGGTCGCATAAGACAGACTGAGCTCCATGAAACGCCAAGTATACGAGAGCGTGATGAGAAGATGCCCGCCCACCGGGTGCATGTAGGGAACTGGATATCGCACTGCCCAGGGCATGTGTGTTAGTCGCTTGTTATTCTGACCCCACAAGGACAAGGAACCGCTGCTTCTGGACCCAAATCATTTGCAGTTCTATTGAAGATGTGTGGCACGAAAACAGCTATTTTAGGATTCAAAAATAATATATTATGCTATGTTGAGCTTTTGCATTTCCAAGTGCCTTCCAAACATTGCCTCATTTGATCCTCAGGACATTGGTGTTAGATAAGCAAGAATTATTTCCCTGCTTGACAATTGGGAAAGCTGAGTCACAGTCACGGGAAGATGTCTGATCATGGTCAATGGAAAAAAGGGGGGAGCAAGGCCTGGAACCTACCAGGCCCCTACCTTCTGGGCCCGCTCACGCTCCCTGGGACCACGAGGCACCTGTTGTAGGGCATCTTGGCCGATTCACAGGCCAATGGAGGAGGTGTTCCTCGATTCCACCAGAACTATGAGACGATTCGCAAAACCAAAGTTTAACGAGTCACACAAATTTTGACCAATTAGTTCTGTTTCTGAAATTAAAAACAGCAAAGTACCCAAAAGAATTGAAAAACAGGGACTCAGAGGCTTATATGCCAGTGTTCACAGCAGTGTTATTGACGGGAGCCAAAAGGTCGAAACAGCCCCCAGTGTCAGCCAATGAATGGATGGATGAAATGCGGTCCATCCTTACACTGGAACATTGCTGAGCTGTAGGAAGGAATGGAGTTCCGATTCATTGTTCAGCATGGAGGAGCCTTGGAAAAATTGTATTACGTGAAATAAGCCAGACGAGAAGACAAATGCCATTTGACGCCACTCATACAAGACATCCAGGATGGGCAGATTCGTAGAGAGAGACAGTAGTTAGAGGGGACCAGGGCTCAGGGAGGAGCAGTGGGGCTCACTGCTTGATGGTTACAGGGTTTCTGTCTGGGGGTGACAGAGTGGTGGGCACGGACAACGGTGACAGCACCACACCACGCATGTGCTCAGCGCCGTCTAACTACACGCGGCACTGGCTAAAATGGCGAATTTGACGATACGCGAAACGTTTACAACCACGGTTACAAAAAACAGCTGTCGTAACTTTCAGTGAGAACACGGTTTAAAACAAGCGGGGAGATGGCAACCTAAGAATAGTATAAATTACGAGAGGGTTGGTAGGTTCCGATATCTTTCATGAGAAGCAGTATTTATACCACGATGCGGAAGTGATCTTCCTTTACTCTAAAGACTGATTATTCCTGCCGTGTGTTTATGAAATATATACAGAGTCCTGGCATTGTTAGAATATATGAAAGACAGAGTCTGTAAGGTGATAACGATTTCACTTTTTGCAAGAAAACCCTCCTGTGTTTTTCATTCTGACAAATGGGTGACCAGAAAGATGAGGGGTTACTTTTGTCAACTCGTTTGTCCTTATCCTCAGGCATCTTTTGCCACCTGTTTTTCCCATCGTGCTGAGATATACCTCTAAGAAAAACGTGGCTGATTCCTCAGTATTGTTTTTAAAGCATATGTGCTCTTGATCAGTGGGCTAAACAGATGTATAGTTTGTACGCTGTACTTTGGAAAAGAACAGATTCGGTTTTCCAAGACCGTGGACCCGAGACGAGCACTCACATTCTGCAGCAGGGGCAGGCAGATCGGGGGAAGGGAGACGGTTCTGTCTAGTGGTGAGGAGGAGGAAGTGATCCAGGGGTCCTGGTCCCAGGTCAGCCTCCAGCTGTGTCAGCAGTTTTGGGCCGTGTCTCCATTTCTGTGCACCTCGATGCAGCCATGAGTCAAATGGTTTGGGATATTTAACGCCCAGGCTGCATGTTCCAGACAGACACTGAACGTTGGGGTGCTTGAAGCCATGCGGGTCACAGGTGCCTCGGGCTTCTGTGGAGCGGTCAGACCAGACAGTACAACAGAATGCTCACTTAGCAAAGGCAGCAGGCTCATTTATCCATGTGATGTTCCTGCAAGGAGGAGGCCTTCGTCTGCTGAGTGACTTTTGGAAAGCACACTCCCCTGCAGACAAGGGAATTACCGAGAAACCCTGAACTGTAAGGCAAAGCTCCCCGGTGGCTGAGGGTGAGTGGTCAGTTGACTTTGGAGCCTGGAACTCACTGTGGCCTTGGAGCTGTCCAGCCGGTGTCCAGGATGCAACTCTTCTCTCCTGCCCTCCCTGGCCTCCTCAAGGCCAATATCCCATTGGCCACACCCCCACCAGCTTTGCTCCTGGGGTTCTTTGCTTCGGGGAACTAAAACAGGTACACATTTGTCTTCTGAGAAAGCCTGTGATTGCCCAACAGCAAGACAGGTCTGGCACATGCAGGAGGTGTGAAGGCTTATGTAGAAAGAGAGAGGTGTGTTTGGTGAGTGCTGGGTCTCCCCAGTGGGTCAGTGTGTGAAAATGTTTAAAACGTCCACAGAGAGAAGGAGAACAAAATCGCACTTTGCTGACACTCGGGTGTTTGAAGTTTCAGTGTGCATGATCTTGAGCTTGTAAATGCAGAGAAGAATGGCATTCCTCGTGGCCGGGTAGATTGTCTTAGACTCACACAAATCCTACTCGGTGCAAAAAAAGGTCCCGCAAGTTAATAGTTTCTGTCACCTGCTGTAGGCAAATGTCATGTTGTTAGGCGGCTGCACGGATCTCCTATGGGCCTGTCCTTTGCCATTGTCACTTATTTCCAGAGAATTCTGTCCTAAGGAGAAGACAAAAGAACAAGGCCGGGAGCTGAGGACATGCAGGGAGCTGGGAGCAGGGCTCACCGTCTCCTTCCCACGGGGCCCATCTGCTTGGCTGGCTGAGACCGGCAGCTGGGCCACACTTGTGAAAACCAGACTCCCCGACGGGCCAGCAGAAGGGACTCTCGTCACTTCCTACCTTCCCTAATGAAACAGCAGCGTCTGGCGGAGTCAGAAAAGAGGACCAACCGTGAACAGGGGAGGAGGGTTGAGCACTGCATTCTGTAGGGAAGGTTGTCCAGACATGTTCCTGCTGTTTTTGTCCCCAAATAACTGAGAATACTAAAGAGGACAGGGCAGGGTCCATCTCCGAGGTGTCTGAATGTCTTAGAGGATTTGACCACCACCACAGTGGAGATTGTCTTCTGCCGAAAGTTTAAGCCTGATAAAAATGGTCTCAAGACACTCCCCCCGGAGGGTGCATTGGGGCCTCACCAATGCACCTGTTGAACGGTGCTGTGGCCAGTGTGCAGATCCAAGAGGATCGGGCCCTCCTCCAGGCCACGCATCTCCCTGAACTCATGGCCTGGGGAGCCACGAGAACGTTCCTCTGACTCGGACAGTTTGCTTTCTTTGCTGAGACCTAGCAAGGGCATGGGTGGGGGTGGTGGGGAGTCCTCCCCTGCTCTTCCCTCAGTGCCATCCAGCACCTGAGCCCCCTGAGTTCTGCCATGTGAACCTTCTGCCCGGAGATGAGGAAGGGGCGAGGAGGGGTGGTGGGCAAGCAAAGACCTTGGAGGTCAACGCGGGACAAGGCGAAGGACTTGGAAGGGCACGTTGAGAGAGGGGCGCGCCGCCTGCCCACCTGGCAGGGGAAGCCACCGTCGCTGTGGGGAGGGCAGCGGCGTCCAGAGGATTCGGTGGAGGGGTTGGGGTCTGCCCACGCTCTGCCGCCGGCTCGCCGAGGGCCCTGAGACCAGGAAGCCACCCTCCCCGGGCACCCGCCGTCTTCGGCATGTATCCCTCACGCTAGGGGAGACCGTTGATGCCTCGCCCGCTTTTTCAGGCAGATCTGAAGAATAGTGACATCACGGGTGGCGGTGGGTTTAAGCGTGTTCCACGTGGAACTCGTGGTCCGCAGAAGCGGTTTCACCTGTAGGATGAATCCCTCCACGTTCTGCTCCCCGCGGGTGGCAGGAAGCACGGCGTCTGTAACAGTCGACGCTTCAGCCCGTATTTCTTGAGCACCTGCTATGCCAGGCACTGTTTACACGTGGTGTTGGTGTTCTGGCGGACACACGGATGGGGCGAAGTGACCGGGCGAGGGAAATCACAAGCACCAGAGGGACACAAGTGCAAACACAAGAAGGAACGACTTTAAAAGTTGCTGTGGTTCCCCTCCGCCCCCGACTCTGACAAGCTGTCGTCCGGCCGCTCTTCACTGTTGTTGAGTTCAGCGAATAACCCGTGTCAGGAGTGCCCACGTGTTTGAGAAGGGACCGCGGAGTCACAGGAAAAGCTAAGAAGATGGAACTAAACAGAAGCAGAGGGGAGAAAGAGAACAACCCACCCGGGGGGAGGAAGTGAGCCCCGGAGAAGGGAGCTTGGGGCACAGAGGGATCGTGGCGAGGACGTCCCAGGTAACAGGGTAACAGGTGCAGTCCACTGAGGCAGGAAACAGCACGGGGCTAAATGAACCACCACGCTTGGGCTCCCAGCATGAAGACGCTCGGTGTGGGGCTCGCCACAAAGGAAGGTGAGCGAGCGTGACATCCCCCGGCCTCCGGCTCGCAGCCGCCACCCCACTGGGGCCACCGAGGTAGTTCAGCGCTCTGTTTCTTCGCCGGCCACACGTGTTTAGGGAGCGCCTGCTGTATGCTGAAAATGAGGTTAGGGGCCGCAAGGGTAGCTGTGAACAGGGGCCCAGGGTGGGGGGTCACAAAACTAGAGCCCAGAGCCCAGAAGGCGGTGGTGGCTTGCCCCACCTCAAGCCCCGCACATGCACCATGTCCTGCACCAGCATCCAAGGGAGCACCACCCTCTCCGTGCAGCTCCAGAGAGGACAGCGGCCATTGAAATTCGAGGTACTTACATTTGCCCCACCACCACCCTGTTCCAGGGTCCACAGAGTGCTTGTGAGTCGGGACCCTGGAGTAGTGTGGTGCACAGAGTACTCAGTCCTTAGGAACCGCTGTAACAAAAAGACCACAGGGCGGGTGGCTTGCAAACGGCCAGAATTTATTTCTCCCAGTTCCGAAGGCCGGAAGTCCAAGATGAAGCGCGTTCAGTGTCTGCTGGGAGCCCACCGCCTGGCTCCCAGACGGTGGTCTTCCTGCTGTGTCTTCATATGGCAGGAGCGGAGAGGGAGCGCTCACAATCCTTTCATAAGGTCGCTGACGCCAGTCACGGGGACCCCACCGTCCTGACCTTGTCCCCTCCCAAACATTCCGCCTGCCACCGCCATCATGTTGGAGTTAGATATTAACATACAAGTTGTGTTCTTGGGGGGACCCAACAGTCAGTCTACAGCACGTACGGGATCTAGGTTTCCTGAATCCTAAGCTAGGCTTGCGTACCCCGTGAGCCACGCCGACTAGGTTAATCAACACAAGGAATCAAGGAGTCCTGAGGTTGAAATGTAATAGTTGGAGAACATAGAACGCTTGGTAGAGTGTCCAGATGGAGAAGGTGCTGGAAAATAAATGAGGTGTGATCATTGAAATTTATCCTGATCGTGACAGTGTCGCTCATTAGTGAGTCCCGCATGGGCAGCGGTGCGGTGCCTGGAAAAAGTACAGATAGAAGGTGAACCTGACAAACGTGTGTGATGTTGGCAATGCACTGTTCCAGGCCTTCCGGAGAATTAGCGTATGTTGCTGTAGCCAAATTTACTCACAGAAAACGGATCACATCTTAATTGGTCAACATGTTCTTTCAGTTCTGCCCTGAGAAGCAACTTTAATTTTATTTTCTCACCCCCATCACTTTACATCTGGCGCTTCTTACGTTTTGCTTGAGTGCTCCAAAAACTTCCTAGCCTGGAGTCTCCATCCTAGGTCATTTTCCACATTCTGAAAAGAAACCTTTCTAACTATAAATCTGCTCAGGACATCTTATCGCCAAAGTTTTTTTTTTTTTCAGTTGTCTGCAGGGGAGTCTGGACCCTTGGTGAACGGGACCCTTCCCGCTCCGTGAGTCTCACACATGCTGCACGCCAGCGCACTGAACTGCTTACAACCCATCAAGAGACATTTTTGTGCATCACTACCCTTCCTCCGTGCCAGGTCTTTGTCACCAGCCCAGTCTTCTTACAAAATCCTTTCTAGAACCACAGATCCCCTGCTCCTGCTGGACACCCTTGCCTCCACGTCCATCTGGATATTCTGTTGATCTCTCTGTCTTCCATGAGCCTCAGAGTCCTTCAAAGCCAGGGGTTGTGATTTTTGTTCCCCCAGTGTCTACACAGGACCTAGCATATAGTGATGCGCAATAAATGTCTGGGAATTAAGTGAGAGACAAAAAAAATGGTGCCCAACCAGGGATCTAGTAACAGTTTCTTGTTTTTTCCCCCATATGTTTATTTACTTATTTTGAGAGAGAGAGAGAGACAGAGAGCACAAGCAGGGGTGGGGCAGAGAGAGGGAGAGAGGGAGAGAGAGAATCCCAAGACAGGCTCTGAGCCATCAGCACAGAGCCCAACGTGGGGCTCGATCTCGAAACTGTGCAATCGTGACCTGAGCCGAAACCAAGAGTCAGATGCTCAACCAGCTGAGCCTCCCAGGCGCCCCAACAATCTCCTGTTTTTAAGTGAAGCCAAAACTCAGCGAGTGGGAAATAGTGCTGGGCTTGAGGACCTGAACCAGTTTGCAGTCATTTCCCCCAGAGACCTCCTGTATGAGTACCACCTCCCCCACCCCACCCCCAGAGTGATAGGATCACCGAGATGCAGACTCACCTCGGGAGCCTCGGGCGTTCATCTGTATTGGCACCTTTGACCTGCCCCTCACTGCCCCCAAACACTGGGTTGCAGAGTAGCCTGGTCTTGAGAGGAGGCCTCCGACTTTGCGTAAATTCTAAATTACGGACCAGAGCTGGGACGTTGCCACAAACCAAGGCCACTCCAGGATCCAGCTGCGCCAGGCATAAGAGCTTGCTTTCTTCTTTCCTGTTCCCCGCTGTGCTCCACACTTGCTCATCCTTTATGCTTCCTACCTCTCCTTGGGCTAGGCATCCTAGCAGCTTCACAGCAGCTGTGTCGCTATAGCCTGGGCTCTGTCCGCTCCCCATCCTCCAGCTTCGGGCTGACCCCTCACCGCTAGCAGACCCTTGATTCTTCTGAGTTCAGGTCGCTGAAAGGGAGAATCGGATTGGCCTGACTCACCCCTTGCTGTGGAATTGATGGCCACAGATTGGCTGGCTGTTGACGGGATCACAGATGCAGTCCGGTCACCCACGCCATGGTATTCCTGCCTCAGCCTAAGAGGGATACCCATCCAGAACCAACCTAGTGGTGGACGGTGAGGTGTTCTCAACGAGAACGTAAACGCTCCACGAAAGGAGACATACTCCAACCTTCATACTCCAGTATCAGCGGATGCGTTGACCCCATCCCTTTTCAGAGGCCCGGCAAAATTCTATACACGCTGGGAGACCATACTTCATCTGAGGGGCAAGGAGCATTTCTGAAAGCTGCGGAAGAGGGTAAAGGAGGAAGTAGCCCTGAATCCAAAAGTTATTGTCCTGAATTTCTTCAAGTTCCTGGTAGGGCAGGTGTGTTAATTTGATCCACTGACGGAATATCAGTACAAAGTTCACGGAGAGACTAGGGTTGTCTTATGTCTTATATCAGCTGTATCCGTTATAGTGGGAAGGATCCCAACCATTCAAAGGATGAAAACATAATTATGATTTTGAAGCCTTGATGAAGAAAATACATCAAAATTGGATCCTTTGTGGTCCCCCCCTACAAATTTTACCATATCCATTGTGGTTTTTTCTGCCCATTACCCTACTCAGGATGGGCTTTGAGAAATCATCAGTCATGTTGTAGGGTTGGTCTTCCATCCATCTGAGATGTGACTGAAACCGGACTCCTGTCCTGTTTATGATCCTTCCAAGGACAGTCTTTCTTTGCCTGTATTCATCTGAGTGCCTTTGTAGGAGACACATTCAATCGTGGCTGCGAATTCATTCGGGTGTGCTTTTTTCTATCGCATGAAGACCCTGTTGTGGTGTATTTTATAAATGGACGTGTTGAAAATGGGGAGTTACTGAGTGTTATATCCGCCTAGGAGCCGCTCTGGCCTCAGCTTCCAAAGGCTTTCTGGAGAAGCAAGGGTGTGGTGTGTTCTCAGGAAGGAGAGAAACGTGTCGGAATGGTGCACACACACAATTTCTCTTTAGACTTTTCACGGAATTTAGAGCAGTATCTTTGTAATATTTCACCAAAGTTTCATAAAATAATGATACCCCTACAAAGAGTTCGATCTACTTGGGTTTTTTTTTTTTTAATTTTATTCTGCTCTATTAATGCTGGTTGACACAGGAAGTGGTAGAATAAGTTAATTTCATCTTAGGACGGCTACTGTCTTCATCTGGCCGCTTTGGGTTTTCCACCAAGGTATCTTTTCCATTTCTCATGGGGGTTGGTGGCGATCTGACTTCCCCTTCCATACCTTATCTATTACTTCACATAGATGTTTTTATTGTTATTTGATAGTGTTAGAAGGTGGGGGAAGGACAGTAAAGTATCCCCCGGACTGGGAAGGCGCTTTGAGACTGGAAAACGAAGGGGGCCAGTCTGTAGCGTTTACGCAGAGTTTTGTTCGGGTGAACTTACTGACGGGGGGCGGGGGGGGGGGGTCCACGGTGACTGCATGCTTCCTCTCCACAAGTCCAGGTTGTGTAGAGTGAGGGCACGTGAGGAAGGGTGCAGTCACTGTCACAGGCACCTGTCAGCTGACCTGTAATCATGTCCTGTGGTACCACCCGTGTGTCAGGAAAAGGAAAGATGTGTTCTCTCTATCGGATTCACGGGGGCCCAGAACAGGTCTCCCTCCCCGCCCCCCATCCTGGCCTTGGTGAGCATTTCTAAGGTGCATTTGTGAACCTCCGAGGGGCCCGAGCGCATGACCCCAAGAGAGGTCATCGAGTGAACATGAACAGGATGGAGGCCGGGACGGGTGGGACCTGCCAGTGCTGTCTCACACAGGCTGGGCCCTGATTCTTAAGGACTTTCACGTAGCTCTAATTTTTAGCAAAAGAGACTCTTAAAAAAGACATAATAAGGCACATGCAACCTTTTATGCCTGTCTGGTGAATTGATGAAACATATCTTCCTCGCGTGTTTCCTCTTTGATTTCTGAAATGTCAGAAGTTTTCCTCTCTTTAGTGGCCAGTGGCCCGGCTTTTCATGCTGCCTTCTTGAAAGGCGGCCGTCCGCAGGGTGGACTCCGTGGGCCCCGTGTTTGAAGTCGCACAGCTCCATCCAATGAGACGCAACTCTGGCCAAGGAGAGGGAGGCAGAGGCGCTCTGGCCGGATGTAGAACACGGGTGGGATGGGCACGGAGCCCCGACTTCTAGAAGGCTCTCCTTGTAGCTCCTGCATCTCAGCGGCATGTGGGAGGATTCCTCGGGCTGGTCAGTCCTTCCTGCACTCTCTCCTTGGTTTGCCCTGTGCTCCCCGGGCAGCCTCCATGCCTGGTTTCCATCTCGTGTTTCCAACCCTCCGTTACTCCTACTGTGACCACATTGTCCCGTTAAGGCTCCACTCTGAGTGCACACGTCTGTCTACACTTCTTTGTCCGTAATGAGTTCCGGAAATGAATGACCTGGTTCTGACCTCTCTCGGTGCATCGTGCAGAGAGAGACTCTGGTCCCCCTGATTTTGGTCGAGGTGCTGCTCAGCTTTCACACACGTTCTGTCCCCAACACACTCATTATTCTGCCATCTTCTGTGTGCTGAGCACTGAGAATTCAGGGAGGAACAGACTTGACCTCCCAGAGCTCTCAGTCTGGCAATGAGACGAACCGTTTATTGAGAGCGAACTCTGTCCATTGGTTTGAGTTTATCTGATTTCATTCTGACAGCGTTCTACAAGCCACCGACTACCGTGTCCTTTTCACAGCTGGAATCTGGAATCAGTGGCTTGCACAAAGCCAGCAAATGAACAGATGTGGGATTCACACACACAATTCTGGCCTCAAAGCCGTCCCTTAAACTGATAGCGGAACGTCACATTGCCTTGGCCCTGCCGAGGAGAAACTCACGGTGGGGCTGGGCATGCCAGGGAAGCGGACGGTGACTCTATGAGGCAGCAAGGGGTGTACACAGACATGGGACATGGAATGTGAGTGATGGGAGAGCAGTGGGGCAAAGGACAGAGTCCACGGGGAGGTAGGGGGTGGCATTTGAGCCTGGCGTTTAAGGAGAGGAGGGTGAGGGGTAGAGCTGGCACCCGTGCCCGGGTGGAGGACGTGGTTTCTTTGTCCTTTGTTAATGTCCTTGCTTTGATGATGCCTTCTGAGAGAAAGCACCAGGTGTCTTAGCTTGCCATTGTTGACATGTCTCTCCAATTTTATGTGGCCCACTTGAATGTCACTGACACTCATCCCCAAAGTCAACTCAGAGGTGTTTCTGCAAAGTGTTGGACAACAGGGATTTCATTGGCTCATCCTTTTCTGGAAACCTTCTGCACGGATCTCCTAATTTATTTATTTAGTGTTGGAAATGAAGCACGAGCCCTGAAAGGTCTGGGGAGAGGGGACATTTTTACATTAGACAAGTTCTCCCATTCCTCCCAAAGAGCCAGGCCCAGGCCAGAAGGCAGGGAGGTGAGCAGAGGTTCTGGGAAACCAGGCAGGATGTGAAACCCACACCAGGATCATCCAGGGGCCTCCTTTGGGTATCTCTTTCCGGAAACAACACTGAAGACAGTGTGCGGGCAGAAATACCTGAGTGGCCATATGTTCCCCCAGCAACACGATAGCTTGTTCCACAGCTGGCGCCAGACTAGGGCTGCGTGAACAGCCCCAGAAATTTCAGCGGGGGTCATTAGAAACCATAAACAAGGCATCTGTTGAGCCGCCATTGCCAAGGTCATCCTGGCACACGAGGTGCCTGAGAAGACGCAGGCCGTGCTGAGCATCACCGGCCAGCGCGTGTGGCCCACCTGCCGGGTTCCAGAGCGCCCTGGCTCTGCGGCTGAGTTTATTTTTTTTTTTTTCAACGTTTTTTATTTATTTTGGGGACAGAGAGAAACAGAGCATGAACGGGGGAGGGGCAGAGAGAGAGGGAGACACAGAATCGGAAACAGGCTCCAGGCTCCGAGCCATCAGCCCAGAGCCCGATGCGGGGCACGAACCCACGGACCGCGAGATCGTGACCTGGCTGAAGTCGGACGCTTAACCGACTGCGCCACCCAGGCGCCCCTGCGGCTGAGCTTAAAGCCGTGGGATGGTTCAGGGGAGACGTGACGGGCAAGGCAACTTGAATGAAATTAAGCTACTTTGGGATGAAACATGGAAAGTTTAAAGCAGAGTTGCCCAAACATCACACCCTGAGTGCATTGTTGAACTGAGGCTGCACCTATAAGGGTGAGGAAAGGAAGGGGCAGGGGAGGGAAGAGACGGAAAAGAAACGTGCCATCTTGGAGAAAAACAAAGCCTATAGGTGGAAAGGATTTAGAGAACAATATGGTACATAATAAGTAAATTATGTGCATTTAAAAAAAGTAAATAAATGAGAGCCAGGGTGCGGACATAAATGTGAGCTGGTTTAAAAACCCTTTCGCATTATAGTGGTTTTCAGAAACTGGATGGCCAACCTTGGAACATCTACCTGCACTCACAGCGTGGAACCTTCCAGCTGGCAGGTAGCTTCGGGAACATGTAATTTGGAGAGTGTGGTGCTCCTGCCCGGCGGGGAGGCTCCGGTGTGGGCTCACCCCGGGCGAAGTAATCAGATCACGGTCCGTGTGGCCTTGGCCAAACGGTCCTTCCCCTGCAGCCAGGCTCCTTACCTGTCGTTAAGGAATGAAGGCACCGTTGTGAGGGTCACATCCCATGGTACAGGTGGCCACGCAGGGTGACAGAGCATTTTGTTTGGACTTGCTGCATCTTGTTCACAGGTGAGGGGACTGAGAGGTGCGGAGGGAAGTTTGTGGCACGTTTTCATCCGCGGGTCAAGCAAAACCCACCCTCTTTCTTCCTTCTTCCTTCTTTTCCTTTTCTCCATGCTTCCTCCCCCCCCCCCTTTCTGCCTCCCTTCTACACTTTCTTTTTCCCAACTGAGCTTGTCATCTACTCTCTTCCCTCCCTGCCATCAGTAAGCATTGATTTTGTTTGATGGGCAACTCGTAGTTTGTATGTGTTTTTGCAAAACACGTTTTGTAGGAACGCATTTTTTATTTGTTATAAGGTTTTGATTTATTTATACATGCATACATCTGTTTTGTGTACACCTATGTTTATGTAAATATATACTCACACATGTATGTCTACATGTGTAAATATGGATATTTCTGACTTTTTTGCCTTAAGCGCTGCATTTACCATCCACCCGTGCGACTCTGTGTACACACATTATCTTGCTTCTGATCACTGCTTAGCATTGCCTGCAGTGCATCCAGTAAATTCTACATAGCCCCTCACACAGAGTCGGACACCTCTACTCCCTGCTGCCTTTCTCCTTGTACTTCCTACGGCAGGACCAAAAGGCATTTATCTGCTACAAGTTTCCCTCTCCTGTGAGGCCATGAAGACAGATTTCCTGACTTAGCACATAATAATTTCTCAGTAAACACAGAGCTGTTGACTTCCCAGGCTGGAGACAGTGGCCTCAGTCCCCAGGAAGAGCGCTTAGCATGACCTTATCTTGTAAAGATTTGTGATCAGCGAGGGGAGCATCTTTTAGGGAGAAAAGAAGTGAATATCATTCAGATATGATATGAGGTTATCACTGGACTCTTTGGACTCCGCCACCTTATTAATTTATCCAAACAAATATTTTTGAGCACTTACCGTAAGCGATGGTGGTAAGGATTTGGCAGACCACTTGAATGCTTTCAGCATTCCTCACATGCATAGGAGATTCCTGCGTCTGGGGCACCGAACCCTGTCCCGTGAAAGTGTTGTGCATCTGGGGAGGGTGCTGTAGGATGTGCACCGGGGGTGTGGTGGGGACAGTCGGCTCCACAAGACAGGAGATGGGCTCTGACGGGCCGGTGGGCGGTGAGCTGAGGCCACCAGTGAAACACGTTAGGCTTCTCCTATCCTCTTTCCTTTCTGGGGGTTGTGGAGCTGGTCTGCTTTGATCCCGGAAGGTTTTTTCCTGTTGAATTTGGGATTCTGAATGGATCCACATACCTTTAGTTGACGTGCAACAGAGTTACTGCGGGCCGGGGATCAACAAACTTTTTCTGCAGAGGACCAGATAGTAAGTATTACACTTTACCGGCCACATGGCCTCCGTCACGGGTGTCCGTTCTGCCACTGTGTCGTAAGAACGGCTGCTAGTATGGAAGCAAATGGGCACAGCTGCATTCCAATAAAACTGTACTTAAAGCACAGGAAGTGGACTGCATCAGGCCCACGGGCCATAGCATGCGGGCCCCGATTTAGAGGCTCACCCATTTGCTACCTCTAGTACCCATCTTTCCTATGTCGGATGAGACAGATCCGTAAGTGTTCCTTCTTTATTGCATTGGCTGTAATTCTATGGGGACACTCTTAGCGCAACTATTAGGAGGAAAACAGAGAAGACAGAAGAGGAATTTGTACTGTGTTGACTTGAATTCAGAACACCTAAAGTAACAGTGACTTACACAAGAGAGAAGTCCATTTGTCTTTCCTGTATATGAGTTTTGGAGGTAAGCAGCCAGGGACGCTATGGCTGTTCCTTCTCACAAGGTCCTTGGGTCTCTAGGCGCCTTCCCAAGGGTTTATCCTACCAATGGTCTCGATCTCATGGCTCAAGACTGTGGGAAGCATTCCAGGTAGAAAGGTGGGAAAGGGAAGGAGGAGAAGAGTAAATTGAGAATATTAAGATACTACTATCTATCACTTCTACTTATGGCCTGTCACCGTTAATTTTATGTACCAATGTGACTGGGTCATGGGACGCCGTTTTTGGTCAAACTAGGTATCGCTATGGTTTTTGTTTTCTTTCCTTTTTTTTTTTTTTTAATTGGTTTTGTTTTTGTTTTTCTGAATGTGATTAACATTTAAAGCAGTAGACTTTGAGTAAAGCAGATTACCCTCCATGATGTGGGTGGGCCTTATCCAATCAGTTGAAGTCATTAAGAAAAAGACAGACCTCCCCCGAGGAAGAGGGAATTCTACCTCCAGATGGCCTTTGACTCAGGCTGCTCTTCCCTGGGTTTCCAGCCGTTGGCCTGTTCTGCAAACTTCAGATTTGCAAGCCCCCACATTGAGTGAGCCAGTTCCTTAATACATAAATAATGTAAGTATTATTTATATTATTAATTATTAATATATTAATTATATATAAATAATACAAATATGTTTTATATTATATATATATATATATGTATATATATATATATATAATGTATATAAACCCTATTGGTCTTTTTGTCTAGAGAAACCCAGAACCCAGTCTTTAGGAAACTTACCCACATTCTCCTTCTCCTTGGTAATGCTCAGTATTTACTTTTTATTTATTTACCTTCAAATTGCTTCTTTGGATCTCAGCCTGGCTCTCCAGGGATTCTTGCCTTGCTGCCCGTATTTTTTATTTTCAGGGAACTGTAAGTTAGAAGTAGCTTCTCTTGCAGATGGTTAATGCTGCAAAGTTCAAAATCTTCCCAGATTCTAAAGACATCCTGATCCCTACCTTACAGCAGCTTGTAGGCCAGTGCGTCTGTTCCAGTGGGTGGGTTTGCCGTCCACACATAGTAGAGGCTCGGTAAAGCCTTGCAGATCCGATGTTCTTGACGCAAAGCTGTTGTGGCTGATGGGCTCTGGGCCAAGGCGAGCGGAAATCCGAGGAGCGGGAGCTCACATCAAGCTGCAGGGGATCCGGGCCTGCGAGTCTGCAAACAAACTTAAGTAGCCGAGCCTGTGCCGGCGCCCCAGCCGGACACACCGGGGGCGCGGAGAGGAGGAGGCGAAATCGGCGTGCGCCCGCGTGAAGCAGCCTCTCTCCAGATGCACCTGCAAAGGGCTGATCGGGCTCGGGTCCGTTCGGTGAGGCTGATTGCAGACACGAGAGATTTCCAACAGCTCCGGGCAGCAGGGTGGGTGGGCACGGAGGGAGTAACACGGCAGGACCGGCAGCTGGTCGAGTCCCCGTTGGCTGCCAGGCCTGGCGTGTGCTCCGCCAGGCTCCAGGGAAGAGTCGGCTTGGCCGAGAACAGGCGCCGGCCTAGTCCTTGCTGGGTGCAGCCTGACCTCCCAAAGCCCGAGATCCTCCTCCTAAGCTCTTGCGTGGCTTGAAGTGGGATCTTTCTCGACACCAAAGGGGGGGGGGGAGTCGCCCGGAGTAAGGCCTTAGCGAGACCCATTTAGCGACTCAGCAGGAGCTGGGGCGATCAGAAGCCTTCCTCTCCTTTGGAGAGTTTCGGAAAGCCGCTCCTGCCCGAGCACTCGGCAGGTGTTTGAAGAGGCGCGGGGAGCGTGCGCGCGTGCACGCGGTATGCATGCGCAGCAACGGGCTTTGATCGCACAGAACTGGATCTAAATGCCAACCCTGCCACGTACTGCTGCCTACATGATTTGGGAGGAACGTAGTAATCATTTGAAGCCTCCATTTCCTCATACGTAAAAAGGGAGCTAATAGTGTTACAATCGTGTCCCCCTCCATCCGTGTGTTCATCCCTAACAGGCAGGACCTCAGAACGTGTTTGGAGGTGGGGTCTTTGAAGAGGTGAGCAAGGTACAGTGGGGTCACTGGGTGGGCCTGAAGCCAATCTGACTCGTGTCCTTATAAGAAGAGGAGATTTGGACACAGACACACACACAGAGGGACCACGTGAGGGCACGGGCCAAAGGGTCATCTATAAGCCAAGGAGGGAGGCCTCAGGAGGAACCAATGCCTTGATCTTGGACTTCTGGCTTCCAGAAATGAGAGAATAAATCTCTGCTGTGGAAGCCCTCCATCCATTGTGCTCTGTTGTGGTCCTAGCAAACTAAAGCAGAGATTTTTTAAGGGTTAATGAAGAAGATTATATATATATATATATATATATATATATATATATATATATATATATAAAATTCTCAGGGTCATTCCTGGCACATAGACTATTTACATATTTTTTTTACATTTATTTATTTTTGAGAGACAGGGAGAGACAGAGCACAAGCGGAGGAGGGGCTCAGAGAGAGGGAGACACAGAATCCGAAGCAGGCTCCAGGCTCCGAGCTGTCAGCACAGAGCCCGGGGCAGGGCTCGAACTCACAAACCATGGATCATGACCTGAGCCGAAGTCAGACACTCAACCGACTGAGCCACCCAGGAGCCCCTAGACTATTTAAACGTTTTCAATAGTCTATTCAGGCATTCAAGGCAGTGCAGTATGGGGGTCCCGAACCTGAACTGCCGAGGTTCACATTCTTGCTTGGTTCCTTGCTCTCTGGGTAACCGTGGGTTTCAGATTTCAATTCTCGAAATCTCAATTTCCTTTTATAAAGTAGGGGAAGCAGGGGTTCCCCTGCTTGGGGGACAAACCACGTTCAGCACAGTACCACATGCTGCTGTCGTCGTTAGCGGGGGCAGGTAAGCACTGTCCCCTTGCTGAGTATGCTTTCCTTCATCGAGGAAAGCACAGGGAAGGAGTGTGGAGGATGCGGTTTTGGGGGGCGCCCCTGTTCCTGCTTGAGTCACCCTGACTCTTCTCCGAGGTGTCCTTTCTACAGTCTCTAGAATTTGGAAGCCATGGTATTTATTCCTGGTGCTTTCCAGAAATGTGTCTGTAAATTCCTTATGTTGAGGGGTGGGGTCTGCACCCCCCCCCCCCGTATTCGCTGGTTGATAGCTTTCTCTCTGACGGAGCAGTTTATTTTAATTTATTTTTTAATATTTTTAATGTTTATTTATTTTTGAGAGACAGAGAGACAGAGCATGAGCAGGGGAGGGGCAGAGAGAGAGGGAGACACAGAATTGGAAGCAGGACCCAGGCTCCGAGCTGTCAGCACAGAGCCGGATGCGGGGCTCGAGCTCAGGAACCGTGAGATCATGACTTGAGCAGAAGCCGGATGCTTAACCGATGGACCCACCCAGGCGCCCCTCTGAGGGAGGAGTTTAGAAGGCAGCGCTGATAATGCGCAGGAGAATCTGGTTGGATTCCCCCTGGAGATGGCTCCCCAGATCTGGAGTGAGACGCACCCACTTGCAGCTGAAGGATTAACGTGGGCACCACGGTGCTTGTGCTCCGGAGGGATAATGATGAATGTTTAAATGGTGATAAAATGCAGCCCTTCCTCTCTGGTTTTAAGATTGCTCTTGTGGTAAGAACATTTAACACGAGATCGACTCCTAACAGAGTGAGTGACCGTGCAGGGTTGTCCTCTACGGGCCCGATGTTGTATGCTCCTCTCCGGAACTTCTCCGTCGCTCCTAACGGACGTTTCATCCACATCCGCTCCTGTTTCCCTGCCTCGGGCCTGGCCATCACCATCCTCTCCTCTGCTCCCAGGAGTTGGACCGTTTGGCATCTCCTCTAAGTGGGATCACGCAGTATTTCTCCTGCGTGGCTCACTCAAGAGGAAGGCCGTCCAGGTTCATCCGTGTTGTCGCGTTTGCTTGGCGGGAGAACCCGACCTTTCTCTTTTAAAAGCAGTCAAGTCGGGTGTGCAGAAAAGTCAGCCACCTGGGGGACGTGGCGCCAGAAAATCCACGAAAAGGGTCTGAGTGGCACAGCCTGGCCTGGCCTGGCCGTCGACTGGTGATTCTCAGACTTTTCTACCCGGTGGCTCCTGAGAACAGGGGTGATGAACGGGGGTCGTGGTGGGTGGGAGGGCTGGCCAGGCGAGCGCTCACGTGACCTCACGATCTGAAGTCAGCAGGAGACCCCTTTCGGGGATCAGGTATAATCTCGCAAACGTGGGGAACTGTCGTTACAGCCACATTCATTTTAGATGTAGGGTAAAACGGAAGGTCTTGGCTGAGAAGTGCAAAGGAAACACCCGAGGGGCCTCCCGCCCTTCCCTACCACCAGCACCCAGCACCCCGGGCTACCACCTCTCCTGCTGGTGGTCCTGGCCTCCCGGGGTTAGCCACAGCTCCTCTCAGATGCTGGGGTAGGATTTGAGCCCCCTCAGGAGTTTCATTCGGGAGGAAACAGGAGGACAGACCAGCCCTGAGGTACTCGGGAATAAGACCGAGATAGTGCCCGGGGTATTTTGCAGCCGAGGCCGCCGTGGTCCAGGCCTGGCCAGTCGCTTCCCTGGCCCCCGAGTCCCCCGGGTCCCTGTGGTCCAGGCACGTGGCGGGTAACGTGGGTAGCGGCTGCTCGCCTCACTGTTCAGCCCTTCTTCCTGGGTCTTCGCGGCTGGGGTCCCAAGGGCGGGTTTGCAGTGACTCCCTGAGGCCTAGGGGTGTGACCGCGCGGGCCATCCATGGATGAGCCTGGGGCCGTATGAAGATCCCCCTGAGAGTCTGCGTGGCTTGGCACAATCCTCGCGGCCGGGAGTGGTAGTAACTCGCGTGCAGACCCCCGGTAGTGGGGCCACACAGAGGGGGACGCCACCGATCCACAACTTTGCTGCTCCCACCCTGGAGACACCCTGTCCCGTGGGGAGGCCTGAAGCAAAAGCAACACACACTAACCAGACCCTTACTGTGTGACGAGCGGTTTACGTGGGGTTTTCCTTTTTTTTTTTTTTTAATTTATTCTCGGACAAACCACGCAAACTGCAGCTGCCTAGCTCGATGTCTTAGAATCGATGCCAAGCAAACACTTCCCCCAGAACGAAGTTCAGGCTGTGGCAGAGGTGGCCAGGCAACTCCGCCGTGATCTAGATTTATCCGTCATCTGTGAAGAAGGACCCAGTGCATCGGATCTTGCAAGTGTGTTTGCTTTTGTAAAATGACTCGTGGTCAGGGGCACTGGGAAGGACCCGAACAAGGGAAAGCCTGCCATTTTACAGCTTTTCAAGGGAAACGGATCTACTCTGCCTTTCTCTCTGGAAGGAAGGATGCGCGGCCAGCCAGAAGGACTTTCTTCTTGGGTGTGTTTGTTGGTGCCGTCTGGAGGGGTGGCTTCCCCGTGCCATGGGGGCCTGCGGCAGCCTGAAGCTAGGAGTTAGGAAGTGTTCACAGAGGGCACTGTTCACACACACACAAGGGCAGCAGAAGGCCCCCGTGCACCGAGTCGGTCTGTGTTTCTGGAAGGCCAGGAGGCACTCCCCCCTGCAAACTAGTGGCTAATCAAGCTTTACTCAGAGCTCGTCAGCTCTGCACACCTTGTGTCTCTCCTCTCCCAGCCAACTCGTTCCTCCCCTCCCCGGGGGTAGGGGTCAGGGGGCTGCAGCAGCAGGACCCACAGTCAGTGCTCCTAGAAACCAGGCAGGGCCAACACCATGGCCATCTCTGTCCTGCCTTCTCCTTGAGCTCAGGACTCAGCAGGGAGCCTTGCTCCTATAAGGTCACCCCAGATGCTTTTTTTTCTTTTTTTTTTTTTTTTTTTCTTTTAACTGACAGACACCCTTGAGGTTCTGGTTGATTTTCAAAGAGAAACAGGAGACTAAGTAAAAAGGAGAAACCTAGGAAGTTTTCTGACCGTGAAGGAAAATGAAGGCCCCCCCCTTTCCACATCTAGCATTCTAGCAGAACCCACTGGGCAAACAGAAAAGATGCCACTCCTTGGAGCCCACTGCCCATCTGCCTCCTCAAACGCGCCGGGCACTTGGCACAAAGGAGAGACAAAGACCTTCTCCCTCGTGCCCTCTCCGTGCCCCCCCTCCCCCGTCAGGGTGTGACCTGCCTGTCTGGGAGCACTGCTGTCTGGGCACAGGCTCGGCCACCCCCAGGCCTGGCAGTGAGCGCGGTGACAGTGCCCGGGGCCAGGGCATCGCGCCCCCGCCTGGGTCCCCCTCCCCAGCCCCTTCTTACCACCCTGACGCCCCTTTACCCCTGGGGCCCCCTCTCCAGTTTCCTTGCCCCTCTCCTCCCGGGGCCCCCCCTCCCCACCCCCTAAGCTCCCTCTCCAGTCTACTCGCCCCGCTCCTCCCGGGGCTCCCTTCCTCCCTCCCCCACCCTGCGCCCCCTCCCCAGTCTCCCTCTCCTCCCCAGAGCTCCCTTCTTCCCTCCCCCCACCGCGCCCCCTCCCCCCCCAGCTCCCTCCCCGGCGCCCCTCCCCACCCCTGCCGCCCCCTCTCCAATCTACTCACCCGGCTCCTCCCCGGGCTCCCCTCCCCCCGCCCCCCTCCCCAGTCTCCCCCTTCCTCCCCCGGAGCCCCCTCCTCCCGGCGCTCTCGGTCCCGGCCCCCTCCCCAGCCGAGCCGTGGCGGAGCATGCGCCGTGCGCCGCGGGAGGCGGGAGGCGGGCGGGAGCAGCGCGCATCACTCGGGTCCCCTTCCTGCACCGCGCCGCCACTTGCCGGTTGCTAAGCAGTTACCATTGTTTCTGTGGCGATTGCGGAGGCTGTTGCTAATTGGAGAAGCCCCGCTGAGCCGCAGCATCTCCCCTGTTCGGATCCGCTCTCTGCTCCTTGCATTTAAAGAGAAAACTAGGCTGGTCTACCCACTCGCCCTCCCCCACCCGCCCCAAAATAGCCGTGTGGTTTCGGAAGCATGGACTAAATCACACCCCTCCCCGCCGATTGGACTCTGGTGGCTCGGAACTCGCCGTCAGATCGCACCTGCCCCTGTGCCGGTGTGCGCCCTGGACGGGGGACCATGACTACAGCCAAGGAGACCAATGCTTCAGGGAAATCCGTGCAGCAGCAGGAACAGGTAATGCTGCTTTCTGGAGTGTGCGTGCGCGGGAGGGGGGGAACCTGTGCTTCTTGAATGAGCTTATATTGGAGATGACCGCCCTCACCTGAGCAAGAGGCTGGAGGTGAAGCCAGCGCCGAGTGAGCCTTGCTGGGGTCTGCCTCCCCGGCTCCTGAGTGCTATTTTTGAAAGATCCCCGGGTCTATCAATAATGCACAGCCACAGGGAGCAAGCATCTGGCGGCTTAAACTTGATGCCCGGGGACCTTTGGACAAAGGCCTGTCTCCTGCACAGCTGCCTAATTATGCATTTGTCAGTGGTCACTACTTTGTAATGGGGGGGGGGGGGTGGATGGAGGTGAGACCCCCCCCCCCAAATTTCAGTTTATTCTGACCCTCCAGCAGGACTTTGGTTTGGTTCTATCACAAGTCAAAAGAGGACAGAGGAGCTCGGTTTAAAGGACTTTTCTTTTGAGACCTGTGTCCCTTTTCCTCCTTAAGTATTTCTTGAAGGGAGTGAGCAGATTGCTGTTCATCCTGGGCATGTAGAGAGTGCAGCCTGTGCCCGCTAGGGAGGCTGAAGGATGCCCAGCTGGGACCAAGTGGGACCCCCAGGTGAGAAGGAGCAGGGCTCCCAGTGCTGGCCAAGGATGGCCAGGAATGCACTGGTGTCCCCATATGGCAGAGGATGGCCACTCCCCCTGCCCTGAAGAGGCTCGCCATCTGCAGAGGCTCCCGGTCTCCAGAGTAAAGGGGAACCTGCACGCTGTGTCTTGCCACTCATGTAGATACTGCAACTCCCTTCTCGAAGATCGTGAGGGCTCTTATCTTTTAATCACTGCTTAGTTCTCCTCAGGCAGATCATTAAAATAGATCCTGGGAGACACCAGTAGATCCACAGAGCAGTTTGCTCAAGCTTGGTAAGTCAACAGCATAAGCTGATTTCCCGTATTTATTTTAGGGGTGTTGTTAGCTCCTGCTTGCTAGGATTGGGGCCAAGGAAGGAGACCCCACTAGAGTTCAGGAAAGCAGAGAGCCTCTTTGGGGACAGTGTGTGATAGTCTCATCATGGACTATTCAGAGGCGGTATGGAGATAACTTCGGATCTATATTTTTGGGGTCGTTTCCTCAAAACCCATGTTTTGATTTAAAAAAAAAAAGAGAGACCACCTCAGTAGTGGTATCATCATCATTACCGTCATCTGGAGAACTTAAACACGATTTTATTTCTTCTGGGAAGAAGACTGTGTAAATCCCGAAGTGTAAGAAGCACGTTCGGTGGGAGAGCTCCTGTGAAGGTTAATGATCACTGTAGCATGAACGCCAGGAGGTTCACACCAACCCAACCAGCCCCTCCTCCTTTTGAGTCATTCTACACAATATTTGTTCCAGAAAGAAGTCTGTCCACCCTCAATTAGCATCCCGTGACTAACTGGGCTTCCTTTGATTACCGTGTTCCTCACTAGGCATAAACCAAATGTGCCCTGGGCGTGCAGGCTCCAGAGAGGACTTGGGTAGCCTTTCTGACCATGGGACTGTGGTAATAATTATGGAGAAAGCACATTGCTCCTAGGGCTGAGCCCAAAGGCGGGCTCTCAGAAGCCCTGTCTGTGTTACGTGGAAGAAGGCATGTGCGCCTGTACAATGTCACTCTCATTTTCCCTAATACCTCCACATGTCGGGAGAGTGGAAATAGTTAATTGGGGTGCGGGTTTTGGAGGGTGGGCAAGGTCTTGTTTGATTTTGTGCCTTTTGACCATTGGAAACCCCCCATCCTTGTACCTGGGGCCATGGTGGAAGCCGTGGTTGGGCAGAGTGCTGAGGACAGAGGCGGCTGTGACCGCAGGGAGCGGTCAGGAGGTCCCCCTCCATTCTCGGTGGCATCTTCTTGACCCTCAGAAGGACACAGTGCCCACCCTGTGAGGCAGAACACATTGAGGGTCAGCGGCAGGACCAGGGTGGGAGAAGTAAGACAGGACGGAGAAAAGATCTCATGTCTAAAATTAATGCACCTTTAGGGCACGTTGGCTTAAATCTTACCAAACTGCTCAAAACACAAAGAGGTAAATAAAATCCTTAGTCATGAAGACTATTTCCTCTTCCCCCACTGTTTGTCAATTTTTAAAAGACATTTAAACTCTATTCTGTGTGCTCAGACTGCAGAGCTCTGGATGAGTTCTCCCATTCTTTATTGAGGGGATAGCCCCATCCCCAGGTGGCTGGGGGTTAAGAGGGAGGCCCGGACAGACAGACAGACAACATTTTTTACAAGACAGAGAAAGAGAAATGGATGCTGGTTTGTGGTTTGGTTTGCTTTGGGTTTTAGGTTGGGAGTCGTTTAATTGTCCTGCCAAACTTTGGGGCCCTGACACCTTACCTCTTATATTGGGAGGCATTCATCTGAGGATTTGGATTTTCTATAGCCTGATATTTATGTCCTATACTCTTTAAAATTCGGTTAGGGGCACCTGGGTGGCTCTGTCGGTTAAGCTCCTGACTTTGGTTCAGGTCACGATCTCACAGTTCATGAGTTCGAGCCCCACGTTGGGCTACATGCTGACAGCTCAGAGCCTGGAGCCTGCGTCGGATTCTGTGTCTCCCTGTCTCTCTGCCCCTCCCCTGCTCGCACTCTGTCTTTCAAAAATAATAAACATTGAAAAATAATAATAGAATAAAATTTTGTTATTACAATAGACTAATAGTTCTTAGACTAACAGAGGTATGGTACAGTGTCTTACCTGCCTTGGTAGTCAGAAGCCAGGCATGTGGGTGGCAGCAGGAAATGACTTTGTATGCTGAGGGTAAGTAGAAATTAATGAACGATAAATCTAGGAGAAGATATGAAACCAAATGATTTGACCTATTCATTAGAGATTGCCATTTCCCTCCTTCCTTTTTCTTGCTAAAATATGTACTAAGAGTAGAGGAATGTGTGGAGTTGTTTTTTTAAGATGCTGTATAAACACATTGGAATAAAATGGAGAATAGACTTCTAGAAGACCATTTCCTGTTCTCTTTGGATATGCCAGTATTTATTTTTGAATAAAGTATTAACAGTCTAGAGGTGTTTGGAAACAAAATATTCAGAAAGCTGAATGAGCTGACTTCACCCTTTGGCTCAGAAGCCAATCAGATGGTAGAGGCTTCTCGGTAAAACCCAAAGCCACGCTGGCCAGCGTTCTGCCATAGCACGTGCCCAGAGCGAAACCTCACAGGTGAGGTAGAGAAAGCGGAGGCTGATTTGGCTACAATTTACTGTATTCTCTCAAACGAACTAAATCCTTCCTTAGAGAACCAAATTAAGGAATTTTTTCCCCTTAAGTAAAAGCACAAATTTATTGTAAAGTATACTGTCTTCATTTCAAATGACTTAATATTGAAAGGCAGTGATCAGTAATACTGCTGAGAGTAAGAAAAGACAGAAAGGTTAATTCTCCATGCTTCCAGTGAACCAGGAAACATTTTCGCTGAAAATATTGAGCAGGGGTACGTTTTTAGTGGCAGATTCGGTATCTGTGTTGTGTGTGGATATGACTGCACGCAAGTGCACACACACACACACACACACACACACACTGCCGGCCTCACGTGCCACAAGGTCACAGATTTGGAAAAGACCTCAGGAATGCACCCCATGATCAGGCCCACCTGTTGGGCTCAGGAATCTCACAAATAAACGAGAATATGCCTTTCCTTAAAAGATCCCCAAAACACCCCTTTTCACATGGAGATATTCTGCGTTCTCTTGGCGACTTGGATCTTTAGCTCTGTGTTAACTTGCATCACTTCTGTGTCTTCTGGAGACCTGGAAACCAGCTGTCTCATAACACTAACTGGGTAACAGCTATTTTTTCGTTGTTTTTCACGTTTCTCTGAGCTGCACAAGCCCATATGTATGGCCCTGATGTGTCTATTCTCCTATTAAATTAGGAGCCCCAGGACCCAGTGTTGATTGAGAGGTTAAATTATTTATCTAGACATTTGTAATAACAATGCCACTGTGAGAGTTTTTGGAAATGAATGAAATTTTATAAACAACACCTTCTGTGACGCGGAGTTAGAATGCACAGAGCTGGGAATTCTGCGAGAGGACAGACTTGCCCAGGGGCACACAGACAACGATGACCCAGGAGCCGGACTTCTAACGTCTTCTGCCTGGTGCTCTTTGCATTGGATCCTGGTGTTTATCTCAGTAGTAAAATCAGATACTGAAACGGAGGAACTGGCTTTGGCCATCACAAGAATTTTTTATGAAACTCTGTTAAAGGAACAGTCAGTGCGAAACATCTGTAGAGAAGGTAAATCGGAAAGAAATAGTAAAAGGAAACCCAGAAAAACAAGATTCAGTATTAGGGAGTACGAACGTGACTTACTTCCGAGGTGGTCCTTTCACGACTCAAAAAGTGACAATGGATGTGGCAGTCCTACTGGTGTAAGTTAAATGCTCTTCTGCTCATCCTCTAAGTCACTTAAGACACTCTGGATAAAGAGGACACTGGAAGGAACAGGACAGGAGCAGGGACAGTAGATTCTTAAGATTGCGTAGAAATACATCTAGGACTCTGAAGAAAGAGAGAAACAGTCTGGCCGCCCGTTGGGTGGATGGGTGAAGGGGAGAACTCAGAAGCCCTGGGCATCCTAGAGGGAGTGTGTGCAGAACAGGATGTATAGGGATCTCCAGGTGGGTCCTGGCGAGGAGGGGGAGTGGCCAGGTGCGGGTGGTGGGGGGGTGAAGCAGTGAAGTCTTTGTGCAGAGGAAAGAGGGCTGGTAGGTGCTGTTCTTAGAGGAGACTCAGGACTCGGGACACTGAGTCTCATCGCCGGAGAGAACAGGGTCGCAAAGAAGCAGTGACTAGCTTGGAGCCATAATCTGTCGTGCTTGGGCGTCTATGGGCATTTCCCATCTCCTGAGATGCAAGTTACGTGATGTATTAAAACAAGTCAGGGGCACCTGGGTGGCTCCGTTGGTTATGCCTCTGACTGCGACTCAGGTCATGATCTTGCGGTCCATGAGTTCAAGCCCCACGTTGGGCTGTGTGCTGACAACTCAGAGCCTGGAGCCTGTTTCAGATTCTGTGTCTCCTTCTCTCTCTGCCCCTCCCCTGCTCACACTCTGTCTCTCCAAGATGAATAAATGTTTAAAAAAATTTTTTAAAAGAAGTCAATAAGCTAGTGTCACTCAAGAGGCCTAGTGAAAACCCAAACAATCCCAGATCGGCTGTATGCAAAGCCCAAATTCAAAACAAACAGAATGCAGCTGACATTTCTCTCTGAAAAAGGCTTTTTCCCTGGCAGTAAACACATTTTATTATGTGATACATTGCATTGAACTTAGTCCCTCCCGAGTTAACCATGGAATGCTTAGCCAAGACCTTCAAACGCTCCCTGGAGAAAATCTGGGGAATTTTGAGGGTGGGAGGTTGCTTCCCATGAACTTTCACCAGAACACCGTCAGCTCCAGCATGCCTGTTGGGTGCCAGTCACTGATAGTCACGAACAGTTACCATGTGTCTGTCTCAGCGGGATTGTGGCATTATTATCCTTTATGGAGATGAGCTGCGCCTGTGTTTGGCGTTAATTGATTTGGTTTCGTGATGGACATCTTTCACCGGCTCTCGTGAGCAAGGGCAGAAGGAGTCCGTTTATCCAGACTGAAAGTTCAGGGAAAGACTCAAATTTGCGGAGGAAGCGAGTCTCTATAAGCATGTGGAGATGGACGGTTGTTTGAAGCCCTTGCTTTAAAAAGGTGTTACGTGGGGGCGCCTTGGTGGCTCAGTCCGTTGAGCATCTGACTTCAGCTCAGTTCATGATCTCACAGTTCGTGGGTTCAAGCCCCACGTCGGGCTCTGTGCTGTCAGTGCAGAGCCCATTTCTATCCTCTGTCCCCCACCCCTTTCTGCCCCTCCCCCACATACTCTTTGCCTTTCCCCCACGTGCTCTCTCTCTCAAAAATAAACATTAACAACAACAACAACAAAAAAAGCAAAAGGTGTTGCGTGGAGATCATGTATTCTTGGTTCAGAGGTCGTTTGGAAAGCTAAAATGTTTTTATTTCAGGTTCCAGGTCTTGTTGCCTTGTGGCCTCAAAGCATAGGAGTGGGAACCACATCGGTGGGGTGGGGTTGGACCCTAATCCTTGGTTGGTGTCATTCTGCAGGAGGCTGACATTCTTATCTCCTTCCTGCCTTGGCTGGTGTGTGTCCCTTGAAGTGGGGACGTAAAGGAAAGGAGGGGGCGGGAGGATCCAGGAAAAGTAGCCCAGGTGACGTGATCCGATCCCGATTCCGAGTCCTCCTTTTTCCTCCATCACCTTCTTCATGCCCTGTCCCGCGTGGGCCTCGACAGCTACTGGCACCTGCAACAGGCCATTGTTTGCTCAGAGTTGACTCTGCTAGAACCTTCATGTGTGCCGATCCCCCTGGCCCTCGCTAAACGACTGGGGCAAAACCCAATCCCTACGAAGAGTATAAGCCTGTCTGTGCAATGCATTACTCGCCTTGAGAGCATCCGTAACCTGAACAATGGCCACCGGTAATGAAACCCAAAGGGATTGTTAATGGTTGGAATTTCGGGCCCAAAGTCTAGGACAGCCAGTGGAACAACAGCAAAAACAAAACAAATACACGGTTTACTCATAGTCATTAATGACAAACTAAGTAGCGGTCATGGGGAGGACAGTCTTGGCACCCTTGGAATTACTGACACGTTGCACACATACCCGCAGTACCGGTTCTCACTGCATTTATATAAGAGCTGGCCTTGTATCAGGCAAGTCCCAAATAGCAATCCCTGTTGCTGCTTCTGGCTTCCGATCCTAGGAGGATTTTGTGGCATTGGAGTAGAAAGAAATGTGCAGCAGTCCCTTCGTAGGACAAACTGCCATCATCGCAGACTGCGCTTGGTAGGGGCCCCCATCCCTGTTTCACAGTGGTGGCTGGGACGCCATAGGACCCAGAGTGCAGTCCCCCACCGATGGCTTTGCAGAGCACATTAGTGATAGAATCAAGTCTTGATAATAGAATTTGCCGTGACAATTTATATATTGTCCCCTTACTCGTATCTGATCAGTGTTTTAGGAGATTTAACGTCCCCTGCCAGAACTCAAGAAAAACTGCTTCCCTACATCTGAAACTGCTGGAAACTGTGAGCATCATCTCCAGCTGCTAAGTTGTTAATTTGGAACACAGGCTTCTAAAAACTGTCCGTGGGCGCGGCTGGGTGTGTGGAGTGGGGGAGACCGACCAGAAGGCACCGACAGAATCTGCTGAATAAAATGGGGAAACTGGTGGTTGGGAGGGGGTGCTCTTTCAAAACATTTTAAAAGGTCAAAGTCTGTTTTCCAGCTTGCTCCTAGGATTCTTGTTGAATGTAATGGGGATTCATGGTCTGGGAACGATAGATTCAACCCTTTAAATAGGTTACCCACAGCAAGATGAACATCACAAGCAAGAATGCGAAACATTTTCTCTGTAGAGATTAATATTCAGCAGAGATCCCCTTGCGTGGCGGTGACGTATGTTTTAAAATTAATGAAAGGATGTACTTCTGTATTTTGAAGAGGCAAGTTTTATTCTCCGCGGTAGAACATTTGAGGGGTTGTTACAGTGTTCACTCAGGGGATGCTAGCATTATGACACTCCTCACCTATCCTAAATCAGGTCTCTGGATGGGAGAGGGCAGGACACTTATTTTTAAATGTTAATAGCCCATCTTATACCCCATCCCTTTATTAGACAGATGTTGGATCAGAGGAAGATTTTTCTTTTGATGAATGGGTGATACGGAAGAGGGGAGGCCAGGGGAGAACAGGGAGCCAGCTGGGATGGCTTAAGGTTGGGACAGCAGAGGGGTTCCCGGGACCCGTGGGAGCCTGGAGATGATTCTGGAAAGCAGGAAACACTTATAGGCAAGGGTTTCAGAGCATGATGGTATGGAAAGTACTGCGGTGGAAAGCAGCAGAGGATGAGTGAAATTCTGGAAGAAAGGAGAGAAATTTGAACTTACAACAGATTTCTCCTTAAAAGAAGAGGATTTGGGGCATATAGGAAACTGGAAGAATGGCTTGGACATAAAAATTATACATTGTGAGTGTCATTACTTAATCTGGGTGTGCCCTGATGGACTAAAAAGGGTACTGGAAGCTTCTGGTTTTCAAAGAGTTTAAAAGGGTTTGGGATGTCCCGGGTAAAATTCAAGTTTACTTAGAAGCAACAGGTACTTTAAGGCATTAAGGCACACACACACATGTAGGTAGTAACATGTGTGTATATAAATGTGGTATTTCTTCACGTAGCCTGAGAAATTCTTGAAAAGACTTGAGACAGTTAGAATACTTGGCTCTGATGGTTGAAAAGCAAAATAAACACTCCATCCCCCCCCCCCGCCGAAATCCACATCATATAGGGTACACAGGTAAAGAATGATATTAATAAGAGAACTTTGTAGACAAAAGACTGTTCTGTCATTAAAAATAAGAAAGCCTTAATGCTTCAGATTTTTCTCAATGCATTTTATCAACTCCCTGCTCCTTAGGAGGGTGAGGTGGGCACCTTCCCTCCTTGCCAAAGCTCTCTTTTCTGGAGAGTGGGAGAACAGTGTGCTTTGGTGTAGATGCCCCTGACTCTTACCCAGCTCTTCCTCCTGCTAGATGAAGGACCTTGAGCACATCTGGGTGATGCCACATCTGGGATTAAGGCCCGTGACACTGGTGTTTTGAAGAAAACATTCAAGCACAAAATACTATTCTTGGCATGGAGATTTCAAACCACTGTTTAGTGAGGACTTAACCACGTGTGTTCACATAACAACGATGTTTGAGTGGGTCTTGTTTGCAGCATTTGGTGAGGGTTTGTATGTCCATTCTAAGATGGGTTGGTCTATAAAATCATAAAGTGTTCCACTTTTAAGCATTTTACAGACCCTCTCGCCCCATGATTTTTGGACTTTTGTTTTAGTAAGAGAAACCTTTTCCCCAAAGGAAACAAGCCAAGTCCGACACAGGAAGGAGGTGAAAGCACTTCCCGAGTGTCCCCGACATGTCAGCAGAGCACCCCTCCCCTTCTCCAGCAGGGCGGAGCACAGCTTACAAACCAGGTATCTAATTCACAGTCTGATTTTACAAGGGAGGAAATAAGGCTGAGAGAGGGTGAGTGAATTAGCCAAAATCACACAGCTAGCAATTGCAGAATCAGAACAGAACCATTTCAGGGTTGCCTGGGTGGCTCAGGTGGTTAAGCATCCAACTTCGGCTCCGGTCATGATCTCACGGTTCGTGGGTTCGAGCCCCACATTGGGCTCTGTGCTGACAGCTCGGAGCCTGGAGCCTGCTTCAGATTCTGTGTCTTGCCTCTCTCTGCCCCTCTCCCCCCCTCAAAAATAAATAAACGTTAAAAAAATTTAAAAACAAAGAACAGAACCACTTCCCCTTTCCCCCCTGTTTTTTGGATCCAAATCAGGAAATTTCAGGTGAGACATGGTACAAATAATATACTAAGAAGATTAACACAAAAACTGATATTAACTGGAAACTGCAAAGGAAACAAAGTAAGCATTATAAAGCAGGGTTTTTAAAAAATTATTATTTTGAGAGAGATGTGGGGAGTGGCAGAGAGAGGGAGAGAGAATCCCAAGTGGGCTCCCTCAGGTCCGCGTTGTCAGCACAGAGCCCAACACGTGGCTGGATCCCACGAACCGAACCATAAAATCATGACCTGAGCCGAAATCAAGAGTCTTATGCTTAACCAACTGAACCACCCAGGCACCCCCATAAAGTAAGCATTATAGATGCAAATTAAAACGACCTTGTCCAGAGATCAGTTGAGAAAAGGCATAGATATACTTAAGGCAGTCCTTTGTCTTCATGTCTTATGGATAGATGTAGCTATTCTTTTTATCGCACTGTCCCTGGAGGCATTAGGGTTTTCATAGCAACTTTTCATATTTAATTAGTTATTTAATGAGTTGCTTTTGAAATGAGGAAAAAATGAGGCTATAACAAATGTTTTTCTCCTGATTTTTAAAAAGTAAGCAACGCTTCGTAAATTCTACATGCTTTGGAAGAAGGCAGTAGGTAATTTTCAATCTCATCTTACACTTGAATAACTTCAAAGGCAATAGTTATACAACAGGTGTGGAAAGACAGCAGGAAAAGAGAGAGCAGACCCAGCCTGTCACCTGTACATATTGGGGGCTTGGCCCCACGGGAGTTGGATGTTGAAACATCTGGAAGTTGTATGAGTTCATAAGCTCAAACTGAACCAATAGCATGAGTATCATTATCCTTGGATTACAGATCCCTTTTGAGGATCTGATGACAGCCACGGATGTGCTCGCCAGAAAAAGTCCCATAACCTCTTGGTTCCATGAAGCCTATAGACGCCGTCGTATCTGTCTGTAAACCCCCGGTGGGTGTCCCCTCAGTGTGGCCTTCCAGCAAGCGAGGGCCATCTTAAGACACATCAGTAGAGATGTGCTCACTGCTCAAACCTCACACAAATATTAAGTAGCTATCACATCTGGGTGTTGTACTAGGTACAATGGAGGCACCACACTTAGGAAAGAATGGGGGTGGGACTGGGGAGGGGTGGCAGGGAAGAAAAGGGTATCTGATATGCCAGCAGTGGTGGAGAAAGGGGTCTGTGAGCCATGGTGGGTGGGGAAAGTTTAAATAAATGCAGTTAGATAGCTGGAGAAATAAAGTATGTCTTTAATGTTTAAGGAATTGTTCAATATTTTTAGAAGGAATGATAGGATTGTGATCTTTTTATTTCCTGGGTTATCTCAGGCAAAAGATTAGGGACCTGTGGATTTAAGTCCCTAGATGGACAGCGTTAGCTCAAGCCACCGTCGTCCCGCCCCCAGGACAGTGCCAGGATATGCCCGATGACCATCAGCCTGGTCTCTTCCTCTGAAAGGGCAGGTTTGACTAGGATCCCTTCTACTTGAAGGTCTCAAGACTTTAGTACCTTTCCTGTCACACAACCTTGAGCCTCTGACGGACACAGACCGTGTCCTGCTGCTTACGTAGCTCCAATGCCAAGCCCAAGGCCCATCCCCTCAGACTGTTTGCACATTGAATCAGTGAATGAATGAATTGCGTCCTCCTCTCTTAGCCTCCTTCCATGAATCACGCACAGAGTGAAAGGGTCTGTGATTTTATTCGCTCAACAAAGGACTCAGGCTTTTGGAGCCCTAAGATCCAACTCCTTGCATGCCAGCTCACCTTGCCGTCCCTGATGCCTGAGACATCATGGCGCGTCTCTTTCCCAAAATTTCGCCCCCACCTGTTCTACCTGAAACCATTTCTCTACCACAGAAGCATCGGCCACTTGCCACAGCCCGAGTGTCAGCGGTCTTGCGGGGACTCCTGTCCGTAAAGTAAGCACATATCCTTTCATTTACCAAGTGGGTAGGTGAATAAGTGACTGGCAGAAACAGAAAGACAGGAGATGTGCATTGCGTGCCGCCTTCTCCCAGGTGCAGACACGGTTGACCCAACGTTTGGGCCGACCCTCTAAAACTCAGGGGGCAGACATGCTTTGAGGGAAGAACAGCCAAAGGGGATGAAGATGAACACGATGGAAAGGTCCAGAACATTTGCTCTCTTTGTCCTCTCCTGGGTCTGGATTGGCCCCATCCAGATTAGTCTGGATTGTTGAACTTTTTTATGAGGCAGTGTAGGTTCAAGAGTGATTTCTGGTACACGTGACAGGATGAAATGCTTTCTTTAAAACATTTTTAAGTATTTATTTTGGGAGAGTGTGTGCGTGCATGCATGATAGAGGAGTGGGGGAGAGAGAGAGAATTCCAAGCAAACTCCGTGCTGTCAGTGCAGAGCCGGACGAGGGGCTGGAACTCACAAACTATGAGAACGTGACCTGAGTCAGGCGCTTAACTGCCTGAGCCACCCTGGATAAAATGCTTTCTTAAGGAGAAATAAATGAAAGCATCCTGTGGCTATTAGAAGCCAGACCTCGGCGGCCGTGGTGTTAGAAGAGGACGACGGGATCTGGGTCTAGGTGGGTCTGGCTTTGAATCCCAGCTCTGGCACTTAGTACTCAGGCATCATTGGGCTCTTCGGGTAGCCTCTTTTCCGTATGGCGCACCTGCTGACAGAGGGCTCAGGATGTTGTTGGGTGACAGGTCTAGCCCAGTACCGCGGGAAAAGGTAGAGGTGCGATGACGTGATATGAGCCTGGTCGTCATCTTCACTGTCCCTGTGGCCCCCAGCAGTCTGGCTGCAGGAGAGATGTCGCCAGAGGGATGCCCGGGTTTCCTTCATGTAGCGTGTTTGCTTCACTGAATGAAGTGGCTTACTTTCCCTTAATTGCCGCTGTGCTTGAAACTGCAAAGAGATTTTGCGATTTTAGCACTTGAAGCAGTGAGTCTGAAGCCTCAGAGTCTGTTTAATTCACTTAGGCCTGTGGCTGAAAAGCTGCACTAAGGCACTTGAAACTTGGTTGTGGTTGATTGGTTGTCAGAAATGTTCGTACTTGAACTAGGCACCTGCCTAGTTCAGCGATACGGATTATGAACCTGGTGCTCGCAGCTTTGCCCGGAAAGCAGACTCCTGTGTTTTAAGTTTCTTAAAATCTTCACAGTGTGGCCGAGCCAAGATTACTGAATTTGGTTTCTGAGGGATTATGGTCCTGTAACGAAGGGATGTGGTAATAGAATTTTGTATTGGTTTATTTCCGTGCTGTACTATGTCTGTTGAAAATTTCATATTAATATAATTGTGTTTCCATTGCTCAAATGAAGAAAATGATACTTAAAGTAACAGACACTGATTGAATCCAAGAAAAAAATGCTAGAAAATAAAGATTCCTGTGCACTGGCTGGCTTGTGCCTTTTGTGACACTCGTAGTGGCTTGAGAAGATGCTGTCATCAAAGGAGGACTGAGGGAAGAACTACACTTACATGTGGCTTTCACTCAGATCTGAATTTCACGAAAGAAACTCACGATATCTTTTAATTCTGTAGTCGCATCTGAGCTGTACATTGGGCGCCTGGGTGGCTCAGTCGGTTAAGCGGCCGACTTCGGCTCAGGTCATGATCTCGCGGTCCGTGAGTTCGAGTCCCGCGTCAGGCTCTGTGCTCACAGCTCAGAGCCTGGAGCCTGTTTCAGATTCTGTGTCTCCCTCTCTCTGACCCTCCCCTGTTCATGCTCTGTCTCTCCCTGTCTCAAAAATAAATAAAATGTTAAAAAAAAAGAGAATGTACAGAGGATTTAAGAAAACATCAGATTTTAAACTTTCAAACAGTAAAACTTCCGACCTTTGCCTATGGGAGAACCCTCACGTCTAGCCTCGAATCACCCATTTGTTGGCATTGAAATTATTCACAGAGATTGTGCATTGCACAGTTTTGTTTAGAAATGTGTGTGAGACAGTTCGTGGATTCGAGCCCCACATCGGGCTCTGTGCTGACAGCTCAGAGCCTGGAGCCTGTTTCAGATTCTGTGTCTCCCTCTCTCTCTGCCCCTCCCCAACTTGCGTTCTGTCTCTCTCTGTCTCAAAAATAAACAAATGATTTTAAAAAAAGATAAAAAATGTGGGTGGGAGATTTTAATGCTGTAGGCCTCCTTAATTTCTCCCCCTTTTGCTTACTCTTTCCATGCTTAGGAAATGTCAATAATTACGTTACCCGCAAAGAGGTGTAATGAACAAGAGCCATCTTTGGGGAAACATTCACAATCAAGCCACAAATCAGTTACACTCGTGTCACCTATGCTCTCTCCTGTATTCTCCACATCTCTTCCGACACCCAGCTACCCAACTACCAGACCAAAGCCTAGGCAGAGTACCTTAACACTGTTAGAATTTGTGGAAAGACAAACCCCTTGATGGAGTTCTGTTGAGCAGCATGAGAACTCCCCGGTTCCGGCTTACTGCCGTGGAACTGGATATCACTGATGGACACAGGTTATGCCAGCGAGGTAGGGAAGGAGAGATGTAGATCTGCCCCTTTATTCATCAGGATGTATTATTTTATTTCTTCCTGGGCTCAGCAGGTGGAGTGTAGCAACGATCCAATACCCTTTGTCCCCAGCTGTTTGCGTGAGCACATGTGTGTGAAAAAAAAAAGCAGCTTTGGGGAGAAGTCATCTCTTAGCTTCTTAGTGGGCAGTTGACTCATTGATGTGGAAGATGTGGGCATCCACGGGCACATGTCCTCCCCTTCCGACCATCCCGTTCCCCCACCCCTCTGGTTTAGATCGACGTCACTGGTGCTGCATTTCCTTGTCACTTGGTTCTTGAGGCCTGCAGCTAGGGAAGGAGGCTGGCATGTCAGAGGCAAGTAGTAAGTATAAACACCCAAGGATTGCCTAAATGACTTCTCTCTAGAGCACCTGTCATCATGAATTTCCTCAACAGTCTTACTGATTTTTTTAAAGTAAAAATTATACTTGATGATTATCTATCGCATGAAAAAATACAAGGAATGGTTTGATGTAAGGATGGAAATAAAGCAGTCATGTTTGGTGTGTGTGTGTGTGTGTGTGTGTGTGTGTGTGTGTGTGTGTGTGTTTGCCCTCCTATTGGTTTTGCTCTAATGCAGGTGAAATTTTTACTTCCAAAGACAAGGATAAAACTCCAAACATTTCTCTGTATAATTTTAGTATCTAGAATAGGGTAATAATACTATTTTATATTTGTGTAATACTCAACACCAGTGCTGCTAAAAATGTAACACAAGCTACATATTCTGTTTTGGTTTTTTTATAGTAGCCAGGTTAAAAATTGAAAAGAGATGTATGGGGTGATTTGATAATATATTTTATTTAACCCAGTATATCCAAAATCTTATTATTCCAACATTAAACCAATATAAAAATATTATATATTTTATTATAATGTAATACATAATAGTACTTGATATATAATGCTATACCAATATAAAAAGGAATTAATGAGATCTTGTACATTCTTCGTGTGTCTTCTGAATCTTTGTGATTGGGTATGAAATACATATTTCATTCCCCCCCCCCCACACACACACACAGCACATCTCAGTTCACACTCACTCCCTGTTAAATACGGGATCTCTATATGTGCCTCCTGTCCAGGCTTTTGGGTAGAAGCTCTGTACCGTACTTGGTTTTCACACAAATTGCCTCATGTCGTCTAATATCTTCAGTTCTACCAAGCAAGGGAGGTCTCGTCTCCTGGTAATAGGAACTGTGTCTGAGTCCATATTTTGAAGGGGAACATTTACCACTTGTGCTTCTTTTTGAACTCATTTTGGCAAATGTAGTAATCTTCTAAGGTTTCAGAAAAGGTAGTGCTCTTTCATAGAAATACTGAGAACTGAGAAAAAGATGGCATTCATTCAGTATAAATATTTATTGAGTGCTTACTAGGTGTTAAGCACACTTCTGAGCACAAGGATCCAGAGGAAATACAAGAATTCTGTTTGGCAAATTAAATGTAGCAAATTTTGATTGCGTGCTAGTCATTGTTTTCTGCATTGATAGAAATTACACTGGTAGCTTAGATTACCTTTTACCAAAGAAAATGCACTGCAATTTCGCAAAGCCTCATTTCGTTGTGTCCCTTTCTACACTCCTTGAGCTGAATACTAGCTCTTGAATAGGCAGCAGCCTCAGCTGGTTGAGGAGGGAGTTAGAAGATGGATTTAAATCAGTGAGAATTTTTGTTTGTGTGTTTATCACTGCTGCTCACTGGGGATTGGTGAAGATCAGAAATGGGAGGTGACCATATACAGAGGGTTCAATAATTGTTCTCCCTTCCATGCAGACATTGGCATGTGGACTTTGGTTTGAAAGATCCTAGGTTGATGGTCTGGAATTGCAGAGGGCTGAGAGATCCAACCTTGGGGAGAGCTGCAGCCTTTTTCTGGAGACTCTCTTTTCCCTCCTACAGAGAAGCCAGCTGCCAGCAGCTTCCCATCCCATGCCCCCTAGCTAGGTCCCAACTGGCTGCAGCCAGGAAAAGCTCATGGAAGGACTCTGACCAGCCTGGCCGAGTCACAAGTCCATCTGTGGGCCAGTCACCTGATTTGGGGGCAGCGTACGATAAGCCCACGTTGTGAATTAGAAAACGCAATCAGATGCTCATCCCATGTTATGATGCTATGCACATTTGTGTTTGTAGAAGGAAGAGAATTTGAAGGAAGAGAAGCCAACAACTGGGTTTCCCCTCAGTTCTTTGGGCGCCATGAGCATAATCTGGCTAAACTTTAATTTCTAACCCGGATGCACACCAGGCTTTGACACGTTAGCAGGCAAACTATATGAACAGAAGGATGAGCAGCAGGAGTGGGCAGTTTTCATTTGATCCCAAACTTTGTGCCTGGTGATATTCTGTGCCATGTAGAGAACTATGCTTAATAATGCATTTTTCAGCTGTGTTAAGCAGCATGAAAATTCTAAGCAGCATGCAGCCTCTGCCTTCAGGGCTTAAGTAGGGGAATTAAAGTAGATTCATGGAACTAGAACAGTCCAGAATAGATCAGAAAATTTCCTAGACTCTAACAGACTTCTTAATTCCAGGCGTGCTCAGGAAGATAGCAGCCCTTATTGGCTATCGCCATGAAGAGAAAAGCGTCAGATCCTGAGAGGGGGTTTTTGTAGGCAGTAAACATTAATGCTCTGGTCTTTAAGATGTCTGAAACATAAAACTCGCTCACATTAGCTAACGGTGCCTACTTCAAATTCCGGTACTTGCCACACATGACTGTGACATTACCCACCTGGTTTTAAAAGCCGGGCACAAAAATCAAATCAGGTGATGTGCGTAGAAGTTCATTGTAAACCGTAGTACCGTGCAAACCAAGATGGTAGTGCTGTGATCCCTTCTGGTTTATAGTTCATTGTGGAAGCTGGCCTGCTTGCAGGGAAGAAGAGGCCCATTAGCCCTGTTTGGGAAAAATAAATGGAGACATTGAAAAAATGAAGAGAAAACGAAGAAAAAAAGAAAAAAATGAAGACATTGAAAATCAAATGAAATGCTATTCCATACATGTCTCAAAAAAGTTCACCAAGTCATTTAAGTACAAAAGGCGATCACAAGCATGACAATAAACCATGAGGAGATCGTTTCCTTTTCCAAGATGCACTTTTCCAAGATGGCTCTAATGTGAAAGTCTCTTAAAGTGTAGGTATAATTCTTTCAAGTGGCACTGTTGGCCTACAGCTCTGGAGTTTGTATTAAAAAGGAAAGGAGGGAAGGAAGCTATTTTGCACAAAAGGCTGTAGGAAATGAGGGCCGCATGTCAAGAGCGTTTGCTTGGTTGATTGCACGTGTTCGGGATCCAGCTGCCACTTGGCATTGGGCCCGTGTTTGGGCCAAGCTCTGATCTTGGTGACAGATGATTTTGTCAGGCTCCACACGAAAGGTACATGTCTATTTTCATCATCAACTAACTTCCGTCGATAACTTGCTGCTTTTGGTCCCCCAACCGTGAAGCTTTATTGACCCATTTACCATCTCTCGTACAAATGGATGGAATCATCTTTCTTGATAGGAGAACTCCAACATCACACCCATCTCTGAACAGTTTGAGCTTCCCCGTGTTTACAGATTGCAGTGTTAGGCCTGTTCTTTTTCTGTGAGTGGTAGGCCATTGGGAGGAGGATTGGGCATGCTGTCTTTAAGTTCAGTAGCATTTCCATGATCATTGTAAATCTTCCTTTTCAGGTGACACCCGTGAGTTTGTAACATTTTGATCTGAGTTGGTTAAAGTATCTGGTAGATGAAACCAATTTGATTTAATGATACCAAAGATCTAAAGGGTTGGGTATGAGTGAAAGTTGAGAGGTACAGTGAGATAATTACAGGTGAAAACTTTACAAAAACCCTAGCACAACAAATACACACACACACACACACACACACACACACTTATGTTTTCTATTTACAGTTAGGAGGATTGAGGACACAAGCCATTTCTGCAGTCAAGACAGAGCCTTAATGGAGGATCAAGTGGGTGGGCTTCCATGGAAGAAATGGAATATACTCTTTTCTATTTGGAGATAGCATACAGATTGATTAAATTACGCTCACTATAATAACTCTTGCTTAATACTTCCTGTTCATAATTACCTTCCAGTTGTATAACACGTTTCTTGGGAATAGATCTATTCCTAGCTTTAATGTTCCAATCCCTCATTGCTTGATTTAACTATCTTTCAAATAACTTGAGTTGGCTAACGAATTGTCTTTTTCTCTTCTGCCCCCTCAGTATAAGCACAGCTTAATACAGGCTGTATTTCCATTTGATTTTTTTCTTTACTTCTCATCAGCCTTTATCAAATCTGAGCTTCCAGTATCCTAGTGTGTCTCTTCCCTCGTGAGCCCTACCAAAACACAACTCCTTTGTCTCCATTCTCTCCTGCTCGGTCACAGCCACGTCTTACAACTCCACGCCACCGTATTCCATATCAGTTTTGCGAGTGTTTTCTGGCCCAACAGGCACTTGTTTCATGCAGGCAGGAAGTTGTATCTTTTATGAACATCCTGAATTGTGACACGATGTAGAAACAATGTGCTAACGTTGCGTGAAACTTTACAGGTTGCTCAGCTCTCGTGGGCAGGCATTTATTTGGCCCTCCAAACTCTGAGGGTGGGATTTCCCATCTCCATTTGGCAATGAGGAAATAGAAGTTCAGTGAGAGAATGTGCCAGGACCAAGTTGCTGGTAAGCGGCAGGGTCGGGGCTCCGGCCGGGTCTCCTCGCCTCATGCCCACTGCATCACCAGCTGTTTTGCTTAGGAGGGACGTAGAGCCTATAGGGCACATAATACTTTTCGGGGAACCTCTTTCCAACAAAAAAATATTTTTCTTTCCAGAAGATTCATGCTTGGCTTTGACAGTCTCGAGCCCCCACTGCCCAGTATTGCCTCTATGACTTGCTTCATAGCTGTATTTCAGATACAAGCATGGTTCTCATTATTCATCGTTATAGCTGATCTCTTTATACACTGCCCTAGGAATCACTTGTAAAATCGACAGGTGTGTAAGCTGGAGTCTGTCTTCTGTGCTGGAAATTTCATTCCCAGAGAGAGAGCAATGTTTCTTAATTAGATGTTTACTCCAGTGGTCCAGAAAGAGAGTCATTTGGTCCTGTTTACTTTATTTTCATTATAAGCTAAAGATTTGCATGATGTTTTCATGATTCATAGAGAACTGCACCGAGACGGTCTATATTCAATAAATATTATTAATAATCAGAAGAAAAACACTTATATTTTCTGTCATACACACATACCTAAATGTTTAGGCCAAGGGCACGCTTTTAATGGATTCAAATAACAAATCTAAATTGTGCCTCTCTGTTACCTGAATATCTTACCTGTTTGGAGGTTTTATTGTCAGGAGCTGCCAGATAACCAGCATGTATCATTTTAATTGAACCTTAAGCCTGACACTTTTATTGAAAAACCTGGATTTCAAGTTATTTTTCATACATAAAGGCTGCTAAGCCTATGCTTCATTGGTGAAGGCTTTCTCAGATATGTATGACCTTACCTCCATGCTTCAAGGAAAAATAAAGCCTCACTATCTCATATCCTTGAGATTTGGCAAAAATTGATCAATTAGCTCTCCATAGACCTGTAATGAAATGACTGCAGGGAATACACCAAAATGAATCGTGCCCGGTGTGGCTCGTCAAAGTGTGTGTGACCCTGTGCCAGAGACATCTGGCCATTCAAGCCTTGGGCTCTCTGCTCACGGTGAGGCCACCTCTGTGTGGCTTGAGCCCCTATCCAGAAACACGATGTGCTCATATCTTTGGTGCCTCCTAATTCCTGTGATGTCTTTTGCATTATTTAACTTTTTTAAAAATGTTTTTATTTATTTTTAAGACAGAAAGAGACAGAGCATGAGTGGGGATGGGGCAGAGAGAGAGGGAGACACAGAATCCGAAGCAGGCTCCAGGCTCCAGGCTCCGAGCTGTCAGCACAGAGTCCGACGCAGGGCTTGAACTCACGAACCTTGAGATCATGACCGGAGCTGAAGTCGGACGCTCAACCGACTGAGCCACCCGGGCGCCCCACGTCTTTTGCATTCTTAAGTTATCCCTGGAAGATAAAAGTCAGAGCTCAAAATCTATATTTTTTTTTTTTTTTTTTTTTTTTTTCGTTTTTTATTTATTTTTTTTGGGGGGACAGAGAGAGACAGAGCATGAACAGGGGAGGGGCAGAGAGAGAGGGAGACACAGAATCGGAAACAGGCTCCAGGCTCCGAGCCATCAGCCCAGAGCCTGACGCGGGGCTCGAACTCACGGACCGCGAGATCATGACCTGGCTGAAGTCGGACGCTTAACCGACTGCGCCACCCAGGCGCCCCTCAAAATCTATATTTTGATGAAGCAAAGTTGAAGATATGACGAACTGGAAACTGTGACCTCAAAGACACAATTTAAAAGATTTGAGAGCTCTACCTAACACCTATAGATGACTTGGTAGCTCGTATTCTCATAGGAGACTTCATCTAGGTCCAGGAAGGCTCATGTTGGCTCCATGTTTTGTGTTGATAAAGAATGCATACTTCTGACGTTATACTTTATTGTTGATTTTGACCTGTAATTGTAGAAACGCTTTAAAGCATTTGCTGGCTACTATAGTCGTCACAGTATGATGTGTGTAGCTGTTGCATAGAAATAATCCCACTTTGCTTACCCGTCAGGATTTTCTTTAGACTAAGCTGTTCAGCACTGATTCATATCTTTTCCCAAGATACGGCAAACAGAATCTTCTGTCGATTCCCATAAGGAAGAAATGAAGAAAAGGAGGCAGTTGGTCTACACACAGCGTCCAGTGAGTCCCCGGAGAGTAGGCATAGCTAAGGGTGCAGGAAATCACGTGTGTCAGAATTCCTGTTCCCAAGAAGTTCATGGTGCTTTTAGAGAGATAAGAAATACATGGGTCTAGGTCTCTTTGGTTCAGTCTTACTGTTTTGCTTGGTGTCTGTTTACTGCAGGCCATTGCTGGGGTCTGTTTGATGACGGATGCTTCTGGGGAAGGAGGTTTCTGGCATCTAGGCAGTGTAGAGAATTAAGAGCAGACACTTGTGGGGGCGCCTGAGTGGCTTCAGTCGGTTAAGCATCCGACTTCGGCTCAGGTCATGATCTCACGGTTCGTGAGTTCGAGCCCCACATCAGGCTCTGGGCTGACAGCTCAGAGGCTGGAGCCCGCTTCGGATTCCGTGTCTCCCTCTGTCTGCCCCTCTGCTGCTTGCACTCTGTCGCTCGCATTGTCTCAAAAATAATAAACATTTAAAAAAAAAGAGCAGACACTTGTGATGACTATCAGGAGAAACTTGAGAAATTGGTAAGTATTAGAATTATGAGGATAAAAAGCAGTTCCTGGGTTTTTAGAAAAGTGCTTTATAGGTAGGATGACAGTATATCCCAGTTTGCTTAGGACGCTCTTGCTTTCTGCTGACTGTGCTGGCTTGAGCTTTAATAGTAGGTCCCTTTTTATTCCCAACAATGTCCTGGTTTGGGCAGTAAGTTGTATGGTCGACGTATGTATTGACGATGAATTAGCGTCTTAAAATAGCAAGAGATTGGAAACGAAGGTTTTGGTGAAATCAATTTCAAGTTTCCCTTTCCAGAAACCGCAATCTGCTATCTGGGCCAATTTCCATTGTTATTTGAGGAGCGGTGTTTGACCTTATTTCTTAGAGGAAAAATAACAAAACTTTGCCCAAGCCGTTTTGAAGTTTTCCTTCCGAGGTAGAACGCGAATTCAGAACTCGAAAACGTCATTGCTTGCACTAACATCCAGCCCATATGGTGGGGGGAAGAGAAAAAGGCCAAGAAATAATAGGGTATGAGTTGTACACATTCCTTTCCTCCGTTATGAGCGTGTCCTCTAACTCTCACCATTTACCCTGGATAAGTGATTTCGCTCGCCAGGACAGCAAAGAAGAAACACAGATATCATAAGCCTAGTGATGATTTGCAAAAGAAATCTCATTTGCCCAGGCTGTTACGTTTCTGTTGTGCTTTCAGTGGAAATAGCAGTGGGTAGGCCCGACACTGTCATGCTTGGGAAACAGGAGTGCTGTTTGGGTTTGTTTTCTGGGATCCGTCTGGTGGAGGTGGGTATTATTCACGTTTGCTGGAACAATCTTCACTAGGTCCATGAGCTCAGGGAGGTCCTGGTCTCAGCACCATAGGGCGCCGATGGTCAGAGACTAAGAGGCAGGGGGAACATGGTTTCCTCAGATGTCCCTGCCCCTCTGGTCTCACTCAGAGTGTTCTAGACAGTCAGGGTCAGAAGGCGGTCTGTGGGAGCAGTGGGTAGGAAGCAGTCCCTGAGGGCCACGGAGTTGAAATGAGGGGATGAGAACAGCACAGTTAAAGGCTCATGGTGAAGTGAGATCTGGAACAGTCATCGTGTCACATCCCCAAGCAGGAGAAGTAAACTTTCATGGCAGTGAAGGGCACAGAAGAGATTTCTGTTCAATCAGGAGAACCTTCACTGCAGTGTTTTTTAGACATGAATGTAACCGGTGATGTATGTGCAAAGGAAAATGGAAGGAGGGGAGAAACAGGATAGGGAATCCATGAATTTGGCCGGGATATGGCCTTGAAAGTGGTCTTTGTTGGTCTGCCTGTATGGTCTAAAACAGCAGGGGAAGCCCCGGGAACCCTCTCGATTACCAGTTAGTATCAAGTGTTAAGCAGAAAGAAGCCTTAGTAACCGTTAAGTTCATTTGAAAAGAGAAAATATCAAGCCCATAGAAATAGTTTACTTCACTCCCACGTTTATACACTAATTAGTGGCAGGATCTAGGCTTCTCACACACCCGCTGCCTCCCTGACACCAATGCCGTTTCCTAGAGGGTAGAAGAGGATCCTGTGGTCACAGTGTGACAGAGACCCTGAGAGGGTCAACATAGGTATTGACCATGAATTAGCATCCTAAAATAGCAAGGGATTGTAAACGAACGTTTTGGTGAAATCAATGTCAAGCTTCCCAAGCCAGACCCAAAAGCTTGGGAAGGAGGCTGTCACTTCATGGACAATGATAAGGGTCTGGATTCACCCATTAGATTATTTATACCTGATTCGAATCAAGAAGCAGAACTTCCTATGGTAACACGGCCAGCATTGTTTACAAACAGTGAAAATAAATATTTTTCAGTGTGGACGGCCCTGCTTATAAGCTCTTGCTTCTTTGTGACACTTACTACAATTTTTTTCTATGATACTTTTGAATGAGAAGTCTAAGCCACTCTTTTTTTAACTTGAAATCTTTTAATTTTACCTATCTCTTCGGGGGCGTAGACGGTGGGACACTGATGTTTTGTTTCTGAGTTTGTGTACACGTTTGTTTTATTCCCGATTTCAGCATATCTCTACTGTGCGTCAAATGCAGTATTTTCTCCATCACCGTGGTCCAGTGGAACTTGATTCGGCGGTAGAGTTGTTATGCACCTGCAGTGTTGACTATAGCAGCCACTCATGCATGTTGGTCTTGGGTTCTTCAGTGTGGCTAATATGACTGAGAAATAGAATTTTTAATTTTATTTAGTTCTAATTAATGGAAATAGCTACATACATCTCGTGGCTCTTGTGCGGCACAGTTCTAGACAGTGATATTGGGTGGGGGTGGGGGTGAGTCACGACCCTGATGACCGGACACTCACAGCCTGGAGAGGTGGGGAAGGGCAAGGGGTAGGTGGACACATCACTATGCCGGAGAGGGGTTAGTGTTACCTTACAAGTCAGAACAGGGTCCTGTGGGAGCACAGGAGAGAGAGCACGACTTCTCCTTGGGGGGATGGTGAGCATCAGGGAAAGTTTGACAAAGAACGGACATTTGAATCTTGATGAATGAGCCGAGTCTATTGCACACATCAGAAGTGAATAAAAATAGGAATTTTCAAGAGTGGTGAGATGAGTGCAAGTTCCTAGTTTTGTGAGAGAGTGGAAGGCTCGGGATTCTCTGCGATTCTGGGAGATATAGAGATATCAATATAAATGTGGACACACACACACACACACACACACACACACACACACCTGTGCTTTCCGCCCATGGGGAGGTGAGCTAGCACGTGGCTCAGGTAAAAAGTTACCTGCAGTATTCACCTGTTAGCTACTGTTCTGCCTTAACGTGCTGTGTGACCTTGGACAATTTCGTCTACCGTTTAGAACGTCATTGTCCTCCCCGGACGTGAGAATTATGACCTGAAGCCTGAGGTGGCTTTGTGAGCTCCTCCCATTCATAGGTTTCGTGATAATTAGCGTAAGTCCAGTCAGCCATTCGCAGCTTCTGTGTTCACTGTGATGGCCTTCCTTCAAGACATGAAAACATTCTTGGTGTCGTCTTTGGCACTGAGTACTTGTTAACTAAGGATTCTTAGAGATCCCCGAGAAGTGGAACAGATTGCCTTAATGCTGATGGTGGCTGACCTCCTCCAGCTGACATAACCATTTTTTGCTCTGAGTGCCTGTATTGCAGTTCCATTATTCCCTTCCCTTTCAGGGATCTCAGACCCCAGAGATAAATGGCTTTCTGTGGAGCCTGTATAAAGACTGAATGGTATTAGGAACTGGCAGACAGAGGTATGGTTTTGGAGATTCATTCATCTACCATTACCTCAATTGGCAGGCAGCACTCGGTACACAGGGGCTATGTGGGGTGAGAAGAATACAAGATTTCTTTTTTTTTCCAGGACCTACCTGCTGGCGAGGTACAAAAGGTTTCTGCTAAGCCTGGAGGGATCTCACTTGAGCTGTACCAATAGGCAGATGGATAACTGGTAGACCAGAAGAGTGTGTGTGTGTGTGTGTGTGTGTGTGTGTGTGTGTGTGTGTGTGAAGAAAGAAAGAGAGAGAAAGAAAGAAAGAACAGAGGAAGGAAGGAAGGAAGGAAGGAAGGAAGGAAGGAAGGGGAAGGGAAGACTCATTTTTGTAAATGAACCACTCAGCTCTTTGATTCTGTGGTCCTTCAATTCTCTATTCCTACAGGGTGGTCACACTAATCTGTAGGGAAGCTAATTTTACAAGAAATGAAATGGGAGGGAGTTGCTGTTAGACGAGAAGGATCCAGCTCTGGAAGCTAGCCACAGCAGGGAGGTGCCACCAAGGTCCCATCATCGTGGGCTCTACCAATCTGCAGCGTATCCAGAGCATTTTGTACCTCTCCTCTCTCAAGATGGACAGAGTACCACCCGTGATACGATCATGAACTCAGTAGGTGTGGTTAAATATAGAGATCTAGGGTGAAATTAATAGCTACTGTAGAATAGAACCACTTTCTGAGGGTCCATAAAAACATACTCTGAGTTCCCCGAAGAGGGTTATTATACCTGTGCCTGGCAAAATCCAGGATTTTTTTAAAATTATGGTGTGCATATTTAAATACCCACGCTTGCATGTATGTTTATTTGGGAACGGGCTAAACATATTACACCTTCCGTATTTCCACATTTGTGTGATGGGGTCTGTGTTCCAGGATCATGGAAAGTAACTGATGAAGGGATCAAAAATGCGTTCTTTGTTATGTCTTAAGCTAGTGCCCTTGACACTTCCTACATTCAGACAAATCACCCAGAAGGTTTCATCAAAAAGCAGATTCTGATTCAGTGAGTCCCGAGATTCAGCATTGCTAACCCGCTTCCTTGCGAGGAGGTTGCTGCCGGCCCAGAGTTGAGCCTCTGCCCGTGTGTGTGGGCGTGTGTGCACGTGCGCACGTGTTGTGTGTGTGCACGTGTTGTGCCCACCTTCGGATGGGAGCGTCTTAGAATTCGAAGCTGTGGGACCAACAGAATCTGAAAACTACAGCGGTACAGTTGTTTTATGCAGGGGTGCAGGCTCAGTGAGCATGTAGACGTTCTGGGATTTGGGTTTTTCCAGAGAGACGCACAGCGAAGTCTTTTCACGGTCTAGCACCATGAATAACGTGTTTCTCTGAAACACATTTTGGGGAATGGGTGTTTGGCCCTTCCCCATTCCGGGTGCCCTCCCAGGGTCTGTAACAGCACGTTGGCAGTGCTATAACTGGAAATAGTAGGAACTCTGGCCTTGGCGGGGGGATGCTACCTGGTCTCGGGCGCTGGCGAGCTGCAGCAGTGGCCCGATGGCCGGCGGTGCGTCCCCAGGAACAGCTGCTCTGGTCCTGCAGTAGGAGGTGCCTGACTTCCGAAAGCCAATGACGGATGTGGTTGCAGCCAAGCCCTGTCTCATCAGAGAGGAGAGCGCTGTGCCTCCATGTAATTATGGCACATGTCCCCCTTTGGCTATTTTCATAGTTCTGCTTTAAGCATCTTTGTGTTGCCTTATTTTCCAGCGTCTTTGAGGAAAATCTATCTTATACTATGCAAGCCAGTTTGGAGAGACGTGACACGTTGGAATTTGCAAGGAAATATACGTATTTCTCAGGTGTTTGTTTGTTCGTTTGTTTTTAGTTGAGTGTGGTTGGACTTTGGTGTTCGAGAGACAAACACATTTATTTTGTATCAATTCCTGGAAAATGCTCTCAACTTGAAAGACCTCTAGACTGGTCTTGTCAGTACAGCAATGTAGTGACAGTTTCCTTCTAAAATTTGAGTGCTTAAATCGTAAGCAGCTGGTAGTATAGATTAATGCTTTATGCAGTTTGAAAGCCGAACTCCCAGGCTGCATTCAGATGGTTTAAAGCATTGATTTTTCTCTCTCTGACAACTCTTAAGATACTGGCTGCCCCCAAATGGGGGAAAGTTGGTTCATGTCTATAGCACATATCTTGCCTGCCATAGAGAACATTAGTTTTTTCTTTACTGTAAGATGCACCGCCGATATGAGGAGTGTTTTAAATCATTGTGAAAATTGGAATCCGTGAGAACAAAACTTCCTCACTAAACTCAAGAATTTGGGATCCGAAACCACATTCAATTTGGGATTTGACCATTTCTCCAACACCAGACTTTAGATCATTTTAGTTGCTAAGGTCACTCTTGGAAGCTACATTATATTTTGTAATGATTTCTAGAAAGCCTCTTTTAATGCTCACTCTTGAGAGGAAGTGACTGAATTATTTCTTTTTTTTAAATAACACCCAAGAACTATTTTTATTTATGTTTTTGAAGTTTATTTTGAGAGAGAGAGAGAGACCGCGTGCACAAGCAGAGGAGGGTCAGAGGGGGTGGGGAGAGAGAGAGAATCCTAAGCAGGCTGAACGCTGTCAGCACAGAGCCCCATGCAGGGCTCGAACTCATGAGATCTTATAGATGGGCCGCCTGAGTTTATGCAGCATGGGTGTTTTGTTTCTTGTTAGGGATGGAAAGAGAGGAAACCCTCGTCAAAGGAAGGAAAGGGAGGAAAGAGAGGAAACCCTCGTCAACCCTAGTCTCCTTTGAGGGCTAGCTTTTCCTGAGCCCTGGGTATTCCTCTGCGCCTTCCAGGGATGTTTCCCCGTGCTCTACTGTCTAGGGCAGGAAGTTCGAAGAGGGAAGGAGTGGGAGGCACAGGTAAAAAGGACAGGTGATGTCAGTGCCCATAATGTCGCTGTCACCTTGTTCCCATTGTGGTGACACGGGAGCAGACGCACCTGATTCCAGAATGCAGCATCAGACGTGAGGAAAATGAGGTACGTGCGATTGAGGCGAATCACTGAGAGGCAGATCTGGGTTAAAGGTGCGTGGAAAATGGAGAAATCCCTATTAAAATCATTTACCGATAATTCAGGGGACTGTCAAAATAAGCCAAGCTGCACGTCTAGATACTGTGTTTTTTCACAACAGCAACAAAGACCACATCTGTGATGTTTTACTTTGTCTTCTCGCCCAGAATTTGGATGTCACAAAAGTGTTGGATGATTGCCTTTAGTTGCTCATTCTGAGCTTTGTTTTCAGGGGCTCTGTAGTTTCATTTCTAGCAAGTGATGGGCACCTACCTTCTTAGAGCCTGGAGTGAAATATTCCTAACCTGAGACATATCCCCTGCATCTTCATTGGAGCGCATTGTCTGTAATATTAACTGTGAGCTTTGCGGAGAGATGCTGTACCTTCAAAAGAAGTCCAATAAAATCGATCGGAACCTAGCTACACGCAGATCGACTTCTTATCGACCAGGGGAACATTGAGATGCCATGAACCAGAATTCCACTTCTAGTTATTTAAGCTTAGGAGGTAACCACCCGTGTGCCCAGAGTTTTAAGACAGTGTCATTCCTCTGTGCCTAGTACCTACGGAAAGGGGCAGCGTTCTGCTGTACGTTTGAGGACAGCAGACACGCACGTTCAAAGGGACTCTGGTGACATGGAACCCTCAGCCGGAACTGACCGAGACAAACTACAGAAGTAGCAGTGAGCCTGCTGGACCGCCCCCAGGCAGTGGTCAGTTTCCCTTTGAATCTTAAACGGGAGGGAGCCCTCACCCAGGCTGCAAGTTGCTAAATTCACATGACATGCACACACAGCACCTAGAAAAACAGGGCTGGAGAGATCTATCGATGCGTACCAGGTTTTCGTGTCTTAAGCATTACCATAAATGATACTTACCTAGTTTTTCCCTCTGTGTTTTTCATGCCTTTGCCGATGCTTTGCGGTGACTCATGTTAGTTTTGAAATGGGGGATGGGACAACTATGCAGAAATTCATTTCACAAAGTTGCAGAGACTTTTTACTAGAATCCCAGCTCGGACGCTGGCCGGAGTCTGGTCTGGAGGCCGGTGGGTGCTCAGGAAGTGCCCGCAGCGACAGCTCTCGCCGGCAGCCACGTTCGGCGGAACGACGGATGTAACTAGATCTATGGAGTCTCTCTATTTGCTCCAAGCTTACTTCTGCCTCCAAGTGTTTCTTTACACTTGTATTTCTTCCTTCAGGTTTCATATGCTAGCACTTCCTGGTCTTGAGATTGAAAGGGTCGTATTTTTTCAATACTTAAATGTTGAAAGGAGGCAAGAATCCATGATGCGTAAAGGAAGGCAGAGAACCACAGGAAGGAGAAGGTGGTGGAGATAAGCAGGTGACATCATGCACTGGCTGTGTACTATCACCACATTAATTGCGTTAGTAAGAAGCCGTGGGTATTCATTGTAACCCTTCTGTTGTGGCTTTTCCCAGTAAATGCAGGATACAAGACACCTGCTTTTCTCATCCCCTACGTTGCTGATTCAGCACATCAAGTATTTCTTTAAAAAAGTCTCCCACGGGGTGCCTGGGTGGCTCAGTCGGTTGAGCGTTCGACCTCAGCTCAGGTCATGATCTCACAGTTTGTGGGTTCCAGCCCCTCGTCAGGCTCTGTGCTGACAGCTCAGAGCCTGGAACCTGCTTTGGATTCTGTGTCCCCTCTCTCTCTGCCTCTCCCCCACTCATGCTCTCTCTCTCTCTCAAAAATAAATAAACATTAAAAAAAAATTTTTTAATTCACCCAATGCCACACACCTGAATTGTGAGTACTTATCATTTCACCTAACAAATATCAATACTTTGCCACTTATGGGTTGTATAAATGACCATTAAGATGATTTGTTGGACACACAGACATTATTAACCTATAAACAATGTGCAGATACAGGCTGTAAACTGTGACACTCAGAATCCGGGCAGTGCCCATGGTGGGAAATGTTGCACATCTTAATAAACAATTACTGTAGGAGACCAAGAATACAAAATCAATCCAGGAGGCTAATAAAATGGAATTAGATACCGTAACACATTGCAGCAATCTGAGTGCTGTTTGCTGCACTGTATTTTAAGGTGTTTTTTTTTAAATGTTTGTTTATTTATTTATTTAGAGAGAGGGAGAGAGAGTGTTACGTGGGGGAGGGGAAGAGAGAGGGGGAGACAGAGGACCTGAAGCGGGCTCTAACAGCAGAAAGCCCAACGCGGGACTCGAACCTATGAACAGTGAGATCATCATGACCTGAGCTGAAGTCGGACGCTCAACCGACTGAGCCACCCAGGCGCCCCACCACACTGCATTTTAGAGATTGGGAGCTGTCGTGGAATGCAGGCCTCCTGAAAGCCGTTCCTATTTTGTGTTCAGATTTGGAATTCTACAGGTATTTGCGGAAAAGTACCAATGGATATGTTAATAACGTGTATATAGCCTGCAGCATTGATGGCTTTCAGTTAGGTACTCTGTGGGATAGGAGAAAACATAACCTGTTTTGCTGTTGTTGTTGTTGTTTGGTCCACACTGGTTTAGATGGACAGGCTCGTGTAACAGAGAGCTAGCGTGATAAAACTGTCTAGCAGCACAGGCTTAGGGACCTAGAAAGAATTCAAAATGGTGTACAAACCAGCCCCTTGGCCTGACGCAAGTTGGAATTGCACTTGGACCGTGTGAAGCGTCTTGTCTAAGATTACAAGATGGCAGTGCTGGGACTAGATGCCCTTTCAGTCCTGGCTGGAGGGCTCGTAGCCATGTGGCTTCAGTGACAGGTGTGGCGTGAGTAAGAACATGACAGGTGCCACAGCCATGCTGAGGCAGTGAGGGAGGGGCAGGGGACCAAGGCTGTGGCCCTTGGCCGCAGGGACCCTGTCTCACCCCCTAACATAGGCTGGGGGATGACCGGGGCTCTGAGAGCTGTTGACCATGACACCCTGCCCTACACTTGGGAGTGTAGTTCAAGATGGACTGTAGGGTTAAGTCGAGTGGATGCGATTCAAGCTGAATGCCAAGATCCCTCAGAGCTGTGGGGAAATGGCCCCCTGTGGGCCTGATGGTGAGTCAGGGAGGCCTGGAGGATGGGATAGATGGAGGGGGGACCATGAGCTGAGATGCAGAAAGCAGCAGGGGGTCACATGCGGCAAGTGATGTCATTGGGTGGGGAAGGCAGTCATTTGTTCCCGGTGGGGGGGGGGGTCCAGTGCTGTTAACTGCGGAGTGGGGGCCAGAAGAGCTCAGGAAGCCAAGAAGATTTAAATGTCAGAGGGCCTTAGATCTCCTTCCAAAACAACCCGGGCGTAGAAAGGTCAGTCATTCCCAGTACTTCATTCATCAGTTCCCTTCTTTCAAAGGTGAACCTGAACCGACTTTTGCAGTGGGGCAGAGGGGGCAAAGCTGGCTGTGAGCGGTGCCAGACCATGGCCGAGTCACTGGTGTTTCCGTCTTCCATTTGCACAGATGGCCCAGGCCAAGAGCCCGGATTCTCACGCATCTTAACAGTACCTCCCTGGTCCTAGGATAGGATAGGATAGGATAGGATAAGATAGGATATTCTCTGTGCAAATATAAAGTAAAAATAAACCCAGGTAGAAGTTTCCATTGCAAGCCATTGAGTAGTTTTTGATATTGTAGCAAGACAGAAAAAGGAAAGTGCCAGTTCTTTACTTCAGATGCGCAAGCTGTGAGCTTTTAGAAAACACCTAAAAGCTTCCCGCGTCGGCATGGTGCTGTGCGCACGGCAGACGAATCCCACCAGGCTCTCCGTAGCTGCTTCTGAACTAGGTAGGTGGGCTCAGCAGTGGCCCAGCATTTCTGAGTCCTGATAGCTCTCCGGGCACACTCCATGCACCGCGCCCCCCCCCTCCCCCGCCCCACACCCAGGCAGGTCTCATCAAGCCCTGTGCTCAGGGAAGGGTCCCGTGAAACCCCTCCGGAGGCATAAAGGATGCAGAAGTCACCTGCTTTGGCCATGTTTGCACTTCAGTGGGGATAAAGGCTGATGCCCAGGGAGGAAGCAGATAGGGTGGAATTTTAAGCACCAGCCATATGGTGGGTGTTTTTATTGCCCTGAAGGATTTGTTGTTTGAGGACTCCTGTTTGGTGCCCCTGAGATTGTGTCCTATTGACTGTATACCTGTCCTGTCCTTGACCCGCGAAGTCAGCCCGGCCGGGGCAGGTGCATCTGCATGGCTCCCCCATCGCCTCCATTGCTTAGCAAGAGTGTATTTGTCTTGCCTTCTGGCAGAAATTTTCCATATGGCATTCTGCTTATTTTTATCCTGATCCAAGTTGTTTCCTTCGGAAGATGAGATTCCTTGCCAAGCTTCCACAAAGGTGGATGGCAAATTCGAAGTCGCTTGCATTTTTCAAAGGGCCCCAGAAGTATAGTTTTACTTTGACAAACTGTCAGCCTCCACCTGGCATGAGAAGCCCCCCCTCCCCGGGAATCTTGCTGTCCCAGAGCCCCTCCCACATTGCATCTGAAAGGGCTTTCTCCGGCAGATGACGAGTGCTTTCGTCCAAGGGGCTTCCTCCCTATTATGAGGGCACAACTGTCAGTGGGGCAATGAAACTTTGTGAGGCATCGGGAAGAAAGAAAGGATCTCAGAAAAACCTAGAAGTCCCCCACAATTCAGAGAAATTGAAAATCCAAACACACAGTGGAGTGAAAATGGCAGACACAGATGCTGAAAGATTCAAGCCCAGAGTCAAAAAGAAATGGAACCAGAGAAGAAACAACGAACGTGTCAGAGTCTGGATAGTTCCCACCGGGCCAGTGCCAATGTCCGTACCTGCCTTCATGGATATCCTCTCGGGTAAGCGTGCTTTTGGACTCATCCTCTTATTTCCTCCTCTAACGTCAGAAGATGGGACCGTGGTGTCCCTGCAGCCTTCTTGCAAATGCCTAGGCCCTTTAAGGAACACACAGCCCATTGAACCCAGTAGGGACAGTCATGCTACCCAGACAGTGTTCTCTTCAACACTCACTTAGCAACCCTCTCAAACTTGCCTTTTTTATTTTTTATTTTTCCTGTCCTGACCATGATCAGAAGGCAAACGTTTGGGGCCTGTTTTGCTACAGTGGCATTGCCCTGCCCCTTCCTCTCCAGCGTCCGCACATCGCTGTTTCTTCCCGAGCCCGGCCTCACTGTTCCAGCAGACGACCAATGCCAGCTTGTCTCCCCCGGGGTCGCTAAGCCTCCGAAGTTGCCATTTAAATTCCAGATTTCTCAACTTGCACCAGGCTGCGTGTGAACAGGCCAGATTATGTGTTTCCTTTTAAGTAAAGCGCCTGATTGCTGGGCTGTGTGGGGTCGGTCCTTGGTGGTCACTGCCAGCATAATAGACGTGTGTGGGCTGTGCAGAAATGTGATTTAATAAAGCCCTCTGCTACTTTTTCTTCTTTGAGATGTGTTCAGCAGCACGTGTTATGCATGGAAAACGCCGCTGATTCCAAGCATACAGGGAAAGGAAGGCGGGTGTGGGGACAGATGACACGGACAGGGGCAGCAGAGTGGTGGGGGAGGGGGCAGCCTGGTTTATTTTTAATACAGTAATTTGGTTGGCGTGAATGTGGAGTGGCAAGAGGCGGTGGCTGGCTGCCTGTCCCGACGGGGAGGGGACTTCGCAGCTCTGTCAGCAGAACTGGTGTCTACCAAGTGGCCTCTCGTCAAGAGCCCACAGGACAGAAAAACCCCCACTTCCCACAAGTACCCAAGAAGCTTCTCCTTGCAGTCAACTGACATGTTCTGCATAACAGTCCATTGGAATCCGGCAATAATTTGCCGAACAAGTAACATGAATAGACCATCTCAGGTCCAATCCTCGTGCAGTGTGCGGTTGCTTTGACACACAGTTCTTACTTGTTTTCATTGCTGTAGATCAGGAATGTCACATTCGGTGAGTGGAAATAGAAGCAGCCAGCGTTTTGTGCGAGAGAGGTATACTTTAGATTCCTTCGGATGTACCCGTTAACGCCGGCCCTACCGTTAATGCGGTTGGCCATTCTAAGCACAACATGGAATTCTCTCTGGAGCCATCTTAGTTGATCAAGATTGATATGCAAAGATCACATGCTGGATTTGGAAGCTATAAAAGGACATATTGTAGATTTTAATTTATTTTAGATAGAAGGCCGCAAGAAACTCCTAATGCCTTTAACGGGATGGAAATTAACACTCTATAATCACCATTATGTATCTTCTGTGAACTGTTGCGATGTATGGACCTGCTTAGCAATGAAATAAATCAGGAATCCCCACATCCTTGCCAGTCAGCTCAGCCCCCAAAGGCCCATCTGGGTCTGTGCAGTTCTGTCCTTTTTCCAGCTGTCAGTGCGTCCTCGTCAGCCATCTTGCACAAATGTCCTTAATTCTCTTGACTTTCATTCAGGTTTCCTGCTCACCAGCTATGGCATATAATTTACCCAAGTGATTTTAATGTGACATATTTTCTTGTCTTTGTAACACTAGAGATCCAAACTGCTCTCATATGATCTCTTGGTGTAAAATTAGGTCATGATCTCACAGTCGATAAGTTCGAGCCGGGCTCTGTGCTGACCGCTCGGAGCCTGGAGCCTGCTTGCGATTCTGTGTCTCCCTCTCTCTCTCCCCGTCCCCCCCACTCATGCTCTGTCCCTCTCTCTCAAAAATAAATAAAACAGTAAAAAAATTAAAAATAAAAGCAAAAACTCTTTTAAATAATATTTCCCTTCATTTTCTAGGTATTGAGTGTAGAGGTTTGGGTGATGTTGCTGGCATGGCTTTATCACACAGGAGATGCCAAGAAGTTCACGAAGTGTTTTACATGCAGTATCTTAATTAAGACAACAGTGGACTCCGTTCCTGTTATTACACCTGCTTTACCCTCGAGGAAAGCAAAGTTCAGGTGGTTAGCTGTCTTGCCTATGGTCTCGCAGGTAGGGAGTGGCGGGCACAGGCCTGAAATCTGGCTCACAGCCCACGTCCACTGCAGAAAGTGGGTCTTGGTAGCTGAGGGTACGTGCTTAGAATTTTTTAATCAGCACTTTCCTTACAGTATTTGGACTTCTTTCAATTTTTGTTATAGAAATCTATAGAATACATTCTCTCATGAATGAATTCATGGCAGTTAGCGTAGACACTAATTTTTTTAAGCTCTTTTATTCCTAGTAATAAATCACACTTAAATATTATTCCGTTTAAGTTTTGACAAATCCCTCTGTCCTCCTTTGGGTATTTAGAAACAGCAAAAATATGTTAAATAGCATTTTGAAATAACAGGGTTAAACGGCGAAGGTGTCACAAGGTGAATCTGAGTCTTTATACACGTTTTGCTTTGCATCAGGACGCCAACATCAGCTCAGGGGGACATTGTCTGGCTGTGTCCTCCTCTTTGTGTTCGGTGACGGGGCCAGATGGAGGAGGTAGTGACAGAGGACTCGGGAATGAATCTTTGTGAGTACACCGTTGATTCGGGTTTTAGAAATGAAACCCACAATTGTAGGTGCCCTTCTCGCTCTTTAAAGATCGGACGAAAAAAGCCCGAGGAAAGTGGTATGGAGAGAGATCACCGACCCCAGATCACGACTGACTTCTCGTCTTCTCAATGCCTGCCACACAGAGTGCACACGTGTGACCTTGGTTCTTTCCTGGAAGCAGATGCATCACATGGAAATAGAGAAACATTCTGTGCCGTACTCGATTCCTTGTTCCTTAGGTTTAGTCTTGAGATGTGTGTGCTTCACTCTTTCCCCTGAATGACATTTCGTTGCATTCATTTCCATATTCCAGGCTCATAGATCTTGCCCAAGCAACTGGCTCTTCCTGGTGCCTTCTCCGGTGATATAAACACACAAGAACAGTTGTTGAGCTGGAAAGGAAGTAGCCTTTGAAGTTAAGGGGAACATTTCAGTGCATGGTATGGTGCTCACTGGACTTCTAGCAGGGATGAAGTGGCTCCGACCCCTGTGATGTCCCTCAGATCAGGGTCTTTGGGAAGCAGGAGATTCCTCACTTTAGGGACTCCCTTCCTGAAGGCAAACCTTAGTAGATCTAGGAGTTGACAGAACGGCCGATGTTTCTTACCCAGAAACCGATGGGAACACTCAACAGCTTCTGTACCTTTCAGTCTTCCATAACCACATGCTGAATATTTTGATTTAAGGAGCCATAAATGAGTTGGACCGCTTCTTTCCTTCCACGTGTGAGGTGCCATATGACAGCGTAATTGCCCTCCGCCACTCCTAACTTAAGGGCCGTGCCACTTCTGTGACGATGCTGGTGCTGAGATGGCAAGAAATTCACTGTCAGAGTTGGAGTCCTAGGGGAAGCCGGACATCGAAGTGACCAATGTGCTTAGGATAGCTAGTAATTCACTTAGGAAAGAAACTAAGATGAGGCAGGCCTGGGTGGCTCAGTCGGTTGAGTTTCTGACTCTTGATCTCAGCTCGGGTCATGGTGTCACGGCTCATGAGATCGAGCCCTGTGTCAGTTTCAGTGCTGTCAGTGCAGAGCTTGCTTGGGATTCTCTCTCTCTCTCTGTCTCTCTCTCTCTCTCTCTCCCTCTTCCCTGCTCACTTGCTCTTGTTGTCTCTCTCTCTCAAAATAAACGTTAAAAAAAAAAAAAGAAACTAAGCTGGGGCACAGGGCATGAAGCGGCCAGTGTTGATATGTTTTTACTGGAGCATGCTGTTCAAAACTCACCTTGCTATTAACTGAGGCACGACTGGATTGTTCAGCTTTGCTGAAAGGGACTCAAGGTCTGTTTGCGTTGGATCAAAAGGAATGTAAAGGGGTAAAATGATGCAGGTCTGAACGGCCTAACAAGTGGAAGGGAACTAAGGCTTCCTGTTGCCTGAGGGCAAGACCTTGTGTGTCACGTGTGATCATGAAAGCACCGTGCACTTGGTGGCCTGCCGTGGTACCGGCGAGAAAACCAGGGCTCAGCGTGCAAATCCCTGAGGGCGCAGAGCTAACAAATAGTGGATCCAAGTTCCAGATAGGCTGTCTGTCTCCCAGCACACACATCTCCTCTCACAGCACCTTCAGAAGTCCCCAGGCAGCTTCCTTCCGTGGCGCTGAGACAACGCAAGCCTCAGCCAGCCCTCTAACTCAGTTTCAGGTCTGAAGTCAGGTACGTGTAGGGTTGTTATCTCGAGTGTCAGTGGCCCCGTTCCCTGCAGGGAAAGGTTTGGTAAATACGTGGCTGTGCTTCCCTTTTCTGATGTCCTTTTAAAAGAATCGTGACATCCCTGGAAGGAGGTAAGACTGATGGGAGGCAGACAGGAGGGACGCGCTCCGTCCTTGGTCCTGTCTTCCCTTCTCCCTGAACCCCAGTCATTTGTACGAAGGCGACTGTCTCCACTCCTGATGGCGTTGTCTGTGTGCTCCCTCCCACCCGCTCGTTACCCCCTCTCGGTAACACATGGAGTTTGTCAATGTCCTGGGGTAATTTCCTATGAGTGGAGGGTTCACGCTGAATTCGGCTGCCAGCTATGCTAGTGTGGTGTGCGGGTAAGGGACTCACATCAGACTCCAGCTTCGTGGGGCAGGACATGCCCGACCTCACACGCCTATCTTGGCCTCTCCTTTCTCTCGTTTGTAAGCGACGGATAATAACCTCAAAGGGTTATTGTAGGGATCAAATAAGAGAATGTGTTTCAAGGACTTGATACCTGGCATGTAGGGAAACAAAGGAGACATCTTATAAAGTTGCCACTTGTCGGGCATCCCCGGTGCGTTTTGGATTATGCCACTACAGTTGTGCTGGTGGAGGTGGGTCTGGGTCTCCCATGCATGTTCTCCTTCCTGAGAGCTGTCGGCGTTTCCCAGACTGCTTGGGATTAGCCACCCCTACCTCTGCCCCACGGAACCCAGCTGTGTTTGCCTTCCTGTGTGGACTCCACGGCGTGCATCCGGGGGAGTCACCGCCAGCCAAGCTCCTCGACGAGCCCCTCCCGGTGGGTCCTAAGTCAGGGTGTCCCTGTGTCCTGCCCCTGCTTCCTTTTCCTGCCTTTTCCGACGGCTGAGGGAGGAAAGACACGGTGATTGCTAGAGCAAGTCTCTGCACAGCATTTCTTTTCGTGCAAGATACCTTCTCAGTGTCGTAAGAAATTTCTGTGAGTTGAGACTGACAGACGTTTTAATTGAAACAAAAATACTTTGACCTGGGAGTGGGGAGGGCTGCTTCTGCACATTATATTCTCACCAAGTTATCTTCGCAGAGAGGTACAAAGCCTTCCTCCCCACTTCCTGACGTACTGGAAAAGTCAGCACAGTTGAGAACCAGACTTCTATGTGCCTTTCCTGCTTTAACAGCTCCTGTGCATTTCCCAGGGTGAAAATAATTGCCAATAAAGGAGGCCCTGCTCTTTCCCCAAGAGTGGCTCAGACTCCCAGGATAAAGGAAAGACCATTTGGAGGTTCACACACGGGTGGAGACGAAACAGGGGACTCCCCAGCATCTCATACCTACTTGTTGGTGTTTCTGCTCTCACACTTCTGGTAGATATGTCCCGTGTCCTGAGGGACCCTGAGAAGCGATACAACCAAGCTACCTTGTCTTTAATCATAACACTCAGAGCACCGAGTTCACACCCAGCTTTGCTGGAAAGTCCCTCGTAAGGCTCTAAATGCGTCACCGTGCCTCACGGGGTCATTTATTTTAATGCAAAACAACAACTTGTGTATTCCTTGGGGATACACTTCAGCAGTGGCGCCTTAAATATTGACTCTGGGGTTTCAAGTAACTGATCTCAGTGAGGACTGTCACAGAATCATTTATCCATACCACGCAAACTGTCCTAGTAATGTTACTCAATGTCAGATCGTTACTTTTGACCAAACCCGGTGAATTTGAATCCTTTCTCTTATTTAAGCCGGAGTACAGAGGATGTGCCCTGAGGCTAGCACAGTGTTTCCAGTCTTGGCCTGGGTCGAGTACGCGCTCACAGGTTGTAAACTTTTGATCTGGGGTGTCAAAAATCTGGGTGGTTGTGGATTAAATGAAAAGGACCTGACAGATAATCCCTAGCCTCGGATACAACTGTTTGTTTAAAGAGCGATGTTTTAGGCAGAAATTAGTTTTCAGAACATTAAAAGATTTCAGTGCTAGTATTTACAAATCCTTTCATATGCGTGAAACATTAGCAACTAAATCTGACCATTAAAGCATAATCTTTATTTGACCAACGCATGATATAAAAATGGAATAAACTGTAATTTATCTTAGCTGACGGTTAATTACCTGGAAGTCTGATTAGAGGGAAAACTGAGTTTACTTAATTAGTGTTTTGGTGTTTAGTCTGTATACACATAAATATGCCCGTCTCTTCTACATGAACATTGCTAGAAATAAATTACCATTTTTATTTTGTCCCATTCAAATGTTGCCAAACTGAGAACAACATTCGAAGAATGGGTATTTTACTAACAATGGTAACAGGTGTTTGTGGATTATGAGCCTGATGGAGGAGAAAGCTTGGTAACACGGGGATGGGGTGTTCATGACTAAGTAGATTTCTTTTCCCCGGGGGCGTCTTTTAATCCCCAGCGAGAGGCACCCACTTGCAAGTGAACCACCCCCACAATCCTGGCAACAAGGTTCCTGAATAAACTAAGCCCCCTGAGGCGGATGGTTTGGGATGGATGCAGAGGCTCCTTTGAAAGCCTCTCAGTCACCAGCTGTTGGTTAGGACTCTACAGAGGTGTTGCCTTTCCGGGGCTCGGACAACCGGCAGTAAACACAGCGGAAGGCAGAGGAGGGTCCAGGACCCCCTCACCCCCTAATCCGCACCCACGTGTCATGATGCCTCCGTCTTCTCCTGGAAGATGCCACTTAAACAGGAGGCATATGGGGCTGTACTCAGATCCTCATCCCTTGTGAGATACCAAATGTAAAAGAAGCCTCTAGTAAGTGATCTGAAAGGCGTAGAACGCTTTTCTTGAAACAGGGAGGTTTTCCTTACTTAAAACGGCAGACCGACCAAGAGTTTGGTGATACGGGTATACGTAATTGGACTAAAATATTGTTTATAAAAGGCATTGCAGGTTTTAATCAAAGCCCACAAAGAATTGAAAGTTCTAATTAAATCTGAAGCTCGACTTCATAGGCCTGAGGTTTCAGTACGGTTTCTCATTCTCACCGAACATCCTGTACGGTTAAAGTGGAATATAAGCTGTGAAATAGCCAATTATTTAAAGGATGGTGTCACTGAAACAAACCCAAAGCAAATAAAATATCATCTTAGACTCACGGGATGTGGCAGATGAAAGAGACACACAGAGCGCCTTCAGCCCGTGGAGACGGGGCGCCCAGCCGCTTTATTTCGTTACCCTATCTTCCTTTGTGGAATCGTCTAGAATAATTGGAAACCCTCCAAAATAACGACTTCTGACAACAGTTCTAAAAATCGCAGAGCGGAGATATTAAGGGACAGTATCCTTAATGATGAGTTAGAGCTTCTGGCGCCGCTTCTGGAAGCATTCCTTTGCCTGCTGCCCACGCCTTTCCTCTGGCAGTTAGCCTGCCCGCGTGTGCTGTCCAACTCGGTTTATTTCACCCCTTGACTGGATGGCGCTAAGGTCACACAAGTCAAAGGGGTTGTAATAAGCCAACAAATGCGATTCTTTCCGGCGACGCCATTGACATGCAGGTCGCCTGCTCTCTGCCATATTTTTCCAGCTCGGTAGGAAAGAAGTCACTGTCTAGCGAGCGACAGGTGACAATGTGCCGCATGTGTGTTGATTCAGGTCCTCAGCCCAGCACGCGAGAGCGCGCCTGGTTCGTTACCGTCTTCTGAGCTGGGAGGGGAGGGCAGGGCACAGCCTCAGAGCAGGGCAGTGGAATGGGACACGTGCCCTGAGGTCGAGGCCAACCGGGAGGAGGACGCCCGGTGGTTTTTACGTTTGTTCCTTTTCTGACGTCAGGTAGACGTTGAAGTTTCCAGTCCAAGCCGCCAACACTCGATTCACAGACAAGGTTGCCTTAACATGGGCTTGGCGTGCTGAGCCGTGGGTTGTCAGCACCACAGTAAAAGTGCGATTGTGTTTCTGGACAGTCTCCAGCAGATGGATGTGAAAGATACGGTTTTTAGGAAATAGTAAGCTGCTCATAATGTGTTCGGCACATGTGACTTCCAGCTGGATCCCTGAGTCAGCGTGCTCGTGTGAGTGATCCCTTGTGTGGCTTTGCCGCCTCCAAAGCGCTCTGCAAAGCGCCCTGCCTCGCAGAACTCGGGAGCTGCAAAACACGTGTACCGGTAAAGGTCGGAATTAGAACACTGGTCGTTTGTTCACCAAGTTGAGTAAAACAAAAGTAAGTGTTAAGGCTTTTCTCGTGGACTTTTTACACGGACAGCCCTTCGAGTCGGGAAACTGGTAAGAGCTGCGTTCAGGGCCGCTTGGCAAGCAGGCACTGAATACTTGGTGAGAAAAATGTGGTGCTGGGGCCGCCGGGTGGAGTGAGACGCGGTCCCTGCCCTCGGGAGGACGGGCAGACCTGGCAGGGAGTCGGGTCGCGGAACCCTGTGGGGGGACCACCAGCCTCGGCTCGAGGGTACAGACGGCAGGCTTCCCGGGGTGAGCAGAGTGCGCTGGGGTCAGTGCTCCGTGGTGGAGGGCTCCCGACAGGGGCGTCCCGGAACCATCTGATGGCACTGGGAGCCAGTAGCTGGGGCTGGCGGGAGGCCGGACCTCCTACCCTCTGGTCACACCTCCCTGCCCTCCCCACACCCGCTTCCCTCACCCCTTCCACTTCCTTCTCTCACCTCCTTCCCTCACCCCTTCCTTCAACTCCTTCCCTCACCCTTCCCTCACCCCCTTCCCTCACCTCCTTCCCTCACCCCCTTCCACTTCCTTCCCTCACCTCCTTTCCTGAGGACTTGGGATGTCTGCTTCCAGGCTCTGACCCTACACTTTAAGATGGAGAATTCAGGTGAATAGCAAGTCTTTTCAGAGAAGAGGGGCTCACGGGCAGCCCGCTCTGGGCCTCCAGCTCAGAGTCCTGCTTCTTAGCCTCTGGGTGTCAATTTTCATGAGCAGACCCCTGCCAATCGCGGGACTGGAATCGGAAGGGGTGTCTGCCCACACACATGTTAAGCGGCAGCCTTGGGATTGGAACCCAGTTGTGACTGCAGGGCCTGGGTTTGCTCAACCTCCGGGTCCACAGTCTTTGCTCTCGCTGGGCACCGTGTGTTCCGAGAAGCGGGCTAGGCTCCGGCAGGGTGCCCCTGTCTGGGGCTCTCCAGGCGGTGCCTGCTGGAGGGCCAGCACTGGCACTCTGGGCACCCCTGTCCACAGCTCTGGCCTCCGCTCCCAGAGCCGCCTCCCCAGTCTGGCCCTCCAGAACCAAGTGGGGGAAAATTGTAGACGATGTCTGTCATCTGCCTCCCATTTGGAATCCGAGGGCTGGTTTAGGGGCTGCACAGTAAGAAGTGCTTTTGTTTTTTTGTTTTTGTTTTAAGAACCAGAGGGCTGAACAGCCTCCTTATTGCATCCACTGCTTTCTTCTTTAGAAATAAAATCTATGAGGGGCGCCCGGGTGGCTCAGTTGGTTAAGCGTCCGACTCTTGGTTTTGGCTCAGGTCACAAACACGCGGTTGGTGAGTTTGAGCCCTGCATCAGGCTCTGTGCTGACAGTTCGGAGCCCGCTTGGGATTCTCTCTCTCTCTCTCTCTCTCTCTCTCTCTCTGCCCCTCCCCCTCTTGATCTCTCTCTCAAAATAAGTAAATAAACTTTAAACATTTTTAAAAAAAGCAAGATATCTATGAATGATCACCAGCAACGTGAGTCCCCAAAGAGGTGCTCAGCCATGCGTCCTGCAGGCCCTGTCCCTGTCCCTGTCTCTGGACCGGGAGCCCCAAACCAGCAGGCTCCAAACCATCAGAGTCTCAGCTCCCTACCCCCATCCAACTTGCTGAGCCAGGATCTGCGTTCTAACAGGACCCCGAGGTGATTTACAGAAGTACCATTCAAGGAAACACCAGATTTGTCTTCTAGTATTCGGCGAACGTTTTAGGATGGTTTCTTTTTTCCTCCCGGTTAAACTGCATCTATTTCCTTGTAACAAGAGTTCGACCAGGACTTCTGCTGAATTTCTTGATTGATACGGAAGGGGAGTGTATCGAGAGCCGGAATGATGACCCTGTGGAAAACGGAGACACATGCAAGAGGATGGACACCCTGGATTCCTCTTCGGCATCAAGGAGCCAGCCCGTGAGTCTAATCTGATCAGGGACTTCTCCGTGGCAGCTGAGCGATGGTGGGGGGAGTTTGGCGTTCTTTTGCTGTGTGCTGCTTCTGGCAGACGGACAGGACTTTTGATCAACAACCCTGGGTCTGATTACAGGGTCTTTAATGGAAGAGACGAAACACACCGGACACGTAACCTGTTCGAGTTGAACAGCGGCCAAACGAAAGATGCTTCCGTGCTGCACACAGACAGTAGGCCTCCCGCAATCAGAAGACAGTGGTGACACTAACACTGATTTAGGGGCAGGAAGCCTGCAGTTAAAATTAAGCTGGAGGGCTGTGGAGCTTTATGTGGAAATGACAGGCAAACCTCTGGTTCCCAGAACAAACATAATACACTATTGTTGCAAGGCCTCTGCAAAGAAAATCCCTTTGTGAGAGGAGAAATGTCGTTGTTAAATTTGCTTGCCCGCCCCTCTTCTGTCCTTTGGTGTCCAAGCGGAATGTCCAGTGCGGTCCACGGGGGAAAGGGGGTTTATTCCCCTTATCACGTATTTATTAAGCCTTAGCCGTGTGTCGAGCTGTGTGGGAAGCATGGGGGACCCAAAAGCAACGTGAGCCAGGGCCCGTATGTCTCCATGCACCAGTCCTGGCTCCGTGGAATCAATGAAACGGGAGGAAATAAACTGGGCCACATTCACAGTGTGGACGTCGCGTCCCCCGGCCGTTCGAGCGAGCCCCGCTCCTGCACCGTCTTGCTTATCCAGGTGCTGAGAACTATTGGTGCCTCCAAGAAGACGTCTTCCCAGCTAGGTGTTTTCCATGCATGCGGTCATTCACTCCAGAGCCTCGTGAGCCCCGCTCCGCGTCCCGCCCACTGCTGCACCAGTGCCAGAGCCCTCCCACCTGCCTGCCTCACCCCTTCCAGCTCGGCCCGCTGGCTCTCCCTAACCGGGCCCGCCACCACGCACCTCTTCTCCCGAAAGCGATCGCCATTCTGACATCTTTCACCGTCCGTTGGGTTTCGCTTGCTTTTGAACTTTGTACAAATGAAATCACCAAATACATAATCTTTGTGTCAAATTTCATTTGCTCAAAGTCAGCTCCGAGAAAGCCCGCCTCCAAGTGCCAGCAGCCCCCGCTTGCATTTCTGCGAAGGGCTTCGCTGTCTGAACACAGCCCCGTTTATTCCTTCTTCGGCCGACGGACGTCCTGTCGGTGGACATTCCTGTTGTTTCCAGATCGGGTTCCTCTGCCCCGGGCTGAACATCTTTGGAGGTTATTTCAGTGTCCGCACACATACATGCATTTATGCTGAGGTTTGCAAGCGATGGGTACAAAGTTTCCAGAGGTTTCCAAAGTACTCATTCCAGTTTATGCTCCCAGTAGCAGTGCGGGAATACTATGTTCCTCACATCCTGTCCTCACCGATGCTTAGCACGGTTCAGGCCATGTTGTCCTTGTGGTTGCTGTTGTTTTCGACATTTTGGTGCGTGTGTAATGGGACCTCATTGTCATTTTCATTTCCGTTTCTGTCTTGGCTGCTATGGTCCAGCCCCTTGGCATGTACCTGGAGCCTCTTTGGATCCCTTCTTTCCTAGGTACGATGCACATTTTTGCCTATATTTATTGCATTGGGTCTTCTGACGCTCCCTCCCACTCGCTGATTTATAGAAGTGGTTTATACATTTACGTCATTAGCCGTGTGACTGCAGATTTCCTCCTCTTCATAGGCTGCCTTCTCAGAGTGTTTTCCACAAGTGTCTTTTGAAGAACAGAATTTTAAAATTTGATGCAGTCTGATTGGTTACGCTTTGCATTTTGTTGAGTGTTTTCTTTCTGTTCTTGTTTAATGAAATATTTGCTTTATTCAAGGTCATGAAACTATTTCTCTTGGTTATTGTCTAGGAGCTTTGCTATAGTACCTTCAACACTGAGGTCTGTGAGCGATCCGGAATGTACTTTGGACTGTGATGTGAGGTAGGGGTCATGGTTCCTGTATTTCTATGTGGGTGCTGAGTTATTCCAGACCAGGTCATGAAAACACCATCACTGCCCGAGAGCGGCACTGTGGGGCCCTCATTGAAAGTGAGGAGACACGTGGATCTTTTTCTGAACTATGTGTTCCACTGGTTTATTTGTCTATCCGTAGGCTGAAATCGTATTGTTTGAATTACTACACTTTCAAAATAAGACTTATGAACTACTAGTTTAAGTGCTAAGGTTATCATCTTCAAGATTGTATTTGTTATCCTTTACCCTTTACACTTTCATACAAGTTTTAGAATCAACGTGTCAAATTACACACAGTATGCACACATGCACATACACACGCCATGGTTGGGATTTGGGGTTGAGGTTGCATTCTATCTATAGAAGATGAAACTGATGAGAATTTACATATTTACAATGTAAAATTTTCCAATCTGGGTCACCTCAGTGGCTCAGTCGGTTAAGCGTCCGACTTTGGGTCAGGTCATGAACTCACAGTTTGTGAGTTCGAGCCCTGCGTTGGGCTCTGTGCTGACAGCTCGGAGCCTGGAGCCTGCTTCGGATTCTATGACTCCCTCTCTCTCTGCCCCTCTCTTGCTCATACTCTGTCTCTCTTAAAAATAAATAAAACATTAAAAATTTTTAAATAAAATAAAATTTTCCAATCCATGAATGTGATATATCTCTCCAATTATCTATCTCTTGAATTTCTGTGAATAACATCTCAAAGATTCCTGTGTACAGAACTTGCACATTTGTGTGAAGTTGATTCCTAAGTATTTGGGGGTCATGATGCTAATATACATGCTTTTATGCTTTTCTTTTGTTTTTTTTTTAAATTTTTTTCCATTTCATATCTATTCTGTTCACTTTCTACTTGTTTATATTAGCAAAATGAAAATACAATTAAGACTAATTTTATACTGACTTTGCATTTTCTTAGTCTGAAGTTAAAACTTAATGTTATATACAGTTTTGTGGTTTTACTTTTCCTTATGGTAGAGGACACTTTGAATTTGTTTCCTTATCCTTAGGGTACTTAACCCTATAGTGACAAACAAAATGCTTAACTACTTGTTGATTTGTTGACTGGTGATGGTTTTTGTAAGGAACTTCATTCAGTCTTTTCTGGTTACTTTACAAATGAGAACTTATTAGGCCACTTCGTTCAATGGTCAGACCATCCCAGCTAAGTCGAAGATGTTAAGTGTAACTAAATCCCGTGGGCTTCTCCATCATTTTGTAAATTACAGCTTCTAAAACAGAAGACTAGCCTTGTCTTAATAAGATATGCACATGTTCTTGGAGATGCTTTTGTACCACATCACATCTTGCTGAAGGTCATTGTGGTTGAATTAATGTAAAATTCAGGATGCATAAAATAAAGAATGCAAATAATTTAGAGACAGTAAGCACAGTGGAAGTTGATTTGCAAATTTTGTTGAAATTTGGTGCAACGGCATTAGCACCTTGTATTTTAAGAGTTAAAAAATAAAGTTTATTGGGCAAAAGTTTCACTCAAACCTATTATTTAATGGAAAAAGCATTGTTAAAATGAAGGCAATTCATACTGCATTTTATTATTCTTTTATATTTTAAATGAACAATGAATGCGGAATATCTGACCTTAGTACATAACGCAAGAGGTTAAAGTAAAAGAAAGAGAAATTCATCTAAAATTAATATTTAAAAGCCACATTAGTTCTCCTTGATCTTACACCAAACATGTATAGGGCCTCCTTCATTAATGCGTTATCTTTAGAAAGTAGTCCGCGTTTGTCGGAATTGAAATAAGATTCATTTAATCAGCTATCGTAGTTCATCTGTTAAATTACAGCACTTTGCTCTCCATTTGTAAAATAATTTTCAAACTAATGAAGTAAGGTCAATTGCATGCAGTTTTATTCCAGCCAAATTGCTGTTAATTGCATCAAAGGCCTTAGTAAGGTCAATAAATGTTGCCTTTTATATCCTCTCTTGAAAATGGCAGAAAATAAACTCCTTTTCTCTGTAATGCATTCAGGTTTGGGGCAACTCATAGCAGTGGAGTATTAGATTTTCATGACCTGATTTGAAAGTGTTCCACTCCTCAGGACTGGTAAGAGGGATTGGAGTTACCAAAGCAGCTTTAGAAAAGACACGTTTATCCCAAGGGCTCCTTGCTACTCATAATAATGGCGGTGTCGTCTCTCAGACAGAGATAGGCTTCTACCAAACAACTCAATAATGGCTGTAGGCTTTGACTTTTTTAAAAAAATTTTTTAACATTTATTTATTTTTTGAGAGAGAGAGAGAGAGCGTGAGTAGGGAGGGGCAGAGAGAAAGGGAGACACAGAATCTGAAGCAGGCTCCAGGCTCTGAGCTTGTCATCACAGAGCCTGATGCGGGGCTCGAACCCACGAACCTCAAGATCATGACCTGTGCTGAAGTTGGACACTTAACCTACTGAGCCACCAGGCACCCAAGCTTTGACATTTTTAGTTAATGGTAATCAGTCTGGACCTCGATACCCCTTCTCCCTTAACTTTGTTTTCTACAAACAGTGAGTGTTAGCAGATCAGCTCAACTCTGTTGATAGTATTAAGTGTACAGCCTGGCTGAGTCAGTGGCTCCCGCATCCTGGGCCAGCGTAACGAAGGGCAAAGTACCCCATGGGCAGTCAGGATCTTGCAGCGCCTCGTGGATTCTGCGGACCTGGCACAGTTCTTAGGACTCGATCAAATTTTCAGTGACCTTTATCCTTGAATGTGCCTATCTGTCTCACCATCTCAGTTTGTAAACTGTTAATGCCGTGTGTGTGCACCTGTGTGTGTGCACTTGAATATTGCTTTGCTAGGAGCCCTACCTGACCAGGATCACTGCTGTGCCCTCCTCCTCCTCCCCCAACCCTAGGACCCTCTACCCTCCTCACTGCCTTGGACACTGAGTCTGCCGTCCACTCTCTCCCCTCACTAGCCCCCAAATCCTAGAGGGCTGGCCTTGTCTTTCTCTGCACCTTTGTTCCACTGAATTATTCCAGGCACCTTGCACAGCACCTGGCATAGGAAGTCTTCTGGACTATTTCTTTTTTAAATCTTTTTTTTTTTTTTTAAATCTTTATTCATTTTTGAGTGAGAGAGAGGCAGAGCATGAGCAGGAGAGGAACAGAGAGAGAAGGAGACACAGAATCCGAAGCAGGCTCCGGGCTTTGAGCTGTCACCACAGAGCCTGACACGGGGCTCGAACCAACAAATTGCGAGATCGTGAACTGAGCCGAAGTTGGACGCTCAAACCGACTGAGCCACCCAGGCGCCCCTGGACTATTTCTTGAGAGAATGAATGAATTTATGAATAAATAAATACATGAAGTGCTAATATATAGGTAAGAACAGAACTCTGTGGGATAAAGTATGTCAGGCGCGTCCCCAAACCCAGGGGATTCTAGAAGGTAGGCTGGGATAAATTCAAAGAAACTTCGCTAAGAATGGTGGTGGCAAATAATTGTTATACACTCAGAATCATACATAGTACAAATTATACCTTTTCCTGCATGGCATTAATTACCAAGGACATTCATTACCTGCACGTTTGTACCTCGCAATCTCACAACCATGGAATATTTCTGGAAATCAACAAAATGTTTTCATACACAGACCCTACTACTCGGGTTATTGATCATATTCATGGCAGGTAACATTTAGTGAGCACCTGTTTTTAGAAACGGTTTTACAGAAGGCTAAGCCCAGAGATAATAACGAGTAGCTGGTAAGTGGTGGAGCCCGGATCTGACCCCAGGAAATCCAGCCCCGGAGCCTATATTCCCAACTGTGACAAATGAGTACATCCAGTGCAACTCAGATAAATAGGCACTGTGGTTAAACCTAGAACGTCCCAAAGCTGCCGGAAGGTGCAGAGAAGACGTAAGCATCTTCCTTGGGCAGGAGGAAATGATGTGACAACTGCTTACAGAAGGGCTGTGTGCAGGGGGCAATGGTTTTCTGAATGTGGCTTGGCTTCAAGGTGTAGGATGAAGACCTCAGACACTTTCTGGTTCATTGTACTTGGCCAGTAATGGTCCTGTCTTTCCTGTGTCTTTGAGAATTGAAACTGGCATGGATCTGCTTGGAGCTGCCATTTAGAAGTTGGAACAGTGGAATATGTTCACTTTACTTATTTTTGAAATATTACCTGGGTGCCCCGGATAACACTGTGCATAGGGAGCTTTCCCGGGGCTCTTATCCATGGGATTCCTGGGGACGTGGGGCCCTCTCCAGACCCCAAGTTCCCAGCCCTCTTCATGTCTCAAGTTGCTGCACTTTGATCCAGAATCTTCCATGACTTCCCTTAGTTTCTTCTTTTTACAGCACCAAATTCAGGCCCAGGCATAGTCCTATTTCTGAGTCCAACCCGTTCCAAACCGGGACAAGATGATCTTTTAGAAATGGATTCATGAGAAGGGAGAACCAATCTAGGATGGCCTGAATAGAAAAGGTCACACGATGTATGAAGACCTCTGAAAACACATCGGTTTGGTGTTTTCCACTCAGTCTTTACATGACACGCCAGGCGGTGCAGCTCTATATTAAGAAGCTGAAAGCATCGTAGACGATGCTTGCCTTGTTTCAAATTAGCCGGCAGAACAGTGAGTCGTTGTCTAAGTGACCAGCGTGGTGATTGATGACTGTATTCCCGAAAAATTTAATTATATGACATAAACAAGTAGAATGAGTAGGAGGCTTGAAAATCACAGTAAGGAAACAAGGGAGCAGTATAACTATTTTCAGCCCTGCCGGGCATTCATCACTGATGGCCTGGGCTGGATCAGCCTTCTGTTGTTCATGGTAGTTTTCCTGTGCATGAGAGAAGAGTCCGTACGTATGAGACACTGGACTCCATGGGCCAGTGGCTTACTGAGAACATTTGGTTGTGTCTCTTGTACAGAGTTATCTGCCGGGATGCCAGTTGCCATCGCAGGATCTAATACTTATGTATGTATGTATGTATTTAGGTTTATTTTTGAGAGAGAGAGAGAGAGAGAGAGAGAGCGCGCGCACATGCATGTGCGTGCGGGGGAGGGGCAGAGAGAGAATCTCAAGCAGGCTCCATGGAGCCTGCTCAGTGCAGAGCCAATTGAGTGGGACTTGAGCCCACAACCCTGGGATCAACACCTGAGCCAAAATCAAGAGTCGAATGCTTAACCGACCAAAGTGCCCCAGGATCTAATTTTTATTTTTGATAATGATAACCAGCAAAGTAATAGTGCTGCGTCCCTACAGACAGCAAAGGAAGTGTGTTTGTTTCTTGTTCCTGGAATGGCTGGATCACAAGGTCAGGGTGAGGTGCAAGGACTTTGTGGGTTTCGTGCTGCCTGGCTTTGTGAGCTCGTTATGAAACCTGTCGAGTCGTGTGGCTTTGCCTGCATTATAACATGCGCACAGGATGCATATCAAAATCAACAAGGTAAAATTCACCAAGGAAAAATGCCATCTTTCAGGTAGATTTAAAAAAAGGAAACCACTCGCAAAACACCCAAGCAGAGAGACCTAGAGAGTCTGTGCTCACAAAACCAGTAGGAAGACCTGGGGTCTTAGCTGACCTCATGCACCAAATGGGTCAGTCTTGAGACACAACCGCAGACGATGCAACAAATACCCGGTTTTGCTTCATTGCCACAAATTAATTAATATTAATTAATTACTCTTTCCTCAATTAGTTATTAAATTTCTGCTTACTTATCGACCATTATGTGGGGGGTTCTTGGACGTCCGCTTGCCTGCTTAACTGATAAGGAAACTGAATAAAAGGGGGGCCGGGTAGATTGCCCCGTTATAGAAGGTGCCAGTTGCAGAGTCAGATTTTTGAACCCACTCAGTTCTCTAGGGCTCCTGCCCTTTGTGCCATGGTTTCCTGCCTTGCTGCATTCTACACTGATTATCCCCCATCTGGAATACATTTGGTGGGGAGCCATGGTAATCTGGAAGCCATTGGGTCCATGGGAGCAGAGTCCTTGGTCTGTGATCAGTGGGGAGCAGCTGAAGGATAAAGAGAAGAGTCACAGTAGGGGCACCTGGGGGGCTCGGTCACTTGAACATCTGATGTCGGCTCAGGTCATGATCTTGCGGTTCGTGAGTTCAAGCCCCATGTCGGGCTCTGTGCTGACAGCTCCGAGCCTGGAGCTGCTTCGGATTCTGTGTCTCTCTCTCTGTGCCCCTGCACTCACTCTCTGTCTCTCAAAAATGAATAAACATTAAATTTTTTTTTAAAGGAGAGGAGTCACGGGAGGCGATGTGACAGGTTTTCAGAAGTGTGCAAACTCAGCATTACCCTTGCTTGGTCCTTTGGGAAGAGCTGATGCCAACAGCCAGTCCCCGGTTGGCATCAGTCTGAGAGCAGCGGGTTACACAGACCTCGAAACAGTGTCTGAGGTTCAGTTTGGGAAGAAGCCAGACAGCACCTCTAAGGACCCCGAGGATGGTGTTCCTGGACTGGGACTTGGGCCGGGTGAATGCGGGAGTGATTTCCAAATTATTTGGTGTTTGTTGCAAAGAAGATACTACAGCGTCCCTCCTTGCAGAAGGGAGGGACAGGTGTGCCCCGAGCTGGCCTCACTCTCCCCCTGCGCCAGAACTTACTCTGGTGAGACAGCTGGTCAGAGGCACCACAGATGGATACACACAGCGTGACCCACTAACCGACACCACGAGCATCAGCTGGAACTTGTTTGAAGTGCAGATCAGAGCCCAGGCCCCCAGCCCCGAGCACCAGTCAGTGCTGCATATTTGCAGGAGGTGCGGGATGGGTCACGTGTACCTGAAGTTCAGGGGGGGGGGGGGCCCGATCCAAGGCTGTGGTCATCAATCCGGCTGCACATTAGAATCACTGGGGAGCTGTCAGAAGACCGAGGCCAGAGTCCTTCCTCCTTCACATTGTGCCGGGGGGAGCCCTATGCAGCAGCGGTTTTCTGGGCTCTCCGGGTGGCTCTGACGTGCAGCCAGGGTTGAGAAGCTGACCAGGGTAACCAGACCTCTTGAGGCTGTGAACTGATTCTCTGGGACCCGTGTAGCCTTTTGAACATGTTTTAGATTAAGAAGAAATGTGCTTGTTATGAAACTACTCAATATTAAGTGGGAGCCATGGGTTCCTAGATCAGGGCTGAAGGAAATGGCTGTGTGACTGAACCCTTTACTTATAAAGAGATACAAAAATGAATGTTGGGACTGCGGGAGCCTCCAAGTTGAGGACCTCGGATCCTCTGAATGGTAGGCTTGCAAGTCTTGAGGGAGAGGAAGGGAGAGCAGAGCAGTCCTTGTCTGTGCCCCCACTAGACTGATCGTTTCCCATACGAGCATGTGCCTGTCACCTGTAGTCTGTATATTGGTTTGCTTATTTGTTTTTTATTTTGAAAAAAAAAACTGTCTATTTTTTAAAACTGCATGTTAGTTGGGGCCCCTGGGCGACTCAGTCATTTGAGCGTCCAACTTTGGTTCAGGTCGGTTCATGATCTCGTGGTTTGTAGATTTTAACCCTGCGTTGGGCTTTGTGCTGACAGCTCAGAGCCTGGAGCCTGCTTTGGGTTCTGTGTCTCCCTCTCTCTCTGCCCCTCCCCCGCTCTCTTTCTCGCTCTCAAAAATAAATAAAACATTAAAAAAAATTTTTTAATGGAACTGCATGTTAGCTAAATTTAGTAAATGCCTTCGTTTTAACTTTTGAGCATCTTTCTTTAGCTAACGTGTTCTTGCCATTGAGTTCCTACAAATTATTATATCATATTTAGTCTGTTTATGACCTGTTTTAAGTTGTAGCTATCTTGTACCTTCCTGGAACCATTTTTATCTGTCTGATTTTAATATTTTTAAACGTGGTTTTAATTTTGTGGTTATGTACCTGTATTTGTGTGTGTGTGTGTGTGTTTAATTTTGAGAGAGAGCGCTCGCAAGCACGTGAGCACGGATGGGGGGCACAGAGGGAGAGGAAGAATCCCAAGCAGGCTCCGCACCCAGCAAGGAGCCTGACACGGGGCTCGATCCCAGCACCCTGGGATCGTGACCTGAGCCAAAATCAAGAGTCAGACACTCAACCGACTGAGCCACCCAGGCGCCCTGGTCATGCACTTGTTTTAAGAACACAACTCCGCTTTAACAGCTGGTGAGCAGGCAGCGGGGAGTTGGAGCTGAAGGGGGTTGCAGCTGTATCTCCCGAGCCCTTCGTCCGGGAAATGAGTGATCGCTGGACTCCCCTGCACACCGAGCCCTGCTTCAGAGTCACTCTCCCGCCTTGAAGACGTATCACTAAGTATCAATATAACCCAAAACACAGATAATCAGATGAATCCTAGGTCTACACTTTTAGCAAAGTTGATGGTCTTAAACCTGAAGAAAACTAAGCGATCCGGAGCGTAATAAGAGGTTCAGCCCTACTCACGTTGCTCTCGCTCCCATGGGCACCCTCAGCCTCTCGCTGCCCATCTTCTAGGGACAGGTGCACACCTGCAGAGACACACTCAGGGCGCCGGACACACTTCTGGGGAAACAGTGGCATAGCCCATCTCCCGGACACTGACCGCCAGCCCCCTGTCCCGAATTACCCAGCTTATTTATGAGCGCAAGAGGAACCAGATCTGAAATTCGTGGTCCATACCCCGTAAAACGGCTGCACGCTCACCGGGCCGTGCCAGCGCACCCGGGAAAAGCAGGGTGTGGGTGGGGTGCCCTCTCCGGAGCTCCCGCCCCCTCCCCCGAGCTTGGTCACAGTGGAAGGTCAGCCGCGTTTCCCCCCTTCTGACAGGAATGAAAGTGCTCACAGAACAAGCTCCTTTCTGTTACATCTTCACCCCAGCGTGCTGTCCTCACTCAGAGGCCACTCACCGGGTCTCCCTGCACGATCCCTGCACAAGGCCAGAAACAGGAGCGTTCTGTCAACGAATTCCACTGGCTTTGCACCACCAAGTATCTGGTTCGACTGGACTAAATTAGTGGCCCGTTGCTTTGGCACAGCTCGAGGCTGAGAGAAAGCTTAACTCACCATTGTTTCAGGAAGCTGATTAATTCAGGGATTAGTTACGCCCCAGACTCCTGTCGAACCACATGGAATTAAGGGGCACGCCCGATGCCAGAGCATGACTGGACTTTGCCAAGCCACACGGGCTCTCCCAAAAGGAAAACAGGAACAAAGCAAACATAAACTATAGTACCTGCACCGATTTGAAGGAACAGAACCGTGACACACAGGTCTAACGGAGCATGTAAAATTCGTAGGGCAAGGAATGATCCGCACACACCTTTGGTCAAAGCTAAGAAACAAAGGACCCCGGAGAGACCACTGTATTGTGTCATACTTTCTGGGGAGGGAGAGATCACCTTTCATGGGCAACGAGATCTAGTAAAATGAGAACCTGTTACTATGGGGTTCGACTCAAATTGGAGCAGGGCGTGGCCCATTTATGCTTGGAGTTCACCGATGGAGCCGAAGTCACAGCTCGGATTCCCTAATTGCTATGCCAGCCTGACAGCCCTCATTCACTGCCCCTCTCAGAAGTGGGGGAGGATGGCTTTTCTCTGTCTCCTGGGGTGAGTGTGCATCCTGCTGTGTTCCTGGCCGAGTTCATAGACCCTCATTCAGCACCCGGGGCTGCTGTCTTGTCCTGAGCTCATCAAGAGCCTGGCTCTGAGCAAAACGGAAGTGTCAGCATCTCTGGGGAGGAGTGTGTCCTCCCAGAGGGCCACGCGGACCCTGTGTGCCTGACCGTGAATCAGGAAGAGACAGACAGTGCAAGGAGGTAGCAGCTGTGGCAAACGTACCAGAACTGGAGGATGCTGGGGAAGAGTCTCCTCTCCTGTCACCTCCCTGATGGGAGGAGTCATTCCCCAGTCCCAGGCTGACTCTGCGCCTTCGCGTTTCTGTTGCAATATATTCCATCTGGTGGCAGAGGATGGCCGTTGACAGGGTGGTGGTTCTCAACTTTGGATGCACAGTAAAATTATGGAGGGAGCTTTTGAAAATGCAGGTGCCGGTTCCCATCCACGGGGACCCTTATTTGATTGGTCTGGGGCAGGGTTCGTGCACTGGTGACTTAACAGCACCTCCGGATGATTCTAATGTGCAACCCAGGTGCAGGCGGTGCCTTGGGTGGATGATCTCATCAGGATCTTTTAGATCAGCAGGTTTCTTGAACGTCAGGTGGAGGAACCGGCTGGGTGGAACCTACTAAAATAGTTAAAAGATGGGAAAAAGAAAGTCAGAAGCACGAAAGACGGACGTGAGCCCCTCGTCACCACGGTACTCAGTTTCGGCAAAGTCGTAATATAATTTATTCCCTGCGAAGCCTTCAAGGTGTCTCAGAATTGTCTTCCGGAGCAGAGTCACATGATGAGATGGGCAGGTTCATTTACAAAGAGTTTGAATGTGCAGGGAAAGCTCTCTGATTTTATTATCTTGCCTGAGCTCCTCTTCTGTGTGATGGAAGGTTGTGCGTTACCAGCACGTGTCCTGTCACAAGAGACCCTTCTTTCCTAGGTGAGCACAGGACACCTCCAGGGATGAGGTTTCCCGAGGTCCGTGGAAACAATCGAGAGCCAAGAACTGACATAATCAATAACCGTTTTTGCACAGTGGAGCCGATCAGTGGTTTCCCAGGGTTACTGGCAAGGTGACAGGCAGTGACACGTGTAGATGGAGACCTGGATGGCTCCTCCCTGAAAGGGGGGCTGGCCTCAGCCACCGGCTCCATGGTTGTTCAGTCTCACTGACGCTGAGCCACGTCATGATAAGAAGGAAAATTAGTTGTGTCCATACATAGCGTGTGTAATTTTGGACTGCGTCCTTTACCAACGTGGAGAAATCCTTTTTATTTTAAGTCTCCTAGTCGGGCTTTCTCAGATGACTCTGACAAATGATTTCTGCCTTCACATTCCTGGCATTTCTAATTGGATTGCCCCTGACAATTTGAAAAGCATGAATTGGTAAAAATACCAAGGGTTGTTGCATGCTTCTTAAATACTAATTTCCTTTGGAATCTAAAAGCCACAAGCGTGGAGTGCCTGCGTGGCTCACTAGGTTAAGTGTCCGACTTGGGCTCAGGTCACAATCTCACAGCTCGTGGGTTTGAGCCCCGCGTCGGGCTCTCTGCCGACAGCTCCGAGCCTGGAGCTGCTTCAGATTCTGTGTCTCCCTCTCTCTCTGCCCCTCCCCTGCTCACACTCTGTCTGTCTGTCTGTCTGTCTGTCTCTCTCCCTCAAAAATAAATAAACATTAAAAACAATTTAGAAGCTACAAGTCTGTTTTTTTACTTGCACTTTTGTTTTCTTGACCTCCCCCCTCCAATTACTGCTAGAATTCCATCCAAAAGGAAGTTGGAGGAGTGCACTGAGTAGAAGAGGGAAAAATCGAAATGAGCCGAGTACATAGGAGTACGAGTAGATACTGTCTCCTGAAACCTTGATTCTGATTGTGCAAGTATGTGGTTAGGTTGTCCTGCAAAGTTTATTTTATATTGTGGAACATGAGTGGCAATTTGAAAGCTTTTGGATAGTGATGTTGGTGAACATAATCCCACCGCCCACACCGCAAGCGTGTGGTCAGTAGGTGCTCGCGTATTCTCTGGTAAAGACAGGAGTTGGGAGGAACAAAGAGCTGCCTGATTTGCTCGTCTCACTCAGTGCCGAGCAGCTAGGCAGTGGTTCTCAAAGTGTGGTCCCCGGCCCACAGTGGCACTATTGTTGGGAACTGGTTCGAAAAGCAGATTCCCAGGGGTCCTGTCCCAAATCCACTGAATTAGAAACTCTGGGTGTGAGGCTCAGCAAACCGTGTTCTAACAAGTCGTCCAGGTGGCTCTTTTCTGATACATGGCTGCGGCGGGGACATCTGGCTGGCCAGGTATGCAGAGGGTCGTTAACCCCGTACCGAAGACCCGTATCTGCAGCATCAGTGCCAGCGTGGTTGTAGTGTGCGAATTAATCCACTGGCGGAGTGTTTGGGGTTCTCCTTCTTTTCACTTTTGGAGCTAGAATTTGTCATCGGTTTTGTGTCAACCATGATTTGAATCAGCCCTCGACAACACGTGGAGTTTATGAACCACTGGGGTAGCCCTGTCCTCCCACATCCAAGGCGGCCTTGGATAGGAGTACAGGATGGTCTCATGCTTGTCACACCAGCCCAGGGAGATAATTGGGTTTCTCTGCCCAGTCTCAGGCTGGGTCAGATTTTGTGACAAGATAGAGCCAGCAGTAGACTCTTGAGTGGTTGACTAATGACATTCAGGTTCTTGGCTGAATTCAAACCCGTTGTCCATCTAAATGTGTCCTCTGTCTCGTTCCCATGTCCCTCGTGTCTTTCGAAAACTGTTAGTTCAGCAACTTGAGCTGATTAATTAAAATTGGGGGATGGCCCACAAAAAAGCACTTCACCCTTTGAACATGACTCACTGAGAGCCCTTCTCTCTCTTTCTGGGAGTATGAGGTGTAAATCCTTCCCAACGCTCTCACTTCAGAACCGGCTAAAATACTTGCAGAATTGTCCTGGCAGGGTTTCATCTACGCTTCATGTCAGTAGGCGCACTCCAGCGGGAACTGTTGCGGAAGAAATTGAGTGAAGAAGCCCGATGACTTCAACACAACCAGTACCTCATCCCACCAAGTGCTGAGGAACCTTTCAAACCCGAATGATGAAGCAGCTTGCGTGCGCTTGCCTGAGTGTGCTTTCGCTCTCCTGAAGCACTTGCGGAATTCTCTGCTTGTCTGAGTCACAGTGCCGCTCCTGATTCGCGACAGATTTCAGCTGTCTGCCCAAAAAAAAAAAAAAAAAAAAAATCCCCTTCCAACTTTGCGTGAAAGGCTGAAAGGAAGACAGATCACCTCGTGCCGGTGTGGGACGGTAATCCTCCTGCCCCTTCTCCGAACGAGGCTCAAGCTTCTGAAGAGAAGGTGGGAAACGCTGAGTATTTTCTGGCGCTCACCTGTGCTGGGCGAGGTACAGGCTTGGGCCTGGGTCCAGGTGTCCTGACTGGCGGGCCTGTGGACATTGGACGCCAGGCAGACAGATTCCCTCCAGGGGTTTGGGAGAAGGGGGCCAGGGAGTGGGGAGCAGGGACAGATTGCTTGTCCGGGTATAGGAGGAGACAGCCAGTGTACCCCCGGGCAAATACCCATGCCATGTGACTTCGGAGGCGCTAGAAGAACAAAGGAGCCAGAAAAGAATCTGCAAAATCAAGACCTCTCCCACCGCCCGGCTGAGATGCTACGGTTCCTCCTTTGCTGTACAATGTGGTGCTTCAGGGAGAATGCACCTACGCGCCCGAAGCCGGGGGCTCTGGGTGCTCCCGGTAGGGCCGCCAGTGTGGATGAGGTCATCAGGCCCTTTTCCTGAATCCAGGCTCTGAGCGGACATGGTGTAGGGAGGGGAGGAGAGGGCGGGACGATGAACACACTCCCAAGTGATGTGGGAGGCCTCGGCCAAGATGAGAACACCACCCAGGGGCTCGCGAGGGCTGCACAGAGAAGTTGGGGTGAGCCAGAATCAAAGTCACCTGAGATGTGCCTGGGGCCAGCCCACGCCAAGGCTGCTGTTTCCTTTTATGTCCCCGGATCCTGCTCGCCGGGCAGAAATCATTTCAAGCGTCCTGGACTTTGAAGGCCGGCACTGCCCAGTCATGGCCGCGTGTGAAAGCATAATGCACAGAGCAACGGGGGGCGGGGGGGGGGGGGACACCTTCCTCTGAGGATTTTAAAGGGACTGAGGCTGCCTTAGGAGCAGCGAGAGTATCGTAGAGCAATGCTCGCCAAAAGGCAAGGCAGGCACCCGCTCCCTTGGCCAGCACTCCCTGCTCCCCACCACGGGCCACACGTCAGCCGTGCCCCACCGCACGGCACTGAAAACATCGGGCTCGTAATGTATGGTGGTGCTTATACGCCGTTTGTCCAGCCTGTTCCCCTTCCCCTGCCTGGAGGCAGAGACGGCGTTGACCCTGTTGATTTACCTCTTGGGACGTTGAGCCAAGAGGCTACGGATGGCCACGGATGCTTTTTAATTCATTACTTCCGGAGGAAGAAAAAGGAGATGCCATCAGTGCATTAGATGAAGTGATCAAAATGTAACTTACAAACAGACGCTGAAGGAAATGGCTAAATCTAGAAAGGGAGCGATTGTAGGGGGAGTAGAAAGGCTCCGATAGGTGATGGTTTGCCAGTACTGGGTCTGTTACTTGGAAGTGTTTCTAGATGACCACGTGGCAATGGAAGTCAGGCACAAGCGAGGCCAGGCCACCACCGGGGGACGCACCATTCCAAGACGTGTCCCGTATGTGGTGACGGCCCGTGCTCCTGGCAGAAGTCAGATTTGGCTGGACTCACGTGGAACGCCCTTCCCACCTCTGCTCTGATCACCCCCAGGAAAGCCTCCTGGCCCCACCGTGCACGGCCTCGTTTCCCTCTCCCTGCATCCTGTCACCTTTACATACTCCAGGGATGGGCACAAAATGACTTCCATGGGACTGATGACGTTAAGGACAGGATAAGCTGTGCACCTACAGGGAGGAGGCTGAGGAAACGGGGATCCAGAACCGAAGGGCCCATTGTCTATGCTCCTCCCCTTGATGATTCTCTTCAGGGGCCAGCCCTGGAGAAAACTTAAAACGAACTCTTTATTTTGACTTCCTTGTTTTCATTTTATTGATAATTACTGGTGTAGATCCCCATTTCTTCATACAAAGGCTATCACATTGGCTTTGTGAGGCTGTTTTAAGGACGTGGCATGTGTGGGCATCTGGGCTCAGACAGTTAAGCATCCGACTCTTGCTTTTCGACTCAGGTCATGATCTCACGGCTTGTGAGTTCGAGCCCCACATTGGGTTCCGTGCTGACAGTGCAGAGCCTGCTTGGGATTCTCTCTCTCTCCCTCTCTCTCTCTCTGATTCTCCCCTAGTGGCACTCTCTCTCTCTCTCTCTCTCTCTCTCTCTCTCCCTCCCTCCCTCCCTCCCTCCCTCCCTCCCCTCCCCTCCCTCCCTCCCTCCCTCTCTCTGCACCTCCCCTATGCTCATGCTCTATCTCTCCAAAATAAATAATAAATTAAAAATAAATAAAGGACATAGCTCGTGATGAGCACCTTGTCAACGGCTCCTCGTTGGCAAGGGGTGCTGTTTGTGCTGAATGTGGGGCTCTGTGAAGCCTGCAGGTAGATCATAAGTGTGTTCAACAGTGTTTTGGTATCTGCTGGTTTTTTGTTTTAATTTATTGTGATATATTTCCCAAGTCCTCTTTCAGGCCAGCTGTGATGAACATTTTGGGGAAGCAATTCCTGTGATAAACCAGAAGCAATATTAAATATATGAGGACTCTTTCTCAAGGTCAACACGTGTTTTACTTGTAATATTCAAAAGAATGTGTGGTGATAAAACATAGATAATATAAAATCTACCACTCTGACCACGCTTAAGTGCACGGTTCAGCGGCATTGAGGACATTCTTGTTGTGCCCCCATCACCGCCATCATCTCCAGAACTTTCCATCTTCCCTAACTGAAACTCTGCCCCTGTGACACACTAGTCCCCGCACCCCCCCCCCCCAGCCCCTGGCTCCCACCCTTCTACTTTCTGTGTCTGTGAATTTGAGTGCCCTGGGTGCTTCATGGAAGTGAAATCTCACAGCATTCACCCTTTTGTGACTGGCTTATCTCACTCAGTATTAAGTCCTCAACGTTCATCCATGTCCCATGTATCAGAATTTCTTTCCTTTTGAAGTCTGTGCAAGCTGATGTTTAAAAAAAATTTTTTTGATGTTTATTTGTTTTTGAGAGACAGAGACAGAGTGTAAGCTGTGAAGGGGCAGAGAGAGAGGGAGACAGAATCTGAAGCAGGCTCCAGGCTCCGGGCTGTCAGCACAGAACCCCACGGGGGGCTCAAACCCACAAACTGCAAGCTCACGACCTGAGCCGAAGTCATATACTTAACTGACTGAGCCCCCCAGGTGCCCCTGTATGTGCTGATGTTTTAACTGAGTGACTTATAAACAAAATTCCTGGAAACTGGCCTATTTTCATGCAGGACATTCTCCGTGCTTCCAGAAATAGGACTATATCTGTCACGGTCCTAATGGGGGCACTTGAAGAAACCACAGGTTTGGGAGTCAGAGAGACTGTAGTTGGAACCCCAGCCCCACAGCTACCAGCTACATGACTTTGAAGAAGTTATTTTACATCTGTAGTCTCATGTGTATAAGACTAGGGTAGTAATATGCACCTTATCATGTTGTTAAGTGGACCCCATGAGCTAAGGTTCACAGAGCCCTGAGCGGGCAGGTGGGGGAGGTTGGCTTGCTAAGGACTGGCTCTCCTTGTGATGTGCTGGCACCATTGCCAGTCTTGCTCCTGAGTCATTTGAGACAGAAGAGTGTCTTCTCTATAACGCCTCCTGTGGCAGTTGCCATATGAAGACATTCGCATATACAGACCACACGGGAGCTCTCCAATCCATGCTCTGAATAGGGTTAACCTGTCTCCCTCCTGCACATTTGGAGAGAAGGGGCCAACATTATAGTTTTCATTAATTCTTTCAGTAAACATTTTTCAAGGACTTACTACGTGCTGGAGACCTTGAATGTCCTGGGGGGCACAGCAGTGAACAGCACAGACCTGGCCCTACGTGAAGGGAGGAGGCAGATACGCTCGCAAAAAATAAGCCTATTTTCTGGGAGCGGTGGCGGGGTGCTCGGAAGAAGACAAGAGCAGAATAGCAGAACTGAGAGGAAGAAAGGGAGCAAGCAGATGGATGGGTGTCCCGGGGACACTACTGCAGGAGGTGATGTCTGAGCAGAGATTGGTGTGAAGGGGGGGGGGGGGGGCAAATCATGAAAAGTGCAGGGAAGTGTTCTGAGTAGAGGTGGGAGCAGTTCCAGAAGCCCCTGTGAGCTGGGCACAGCCCAAGGGCAGGAGACAGACCACACGGTCATGGATGACTGAGCACAGGGCAGGGTGTAGGGAATAAATCGTCGGGCAGGACGGAGGAAGGCTGTAGGTGCCACCAGTTAATATCAGTCGGCCCTTATTCACTACACTTTTAGTATCGGCCTTGTTGTGGACTGAATGTTTGTGTCCCCCCAAGAGTCCTGCTGGAGCTCTAACCCCCAGTGTGACAGTGTTGGGCACTGGCCCATTGGGAGGTGATTAGTGTTAGATGAGGTCTTGAAGATGGGGCTTCACGATGGGATTAGTGTCCTTGCAAGGAGAGGAAGAGAGACCAGAGTTCTCTCTTTCTCTCTCTAGGAGCCATCTGCAAGCCAAGAAGAGACCCCTTACCAGGAACCTGATCTGTCAGAGCCTTGACTGTGGGCTTCCCACCCTCCAGACTGGGAGAAGTAACTGTTGGCTAAGCCCCAGTCTGGGGTATTTGTTTATGGCAGCCTGAGATGACAGAGACAAGTCTGTTGTCCCTGAGTGATGTGGATCACTTCCTAAGGCATACATCTTTTCCCATGACTCCTACCGACTTCGTAAACAAACACCTGCCTTTCAGTAAATGAGTGCCACACTAGAATGAGGGGGTCCAACACCCTCCCTACCCGTGGACAGGTACGTTTGCCTGCCTGCTCACCTTGAAGAGTCTGGCCGGGTCAGCCCAGGTGTGCGTGGCCCATTCCTAGCCCCGACCGGAGCTGCCTCAGAAGCCATGTGCATCTACACTCAACCATCCAGTACGTGTTGGACGGCTTTTTTGCTCATATGGTGCTTTTGGGAATCTGCCAGCATCAGGCAGTTTGCTGGACATGTGGAGATTGCGATGTGCGGTGAAAGGCTGGTGGGCCGTGGCCTTGAGCAGACGGCAGTCATGACTGGTGCCAACATGTGACCAGCTGTAGCCATGCTGGAAGGCTGAGGCTGCTGCCGTTGGTTCTCTACTTTGTCCCTACTCATGAAATTGTTCTGGTGGGAAATAAATATATGGGGCGGCACCAGCACATGAAATATCGGACTGTCATTAAACAGTTTCACCACCCCTGTATTTGACAAGTATTTTTAATATTTAGAAATACATAATCTCTCATTAATCATCACGTGGTTAACAGTGAGATGGGCTCTTCTTCCTAGTGGATCAACATAATGGGATAGAACATTATGGACTAAACATTACGGGACTTGAAATTTGGCAATTCTGCTAAAAGCACACGTCACGATGCCCGTGAATATGTGAAGCATGTAAGAAATACACTTGTGTCCTACAGAGGAAACTTCAGTTCAGCTCTCCGTGCATCCAATGACCTCTTGTGGTTAATTGACGTGCAATCGGTAGTTTCAGGTATCCACTCGGTGGCCCCGCGCTGGAGCTGGTCTGCCTGCCCACCGGCCCATAACACTAATCTCTCTGGTTAATAACTTGCAGTATGGGCCTCATTAATTCCGAGAACTTATCCCCATACAGTAGGCTTTAATCCTCTGTATTAGTATGTTGTAATTTGTCTCCTAACTGGGCATTTTCTCCTCTTTATTGCGTGGTGCATTTGGAATAGTGTTGTTTTCCAGCATTTTGCTTTTTGAGCAAGTCCATACTTCTATATTCCTCACCGTGGGAGGGACTCCTCAATTGTTTTGGGAGTCCTACTCTATCTTATGTTGAACGCTTTTGGGGACAGAATAGTCAGATTAATAATAGTATTTGTAATCATCATCAAAACAAAACAGCTAATAGTTACCGAATGTGCGTTATGTGCTAAGAATTATAAGCTGTTTCATTACATTAACTGACAGTTCTCACAAGAATCCCATGAGGTAGGTATTCTTACCCACATTTTGCATATGTAGAACCACCAAAGTGATTCTGTTTCATTGATTTAGTGACGGAGCTGGGACCACAGTCCAACCAGGTGATCCATACAACTCCTAGAACTTACGTTGAAATGAACTCACTTGTAGACCAGGCCACCTGAGCCGTCTGGGCACCTGCATTGCATTGCCAGGTGAGCGAGACCAGCTTTGACCCCAAATCCACCCCATCATTGGCTGTTACAGAAAGGAGGACTTCATCTTACTTCTAGATCGGGAACTTCAGAACTGTACCTTCAGGCTATAATGGAAGTGTCTCTTAATTTTAAATAACTTCTTCTTTGGATATGGAAATATGGAATGGTGAGGTCTTTTTGAGGGTTGATGCTAAGTCTTCTTTCCTCTGTTAACCCCCGGAGTCAGCCGGGGTTAACCCGGGATGAAGCCAAAAATATTTTTGAACGAATGCTAGCCATTTTTTCAGAGCTACAAAATTTTATACATCATTTTCTACCTATTGCTAGACATTTTCTCTCTCTATGTTTTTATTCAGTGTGTGAAAGCAGCAAAGCAGAATAAATTGTTGTATCATTTTGGAAGGAGAAGTAAAGAAATTGGAGGTCGTTTTATAAAAAATAGATGTACCATCCAGCTGCCATCAAAAAAATAATAGATGCATTTCAGGCCCCCTTGAAAAATACGTTGATGTGACAACCTGCCTGCAAGAGCTGACCCCATTGGAGGTCACAGAGACCCCCGAAATGAAGAGCTGACCCCATCAGAGGTCACGGAGAACCCCGGAATGAAGAGTTGCCTGGGTTGCAACAGTAAATTTTTAGATCCCAAATTTTGCTTTAAGAATTTACCTAAAAAGAAATACATGATGTGTAAAGATAATGGAAAGTTCTCTTTTAGCAGAATGTGTTCTGATGAATATAGAAATCATTATGGATTCAGGAAATTATGATCTTTCATTTCCCTGTATCATAGTTGACCCAGGCAGAAGTCACCAGTGAATGCCAAAATCTCTGGGACAGGTTAATAGGGAATAAGATACCCACAAAATCTTGAAGTGTCATCTCTTAAATTCTTATTAATTCAAAACAAAACAAAAATAAAATAAAATAATATTACCTTTCTGATGGAGAGATGAAGTTAAAAGAGATAAAATAGAAATAACAATGAATGCGAAACATTGTCCTTGATTGGTTTCTTGATCAAAAGAAATAGTTATAAAAACCCTGGGGGGAAATTAGGAAATTTCAATGGGGCTCTCTATTCATGTTAACTATTGCAGGCGTTCTAGTGTAGGCAGAAGGTACAGTCTGTGGCGGTTTAGAAGAATGTCTTTACAAGGAAATGTGTGCTGAGTATTTGGAGTGTTGTTTGTATGCGACTTTCAGAGGGTTTAACAAAAGCAAGTTTGTGTGTGCACATATACACGTATGTACAAATAGATGCACATATATACAGAGAAAGCGAGGGCATAAATGCGGTAAAATTGTCAGCAGTTCATGATGTCTACATATGCAGGTGTTCGTCGCTTTATCTATTCAGTTTTCCCTGAGCCTGGCGATTCTTCGAAATAAGAAGTGTTGGTGCAGGTGGGAGGAGATGGTATCTGTGCACCCCGGGTGAAGCCGATTGTGGGACATGTCCGGCTGTGATATTCTGGTAATATCACCTGTCTCCTCTAAAACACCCCTTTTTTGGGTGATGTATGTGTTCTGTTGCTTTGGGGGAGTGCAGAAGGGAGCATCCATTTGTGGCTTTTCCTTTTTCTGGGCCACAAATCTCCAGTGATCAGGGGAGAACGTTGGTGGGGAATGGCAGGCTCTGTGTGTAGTGTCTTCGGGAGCTGTGTCCTGTGCGAGACACAGGCTTGGGGGCCGTTGCCTGGGTCAGTCCCTGCCTGGTGCCAGCATCTCCAGCATCTGGGTCCATGTGGCCCTGTGTTTTCTAAGAAAGTGTTTTTCTTAGCTTCCTCTCTCGCCTTGGTGGGTATTGTGGCCATCACCTTCCAGAGGTGGAGGCGGGCAGAAGGTAAAGGCCCCTAGAAATCACACTGCTGCCCCCTGCAGAATTCTCTTTTCTGCCCTTGAGTGAATAAGTATTCCAAAGGAAGTGAGAGAGCTAACAGTGTGGTAAGGTCTCAAAATTTTGACACCCCCAATGACAAATGTGTTCGTATAACAATTAGCATGCACATGCATATATACGAGTTTGTGTGTGTATATATAGGCCCTACAAAAAACGGCGGGTGAAGTTTGTCGTTGGCGTCTAAGCTTCTGCTTTATTTCTCCAGACGGGTAATAATGCAATTACTCACATGTCCCGTAAGACAGGGTGGCCCGTCTGATGAGCCAGGAAGGGAATCTGGAGGAAATTACACGTGCAGGTATAAGCAAACCAGGTTTTTATGTCAACGTGAGGGCTTTTTTCTTTGGGGAGCCCAGTCTTTCACACACTAATCTTTGCTGAAACAGCAGTGGAATGTACACATTTGACGTGTAGATGACTGTAGGGGACTGTGCTAGCTCACAAGGGTCACCCTCCCCCGCCCCCCCCCTCCCCGCCCACTGCTTGAAGCTGTTTGCAGAGGCGGAGTGTGGGGTGGTCCCTGGCCAGAGGGCAGATGTCCGGAGGCACATTCTGGATCGAGGTGCGGTGCTGACGAGCATCCTCAGGCAAACAATGGCTTCCCTGAGTTGAAAGTTCCTCACTGTTGAAACAGGATAACGGAAGGTGTGCCCAGTTCAGACTGTCCTTCTCAAACTGTCAACTGAACTTAAGGAACCATTGAGGCCACCACGCAGACGGGCCTTTTTTGCAGGGATCTTCATTCTCCAAGTTCAGAGTTGTGTCCCATCTCTCTTTCCAGTCAATAGGATAACCGCAGTGACTAGCGGTGATGATGCTGACGCTATCGACCAAAGTCTCACTGTGGGGCAACTCAGCGCTAAGTTCTCTTTGTCCATTGTTCCCTTTATCCATTGGTAAGAGCAGACTCCGTAGTCACCTGCCTTCTTCACATTTTCCCTTCCTTTTCCACCCATCGTGGGTGGCGTGTATTTCCATAGTCCTCTTGAAAATCTCAAACCTGCCAGACCGTAGAGGAGGGAGAATTATTAGCTCATCAGATTCAGTACATCCAAATGAACTTGGTGACAAAGCGGCACATAATTCACAAGCTACAATAATTATTAACATGTGACTGTTTCTGGCAAGGCCCAGAGTGAACAATCAGAAAACTATTAATGCAGTCTCAGGCTGAAGTTGAAAAGGTAAATGAGCAAATACTTGGAATTCTTATGTTATTGGCTTGCACTGTTGCCTTGCCCTTCTGAACTGAATACTTAGAGTCATAAAATACCTTAATTTCCTGTCCCTCACTCTGCTTCCTTTGGATTCTCCAATTAATGGAAGCACTCACATTTTGCTTTGTGTCTATTTCTAAAACATCATTTGGTACTAAAACATTTCCTGCAGATTGCTTTATAGGGCATGTCGTTTATTCCTACATATCATATATAAAGACTTCTAGCCTGTTTTAATATACGAAACTTGTATGCACCACCAATAATTATATGAAAAGATACAATGGTACTTTCTTGCCTCCAAATGATTTATGACTCAGCTGTTTAAAAAGATGTTACTGAATTATTTAAAATAATACCCATTTCTTAGATCCATGAAAGGATTCTTTTTTTTTTTCCCCCCCCATGAAAGGATTCTTAAATCTCCCTGGTGAGAGCCTGGCTTCACCCAGCATCCATGGGCATAATCCCTCAATGATCATTAAGTAGCCGTTTCACACCAGACACTCCCGCTTAGGACTCTATCCACATATCTCCTCTAATTGTCCCGTGTATTGTGTAATTGTCTTCATGTTACAGCTGAGACCACAGAGCATTGGCATGTGATGCTGGGACTCAAGTTCAGATGTCTGTCAGGGCAAAGACTATTCCCTGTAATGACAGAGATTGTGGCATCCCCTGGCCTTTGGGAAGATCCTAATTTATGTCAGGAGGCAAGACGTAAAGACCTGAACCATTGCGGGCAATTTAAAGCCTTATAACGTGAAATGGCATGAGCGGCAGATAGATGCGTGTCTCTTGGAGGAGGTGGCCACAGGGATCTGGAAGCATTCAGAGACCATTTGCTGGAGGGGACTAACCTTGGGCAGCCGTATGAGTGCTGGAAGGGGTCTGGAAAAGTGGCCAGGAGCCGGATGTGGAGGTATGGAGACTGGAAGGCCAGCATCCGGATGAGGCAATGAGACCAGCTCACAGGGCCAATGAGCGCAAGATGAAAAGTCTTCTCAGACTGTATCACAGCACCTCTCTCTCCCACTCTGATTTATCATCCACTTTTAGGGAAACCCAGTAAGAATCAGATGAGCATGCCAATCAAATTTTATGTGCAAAAAATGGAAAACCGTGGTGACATTCTGAGTTATCACAGCTCATGCCTAAGTTGTCACATTGTTAACCAGGCACTGTCCATCACACGCTAGCTCTGCCTTCTACTTTGGAGATCCCCCCCACCCCCCACCCCTCCACACTTGAGATGCATTCTCTGGTATCACTCTCACAGCTGGCCAGTTTTTGTCAGGTTCTGCAGGGGAAGGAGGCAAAGCCGACAGGCATGGACCTGAGTCCCAGGTTGGATTCTGCCACCAGTTGCTGTGGCTTTGAGAAAGTTGTTCCATCTCTGGGACAAAAATCTCTCATGTGTCCCTTGAGATGCTACATACTCACATGTGAAGTTTAGATGAGATCCTGGTGGGCACAGGCCATGACATACCCACCATTATCAGCTGCCCAGCAGGGATTAATCGACAGAGTTTAGCTCCCCTTTGATGGTACCTGTGTATAGACGAACTCGCTAGAATGGAAATGGAATCTTACATATGAACTGCCATCAGCGAGCATTTATAGAGAAAACAAGAAGAATGGTGTTTGATTACCCAATACCCAGAGCCCTGAGGAATAGGCAGGCAGAGGTCTGGACACTCCAGCCTTTGAACACCAGCAGCTTTGACGAGAAGGTTGGATGCTTTCCAGTAGAAGGCAGGAAGCACCATGTTAACCACATTTTCTATTATTTTCCCCGATCATGGGCTGGTCTTCATGGTATGATTCTTCCAGCAAAGCAATCCTTTATTGCAGAGTAACAGGATATATTCATGAAAAACGTTGCTCTTTCCAAATTCCTTGTTCAGTTTCTGTGGCCCTCCGAGATATTCTTAAAGTAATGGGTTGGGTTGGCTCGGCTCTGTCCTCCCTGATATGACAACCAGGATCATATTACTTATCTTAACTCTAAAATGGGTTCTCTGAGGGTTTATATGTATATATGTAGCTTTTCCTTCATTGCAATAATTTATGATTCTCTGGTGTTTCCAGTGCCCCCTATTGACCCAGAACATCATCACACAATAAATTCATGTTCTACTGTGCTCCCCCATCATGTTTGCCTCTGTCTGTCTTTTCTGTGGGAATACCTACCCATTGACCCCAACAGATCTTGATCTCATTGGGCATTATGGCAATGATGACATTACTTGATCCTTTACAGATGAGTATAGATGTTACATAGACCTTCCATGCCAACAGGCAACATTTCTAAAATTCCAGATTTTCACCAGATCATTCTGTGTCACGCACAAGGTAGGTTAAATCAGGATAAAAGGGGTAAAAATGTCACCAAATTAGAGAAATCATTGGAGAATCAAACTAGTATTGGCTCAAAATATATGCCATTTGTTGGAGCATCCATGGAGCTTCTGCAGTACTCATCAGAGCTGCCCCTACCAGAAGAGCAGCCGCCCCTCCCTGTGAGAGACCCCTGGATGTCAGAATGCAGAGAGGCAAGCAGAGAGCCATGGAAAGAGCAGACAGCCAAATACAGGAAGACTTGGGGCATCTGGGTGGCTCAGTAGGTTGAGAGCCCAACTCTTGATTTCGGCTCAGGTCACGATCTCATGGTTCATGAGATTGAGCCCCACATCAGGCTCTGCGCTCACAGTGTGGAGCCTACTTGGGATTCTCTCTCTGCCCCTCTCTCCCCTCCCCCACTTGTGTTCTCTCTCTCTCTCAAAAGAAATAAATAAACTTAAAAAAAAGGGAGAAGACCTAAGGATGGGAATTTGGGTAAGGTGGGTACGCATGCAGGAAGGAGAAACCATCATGGTGAGAAATAGCCCTGTTAGGTGAGGGGCTTGAGCAAGCGAGACAGAGGGCAGGATGTGGATCTGGAGGAGAACACAATCAAGAGGGTGAAAGAGTGGAAAGAAAAGAGAAAATGAACCTAAGAGACTTGGACTTCACACCATAGCTGTAGACCTAGGTCATTATTGGTCTTTGCAGCCCAGACACATTCTGAAAGTGACCTGCATCGTTCAGGAGGGGGCAGAAGAAGGCTTAGAATGCGCTGGGTCTCCTGCCAAATCCAGGAACATAGTGTTACACTTCTTGCCCTCAGGGAGCCGAGAAACTAAAAGGAAGGGACAGTTTTAACACAACATCACAGGATTGTTGCTGTAAGATGAGGGTGGGGAGGCTTTCTAACCCAATCTTGAGGGAGCTAGAGGCCTCTCCATAGAAATGTAAGCATCTAGTGGTACCTGGGTGGATCAGTCAGTTAAGCATCCAAATTCGGCTCGGGTCATGATCTCGCCGTTCGGCTTGGGTCATGATCTCGCCGTGTGTGGGTTAGAGCCCTGGGTCGGGCTCTGTGCTGACAGCTTGGAGCCAGGAGCCTGCTTGGGATTCTGTGCCTCCCTCTGTCTCTCTCTCTGCCCCTCCCCTACTCTCTCTCTCTCTCTCTCTCTCTCTCTCAAAAATAAATATTAAAAAAAATTTTTTTAAAGAATAAATGTAAGCATCTAAGCCAAAGTTTAGAAGAAGACTAGCTAGTCAAGTGAGCAAGTCAAGGCCCAGGATGACCTTCTTTGCTCTAAGCTATGGAAGCAGCATCTTGAGAAGTGATGTGGCCAACCCAAAATGTAGTTCTTATAGCTTGCATTTAGGGTACAGGACTCTACCTACCATTTATTTTGTCATATGAGCGAGGACAGCTCCCTTGTCAGCCCCCACATTGTCATGGCAGGAGGGAAGCGTGTGGTCCTTCCAGTCTTTTCCCTCCCCTTGTAGCCCAGCTCTCACAGAGCCCATTGCTTGTGGTATTGCCTTTGGTGTGGGCACATTTAGGCCTGTATCAGCTCCACAAGGAGCTCGTGACTAGCAACGCACAGGAATTTTTTGCATCGTGTGTTTCCTGTCTTTCTCTGATGCTCATTTTTTCCATCACTCTTGTCACCACCTGATACAGTTAAGCTCTGTGAGGGCAGGAATTGCCTACATTTCCCCCGACTCTTACATGCTTGGCACCTGCATGAGTGCATGGCTTGCCACGGGCACTCAAAAATGTGTGGGGTGAATGAGTTATAATGCTAAATTATTCCCTAAACCCCCTCCGGCCATATGTACATCCTCAGAACAGTTCTTTTGAGACTGAAGACAACAGTTATCTTCACACCCAGTAGTTGCCAAATTTAGATGAACATCAAAATGACTTGGAGCACATAACAATGTCTTAGTCTCCCCCCAAGATGCTTGGAGTCATTGCTTCTAGAAGTGGGACCCAGGAGTTTTATTTTTGACTCAGATGATACTTCACACTTGGAAACCACAGGTCTCTAGTCTGTCTTTCCCATTTTTCAAGGGAGAGAGTAGCCACAGAGACAGAAAATGAGTCTCACATCCCTGCAAGTACTTCTGGGAAGACCTTCCCTCACACCCAAGCCAGTGAACTCTGCTTCCTTGCCCGTGTCTCACAGGAGCCTGGAGCAAGCGGTCCCCTCAATGGGTGGCTTGCGGTTGAGTTTTGAATAAGCTCATAAGGAAAATGCAGGCTTATGACTGGTAACGGTAACAGGAAGTTGATTCCAGGTGAGGAAAACATTTCTCTGCTGCCATTTAAGTAAAATGAAGATAGTAGGACCCAGATAATTTAATACAGTTTTCCATTGGTCAAAGGCTTACGTTTTATTTCTTGGTGATTTATTTCCTCCTCAAACATATTCTCCACTGCAAGTGATAGTCCAAGAGCCTGCTTCAGTTCCCAGAGAGCTTGGATTCTTTCTGGGCAGGAAGCCCGTGGTGTCATTCAAGCTGGTTTGGAAAACTGGTTCAGGCTGATGGATAGTTGCTCCTTGGTGAGCACTCAGTCTCCACAAAGGTCACAGCACCCTCGCCTTTAGGATCTAATTTACGTGGAAGTGTTGGCAAAATATTTAGGAGGGCATTCTTGTGGATTTCAGCAATTCTAGAAAAAGGGCAGGAAGCAGGGAAGAGTGCGAACATCACGGTGATGTTGGCTACTCCACCTCATTACCCAGGGACCTCCCCCCACCGTGAGGCCCAGAGGTTAGATGGATGGTGTTACCTTCTCACATGATCACAGCTTGACATCTAGATCGTTTCATTTCAGGCTCAGAACAGGAAGTTAGGAATTAATGAAATTGAGATGATTTCATCCACCCAGGATGTGTTACGATTTCAGGAAAATTTAATTAAATTCTCGTGCACGGCAGAGATCAGTGTTCTAGTAATTTCATGAAGTTACTTCACTCCCTTTGCACTTGAAAATTAACCTTTTGTGTTTTGAGTCAAAAAGTAATATGAAAAAAATTGTTTTAATGTTTATTTTTGGAGGGAGGGCGGGGAGGGGCAGAGAGCCAGGGAGACAGAATCCGAAGCAGGCTCCAGGCTCGGAGCGGTCAGCACAGAGCCTGACGCGGGGCTTGAACTCACAGGCTGTGAGATCATGACCTCAGCCGAAGTTGGATGCTTAACCAACAGCCACCCAGGTGCACCCCCTCCCAAAATAATATATTTTAAAGTATTTGCGTGATGATTTATTTCAGTGCCTAACTACTTAGGAAAATCATGAGGGGTTTTCTTGTTTTCAAATTTATGAACTAGATAAGATCTTGACTGCGCACGACATAGTACATTGATTTTCCTTGCATTCTGGGCATTTCCCGAAATATAATTGGCAAGTTTATTCTTATACAAAATCCATTTAATCAAAATTCTCATGGTAACTTTCCAAAGTAGCAGTTGAATGTTTCCTGAAAGGATTAAACACCTAAGCTTTGAAGCGGATGGGTGATTATTACAAGAGCCAGGTTAATAGAAGCTGAGTTAATTTCTAAACAGCGACATTACAAGAACCTTGTGAGAATAGCTGTTATTGCAAATATATATGTTGACAATGCGTGATCTCAAATAGTCTTCTTTTTTTTTTTTTTTTGTTTTACTACGTGCTAGAAGGTATACATTCAATTGCACGCACAACGTAACTGTGGAAAGAAGCTAGAGTTTTTCACTTATTCATTTGTCTATTCGGTAATTCAGCACATAACTGATGGAACACATACCCGTGCCCGTCACCCTAGAGGCACTTAGATCCACGTGAGAAGGTGGTAATCGACAAGTGAATAGGTATCAAGGAGAACTACAAAGAAAAATAGGGTGGGGGTCAAAGCATGACCTGGTGCCATGTCTACAAGGACGTCAGGAAAGACCTCTCACCTGAATGATGGGAAGGGGCCATGGGTCACCTCCTGGAGCACCCGGGGCCACAGTAAGGCTGAAGGTTTATTTTGAGAGAAACTGGAAGGCATCGAAGAGGTTCAGTGATGGAGCCAACAAGAACTGCCTAAGCTTTATGTACCTGTCTCGATAAATTGTAAAACCTCTAGATCATGTAACGAGGGAATCATGTGCAGGGCAGGACCAGGCCTAGGAAATCACGTGAGCAAATAGTAGGTGAATAGTGAACTTCAGAGAAGTGCTAACCAAGAGCGGGGCTGCCTCTATCTTTATCCTCCTCCTCTCTGGAAACGCCCACCCTCCCAGTGGCTTTCTGTTTCAGGAGGAACCTGGCCCCCTGCACATCTCCAGGTTTTACTCCCATGGTAAACCCGGCCTCCCTGACTCCTCCCATGACGCTGGCTCTGCCTTGCACCTTCTCCTCCCCCATGGGGCCCATTGTCTGAAACACGCAACCTGTCACCAAATTACAGATGATCCCAACACCTCCTTACGACGTGGCCTTTAGCTGGTGCACTTACCCCCTTATCCTCGCCTGTAAGGTTGTGGGGGGGGCACCTCATCAGATTCAACACGAAGATGCTTTACGGCTTTACAGGATGCAGTTAGCAGGTGCCAACCGTGAAGGGAAGGACGCTCCATAAGCCGTGGCTGCTTCTACAACTCTCCTGTTTTGGACCCTAATTCATCGGTGTGTTTTTGTCTCATACACAGTATCACGTGTGCTGGTCCTACTCCGTGATAGAATCCTCGAGAGCAGGAGACATGTCTTATGATCCCCTGTTTCTCCCAGTGCGTTGGGCAGTGTGGGCCTTCAGTCCCCACTGGCTGGTCCGCTGATCGTGTGGTCACCTCCGCTGTGGCCCTTCGTGCCTTCTCCGTGCCGGCCTCTCCAGCCGGCAAGGTCAGGACACCACCAGAGGTCCCTGTGTGCCAGATGTATGCCCCAGTTCCAGACTCTTCTAAGCCTCCACCGGGCGTTTCTCAGTATCTACAGACACTTCTCTGAATGTGTGTCATCCCAGAACAGGCTCCTCTTAGTGCCGATTTCTCCTGAATTCTTAATTCTCAGAACACAGCCTCCATCAATCTGTCCTTCAGGTGAGAAACCTCTAATTCCTCCCTGGCCCTCAGACTTTCAGTATCTCCTGCCACGCAAGTTCACCCGCTCCCAGACCGAGCCCCTGCCTCTAGGCACTCACTGGCCCCACTCACACATCTCAGCCAGAGCCTGTTGATAAGCACAGATGTCTGATCTTAAAAGTGGTGAGGCTCAGCGTGGGTGCTGCTGAAGGTAGGGTGGTGGCCAGAAGCCCAAGGTTTGACCTTGCCCTCCAGCACAGAGGCCGCCCTGGGGTGTGGCATCCCCGTGAGCAGGGGCCAGATGAGCCAGTGCCTCTGCCTCCTGACAGCAGTCCTGCCACTGTTACACTAACAGAGGAGAGAAGACCAGCCATTTGTTAAAGCGCTCGAGATTCCACATCAGAAAATGTACTTTTTCCTATTCAACTAAAAGGTGGTTTCATGTGAGTAATTTCACCAGGACCCAGCTGAGCCAAAAAAAAAAAACCCCTCCATCGATCAACCTATTCCTTCCTTTATTAACCCCACTTCTTAAAAAAAAAAAAAAAAAGTGGGGGAGGGACAATAAAGCCGCCCCTGTGAGCGACTTCACGTGCTGGAGGGTCTCGACCACTGTCACCACGCACTCTGCAGCTGTGTTCTCGCTGTCACTGGGAAGCGGTCTTGGGCCTCGAGCTGGTGAGGTCTTGGGTCGTCCAGGTCGAGTCTGGTCTTATTGACTTTAAGGGTTAAAGGTTGGACCCATCCACCTTAAGATTTTCAGTGGAGGGTTGAACCTGCACGGCCCTTCCTGTTGGTTCTCAGTTAATTAGAAAATTAAATTAACCACAACCCTCACTCCCAGAGCTTTCTGGTTAATTGACGTCTCACTGTATTTGGATTAGAGAAGACCCAGGAGGCACAGGTTATAATTGTGCAGAGTTAGAGAATCGAGGGAAGGAGTCACAGACAATTCGCAGAAGAGTGGCGGGTCCGGGCCTCGGGAGACCCCAGCTGTGGGTCAGGAGCTGTTTACGGAGATCCAGGAGGTAAAAGTATCGTCCCCACTCGTTCGCACGCTTTCAGCCTACCTCTCAAATGTGAACGTTTTTCTTCCTTCATTTTCTGTGGTCTCCCAGTCTGTGGACTGGACGTGATGACAGGTGTGCAGAACGCGGGACAGACTAGCCTCCTGAGGGGCTGAAAGCCGCCGGGGCCGATGGCTTTAGATGGGGCATTTTCAGGCGTAAGGTAAAGCTTTAACTGTCCCACATGGAGAACGTCTGCCAGGAAGAGGATGATCATCGCAATGCTTCATGCTACAGCTATGAGTGTGTTGGGGGACAGTTAGACTTCGCCTACTTGCACTTGCCTTGGAAGGTTCCCGTGCGAACCCAGGCTGGTGTGTGGACCAAGCAGCGTTTATGACTCCTTGAAAACACAGATCAGTCATGGGGAGTGTGTGGCAAATAAAGAGCTTGAAGTTGTCATTCCGAGTTTTGTTATTCTTGTCTGTGGACCCCGGGCTTTAGGGGAGGACGAAGGCGTGGGGCAGCTTGGAGCTGGCTCATGCGCAGGAATCCATTCCATTTTCATTTCTCCTTTAGGACCTGATAACTTTAGGTTTACGAAATTCATTGTCAAATTGGTTTCCATACAACACCCAGGGTTCAACCCAACAGGTGCCCTCCTCAATGCCCATCACCCGCTTTCCCCTCTTCCCCACCCCCCATCCACCCTCAGTTTATTCTCAGTTTTTAAGAGCCTCTTATGGTAGAAAGTTCTTATAGGGGCGCCTGGGTGGCGCAGTCAGTTAAGCGTCCAACTCTCTATCTCAGGTCATGATCCCAGAGTCATGGGATCAAGCCCCACGTTGGGCTCTCCGCTGAGCATGGGGCCTGCTTCAGATTCTCTCTCTCTGCCCCTCCCCTGCTTGCTCACACACACGCTCTCTCTCTCTCTCAAAAAAAAAAGTTCTTGTAACTTTTAGGTAAGAATATAATTTGCTGCCGAACTGATTCTTTTTAATATGCCTGATTTGGGTGTCCAGTCAAATAACAGCATAGATGCAAATAACAATGCCGTGATGTTGTTCACTCTCTGTACGCATGGCACTCTGCTAACCAACTCACATGCATTATATTATTTTTTAATGTTTATTTAAGAGAAAGAGTGCTAGAGGGACAGAGAGAGAGAATCCCAAGCACACTCCACACTCAGCGCGGCGCCCTACTTGGGGCTGGATCTCAAAACCACTAGATCATGACTTGAGCCAAATATCAGGAGTCAGCCACTTAACTGACTGAGCCACCCAGGCACGTCCCGCCTTTTTAAAATGCATTATATTCTTAATACTCAGAACACCTTGTGGGTAGGAGTTGCGATTATCCCCGCTCTGCGGAGGAGGACTGAGTCTCAGAGAGCTTTGGGGACCTGTTCACAGCAGCAAGCCAACAAGCAGCAGAACTGGGATTCAGATTCTGTCTGTCGAATCACAAGCCTGCCCTGTGACTGCTGCACTACAGTAGGGGAGAGACCCTCATTCCAGACCATCCAGGGCCCTCTGCTTCCGTGGGAGAGAGGGATGGAGGGAGGGAGGGAAAAAAGGACATTCCCCTTTTCCTATGCCTTTAGGGAGAAAGGGGGGACTAGCCAGCACCTTGCTATGAACAGAGAAATGCTATCAGATGCTCGTATTCCAACAGGGATGACAGTGAGCCCTTTGTGGGGTACAGTGACAACTACGTGTTCCACGACCCTAAGTTTCCACTTGCTGATAGAGCACATGCAAAAAAATACTCATTTGTGCAGAGGCAGGATGTTATAATACATGAGTAAGTGTTCAGGAGGCAAGAATGAAACAGGACCCACCTTTAGAATAATCGACTTATGGGGCGCCTGGGTGGCGCAGTCGGTTAAGCGTCCGACTTCAGCCAGGTCACGATCTCGCGGTCCGTGAGTTCGAGCCCCGCGTCAGGCTCTGGGCTGATGGCTCGGAGCCTGGAGCCTGTTTCCGATTCTGTGTCTCCCTCTCTCTCTGCCCCTCCCCCGATCATGCTCTGTCTCTCTCTGTCCCAAAAATAAATAAAAAACGTTGAAAAAAAAATTAAAAGAATAATCGACTTATTGTAAAACACAATGAAGCCACTTCTGAAGATTTTTTTCCCTCTCTAGCCACGTGCATCAACTGAACATTAGCAATAGAGTGGCCGACCAGAATGATGGAAAATTTGCACGATGTTAAATTTTAGCCTGCATCTTATGAAAGTGGTAATAGAGCGGACAGTCTGCTGAGAAAGGAATAAAAAAGAACCACATTTCGGTTTTAATTCCTCATCCATAAGTGTCATTAGAAAGAGAATTCTAGAATCATCAACTTGATGAAAAATGATGTCCCCCCCCCAAAAGGTAATGTCTTTGTTATGAAATAGCACCTGAATTATTGAATAAAATATTACCCATGTTGTGTGCAATGTGATTTCAGTGGAAGAAATTATAAGCGAATGACCCAGAATAAATCATATGCCACCACCACCGCATGCTGCTAATACCAAGATTAATTCTCTTCTGATGGGAAAGCTGCTCAGATTCTGATGGAAATGTTGGTGTTTCTGGGTTTCGAGTGAGTTCTAATGTATTTGTTTATTTTTAAGCACTCCTGAGATGCAGAGAAAAAGCTGGTCAGCAGGTGCACAATACATTCATTTGCTTTGTGCTGTCTGTGGGGGAGGAGAGAGGCAGAGACGTCCTCTCCAATAAACAACGCTCTTTCTTCCCCCGCCTGTTCTCCAACTATCTCTGGGTCTTGGTGCCTTTGGGCATTATAGCCAGACTTTGAGATAGAACAGTTTTAGAGGGAACATTTATTTCGATGTAATCTTTCCCTGAATGTCCACTTCCAGATTTATATCCAACTGTTGTGATGCAACAAAACATAGGGCCGTTCTGGGCAAAGCTGTTAGCAAAAATCAGTGTGTTTGCCCTGGATTTGTGTGATGTGGCAGGTATGACACCGAGGGTGGCAATGACAGTGGATTGGGATGGTATGTTGAGCATCGGGCACTTTGAGGGTCCAAGGTGTCAGTCTTCCCAGCATTGCTACGATGTATTCATCATTACCCTCATATTTTTATTTCAGTTTTTTATTTTAATACCAGTATAGTTAACATACAGTGTAGGGTTAGTTTCAGACGTACATGAATTCCGTGACTTTGTACATTGCTCAGTGCTCATCATGGTTAACTGTGCTCTTAATCTCCTTCACCTGTTTCCCCCATGTCCCCACCTCTCTCCCCTCTGGTAATCACCAGTTCTCCGTAGTTAAGAGTCTGTTTCTTGCTTTGTCTCTCTCTCTTTTTTTCCTTTGCTCACTTGTCTTGCTTCTTAAATTCCACCTATGAGTGAAATCATACGATTTCTGTCTTTCTCTTATTTTGCTTAGCACCACACTCTCTAGCTCCGTCCACGTTGTTGCAAATGGCAAGATTTCATTCTTTCCGATGGCTGAGTGATATTCCATTGTGTGTATTTATACCACATCTTATTTATCCGGTCACCAGTTGATGGACAGTTGGGCCCTTTCCATAGTTGGGCTGTTGTCGATAGCACGGCTATGAACATTGGGGCGCAGGTGCCCCTTAGAGTTAATGTCATTATTAACCTCGTCTTAAAATCCAAGGCAACTGAGGTGAGATCGCTTAAACAGCTCGCCTGAGATCTCTCAGTGTGTTAGTAACGTGGACTGGATTCCATCCCCGGCGAAGCCAGCTCCCAAACTGTCCAGCTCACCTGCCCACACAGAGTTTCTCCCGTGGATGCGTCCATAAGGTGATGTAATGATCGGATCCCCAGTTTTCCTTTGCACTTCAAAGACTTTCTGAGCCATCTGAACACCCTCATATTTTGGCATCAGCATGATCACGGGAAGAAAACCATTGTCTCTCATCATCGTATTTTTTTCTCCTTTCTCTTTTATGATCGTAATTTTCTCTCCATCCCAAGTGAACGGACAGCCTTCGTTTCCCCCATCTTCTCTCTATTCTGGTGATGATGCTTTCGTTTTGCCGAGTGAAACACCCACCGCGAGCAGGAAATTAAGTGCATCAGTGCCTCCACGTGTCACTTGTCTGCCGGCTGTCAAATTCTGGTGTCACAGAGGCATAACTCTGTTGGGGAGAAAATTGTGTTTTGCAGAGCCCGCTCATTTATCACTTCTGCCTTGTAAGTTCCCTTCTTGAAACCAGCAAGACTCGGGCTCACGTGCAGGTCATTTTTATGTGGCACACTTGATTGCTTGGGAAGACACAGTTTAAAAGCACTTTCTTTAGAAGGAAAGATACTCTTCACTCCAGGGTGAAATATTTCAACCAGATCCTTGGGAGTGCTTGTCTCTGAACCACTCACCTTGGTTGGGAGCTGCTCTAACAGGGTTTTGTTAATTGAATAGCATCTACCTTGATAATTAACGGTGAACGGAATGTTTAGGACTTCAGCCTAGAGTTGCTCTTTTCAGAAGTCTTTTCGGGGAGTGAGAACAAAAACAACACTCAAAACACATCTTTGAGTTCTGGAAATTCAAGAGAAACTGCACTATTTCTAAAGAGTCATTACCTTGCCTTTTTGGTTTTTTTTAAATTTTTTCAAACGTTTATTTATTTTTGAGACAGAGAGAGACAGAGCACGAACGGGGGAGGGTCAGAGAGAGAGGGAGACACAGAATCTGAAACAGGCTCCAGGCTCTGAGCTGTCAGTACAGAGCCTGACGCGGGGCTCGAACTCACGGACCGCGAGATCATGACCTGAGCCGAAGTCGGACGCTTAACCGACTGAGCCACCCAGGTGCCCCAAAGAGTCATTACCTTGCCTTTTTGAAAGAAGAGGAGGAGGAACCCTCTGTCTCTCCCAAGGAAAGTTTATTTCCCAGACAGCCATGCCTGTTCTGGCTTTATTTGTGTCATCGATTTAGTTTAAATGCAGCTGTCGCACGCAGATGCAACCATGTGATGAAATGGCACCAGAATCCGGACATTTGGATTATTTCTCGAATACTTTCCTTACTGTTTTTTATAGTTACACTGAATACGTTGTGTAATTTTGCGAGGACTCCCATTATCATTTCTGTAAAATCCAGTCTTCCCTATTAACTTCACAGAATGGTCAGAAAGGTAAAAGGAAACAGTGCTGTACTGGAACTTGGAGAAACGCAAGCCAAGTGCCAGGCGTTACTTTAATGATACTTTTGCTACAGTCAACAAATACCGAGGAGTTGCATGAGCATTTCTGTTGAGGGCTTACTCTGGGCAAAGAACTGCCTTCGTCTTGTTGTAGAATTGTTTGCACACAAACGACTTGGGAGGATGTCGGGTGCTGCAGGGGGATTGAAGGTCCCGGAGGCCCAGGGGACCGGAGGAAGGGAGGCCTCAGGTGCTGACTGCCTTCTGTTCCGCCAAGCTTTGGGGTGTGTGTGCGTTAAATGGCTTCTATCCAGGTGGAAGGTGGGGGTGCTTCGTGGAGAAGATTGAATTTTAAATTACCCGAATGAGAGATATAATTTAATGAGTTCTATAAGATATATGTTATGCATAGTGGTATATATCTTGAAAAGGGCCTTCAGGGAAGAGAGGATACCAAGAGCAAAGACGCAAGGAAGCTGGGCCAGTCCGGAGGGGGCCGAATGGTTCAGCTTGAAGGGAGTGTAGGACATCTATATGGGAACAGGGTCAAGTCTTGCTAGAAAAAGGCATCTGCGGAGGGGGTGTGTGGGGGGGTGCTGCAGAGGGCTGTGCATGTTGTTGAAACATGAAGTAACAGGAAGAAAAGGAGCCAGGGGGTGGCATGATTATACAAGCAACAGTTCAGGTTATGCTATATGTGCCCTGGCAAAACCAAAGCCCAGGCACCCTCATTGGGGTGAATGCCCTCTGGGTCGCCCTGGCCAAGGCAGAGAGAGGTAGGTTTGATGAAGAAAAGTATCAGAGACGCAGCTCAGATTGCTCAGAGTCTCCCTGGGGATGAAGTGGACATCCCTTGAAAGAGGGTGTGACCCCAGTATTTGCAGCATCCATGAGGCAGCCATGTAGAAAGGAGGCTGGAGAGGACGTTCAAGCTTTGGAAATGTGTTTGGAAGGAATGTTTTTGTTCTATAGTCCCCGAAATTACGAGCCCAAATGAGATCAGATAGAAAAAGAATTTTGAGAGAGAAGAGGGCTGAAAACGGATGGTCAGTGCCAGCAAAAGAGGAGGAAGAGATACAGCCAGCTCCTTCCCTGGGTGGGTGACACTTTCAACTGTGAGAGGTGGTCAGGCTGAGTGAGAAATGCAAAGTCTCCCTCGGATTTCATGGGAGACTGAGATGCATTTGCAATGAGGTGTGATGCTCCAGGTTTTAGGTTCAATTTTGATCCTTTCATTTCCTCGAGTTTGATTTATTTCCTCCTCCGCACTCCTGAGCATTTCTCCCTGGCAAAGAGCTCCCTGAACTCATTGCTCCTACATATTGATAGAACTCTGCTGGAAATAGATGCTCTCCGGAGTTGATGAGCGATCAGATGCCCAGGGCCACATACTTGAGAATGGGGGGCAGGGGACGAGAACTGGGGGTCAGCGTGTCCCTGCTGAGGCTGCAGCATGTCTGTGACACAGGGCGAGGAGCAGTGTGCTTCCTGGGGGCCCCAGCAGGTGTTGTGCGAGGGAAGCAAGTCCAGAGCTGGATAAGTGGTAGAAGATATGGGGTTTTATACTTTGTGTTTATTGATTGATCTGAGTGGCTAAATGAATATTCATTTTGCTTCCTGTTGACTCTGTTGTGTAAGAATCCAAGTAGAAAAGAGAAGCTTCTCTGAAGAACTCATTCTGTGCTGACTGCTGTTTGAATCTTCAAAGAGCACATCACTAGGAGGATTTCTTCCCATAACTAAATTCCAGAGAAGGATGGGGATACCTTAATGAGAATCCACAGAAAGCAGATTTCATCGACTCACAGGCTACCGGAGCTAGAAAGGCTTTTAGAAATCCTCTGGTGTTCTTGTCCAATTTTAAGATCAGGAAGCAAACTCAGAGGGGGGAATTGACTGCCGGCCCTGCATTTACCATCCACTTGAGACAAATGTGCTCCAGTGAGGGCAAAATGCACCCCCCACCCTCAGGTAAAGGAAGGTGGTGAGGGACGGAGTTCTCATTTGCCTGAGCCTTACAGCCTCTAGCGCAGTTTGAGTCTTAATTGATGTTTGATAACAATTACCTGCTAACACCCCAAGGATTCCATACACGTAGCCTGGTCATCACTACTCCTGGTGACTAAGCATGACAAGGATGAGGACTGAACCAGAATGCTGAAGTAGACGCACAATTAATTTCCAACATTAACCAGGAAGGAAGGAAGGAAGGAAGGAAGGAAGGAAGGAAGGAAGGAAGGAAGGAAGGAAGGAAGGAAGGAAGGAAGGAGAAAGAGAAAAAGAAAAAGGAAAAGGAAAAGGAAAAGAAAAAGAAAAGAGAGGGGGAGGGAGGGAGGAAGAGAAAGAAAGAGAAAGAGGAAGAAAGAGGGAGGAAGGAAGGAAAGAGGAAGGAGGGAGAGAGGGAAAGAAAAGAAAAGAAAGAGGAAGAGGAAGAAAGAGGGAGGGAGGAATAGAGGGAGGGAGACAGGGAAAGAAGGAAAAAGGAGGGAAGGAAAGAAGGAGGGAAGGAAGGAAAAAAATCCTAATATTATAAGACCAAAAATTCATCTTGAACATTTTATGTCCAGATATAGTGAGACTTTATCACAACTGAATCTAGTAAATTTGGTTACTTGAAGTAGCCAGTTGAGTCTGGAGGTCTTCACAAGTCACTTAAACTCTAACTGTCCTTGACCAATGACCTGAAATCTGAAACACACTTTGTCTTCCGGAGAAGACAGTTCTAAACTGGAAGTCTCTAACTGGTCAGATTCTGAAAACATTTCCCCCCATGTATTTGTTATCTGTTGCTGCCTAACAAATTACCCCAAACCTCAGGGCCTCCTTGGAGGGGCAGACACATTGTATCTCCCAGTTTCTGAGAGCCAGGAATTTGGAGGCAGCTCAGACATTCTCATGAGGCTACACTGAAGCTGTGGGCCTGGGCTGTGTAGTCTCATCAGTGGACTGGGGCTGGAGGGCCTGCGTCCAGGCTCATTCACGAGGTGGGCTTCCCCCAGCACAGGGGGATCCACAAGAGAGTGTCCAACTAAAACAGAAACCACAGTGTATGTTATGATTTGATCTTGAAATTAGTGCATTAGCCTTTGTTATATCCTATTGGTCACACAAGCCAGGTATGGTGTGTGTGGGTGGGGGGGACTACCGAGGCTGTGGGTACCAGGTAGTGGCGGATCCCGGACCATCTAGAGGCTGCCCCCACACCGATGTGTGGCTACACTACTCTTTTTTCTTTGGAGCCATCCAAGGCATCATTTCGTCCAGTTTAAGGCTTCCATTAGTATGTGATATGGGTTCAGTTTAGAATAAAAAGGCAACTATCAGCCAGATGGACAGGCAAGGAATCACACCTACCTACAGAAAAAAAAACCTCTTCAGAGAGAGATACAGTTCCAGATAATTGTTTAGAAGCATGGGTAGGTATATATTTATCCATGCACATGTATATATACATGTTCTCATTTACTTTTCAGAAGCAACCATGTAAATTAGGAATCATTGTTCCCTGTCTTTACAGATGAGGAAATGGATTTGGAAAGTTGCGTATCTTGCCCAGGGTCACACACCCATTAAATTATGTAGCTCTGAGGTACCTGGGTAGCTCAGTCAGTTAAGCACCTGACTCTTGATTTAGGCTCAGGTCATGACCTCACAATTCGTGAGTTCGAGCCCCCCATCAGACTCTGCACTGACAGCATGTGGAGCCTACTTGGGATTCTCTCTCTCCTCTCTCTCTACCCCGCCTCCCCTCGCTCATGTTCAAGCATGCACTTTTCTCCATCTCTCTCTCTCTCTCTCAAAATAAATAAATAACTTTAAAAAAATGTTTTTTAAATTACTTTGGCTATTCGGGATCTTTTGTGGTTCCATACAAATTTTAGGATTGCTTGTTCTAGCTTCGAGAAGAATGCTGGTGCAATTTTGATTGGGATTGCCATGAGTATGTAGATTGCTTTGGGTAGTGTTGACATCTTAACAATATTTGTTCTTCCAGTGCATGAGCATGGAATGTTTTTCCATTTCTTTGTGTCTTTTTCCGTTTTCTTCATAAGTTTTTTATAGTTTTCAGCATACAGATCGTTACATCTTTGGTTAGGTTTATTCCTAGGTATTTTATGGTTCTTGGTACAATTATAAATGGGATCGATTTCTCAATTTCTTTCTGTTGCTTCATTATTGGTGTATAGAAATGCAACCGATTTCTGTGCATTGATTTTGTACCCTGAGACTGCTGAATTCATGTATCACTTCTAGCAGCTTTTTGGTGGAGTCTTTCGGGATTTCTACATACGAGTATCGTGTCGTCTGCAAAAAGTGAAAGTTTGACTTCCTCCTTGCCAATTTGGATGCCTCTGATTTCGTTTTGTTGTCTGTAGCCCTTACTCCAGATCCAGAGAAAAAGGAAACAGTATTAAATGGAAGCTCCCATAGCTTGCTTTTGGATAAATATGTACCAAACTCAGTAAAGATTTTCTGTTTTAAATAACATGTTGTGAAGTGCATGGGATGGTTTTTTGCTTGTTTTTGCTTCTAGCTACAAATGAAAATAAAGATATTTCCTTTGTCAGTGTAGAAGTATTCTATATTCCTTTAGGAGAAGCATTAACCCCTTGTTTGCCATCTCTTAAAAAGCAGGAATGCTTGGGGTGCCTGGGTGGCTCGGTTAGTCAAGCGTCCGCCTTCAGCTCAAGTCATGATCTCATAGTTCATGAGTTCAAGCCCCACAGTGGACCTACTCTCAGGGCTAAGGCCACTTCGAATCCTCTCTCTCCCTCCTCTCTCTGCCCCTCCCCTGCTTGTGCACGCACGTGTGCTCTGTCTCTCTGTCTCAAAAATAAACATTAAAAAAACCCAGGAATGTTTTCCAAGCTGAGAAAGGAATATATTAAATGCAAATGACAATTTTTGAGTAAGCTGGAGTGTGGGCGGTGTGGTTCCCACTCGGGCTTCTCAGGCTTGGTGAAATGTCACAATGTCTGTGCCGAGTTGGGCAGGCTGAGGGCGCTGAGCAGTGCTGCTCACGCTCTGGGGGGCATGGAGAGGGGTCTGAACAGGCTCCAGGGGGTAGGACACACCATGGAACCCTGGGATCCACATGCTGGATTTGCATAACTCAGTTCACCTTCCCTACTTGTCAAAGCGAACATGGAAATGTTTTCCCTTTGTCTCCCAGAGGGAGATACTTCTGGAAAGTAATGTGAAGACGTGTACTTTGTGAACAGACTCATCTAACACACAGAGGAACTCGGTGTTTAGGAAAGCTCTGGTGAATACTGCTTCACAGAAGGAAGGGGCACCTGAAACCTGATGTGTGAGGTCGGTGACATTTTGGCTGACGTTAACCTAGCTACTGGTACATTGAGTTTTCTGAGAAATAGGTATAAAAAAATCTTATATTAATACTGGCTACAGAGAAATCAGGAGGCATGCTCTGACATCTGCACAACACAGCAAAGCCCTTTGAGAAAATTCTGGGTTTTCTCACTCTCCTGAAGAAGGAAGCCACAAGTTACCAATCAGCCTTTATATTTAAATTTCAAAACGATAAGGTTTCCATAAGGTTTTAAAAGCAGATAAATATCTTCTTTTACTAAACACACTTTGCAGTTTTGTTATGCTTTATGGCCCAACCTTTTCTTCAGTTATTTCACAATTTCATAGCTCTGAGAGCTGGCTGCCACACGACCCTGTGGGGAGTGGACACACACATGCACAGTGTGACTTGGCATTGAACACGAGCAGGTCAACTGGACGGCCTCGTGAAGGACACAACGGGTCTGGAGTAGACCTCCGGGCGGGTTGTTCTCAAAGCATTCTCTTCAGACCAGCACCTTCAGCATCACCTGGGACCTTGTTGAAAGGTGAATTCTCAGGTTTCATGCCAGACTTCCTGGGTCAGAATGAGTCATTGTTACCCGTTAGTACCTATTTGCACGACAGTTCTGCTGGAGCTTTCGCAGTCAGAGGAAGAGCAAGATGGATGGTGTAAGGTGCATGGAACACCTGTTGTAGTTTCTTTGGGCCATGAACACATGTCTGTTCCTGAGACAGAGAAGGACTGGGCAAATGTAAGGCCTCTGTACACTCCTCATAAATGTCGCATGATTACCCACTAATAGCCCGGGCAAGCATCACCTTCCCCATCAGTGCCAAATCAGCCATTATTATTCTACCTCTCATCTTTGAGATGAACTCAGATCCCTAGTCTTTATGTGGAGTCCTATGTACCATTAATTTTCTCTGCTCACTCCAGGCAGATAGCAGACTCAGTACAGCGGACACATCTCGGGTCTCTGATGATTATAGTTTTGCTTCCAACTTCTCCTCCAACTAGGATTCCTACCCACATTTCAGTTTCCGATTTGAGTGAAGATCCTTTGAGAATATTTCTCTAAAGATTTCGTTTTCTAAATGGCGTGTAACTCTTTCCTTGTACGGCAGTTAGTTGGCCTATCACCCTTCATTAAAAACAACAACAACATTCTAAGCATGTTATATCTTGACTGCTCCAATCTGGAAAAGTTTTGAGACAGACTCACATCTCAGATTTCTTTGTAACTTTTCAGTGTCCAGCCAACATTGAATAATAATCATTTATGGTGTTTATTTGATGCCCTTGATGTAGATACGGCTTTCCCCAAACATGATTTTTCTAGAATGTGCTTAAATGCATTCACTCTTGGTCCCTGACCACTCTCTGCATCTCCCGGCATTGTGGCTCTAACAACATACCACAAATGTGCCGGTCAGGGAATGGTGGTTTTGGTTTGGTTGGCCCACATGGTTGTTTTTTCCTCTGAACCTCAATTTAAAAGCTGGTACAAAGCTTTTAAGCTTTTAAGCTTTGTACTTTCATGTACAAAGTAAAAGTTATGGCTTCCTTTGAGCTAGCTAAAGGTGCAGACCCCAAGCCTTCATTCCATAGGAATTGAGGGTTGTATGAATTCTAGGCTGTGACAGTTCCCAGGATGGCTTACTGTTCTCAGCATGGCTATTGAGTATCTGATAATCGTCACACGTGCACTATTGATTTTCTTATGTTGAAGACAGTTCCTTCATAAGGACTGGCCGGTTCTTACTGTTGGCTCTCAACATACTACCTGTATCTGAGCAACCATGCACAAGATATTTAACCTTTCAGGTTCCCTTCTATAATCTGGGGGTAGGAAAGGTACCTAACTCCTAGGTTGTGAGGATTGATGGGTCAGCATCTACCAAGGACTTACAACAAACCTGGCCCATACTGAGTGCTCAGGAAGTTTGCTGTTATGTGTACGATTGTTCCTAGAGCTACTCATGATAGCAGTGGTATCTACCAACAGTATCTACCAAGGTTCCTTTTCTAAGTAGAAAAAGTAAAAGGTGAATTAAGCAAGTCCTGTGCTTCCGGAAAAATGGGACAAAGCAAACTCCTTTTAAAAAGTAAAGAATTTTCCTTACGTCTAATGTATACATTGAGTGTTTTGGTGTCGAGGGGACTGTTAGCCAATTTCATCAGTTAGTTCCCTGCTTAGGTCTTTGTTAGACGGTGGTTGGAAAAGCAGGTCAGTTGTTTATTTCCTTGAGCCAAAGCCTAGTACTAGGTTTGTGTGGTTTGGGAGTTGTTTGATCTTTTCAATATAATCTTTTTTTTTAATTTGTGGATAATTTTAGATTTTTAGGAAGGTTGCAGAGACAGTCCAGAGAACCCTTGCATACCCGACTCCCAATCTTCCCATTGTTAACAGCTTACTTTTTGATGGCACATTAGCCAAAACTAAGAATCTGAGATTAGTAAGTTACTATTAACTAAACAATAGACTTTACCAGCTTTTTCAGTAATGAGTACTTTGTGTTCTAGGATCCAGTCCTGAATCCACATTGCATTTGGTTGTCCTGCCTCCCCAGTGTCTTCTGACCTCTGACAGTTTCTCAGTCTTTCCTTGTTTTTCCTGACCCAGAGTCATTTGTTTATATCAGTATTGATAGAGCCTGACTCATTCCCCCAAATTTATACGTAGGAGTCCTATCCCCTGCACCTCAGAGTGTGACTATATTTGGAGATAGGGCCTTTAAAGAAGTAATTAAATTAAAAAGGTCATAAGGGGAGAGGCCTTAATCCAGTATGACGGGTGTCTTTAGAGGGAGAGGAGATCAGGGTGCAGATACACGGACAGAGGGACGACCATGTGAGGACACAGGGAGAAGATGGTGTCTACCTGCTGAGGAGAGAGGCCTCAGAAAGAATGAGCCCTGCCCACGGCCTGTTCTCAGATTTCTTGTGTCAGAAACTCAGAGGAAATACATTTCTGTTCTTTAAGCCGCTCAACCTGTGATACTCGTTATGTTTATTTTATACTTTTTGTTGTGTATATTGTTGCTCAGATTGTCCCAAATTGCTCCTATTTGGTCACTGGGAGCTCTTTCATGCTGGGTCCTGTGTTCCTTTGGCAGGTCCCTATGCTTTTGATATTTGAGCACTTCTTTTCCCGTACCACAAGATGCTCTGGGCTCATTATGCGTTTTCCTTACCCTGGCCCTAGAATCAGGCATTTCCCCAAAGAGCACAGGTTCCTTTTATTTGCAAATGGCATTTAGAAATAAAGATCTGCAGGCCCAGGTTTGGATCCTTTACCTGTGGCGCTAGCCTCAACTTACTAAGGTTCTGAAACAATACCAGCCAGGAGGCTTGGCTCACGCCTGATAAAAAAAACCAGGTTCTCCCTGTTGGAACCATGGTCGCTCTCCAAGGTCCTGATTGTGAACAGCTTTCTAGTGCTGGGGAAGAGCAAGGAAAAAAAATGTAGGAATATCGCATTTCAGCACAGTAACAGTCATTCTGGGTTCACATTCTTGGTGCTAATAAAGGAAGGAAGATATAGCACTTGGGTGAACAAATTCAGGAGTCTTAGAATTTAACGAGTAGTGCCTGTCTCTTTGCAAATCCATCCCTTGAAGAGGTCAAGAGAGCCTCTTGAAAGAGAAAATATGATAAGGTGCTGTCCAAAATGTTATGTGTGAACAAAAATCACACGATTTCAGATTTGCCTAACACCATGTCTTCGTGATGACAGTTCAAGAGGAAATGTGTTAAAGCTCTGGTTTGAAGGGTTTAGTTTAGATATGCGCATTTCGTGACAGGTAAGATTAGAGGATTCTGTGGAAGCCAGTAATGAGGTTTACAGAGCTTCCTTTTAACTCTGCTAATAAACAAGTGCGATCTGGCTTAAATATCTGCTTGGGTTTAAAATAATTCAGATTCAATATTTCATTGGCTATAAATGCTTTTTCATTGAAGCAGGCAAAATATCGAGTTTCTTTTGGTTCTGTGCACACATGCTTGATGGTATAAAACTTTGGGTAACCCATATTGTGACACAGTATCCTTTTTATCCTGTTATCTTCCTAATATTTTGATATCTGATGATGGGGTAGGAGGCAGTGCTTGTTATAATGAAATAACCAAACATTATTTTTCACTTAAGGACCTTCAATCAACAGTTATTAAGAGCAAAATGGATTCTGCATTTTTACTGCAGTGGATTTTTAACATTACTGCTAATAAGCATCCAAGTCCCATAGTGTGAGATATTTTGTTTCTTTCCTTTAAAAAAAATTATTTCGGGGCGCCTGGGTGGCTCAGTCGGTTAAGCGGCCGACTTCAGCTCAGGTCATGATCTCATGGTCCGTGAGTTCGAGCCCCGCGTCGGGCTCTGTGCTGACAGCTCAGAGCCTGGAGCCTGTTTCAGATTCTGTGTCTCTCTCTCTCTCTGACCCTCCCCCGTTCATGCTTTGTCTCTCTCTGTCTCAAAAATAAATAAACGTTAAAAAAAATTAAAAATATTTCGTGTTTTCCCTTAGAGCCTAATTCCTTTGCTAGATTAAAAAGCATTTAAAATAGTTGTTTAACACATGGGGAAAATATAGCAATTGTTGTAATTCTTTCTTTTTATGAAGAAATAAGTGCATTTGGCTCCTCGAGAAGATACGAAGTTTTATAGTTGGCTTTTAGGAATTAAGGCATATATGTATGTAAGACTTGCCTGAAGTGGTTTTGAGCTGAGAATGTCCTCTGCCCCAACCCCGTGAAAGTTCCCTTAAAATCAGATACTTCTAGAAGTGGATATATTCCTGAGTGGTCACAGAGGTCACCCCCTCTCTGCTTTAGTTAAAACCACCCCTCTATAACCTTTATAAAGAGAACACTCATGGAAGTATAGCAGAAACATCCAAAGATGGCCATGTAACAGATCCTTCAATGCATTTTCCAGTTTTTAATTATTTTCATTACATCTGTCCTTCTCCTCAGTTGAAAAGTTAGCGTGGCTTTTCAGGTCTCCAGGAAATCTGAAATGATTCTTTCTGATCATTGGTGGCTAACCTGTGTATCATAATTAGTCCTCCAGAAATTCAGCCACACAAGTTGAAGTCAGCTGTATAGACGGAGGCATTTATGAATACTGTTTTCCTCCAGCATTCATATTAGCTATTTAGTAAAAAATAAATAAATAAAACATAAAAAACATTTTATGTTTGCTTTATAGGCCATCCTTAGCTTTGAAGCACCTGGTTCTATTGCCTGTGTAGAAAACAGTGACTCTGAATCATCTGCATTTGAGTAATTGTAACTCTCCAATTCTGGGGCTGATGATACCATTAGCTAGACTCTTGGAGCGAGTGCATCCTCACGCAGGCTGGCCTCAAGAACTCCTCTGATTCATCCTTTTCATATTCTGGAGAGCAGGTGTGTTCATCACTTGGGCTGCCGTAACAGAATGCTACAGACTGGATGGCTTAAACCAGAGAATTTATTTCCCAGAGTTGTGGTGTATGGAAGTCCAAGGTCAAAGTGCCAGGGGGTTGGCTTCCAGTGTGTCCTCTCTCCCTGGCTTGCTAATGGCTGCCTTCATGCCATGTCCTCACATGGCCTTCTCCTTGTGCTTGAGCTCTCCTGGCATCTCTCCTCTTCTTGTGAGGACACCAGTCATATTGGAGCAAGGTCCCACCCTCATGACCTTATCTAACCTACATCAGCTCCTACATGCAGACTTCCCAGTCTGTAAACACAGGCTCACTGGGTGTTAGGGCTTCAGCGCAGGAATTTTTTAAAATATAATTTATTGTCAAATTGGCTTCCATACAACTCCCAGTGCTCATCCCAACAAGTGCCCTCCTCGATACCTATCACCCACTCCCCTCTCCCCCACCCCCCATCAACCCTCAGTTTGTCCTCTGTATTTAAGAGTCTCTTATGGTTTGCCTCCCTTCCTCAGCATAGGAGTTTTGAGGGACACAATTCGGTCCACAACAAGCGGTGTTCAGTCACCTCAGTAAAAGCTTTATCTCCCAGTTTCCACCCTCTTCCCCGCCCCCTGACTCCTAGCTCCAAAGAGAACAACACGTTTTCTTAACTAAGAAATCTTGTATTTATTTATTATTTTCTTAATGTCTATTTATTTATTTTGAGAAAGAGAGAGAGAGCCAGGGAGGGACTGAGAGAGAGGGAGAGAGAGATAATCCCAAGCAGGCTCTGCACATCAGCACAGAGCCCAAGATGGGGCCTCAAACTCATGGACCATGAGCTCCTGACCTGAGCCAAAATCAAGAGCTGGACACTTCACGCCCCATACATAAAGTTTTCCATTTCTGTACTCACCTTATCCAGTGCAGCCCAGACAGGGTGGCTTCATTTCCCTACTCGATGGCTTTGCCTGATTCTGTCCTGGCTTCCGCCCTGCCAAGGGCAGGTGAGCACATCACATGTGCTCACCAGTGTAGCCTGCTTGGTGCTCCTGCTGTGTTTCCTGCCCTAAAATCTTTCATAACTTGATTCGATGTCTCACACATCCTCCAAACTACAAACACCTTCCTCATCTGAATTCTGCAGGTTACCATTTTAGAAGGTTCAAAGGAGAGCCCAAGAAGCGTCACCTGCGAGTTTATTAGAAACGCAGACTCTCAGGCCCCATCCCCGGCTTCCTGAAAAAGAACCTCTGTTTTCACAAGATCGCGAGTCCTCGTGAACAGGAAAGTTTGAGGAATGCTGCTGTAGACGGGTCCTCGCTATAAATCAAAAACAGCTACCCACGGGTCAGCCAGTCACTTGTGCTGTCATTAACTTTCCTCTCAATCTGTGCTCCTTAAATACACCGAGTCACACCGGCTTTTCCTCAAGGGACTCATTTCCCTAAACAGCGTATCTGGTATTCCTGCACCTACTAGCCTTTTCTTCAGTTCTTCAGAGATCTCAGGTCTGTTTCTGTAGAGACTGATGCATATTACAGGACTCTGTAGGATCGTAAGGTAACGTGTGGCCGATGGTAAGCCTGAAATACAAAGAGTAAGCTTGTGTATAGTCCATGGTTTGTGGTAATTTTCGTTCAATAGCATTACCATTTATTTATCTGCTCTTTTGATTTTCTGGAGAAAAAATAAAGGTATTATTTGCATCCAGTTACCTGAGTTCGCACTTTAAGTATTTTTAGTTTTAGACATTTATTTTATAGTCAGTACACACATGGTTTTATAAATAAGGGCTTCAAATAGTAATCCCTCCTCTGTTTATTTTTTTTCATTGTTTACCATTGGACTTTGAGAAGTATGAATAAGGTTATGGGAGGCAAAAGCTTTCTTTGCAGTTGCTTAAAATATTCAGTAACCAATAATTTAAAATAATGGAAAACTAGGTCAAAATCCAAATGAGTATAAAGCAAATTTTCTCTCTCTTTTTTTTTCCCACTAATACTGCATGCTGGTGAACCAAATACAAAGAGCCTACTTTCTCAGGAAAATGAATGCAAGGTTCTTCTAGCAATCGCAGATGCACTGCAAACACACTTTCTCAGCATTATGCTAGCTCAGAACTTTAAAAAAGATATCAGTGAGAAATGAAGCTTTCAATTTGTAAATCATTTCATTTTTTTAAGCCGTTTTGTCTATCAGTTTTATTAAGAGAAAAATGCTACCTTCTACCAGACGTTGTCGGACTCCATGGTGCGATAGCATCCCACGGCTTGCAAGGAACCATTTTATTTTATTTTTAAAGTGTATTTATTTATTTTTGAGAGAGAGAGAGAATGAGCATGAGCAGGGGAGGGACAAGAGAGAGAGGGAGAAAGAGAATCTCCACGCTGTCAGCAGAGAGCCCAAGGCAGGGCTCAGTCCCATGAACCAACCGTGAGATCATAACCTGAGCCAAGATCAAGAGTTGGACACTCAACCAACTGAGCCACCCAGGCACCCGCTCAAGGGACCATTTTAAAACTTCTCTCTGATTTGCCATCAGTTGAATATTAGCTTCCCATTTTTTGAGTGGGCAATTCGGGCTAATACAAATATAGCTTAGGAATGCCACCACTCAAGACTAACAAAATTCAAGACGCACCTGACAAAGTAGAAGGAAGAACTTTCCCATCAGAAAGAAAGAATTTTCAACTCTTGACTTTCCCTCCCATATCAGTTACATGGTATAATATAATTAAAACTAGAAAGGAAACTCTTCCTTCTGAGATATGTAGTTGGAATCAGTCTTCCCAAAGCCTTTCTGTACTTAATCACCTTTACAAACCCTTTACTGGTTCTCTCCTTCCTGTAAGATAAAATCAGAATTCCTTGTCTTGATATTACAGCACTTTAAGCTGAACCCCACTCCCTAGCGCTGCCTTCCATCTCTCTCTCTACGCCCTTTACAAAGGCTTTCTTCCAAATAACCTGTATGGTATTTACCAAGTCTTACTCAGTCCTTCCTCGGAGCCTGGGTTAGTTATCTATTGCTGCAAGATAATCACTTCTAAGCCTGGTGGCTTACTAGGACATTAGCCCTTCATTATCTCTCAGTGTCTGTGGGTCAGGAAATTGGGAGTAGCTTGGCTACTTGGCTCTGACTTGACCTTGGCCTTGGCTGGGGCTGCAGTCTCCTCTGAGGGCTGGAGGACACACTTCTGGCCCATTCACTTGGCCAGCAGGTTAGTGGCAGCTCTTGGCTGGAGGCCTCTGTTCCTCTCCACAGGGCTTCTTGAGAGTTCTCTGGCTGCCTTCTTCCATAGGGAGTGATTCCAAAGGCCAGGATGCATGCTGCGATGGCCTTTATAATCAGCCTCAGAAGTCACATCCTGTCATTTCCACCATATTCTGTAGGCCACACAGAGAGGTGATTTGAGACTGGAATTTGGAAGATCACACAAAGGAGGGGTGGGTCACGGGAGCCATCTTGGATGATGGCCACCACAGAGCCATTCTCAATCTGGCCGCACTCACCCTGTGCCACCTCTCCCCTCCTCCTCTCTGGACCTTCCTGACCCACCGTGGATCAAATGAAACCCTCCAGCACATCCCATGCATACCAATCAGGCAGTGGGTGCTGCCTTCACATGAAGATTCGCCTCTCTAGATGAATTACACTGTAAGTAAATCACTTAAGGGCAAAGTTCTAACTCTTAGAATACCCTTCATGTGATAGGTATTAATAAGGATTTCCTTAATCTTCATTACCTATAATTAAGAAGGTGAATCTGCTGTGTACAATACATTCAAAACCTTTGACACTATTTATCTTGGCTAAGGTTAATTTGCATTCCTCACACATCTTTAAATTTGGTGTTACGAGTCACTATACTGCAACTGTGCCAAATTATCTGGGGAACCAGTTGGATACTGCCAACTCTCTAGGTTGTGAAATCTCAGGCATGCGTGTTGATGGGAAGCTGATGTCGCATTAAGGTCCTGCTCCCTCACAATGTGCTGCAGGTCCCTGAGCAATCTCAGTTCCCTTCTGAATCACTACAAGAAGACTACATGAAACTCAGTATGATCTTGGTGTTGGGTGCCAGTCTAGTAGTCGAACTGTTATATGTGTGTGTGTGCAAGCAGGGGAGTGGCAGTGAGAGGGGGACAGAGGATCTGAAGCAGGCTCTGTGCTGACAACGAGTGCCCGATGTGGGGCTCAAACTCATGAACCACGAGATCGTGACCTGAGCCAAAGTTGGACACTCAAGGATTGAGCCACCCAGGTGCCCCAAATCATTAGAATTATAAATCCATGAGCGGTGGTACAGGGCAGCCCTCTGTCTTCTAGAACATTCTCTTCGCTGGCAAGGCTAGAGAAGCACGTTTTCAGTATTAGAGATGCTGAGCCATTTTGCCGATTAGAGATTTTATCTTTTGGATTGAGTTTGACATCTCTACCGCATCCAAAAGCCACAGTGATTCGGATTAAGCGAGGCCAAGAATGGATTGGTGGGCTTGAACTGGAACATGTGGCTCTCTCCTGCCCTCAAAGGCTTCATTTGGGAGTTTTGTAACTCTTTTGGGAGAAACATCCCCATGGTTATTTTGCGGCTAAATTCTAGCTTGTCAACATAGTTAGCTTGTGTTTATAGTTAATAATTTGAATAAATAACAGTCAGACTGGATGATAGAAATGCCATTTTCCTGCTCTCGTGTGCAGACAGTGACTTGAACGGGCCCCAGGAAATGCTTCCAGATGGAGCTTCTGGGAGGTATGTGGTTCTCCTGTGTCTTTTTGTATGCAGACAATTAATACGCAAAATGTCTTGAGCAGTTCATTTCTCAAGTGGGTCAAACAGGCTCCTTAAAGTCATGTTTACAGTGTCCTCCCACCTACCAGCACCTTTCCAGTTATGGATTAAGAGTCAGTTACGACCCAGGTCATGTTCTGATACAGTCCGAACCACTGGAGGCTGACCCAAATGATCATTTTCTGTATATGTCTTCAGAATGTACAGCCTCATGAACGGATGTGAATGAGGCAAAGCCAAGCTGCCCAAGCTACCGGATTTCGGGATAGTCTCCCACCAGTTATCTTCCAGACTGGCTCAGTGACCCCTAGATTTCCGTCATTCTAATTGTTTTCTTTGTGCTTATCAGCCTTTCCCAACTTTCTTCTGCATATAACTCACCCAGGGATGTTATTAAAGCACCGATTCTGTTTCCGTAGACCTGGTGTGAAGGCCTCATGTGATGCCCATCCCTGCAGGTGTCAGAACACATAAACCCCTACAGAAGTAATTCCCGGATGTTTGCCAGTTGAAAATTATGTCTCCGCTCCCTCAGGCTCCAACCACCGATCCAAGACCGGTCCCTGAGCTACAACCCGAGTGGCTGACTTCTCCCTTCGGTTTGTGCCTCCCCACCTCCCACTCACCCCACTTCTGGACACAAAGAAGGAGAAAGCAGATTTCACCTTCTTTATTCCCTGTTTTGGGCAACGGCTCCAGCACCTTTCGACCCTGCATAGTTAAACACAGCATTCATTTTATCCTTTGTCCAGCCCTCTCCCCGTGTGTGGCTTCTGTCCTGTGGGTGATGGCCAGGTGCACACCCTCCTCCCCGCTGCCACGTCCACACCAGGACAACCTCAGCCCCTCTTGCGGAAGGCGGCTCCTTTTCCCATCACTCTTCGCTCTCTGGCTCTTGCTAATGCCCTGATGATGGGTTAGTATCGCTTCTCCTGTTTAGGCTCCCTGAGAGGTTCCCACGGCCAAAACCCTTGTTCGTGAAGGCAGCTGGCTTCCCACTTACCGTCCTCACCACAGTCTGTGACCCAACTATGTGGGAATATGTACTCTTCAGTGAGGTCCCCCTTGTTTTGAGCACATAGTATTAGTGCAGGGCAGAAGTCAGCCCCCCGCTGAGGCTCTGCATAAACTTCCGCTCCCTACAGGAAGGCTTCCACAGCCACACCACCACCACTGCAGATGCAGGATTTAGGGCGTCAGCTGGGGGGCATGGGGGTGGAGGGGAGAGCTGCCGGGGGGCACCTACCCCATGGCCTACCCCACACACATCCCCCTGTCCTGCTGATTCTTTCCTTCTCCTGGAAGTGACAGGAGCCAGCAGCTGGAAAGAGGACCGTGGGCAGATGCCATCCTGCTGCAGAGTGAAGAGCCCTGGAATTCTGGGGCAGCGTGTGTGTAAAAGTTTGCAGGCCCTGGAGCTACAGAAACCCAGATTTGAAGTCAGATTCTACCAGTTGCTAGGGATGTGACTTCGGGTGCTCACTCTGTGGTCCTTGCCCTCAGGTCCCACAGCCAAGAGTGCAGTGCTGGGAAAATGCAGACCTCTGTGGGTCTCGGCCTCAGGAGACCTCGCAGCTTCTGTCCTGTGTCCCCATCAGGCTCTCCTGCACATGGCTTTCTAAAAGTCACTTCACACCTTTGAATGGCAGTGTCTAGATCTGTGAAGAGAGGGAATTGGACTAAATCATCTATTCATCGGGGGTCCAAAACTTTGTTCTGTATGGGCTGTAAACTAATACATTAAATTTAAAGGAGGCCACAGGTTGTGGGCCAATCTCGCCAGTTCGGTCAAACAGATCATTAGAAGCAACATGGATCCAGTTTGCACTTACAGCACTGCTCTGCATCACACATGGTACAACGGCCCCAGTGCCCCGCACGTAGCTGGCACTCAGGAAGTATTTGTTTAATGTTTGAAATAACTAGCTGTATCAGTCACAGCCCCAGGAAATAGATGGCACGTTCTAAATGGGTGTTTGAAGAGCTGTAATGAAGTGACCGTTTAGGAACGGGCAGGATAAAAGAGAGCGATAATGAAAACTGGTGAAGCATTCTGGGGCTAGAATAGAGGGAGGGGACCTAGCACCCTGCAGCCAGGGAATAAATACCCCGACCTCTCTCCCTAACTTTCTGGTCTCCTGGTAGAACCTCCCACTGGCCAAACCCAACTAAAACCGAGAGCACTAGGAAATGAGGTTGAGGCTGGCCATTGAGGTCAGCCTTCTGGGGCTGGCACAGAAAGGCAGGGGAAGGGTGCAGTGGATCCCGAGGAGAAAAGGGAGAACGTGTGGCAAACCAGAGGTTTGCAGGTGCACATGAAAGTACATGGCGTGGGGGGTTGGGGCAGGGGTGGGCGGGATCTAGAATATTCTGTTTGCTTTGGGACACTTTCCCACAGGCATAAGAAATTACTGCCTATGTTTGTCTATTCCAGTGAAGTTAATGGGGTTAGGTAGTAAAGGTAATGATTATCTTCAAGATACAAATTTTCACTCATCAATGCCAGGTCAGGTCTGATCATGATCAGCACATTTTGGATGGATGGACTGGATCGTGGGGGTGAGGCCCGGGATGGAGGGGGCATGGGAGGCGGCAAGAGAATGGCTAGGGGGTGGGCTTTGGCTGAGTTAGGATTGGCCTCAGGGGCACAGCGATGGCGAGACTAGAGTGATGGCCAGGGAGTAGCAGACCAAGAGGATGGGTCTGGAGCAGAGTTCCCCATGGGCTTGCAGTGAGGAGCCACTATTTTGCAGTCTCATCCAAGACCTCAGCATGCCTTGGTTTTGATGATGAGGAGACTTGTAGCTTCTCTAAGCCCAGCATCTCAGGGGAGGCACTGCCTGCTTCTGGTCGTCAGCCTGTTGAAGGATCACCTGCTAAGATTGTATAATTGTCATCAGTGTGATTTTCAAGAATGCATGCACTCCACAAACTCATGTCAAAGGTAAACAAAGCCAGCCCCTAGTTAGAGTGGTAAGGGCAGGTTTTAAGCAGCGGTAACTACTGCAATAGGGAAACGAGGCCAGTGTGAACCGCACTCAGCTTGGATCTGTGCAGAGGTGATTGGGCATTTTGTCACGGGACAAAGAGGAAGTGGGGAGGGAGGCGAGCCGGACACAAGTAGACAGGGAAGTAAGGAAAATCACAAAGGGTTGGTCAGTGCAAATGCCATCAGGCCAGCTGTATTTGCTAACTGGAAGCTATCCACGTTAGGGTCCTGCCCTCCCACAGACACTGGGGGACAGAGGCTGTGTCCCCAGGTGTTGGTAACTGTGTTAGCATTTGTTCAAGTCTTTTGCGGCCAAGGTTGACACCTACCAGAGAAGAGGCTTAGAGGAGCCTGGCTGGACTTGACCCTTTGGTCAAGAGGTCTTTGTCACCTGCTATTTTTTATTAGGAAAGCATTTAGGTACTTGAATACCTAAATAAAGAATATAGAAAACAAATGCAACAAAACTGTTGTCAAAGAACAATTTTACCGGTAATGTGCATCTTGGTGATGAGTAATGAAATGGGAAATTGTGAGATGCCTCCCTTAATCTTTACCTTTACAAATTAGTTGTATTTTGCAGCCGGGCTGAGGCTTTTGACTATATTGTTTAAAAGCCAAGTATGAAAAGAACTATTGATTGTGAGTTTATTTTCTGTTCAAAAATCCAGGAAGCAAAATAGGTTATTCAAAAGTGATGATGAAATGTTTCCAAACTTTACACAAATGCCTTCAATGGTAGGAAAAATGAGAGTTACATCCAGGAAATAATAGAGTCCAAGAAAAGTGGAGAATTTGCTCGTCCCTGATTGCCATAGACTCATTGTAGAATTTATTTTATGGTCTTGTGCGCTCTCTCTCTCTCTCTCTCTCTCTGTGTGTGTGTGTGTGTGTGTGTGTGTTTTATATGGAAGGAAGATAATCACATTTCCCACCAGTGTGGACACATATAAAAGTTTTAGAGCTCATCCAACCAGACTGTAAAAATAATGATATTCTCTCCTATGATCTTCTGTCTTGCACACCACTGGAAAGACGCAGTGAGTGTGTGCCATTGGCCTAGAAACCTCTCCGCATTAAAGACACGATATTTGTCTCAACTCACACAGATCTGTTTTTTAGGTTAAGGTTGCAGCCGATGAAAAGAGGAAGTTTTCCAAAGAAAATCCCTAGGTGGTGCCTTAGTTTTCTATTGCACCTGTAACAAATTACCACAGATTTAGTGACTCAAAATAATACACATTTATTATCTTACATTCTGAAAGTCAGAGTGTGTTTGTGTTTGCAGGGCTGTGCTCCTTCTGGAGGCTCCAGGGGAGAATCTGTTTTCTTGTCTTTTCTAGCTTCTGGAGGCACTTGCCTTCCTTGGCCAGTGACCCTTCCATCCTCAAAGCCAGCAGTGGCCATTGAGCCTGTCACTGACACCAACTCTCCACCCCTCCCTCCTCCCTCATTTATGGACCCTAGGATTACATTGGGCCCACCAGGATAGCACAGTCCAGGATACCCTTCCTAGGTTAAGGTCATTTGATTAGAAACATTAGTTCCACCTATTGCCCCACTGCCCCTTTGCCATGTAACATAGCTCACAAGTTCCAGGAAGTAGAATGCAGACATCTTTGGGGGACCAGTAGTCTGCCTACCCCCAGAGAAAATGGGAATTACGATGAAGTAATTTTCTTCTAGTGTAGTTCTGTGACAGCCTGTGGAGGGACCCATCTCACACCAAGTTCTGCTTTATAATCGTGATATATGATGGTAGGATGCTTATCAGTGCACAGAGAACTAGATTAGGAATTAGGATGGGTTCTGGATCTAGTAGTTGGCACTTGACAACTGTGTGATGTTAAGCAAATCTACTGACACTTAAAAGAATGTTTTTTCTGTCGGTCTCCTCATTTGTAAAGTAAGGGTTATGTCCTCTCTGTCGTCCCTTTGAGAGTCCTCCAAGTTCAAGGTCTCCCTATGGGTGAGGTGAAGGTCCTGAGGGGTAATTTCTTGGTCATGGTTATTGTGTTCTCGTTGGTGTGTAATTATCTCGGGTGCCCACGAAGTTTCATGCACATTTAAAGTTATTTCTGTATCGTGTAATTAAATATAGATGAATCCTAGCTTAAGTTGTCAGATGGACGACTTACTCTTTCCTGAAGCAGATTGATAGACTCACTCACTCAAACCTGCCCCCTGCCTCAAACAAGTCATTGTGTTGTCCTGGGGGTTGATTCGTGGTCTTATTACCAAAGGATCAGATATGGATTTTAACAGACCGCAGTCATACATGTTGGGTACCTTCCAGAAATGGATTGAAAAGTGTTCTTATTTTTCATTCTAAACCCCTTGAGGATAACACTGAACAGAAATTGGTAACCCCTAAAATAGGTTTGAACTGGTAAAAAGAGCTGTCAATATTGAGACATAAACATTTTAGGCTTAGCTTAGGCTGAGTCTCCTGAACTTGGGAAATCCTGAACCCACTTCCCTTCAGGAGCTCAGCCACCGAGCTCTGAACACTGCCCTGGTTTGGGCTCCGTGGCACATCTGTCACAATTTGGGGAGACATTAGTCTTGTCCTGATGTGGACTTGCCAGCGGTGGGTGCATCCAGGAGTGTGGTGAGCTCAAGTGGCCGCAACCTCTTCCTCCTCGTTCATCTCTAGGTTTGTTTGAAAACAATCGTGTGTATTTTTAAACACTGGTTGACAATGAGTTTAAGTGTTACAGAGCTAAAACAAAATATGAGATTTTACTACAAAAAACTTAGATGCTATTTTAGGTTGGACTCAGCTGCCGTGCTGCTGCAGAGAGCTGAAATCTTGGATGTATCAGGCTGGATTCCATTTTCCATGCCATCTTTCCAGGACAGTCACTGGTGTCACCCTCTTACTTGAGCTCTTCATCCAGCATAAATCTGGCCAGTGGGAGACTATCCAAGCCAGAAGTTTAACATGTGTTTTTTTATTACAGTATGGAGTAGGGGGTGGAAAACCAACCACTTAGCTGTAGGACTACCGGCATCTATGTTCAAAAAAGAATTTTTACAATAAAACCTTTTAGTTCTTTACTTGGTTGAGGGCCTACCAAATACAATTTTGTGGGAATCTGATGAGTTACAGTGATGGCGTGGCATGACCTCAGAGGAGAGCACAGTTCTGCAGTAGAAACAGCGAAATGTAGGAAATCCTGTGTTCGGTCTCATTCCATGCTGGCCATACTTCTTTTGATGGGGGCACGTCTCAGCCCTTCTGGAAGGTTATGGTCAGGACATGTGGTTGGCGGGCTTCTGCAGTGTGTGGTCCCTGCACAGCCTTCACTGTCTTGGTCCAGAGACACACAAAGGAAGAGTGTCATAGGGTCAAGGTCATACCGCTCTGGCTCCTTGGTCACAGGAGGAAGTGTTGGAGAGACATGTGAAGCCATTGAGAGATGATTTTGGAAAAACATCAGCTAAGTGGGTTATTTGAAAAATGGAGCCATGGGTCGCCTGGGTGGCTCAGGTTAAGCGTCCAACATCGGCTCAGGTCATGATCTCACGTTTCATGAGTTTGAGCCCTCTGTAGGGCTCTCTGCTGTCAGTACAGAGCCCACGTCGGATCCTCTGTCCCCCTCTCTCTCTGCCCCTCCCCCATGCTTGTGCTCTCTCCCTCTCTCTGTCTCAAAATAAATAAAGATTTTTTAAAAAGGAAAAATAGAGCCATAAACACTGAAAAAAATGTGCGAATAGATCGTCATTGAGCACAAAATTCCAACAGAATCGTTATCTGTATTAGGAGTTGAATTTGTTTGTTAGGAGAGTAATAAGTGAGATTGACCAAAAAATTCTTCTAGTAATGCTCTTAATTCGTGGTTCAACACTAGGTTTATTTTAATCAGGAATTATTTTGGTAAAGGTCTCTATGCACATGAAAACAGCAACAAAGGTCATTACTAATATTGTAAACAATTTCATTTTGTAGCCTCATTTTCATTTCGTTTTCCCCTCTACCTGTCTTCCTTAAGTGGGCGGTGTTGACATGAACACATGCATTATCATCTTTATCGTTAATGTTCTCAAGTGACGGAGAAGTGCGTTCTGTGTTGTTTTCTATTTGAAATGCTTTTGAAGCGTCTGGAGATGAACTAAAATTCACATGCTTTCGACAGTAGTTTTGGGGTGATAAATTTAAGCATTATCTCTTAGGTTTTATGTATAGTTGAGATATTGATGGATGTGTCCTCTCTATTCTGTGGGGTTCATTCATCCTCCCTTCTTTCCTCTCTGTCTCTCTCTCTCTCCTTCTTAGAAATAAAGTCCCTTTTAGAAGCTGAATAATATTGTACTCAAAAGGTCCCGTGATTTGAAAACAACTTCAAGCCTTCAGAAGAGGTTGACCTCGGTTGAAGCATGTTGCCCATGCTAACCTAATACTGCACATCAGTCTTAGCAAAAGTATTACAAACATCTATGTATTTTAATTTGGTCGTTAGACATTGGTTTTCATCAATAACAGAATTGAAGTAAAACCTACTCTTCTTCTCGAGCTCACATTCACATCAATGCTAATTCATCTTTTGTTTTTTCTGGGTGACTCTTACATGAGGGTCTCTTATGTCTTCGATTTTAAGCTGTCCCAGGAAGGAAATCACTTGTCCCTTGCTTCTGTGGCCATTGTGGAACCTCAAACAGCAAACTGTAATACCAGACACTCGTTCAGTGTTGGAATAAACAGGATAACCAGGGGTGGCTTTTTGAAGAGTTGATTTGCATTGCCCAAGATCAAACAAGCAGAATATTTATAAAGCAGACCTTAGATGTGAGTGGTATGGAAACCCTAAATCAGTTGCTGTATCTTTTAATCTAAGCTATGAGCATTTTGTATCATATTAATACTACGGCCAAGTAAAGTCACGTAAAAGAAGCCTCGATAAATGTATAGCTCTGTGTTGCCAAGTTTGAATGAATGATTTGGCAAATGACAGAGGCAGTGGAGAATTTGGCATAACTTCTGTTGAGAGAATTTTGTTGAAAGTTGGCGAGTATGAATTCTTCATAGAATTTCACAAAATACTTAGAATATTGAAAGGAAACCTTGAAGTCAGAACTCAGCTGTGACTGTTGGCCTCTAGAGATAGAAAACTCAGCCTGAATTTTTATGGATTCTGAACACCCCCTTTTTAGCAGAGCACTCCTAAAACAAATTAGACGTTTTGCTAATACAGAGTGAGTGAGTATTCACAGAAGCGTTGCACTCTAAAGCTAGAAATAATTCTCAAGAATATCTAGCCTGTTTCCCCAGATGACAGGGTCAAAAAACATGATTTAGGTCTCAGAGACGTGGCCTCAGTTGCCTTTTGGCTGCCTCATATCTGTGTGACCTTGAGCACATCACTTAACCTCTCTGAGCTTCAAGTTCCGAATCCGTAAGATAAGGATAATTTGTCTTACCCTTGTTTCGATCAAATGGAATGGGTTCTATGAAATCCATTTGAGACTGTCAGTAGGATCCAAGCAGGAGCAGATTAAGGCCTTCTCTGAAAATTTAGCCACACAGCTATAGAGTGGCCAGCTGGGCCTGGCACCCAGCTCTGCAAGGCCCAGCTGTTTGCACACACCTCTGCGTGTTGAAAAGCCACAGCGACTCTGCTGCTCGGACGTTGGAGGGTTCCCGCGGTAGATGGTGCCTCTCTAACTCGTCTTTTCTGAGGGACGGCCATGTGATACGACTCCCTTCTGTAACCCGTTCAAGAGACTTCACGCCACGAAGTGCTGAAGCCGATAAGGTGGGTTCACACCCGTGTGGTAACGTGGATGCTGTTTACGTGCATGTGATCAGAAGACGCAGAGTTGTCATAGACATGCGGAAACGAGTTCCATAGTCCATAGTCACAGACGAGACGGTGTCGACCCGACAGCCCAGAGCCCCTCCCGGAAGCAGGTGGACACCGATGTAGGGCAGCAGGTCCCGCTGTCTGGAGAACGTCTACCTCTCTCTCAGGTGACGAAGAGCGTCACATGTGCGAACGGTGGCAGGGCCTGCTGTCGGCTGTCGGGTGGCTTGGCCTGTCCTATCGGCAGACCTGGCGTTTATTAATGTCCCCGCCAGCGCGGAAGGGGTTCTGGCCAGTGCTGTCTGGTTTCTGGAGTTCAGGCCGTCCTTTCTGACGGAAAAGTATGAATTCTTCATAGAATTTCACAAAATACTTAGAATATTATGGATTCTGAACACGCCCTTTTTAGCAGAGCACCCCTAAAACAAATTAGACCTCCAGGCCCCAGGCTATGCCCACCTCTGGTCCCGGCTGTGCCCACCTCCAGGCCCCAGCTGTGCCCACCTCTTGCCCCGGGCTGTGCCCACCTCTGGCCCCGGCTGTGCCCACCTCCAGGCCCCGGCTGTGCCCACCTCCAGGCCCCGGCTGTGCCCACCTCCAACCCCATCTCCCTACCTCTGGCCCTGGCTGTGCCCACCTCCAGCCCCATCTGCCCACCTCTGGCCCCGGCTGTGCCCACCTCCAGCCCCGTCTGCCCACCTCTGGCCCCGGCCGTGCCCACCTCCAGCCCCATCTGCCCACCTCTGGCCCTGGCTGTGCCCACCTCCAGCCCTATCTGCCCACCTCTGGCCCCGGCTGTGCCCACCTCCAGCCCCATCTGCCCACCTCCAGGCCCCGGCTGTGCCCACCTCCAGGCCCCGGCTGTGCCCACCTCCAGCCCCATCTGCCCACCTCTGGCCCCGGCCGTGCCCACCTCCAGGCCCCAGCTGTGCCCACCTCTTGCCCCGGGCTGTGCCCACCTCCAGGCCCCGGCTGTGCCCACAGCCTCCGACCCTCAAACAGCCTGCTGCATCTCCCCTGTGGACCGATGAGCTTTTCTGGGAGCGGACAGCACTCCGCTGTCGGGTCAGGTGACTGAGGTAGGTCGTGCAGGAAGCGTCAGCACTGTGGAGTGGCCGTGCTATGTTCACGTTAGTGTCTACGACAGAGGCGCGCTGTGGTACTGTGCTCATACGGTGACATGTGTCATGGGCACTACCCACGGATCACCTCCCCTGCAGCAGGCCTTCCAGACCCTCCCTACGTGTTGCCTGTCACCCTCACTTCCGTATGGCCAGGTGTCTCAGCCCCACGCACCGCCTAGAAAGCCGAGCCCCTGAGTGCAATGTGCCATCACTGTAGGATCTGAGTGTTTGGGGTGCTGAGATCTAACTGCCACAGTGACAGATTTTGGAGCTGGGCCCTCTGTGTGTGATTGTGCCCTTATTAGAAGAGGCCAGGTGGCTGGCTTCCCCAGGCCCTGCCGTGGTGAGGGCACAGTGGGAAGGGGCTGTGTGTGAGCTGCGAAGCTGGCTTTAACTCCAGCCGTGCTGGTGCTGTGATCCCAGGCTCACGGCCTCCAGAACGTCGAGAAGGAAGTATCTGTGTGTAAGCCCCCGTCTGTAATACTTTGGGCGCCTGGGTGGCTCAGTTAAGCATCGGACTTCAGCTCAGGGCAGGATCTCGCAGTTGGTGAGTTCAAGCCTCGCATCAGGCTCTCTGCTGTCAGCACAGACCCCACTGCAGACCCTCTGTCCCCCTCTCTGCCCCTCCCCTGCTCGTGCATGTGCGCGCTCTCTCTCTCAAAAATAAAAAACAGCAACAACAGGTTTTTAAATTAATTTATTTAAATTCAAGTTAGTTAACGTACAGTGTAGTATCGGTCCCAGGAGTAGAAGCCAGTGATTCATCTCTTACATACGACATCCAGGGCTCATGCCAACAAGTGCCCTCCTCGGTGCCCATCACCCATCTAGCCCATACCCCCACCCCTACCTCCCCTCCAGCAGCCCTCAGTTCTCTGTGTTTAAGAGCCTCTTATGTTTGCCTCCCTCTCTGTTTTTATCTTATTTCATTTTTCCTTCCCTTCCACTACAGTCATCTCTTTTGTTTCTTAAATTCCACATATGAGGGAAATCATATGGCATTTGTCTTTCTCTGACTGACTTAATTTCGCTTAGCATAATACATTCTAGTCCCATCCACAATGTTGCAAATGCCAAGATTTCATTCTTTTTATCGTCGAGTAATATTCCATTGTGTATATAAACCACATCATCTTTATCCATTCATCCATCGATGGATGTTTGGGCTCTTTCCATACTTTGGCTATTGTTGGTAGTGCTGCTAGAAACATGGGGGGTGTGTGTGTCCCTTCGAATCAGCACACCTGTATCCCTTGGATAAATACCTAGGAGTGCAACTGCTGGGTCGTAGGGTAGTTCTGTTTTTAATTTTTTGAGGAACCTCCATACTGTTTTCCAGAGTGGCTGCCCCAGTTTGCATTCCCACCAGTAGTGCAGAAGTGTTCCCCCTTTCTCTGCATCCTCGTCAACATCTGTTGTTGCCTGAGCTGTTCATTTTAGCCATTCTGACAGGCGTGAAGTGGTATCTCAGTGTGGCTTTGACTTGTGTTTCCCTGATGATGAGTGGCATTGAGCACCTTTTCATGTGTCTGTCAGCCATCTGGATGTCTGCTTTGGAAAAGTGTCTATTCATGTCTTCTGCCCATTTCTTCACTGGATTATTTGGTTTTTGGGTGTTGAGTTTGATAACTCAAACAACAAGTACCAAAAAACAAGTACCACACAACAGATTTCTGTTGTGCGAGCTCCCAGTCTATGATACTTTATTATAGCAGCCCAAACGACCAACGTGGTCACTTAAGTACCAAAGATGGAGTTAAATCTTTTCCATTCAGGAAACAAGTATTGAGTGTCAAACACGTGAAAACGCCCCGGCCCTGGTCCTGCGGTGATGGGTCCTAATGCGGTCCTGTCCCCAAGGTGTGTGCTCTCAGTAGCACTCAGGAGGAGACGAGCCACCACATTTCAAGATGGGGAAACATACCTCGAGAGGGAAGTGCTGTCAAAATCCTATGGGAAATAACAGGAAAGAAAGTGTGTTATTTCAGGGATGAGAATGGCGGGGGGGGGGGGGGGTTGGGCAGGGACGTCTGCACTGGGCTGTGAAGAGGAGGCAGGTTTGACCATGTGGAGATGAGAAAGAAAGTTTGCCAAGGTTTGCAGGAGCCACAGCCGTTCCCAGGAAAGGAGGGCACTCTGAGAACAGCTCCCAAGGATGCTTGCTAGGGCCAGGGACATCAGGTGGGAATGTCCACACGTGCCCTACATATATGCATGGGTGCGGGTACCCAACATATATGCATGGGTGCGGGTACCCTACATATATATGCAGGGGTGCAGGCAGCACATGTGGGAGGGAGGGAGCCTGCGCTCCACTCGGGGCTGCTGCAGCAAGCCTGGGGCCCCTCAGCTCCCCTCCTGCCCTCTTCTGGGGCCCCCCAGGAGGAGCCCTACCCAGCAGAGATCACTCAGGCAACTCTTCGATGCCACTCGCTCCAGTGTTCTCACATGGTTTCTGTAGTCGGCACGTGGCATCAGGCTCTGTTTTTCTTCCTTCTTTTTAGAATCAGTTCCTTGCAGTTGGTACTTAGGACCCTCCATTTCTCCCAGAGTCTGCCCAATGGCCCAGGCTCCAGCTCCCCTCAGCTCTGTGCTCTGCATTTGCAGGCTACACCCGTCCGCTCCTGTGTCCCGCTCTCCGTCCCCGCTAGAAACTGGATCTCATCCGGTACAGACACTTGGCCTCTCCACCCTGCCACTTGCCTGGGAAGGAAAAGTGGGGGTAGTAATAGGCAAGTGTCTACGTGTGGTGGCTTCTGTTGTCCAAGTAATTCAAAGAAGTGAATCATTAAAAATGATAGTCAAAGCAGTTTATCTTTTCAGGCTAATGTGCAATGATATTTCTTAAATCTACTTTTAAGTGATTGGGTTCTGGTGAATTCCAGGCACTAAGTTGGCTGGTTTTTTGTAACAGGTGTCATTGGATGTTCCCCTTAAAGTTGGTGTTTTACAAGAACACAGCGTCCACACTTCCTGGTAGGGAATGTTGATGCCCCCACTTGACCACGGCCACTGTTCATTGGTACAGATGTTATGGCTCTGAGTAACTTGCTTGACGTATCCCTCAACATTTTTGGGGGGGGGACAGGACTATGTTGGGATGATGCGGTAATCTTTTATAAGATACTCTCCTTTCTTGACATCAGCCTAGAACTTGGTTGTATTTAGAGGAACAGCCTTTTCACAGCTGCAATGGATTTGACAATCCATTTGAGTTTCGTTGTTCTTAGTTCTTCATTTACCAGTAGGTTCCAGCCGATTGTAGTGCTTACGTATGCTGAGCTTGGTTTTGGACTTTGGTTTGCAGCAGCATACAAGACACAAGAGTGGGCTGTCATAAGATAGAGCGAGTTCTCTGCTTGATAATGGAGTCACTCAGTCATGCAGGTTATTTGTGACGAGGGAGAGAGAAGTCCACGGGTGCGAGCTGCTTCATACCAAAGGTGCATGGACACCGAGGGTGAAGGGAGCTAGTCAACGGGCAGGCTTTTGGCATTGGCCCCGTGTAAGAGTGCAAGCCAGAATTCCCCTTGGGCGTGTTTCCAGACCATTCTCTAATAGGCCCGTGAAGAGAGTTTTGCATTTGAAAAACTGCCGTCACAAACCCTTAATTTTCATGCAGTTGTAAAGTGTTGCAGAGAATGTAGATTTGCGGATGGGTATCAGTCACGTGTGGACGATCCCGCTGATATTTTTAATATCATTTGCGCCTCTTAACCATTTGCGCCTCTTAACATGCTAAAGTCCTGAGCAGGAAGGTCAGCTTTCCTTAAAACCTCTTCAGTTAGCAGTAACCGTCCGAAAAACCATTAAGGTTTCTCATCTGCTAGGGTGACGCACCAGTCAGGAAAGTCGAACGTCTCTTAGGAGTCTCGAACGAAGTCATGTCCAACTGTCAAGGATGTCACTGAGTATTTGCAGCAGCAAGTACAGACCCCATGACAGACGTGAGAACCTTCACACGTGTGACGGGAGTGTTGAAGGTCACGTACGGACTGTTCGCTGCCACTATGTGAGACCGCTGCGGTGTAAGCAAGACTTTCAGGCTGTGTGTTTTAAGGGATTAAAGAAAAGTGCATTTTAATCAATCAGTAAAGCAATTCTTCGTTTAGGATCTATATGAAAGACTGTATGTGGCGCTTTGGGACAAGATTCCCTGGAGGAACTTGCTCTTTAATTGTAAAGCGCACGATCTCTGCTAAGGGCTACTCGGGTGACACTTGTCAATAAATGCTGCATCATCTCACTGTAGGTGTCGCAAACTTCCTGGACGCTGTGTCAGTCAGGGGCATGGCAGGAGACGAGTCCAACTCAGGGGGCCTTCCAGAGACGGTCAGGTACCCTGCGCGCAGTGTGGCACCTGCAGGCCTGTGACGCGGTGGCAGGTCGCCCCACCCCCAAAGTCCAGGCCATTGGCCTCACCCAGTAGATTGTTCCTCCTGCGCCTTTGGGGTCTGTGTGCTTCACACTCTGCTGGTACCTGACCTTCTCTCCAGGTCTCCCCTCTGTGCATTTCACGTTCATTTCTTTCTGTTTCTGCTCTCTTCCCCCACCTTTTATTCGGAGCTGCTCACCTGGGCTGTGCAGGGGTGTGGTTGAGAGCTTAGCATTTGCTAATCAAAGCGCTTCTGTCGTCTGATCTGCAAAGTAAGCCTTCAGGGAAATGATGAACTCCCCACCGGATATTTGTGTGTCCCCAGCGTTTTTGATCAGCGCTCGTGTAGACTCTGAAACTTCTTGTCTGCTGTTGCTTTGTGCTCTTGGCTGTTCCAGAGGGGAGAGGCTTTCATTTAAGTCTTGGATTCCGGGGCTACTAACAGCTTGTGAGAGAGAAACAGAGGCAGAGAGAGAGAACCCCCTGCGTGTTCCTATGAGTCACCCCCACAGACGGCACCAGGGCCGACCCTTCCGGTAATTTCTCTAGCGGCGGCTGGCTTCGCTGGGGCTTTGTCATGTGACCATCTACACAAGGCAGGGACCACGCAGAGTGGTGCTGCGTGTTCCTATGAGTCACCCCCACAGACGGCACCAGGGCCGACCCTTCCAGTAATTTCTCTAGCGGCGGCTGGCTTCGCTGGGGCTTCGTCATGTGACCATCTACATAAGGCAGGGACCACGCAGAGTGGTGCTTTTCGCTTGGGTCCAGTCTCAGGTTTCTTAGGCCAGTTGCCATCTTTGTTTTGTTTTTAGTGCCTTTATGAAAAAACAAGAGCCGCTAATGAGGAAGATTAAGGAAATGAGCCAGGAAAACAGAAATGGGGATGTGCACCCAACGGGCTGACGTGATGAATATCGATGGCCATGTGTCAGTTGCTAAATGTTATTTAAAACTTGTTCTCGCCGTCTTCAAGTCATGTGTTGTCCTCCAGAATATGGAAATACAATGATTAGAAAGCTGTTTTACCATCCTGAGATATATGCACCATTGGTTTTGTAATTTGTTGCTACCTTTTCCTTATAGTAAATGGTCCATGATACATAAAAGAAATTTATGTCAGAACTTTTCACGGTGAATAAATATTAGAAAGAAAATACATTTAGACAATAGACTGGAGCAGTGGGATGGGGATCCCGCGCTCAGGTTTGCGTAGTTTATTTTCTCCTGATAATTTTGACACTTGCTATGTGAATATTTTACCTTTTAGGGTACTTGAGTCCACCTTGTCCCAGTAATTGATACATTTTAAGGCACAGCGGGAGAAGTAACCGATCCCGGGCTTTCTCCGTGCCCTTTCCCTGATGTCAACAAACACGTTGAAAAACTAACGCCTGCCTTCTTCTAGAAGTTATTAAAGGTGGCCTGCAGCATCCTCCAGTGACGTCTCGTTGCACTCTGGACGAAACACAAAATACGCGGCGTTGTCTACAAGGCAGGTGCGGCGTTAGGGCTGCTCTCCCTGCGCCTGCGTCACGTGACTCTGCACCAGGTCTCACGCCCGCCTCACGGTGCTCCCCCAAATGGAAACCCTTCCCAGCTGTTCACCTGGCTAGCTCTTGCCCATCCTTCGAGAATCTGAAAGTAAATCCCACTTCCTCAGAGAGCCCGGGCCTCCCCCTTCATCCCCAATCAAGCCTGGTACCCATCGCATCACTATACCCTCTGTAGCACCCCGATTGGCTGGGCACAGAGCTCATCCCAGGGTGGCACTCCAGTGGCCTGACGTCTCTCCCTCCTGCTGGAGTGAGTGCAGGGGAAGTAGCCCTTTCCTTCACTCCTGGCCCGCGCCTGCCGCCGCAGTTACCGTGCACCCCACATGGTCAACGTTTGCCACTGTGAAATAGTACGACGCAGAAACTCCATAACGTGTAAGCCTGTAACCTGAAACAGCCCCGTAACCTCTCTCTGGGTGTAGAGAGAGGGCGTACTGCCCTGCACCTTGCCCCTCCCTTCCAGTTGGCACCCCTCCTCCCCTAAGCGCTGCGCCATGCTGCATTTGACGGAAATTCCTTTGTTGTTCATCTTCTTAGACTTCAGCGTGAACCCTGTACTGATAGTGTAGTTTTGCCCTGCGTTCAGTTTTTTTGGTTTGTTTTTTTTGTTTTTGTTTTTTTGTTTTGTTTTTTTGGCCCTGCGTTTGCTGCTCTCTACAACCTAGGACCCTCAGTTTTACATGGATGAAATAAATCATGATATATTCTTCGGTGTCTGACACTTAACAATCGTATCTGTGAGGTTCGGTCGTGCTGTGCACGTGTGCGGATGGATGTTTTTCTATTGACGTGAAACGTTCCGCTACATGGCGTAGTGGCAACGTAAAGACTTCCCGCAAAATGTCTGCATCCCCAACTTCAGAACCTGTACGTATGTTAGGTTACACGTCAGAGGGATGAAACTTGCGGGTGCTATTGAGACTGCTAATCGGTTACGTTTCTGTGGCTAATACCTTCGCTGATGCTGTATGTCTTTCCATGAGACTGCACTCTGTGATAATGCCATTTTTGATGGCAGAAAGAGCTGGTAAATACGGATCTGCTGGATATATCCGATTCTAGGCCAGCTGTAGTTTAAAAACACTAGAGCTTTGGGGTGCCTGGATGGCTCAGTCAGTTAAGCATCTGACTCTTGATCTCAGTTCAGGTCACGATCTCACGGTTTGTGAGTTCAAACCCCCACCCTGGGCTCTGATGGCACAGAGTCTGCTTGGTATTCTTTCTTCTCTCTGCCCCTCCCCTCCTTGTGTTCTCTCTCTCTCTCAAAATAAATAAGTAAACTTAAAAAAAAACAAAAACAAAACAAAAAACCTTAGGGGCGCCTGGGTTACTCAGTCGGTTAAGCATCCGGCTTCAGCTCAGCTCATGATCTCCCGGTTCATGGGTTCGAGCCCTCTGTCAGGCTCTGTGCTGACAGCCCGGAGCCTGGAGCCTGCTTCGGATTCTGTGTTTCCCTCTCTCTCTGCCCCTCCTCCATTCATGCTCTGTCTCTCTCTCAAAGATAAATAAACATTAAAAAATTAAAACTTGGGGCGCCTGGGTGGCTCAGTCGGTTAAGCGTCCGACTTCGGCTCAGGTCATGATCTCGCGGTCCGTGAGTTCGAGCCCCGCGTCGGGCTCTGTGCTGACAGCTCAGAGCCTGGAGCCTGTTTCAGATTCTGTGTCTCCCTCTCTCTGACCCTCCCCCGTTCATGCTCTGTCTCTCTCTGTCTCAAAAATAAATAAACGTTAAAAAAAAATTTAAAAAAAAAATTAAAACTTAAAAAAAATTTTTTTAAAAACTTAAAAAATACCGGAGCTTTGTTTTTGAGTAATTTGATACCTAAAATAGCGACTGCCTCTTCAAGACTCTCATGAACATGATGTTGTACCAACTGTCTTGGCTACCATTGGCTCTAGCGTCTTGAACTAGCCCCTCCTGTCACAGAGGGGGCTGCACTCCACTGCTGACATATGGTGACAGGCGTAGATCCTTGAGGATCGCTCGAGGTCATCGCTATATTTCACTCAGGATTTTGCTGTAAAGATAACTGTAGTGGTGGAAAAATGGAGCTTTTCAAATAAAATCACATGTCAAATTAGTAAATTGATTATTTTGAAATTATAAACCCAGTGAGTAGTTACAATCTTCACCTTCACCTGGGTTTTGAGTGGAGGTTTGGCCAGAATGTGTCACAGACCCTGGAGCCTGGAGCGTGTGACTTCATTAGTGAGCACGAGTGCCTTCTTGGAAACGGACACTGGCAGGAGTTTGCACCGCCAGACCGGGCATCGCCGCATGCCGCGTGTTCAGCTTCTTTGTTCCCAAGTTTTAGAGAAGGACTCAAACTACACAAAATATCTCCTAAAGAAATAGAAATGTCTTATTAAATCTAAGGGAAAAATTCATTCATGCCTCAGGAGGAAAATTAAGTCAAGAAATGGAAAACCAGGGGCGCCTGGGTGGCTCAGTCAGTTAAGCGTCTGACTTCAGTTCAGGTCATGATCTCGCGGTTTGTGAGTTCGAGCCCCGCGTCGGGCTCTGTGCTGACGGCTCAGAACCTGGAGCCTGCTTCACAGTCTGTGTCTCCTTCTCTCTCTGCCCCTCCTCCACTCGTGCTCGCACACGCTCTCTCTCTAAAATAAGTAAACATTAAAAAATAAAAAGAGATGGAAAACCAGTAGGGACCCCCTTTATGTGTCTCTTGTCTCTGCTTCTCCACCTCTCCCATTCCTACTTCTCATAAACCTGCTCTATTTCCTTCTGAATCCATATCCCACGCAGAAATGGGCGCTCCCCCTACGCTCATCTGATCTCATGTTTCGTGACAGCCAGCGAGAATAGATCCGAAGAGTTGGATCCCCCACCTGAGACCCTCGAGTGGACTTCTGACCCAGGCTGGGCCACCCCCGTGGTGGAGGAGGAGAGAGGAGGGCTCACGGTGCAGAAACGCGGCTCTGGCCCCCATGGGTGGAGGAGGAGGGCAGTGGCGATCATTTCGACCAAGGCCCTTTTCAAAAGGCTTCTGTGCGGTGCTGGAAGATTGTAACAGGGGGGCAAGCCCTTTGGAAAAACTGAGCTCAAATTATTTTCGCTGCCGCCATTAAATTGCTGGTAGCTCTTGCCTCTGAGGCTTGTTAGATACATGATATTTATTGAGAGCCTGAGGGGATTTTTGACACTGGGAAGTCACGCTTGCCAAAATGCTGCCCAGTGTAGACCAATCGGTCTCAAAACTGCCTGTGGGTTTCGGGGAGTCTGTGCAAAGTCGGCCGTTATCTGAAGAAGATCGTAAGGCGTTCTCCCTCGCAGCAACATGGAAAGCTACAGATGCTCAATTTTAAATTCTGCAACTCACATCCAGTGTTCTCCCTGAGAGGGACTTCTCTTGGGCACGATACCGTGTGAGATCTCTTCTGACTGTGATCAGGTCACAGGGCCGTTGCTTTAGGTGATGTATGCAACACGACACCTTTAAAACGTTACATCAAAATAGATCCGAGGTAGACTGAGCTCCGAAGGTAAGAATAACTTACATTTCGAGTCAATTTCATAAAGAAGAGATTAAACACAGCCAATTAAACTGAAAAGCCTAAAATAATGGGAGCCCTGGTGTGGAATTTAAAGTAGAAAAAATAATGAAGAAATTTTAGAAGATATATAATTACAGTCAATAATTTGCCTGCTTCGTTTTGTTTTGATTTCCCAGAAGGGCTAATGGAGTGGGAGCTGGCTCTGTGCACACAGTCTTGCTGAACCGCAGGTACGGGGCTGACAGCTGCCTCAGTGACGGGCGGCAAAGTGCTGTGCCCTCAGGCGGTCGCACAGAGTCACGTTATGCAAAATAGTCAACCTCAGAGGCTTCCAAATTCAGAGGAGAAAAGGAGAGCGGATTCCAGATAGGTCCATGAGGCAAATACAGAATGGTTGGTGGACAGCCCCAGAGAACCTGAGTTGTGAGACGCGGAGGAGGCGGTGTGACCAGGAGGCGTGTTAAAGGCAAGGTGGGGGGGGGGCACCCGACAGTGCGTGTGGCAGAACTGGGGGGGGGATACCATCTCCTTTCCCGTAAGATAATGGTGATTCTTAATTAACTGCCCAACCTCAGCAGTGGGGCCTGTCAACCAGATTTAATTTGCAATTAGTGAAATCAGAAGTTTTTGAAGGGTAAGAGTCCATCTGTCATCACCAGTGCCGCCCCCCTCACCCCCCACAGCCTTGGTTGCTCCTGTCTTTCCGAAATGGCTGCTCAGCCCGCCCCAGCCCTGCAGTCAAGAGCAGAGTCACTGACAGGGAGTCAGCATCAATCAGTACCCTGTGGCCACAGCCCTCATCCGCCTCTTACACTCACAACCAGGAAAAGCATCACGAGGACTTAGGAGACACTACACAGCAGTCCCAGAGGAGGGGAGTGTCTCAGGGAGCAGGAGGACTGTCCCTGCTCAGGGTCCAGGGAGCTCTGCTGGACAGGGAGCTCTGTTCTGCCCCCTCAGACGCTGGCTGGCGTCTTCGACTCTGGCCGACACCGTGAAGTCCAGTGAGCTGCTGCTTCGTGTGTATCCTCTGGAAACATTTTAAACCATCAATTACCTAAACTTGGATCTAGTTATATCCCAAGGAAGGCCTTTTTCAGTTTTGGGAGCTGGAAACTGTCTTCTCTTCTTAATATACTTCTGAAAGCTGCCTGGGTGAAGAGGAGATTGATTGGCTCAAAGACGGACTATTGTGAGAAAAATAATTGAATTCGCTTCCTTCCTCCCTAGTGAGTGGGCCATCTGGTCGACCCCTCCACCTTTAGCAAAGGGAAATAAAGTGCACGGTTGCCAGCTGTCCCCAGCAAGGCTGGCAGGGCCCGGACCTCCACTGTCCCTGCAGTCCCTGCTCTCCTGCGACCACCCTGGTTGCTCCCGCGCCCGCAGCTTCCCACGCTGATCTCCCACAGTCACGGGGCTCCTTTAGGGAGAGACCTTAGTGTGCGGCAGAAACCGTCTTCTCCCCCCACTTCAGCCGGAAGGGGGGCTCCTTCTGTCTCACTAGCTGCGTGTGGCCGTACCTACGTTGTAGAAAACAAACATGCCGCAAGGTCCACCTGAAACATTCAAGGTGGGTGTTTGCCACGTGGGGATGTGTGCTTTGTCGCAGAGTGAGGTAGCTGCAACCCGGCTCACCCTCCTCTGGGCACCCAATGGAAGATAAAATGCCGCTTTGCCGTCTCTGGGGGAGGTGGCCAAAAGGGGTGTGATTTCTCTGCGTTTCCTTTCTTCATATAGTATTGGAAATTTGGCGTGCTTTTGAGTTCTTCCCCTATTTGTCAATCAAGTGGCACGGAAGCATCATCTGGTAGTGATTGGCAATAGATAGTAAGGCAAAACCTTACGTGTCTATACATTGCATAAATTATAGTATGCCGCCACACACATTTGCGTGTAGTCCCAACACTCACGCCCTGGATTCCCTTTGTCTTCCACCCCTTCGTTGCTTTTTTTCCACCCGGGCAGCTTTCAGTTTCTCTAACTTCTAAAGGATCACTTCAGCGTCTTCATGTGAATCTCTGCTCCTTATCATGAGGCATAGGGTGTGATAAAGTCAGCGAGGGGAATGCGGTGGGAGAGGGGGAGCTCAGGACAAGATAAGGTGGGTCAGGTGTGGACACAGACGGGCAGGGCCTGGTGGTTCAGGTGGCCCAGCTTAATCCGTCCACAGAACACGGTGGGTCTTCAATTATTATCTTAATCTGTACGCCTCCCATTTCAGTTGTACAACTGGCACATAAAATATCAAACTCGAATCACAGATTATGAAGATAATAACGTTCTGAAACCATGAATTGTATATTTAAGAAAAACCAAACAACCCAGGAAAAGGTTGAGTTTATTTCTCGTTCATTTGGTTGGGTTTGTTTGTTTTCTTTTTGCCTGAGTTAAGAACAAATGCGAGCACCAATTATATCACTAGGGACAAGGCAATTGCCAACTCTAGATGTCAGTTTGCATTACGTCTGTTAAGACCGACTGCTATTTATGGCATCGTCAGTGGAGCTGGGCCTGTATTAATGCCTTGCTTTCCACATCAATCGACAATAGCTTTTCTGCCAGAGGTGCCAGCCAATAATAAAGTTACTTCTTCTAAAGGCATTCGGGCACCCGTTCTTTCATTCAGCACACAGTCCTGGAACGCTGTGGTGTCCCACGTTCAATGCCAGGCATCGGGAACACGAGCACACCAAGGCAATGCGGGAACACGAGCACACCAAGGCAAGGCAAGGCAAGCTTAAGTAGCTTGCTGCCTGGTGATGGCACGGGAATTAAATACATCATTGAATAGTGCAGTAATGTTACAGAAGAGCATTTACAAAGAGTCACGGTTGTGTCCAGATGGAAGAATGATGAACTGTGCCTGGGAAACTAGGCATGGCTTCCCAAAATGTCAGAGATGTGCAGCTGAACAACAGAGATTTGTGTCTCATGGTTCTGGAGACTGGACACCCAAGCTCAAGGTGCTGTAGTGTCTTACGAGGCCTTTCTCTTTAGGCCTTTCACGGCGCCTTCCTGCTGTGTCTTCACATGGTCTTTCTTCGCAAATGGGTACAGAGAGAGAAGGCAAGCTCTCTCGTATCTCTTCTTATAAGGACACTAATCCTGTCCTGAGGGCTGCACCCTCCTGACCTCATGTAACCCTCCTTGCCTCCCAGAGGCTCTCTGTCCACATACCATCACACTGGGGGGGTAGAGGTTCCACGTGTGAATTTAGGAGGGACACAGCTCAGCCCATAACAGCCTGATGTCCTTCCTTCCTCCCAGCTGCACTTCTTGTAGTTTCTGTTCAAATGTCACTTTATTAGGAAATCTCTCTGACGACCTTACATACAAACAGCTTACAAGGCACTCTCCCTCCAACTCCCCTATCCTGCTTTTTTCTTCTCTTACTGGGTTTATGTGTTTATTGTTTGTGCGTCATCCCTGCACTAGAGAACAAGAAAGGAAATACGGAAAAATGAAAGCCATTCAGCTTGCTGGGTTGATGACAGTGTAGTCTATTTTGTTCACTGCTGTGCCCAACATTCTCAGGGCAGGGATGGCAGAGTAAGACCTGGGTAAACATGTGTTGGATGGACGGATGGATGGATGGGCAGATAGATGGATGGACGGATAGATGGATGGACAAATGGATGGGGTGGGTGGGTGGATGGATGGATGGATGGATGGATGGATGGATGGATAGATGGACAAATGGATGGATGGGTGGGTGGGTGGGTGGACGGATGGATGGATGGGTGGGTGGGTGGATGGATTGCTGGAAGCCGAGCTATCCCAGCCTGAGTGGCAAAGCCCGAGCTGTGGATGGATTGGTGACTGCAAGGCAGCCCACGGACAGTGAAGCTTCTCGTACTCCCGCTTTTAGGTAATTTGGCCTTAAAAGTACCTGGGGTATTGTCTGTCGGGGAATTGCCCTCGGCAGACCCCCTGGGAAAAGAACCATTAGAGAAGAAGATAAGGCTCCACAAGAAATTGTACAGCCTTACGTTTAGCCCTTGCCATCCCCTGTGGAGACTCCTCTACTTACAGGAAGGATGGCCTCATACCTTTGCCAGCAAAGAGGGCCCGTAAAGGAGAGACATGGACTTGAAAGCCCCACTCCGGCAACTAAGGAGTGTATCTCTGGGCACAGGTGACTTCAACCCCTAGGCCCACCTGGCCCCCCGGAGGCATTCCAGATGATGACTGAACCGAGTTGGTTAAGCTACAGAATGGTTCATTGGTTGCTAGGTGCATTGTCTGTCTGAGAATATATGAGGCATGGGTTTCTAAGGCCTTTTCAGCCCCTTTCTGACACCTCAGACTGAGGCAAACACATTGTTCTTCTGGCCTCATGTGGTTAGGAGGTCATGTCCCTGTAACTGTTCCATTTGAGGTATTGAGAAATGGAGGGCCTTTCACGAGAACAGCAAATCAAATGCTTTGTAGATTATAGATAAACGCAGATGCATAATGGAATAATGTAAGAAATTAATCTATAATCAAAGGGTATGTGGGAAAGTTGGGAAATCACCATATTATTTCTTAAAGGTCGTTTATACATAGGAACATTTTCAAAATTAGATAATGTTAGAGAAACATAGATGACGTATGCTACAAGGAAATCACTAGCATATAGAATGCCACGTTTACTACAGTAAATCGGCCAGTTCAACACACTGCTGTTGTCTGTATCCATTTTTATTTTAGTTTTAGTTTATTTTAGTTTTTTATTTTCCGGTTTTTTATTTTAGTTTTATTTTATTTTCACCGACGCTGTTCTTCCTTCAGGAACCCCTGGTTGCTGGAGCTGGTCTCTGGCAATGGATGGATGAATGGACAGATGGACGGGATGGATGGATGGGTGGATGAGTGGATGGACGGATGGATGGGTGGGTGGATGGATGGATGGATGAATGGACAGACGGATGGGATGGATGGATGGATGGATGGATGGGTGGACAGATGGACAGATGGATGGATGGGTAGGTGGCTGGCTGGCTGGCTGGATGGATGGATGGGTAGGTGGGTAGATGGATGGATAGATGGGTCGGTGGGTGGGTGGGTAGGTGGATGGATGGAGAGATGGACGGATGGGTGGATGGATGGATGGATGGATGGATGGGTAGGTGGGTAGATGGATGGATAGATGGGTCGGTGGGTGGGTGGGTAGGTGGATGGATGGAGAGATGGACGGATGGGTGGATGGATGGATGGATGGATGGATGGGTAGGTGGGTAGATGGATGGATAGATGGGTCGGTGGGTGGGTGGGTAGGTGGATGGATGGAGAGATGGACGGATGGGTGGATGGATGGATGGATGGATGGATGGATGGATAGATGGGTGGTTGGATGGATAGAAGGATGGGTGGGTGGGTGGATGGATGGATTGATGGACATATGGACAGATGGATGGATGGGTAGACGGATGGATGGATGGATGGATGGATGGATGGATGGATGGGTGGATAGATGGACTGATAGAAACTTTGTTCACCTTGTTACACCAAATGGTTAATTGTTAATATGCTGTTCCATTTTACTGGATCTCTGAGATATGCATGTGGTGGTACCAAGCAGAACAGGGAATGTATTATAGTCTCATTTTCACCATTCTAGGCAAAAATATAGAATTCTGCTGAGAAATACACTACTGAAGCTTAACATTTCAGGGGATAATTTATTAACTTCTCTTGTCCTTCATGGGAAGCAGGGTCAGCTCTACTCAAATTTTCAATAAGTCAGCTCCTGCAAGTAAAGATGAGGAAGTCAGTTGAATCTGGGGAGCTAAATGAGACGTTCAAGGAAGCGCATATTAATCTGCATTCTAACTCAAAAACTGTCTCTATATTCTGGTTACACCCAAGTAGAAATTAAATGTGCATATAGACCATGACTAGAAAGGAAAATGGGGAAAATGAACATTTCTGTTCTCTTGGATTAGCAAGATTATTCATGATTTGTTTCCTCCTTAATTTGTTTCCTATTATTATTATTGTTACAGTATTTTTTATGTAAGTTAAAACTGTACTGTGAAAAGCGAGATTTGGCAAATGAAAATGGAATTTAATAAAGAATGTCTCCTTTCCTGTGGGTAAAATTGCTCTGTTTTTTTCAGCATGTAAGAATGCTGCCTGGAAGGCAATATGGTGCACCTGTCCTTAAGAAATGATGTAGTGATCCAGAATCATTTCACTTGAGTGAGCTATGCTGTCAATGCCTGTTTGGTTATCTACTGTCCATTCTCCCATTCAATAATATATACTAAGTTGGTCTTCTGTGAAAAATATTTTCTTAGTCCGGTGAACATGCAGGAAGCAGAGCCTTTGCCCCTTTCCAGAAGTCTCTTGACTCCCATTCATTTTCCACCCAGAGGAGCAACTTCACAGCTTTGCATCTTTCTTTTCCATCCTATATGTGTTCATAGGACTTTTACTGTATTGGGCATTTTTAAGACCATTTATTTCCACCTTCCTTTCTGGGGGAGTGGACCTCCAGGATCCCTGTTAGGTGTTCACCATCTTGCTCACTTCTTGGTAAAGCCACCCATTCTGTTGTTAGGCAATATTAGTGCTTGGGAATTTTGAAATTGTACTGAAACAATTTCTACCTTCCAGAGATATACAGAATAAGTCTCCTCTCTCTTGCATGTGACAGTTCCAGTGAAGACTCTAGGTATTTGGCTTTTGAGACTGAACATTCTTTCAAGCCTACTTCACGTGACATGTTTTGCAAACATTTCCATCCTCTGGTCATCTTGGCAGACACTGTCTATTTCATCTGTGACCCCATCTAGCCTAGACCTGGATATCCCATTGGGGATGCGTTTGGGCTAGGAAGGGGCCCACTGAGTCCCAGAAGGGCTTCTGTCACTGCAACATGGGTTCAAGTACACTTCTGCTACACTACTAGCTGGTCAAGAAATTGACACAAAGCAAAAGTCTTAGTCTTCTTTCTGCCTATGAACTTTGACCAGCGCATCTAATAGATGTGTTTAAAACAGATTTTAGAATTCTGGAGTAGTATTAAAAACAAGATTTGAAAGAGATCAATTATCTGACCTCATGAAGACAATAACATTTTGTTATTCTGGATCTTGAATAGGATTTGGTCTTGACTATTCTAGTATTCTGGTTTGATGATTACCCTGGGATTTCATCTGAGCAGGGTTCAAGAAATCTGAGCCGTGTTCAGGGCACCTGGGTGGCTCAGTCGGTTGAGCGTCCGACTTCGGCTCAGGTCATGATTTTGCAGTTCATGAGTTCAAGCCCTGCGTTGGGCTCTGTGCTGACAGCTCAGAGCCTGGAGCCAGCTTCAGATTCTTTGTTCCTTCTGTCTCTGCCCATTCCCCACTTGTACTCTATCTGTCTCTGTCTCTCAAAAATAAATAAATAAATGTAAAACAAAATTTTTTTAATTTTTTTAAAAATTTTTTTTAACGTTTATGTATTTTTGAGACAGAGAGAGACAGAGCATGAACGGGGGAGGGTCAGAGAGAGGGAGACACAGAATCCGAAACAGGCTCCAGGCTCTGAGCTGTCAGCACAGAGCCCGACGTGGGGCTCGAACTCATGGACCGTGAGATCATGACCCGAGCCGAAGTCGGCCGCTCAACCGACTGAGCCACCCAGGCGCCCCCACAAAATTTTAAAAAAATGGAAATTTGAGCAGTGTTCAAGGGTGTGCGAGAGATTATGTGCACTACATTGATAGAATGAATAGTACTGCTTCAGGATTTACGCTTTTCACAGATTTGGAGAATTTTCAAATTTTCCTTGTAAACTTGGGCAAAGTGAAAAGCTGTGGAATCAGCAAAATCTGATCACTTGTTTTTGTTATTGGCTACTGATTTTCTCACATAGAAAACCTATCCAATAAGAAATGAGAGCAATTCAGTACAACTTTTCATCATTTTTAAGTGCTAAAAAGCCACTACTTAATAGATCGGTTCTAGATAGCAAATAAGATTGGTAGAAATTTCTAAACAACTGTAAAACTCTTTCTTGCTAGGGCCATAATGGCCCTCATAATTTTTCTTAATTTGATAACCTATCGGGCCAAAATTGAATATTTGCATTCCAAATAATTAATTACTTGCCATCCTACATTTGGTATTGCCTTTATTTCAATTTGTAAAAATGTGCTACATTCTAATGAACTTCCCGTTTTGGAGGAAGCTGTATTTGGGTATTGTGTTCTCTACTTTTTGAGACCATCTCTATTCTACTTCATCTTGACCTGCCGTTAATATGAGTTATAATCACGGGGACCTTTCTAAGAAAGAAGATTTTGTGATCTGTATATGGGCAGAAAGAGCAGTAGGTCATTTGCAGCGCGACCATACGTCTTTATTTGTCCTGGGGAGGTTCAGGTGCTCTTGTATAATTAATGATAATTATTATCAATATAAACTCTTACATTTATTAATTATAGGTATTAACCCCTTTGTCTTTCAAAGGATCTCTACTTGGAATGTAAATTACATGGCCATGCCGATTTGAAAGCAACTGAAAGCTTGGTCTCAGCAGCCAATATGCCTGGTTAATTCCCTAGATCTGTCTAACCTTTAGCACGCTTCAGCAATGTCTCCAGATTCTTCCTCCTGTCCGAACCCTGCTACAGTGCAAACATGGTTCCCTGGAGGGACTAAAATCTAGGATAGGTATAAGTGAGCTACCCAGTGAAGAGACCTGGGGAATCTTGAAGCCTTGTATGAGATGCTATAGAAGGAAGAAAAGGCTCATGATAGTGAGCAGTGTGTAGAGTTTAATTAAATGTGGCATGCAGTAGGTGCTAAATAAATGTTTGAATCTGGTAACCGTGTGGATGTAAACGAAAAGGAAAATGAGAGAGGAGTTGGAGCTGGAGTACTAATCATATTGGGTTTGACTCAATGGGGGTTAGTAGGTTGGCTAGAGTGCAGAGATGTGCCCCAGTTCCTGTGTGCTGTAGGACCTAGTGTGCTTGGTGGAGAGACCTTAAGTTCACAGAAATGCTGTAAATGTAGTATAATACCGCATTCATTCTTGAGATAAGGTTTTGCCGAGGTACAGGGATGAGAGCAGGAAGCAGAAGGGTGGAAAAAAGAACTAATCATAACTTCAGGGATGAGGATGTGCCTCATTCGCTGTTTTGTGTCTCGGTTCTTGATTTAAATGGAATGTATTTATTAGGTTGATTTCATGTTTTCACTCACTGGATTTCTCTTTTCTGTTGTTGTTTTCAGGAGCTGGTGGGGAGTAATCCTCCACAAAGAAACTGGAAGGGAATAGCGATTGCACTCCTTGTGATTCTGGTCATCTGCTCCTTGATTGTCACCTCGGTCATACTGCTGACACCAGGTACCTGTATTTATTCTTGGAAAAGCAAGTCACTGTAAGGGAGAAAGTGCATAGTTTCGCTTTGCAAATTTTTTCTAAGTAACTACCTATTACATAATTTATTTTTCCCAGGTTCTAATTCTCATTGTGTCATTTTGTTAAATGATGCCATATGTTTCAATGAAAAAATCCATTTTGGATGCTTTGAATTTATTTATATAATTGTTGACTAGGTAGAAATACTTGGCATATATTAAAATTCATAATTCTTATTCATGCTTCTTGAGCTTAAAGACAGTGGCATTATAAATGTAGCCATTCTATAAATCTCATGGAATTCATGGCTACTATAGCAAGGATGAATGTTAAAAATTATTAAAACGACATATGTTGGGGCGCCTGGGTGGCTTGGTCGGTTAAGCGTCCGACTTCGGCTCAGGTCATGATCTTGCGGTCCGTGAGTTCGAGCCCCGTGTCGGGCTCTGTGCTGACCGCTCAGGGCCTGCAGCCTGTTTCAGATTCTGTGTCTCCCTCTCTCTCTGCCCCTCCCCTGTTCATGCTCTGTCTCTCTCTGTCTCAAAAACAAATAAACGTTGAAAAAAAAATTAAAAAAAACAAAAGTAGAAGAAAGAGTCAGAACTCTCTCAGGAAGGAAAAAAACACACAAAAATCTGTAGCAAAAACCTACCACAAAAATGTGCATACACCTGCCCCAATTAATGTCTCAAAAATAAGGGCTGTGGGAGCTTGGAGGAGAGAGAGATCTTTTGTGAGGAAGTTCAGGAAGAAGGCGATATTTGAAGAGGGTGGTAATGAAGGGTGAGGTTCAGGAAGGAAGAAAGACTTTCTCTGTAAGGTAACCACATGGCAGCTATAGGAAGCCATGTGGCCACATTCTCATTGTCATATTAGCTTCCTAGTTGTGAGAACAAAAACCACAGCTCTAATCCTCAGCAAATAAACTGCACAAGTATTAGGCCTTAAGGTGGGAAGAGAAGTTAGATACATTGAAATGTAGAAATGAATAGATAGGCAGATAGGTAGATAGATAGATAGGTAGATAGATAACTTTTACATTGTTGCAAGAAGCTCAAGTAAACTACCATGTACATTTAAACCATTCCAAATCTTAAATGAAAACCATAAAGTAATCTGTACCCTGAAACCAAAACTAGGTAAAGATACCACAGGAAAATTATAACCAATGTCCCTTATGAATACAGATGTAAAAGTCTCAATAGAATTCTAGCCAACTGAATCCAGCCCCATATAAAAAGGAGTGTATACCATCCCCAAATGTGATTTATCCCAGGAAGGAAAATTTGATTTAATGTATGAAAATCAGTGCAATACATACATATTAATAGAATAAAGGGGGAGGGAATCCACATGATTGCCTCAGTAGATACAGAGTAGGCATCTGACAAAGTCCAAAATCCTCTCATAGAAAAACATTCAACAAGCTAGTAAAAAGAAACTTCCTCAACCTGATGAAGACCATGTATGAAAAACCCACAGCTAATATAATGCCTAATGGTGAAAGACTGAAAGCCTTTCCTTAAGATCAGGAACAGACAGGATGTTCAGTCTCCCCATTCCTACTGAATGTTGTAGTGGAGATTCTAGCCAAGGTAATGCAAGTGGAAAAGAAATCCAGATGGGAAAGAAGTGAACTATCTCCATTCACAGAGGACATGAATTTGTGTATAGAAAATCTTAAGAGGCTCCTGGGCGGCTCAATCGGTTAAATGCCCGACTCTTGATTTCGGCTCAGGTCATGATCTCATGGTTGGTGAATTTAAGCCCCACATCGGGCTCTGCACTGACAGCACAGAGCCTGCTTGGAATTCTCTCTCTCCCTCTCTCTTGGTCCTCCCTGGCTTGCTCTCTCTCTCTCTCTCTCTCTCTCTCAAAAAAACTAATTAATTAATTGATTGATTAATTAATTTAAAAAAAAGAAAATGGTTCCAGCTGCAATCGTTTCAAAAAGAATAAAATACTTCGGAATAGGTTTAACAAAAGATGTACAGGCTTGTGCACTGAAAATGGGAAAACATAAGTGAAAGAAGTTAAAGAAAACCTAAGTAAATGGAAAGATACCCAATGTTTATGGATTAAAAGATCTAATATTGGTAACATGGCAATACTTCCCAAATAGATTTATAGATTCAATCAGATCTTTATCAAAATCCCAATTGCTTTACTGGAGACATAGACAAGCTGATTCTAAAATTCATATGAAAATGCAAGGGACTCAGAATGGCCAAAACAACCTTGAAAAAGAACAGCTAAGGTATTTTTACTTCCTGATTTTAAAACTTACTCTAAAGCTACAGTAATGAAAACATTGTGATAGCAGCATAAGTGTAGACATATAGACTAATGGAATAGAATTGAGGGCTCAGAAATAAACCCATACATCTACGGTCAACTGATTTTTGACAAAGGTGCCAAGATCATTCGATGGAGAAAGAATAGTCTTTTCAACCCATAATGCTTGCAGAAGTATGGGGCACCTGGGTGGTTCAGTCAGTTGAGCGTCCAACTTCAGCTCAGGTCATGATCTCGTGGTTCTTGACTTCGAGCCCCATGCTGGGCTCTGTGCTGACAGCTCGGAGCCTGGAAACCCACTTCGGATTCTGTGTCTCCCTCTCTCTCTCCCCTCCCCTGCCCACATTCTGTCTCTCTCTCTCTCAAAAAATGAATAAACTTTAAAAAAATTTAAAAAAATAATAATGCTTGCAAAACTGAATATCCACATGCAAAAGAGCAAAGTTGGAGCCCTGCCTCACACCACATACAAAAATCAACTCAGTGTGGATCAACAACCTAATATAAGAGCTGAAACTATAAAATTCTTTGAAAACTTTTTAATGTTGTTATTTATTTTTGAGAGAGAGACAGAGAGACAGTGCTAGTAGGGGAGGGGCAGAGAGAGAGGGAGACACAGAATCTGAAGCAGGCCCCAGGCTCCAAGCTGGAAAGTATAAAATTCTTGAGGAAAACTTGGGAGCATATTTTTATAAACTTGGATTTATGACACCAAAAGCATAAGCAGCCAAAGAAAAAAATAGGTAAATTGGACTTCGTCAAACTTAAAAATGTTTGACATCGGTAGACACTATCAAGAAAGTGAAAAGACAGCCCATAGAATGTGAGAAAATATTTGCAAGACATGTTCAGTAAAGGTCTAACGTCCAGATTATATAAAGAATCATTATAACTCAAAACAAAAGAGAAATAATTTAATTAAAAACAACCAGAGGATTTCAAAAACATTTATCCAGAGAAATATAAATGGCCAATAAGTATAAAAAAAGATGCTCAGTGGGGCACCTGGGAGGCTCAGTCGGTTGAGCAACTGACTTCGGCTCAGGTTATGATCTCACGGTTTGTGAGTTCGAGTTCCGCTTCAGGCTCTGTGCTGATGGCTCAGAGCCTGGAGCCTGCTTCGGATTCTGTGTCTCACTTTCTCTCTCTGCCCCTCCCCCGCTCATGCTCTGTCTCTCTCTCTCTGTCAAAAATCAATAAACATTAAAAAAAGTTAAAAAAAAAAAAAGATGCTCAACATCGTTAGTCATCAAGGAAATGCAAATCAGACTCACAGTATACCACTTTATACCCACTAGGATGGCTATAAAAAGAAAAAAAAGGAAAATAACAGGTATTGGTAAGGATGTGGAAAAATCGGAAACTTCAATTCAAAGTAGGAATGTGAAATTATGTAGACTCTGTGGAAAACTGGTAGTTCCTCAAAAAGTTAAACATAGAGTTAGTGTATGACTGAGTGATTCCACTCCCAGGAGTGTATCCAAGAAAACTGAAAGCATATGTTCATATAGAAACTTTCACATGGATGTCCATAGCACCAGTATCCATAAAAGCCAAAAGGGTGGAAACAAGCCAGTGTTCATCACCTAATGAATAGATAAACAAGTATGGACAAATGTGGTATGTCCATACAGTGGAATATTATTCAGCCATGAAGAATGAATTACTGATGTATGCTACAACATGGGCAAAACTTGAAGACATTATGCTAAGTGAAAGAAGTTAGACACAAAAGGCCCCATATTGTGTGGTCCCAGAATGGGCGAATCCATAGAAATAGAGGTAGATTAGTGGTTTGCCAGGGGCTGAGGCTGGAGACAGTAAGAGGTAACTGCTAATAAGTGTGAAATTTCTTTTTTGTTTTTAATGATAGATTTTTAGAGAAGTTTTAGATTCACAGAATAATTGAGAGGAAACCATGGAGATTTCCCCATATACCCTCTGTCCCCGCACGTGCATAGCCCCCTTAGTTCTCAGCATCCCTACACGGATGCATCATGGGATTTCTTTTGAGGGTGATGCAAATATTCTGGAATTTGATAGTGGTGATGGACTCACAACTCTGTTCATACATTAAAAACTACTGAGCCGCACACATCAAAAAGCAGAACTTTATAGTAAGTGAATTTTATCTCACTTGAGCTGTTCGTTGAAATGATGGTGGAAAAATTATTTAAAAAACACTGGTGTCCTGTGGCCACATGTATACTAAAGTACCATGAAAACTTGCCTACCACTGAAGAGGTTCAGGTAGCAATTCTGGAAAGGAGACTGTTGCTCTCTCCTCGAACGTGCTTTATGAGCACACCAGAGTTGCCTGGGGCACCAGGACTCAGGATTCAATATGGTGCATCTGATTAATCAGGAAAAAGTTGATTCAATCACTGAAATCTGAGTAAGGAGAGGGTTAGTAAAGACAACAGCCCTCGTTCTGTTTTGTGATTGGCTGATGATGATTCACCTTAGCTGGGGACTTCAGCAACCACATATTTTTAGTTCTTGTGGAGGAAATCAGGTCTCTCTGAGCGTTTGTGGAGGGCGTATTCATGCCTTTGCTTTTCCTTGAGCAGAACTATCCTTTATGTGAGAAAATCATTATTGAACGGCTGATTCTGTGGTGGCCCAGCCCTGGCTTTGGGACTTAGAAAGCAGCAGCGTTTTGGGTAGTTTCAATTGCATCTGCCCTCCTAAGGCACACACGAGTGTTCACGTCACCCAGAGTCTAAGGGCTCCTGCAATCGTCACTTCAGAGTGAAATACCAGGGCGGCCTGGAGCTCCTTTCTCACCAATGGTCCAGCCACGAGGCTGGGTAGTAAATGTCCTGACTGAATAAGTTACGAACCGGTCCTGGAAGCCTTCTCTCCTTGCGCCCATGCAGTGCCACACGGAGGACTGTCCCTCAGTCTTCTCCGCTGCACAGGGAAGGGTGTCCCCTTCTCTCAAATGCAGCCGCTGACCCTGAGCGTCGTTGACATTCAGCTTTTGTGCATCGGCGATAGAGACCAGCGTCACTGTAAACTGTTACCTCTTTGCATGCTGGAGGCCAGTTGTCAGGGGCAACAACAATGAGCGAGAGGCATCTGCTGGTGGGGAGCCTGTAGTGAATCCCCGAATTCCAGAAAAGGCTTTGAAGAGCAGAATTTCTTTTATTCTTCTGTAGAAGTAACAATGTGGTGAAGCCGGGACTAACCCTTTGGTTCTCTTGGGCTTCCATAGCTAGCATGTCTTTTTCCAAGTCGTGGTGCTCAGGGATTGTGTGTTCTGCGGTTAGGATGATCAGCCGTGCCCGTTCAATAGCATCCTGTTCCCTTCTGTCACAGGCTTTGTGCATCCGCTGTCCTGGGCTGCAGCACTGGCTTTTGTGTTGACTGTCAAAATTCCGTCAAGTGGAAGAGAATGTCAAATCCCTTAACCTGTCCCTATCTCCGGAGCTTTCTCAAACTCACGAACACACAGAGCATCCTCGCGTTAACCAATGGTGCGTGCTCACTGGTCAGACACTAACGATTCCCCTCTTGGGGGCTGAGAGCATTGAGCTCACTGTTGGGTAAAATGGGAGAAAGGGGGACACAATTGCTCCTCATGAGAGCTTAGCGTCCACTGAAAAAGACAGAAAGAACGCCCATCAGAAGAATGCCCCAGTAGTGCAATCCGGAAGCAAAAACAGAACAGAAATCCTGGGCAGGTCTTGGGTAAGGCCAGTTGAATTGCGCCTATCACTGAGTCATTGACCTAGAAGACTGTGCACACAATTAAGTGCAGCAGTGGCTTCCGGTGGGTGAGGGACGAAGTGTAGTCTTGACGAGAGGAGAGTCCTCGTGATGATAACACCCTGCACGTATTTGGGTCATCTTGGGTGTGTTCCCACCCAGCCTTGCCTCCATTTTGGTAGACTTACTTAGAAATTGCAGTATGTACTTAAAAAATAAATAACCTTTTTCGTGGACTACTCGTTTCTAGTCTTCTGGTTTGTTGAAACTCAGATTACAGCACTTGCTTTCTGCCTGCCCCCCAAATCCATTCTGAACTCATTGGACTTAGCCTTTTGGTAGAAATGTTCCCACGTACACGTGGGTCCCCTTTCCAGCTTGGTAGGAGGAGACGCGGTGGAGGCCGTGTTCTGGCCCAGGATCTTGAAGGGGCTCCTGGTAATCATTCTGAATGACAAGTACCTTGTTCTGTAGTGCAGGCTAATTACCGCCAGTTATACACAATTTATGTTTTAAAAATCAAATTAAAAGTGTTTAAGGCAATCTTACTTCCAAAGGGACGAGCCAAATGAGAATGTGTCCTTTTCAATTTTGTCATTCATTTCTCCCTTGCTAGCCTGTGCTCTTTTCTAAATTCCTCTTTGGCGTAATAGGCTCAAAGTTACCTTTTTTTTTAAATTTTATTTTCAGATATCAAATATGTGTCTACGCTAGGTCACACAAGGTGTATGCCTTTTTTGGTAGCTACACATCTTGCATTCCGATGACAAAGACTCTGACATTCTGCAATGCCACCGTTACTGTTGTGGGAGCTGAAAAATCCAGCAGGATCACATTGGCATTAAAAGAGCCCAGACATTTGACCTTATGGATTTTCACATTGGAGAATGCGGACAATAGTTTCTGATGGAAAACACCAGAACGCTTTCAGATGGCGTGTAACTGAAAAGCCTTGGGTATTTGAAAGTCACGGTGATGGTAGACTTTGGGCTGAGGCCAAACAGAGGTTATCAGAATATGAGACTCACTAGTCTTTTCGGCGGGAGCATAACATAGAGAGGGTTTTTGTGGAGTTGAAATTTCATGGTTTACATCCAATGTGTGTAACTGCTTTGCTAACCCTCAGCTTATCTTTTTTTTAGTTTTCAATTGGACCCACTAGGCTTTACCGAGAGGGAGTGAAATCTAGCAAATTGGCCATCACGGCTCATAAATTGGAATCTCCTATAGGACAGAGTAGGTTTGGGCAAGTCAGACACTCGTCATGTGTTCTGAAGGTATACCAGAGTCAAAATAAGATGAAATGACTTTGTGTGGAAAAAAACTATATTCAGATTAACAGTTGAGAGAGCCCCTCCGCTTCAGAGTTGTAGCTGCTAGTTAACAAAAGTTCTGTAATAAAATTTCCACCGAATTTTAAAACTGGATTTTTTTAGGGCACTTTCGGATTCACAGCAAAACTCAGAGCAAGTACAGATTTTCCCAGACCCCCTCTGCCCCCAGGCCTGCACATCCTGCCCCATTATCAACATCCCCACCGACTGTACATTTTTACAGTTGATGAGCCTGCACTGACCCATCATTATCACTCAAAGTCCATAGTTTACATTAATGTGACTCTTGGTGTTATGCGTTCCATGGACTTAGATGTTTCTCCCATGACAGTGTCATACAAAAGAGTTGCCTTGCCCTAAAAATGCTCCGACGTCTGTCTTTTCATCCTTCCCTCCCCCATAACCCCTGGCAATGATCTTTTTACAGACTCTGTGGTTTTGCTTTTCCAGGATGTCACATAGTCGGAACCATATGGGATAAAGCCGTCCTTTACTTAGAAGTATGCTTTTAAGGTTCTCCCCTGTCTTTTCATGGCTTGACAGCTCATTTCTTTGTAGTGGTAAATACTATTCCATTCTCTGGATGCATCACAGACTAATTATCCATTCACCTGCTGAAGGACATTTTAGTTGCTTCCACGTGTTGGAATTATGAACAGGGCCACTGTAAACATTCAGGTGCCAGTTTTTATGTATGTGGACATACATTTGCCACCCCGTGTGGGTGAACGCCAAAGAGTATGATTGCTGGCCCGTATGGTACAGGTATCTTTCGTTTTGTAAGAAACTGCCAGACTGTCTTCCAAAGAGGCCGCCCCATTTGGTGTCATCAGTGTCCTGGATTTTGGCCTTTCTGATAGGTGTGTAGTGTGTGAAAGCTTATCTTTTTAAAAATTCTGGAACAATTGATTTTTAAACATTTATTTATGTATTTAAATTTTTTTTTAACGTTTAGTTTTGAGAGAGAGAGAGAAACAGAGTGCAAGCAGGGGAGGGGCAGAGAGAGAGGGAGACACAGAATTGGAAACAGGTTCCAGGCTCTGAGCCGAGCTGTCAGCGCAGAACCCGATGTGGGGCTTGAACCCATGAATCACGAGATCATGACCTGAGCCGAAGTTGGATACTTAATTGAGCCACCCAGGTGCCCCTTAAATGTTTATTTAAAATACATTCACAATATTATATTGTTTAATGAATTTTCAAACTGAACAGCCTCCTGTAGCCAGTATCCAGAATGTAACCAGCATCCCAAAAGCCCCCACTCATGCTTTCTCATCACTAATCCTCCCAAAGGTAACCCAATTTCTAACATCATAGAAGGGTTTTGCATGCTTTTATAAGTTTTGAATTTACAATATTAAAATAATCATTTAGGATGTATTCTTTTACAACTGGTTCTTTTGTTCAGCATAATGTTTGTGAGATTCATCATTGTATTTTAAGATGGATTGATGCTCAATTTTTCATCTATACATAATCTATATATAATCCCTCCAACAATCACAAAGTAGCTTAACAATAATTTAATAACTTATGTATGTATCATAACAAGTAACATACATCTTATTGTTTCTTATAGTTTGTTATAGAAATAGGTGGTCCGGGGGCGCCTGGGTGGCTCGGGTGGTTAAGTGTCCAACTTCAGCTCAGGTCATGATCTCACGGTTTGTAGGTTTGAGCCCCACATCGCCTGCTTTGGATTCTGTGTCTCCCTCTCTCTCTGTTCCTCCCCTGCTTGCACTCTGACTCTCTCTCTCTCTCTCTCTCTCAAAACAAAGATGAAAAAAATTAAAAAAAAAAAGAAATAGGTCGTTTGGTCATGTCTTCTAGGCATTTTCTTATCTTTTTTTTTTGAAGTTTATTTATTTATTTTGAGAGAAAGAGAGAGAACACCAGAAGAGGTAGAGAGAGAAGGGAGAGAAAATCCCAAGCAGGCTTCGCACTGTCAGCACAGAGCCCAGTGTGGGGCTTGAACTCACAAACCATGAGATCAAAACGTGAGCCAAAATCAAGAGTCAGATGCTTAACCAACTGAGCCACTCAGGCGCCCCATCCAGGCATTTTCTCTTTTCTCTTTCCTGTATTCAACTCATCCCCCAAATCCAGTCTTGTCAGAGCTCATCTGTTGTGTGTGACTACGACCAAGGGTCCTGTCATAGGACACCCAAGTTATGTGATCTAGTATCCTTCACTCGCACTTGGGCATCTGTAGTTCTGTTTCTAGATTCCTCTGTGTCTGTTTGCACCCACCTGCCAGCTGGCTGATTGGGAGAATAGTGTCTGCTCTGCTCATGAAATAGATACTTGCTTTTGCTGCTGCTGCTGTGCTACTGGCCTTTCGGATTAAAGATAATCTGTTAATGTCAAGTGAAACTAAGTTCTCTACTGGGATAGTGCAGATAACGTTTATTGTGACAGTCCAGAGTATAGGAGATCGGGGAGGGCAGGAAGCATTCGTGGAAGATGTTTTGGAAGATGGGGAACTTGAAAGACGGGTACAATAGAAATGATGGTAATCTAAGAAGGGAGGTCCCCACGAGCCATAATAAGCCTGCCAGGCATCTCTCTGGACAGAGAGTGTCTGGCTTGGAAGCCATGGAGGGACATAAGGAATGTCAAGAGTTAGGCTGAAGGGGTGGGGTGGTGGCAAATTGGGAGGGTCTGGAAGTCCAGGCTCTGGATTTGTGATTGTACTCTAACGGCTTCTGTCATCTGTAACAACTTATACGTTGTACCTGTTTTCAGAATCTGATAAAACCATAAATGATCTTATCATTGGGAAGGGGTGTATAGGTACTCATAAACATTTGGATGCACCGCAGGAAGCTCATGTACCAGGTCAGCCCGTCCATGGGCCACGTTGGGATCAGCCTGAGCGTTTATCCAGAACCCAGAAGTTACAGTATATCTGAGTACTTCTGTCCCCAACAGAATATCTAACTAAAATAATTCAAACCGTAGGTATTGTACTGTTTCATAGAAGAGGTCTAGGAATGGCCAGTCCCAGGATGGCTCCCTGGCTCAGAGATCTCTGCTGCTAGTGTGAGTGTCCTGGTAGAGTGACCACACCGGCTTCTCACAACACGTCTCCTACCATCACAGGAAAGAAGGGAAAATCCCAGAACGTGCCTCATGCACTTCTGTCTTTTTCTGCAACCATCCAGGAGACAGCTTAGTTGCCAAAAGTATATTACATGGCCTTTGGCCTCCCTTAGCTGGAAGAGGTTTGGGGAAGCAAGTATTCCTAAGACCTGGAAGGATACAGTGGTTCCCGGGAAGGCAGACCCTTGTCTGCCACAACAGGACCCATTGACTTAGGAAATATTTGACGAATGCAGTCTGCATCCCTTGAACTTGAACAGTGAGTTTGAACCATTCTTTAAAGGGAAACAAATCTGGGGTGCCCGGGTGGCTTAGTCGGTTAAGCGTCTGACTTCGGCTCAGGTCATGATCTCACAGTTTGTGGGTTCGAGCCCCACATCAGGCTCTGTGCTGTCAGCTCGACAGCCTGGAATCTGCTTCGGATTCTGTGTCTCTGTCTCTCTCTTCCCCTCCCCCACTTGTGCTCTGTCTCTCAAAAATAAATAAATGTAAAAAAAAATTTTTTTAATGGAAACAAATCTTAAAAGAGGGCATTCTGACAGATTCTTATAAAAGAGCGAAGTAATTTACACTGCTACTAACCTTATAGTTTAGTGGCAGGGTTCCGAAATCCTGAGAAGTAGGTCCCTGGGAGAATCTTAACAGCCTCTACTTTGACTTTTCATCATCAGTTCTAGGATTGTGAAGTGCATCTTGCTTATTTATTGAATCCTTGCACTAAAGAGCCATTTATCTAAAGGATGGCAGTAGATTATTATTCATGCTTGTGTTAAAACTCTAAGGCAAATGTGCCTGCATATTTATCCATAAATGGGCACTTTTCTAAACGTTGCTACATTTTGCATCCTATTTTAAAGGCACGGTTGTATGCAAACAATGAAAAGGATAAGTCTTATCCTGGCACTCTGGTTTTCTCTAGTCTGTTGCCTGGTTTGGATGAGAGCCTCTTGGTAAATTTCAGGTGAATTTTGGGAGCCTTCAGGACCATCTGTTACAAGGGACTGGCTAGTCTAGGAGTTGCTATTTTAGGGAAGACTCTGGCCAGCCAGGAACCAAAGGCAGCAATTTAGGAATCTTAAGTCGAGTTACCAGGTCCAGGTTAGGAACACAGAAATAGATGGTAGAATAAATCAGGGAACCGGAGACAAATTGCCCACAACGAAGCAAGCATTTCAGAGGACCCAGGAGGATTGAGTTCCAGGCTGCAGTGGCCTACCTTCTCTTTGAGGCAGAACTCTTGACCTTAAACCCTGTTCGAACGAATGCTGTTTCTCACATCACCAAAACCAGCACATACACGTGTGTATATACATGCTTTCTCAGATGGCTATTGCATATTCCTCAAGTTACAGATTATTTGTAAATTAATTCTGTGCTTTTAGGTAAGGTATCAGAATTGCCAGGAATTAGGTTAAGAGGTAGTTTCCAGAGCCTCAGATGAATCAGTCTTTTTCTCCCTTGCTTTGTCCTTATCTATCCTCTTTTTATGTCTTTTTTAAAAAATTCAGTAAATGTCTGATTATCGTATTTTCAGAGGATGCCTTCTGAAGTAGTGGGTTAGCTGGAAATGCAGAAAAGGTCTTGAGGGATCTGGTAGGTGAGACAAAGGCTCCCTGAAGGTTCCGTGTGTGTCCTAATCCCTGGAAGCTGGGAACGTTACCTTATATGGCAGAAAGGGTGGTTTTTGCCATATGCAGAGGTGGTTACGTTAGGCATCCTGAGATGAGGGGGGCGGGGTTTCCTCCATTGTCCACAGGTCCTAAATGTAACCACATGTATCTGTGTGAGAAGGAGGCAGAGAGGATTTGACACAGACAGAGAGGAGACAGCAGCGGGACCAGGGAGGCGGGGACTGCAGTGATGTGGTAAGGAGGCGGGAAGCGCCCACAGTCACCAGCAGAGTCAGAGAAGAGATGCCCCCCCAGAGCTCCGCACAACTGTGCCCTGCCACCAGGCACCTTGCTTTGGGTCCAGGGACACGGACTGCAGCCTTCTGGCCTCCACAGCAGAGAAAGAACAGTCGTCCGCTGTGCTGAGCCACCACCTTCGTGGTGCCTTGTTACAGCAGCCACGGGAAAGTGACACAAAGGGAAATAGATGCTTTTGCCATTCTTGCAGTGGCCGTGGCTTACAGGCAGGCACCGTGGAGGGTAAGAGCGAGGAGGACGTGTGCTGGACCCTCGGGGGGCCACGGTGATGGTGACCCCCTTCCCCCGGTTCAAGGAGAATCCTGCCTGCCTCCCCACCTCTCCTGACAACTCCTCTCAGCTTCAAACTTCGGTTCTGTATCCTCTCTGCCACCAGAGAAGGAACTGAAATGCATTCACATTTGGGGACATATATTGCAGTTTTTAAAATGTAGAGAGGAAAGGACAACACCCATCCCCTGCATTGGCTTAACTGATGTCTATTATCTTACTTACATGCATTACACAGATGCGAGTCCCACTTACAGCTCCCGTAAAATTGACAGGAGCCAAGTTAAATACGGATCAATCAGCGAAGCCAATAAAATTCAAGTAGCAAAACTATATTCCGTGTGGCAGGTGATGAGGATTTCTGGAATAGCGTCCCTCCAAATGTGTCTATGGCATTTTGCTCCTGGGACATGGGCCCTTGGGGTCCCCCAACTGTCCTCTAGCCGCACCGGTGAGGGCTCGCTCCAGCCACCGTCTCTCTGTCGGGAGCACTGCACATCTTTGCTCACAGGGCAAACTGTACCGCCATCTGGGAAGGTTAAATTAGCCGGCCGTGGGGTTGGTGCATCGGGAAGACGCACGCCAGCGCCGACGCTGGGTTCAGGTGTGAGTGGATGCTTATGATCAGATTGTGACTTCATTAATGATTAAGAAAAAAAGGACAATGGAGAAGCTAGTAAATGCTCAACCAAAATCAAACTAATAATAATATTCTTTTTTGGACTCTCAATTCTACAACCCGTCTCTAGATACCATTCATTACATTTTACCAATTCGGATTTTAGTGTTTCTGATGTTTATTCCTGTGGTTCTTTTTTTTAAGTTTATGTATTTTGATTTTTGAGAGAGAGAGAGAGAGAGAGAAAGAGAGAGAGAGAGAGACAAGGAGCAGGGGAGGGGCAGAGAGAGAGAGAGAGAAGGAGGGAGAGAACCCCAAGCAGGCTCCGCACTCAGAGCACAAAGCCCAACGCGGGGCTTGAACTCACAAACTGTGAGATCATGCCCTGAGCTGAAACCAAGAGTCAGACACTCAACCGACTGAGCCACCCGGACACCCTACTCCTGTGATTCTTGGTTGTGTGTTTATCTATCTATATTGACAGATGACTCCTGGTAAAGTGAAGAATGGCGTTCACGTACGTGCCTCCCGCCTCCTCTCTTCACTCTGTTGTGAGACCTTTGAGGTTATTTTTAAGTCCTTTATAAGGTTCTTTCATAAATTGATATGAAAACGTCTTTATGTATATGTGTCTCATTCCTCTGACCTTAAGTGGAATGTCTTGACCTCTCACTGGCTGAGCTGGGGAAGTTTGCACACCTGACCACCCCCTCCCCGGCCACCCGGGCACCTCCTGTTCTTCCTCTCAGCTTTGGGCAATGTTTGCAGCCTCCTTTCTCACGTTACTAAATCTCCCACCAAACAATAACAAGTTTATTGGAAAATGGAACACTCACTGAAAACATCCACAGTTTGTCTGGAGGCATTCAGGCCAAGTGAACTCTCATTCCTCCAAACCCATCAGTAGCTACAATTTACCTTACTGCTACTTGGACCTTGACTTTCTTAAACAAACCAGTTTCTTGGCAATTCTAATGGATTATTTCTATTTGAAAGGAACAAGTAAAACTCTTCTTATTGAAGACAAAATGAATGCCTATATAGGATGTGCTCGTCAAACAAACGGGTCAGTTTAGAAAGGTTGCAGAATGGGGCACCTGGGTGGTTCAGTGGGTTGAGCGTCTGACTCGGTTTCAGCTCGGGTCACAATCTCATGGTTCATGGGTTCAAGCCCTGCGTCAGGTTCTGTGCTGACACTGTGGAGCCTGTTTGGGATTCTCTCTTTCTCCCTTTCTCTCTGCCCCTCCCATATGCATTCTCTCCCTCCCTCCCTCCCTCCCTCCCTCTCCCTCTCTCTCTCTCTCTCTCTCTCTCTCTCTCTCTCAAAATAAGTGAATAAACGTTTTAAAAAAGAAAGAAAGGGTACAGGATACCAGATCTATAAATGCTGTGTTTTTGTGTGCTAGCAATAAAAAGTTGGAAGTTAAAATTTTGAAAATATCAGTTGTGTTAGCAGGCTCAGGCTGGCATAATAAAGTACCCCACACCAAGTGGCTTAAACAACAGAAATTTATTTTCTCATAGTTCTCGAGTCTTTAAGCCCAAGACCAAATGCCAGCAGAGTTGGTTTCTAGGGAGACCTCTCTTTCTGGCTGGCAGAATTTCTCACTATATCTCACATTGCTTTTTGTCTGCATACAGAGAGACAGAGAGAGAGAGAGAGAGAGAGGCCTCCGCTGTCTCTTCCCCTTTCCTTACAAGGACTCTGGTCCTGTTGAAATAGAGCCCCATCTTTATGATCTCATCTAACTTTAATGACTCTTTTGGGGCTCTGTCTCCAGGTATAGTCACATTGGGGGTTAAGGCTTCAGCATATGAATGGGAGAGGGGTGCCATTCAGTCCGTAACCAGTACTCATGGATATCGTTAGGGACCATTATTTTGCGTATACAGTCTGACTTCCAGCCCTTAAAGATTCACATCCATCCCACATACAAAGCACGTTCTCTCCACCCTAAGGTCTGCAGAAGTCCCATGCTTACAGCATCAACACAAGTTCCAAAGTCTCATCAGCTCCAAAGTCCCAAATATCATCATCCAAGCCACCTCAACGAGTTACGCTAAGACTCCGGGCGTGATCCATACCGCAACCTGTAGACATGTTCCCTGGTTCAAATTTCATCGTTCTAAGTTGTTGATCGTGAAGCATGACTGCATTTCTTCCTTCATTATGATAAGCATCCCAAGGGAGTAGGAATATCATCTCCAGTAGAGAGCATCGATCGCACTTCTTCGCAAGAGAAGGAAAAGTCTAACTGGAACTGTTGATTCCAGCATCTACTAGTGCCCGACACAGAGCACCCGCTCAGCTAACGTGCTGGCTGCTTGTGTTTTCGTAGTCTTTTCCTTGTCCTAAGCAGCTGTCCACATTGGGTTCGTCAGTAATGAAACAAGCAGCAGGAATATGCTGTGAAGCAAAAGCTGTATCATTGGAACTTGGGAGGTAATGGCTCAGAGTTTGAAACACGGACGGGATTCCCTCACGTTCTTCCGATGTGTGTGTGAAAGCAAACAACTATTATCATCTTCTATAGAAATAACATGCACGTGTTCACAGTGACTTATTCTAAACACCCAGGGTACTTTGACTCTGTGCTCAGGTTGAGATCTGCCTCCTCCGAGGAGCTGTGTCCGGCCGTCCACAGTCTTTGTCTCCTTGGAGTTTGAAAACCCTACACTCGACACCTGCCACATCACACATCGCCGTGGGCCGTTGTTGTTGTGCTTCTTGTCGTTCTGATGTGGAGGCTACGTTTTTTCAATGAAGGAAATACGTCCATGAGAATGGCTTTGTAAACTTTTCCTTTATTTATGGAATTTTTTTTTAACCTGGAGAACATAGCGTTTTCTCATTAGCATCACCTGCCTGAGATTTTCTGTATTTTATAATTTAATTAGCATCCCGCTTCTGGAATAGGTGTACATAAGCCGGAATCTGTGAATAATGTCAGTGTGCACGTTTCCCTGCAAATGTGGTTAATGCAGCTTGGCTAACTCCCCACACATCTTCGGAGAAGCCATGTAACCACTCAGTAGCTCAGGTCTGCCTTCTGTAACATGGCTTTCCTTCCTCCTCTTTCTTAAAGGATCAAGAGTTAAAACCATCAGTGTCCTCCCCAGACTGCCAAGCATTTTTCGAGTGGTTAGTTATTCCAGTTTCTAACACAAGCAGAAGGAACAAGAGACTCTGACTAATCGCATAGATTTTCTTTGTTCCTAAATTGGGTTTGTCAGCAGCCGACCTCTGCTTGCAGTGATTGAAAACCTCAAGAGGTTATGCTTCCCATTAATCCATTGTAGGGTGGTGGAATTTATTTCTAATTTTAAAAATCTCTAAGGAACATTCCAAAATGTTCTCCGGTAATTGTGCTGCTTAACAACATAACTGTTTAACAAGCACCAGGAAAGAAAAGGGGCCTGAGAAATTTGCATTATATTCTGACCTACATAAAGATAACAGCCTCACTACAGATTATGGCGTGCCTTTGCATGCCAGTGAGCTGACTGGGATGCCACGTGCTTTGCAAGTGCGACGTGGTCATCTGACTCTAGGGCTAACTGAAATTCATCCCCAAATTGCCTTAGGGGTGAAAGCCAATCCAGAAGAGCCACGGGCCACTCTGTGTATCTCCATTTATATGTTGACTTCTGGTTTACGATGGCAGATTGAGCACAGAAATCTTTCCCTTTTGGGTTGAAACAAGTAGGGATGAGAGAAAATAAATAAAAACAGAGCTGCACTCAAAAACAAGAGTGTTGTATGTACCTGGAGGAGAAAGGTGTCTTCGAAAGAAGGACCAGGCAAAAACCTAAAGTACCAAGTAAGACCAAACTCCTGCCACCCTCAAGGGGCAGAGAATGACGTCCGATCCAACAGGAGGGGCTAGGATATTGGTGTTCATGAGGGGCCAGGGACGGGACAAGTGCATTCTGCCTGAAAACTGGGTTCGTGTTCAGAGGCTCTTGAATCACATCAGCCATGTAGGGCTGCCCAGGTCCAGCCCAAATGGCCACACGGGGCCCAGACAGAGCCTCAAAGTGCCCAGGACATTGACCACAACCACACCACCAAGGGTCTCTGGTGACCCAGGACACTTGCAGGGCAGAAGCTTACTACTGAGAAATACAAGGACCCCCAGAAACTATCCCCTACAAGCAGAACACCAGCTTAACACACACGAGAACTTAAGTCCAAAGAAATATAAATGAATAGGGCAATCAGAAAATGACATTTTAGGTTTAAAAAAAATTATCAATGTGATAGAGGAGCTTACAACCAGAAGAGTAGATGATCTTGAAAAGGAGCTGTTTAGGAATAATAGAAACTAAAATGTAATTGTTTGAAATTTTAAAAGTCAGTTGCAGGATGAAGCTCTCTAAATAATGCTAAAAACAGTAACAAGGTGGAAAAATCGAATGGAAGAAATCATGCAAATGCCCCCAAAGAAATAAAAATGTGGGAAACACGGAGAAAACACCAGGGAGGTGGTGGTGGGACCCCGCAGCTCTCACACAGGGTCCGCCCGCACCCTGGAAGGGAGGGTTAGGTTGAAGGAGAAATAGTATTAAATGAGATCGTCACTACAGCCTTCCTGATAAGGAGAAAGTAATTCTTAGACTGATAACGTTATTGGGTGGTAAACATGATTTTTAAATAAAATCCACAAGTAGACATTTTCTTTCCTTTTTTTCTTGTTATTTGTTTTTTATCTTATTTTTAATGTTTATTTATTTTGAGAGAGAGAGAGAGAGAGAGAGAGAGAGAGAGAGAGAGAGAGTGGGGGAGGGACAGAGAGGGAGACAGAGAATCCCAAGCAGGCTCCGCATTGTCAGCTCAGAGCCCTGCCAGGGGCTTAATCCCAGGAACCCGGAGATCATGACCTGAGCCCAAGCCAAGAGCCGGATGCTCAACCGACTGAGCCACCCAGCCTCCCCACAAGTGGACATTGTCTCGTGAAATTTCAGATTATCAAATATAATGGGAGACTCTGCCTTCGTCTCTCGATATTTCCGTCACACTGTCTCCTGCACCAACAACAGCACGCACGATTTCCTGAGAATGCCGCGTTCACTGATACCTTCGTGCCCTTGCCCTCCTTCTAGCTCGAAAGTTCTTCTGTGTCTTTATCTGGGCTAGCAGGCGCTTCCCTCGGGGAATTCTCTCCAGAGTTCCTCCCATTTCCTTCTCCCTCCTCAGGGCCAGCCCCCCTGCTCTCAGCACTGACGCTCTTGCAACATTGTGGCTCTCTGAGTTCCTTAAAGTCTTCCCTTGTGATTCCTCAGGCCCAGGCTGGTTCCTGGGGCGTGACAGTCATGCATGCTTGTCGCCACCTCAAAGGATCTTTGAAACGCATCAAAGTACTACTCAGTGATTTCATTAGATAGCAGCCGAATATGTGAACAAGCCATCACGGTCCAGAGAGGCCAGCAGGGAGCATCTTAAGGAGTCAGAACTGATCCCTGACAGACTCCACTGTCCTGGTGTCACCAGAGCAGTTTCATGGCATACATCACGACGCCTTCACTACAAACCGTCCCTAGGTAAAAGCCATGTGTTAAAATACCTTTTAAAAACAAAGCAATAGTGGGGCACCTGGGTGGCTCGGTCAGTTGGGCGTCCGACTTCGGCTCGGGTCGTGATCTTGCGGTTTGTGAGTTCGAGCCCCGCGTCGGGCTCTGTGCTGACAGCTCAGAGCCTGGAGCCCGCTTCGGATTCTGTGTCTCCCTCTCTCACCGCTCCTCCCCTGCTCACGCTCTGTTTCTCTCTCTCTCTCAAAAATAAATACACATTACAAAAATTTAAAAACAAAGCAATAGTTTGTAAAAAAGTGAAACGCATTTTTAGATTAATAGAACAGTGGTTTGTAAAAAGAGGGATTTTTCAGAAAGTGAATTGCCTACCTTTTTCATCTTTTACCCAAAGTTTGTATAAATTGCAGCCTTCTAGTCTCTTCTCATGAGATGTGTGGTTACTTAAAAAGGTGAGCTAGAATCATCCTACAATAGCGAAGTTTACTCAGATAAAGTTTAAGCTTTAATAGGACTGTTTGTTTTCTGACTATATGCTTCAGAAATTTCTATGCTTGCTTTTTGCTTTATTGTTTTAATCTTTTTTTGAAATATAGTTGACATGTACCATTGTATAAGTTTAAAGTGTGCAACTTGTTGATTTGATACATTTATATATTGCAATATGATTGATTGCCTTTGAAGAGTTAGCTAATACCTTTTTCAGGTCACAAAATTATCCTTTATTTTTTTCAGTGGGAAAAGTTAAGATCTAATCCCTTAGCAATTTTAATGTTTATAATACAGGATTATTGTCTATATTCCATATACTGGGCATTAGATCTCCAGGACCTATTCATCAACTAGTTGCAAATATGTTTCTTAATCACTGGACCAAAGTGTAACTTCACTAGATCGATGTCTGGTGTCTTTAAAATGTTCATTTATTGTTTGTTTTTCATACTGAAATGCATTGTACTTGTGTCTTTTTCCTGGGCTTCTTCAGTTGCAGATAGAAAGGTCCTACAGCGGAGAATTGGGTTTAGTTTAACATGTTTTGTTCAGCACCGGGGAGAGCTCCACATACACTCAGGTTTAATGAGAAGGCCACTTTGAAAGGTATCATTCTGTAATTTTCTAAAGACTTTTACACACATTAGTCCTATGTGATATTCAAGAAATCAGTCAATGCACAAAGTAACACATGACTTTTCTGGCAACTTCAGTAATCGATACCATCCAAAGAGGCCAAAAGAAAGAAACCATATAGGAGATGTAATAAAACCTATGTGCTAGATGGGGCACCTGGGTGGCTCAGGTGGTTAAATGTCCAACTCTTGATTTTGGCTTCGGTCATGGTTCATGGGTTTGAGCCCCGCTTCAGGCTCTGCCCTGACAGCGCAGAGCCTGCTTGAGATTCATTCTCTCTCTCTCTCTCTCTCTCTCTCTCTCTCTCTCTCCCTCTCCCCCCCTTCCCGCTCGCACACACGTGCTCTCTCTCAAAAATAAAATGAATAAACATTTAAAAATTAAAAAAACAATCTGTGCACTAGAATCCTACAAGAAGCTTCAAGGATTTCATTCAGAGGGTATTTATTCATGTTATGTCCTCTAACAAAAATTCTTGTTGTTTTCCCAACCTGCCACAGATCTGGAAACAGAAAATTAAAAGAGGCAGAGGGCACTGTTGAGGGCATGTTCCGTGACAGCCCACACAGTGGAAGCTGGCTCGACAGGCAGAAGTTGGAAAGAAAGGCAGACATAACAGCCAGACATGAAAATGTAAAACCAGCCTGGATCTGGAACCACCTCACATAGGATGCACACACACCAAACACCTTGGTTGGCACTGAGGACAGCCGCACCCACCAGCACAACATAGAACTAATTGATGAGGGCCCTAAGTCTTCAAGAGAAGTGCCCCCAAAAGTTGGCACCTTCTATTCAGGAAGGCAGGAACGGAAGTGCCTAATTCTAGATGGATGACGTACATCGGAAATGGTTAATAATGTTACCAGTATAACAGAAGTGAGAGTGGTTTGGGGTGCTATCCTTGTGGGTTTAATCTGTTGGCTTCGACCTCGGGAAATAGGACAGATATCGCCAGATTTCTACAGTCTCACCCACTGGTGCCATTAACTAAACATCTCCTTTTGGGATGGATATTAGATTAGTACCTTCAAGGCTCATCTCATGAGCTTACTGCCAAGTGATCGAGATGAAGCAAGGCAGAATCTGGTAGTGTGCACACAGACATTTGAGGTGTGAGCCTGTCTGAACAGGAACTGATTCGCAGCCCAGAGACAGCCAGGGACAAGCGAGGCATGTGGAGAATAAATACCTAAGACATGTTACCTGCCTTTTCATCCCCAGCACCCAACGTGCTCCCAGTAGTTGGCATTTAATAAAGTTGAGATCCATTCTGGACATTTGTTCCTTCCTCTCTCGACCATTCCCACCTTGTTGTTCATAAATCAGTCTTGAAACGTTTACCTCCGTTGCTAAGAAACATGATCATTTGTGGGGCGCCTGGGTGGCGCAGTCGGTTAAGCGTCCGACTTCAGCCAGGTCACGATCTCGCGGTCCGTGAGTTCGAGCCCCGCGTCAGGCTCTGGGCTGATGGCTCGGAGCCTGGAGCCTGTTTCCGATTCTGTGTCTCCCTCTCTCTCTGCCCCTCCCCCGTTCATGCTCTGTCTCTCTCTGTCTCAAAAATAAATTAAAAAAAAACGTTGAAAAAAAAAAAAAAAAAAGAAACATGATCATTTGTGTGTTCAAGTAGAGGGAGAGAAAGGGTGCCATTTTCCTGCATCATGATCTCCTTACCGCAGCTGTTGATACTTTAATTGAAAACAAAAAGCGTGACTGGCCTTCGTTCAGCCTTTATGTTATGTGTCGAAAGTATATGTTTTACCATATGTGCTGGTTCTGAATGGCAACCAGAATGCTTTATGGTCCTCTCTTTCTACCAACAAATAAAAGGCTCAACTATTTGCCATGTTCTTTTCTAGCGGAAGATAATAGTCTGTCTCAGAAGAAGAAGGTCACAGTGGAAGATCTCTTCAGTGATGGTTTCAAAATTCATGACCCCGAGGCCAAGTGGATAAGCGGTGAGTCCTGAGCCCTGCGTGTGCACGGGAAGCTCCTCTCCCCTACTTTGGGTTTGGTAGCTAGCCTGTCACGTTCTCTCTCTGGCTGTAGAGGTGGTGTGCAGAGATCTTGCTGAGATAATCATCTTATTATCATTCTAAGAAAATGCGTAGCTGGTAAAATGGGGCTGTGCCTTCGTGAGGAATGGGTCCTCTGCGTCACCTCCCTGAATCATTATTTCTCAGATGGAGATGGGAGGTGTTGCTAAGCAACAGGAACAGGCAGAGACACAGCTGCTCGTTCCTCCTTCTCCGTGTTCTTTATTCCCTGTTGTACGGCCCCTGCTTTCACTCCCCACTGGATAGAGGGGCCGAAGGGAACTCCAAGGATTCTTCCCGAGTGCCACCAATGAACTGTGGAGCCTGGTGCACATCTGCAGCTAAATTCATTCTCCTCTGGAACGTCAGTCTGGATGTAATCTACGTGTCTTGCTTGGGGAGAGTTTTAAAACAACAAAACAGAATTGGAGGCAAACGGCAGTACGTTCGTGATGCAGTTTTTGGTCCAGGACACAATCCATTTCATCTAGTTGGGGCTGAGCTAATTTTAGAGCTCAGTCATGGGCGGAAAGGTGGGAATGACCTGCACCATCCGCTGCGGGCTTTCTTCCCTCCCCTGAAGCAGTCCAGTCCGTGCCCCTCTCCCGTTATCTCCGCAGATGTTTTCACTGACGGAGCCTCCACGGGATGTGCTTGAAAATTAATCCTCAGATCAAAGAGCTTTTCTAGTGGAACGCTCGAGGTCTAGTTCAAATCTGGCTTTTATAATAAACGAGGCCCAGGGAGGTTAAGTGGGTTTTTTTTTTTTGAGGTCACAGAGCTCGCTGTTGCCACAGATGTATTTGGAGGCCTGTCTCCTGACTTCCCATTTAGTGCCTTTCCCACCACTGTCTTGTTGAGTGACACCATGTTATTGTGCTCTCTTGCTGTCACACTGCCTCTCAGATGCTTCTCATGATTCGCAAACTCTCCAAAATCAACTAGCAACAACTCTTGGCCATTAGTCTCCTACTAGAGCTATAGCTTTTCTTCTGTCGTCAACTGTGACCTTAGTATTCGTGTCTGATCCTCAGATTGGCTTATTTAAAATGGAGAGAAGTAGATGCATCCCAGAGGGAATGTATTTTCTACAGAGGAACTGGACAGAAATGACAGCAGCATGCTGGGAATAGCAGGTGTGTGTGGGGGGGGTGGTGACCACAGAAATCCCAAACATGGACAGAGCCAGGGTCTTTTTGTTTGATGAAGGAAGTAATTTTGTCTTTGGTTCTGAGGGAGATCTAGCACCTGGTTTCGGTCTGTGTTTGCCCGTGGCATAGGCAGGTGGAAAGTAACACGCTCCGTGCCCAATCTTGGGAATGAAAGGTGCTTACTCTCTTCTTAATGAGTGTAAAGCCATATTCGAGAAGCAGAACAAACAATGAGTGACCAGTGGTGATTCCGACACAAAATGCACAGAGAAGGCATGTCACAGATGGTGAGAGGAAACTTAGTCTTCAAGAATGGCTAGGAGTTAACTAACTACAGAAAGCAGAGAATAGACTCCGTAATGTCAGTCTAGAATGTGCTAAACCTTGAATGGGAAAACCAAAGATTAGCTGAGAGACAGTCTCCATGGGTCACGAAGAAAAGCAACTGGAGAGAAAGGAAGGGAGAAAGGAAGGGAGGGAGAGAGGCAGAACCGTTGGGAGAGAGGCAGAATCTAGGGATAAAACAAGTTGGAGATGAGGAACACAGAACCAGAGTTATGGGGCTCAGAGCAGGTCAGAGGGAGCCCTGAAAAGACTCCGTGAAGTCCTAAAATAATATACCTATATCTGTTTGTTAGGGTGCCCATAGTTGCCGACTTGTCCTCACTCAGCTTTCTGTAAGCAAAACAATGAAAATAAAAAATAAATAAGCAGAGATCTGGGCCACAAGAGCAGGTGAGTTTCTGCTGGAACTGTGTTGGTCGTAAGGAGTTTGTATCTCATGAGCGAATTCACACTGCAGATGAGTGGAGCTCTTCCAGAGGTGTGCTGGCTCTCTGGCCGGAGGAAACAAGCCAACATTTCCTTATCCACAAAGTTGGGCGTTAATACAAGCAACTGAGAAGTGGCCTCATGCCCAGCAGAAAATGCCCCGCCTGCCTATTTGGCAGGTTAATTCTGTTCATGAAGACCACCTACAGTTCTAAACAAGCATGGCTTTGGTGTCCAGGAGCTTTCTTAGGAGTACTCTTCCTTTATAAATGTGCACGTTGAGCTTGATGTCTTGCTGCATAGTAAGCAGGTGGTCCGGTCTCCCCAAAGACCAGGCACCATCCAGAGTGTAAGGGAACATGATTGTTCTTCCCTGCACATGACTCTTAGCTGTCCCCCCTACACTATTCTTTCATTCATTTCTCCTCCTGATCACTCCCTTTCTTCCTGTTCCCTAAAATTCAGTAGCTTAAAATGAATGAAGTAGCTTTTCAGTGATTGAGTCTTTTTAATTGATTCTTCACAAGTACCATAAATAATTCATTCTTTTGTAAAAATTTTTTTAATGTTTATTTATTTTTGAGAGAGAGACAGAGTGTGAGTGGGGGAGGGGCAGAGAGGGGGGGGCACAGAATCTAAAGCAGGCTCCAGGCTTCAAGCTGTCAGCACAGAGCCTGACACAGGGCTCGAACCCACAAACCACAAGACCATGACCCGAGCCCAAGTTGGACACTTAACCGACTGAGCCAACCAGGTGCCCCTCATTTTGTTAATATCACAAGTTTAAATGTTGAGATCCAGGAAAGATTATGACATTCACAGGATTATTGAATGATGTGGAGCTGGGTGAGCTCTAGAAATTATCAGAGCACTGCTTCATTCAGTTAGTGTTTACTGAGTGCCTGTTGTGCAGCAGGCAAAGTTCCGGGTCCAGGGAACTGTTTCTTACTGGTAGACTTGGGAGTTGCCCCTGTCACGACCACTGTCTATCCCCACCATCACAACTACGGTCTCCTTCATCTCCTCTTTCTTTCTCCTCTGTCTGCTCCTCTTCTCTAATTCATCATCGTCACCAACATCATCGTCACATATCACATCATCATCACCATCACATCACCATCATCATCACCATCACCACCATCATTGTCACCACCACCATCATCACCCTCATCATCACCATCATCATCACCATCATCTCCATCATCATCATCATCACTGTCACCACCATCATCATCACATCATATCACATCATCGCTAGTTTCATTATCATCACCAACACCATCACCACCACCACCACCATCATCATCTGCTGGGGTTTCCCATATCTTATGCTCAAGGCTAAGTGCTTTACACATATTAAATCACTGAGTTCTCACAGCCACCATTGTCTCCATTTTATTTCCTCAGGAAACTGAGGCTGAGGGTGTTTAAATGACTTGATCAATGTCAGTAAGCAGCAAAATTTGGACTGGAACCTAGGTCTCTCTGGTTTTTATAAACTGTGCTACATGGGCTAGAACCCAGGTCTCCGGTGTCCAGACAGGTTCTTTCACAACCCCACTAGCTGCATTGTGTGTTCTATCCAAGACTATAGGTTGTGAATATTTCAGAATTCTTGCCATCCCTTAAATTCTCCATTCTAGCATCCCTTTTCCCATGGTGTCGAACTAACACAATACCTAAGTGATAAAGAAAATGGTATAATGCCCCATGGAGAATGGGACTTGCTGTTTTAACCACTAAAGTTAACAAATGTATCTTGGGTTTAATATTGGAGTTAATAGGGGCGCCTGGGTGGCTCAGTCGGTTAAGCATCCGACTTCAGCTCAGGTCACGATCTCGCGGTCCGTGAGTTCGAGCCCCGTGTCGGGCTCTGGGCTGATGGCTCAGAGCCTGGAGCCTGCTTCCGATTCTGTGTCTCCCTCTCTCTCTGCCCCTCCCCCGTTCATGCTCTGTCTCTCTCTGTCTCAAAAATAAATAAACGTTAAAAAAATTTTTTTTAAATATTGGAGTTAATAGTCTAGAATCTAATAAACTATATTTATCAGGTTAGAGTTCAATTTCTCCTCACTCATGTTCATACTAGAGACTTGTCTCAATCTCCCTTTTCTGAAAATGATGGGTACAACCGCCTTCATATCCTCTGCCCTCACACAGTCCTTGCAACCAGATGAGCCCATGTGGATCAGTAGAATGGACGACATCCGGAGGCACATGCTGAGCACCCCCCACAACAACAGGCGCCCTCTACAAAGGAAGAGGCACGCACCTCCGCGAGGTGGCCGCAGTGCTGTCTCTCCACATACTCACTTAGTGGAGGGAGTTCTTCCACCTTCTCCACTAACCACATTGCGCTTCTCAGCCTCGTGGATCCCTTGATGTGCTGCGCTGGGATTCCCTGATGGGAGGGCGTCAGGCTTCCCACCCCAGCCCCCGCTGAGACTCCTGTGTGCCGTTGCCACTGACCTCCGGGCAACTGCATCTCACAGTCCCTTCTCAGACCTCAACTTACTTCACGGGCTATCGGTGTTTAGCATGACTGATCACTCCCTCCACCTGGGTGAGCTTTCTCCCTCCACCTATGGGTCATCCTGTTCTCTTGGCTTTATTTCAGCATCGTGGGGGGCTCCTTCTCAGCCTCCTCTGCTGCTCATTGCTCTTCTCCCTGACTTTTCACGGCGGTGGGTCTCGGGGCTCAGCCTCTAGTCCTCCGCTTTTAATATCTGCCCTTCCCCCCTCCGTGTCTTCATCAAGTTCTGTGACTTAAGTATCCCCCACTGATGCCTCCTAAGTGTGTATGTTCACACGGCACCTCTCCAGCCGTTCTCAGATGTCTCACGGACATCACCGCCTTCAGCTGGATAGCTCCGGATAGGAGTTCTCGGTCAACGCCCCCAGCTCCACGCAGAAGCCAAAGAGTAACACCTGCTTTATCCACAGCTGCTCCCAATTCAGGGCATGGGGTATCCATTCTCCTGGCAGAACAGACCGAAGAACACGGAGTCGTCCTTGGCTCGTCTCGGTCTCTCCCACCTTCTAGCTGATGCATCAAGAACTCTTGCTGGTTCTGCCTGACGTGGGGAGCGCCCATCGAGACTCAGACGTGTAGGCTGGTGCCTGCCACTGGCATATTCGGGAGTGGTCCACCAGAAGGAGCAGGCCTCTCCAGGGGCTCCCCAGAGACAGCCTCTCCTGCAAGGAGAAGGGGGTCACTGAAACGACTGGGGTGGGGGTTTTACGTTTCCGACTTGTAGATGTCCGGGAGCCTCACACCTCCCGTTTCTTCTCGGTGTGTGCCCGCGCCCCCCAGGGGAGCTCATTCACGTCCGTGACCGCGGTTACCGTTGTGGGTCCGCGAGCTTCAGGTCTGTATCCGGCTCAAACGCTCTGCTGAGCTATGGGCTTACGCTGCGTGTTGTAGCGTTGTGTGCGTGTGTCCCCCTGACAGAGGTGGTCACCCACGAGGATGTCTGCTGGACGCCTCACGTGCTCATGTCCAGCACCGCACTGCCCTCCCCCCGTCTCCCCTCTCAGACCTCGGGCGTCTCCCCACCGCTCTTGGGACGAAGCACAGGGTCCCGGCCCCGGGACCCTCCGTTTCTTGAACTCTGTGATCAGGCCCCTGCTTACTTCCCGCTCACTGTCTTCAGTTTTTCTTCACCCCTTGGTGTCTCCCCAGCTCTCCCTACTCGGGGCTGACTTGAGTTTTCTTTTGATTGCTTCCAGAGTCCTTGTCCTTCCTTCCATCGGCCGCCCCTTCTGCCCAGCACGCCCCCTCTTCTCTGGGTCCCAGCTCTCCCACCACCGCCCTGCGAGCGGTCGTTTTCTTTTAGAACTGCCCTCCTCCTTACTCCACAAGCAGTCTTTTCTGTCCTGCCTTAGCCTTCTGCATTTAGGCTCTGCTGTGTCCTGGACTTGGCCGACCTTTTGCACGTGCGTGGAATTACGTATTCGACATCTGTCTTTCCCTGTGTCTGTCAGCTCCACGGGGGTAGGACTCACCCCCTTTTATTCCCACGGCACCCCCACACCTCGCACAGGCCCTGGTGTGGCGCCACCTTGTGGCTCTTCTTCAACACGCCCTCATCTGCTAAAGAACCTGGTTTGAAAGATGAGGAAACACAGTGGGCGTGTGTTTCACGTGGAAGGTTGGAAGGCTTTTCTGATGATGTGGTTTCAGGCAGAGGCCTGGATGCGAGAGTCACCCAGATACGCTCTCTGCGGGGAGGGCGTCCCGGGCAGCACGGAACAGCGCCTGCCTGGGAGAGCCGCGAACGAGGTCAGGCCAGAAGAGAAGGGCAGTAGAGTACGAAACAGCAGAGCAGAACGTGGGGCCAGAGTCTGCGGGCGCCTGGTGGGGGGCGGGGGCAAATAAGATGGGGTAAAATTTAGAAAAATGGGGGCATCAGCTTTGAGCTGTCAGAACTAAAGGTTTTAGAATAGTCAGATGACAGGGTGAAATCCAGGTTAGGCTTAGGGGTCGTATCAACTATTTTCATTATATACGTATTATGTATTTCTTGTAGCAAATTAGAAAACAGGGTTGGACACAACTTCAGAAGATGCTAAAACTCACCTGTAACTCTACCGGCTAGAAATAGCCGCTAGTGTATTTTATACTCACCCTCGAAGGTAACGTAATATGTGGGATGATACTAAGTGTACTAAGTGGAGGAAAGTTTATAACAGATCTTAAACATATTTCCGTGCAGTAGATACGTATTTCTGTTGTCATCTGAATGTCTGCATAGGGTCCCGTGACATCAACATGCCTCAACTTGGCCCACCTGCACATGCTGGAAGGTTAGATTGTGAGCGGAGGGGAAACGGTAGGTATAAACAGCCTTCACGAAGGACAAATGGTGGGACGTTCAGCTGAGTAGGAACGGAGGGATGGGAGGAAGGACAGCCAGGTATGACTCGGAGGTTTTAAGCCTGGTTAACCGGAAAGGCGGTCCCACTGGCAAGGAGTTGGTTTCTGTGGTTAGATGATGAGTTCAGAGTAGAGGTTGACAAAAGGTAACTAAGTGGAAATGCTCTTTACATATGGAGGACCAGGCGTGAAGCTAGGTGAGAGTTTCCCCACTAGCTTGGAGAAATGTGGAGGTATACATTGCTGAGGGCTGTCAAGTCTCCTGGTGCTGTGGCTTTTGGGGGGGGTGGGGGGCGGGCAGGGACCAGGGCAGGTGAAGAAAGGAGGAGACCCCAGTGACGCGACATCGAGGAAGACCGAGAAAGCGCGTTAGGAGAGCCAGCCTACCTGCCTGCCGTGGCAGCAGGTGCAGAATGCGTCCGTGGGAGATTACCCACGGTGGCCACACGCTCCCTTCTGCTGGCAGGTGTCCTCCTACCAATCCTGTTCCAGACTGATGCCAGGAAGAGCGTGTAATATTTGGATACAAACAGCTTTTGCACTTGGAAACAACGGCAACGGGCTTCTCTGTGTCGGCGGCATCGTCCCCCTGCACAAATAGCGCGAGGCCACACGAACTCTCGAGAAGCCCGTTTGCCTCTTGTGAGGGCGGTCTGGACGGAACCTTGCAAAAGGTCTGGTGAGCTCATGCCCTGTGCTCTGAGCTAGCCACGGCCACCTGCAGCCTGCAGGGAACCTGCCGCTCTCTGCCACTGGCTTCAGGACACAGGCACGCCCGGGGCTGATGGGCAGAAGCTCCAGGCGGGCCTGGTTCGCTCCAGGCGGGAGCCTTCTCGGCTTCCTCTTCCTCCGCGTGGCCGTTCAGCTGTAGCTGGAACGTGGTGAAAGGCCACGGTGGCTGGTTCCAGAATCTCTGTGTTTACTCTCATTTCCATTAATCCAGCCACTTGTGAGCAGAGAGCCCTCTGTGTCTCTCGGATGCAATACTGGAGAGACTGTAAAATTGGAGAAAATTGCTTCTTTTGAATGAAGGAAAATATCAGCTGGCTGGTTGATACCAGAAAAGTATATGTTTTAGAAGGTGAAATTGGAGACAGAGCACAGGGCTCAAAGAAACTGGATTCCCATATTTCCTTTTTCCTCTTCTCTTTTGTTATTCTGAAAACACAGACGGGTTTTTTTTTTATATTAAAGCTCGTGGGGTGAGATAGAGGGGGAATCCAAGTATAAAATGGTTTGAGTATTTCTGCTGCTTTTTGAAAAGCCACGTCTTCCAGACAAGACCGTAGAGTCTTAGAGCTGTAGGGAGTGGAAGTTCCCGAGAGGTCATTTGCTACAGCCGATACCAATTGGCCAGCAGTCGCTCCAGGGAAATGCCCAGAAAGGACACACTGCCGAGACTAAAAGCGTTCTTCAGTGTCTCAGTGAGTAGGTAAAGATAATAACAGTCATCAGTTGAAGTCATTACGTAAAATAAGAAAGAGACGAGAAGTAATTAGAGTGCACGTGTGTGTAAACCACCAATTTTCTCTCTTTTGTAGTGGTTTCTAAGATTCCACTTTTCCTGAGGAGAAGACAATGCCGGTTGTCTCGTATGGAGAGGCCAGTGATGCCTCAGACTCTTTGAAAGCAGTAAAACCCGTCCACACCGTTGCTCCCGTCAGCTGAGACTGAGGCTGTTGGAGTAGCCACCTGCCTTCATTGTTCCATGCCTTTTTTTTTTTTTTTTTGAGACAGAGAGAGACAGGGCATGAGTGGGGGAGGAGCTGAGAGAGAGGGCGACACAGAATCCCAAGCAGGCTCCAGGCTCCGAGCCGTCAGCACAGAGCCTGACACGGGGCTGGAACCCACGAACCGCGAGATCGTGACCTGAGCCCAGGTCGGACGCCCAACTGACTGAGCCACCCAGGCGCCCCTGTTCCATGCCATTCTTAATGCATCTTCGACATTTGCAGTATCTGAGCTAAAACTATTACCTGCCTAAGGTCCTTCAAACGTGTCCTGTGGGATTTGCTCGGGGGAAACCGTGGAAAGACTGTAGCATTGAGTGCCGATGCCACTAGAAGCGACAGTAGCAACAGTAACAGAAATAGTAACAGTAGCGAATTAAATACCTCGGTTACTTCCTTTTAAACTTCTCTGGAACCCGAGGAGGTAGGAGTTTTTATCTTTACTTTAGAAATGAGGAAACACCGACTCAGAGAAACGAAATCGCTTTGCCAAGGTGACCGAGGAGGCAGCAGAAAGTCCGGGATGTTCTGCCTCACCGTGCCTCGCTGCTTTCCTCACCTGCTGGCTTCCCTGCCTCCTTGCCGGCCCTCTGCTCTGTCCCAGCGCGTCCTTGCCCTGTCGGGGACCCGGGTGGCTCAGTCCCTCATCTCTGTTCTTCTCTGCATTTAAAAACACGTGTGCTTCTCTGCTTCAGAAACCCTCCCGCGTCTTTTATGACTTGATCCCAAACAGGCTCTGTCTGGATTTTCCCAAGCAGAATTGGTTGCTCGGGCTGTGAGAGAACTCTCTACCACTTTGATCGCAGCACCCGCTGGAGCCTCGTCTTAGGGTCCCCAGCCTCGGGGGACACAGCCTCTTGGCAGCATCGGGAGGAGCGATTTTCTGGGGCCGAGGTGCCCCCCCACCCACGCTTCCCTTCCAGAGGGACTCACACAACTTAGAGCCGGGCACACCGCTCGGGGCTGCTGCCTGCAGGGGCCCCACTGCCCCCATCACTTAATTCTCGATTGGGGCGTCGCATCTCTGCGGGCTCAGCCGGGCCAGCGCTGCTCCAGCGGGGAGAGACCCACTCTGAACCCCGTAAGCTCTTCACCTCTGACAGGTGCCCCTCGCCTCCCTGGGAAGCTTAAACGCCCTCCGCCTGAGTGCAGTGAGGTGCAGACCTGACCGGGGTGAAGTCCGCTCCAACTCTGTGTGTTTGCATCACAAGAGGACGGGGCTTTTTCCCCCTTGGATCTAGGAAATATATATGTATACGCACGTACGTACACACACACACACACACACACACACACACGCGCACACGTGTGCATCTACTGTGTTCTCCTGAGAGGGGCATCTCGAGTGAGATGTAGATGTAATTGTGGCTCCTCGGTGAGGTTGACAGACGTGTTCCAGGATGTGATATGGTTGCTTCAGGGCCCCTAGGCTTATAAGGACTTTTCCCGAGGATTCTTCACAGCCCCTCTTTTCCTACACGTGCAGAGGAGTGATCTGGCTCGAGGCCAAGGCGTTACTTCGGCAGATCTCCTTCCGAGGCTGGGGCGGCGCTCTGCCCGACGATGCCGTCCAGGAGACGTAGAAACCCTCTCACCCCGGCCGCCCACAGACCAGGACTCACAAGTCTGGTTTTCTTTCACTTCCCATCAGACCAAGAGAGCCTGTGAAGTTACCTGAGTCTCAGTCTACGGAGCCCAAGGGGGGAGATTCCTCTGCGTGCTGGAATGGTCTTTTTAAAGCAAATCGGGAAGTTCCCTTAATGAGAGACTCCCCATCCGTGAACGCGGTGACCCTCACACAAGCCCTGACGTTACCGTTTGGTGTTTCAATTACTTTATGCCACAAAGTCCTTAACCACGTCAGCCTACTAGAGGCTAATGAATTACATTGACGTCTTTCCAAACATTGATCACCTTCTTAATTAATAAAAAGTGAATCAGTTGCCCTCTTGCATAATTGAGTATAATCCCCCGTGACCCATCCATCCCGTCCACAGCCCGTCTAATCGTGACTTCAGGTGTTTGTTTTCTTCGCCCTTGACGGAAGCTTCTTGGGGCCGTCAGTGCTCGGTAGTGACTTCCATTTCTCTCGTGGATCGGAGTCTGGCTTGTGACAGAGTCTCCATAAATATTAATCAGTGCAACAACGGACCCAGTGATGGAGCAAGCTGAGTATTCTGGAGAAGCTCCTAGACTAGCAGGCTTTCTGGTTGGTGGGAAAATAACCAGGCTTCTTTGTTGTAACTCTTGGCGTTTTGAGGAATCACACCTCCATCTACAATGACAATACCTATCTGATTCTGGTTTCCTCCTTCATTGGCGAGAATGCTGGGGACGGCTTCTGCCACCGTCCACCCAGTCCCATCTTCTATACTTGCCACTTACTGATGATACGCAAAATGCACCCAACACTCTGCTAAGTTCTTTGTGTGCACAGAGCCACCCGAGGAGGGACGTGGATGCCCTCGCCTCCACGTGGCCCAAATAGCCACAAAGCCTTTAGCCACGTGGGGTCAACACAAGCCTAAGGGCGAGCCCATGTCCTCTGGAAAGCCCAGTGGCCTTTTCAGTGGTTTGCGTTGTTTCCTGATCTGTTCCCAGACTAACCCCCCTCCCCCGCCCCCGGCGTTGGGGTGGCCTGCCATGATCCCAGGGTCACCGTTTTCTCTCATCTGCATGCTGTCTGTTCCTCGTGTGGACGTGGCCACTGCTCCGTTCTGCCAGGTTCACGAACACTGAGCTGCTTGATGACGAGGGGGATGGGGGCACAGCACACCCCAAAAATGAAGGACCTAGAACTAAGCAGCACACCTCCCTCTTCAGAAGGCCACCCTTTGCCTCTTGCTGAGGGGGGGGGGGTTCCCAAACCCACGTGGCCTTGCGTTGATGCTGTGGCTTCAGTCATGGACCGTTGAGCTCGTGTCTGTGGCACCCCCATCACCTGAGCTGGGGCAGAGGGGCTGGAAAGGGGTCAGGTTGCCTTCAGACTTTGTGTGGATCTCACGTTCGCGTCGGAAATGTTTGGGGGCCTGGGCAGGCCGAGTAGCCAGAGTGCCGTGCTCGGTTTCTAAGCTGAGTATCGTGTAGAGGAAGGAGGCTGTTCTGGGTGCTGGGGCAGATCTTTCTAACGCCTGGTGGTTTACACATGGTTGACACGGAGCCCATCTTTCCTGGAGTCTCTCGCCGTGTCTTACGGGAGTGGAAATAGGGGGCGTTATGGGAAAGTCACGTTGGCATCTGGGCTTTTTGGACCTTGAGCAGGTTGTAGACTTTCAGATCCAAGGCCCTGACACACGGGCCAAGCTCACCCCTACTGCCCCCAGCCCGGCACAAACTGTCTTTCTGAGGTGAAGACCCTTACTCAGCCACCTGTTCTCTATTTTGGGTCCCCGTGCACCCTCCCCCCTCTCGAGAAGATAGGCGAGGAGTGGAGCTCTATCCTGCAAAGTGCTTTCCCTGTGCCCAGCCGGCTCCTGCCTCCTGCCCCGGGTGCCATGTAGCCTTCCGCAACAAAACCCCCAAAAAAGCCAAATTAATAACTGTTTCCAAAGTAAGGACGTATGTAAGGGGACTTCTACCCTTTGCTAAGCAAGGAACCAACAAGTGAGTGAGATTGTTAACTTCTCCCAGGCCAAATGCTTCCATGCGGCTCCCATCGCCACCAGAAGGAAGGGGGAAATGGAACAAACCCCAGAAATTCAAAAAGTAGCCCAATGCTTCCTCTTAATACCAGCTTTACAGATAAGGGTACCCAGGATCAGAGAGGGTAAGTCACTTGCCTTGGGCCACACAGCTAACAAGTGGCAGGAGTAGTCTCTTTAAGAGTTCTGTTGGACTTGGGGCGCCTGGGTGGCTCAGTCGGTTAAGCATCCGACTTCGGCTCAGGTCGTGATCTCATGACTCATGGGTTTGAGCCCTACATCGGGCTCTGTGCTGACAGCTCAGAGCCTGCTTCAGATTCTGTGTCTCCCTCTCTCTGGGCCCCTCCCCCACTCACACTCTGTCTCTCTCTGTCTCTCAAAAATGAATAAATCTTTCAAAAAAAGTGTTTTAATTAAAAAAAAAAAAAGAGTTCTGGCGGACCTACTCTGAAAATACCCTCTGGGGATTCCGTGAACTTGCCCAGAGTTCAGTGGAACGTTTACATCTGGCGAGAGCCTTAAGGTACTCATTGTGAGGTTGAATCCTCGTGCACTGGGATTCTGGAAGCGTCTGGCCGGGACAAGGCGGTGTCCCCTGGGTGGTTTATCCTCCTCTGGCGCTCTGTCTCGGGAGCAGCCCAGCTCTTCAGCAGGGCCCGAGGCTACATCTGATGCGCACAGTTCCGGCCCCTTGTTGCTGGCCTCCTGCTGGCCTGGCATCCTCGGGGTCACTGCAGAAATGCCAGGGCATAAGGTCGGCCCCCTGAGAGTGGCCGGGCCCGGCGAGTGTGAGCCCCGCGTCTATCCCCTCGCATTTGCCCTTAGCTCCTCAGACCCCTCGGGGCACCAAGTGCTTCCCTCAACGCACTTCGGATACGCAAAGACAAATGCCCGAGAAGTAAGCAGACAAACCTGAAAAGGGTGGGGTTGCTGGATAACCCTTTTAAAAGGATTTAAATGAGTTTCCGGGTCTGTTTCCAATCTCACACTCTGCTGGTAGATTTGGGCTGAGACCCGAGCTAGCCACGTGGGGCTTGGGACGTCTAAGTCAGGAATTCCAGTGGGCAGTCTGTGCCAACTCCGCCCGTGGCTGCCCGGGTCTCACCTCTGGCAACAGACTTTACAGTGGTAGCCAGAGGCCAGGAAGTCGTTTTATTTATCTGCTCTCATTAAATTGCCTCAGAAGTGAGGCCCCACCTGGTATGTAAACCCCAGCCATCTGCATGGGAATGTGCACATGGTAAGCCGAGGACAGAAAGGATGTCTCCCGGGATGTTTTCTTTTATTTTTAAATGTTTATATTTTGAGAAAGCACAAGTCGGAGAGGGGTAGAGAGAGAAGGGGACAGAGGATCCCAAACAGGCTCTGTGCTGACAGGAGTGAGCCCGACGTGGGGCTTGAACTCACGATCCCCGAGATCCTGACCGGAGCCGAAGTCAGAAGCTCAACCAACTGAGCCACCCAGGGACCCCCCCCCCCCCCCCCCACCAAACCAGGATGTTTCTTTTCCCATCTCTCCCGCCAGTGACGCCTCACATTAAAACAGGCTTAAAGTGCCTTGGTTGAGTGTTCATCCTTAAGTCAAATTGTTGGGTTTTTAAAACTTACTTTTGGGTTACGATCTCCAAATAAGTAAACAAACGGATTGCAAATAAAGCTAGTCTGCTCATTTGCCGGCTGAGGGGCATCAGAACCGGTGGCCACATTAGCACTGCCCTGTGGTGATGCTTTGAGCTGTTGGAAGCCTTGCTCCTGGATGGCCCCAATCCCTCGGGAAGCCCCCTTGAAGCAGCCAGTAAGTGTCCAGGAAAAGATGCCGCGTACCGACAGCTAAAAAGAGGTCTCCGCTGTGCCTTTGCTCCCGGCCTTCCTCGGCCACAGAGCCTCAGACTGGCCCAGGACCCCTGCCTCCTCCCTTTTTCGAACGAGTACCAGACAGTTTAAAAGAACAAGAACTCCTTCACCTTTCCTCCTTGCCATCCACCCGCACGAGAGAGAGAGAGAGAGAGAGAGAGAGAGAGAGAGAGAGAGAGAATTGTACCGGGAAGGGAGATCATTCTCTGCTTTTCCTTTGGGAGCTCAGGTTCTAGACCTCCACCACGGACTGTGGCCCTCCCACGTTTAAGGATGGTTCCATGTGAACTCCCTAGGCGTAAGCAGCGGGTGGTAACCTGGGGCTCCCCTTACCCTGCTTGCTCATGACCTTAGCAAACCTTCTGCTAACGTGTCTTTCCAGGACTTTCCTTCTGGGGTGGGAACTTAATCTCCGGAGGCGATTTCTCCAACCACAGTAGCTCAAGGATTCCATTATTGCGTGGACCACACTACTGAAAACAATGTAAATCAGTGAGGCAGGATCCGTATGGCATCTTTCCTTCGCTTCATAAATATTGTGAGGCATCTGCCCAGAACTCTGGTTGGCTAGATAATGATGTGGGGTTATAGAGACATACAAGAGGTGGTTTGTACCTTGTGTGTATAACATAGGGCATATTGTAAATGTTAACTTAGAACGCATTGGTTTATTTTCATTGGCTTCATGATAATTTTGCTGAGGGCTGCACCCCTATGCCTAGTGCAGTGCCCAGAAAGTGTTAGTAAATGCGTGCGCAGAATGAAATATTCACGCCGTTTTGTTCCAGAGGAGGGTTTGGGGACATCAGGTAGCAAAGACAAGTGCCCACAGCATGTGTTTGCTTTTACGGACATTTTAAAGGAAGGAGAAATTCCCCGTGAAGGCGACATCCGTCGAGATCCCCTCTTCTTGCCTCAACTCCTCCTGCCGTCGTCCTTGTCCTCACCCTCCCCTCCCACCTGTTCCCTATTCTGGCCAGACATCGGGTGAGGTGTGGTTTGTACATCAGCTCATTTGGCAGTCATGCAAATGGGTTGTGGCCGGTGGTGTTTCCATTTTGCATATGAAGAGACTGAGGCATAGGGCATCACTTGGGTCACATGGCTAGTATCACAGTGGAGAAGTGGCTGCAGGTTTATCCAAAATCCATGATGTGGACCCTTCCCTAGGTGGTCCTTTAAGCAGGATGAAGATCTTACTCTCATTGTCTCTGTTCCTTCTGCCAGATCTGAGACTTCGTTCTGAAGATAAGCCATAACATCTCACTTAGGGGTTGAGACTCATTCAAGACTCCCAGAAATGGCCTGCACCAGCCAGTTACAAATCCATGAACTTGCCATATCTGTCTTCTTCATCAAGGCCAGGTGGCCCTGGTCTGCAGGTTAACCTGAGATTCCTTTAGAAGATAGTGCTTTTTAATGTCAGCAGGGTCAGTGGAAGCAGCCTGGAGGTCAGTACAGAGATCTGCGTGGGACCTTTCAGGGAAGTCATTGCATGTAGGACAGTGACGTCGGGGATGCTGCAGGAGGACAGTGACCCCAGGGATGCTGTAGGAGGACAGTGACCCCAGGGATGCTGTAGGAGGACAGTGACCCCAGGGATGCTGTAGGAGGACAGTGACCCCAGGGATGCTGCAGGAGGACAGTGACCCCAGGGATGCTGCAGGAGGACAGTGACCCCAGGGATGCTGCAGGAGGACAGTGACCCCAGCGATGCTGTAGGAGGACAGTGACCTCGGGGATGCTGTAGGAGGACAGTGACGTCGGGGATGCTGCAGGAGGACAGTGACCCCAGGGATGCTGTAGGATCCTGATGTTCTCAGGGCCCAGCTTCAGTGACGTTTCCCAGAGCCCATGGTGCTTTGGGGTCAAGTGTGATTGTAGTGAATGAATTATAGGTTGGGTGAGGGTCATTTTACCAGAGAAGACAAAATGTTGACATGAATTCTCTGTCCATACTCAGTCATGTGTAAGCGGAGACCAAGAACTTTTCTGTGGTTCCAGAAGCTGGGCACCCACTGAAGGCCTCTAGGGAAATTTTATTTAACTTGATACAAAATAGTTGAGGTTCGGTGGCCCATAATTGCATTTTAAGATGTAGGAGAACGAACTGAAATATTCAGATTTATCAGGGCACCTGAGTGGCTCAGGCATCTGAGCGCCCGACTCTTGATGTTGGCTCAGGTCATGGTCTCGGGGTTGTGGGATGGAGTCCTATGTTGGACTCCGTGCTGACGGCATGGAACCTGCTTGGGACTCCTCTCTCTCTCTCTCTCTCTCTCTCTCTCTCTCTCTCTCTCTCTCTCTCTCCTCGCTGTCCCTACCCCGTTTGTGCAAGCATGAGCACACTCTCCTCAAAAACACATTTCTGATTTATTTTGTTCTCAAACGGATGTCCTTTATCTTCTGAATGCCTAGACACATTAAAATAGTTATAGTGCGATGGTAACCATCTTACATAAGGAAAACACAATTCAGTGGTACGTAATCTTACTCATTTATGAAATAAAAATGCCTGGAGTAGTCCATATACACCAACTTGCCTTGTTGTTAGGTTTTCTTGAACTATGTAATGGTTTTTAAGTTTTAAAAGAATTCAGGATAAGAAGTCCCATTTCTGGAGTTGCACATGGGCCATATGTGAGTGCTAAGCCTCTGCATCTAAGTACAAGCAAAGGGCTGTTTTATGTGTGAGGAACGTCTGTCAAACCCGTCCCGTTTTCTAGATCCTTCCAACATGGCGCTGCTGGACTTCTCCAAGGAATTATAAGATTGGAGAAGCCAAGAGCCGTGAACACCACCTGGTAGGGTTCCTACATTACATAGATAGAAAGAGCGTGGGCCAGGGAGGCTGGATAACTCATCCGCATTTGTACGTCGGGCCTCACGATTCCCAGTTCCGTGTTTTTTCTATCCTTCTGCCTCCTCCAAATCAATTGCTTTCACTCATTCATTCATTTATTTGTTCGTTTTGTCAGTAAATGAAAAAAAAGATGCAAAGAAAAATAAGACCCGGCCCTTGCCCTCGGGCGCTTCCCGACTGGAGGGACACTGGGAGAGTTTACATGGCCTGAGGAATCGCGAGCACTTTGCCGAGACCCAGTGGGGTGAGGGTGCGCGGATCCGGTGGAGCTCAGGGAGAGTCCGTGGGGGTGTCGTTTGAACCAAAGGGATGCTGGAACATAACCAAGACGTTGTCAAATAACAAACGTGTGGTGGTATAAGGCGGGAGTAGAGGATTTTGTTAACGCTGCAGGAAAAAAACAGAGTTTGTGGCACATCCAGACGCCGATCCCAGTGTTGGTTCCGCTTGAGCCGGGAACATTCCGAGACAAGTAGGAAATGAAGCTACCGTGTAGACGGGTCCGACCGGGCAGGGGGTCTCTGCAGTCTTTTCCTCTGAGCAGAGGGACCTGTGGTCTCCGAGCGGTAGGACCTGCCCTGTTGTGTTTCTTGGATGATGAGGGCACAGTGTCAGTATAGGCTGGAGGGGGCGTGTCTGTATGTCTTCATGAATTATTTTATTTATACACAGTCATTTGCAGGGCACAGAGAGGCACAGAAGGAAGGCTGCTCCCTTTAATAAGCTCCGAATCGAGCCTCATGGTGAGCCATATGCACAAGTAGCTGTGTATGTACCTGGGTGCAGGAAGGGAAAGGAGAGAAAAAAAACCACCGAGGCCACAGTGCATTTATCAGGGGACCGTGGGACTGTGTTCTGCAGGACCTTGTTAATGAGCATTAAGTCAATTCCTGCTGGAGAGTAAATAGTGCATCTCCTTTACTGTGATTCAGCAATAGGGAATACCCAGTCCAAAGGACGTATTTGTAACAGACAGTTTACTGCACAAAGTCTTAAATTTTCATAAGGAAGAACCTCTGAAGACTCGGGGATTTCACAGATACTCTGGATCTTAATTTTTAATGATATAAGCATGATGTGTTTTAAGATTTTTTTTTTCTCTCAGGAACAAACACGGGCAAACTTAATTTATTTCAGGAAAAATACAAATGTAAGTGGACCTCTCAAAGGCACTGAATATAATCCCTTTTCTTAGAATCTGAGCCTACAAATCTCCTGTCCAGAAGGAATGAATTAATTTTTGAAAAGCAGCGTAAAGACGTTATGAACATTAACATTAGCGCTATGAGAATTTACTTAGTACAATTAACTTGACCCAAAAGCGGGATACGGGAGCCCAGAGATTTAAGGTTTTTACTATGTGAGAATATCCCATTACCAGATATTAGATATTTATCCCATAATTTTCAGCACTTTTGCCAGCGGGTGATTCTCAGCAGTAAATGTGAGCCCTGAGAGTGATAGGCACACAAGGAGAGACCCGGCCGGAAAGCCACTCACTTAAACCCACGGCCGTACTAGACTTTGACTCTCTTACAGGTTTTTGAGGGAGGCTCTTTAACAAGGAGAAGGAGCCCGTTTTAGATCCTATCCTTCCTTACCACACACTAGTGCTACTGCGCAGGCTGACACCTGCTCTTAGAGGAACTTGAGAGCGCGTGCTGGGGAACGGGTCACGAATCTTCCTCGGTGTCGATTCAACCCTTAGAAACGTACACCCGACACCCAGTTTTCTTCAAATGCCCAGTGTAAGTCAACCCTCCATGCTTATGGCTGAAGACCTTTGGCCATGATTTTATTGTTTAGCCTGTATTACATTTAGAGAATTTAAAAGGAAATGCATCCCTGTCTTCAAGGAAATAGTGTTCTAGTTCATTCTCTCATTCATTCATTCATTCATTCACTCACGCTTTCACTCATTCACTCATTCAGGATTGTGTGGAGGACTGACTGTGTGCCGGGCACTGTTCTAGGCACTGGAGATGTAGAGGTACAGACAGTCACTCTATCACGAAGCTTGCGCTGTAGTTCGGGTGATGGTAGTTTTCAAAGCTCGAAGCCTGGGAGGGTGAGGGCCTCTGTGACCTTGGGAGTCCAGCCTCTCCTATTAGGGATATAAAAACTAAAGACATGGGGACACCCTGTCCATTGAGAGTTGACTTCTAATCTGAACTGTATCCGAGAGACTTTTTTAAGCCTGGAGTTGAGACAGAGAGAGGGGGGGAATGAGAATAGACTGACTCGATGAGATCATTGCCCACAGAAAGACGTTCCCACTGTAGTGTCGAATGAAAAATTTTGAAAGTAGCATAAATTTTGCCCATTTTCCTTGAAAACAGTCTGCGTTTCCTACATATACTTGGGGGGGAAATCTGGAAGAAACTAAAACAAAGGGATAGCAGTTAATCTCCTAGGACGAGGTTATGCATGCTTGTTTTTTCCTTATGTTATACCCTGACTGCTGGACTCCCGTGTCTTATTTATGGTGGAAACCAGCCAGCCTGTTGTACGAGGTCCTCCGGTTCAGCAGGGTGATGGAGAGCCCCCACCGTGTCCTCTCATGGCAATAAGAGGAAGGAGAAGATTCTGGAAGGAGCTGTGGTCAGAGAAATGTATGACGTGGGCACAGAAAGGAATGACATCAGAGACAAATGCCAGCTCTGGGCATGTATAGAAGTTATCCAAACCACGTGCCGCCCCAGTGAGCTTGTCCTAGTCGTTATAGATGAGACGGAGCCCTCTGAAAACTCTTATGGTCGGAAGAGTTGGGAACCCAAAAAGAATGAAAGCAGGGCAAATCACTTGAACAGGCTTCAGCTGAAGGTAACAGCAACCCCAAATGAGCAGCTCAACCAACAAATTAATTTTCCTCACATGCAAGACACCAGAGTTAGACAATTCACGTCTAGCGTTGCTGACCGGTGTCGTCAAAGACCTGGGTAGACCAGATGACCGTGTTGTGGGAGCTGCCCTGTGCGTGAAAGGTGTTGAACAACATCCCCAGCCTCCATCCGCTAGGTGCCAGGAGCACCCACTGCCTGTGTCGTGGAAACCAAAAACGTGTCCGGACATTACATACCGTCACCTGGGGTGCAACATCACCCCCAGTTGAGCACCAGTGTTCTAGTTCCCTGCTCCGCCATCTGTGACATGTGGCTTTTACCTTCCGGTGCTTTAAAAAAGAAAAGCAGGTGGTTGAGCGTGTTGAAAAGTAACGGCTCCACGGAAGACCGGGTAGCTTTCTTCCCTGGGGTTGGTTGTGTGGCTGCCTCATTGTCGTGCACAGAGGGGAAGGAGGGGAGAATTTTTAACTGGATGTGTTGAAGCCCTCGGCAACATGGGGACTCTGATCGTAAAGAGGAGGAGGCAGAATGGAGCCTGGGCAGGCATCTGGCGGTGTCCTCCACGGGGGTTGGAGGAGAGGGGGGCAAACAGTGTGCTCCTGTGGCCTCCGTGACAACGCATTTCCTGGAGACAGAGCGGGCCCTTGGGGTGCTATACGCGCTTGCTGGAGCACCGCCTCCCGCCTCTCAGGACTGCCGAGTGTGCGTGAGCTGGTGTGTACCTTAGTGCTCAGTGAGGCCTTAAAGCAGGGGGAATGTAGTGTGTCCGTCCGGGTACGGGAGGCCGTCACCAACTGCACATCACTGGCTGGAGCCAGGAGCTCGGGGCGTCTGGACTGCGTGATCTGCCATCACTTAAGACCTTCTCCATTCATTTTTCATCTTATTAGGTTACGACGTATTTTATTTATTATTTATTGATTGATTGATTGATTGATTGTTGAGAGAGAGAGAGAGAAAGAGAGCAGGGGAAGGACACAGGGAGAGGGAGAGAGAGAAGGTCAAGCCCCCCCGCTGTGGGGCTCAGTCCCGCAAACCATGAGATCATGGCTCGAGCTGAAATGAAGACACTTAACCGACTGAGCCACCCAAGCCCTCTGGTTTCATTTTTAAATGTTCCATCAACCCTTTAGAACACCGCCAACTCCCACTTATTGTTACTCTTCTAATAAAACCGTCAATCCCGTATTCGAGAACAGTACAGCAGATCCCCGTGTCCCCTTAGCCTCAGCCGTCCACAAGCCCTTGGACAGCCCTGGTCTGAAGTCTGCCCTTCCCCCACCCCGACTCTTGTGAAAGAAACCCCCGCGCCTGATCATTTCCGCCGCGGATGTTTTGTGTGGCGTGTGTGCTTGGGGACCCCAAGACCGCCCCCGGGGTTGCCGATCCGCTACGGGGACCCCCAGGACTCAGCACATAGTGAAACTTACAGCCGTGACTTTTCATAGCCAAGGGATGCAAACCAAAACCATCCCAGGGAAAGGGCCACCACAGGGGAGATCCGGGGGAGAGCGGCGCCAGCCTCCAGAGCCCCCTCCCAGCAGAATGGCACAGGACACGACCACTTCCCCACAATAGGCTGAACCTCTGACCACCGGGAGCCTCGTTGGAGACCCAGTGGCCCTGCGTCCGGTCCGGGCTGGTCACACGAGGCGTGTAGGCGCGCGTCTGGCACAAGTCAAATTCTGGAAGAAAGGTGCTCACGGAAAGCAGGTGTTCAGCAACACCCACACGGCACATGCTGTGCACAGGGAGCCGCCCTTTCCGCGTGGATGCGAACGTTCCAGACGTGGGCAGAGGCCGCGTCGCACAACTCTGTGAGCACATCACACAGCGCTGAACCCAATGACTTTTATGTTGTTGTCTCAGATGAGGGCCACAGACCTGCCTCTCCTGTGACTCCTGCGAGGCTGACAGGCCTCATGGGGACACTCACCCTAAGGCCCCCTCCCCACCCCCACCCTGGGAAATAAGATTTAGGAAAAGTGGGGGCCCCGGAGTGGCTCACTCGGTTAAGCATCCGTCTTTGGCTCTGGTCACGATCCTGCAGTTCTCGGGTTCGAGCCCCGCGTCGGGCTCTGTGCTGACAGCTCGGAACCCAGAGCCTGCTTCAGATTCTGTGTTTCCCTCTCTCTCTGCCCCTCTCCCATTCATGCTCTGTCTCTGTCTCTTAAAAATAAATAAACATAAAAAAAAATGTGCTTAAAAAAAAGATTAGAAAAAGGAGCAAATTCGTTTCTCCTCCCCTGGTTTCCAAACTCGCAGGAAGACCGCCAGATGGGGGTGGGAGTGGGGGGGGGGGGGGGGGGGGCGGTCAGAGAGATCAGAGATAGCGTCATTCCTGATCCCGCCTGTGCTCTTGGGGGACTTTTCTTCCAGTGATGAAAACAACACACTTACAGCATCCTCAGACTTTTGACTCTCCAAGCTTGAAATGTATGGAATATTAAAAACAAATTAAAAAGAAAAAGAAAAAAGGATGCCAATGCGAGTCTGCCCACATGATGTCAGCGCAGGCCTGTTCCCCGGGAACATGTCACAGAACTTTAATCACCTTCCCCCCGTGATAGCTGTGGAATTTCATTCTGGAAGTCATTTTTAAGAAAACTAAAAATAAACTCAAAGGTATTTAAATGAGCCGGGCTACCTTGTGGAAAGTTGTCTTCCTGACAGCCAGCATGAGCTCAAGGAGGATCTTTCCTGGGGTGGTGCACTTGACTCAGGAAGCTGACAGCGGCCCCCAGGCCCCCACACAGGTAGGCGGAGCGAGGTGACCGGCAGTGGGGAAGGTTCTCCGTAGCATGGAGGGCGTCGGACTAAGGAAGATCCAGGGACATTTTCACACTGGGGCTGGAGCCTGAAGTGACAGGTCAAAGAGGAATGTTCTAGACAACAGGAACAGCTTGAACGGGGGAAGAACCGGGACATGTTAAGTCCCTCTGTGACTCCGTGTGGGACCGAGTGAAGAAAGGGCAGGTGGCAAGGCTTTAACCTTACACGTCCTTGTGCCCTGACTGGAAGCCTTGAATGGCGTGCTCGGGATTTCTAATTTTATGCTGCGAGCACTCGGGGGCACGCAGGATATCTGAGCATGGGAACCAGGTATGAAGACCGTGTTTGAGGACTACAGCTTTGCAGCAGGGGAGAAGAAAAGGAGTGCAAAACTAAGGCACGGGCTTGTGCCACATTTTCATCAGAGTCTCTTGAAGTGTGAGAGGCCTTCAGGCTTTAATGCTCGTAATCGAAAAACTTGAACTTGTCTTTCAAGGTTTCTGTCTGGTCAGGGGCAGAACGTCTGTTACCGTGGACTCTTCTGCTCATGTTTGATTCTGGATCCTCTGAGAACTCTGTTTATTCTTGCTTTCTGCGTCTCTCCTCAATCAGGGAAAGTGAAGAGTCGATGGCTGACGGTCCACTTGTCTCTGCAGTGCAGCCTCTCGCTGGCACGTTGAAACCCGTTGACCATGTAGACTGTTACAGGCTCGTCCTCTTGTGTTTGTCCTTATATTTGTTTATTTATTCAGCACATATTCACTGAGCATGTCCTGCAGGCCAGGCCAGGGGGTAGATAAGCAAAAAGAGCACCAGGGTGAAATAGAATAAACACACACACACACACACACACACACACACACACACACACACACACTGGAGGCAGCAGATGAGGGTCCAGTTCTGGCTCCGTACGCATTTAAGACCCGCGCCTTCCAGCCATCAGTCTCTTCATTTGTAAAATGTATCTACAATACCGTTTTTTGCAGGTAATCGTCTGGGGCAAGAGTAGATCACTTGTTCAAGAGCACACAACCTTGGCCATTACAAAGATGATTCAGGAATATAGCCCTGGCTTTGACGTCTGATTAGACTCCAGCTGAAAGCGTTCGGTCAAAGCCAGCAGCGATGCCTTCCCAGTAAAGGAGCGTTTCGAGTGAGCTCTGAGACTAATGGCCACAACACTTGAGATCGGAATCATCTATTTTGTGGAAATATTCCAAATACGTTATAAAGAGTTTCCACAAATGTCTAATGTTTTGGTAACGAAACAGGCTTGCAGATGTTCCAAGACTTGCTGAGTTTAGACATCGGTCCCCCAGGACTGAGATTAAACCCCAGTGCTCCTGATTTATGGATTAATAACATGAACAATAAAATACTCATTTTTCTGAATTATCCGTGGTTACCAACACCGATGCATTCAGAGATACGTCTTTGGTCGGCCCGTATGGTACCATTGCTATAATTAGTTTCAAAAGCCTCAATAGTGCTTAGAGCATTTTATGAAGCAGTGCCCTCCAGTGGCTATGGGGACCCGTGACAGGCACAGTAATGGTGCTATTTGTAGTCTCGCTGGAGAATTGATTGTAAGGACAGCATTTAAAGAGACTGACGATCTTGCTGCAGATGTATATTTTGCATATGTGTAGCAAATAAGCATGAGGACAGATGACGATCGGTGTCTCAGCTGGGCATATGATTTCTTCATCACTGACCTATTCATTCTCGTCGTAATATATAACGTGACCTCGAGTGTACATTCAGCGGCTTGTCACAGTAACATTAGCGATGTGACATATGATCATTTGAGCTGGAGCACTGCTTTCTGCCAAAGCCAGGGACCTCAATAATTATCTTTTTACATGTAGTTAGATGCGATTTGGAAGAGAGACGAGTACAGGAAGAGAGGAGTCAGAAGATCCACATGTGAGACCTAATTTAAATATATATGTATTTTTTAAAGTTTTATTTATTTATTTTTGAGATAGACCGAGGAGGGGGGGGGGGGAGGAGGGGCAGAGAAGAGAAGGAGACAGAGGATCCAAAGCGGGCTCTGCCCCGACAGCAAAGAGCCCAACGCGGGGCTCGAACTTATGAACCGCGAGATCATGACGTGAGCTAAAGTCAGAGGCTCAACCGACTGAGCCCCCAGGCGCCCAGGGACCTGATCTATATGAGATATTACTTGTCTCCTCCTTCTTATGTCCAACAGATCATTGCAAACCCAAACTCCATACCATATTCCTGAAAATGAAAATTAAACACTACCTTAAAAAATACTCCTTTTTGACCCAAAATATCCAAGTTTATCTTTTAAAAATGGATGCCACATGTGGTTAAGAGGTAAAACAGCAAATGAAAAACCTACACAACCATTTTTTTTTCTTGCTGTGGAATTCTATTAAAATTGGATGAGTTTTTGAAACTTGTGGATCATGGTCTTACCCCCTCAGCTGTGCGTTACCCGGGGCACGGGACGTGCGTATCTGGAGACGTGCCCTCAGAGTTACTGTACTGAAAGAGAATTTGTAGTTTGGGAAACCAGCGGCTATAAGTACTTGGTGAATTGAGTCGAGAAAAACCGTTCCCGTTTGTCGTTAACCTTGAACATACTCTTGCCTCCCAGGAACGTAGTCTTTTCACTCATTCTGGATCAAAGCATCTGAAAAGTCGAAGCGTCGAAGCATCATGTGAGACTTCCAGCTCAGACCTACCCTGTTATTGTCATCATACGTTAGGATGGTACCTTTATTGCAATTGATCAACTGACAGTCATCCCTCATTATTAACTACAGTTCGTACTTAATTCGGGTGCCTTAGTGTCCTTTCCTGCCTCCAGATCCCATCAGGCTCTCACATTACATTCAGGCGTCCTTTCTCCTTATGCTCCTCCGGCCATGATCATTTCTCAGACATTTCTTGTTTTCAATGACCTTGACGGGAGTCACAGGCAGGTATTTTGAGGATGACTGTCAGGTGTCTTGTAGATTGTTCTTAAATTGCAATCTTTCATCATTAGCCTGGGGTTACAGGGTTTGGAGAAGAAGACCGCAGGCATGTGGTGTCCTTCTCATGACGTCATGTCAAGGGCATGTGCTGTCACGGCGACTTGTCACTGTCGAGACGTTACCCTTGGACACCCGGCTGATGCCTTTTCCCCCTCTTTCCATGTGGTGCTTTTTGGGAGGAAGTTACTGTGCACAGCCCACAGTTAAGGAATGGAAGGTCATATTCCAACTTCCTGAGAGCAGAATCTCGGTATAAATTATTCAGAATTCTTCTGCATGGGCAGATGTGTCCATTCTCCACCATGTATTTCTGTACTGAATCACTTATTTACGTTACTATTCAACTCATAGACATTTACTGTATACTTTGTATTACAATCCAATACTGCCTTGTCGTTTTGTTTTGTTTTGGTTTTGTTTTTTCTCAGATGGCTCCAGCTCTGTCCCATCGGGTGCTCCTGTGGCTGACTCCACTGTTTGAGGCTCCTTCATCGTTGTGGTTTTTCGTTTTCTTTCCTTTACTCTCTTCTTCCTCCCTCCTCCCGCCTTCCTCCATCCATCTTTCTTTCAGCACTGTTTTGCTTTCTGATACTACAAGGCGCTGCAGGCTTAGCTTATATTTCCCCTTCCCCGGCCCCAGAATTAGCCATTCCTCCAAGTTCCTGTTGGATAAAAACATTAGAAACCAAAGCTCTGCTCGTGAGCACTGGGATATCGTTGCTTCTCGGCCTTCACAGCTGACCAAGTGAGGAAATATATGTGTGTGTACCAACCTGTGTGCATATACACCGCTCTGGGTCTATCACCGGTGTGTCTGTATACCTATCTATCATTTAGCTCCAACAATGTCTCTATAAAGCTAACATGAGTTCCTATGGATGCCTCTACCTGGGACACTAGCTGTCACTTGTTGTTTCTGTGTAATTAGTTCCCTCATTAACAGCGAGAAACGTGACTCCCGCCATCTGCCACCCGGTATCTTACTTGTCGCGCTCGGGCATGTGCGAGCACGGTTGCTAGCCTGCACCCCTCAGAGACATAGATTTCCAATCTCAGTGTAGTGTTTCGTACGGCTTCTTTTTTCATGAGTCTTCCCTCTAACTTCCATTTTTTATGTAAAAAAAACTCAAACTTTTTTTATTTGTCCTCAATATTTTTGCCCTTTTAAAAGTTCTTTTTCCCCTTACAAAATATTTGCTTATTTTGATAAGATATGCGTAGCATAAAGTTTACCATTTTAGCCCTTCGTAATATCCAGTTCCGTGGCATTGAGCGTATTCACAACGTTGGCAACGATGGCCACCATCCACTCTGAGAACTTCTTTTTACCATCCCGAACAGCAACTCTGTTCCTTTAGACAAGACTCACTGTTCTCCTCCCCCACCTCTGGCAGTCCCTTTCCTCCTTTCTGCTCTGTGGCTTTGACTGTCAGGTGCCTCACGGAGGTAGAGCGAAACAGTATTTGTCCTCTTGCGTCTGGCTTCTTTCAAACCTGGCATAACATCTTCAGGATTCGTCCACATTGTCATACGTGTCAGAACTCCATTCCTTTTTTAAGGTTGAATACTATTCCACTGTGTGTGTAGACCACGTTTTGTTTATCCATTTCCTGCTGATGGACCTTTGGGTTGTTTCTACCTTTGGCCACTGTGAATAATGCTGCTAGAGCCCTGGTATACAAGTCTGTGTTTGACTTCTTAGTTTGTCCAATATATAAATCAGTGTGTTTTTTGGGTATTCCTATCTCTTTTACAAGTAGAAATTCCTTTCCCATCTGGCCACTTTTTATTTCTTTCTCGTGGCTGAGTGCCCTGACTAGAACCTCCAGGAAAATGTTCAATAGTGGTAGTGAGAGTGGATGTCTGTCTTTCCCTTGTCTCACGGGGAAAGCTACCAATCATTCCCCATCACTTATGCCATTAGCTATCGGTTTTTCATAGGTCCCCTCTGTGGGGTTGAAGAAGTTCCCTTTTGTTCTGGTATGTTCAAGGGTCTTATCATGTAAAGGGGACGGATTTTGTCAAATGCTACTTTTGTACCTATTGAAATAATCATGCACTTTGTCTTTCATTCCATTAATATGGTGCATTGCATTGATTGATTTCCTGTGTTGAACAAACCTTGTATTTGGGGGATAAAATCCACTTTGTCATGGTGTGTAATTCTCTTTATATTGCTGGACTTGGTTTGCTGATATTTCCTTGAGGATTTTCGCCTCTATAGTGATAAGAGATATTGGTCTGTAGTTTTCTTGTGGTGTCTTTGCTTTTTTTGTATCAAGTAATATTGGCCTCATAGAATGAGTTAAAGAGTCCCCGTGTCTTTTTTTCTTTTTGCCATTATCTCTTCAAATGTTATTTCTGCCCTTTTCTGTCACCTCTCCTTTTAGACTCCTATCATGTATATTTTGGTACACTTGATGATATCCCACAGGCCTCTGAAACTGTTTATTTTTCTTCATTTCTTTTTCTTTCTGTTCCTACTACTGGATTCTCCCAGTTATCATCAAGTTCACTGTTTCTCTCTTCTACCAAATCTAATAATTATTTTTCATCCCTTTAGAGAATTTTTCAGTTCCACTATTATACTTTTCAACTTCAGAACTTCTATTTGGTTCATTTAAAATAATTTCTTTTTGCTGATATTTTCTCTTTGGTGAGACAGAGTTCTCATTCTTTTAAGTTCTTTAGGGGCGCCTGGGTGGCTCAGTCAGTTGAGCATCCGACTTCGGCTCAGGTCATGATCTCACAGTATGTGAGTTCGAGCCCCACATCGGGCTCTGTGCTGACAGCTCAGAGCCTGGAGCCTGCTTCGGATTCTGTGTCTCCCTCTCTCTCTGCCCCTCCCCCACTTGTGCTCGCGCTCTCTCTCTCTCTCTCTCTCATAAATAAATAAAATTAAAAAAATTAAGTTCTTTAGACATAGTTTCCTTTTGTTCTTTGAACATATCTCTAATAGCTAATTTAAAGGGTTTTTTCCCCTAATATGTCTAATTTCTCAACTGCCTTATGAATAGTTATTAACTGCTGTTTTTTCCTATGTATAGGCCATATCGTGCTATTTCCTTGTATGCCTCATGATTTTTGTTAAATACTAGATATTTTAAATAATACGGCGTGGTAACTCAAAATCAAATTGCCCTTCTTCCCAGGTTCTGCTACTGTTTTTTGTCACTATTTATATGTTTAATGGCTTTCTTGAACTAATTCAATAAAGTCTGTGTTTTTTCCATGTAAGGCCACTGAAGTCTGTGCTAGGTTAGCTTGGTGGTCAGATAATGATTGGACAGAAACCTCTTTAAATACCTTGAACCACTAATCTCCCAGCTTTTGCCACCAAGATCTGTGTACATATGTTAAGGCATGACCTCAGTACTCAACGAAGCAATTTACAACCCTGCCATAGTCTTCGTTTTCTGATTGTTCAGAGTTGCAAGGTCAGCCAGAGTTGAGGGGTTAGGGCATTCTCACATATTTCGTGAGCACCCCCACAACCCTACACATGGAGATGGCCTTCTAGATTCCCAGCAGTATGTTCAGGTTTTTCAAAGTCCTCATGGACGACTCATTCCCTAGCTTTTCCTTCTTAGTTTTTTAGTAAACTTCTCATTTTCTCCAACTGTTATCACCACCTCGGGCAGCTGCTATTTTAAACAATTGTCACTGATTGTTTTTGACAAGTGCCCCAGGGAAAAGGCTTTTGCATTGAGCAAGCTCCCAGACTCCTCACATAAAGGCACACTCTGAGTGCAGGTTTTCAGGAAACTACCAGACAGGTGAAATAATGTCAGTCCTCCAGGAATGGGGCTTTTGAAAAGGCATGAACATGTTCTTCCTCCAGTATTTTCGAAGCTATTAATTTTAATGACTGTCATGATTGTGAGGTTATTGTTTCTCACAACTACCTGGGAGCTGGGGAGAGGGAGATGAGAACAAGGCAAGTTAAAAAGGCCACAATTCAGACCAAAATTGATCCATTTTGCTTGAGTAATTGCACTTCAGTGTTGGAAGCCATTGGTGAAGTGCCACAGTTCGCACAACTTTTGCAATCTCTTTTATGAGGGAGCAGATTTTCAGAGGCCTTTTTTTCTGCCATTCTGAAAGTGGCTCTTCCTTCCATAGGACTTGACATGTAGTTCTTTTCTCGTTTGGGTTCAAATGACCTGTTTCTCAACTCTGACACATGTGATACTGGATGGTACTCAAAATGACGCTTGTTTTCATCAATGCTTTCAGGAATTTTCAGGGAATGCTTTAAAATGTTCACAATTTTCTGTGCTACTAGGAGCAGTGTGTTTCTGAGGGGGTGAGGGTTGAGTAGACTGAAACCCACATTTCTGACATTTTTAGTCCTTAACGGTACAATTACCTGAAAAAGAATGACATTAAAGTGTTTACTCTGCAGTACTGAAGTGGCTAATACTTTGTTTGAGAGGGAATATCCTTTGAATAATAAAATGCATGCTGTTTTCTTATTTCATGTATCAGATTAACGTAATATTCAGTATTTAGCTCAATTCCTCCCATTAACTATTTAAAAGCAATTTTTCTTTCATCCTTTTTTGTATAGAATGCCAAAAGCATATAGCAGATGATGTGCCATAATACCTAAAAGAGAAAGATGTTTCTTCTCTCTCTTGAGGTTAAGATCTGCATATAGGATAGAAGATGTTTCTTCCCCCTGCTCTCTTCCTAGAAGCTGCTTGGTGTGGTCACAGGATGACCGTGGAGAAGCATCATCAGACGTTCCGTTCTACACTTTCAATTATGTGGATAATTAATGTGTACTCACACATTTCCCCTTTCTAATAGTAATCAATACAGAGATGGTAATCTGTGTAATCCATTCAGATGATTTCTCTAGAAATTTCCTCTGACAGCCTGGAAATTTTATAGCATATTTCTCTCGGCTGGGGCACTTTGGGTCTGCCAGAGTCTCCAGTGGATACAGAAATTGTCTTTCAAGTGAACAAAATACATGATCTACTCTCCTAAGGCACTCTTTCTTTGATGACCATGCAGTGTATTAAGTACCAACTGTATGCCCTTCATAATAAAACACACTTTAGGTTGAGTGATTAAAAAGGCCCTTGGTACTTATGAAATGATAGGGAAGATGTAAACAAGTAAACCTTGGTGCAACTGGAGAACATTTAGAAATTATAATCAAATGAAAAGTTTCAAAAAAAAATACATGTAAACTCAAAGTGAAGCTGTCACATACAGAGAAGTAGGAGTCTCCAGAGACTTTGTGGAGGAACCAGTTAAATCAGACATTAAAGGAATTTATGAGCGTATATTAGCAGGGACTTGTAGGCATTCGAAACCAAGACTCTGATGTGTCCACAGACATTAGTCAGCTATGTGTGGGGACAGCAAACAGAAGCAGGACTGGAAAGGGATGTGATGTCATGCCATCAGCAACCCATCAAATAAAAAAAAATATCTCAGCAACCCATGGTCTGTATGCTCCACAGATCTGTGTCAGGACATGTTTACTCAGTGTAGTTCCATACGCTCACCGAGGAACCTAACAATGGTCGTTAGCTAATTGTTTTAATAGCAATCTATAATTTATCCCTAGAATTTTCTGCCTTTAAGTCTAATTATTTCTTTTGAAGCAACTCAGGATCTGTCTAATTCTCTTTTTTTTTGACAGTTCTAAAAATCCTGGAAAAGGTAGCTATTATCTCCCTTCCCTATTCAGTTTACTTGAAAGAGCCTACAAATCTGAGAAGATAGTTTCTACCTACTACTTTGATATTTACTACCTTTGTAAGTGAAGGCCAGCCAACCTGTCTGGGCTGCTACTTACTCAATGGGCATATAGTAAGTGCTCATTTGTCTCTGCCCAGGGCTGCCCAGGACTCAGATCTGTGGAAACCATCCCTAACTCTTGCTTCCCAGTCTGAGACATTTCTCTACAACCACCCCCTTTATGAATTTCCTGACTCCAAGCTCAGGAAGGCAGCATCCCAGCTGCCTCTTGTTATACTCGAATTCTCCGTTTCAGCCTAGGCACTTTGACAGTTTGAGTGGTTGTGTTTGTTCCTCCCATCACAGTTAATGTGGATGGGGCTGGCCGTAAGCATTGTTCCGTAGGTCCTCCAGGGATCGAGATTCCATCTTCTGCTAGGTAGGACATCGGTAAGAGCTCAGGCTCCTCTGTTGGATACTCTGTCTATTGAGGACAGAGTCAGGAAGAGGATGGAGAGTTTCTCACAGCAGGTGTTTGGAGCTGGCCCCGAAAGAGGCATACCTCTCTCTTCTACTTACATTTGCCATTGGATTGGAGTCGGTCACATGACCCCATCTAACTGCCAACGAGGCTGAGACATCTAGTCTATTTGTGTGTCTCGGAGGGAAAAGACCAAACCTAAAGGTAGTGTGTATCACTCCTGCCCCAAATTGTGCTGGACTTTATGCACAGAGCCTGCAAGGAATCCGGGAAATGGAGTCTGGTTGAAGGCTTAGAAGGAAGACTTAGTAATTATACTTTCCAAGCCTGTCAACCTTAGAGGTAGGTGATTGTGTTTATGGTATCTGTTACAGGGTGAGATTGCTTAAAAGGTAGTAAAGCAGCATAAAAATGAATGCTAGTATCTTCTTAATAAATGATCCTGGGATGACTAGACAGTCATGGACAAAACAATGAAGCCGGACACTTACCTCACACTACATACAAAACTTATCTCAAAATGGATCAAAGACCTAAATGTGAGAGCTAAAACCATTAAGCTCAGGAGAAAACAGTGAGGTAGATCTTCATAAAATTAGATTTAGCTAAGGACTCCTAAATACGCACAAGCAACAAAAGGAAAAGTAGACAAATTGGATTTCATCAAAATTGAAAGCTTCTGTGCTTCAAAGGATGCCATTGAGAAGATGAAAAGACCACCCATCAAACGAGAGCAAATATTCTCAAATCCTGTATCTGAGAAGGTACTTGTTTCCAGAGTAAGAACTCTTACAGTTCGATACTAAAGCAACAATTAGCCCAATTTAAAAGTGGGCAAAGTATGTCAACAGACATTCCTCTAAGGAAGACACACGAGTGGCCAAGGAATACATAACAAGGCACCATCGGGGGGATGCTCAGTGGAAGCCCAATGAGATACCGATTCACACCCGCTAGGTTGGCTACAGTCTAAGAGTCAGATAATCCCAAGTGTGGGTGGGGGGTGTAGGGACGTCGTCCCTCATCTGTCGCTGGTGGGAGTGCAAAGTGGTGCGGCCACTTTGGAAAACAGTGTGGTGGTTCCTGAAACCTGGAAACAGAGTTACTGCCTGCCCAACCGTTCCAGCGCTGCGTGTAAACCCGGGGTCAGAATGAAGGGCGGGAGACAGCCGAGGAAAGGGTGGGAGAGCAGCTCACGTGGGTTTCCTTATCCTGGTCTACAGTAAACATACGCTATATATGGGGAAGAAAAATAATCATGCTTAAGGCTCTTGCATGTGGTATCTCATTTAATTGTGATAGCCCAGTGAAACAGCAGTATTATTGTCACTGGTCTAGTAACTTATTCAAAGCCATGCATGTAGTCAAGCCCAAAACCAGTTTGAACACCCATCTTTCTGGCTCTGGCAGTGGAGTGAAAAGGCCTTATGCCATCTGCTTGAGGCTTCAGAGCCGGGGAAGGAGCCCCAGGTCTGCGTCGGTCCTGATTTGTGCAGGACTCAACTATGCTCTTCCTAATCCACATCGGCCGCCTTGTCAAGCAAATCCCAGAGCCATCGCACACGATCTGTAAAGACGGGAGGGCAAAGGAGGCAGCAGCTCAGAGACTGGGCAAAAGGCAAAGCATCGCACTGATCAGGGTGATGACAGAAGGGTCAGATTTGGCAAAATTCTTAACTTTAGCTTTATGCTTTCAAATGAAAACTGATTTCTGCAAACGTTAGTCGGTAACCTGATTTTCCTCATGCTGTACGTAATCCTAATAGAATTTGTTGACAAATTCAAATTATTTGGGTGCCTGGGTGGCTCAGTCGGTTGAGCATCCAACTCTTGATTTCGGCTCAGGTCAAGATGCCAGGGTCGTGGGATCGAACCCCACATCAGGCTCTGTGCTGAAGCGTGGAGCCTGCTAGGGACTCTCTCTCTCCGTCTCTCTCTCCGCCCCTCCCCACTTGCACACATGTGCTCTCTCTCAAAATAAATAAAAATTAAACTGTCAAAAAATGTTAAATTATTGATAACAGCACAACCCTCTAAATGGATGCCAGACTAACATTTACCACAAAGTCTCACGTAATCATTTCCATTTTTCTTCGGGGAAACTGGAATCCACTTACACCGTTGGTCCAGTGACTACACAGAAAAGTGAAAAGTCATTGAGACATTGACAGAAAGCTGGGTTTTTTTTCTGAAATCATTGCACCCAATTCTTAAATGTACGTTTTTCTTCTAAACTGTGTATACTTGTAGACACGATTGTGTTTTGGCATGGGTTGCCCAGTTAATGGGAAAAGCTTTAAGTCTGTGAGACAGATTCCTGACCAAAGCAACGTGAAATCTGTGTTGCTGTCCGTTGATACCCTATCACAGAGTGACTCCTAGTTTTCTCTCCATTCCTGGTGAACCAGGGTGTCTCCATGCCCTCCTATATGCAATGTCACGTAAAGCACTTTAAAGGATGTTATATTATTTTTCGTGATAGAATCACTGATATTTCTAATAGTAATTCTCCCTTCACCCTTGGTAGCTTTCAGGCATAATGCCACATGACTAAAGGGGAACATTTGAATGTAAAGGTCCCTGCTCCCAGGTGAAGAAAAGACAGTTCACAAGCTGAAAATGAGAGTTTACTCCTTGTTACAGTGCAGTGAGCTATTCCCATCTGTGGAGGCGAAGGATAGTTCTTTCTACAGACCGAACGCCACCAGGCCTTCAGTGCCCAATCACTGCCCTACAGACGAATCTCCAATCACACGTTTCACAACAGGAAGCGCGCGTGATGGGAAGAGAGTGGGCTCACCTTTTCCAATGACCCGTTCTTACCAAGAAGGAATGACTTTGTCCGGACGCTCTGTGGTTGCAGACCGTTGGTTGAGCAGTCTCGTCTGTTCATCGATAACGTTTCGCGAGGACAGAAACAGCCACACGCTCCGAGATGTACAGCTGTTAGAGTCGTTGACTTCCTTACCTGTGGGAATAGGAACAACCATACCTGCTCGGCAGTTTGGGGGTGACTGTATCTAAACAGAAGACAGAAAGCGAGTACGTATCAGAAGCACTTTAGAGCCTCCTTCCAACACCGCGCCCGTGTTGACCCCCCACCCCCACTAGTCCATTCATTGCTTTCTTCTTCCTTCTCTCCAGCCTGAGGGCCCTAATCCATTCAATCGTGGAAGTTCTTTGTTTCCTCTGGAGCCATTTGTACTGTAAATAGAATGATTTTCTGCCTTCTCTTCCGTGCTATTGAACTTTTCTTTCTTTCACGCTCCTGCTCTTTGTTAATGATTCATGATTCACGCCTAGAGGAATTCACTCCAGAACCACAGCGGGGGAGTCTCCATTGCCCTGTCTGGCCAGTCCAATGGGGCCGGAGGGGGCTCTACTAGGACCCCATAAAATAGGTTAATTACGGGGCGCCTGGGTGGCTCAGTCTGTTAAGCGTCCAACTCTCGATTTCGGCTCAGGTCATGATGCCAACGTCATGGGTTTGAGCCCCGCGCCGGGCTCTGCGCTGACAGAGCAGACCTTGCTTGAGATGCTCTCTCTCCCTCTCTCTCTGCCCCGCCCCAGCTCACACGGTGTCATGTCTCTCAAAAATAAATAAATAAATAAACCTTAAAAGATTATTTTGAAAAATAGGTTAACTGCCCCAAACTTCCCTCTTGGAAGCAAAGAGTTGAGCTTCGGTTTTTTGGGGTTGTTTCTTCTGGTTTTCTGATGAGCTCAATTAACATTTTATTGGTGCAATGTGGGACAGATGTTGAAACAAAAAAAGATTTCAGGTGAATGGAATTCTTACCCTGTTTCCCTTCCTGGGGAGGGGAAGTACCAGCTGACACAGGCCGGGGCTCTAGGAGTGAACAAGGACTTGGGGACTTCCCACCAGCGCTGATCATCCCGGGCCCACGGGGATCCGGGAGACGGGGAGGAATTTCATACAACGCTAAGCCCTGCGCTGATTCCAGCGCAAACTCTCCGTGGTACCTGGGCCTGGCTTAGGCACCACACCCACGTAGCCCTGTGTAGGGACAGTTTCCTCCCTGTCTGTACCCCGCATCCATCCGGGAGCAAGTGACCCGCCTGGGCACGTGCCTCCCAGCAGTGACCCAGAAAGCGTGCTGGAGAGAGGTGGCGTGCAGATGAAATGAATAGTTACCTGAATCCACAGCTCTTCCTTAGATGGGCGTAATTTCTTTCCTGCTGAGTTTTCTTTCTTCCTTTTTTTTTTTCTAACGATTTCCAAAGTCATAAACGTGGGTCTGAATGAAGGTAGGCAGAGGTCAGTTGCACAGGTGCACACTTTTTCAGACCCTCTCTCTTTTTCCCGTACTCTACATCACACCTATTTTTTATGTCGCAAGAATTCCGTCTTTGCAATTATTGTAAAATATGTATAATATAACCTGTACCGTTTTAGCCATTTTTAAGTACAGCACAGTAAGATCAGGCACATTCACATTGTTATGCAACCATTTCCACCATCACCCTCCAGAACTTTTGCTCTTGCCAGACTGAATCTCTGTCCCCATGAAACACTAACTCCGCGTGCCCCCCACCCCACACTCTGGCACCCTCCCACCTTCTGTCTCTATGAGTCTGACTACTCCAGGGACCTCATGTAATTGGAACCATACGATATTTTCCCTTTTGTGTCGGGTTTATTTCACTTACCGTAATGTCTTCAAGGTCCACCCATGTTGTTGCCTGTGCCAAAATGTCCTTCCGTTTGGGGCAGCTGGGTGCTCAGTCCGTTGAATGTCCAACTTCAGCTCAGGTCACGATCTCGCTGTTCGTGGGTTCAAGCCCCACGTCGGGCTCTGTGCTGTCAGCACGGAGCCGGCTTCAGATTTTCTGTCTCTCTGTCTCTCTCTGCCCCTCCCCAGCTCACGTGCTCTCTCTCTCTCTCTCTCTCTCTCTCAAAAACAAATACACATTTTTAAAAATGTCCTTCTTTTTACAAGCTGGGTAATATTTTCACCGTACGTGTGCGTGTGTGTGACATTTTGTGAATCTGTTCATCTTTCCATGGAAACTTGGGTTGCTTCCATTTGTTGGCTGTGTGGCAGCGAACATAAGTGGACAGATATGTTTGAGTCCCTGTTGTCACTTCTCCTGGGTCCACGCCCAGAAGAGGAAATGCAAAATCATGTGGTAATTCAGCATGTCATATTTTGAGGAATCGTTATATGTGTCTCAGGAGCCCTTAAGACTTCCAGAAATGACTCCAAACAACGGATGACCCAAGGAGACAATGTTGTTTCTGTGCCATTTGGCAACACCGCCCAGGAAGTTAAGTCCAAAGGAAAGAAATCGGTTGATGTCCAACGAACAGATTACACACAGTTTTCTCCAGTTCAAATAAGCGTGGCTTCTGGTTGTCTCTTACTACATTGTGCACAAGTGGCTGCAGAAACGATCCTGTGTAAAGTCTTTTTAGAAGGGCCCGATGTAAAATTTACTTCCCGGGACCCTGGCTGGCCCCTGGAGAGGTTGGCCACCACCTCCTGGAAGGCTGCCTGATTGGAGAAGGAGGTCTGTTCTGTTTCCTCGCGGGACAGTCCCCCCGGCTTGTCCTTCTTTCCGTGTTCTGCTGTCATAATCGCCAGGAAATGATGAGCAGGGCGATGTGGCGGCTGGGGAGTTGGGCTTTATTCCATAAATAGGCAGTTATTCTTTCTGTGCTCGAGTTTCCTTATGGAGGAAGTAAACAAGTTGAGCACGGGAAGCCCGCGAACACCACCAGCGTCCTCCAGCGCCACGGCCCCGCGGAGCCGAGCTCCCCACCCCGTCCACACCGTCGTCACCTCCCAGCGACGTGACCGGGTTCGGTCTGTGGCGCTCACCAGGCCTGCTGGCTGTTCCGTTTTCTCCTCTGTCTGGCTCGGGCCTGCTGATACTCCAGTGAACTTGGGACGGAGCCTTAGGGGCTTTTTGTCTGTTTTTCCACCTCTGTCGTGGCACCTGCTTTATTTAATTTTACTCCATAAGACCACTGTATACTGTGGTTTCTTATAAAGCGGTTTTCCTGCTCTCCCCGACAGCCAAGACCTACTTCGTCCACACCCGCACAAAGTGCTGGCTGGTCCGCCCGTCAGACGGGAACATGGGAACATTCCAGGGTGTGTGGAACCGGGAGAGTGGACGTGAGAGTGGGCCTCTCACCCTGGGAAGGCGCGGGGGGCATTGTGTGCTGCTGCAAGGAGAAAATGAGTCGGAGCTGAGAGTCAGAGAGGTGTTGGCGGTCTCCTAGGAGATGCGAGCCACACGCACGGGTCCAGGGGAACGTGACTTGCGGGCATTGCTGCCTGAATGGCGGACGCAGGGGCTGGGTCTTGGAGGAAGGAGTAACAGCCTGGCACCTCCCTGGGGGAGAAGCCTTGTTGGATCACTTGTGAAGATCCCAGACTTTGATTCAGCTCAGGGAGCAATGATCCAGACCCGGACATCGTGAGAAACGTAAGGTACACGAAATACAAAACTAAAAACGAAACGGAATGCTGATTCACGCATCGTGTAAGTGGATCACAGCATACAGGAGAAACAGAAGCAGAAATCGGGTTGTCAACCCTGCAAAACGTGCTCTTCTGCCTGGACAGTCCCTGGTGACATTGCTGACAGGACACGGGTCTCCAGTGCCCCTTTGGTGTCACTTATGTTACCACTTTGGTGTTTTGGATGTGACCGTGTGCCTTTGGCTGTCCCACAGCATCAAAGCATCCCACCTGATTGTTTTGTTTCACTCACACCCCAGTGTCTTCTCTATCACTATTTAAAAAAATTTTTTAATGTTTAATTTTGAGAGAGAGACAGACAGACAGGGTGTGAGTGGGGGAGGGGCTGAGAGAGAGGGAGACGCAGAATCCGAAGCAGGCTCCAGGCTCCGAGCTGTCAGCACAGAGCTCGACATGGGGCTCGAACTCACAAACCGTGAGATCATGACCTGAGCTGAAGTCAGACGTCTTACCAACTGAGCCGCCCAGGCACCCCATCAGGATTTTAATTTCTTTCCTTTTGATATTTATTATGTGTTGGCTGGATGAAAACACATCAAAACATTAGATAATGTGGTCTTTCCCCTCAAGGGAGGATGATGCATGAGGAAGGCATCATGGAAGGGAAAACTTGAACCATGGGCTGGTAGAGTAAGTGTTGAGTTTGGACCAAGGTGATCTCATTTGCCTTAGCCCCTCCCACAGTGCCAAATGAGTGGGAGGCACCCCCACAGCCAACAGCTCACTGGTGACCTCCGTGAGAATAATGGTGTGGGTCCATTAAGGGAGAGGGGACTCAATCATATCCCAATCCTAACATACACTGTAGAGTGCTTCCTTGAGTCTGCAGGGAGGCGTGTCCAACACCCCACTGGGGGAGGGCTGAGCACAAGGTAAGAGATTTCCCAACTCCAGTGGCGTCTCGCAAAGAAGCTGCCTTGAAAGTGGTGGATGAATTGAATAAGCAAACGCACGACAGGGTTCGGAAGGTTAGTCAGTTGTTCATGAAATCAGCTACTTTGGCCCTAGTCAGGTAGGTGTGTTCATGCTCACCTGAGAGTTGCTAACGTTGATCGGTCGCCATGATTCTATTCTAGAGAACGAATAATGTAGAACGATGTTGTTTGGGGAGGAAATAGTACTCGGCAACTCCATAGTGTTGAGAGGAGGGAAGAAAGCCCGTTCAGGCGAACCTCGCCGGTCCCGATCACCGTAGCGTTCCTGTTTCACATACGAGAGTGCACATGTGGACATCACAGCCACTGCAGGGACTCAAAGCAAAAGCACACAAACAAAACCAGGGAGAGGGAAAGCAATAGAACTTAGGCATTTAAAAAAATCCATTCCCTAATAGAGTAAACACATCTTCCACCACAAGTTACGATTTTCAACATCATTTACCTTGTACTTGCGCTGTTGAGGAAGGCGGCTCTAATAAATGAGACACAGTGATGACCTTTATCAGCACTACCGATAGCTATAAACTGAGCTGAACATCCCCATCAGCTAAGAAGACAGAACTCATTACTGACCAAAGATTGCTGTGTAGCCTTTGACGGAGACGGGTACCATTAAAACGAATGCTGCTTCACTCGTGTAGACAGTGTCTTACCACGGGAGACCTGAAACACCACGCATTGATTTTTGTGGGTGACTACAGTAGCATAACCGAAGGATGAGCTGAGCCTTATTGCATGTTAAATAGCAGTGCCGTGCAACGTGTTCTTTTTTGAAAGAGTTGATCTGTTGCTTCTTACGTTACGATCTTTACCAATGGCATACGTGGAACAGAATTGTCGATTTTATAGTCCTGACACTTCAAGTTGAGCCATTCTCTTGTTTCAGATATATATCCGTGAAATTAAGTCGAGATTTGTAATTTTAATGTTTATTTATTTTGAGACGGTGGGGGGGAAGGGGCAGAGAGAGGGGGAGACACAGATTCCAAAGCAGGCTCTGGGCTCCGAGCTGTCAGCACAGAGCCCGATGTAGGGCTCTAACTCATGAACTGTGGGATCATGACCGGAGCCGAAGTCAGATGCTCAGCCGACTGAGCCATCCAGGTGCCCCAAGATTTTTAATTTTAAAACTAAATACAGTAAATACAGAAATTTGTTTCTACCAACGCTAGCCTTATTTATTAGCAACAATACTTGCTGAATTTGGGAATAGACCGGGGTTGAGATATTCAGGTTATATCACTTGCCCTGATTATTAAGGCATCCCTGTGTACTCTCAAGTGTTCTGGTTAGATGATAAGCTACACAGTTACTCTAGAAATATATGAAATGGAAGGACTATAGCAATCCTTGGTCTTCAGGTTACAGTTTTATCAGATTCCGCATGTAAAGCATTCCTTTTAAGTCCTGTGACTTTCCATAAAATGGCTTCCATTACCCAGATGATGGTTGTTTCCTTCAAAAAGTATCTGTAGTGCTTAATACTCAGGATTACTCGATATTGAACCGGACGCTGTTCTGATGTCACAGAAGCAAGGTATCCTTCACATCCCCATTGCTGTCAGAATGGAATATTGAGGTAGAGAAAAGTCAAATAACTTAAGTCCACGTAGTAGGAAAGGTGGGAGGTTTTTAGTACTTCAGATTAAAGATCTACCGTAAGAGATGGGTCCTCACTTCACCGTGGGATAAGAGCAAGGACCTCCTTGCCTGTAATCGCTGCATCCGTGTGGCCAGCGTGTGACTGGTGCCCCACCTGCTCTGGGAACACAGTCAGCACCCAGGTTGCCACGGCTTTCACATTGATCCGTTCTGGCTGGCTGATTGGCTGGGCTTTCTCGTCTCATCCCAGCAGAGCTCTGGGGTCAGAGCCGGAGTCAGAAGACAGAGGTGGGTTTATAATAACGACACCGTCATGTAGACTTCTGAGGCCCCTTGCCTGGAGGAGCAGCCTGGGCGGATGGGAGTGCCGTGCTGAGCTGTTCCCCTTGGCAAGGACAGTCCCCAGAGCCGTCACAGGAGGCTTCACGTCCTGCCCGAGCAGGCGACCCAGGCAGCCACACTCCTTGGGGAGAGATCTGCCTTTGACCTCTCGCATTTGTTACACGTGCTGGACCTTCTCTGAAAGCAACAGCCCGCCGGTGTCTACCGTATGAGGGGCGCTTGGAGGCCTGACAGAAATGAGCTCCTCTGAAGGAGCGAAGGACTCCTTCATAGGGCACCTGCCTGCTTTTCCTAGGAGAGGGAGAGTACCTCTGTTCTTCCACCCCAACGAGTAGAATCGTTTCCTGTAATGGTTTTCTCCCCTCCGTACAGTATCTGTACTCCACCTGCCGCTTGCATTTTGGATTGTTTTGTTTGCTGTTAAGTCAGAAAGATGAGAGCTGTGTTTACTCGCGCTTTTCGCAGACCGCGCCCAAAATTCTGGAATAGGGCTCATGACATCTCTTTCCTTCACAAATAAAATCGTAGGTGCATGCTTGGTCGAAAGCCACACGGACTCTCCTTGGCGGAGAGCTGAATGCTCCCGTCCTTCTCTTCCCACTTGTGCCTGGGCTCAGTGGCCCTGCCCAGTTACCCTTTTGGAAAAATGAGGTGGTTTATTATGGAGAATGAAAGACTGAGTGATAAAGTAACCTGACTTAGCAGAACCCAGCAACGGGATTAAACCTGGTTCTCTGGACTCCAAATCCAGAGTAAAAACATGATTCTATCTCTTATTAGACTCATCTCTGAGCAAGAGAAAAATGAAAATCATACTGGTTTACACAAGACAGAAAGGTTGTCAGTACACCTAGAAGTCAGGAGGGAGGATCTCTGCTCTAATTTGCTTTTGTAGTTCATCCGCAAGGTTACCTAAGGGTCCAAGATGGCTGCTGTAGCTCCAGCCATCAGAAAGCATCCCTGCTAGCAGGGGTGAAAAAGGAGAGGAGGACGGCATGCTCTAGCCCGTACGGACACAGCTTTGTAAGTTTCACGGCACACTCTGGGCATGTCCCGTCTGTGGCAGAGCCTGAAACAGAAGCCAGATTCCCAGACTCCTAGACCACGCTTTTCCCAATGACCTGTAGACTACCGCTGGCACTTTTCATCAGAGTTTTTCTGAAGGAACGTTCCTGTCAAGTTTCCGTGTCTCGACCCATTCATTAGTCATTATCAGCAAGTGATTTTTCTCTTGGAAGCATAGCTAAAGTAAGGCGGTCATTTCAGCGAGACCTCTAGGTACTTCTGTTTGCTAATTTGTTCCGTAATAATCATTAGAGGGAACAATATTGACATAAAACCTGAGTTTACTTTGCGCGGTAGTCTGCTGCCTTAATGTAATGCCAGCAGACGGTAAGGTTATTCAATACCTTCTGTCTTCTATGTTTGTACTGGAAAACAGCAAAGTCTTAGAACCCCTGTTGATGAAGTTTGTACATGATTGAACACTGACCCAGCTCTTAGCATTTTGATTAAAGCCATAGCCCACGTGGGGCGCCCGGGTGGCTCAGTCGGTTGGGCGTCCGGCTTCGGCTCAGGTCATGATCTCGCAGTCTGTGAGTTCGAGCCCCGCGTCAGGCTCTGTGCTGACCGCTCCGAGCCTGGAGCCTGCTTCAAATTCTGTCTCCCTCTCTCTCTCTCTCTGCCCCTCCCCGGCTCACAGTCTGTCTCTCTCTCAAAAATAAAATAAAAACATAAAAAATTTTTTTAAAAAACCCATAGCCTGCAGAACCACGTGCTATGGCTTTTCTGAGCTACTGTTTTACTAAAGGCTATGGCATTGGAAAGACGTAAGTAACATCATTCACTGACCACTGCATTTCAGAATCTGCTAATGGTTCAGGACTTTGGACAAATCACTGATGGTGATAAAATTTGGTGGCCTCAGAAAACAGCATGTGTAATCTTCCAAGGTGCTTCATTTCTGGACAAACTGGTAACCAAAATCACTTTTTACACAGTTTAGTGATTGTTTTCATATCCCGTCCGTGAAATTTTGTCCATATCTTTCTTGCACATGCTGAACTTCACTTGAAGAAGAATTTTTTAAATTTTTTTTTAACGTTTATTTATTTTTGAGACAGAGAGAGACAGAGCATGAACGGGGGAGGGTCAGAGAGAGGGAGACACAGAATCGGAAACAGGCTCCAGGCTCTGAGCCGTCAGCCCAGAGCCCGACGCGGGGCTCCAACTCACGGACCGCGAGATCGTGACCTGAGCCGAAGTCGGCCGCTCAACCGACTGAGCCACCCAGGCGCCCCGAAGAAGAATTTTTTAAAGAAATCATGAGGCTCGTGGTTTTATGTTAATGTAAAGTAGACATGTGTCCAAGATTTTATTTGTCTCAGGAATGAAGGAGAGAAGTGGCAAGGTGTAAAGAGAAAAGTTAAAGGCAGACACACATGTAGGCAATCAGAAATGCTGGGATGAGTTTGCTGGACAAGTGGTGGCTTTTTCTGGGGAGGTGGGTGGGACAGAGGGACCCACTGCCTGCCCACCAGGCAGAATTTATTTGCATCTCTCTGGCTAGAACCCTTCTCATTGCTGTCAGTTCTCTAGAGCTTACAGTCATAAAATAGCTCAAAGACAGTGATAAGAGTAGACATCTAAAGAGGCAAACAGCCCAGGAGGGGTTACATACCCAATGCCTAATATTCACCGAAAGGATACTCCATGGTCTTTTTTGTCCATTTCAGAGTTTTTTAAGATTTTTTTGACACTTTCGATAACACTTGTGATTGATTTGCTTTAAGAGAAGTTTACTAAGTAATAGAAACATTATATATATATTTTTTTAATGTTTATTTATTTTTGAGAGAGAGAGAGAGAGCACAAAGAGGGGAGGGGCAGAGAGAGAGGGAAACAAAGAATCCGAAGCTGGCTTTAGGCTCTGAGCTATCAGCACAGAGCCCGATGTGGGGCTTGAACTCATGAACTGTGAGATCATGACCTGAGCCGAAGTTGGACACTTAACTCCCCTAGGAGCCCCTAGAACCATCATACTATAATCATTTCAAAACCCTTCAAGAAGGGGCATCAAGGTGGCTCAGTTGGTAAAGCATCCAACTCTTGGTTTTGACTCAGGTCATGATCTCATGGTTCCTGAGTTCGAGCCCCACGTTAGTCTCTGCCCTGACAGCATGGAGACTGCTTGGGATTCTCTCTCCCTCTCTCTGTCTCCCTCTCTCTCTCTCTCTCTCTCTCTCATTGACCTCCCCCAGCTCTCTCTCACTCTGTCTCAAAAATAACTAAACTTACAAAAAGCTCATCAAGGAGTCTTGTATTTTTATAAAACAAATCATAAATACCCTTAAATACGTGTAATTAGCACAGGACTGCTTAGCTAATCTTTCCCTGTTCTGTACCCACTAAACCCTTTTCTTATAAAGCCTTACCTGTATATTTTCCATTATGATAGATTCAGGTGAAAACAAGATAAATTGCAAAAAAAAAAAAAGTGCTAAATGAACAGATAAATTGTTTTTTCCCTTAGCCACATAAGCTAGCGTTGTCAATGTTAAACACAGAAAGAAGTGATTTGTTGATTTTGAGCGGGGGCTTCAGTATAATACGCTGTTTAAAAGTCTAAACATGACTCTGTTGAAGCACATAAAAATTGGCCCCCATCCGAAGAGTGGAAATTCAAAAGGTTTTAAAAGCTCTCTGGGCTGTCCATTAATCAAAGATAAAATTGGGCATTCACAGATCTTACGAGCCAAACTAGTGGGTTTCAAATCCCCTAAACATCATCCTTGCATTGTAGCTACTTTCCAAGTCATTTCCAGGCTGAGATCAATATTTGTTTGATAGTACTTGTCTGTGTAGTTACCCACGTTGTGAAAGCGGATATTGTGGTGTCACTGTCTCATAATTTGAAGCCCACAGAATTTAATAGTCCACCTCCTTCCATCTTTCCACCCGTTTCATTCCCAGACAACCCAGCTCACAGTTTCTGTGAGATAAGCTAGAAAGAAAAAAACAACAACCGAGTACAGTAAAAGCTTGGATTGTAAGTCGTTCTGCGAATGTTCCGCAAGACGAACAGACATTTCTAATAAATTTTAACTTGATAAACGAGCGATGTCTCGCCATATGAGTCGTACCTGACGCTGGATGTTACGTGTTCACAACCAAGCCAGTGGTTCTTGAAATTGGCTTCCGTATACAAGTGCTTTGGATTACAAGCGTGTTTCCGGAATGAATTATGTTCGCAAGCCAAGCTTTCACTGTATAGAACTTTCATGTTTTAACTTTTTTGGAATTCTTTGGCTCCTTTGGGCCAAAACACACACATTAGCTTCCGCCATGCTGCAGAACCTGTGAGGTTCTGCGAAGGAAACCACCAGAGCGTCCGCACCTCAACGCGTGTTGCGTAAAGGGCTACACATCTAACCTTCCGTCCTGGATTCTCCCTGCCTCCTGCTCTCCCTGGGATTTTCTGCCTGAAAGCCTCTCCATCCACTGAAACGTGGGCCACTGTTCTTATGTCCACCCCACTTGACTGTATGTTCCTTGAAATTAGGGGCTATGTCGTTTTATCTTCTGCTTCCTTTTTATGAAAAACTTTAAGCTTACAGAAAAGTGGAAAAGATAGCACAGCAAACACCCATATAAGCACCACTTAATCTTAACACTTTCGCCTTTTTGTGTCTTCCATCAATTTTTCTTGCTGAAAATATTTAAATGTGTCATTTTCTTTCATTGCTGAAGACTAAACATACATCTCCAGAAGTATACCCTCTTTGTATCTGCAACAACCTCATTCTTGGCGAAAAACATGGCTGTAATTTTCTAATACCATTGAATTCCTAGGCCATATTCAAATTTCCTCCTTCATTCTCAAAATATATTCTATGTCTTTTTTTTCTCTCTGCTCAGATCACATTAAGGATCATAATTATGCTTGATTATGTCTCTTAAGTTTCTGCCAATGTAGAACAGCTCCGAGCTATTTCCCTATATTAGGCCAGTTGTGTTATAGAATCTTCCACATCCTGGATTTAGTCTGTTCCCTCACGGAATGATTTAACACGTTCGTCTCCAGCATCTGGTTGTCCCACTGGTAAAACAGGACTCAGAGGCAGATTCACGGGTGAAGCTGGGGCCTCCAACTTCCTCCCCTATAAACAGGCATTTTCTGGGGTGCCTGAGTGGCTCAGTGAGTTAAGCATTCGACTCTTTTTGTTCTTAGTTTTTAATGTTTATTTATTTTGGGGGGGGGGAGGGGCAGAGAGAGAGGGACAGAGGACCTAATGCAGGCTCTGCACTGTCAGCACAGAGCCCGACGTGGGGCTCGAACTCACGAACTGGGAGATCAGAACTTGAGCGGAAGTTGGACGCCCAACCGACCGAGCCACCTGGGTGCCCCAAGCGTCTGACACTTGATTTCATCTCAGGTTATGATCTCACAGTTCATGACAGAAAGCCCTGCATCAGGTTCTGCCCTGACAGTGCAGAGCCTGCTTGGGATTCTCTCTCTCCCTCTCTCTCTCTCTGCCCCTCCCCTGCTCACGCACACATTCTCACTCTCTCAAAATAAATAAATAAAAAGAAGTATGCGTTTTTCCATCGAGACTGGCGTGTGTTCTCTGAGGTCGTATTTTGGCACCAGGAAAATACCCCATCAGCTTTCTCGGAATGAGTTTAGCACGCATGGACGGTCCTTACCTGAATCGGGTGTTTCAGCAGCGGCTGCAAATGGTGATTTCCTAAGTTCGTCATCCCTCACACATTCACCAGCTGGCAGTCTTCTGAAAGGAAGGCCTCCCCCTCACAGGCGGGCTATATGTTGTCCCCCTGAACTGCTGGAAAAGCAGGATGAATCCTTGATTATTCATTTTTTCCCTCCAAATTTGTATTTATGAAATTCCAGCTAGCTAACATCCAGTGCAATATTGGTTTCAGGAGTAGAATTCAGTGACTCATCACTTACATACAACACCCAGTGCTCATCCCAACAAGTGCCTTCCTTAATGCCCATCCCCCGTCTAGCCCATCCCCCACCCACCTCCCCTCTGGTAACCACCCGTGTGTTCTCTAGAGTTAAGAGTCTGTTTCCTGGTTTGTCTCTCTCTTTTCCCCCCTATGTTCATTTGCTTTGCTTATTAAATTCCACATATGAGTGAAATCATATGGTGTTTGTCTTTCTCTCACTGACTTATTTTGCTTAGCATTATACTCCCTAGCTCCATCCATGTTATTGCAAATTGCAAGATTCCATTCTTTTTGATCACCAAGTAATATTCCATTGTGTATAAATACCACATCTTCTTCATTCATCAGTTGATGGATATTTGGGCTCTTTTCATAGTTTGGCTATCGTGGATACATCAGGGTCCATGTATCCCTTCAAATCAGTATTTTTGTATCCTTTGGGTAAATACCTAGTAGTGCATTTTTTGGGTCGTAGGGTAGTTCTATTTTTAACTTTTTGAGGCACCTCCATACTGTTTTCCAGAGTGGCTGCCCCAGTTTGCATTCCCACCAGCAGTGCACATCCTCGCCAACACTTGGTTCTTGTGTTGTTGATTTTAGCCGTTCTGAGATGCGTAGGATATCTCATTGTAGTTTTGATTTGTATTTCCCTGATGATGAGTGATGTCGAGCATTTTTTCATGTTTCTGTTGGTCATTTGGATGCCTGCTTTGACATCTTCTGCCCATTTTTTAACTGGATTATTTGGGTTTTGGGTGTTGAGTTTTATAAGTTCTTTATGTATTTTGGACATTAACCCTTTATAAGATATGTCACTTGCAAATATCTTCTCCCGTTCTGTAGGTTGCCTTTTAGTTTTATTGTTTCCTTTGCTGTGCAGATGCTTTTTATTTTGATGAGGTCCCAATAGTTAATTTTTGCTTTTGTTTCCCTTGCCTCGGGAGACCTATCCAGTGAGAAGTTGATAACGGCCAATATCACAGAGGTTATTGACTGTGGTCTCCTGTATGATTTTAATTCTTTCCTTGCTCACATTTAGGTTTTTCATCCATGTTGAGTTTATTTTTGTGTGTGGTGTAAGAAAGAGGTCCAGGTTCATTCTGCATGTTACCGTCGAGTTCTCCCAGCAGCATTTGTTAAAGAGACTGTCTTTTTTCCATTGGATATTCTTTCCTGCTTTGTCAAAGATTGACCATATAGCTGTGGGTTCATTTCTGGGTTTTCTATTCTGTTTGCATTGATCTGAGTGTCTGTTTTTGTGCCAGTACCATACTATCTTGATGATGACAGCTTTGTAATACAGCTTGAAGTCCGGGATTGTGACGCCTCCTGCTTTGGTTTTCTTTTTCAAGATTGCTTTGTCTGTTCGGAGTCTTTGCAGTTCTATGCAAATTTTAGGATTGTTTGTTCTGGCTCGGTGAAAAATACTGATGGTATTTTGATAGGGATTGCATTAAATGTGTAGATTCCTTTGGGTATTATAGACATTTTTAATTACCAGTTTCAGAGTCAGGACTTGATGTCATAGTTCCCTCCAACCGTGGAAAACGAGTTGTTTTTCTCTTTTGGGAGTTCCGTTATGGATTCCTGAACTGTTTTATACATTTGATGTGTTTGAAGCAATTAGGGTATTGTTCTTTTGATGTTCAGATTTTACCAGCTTCGGACCTGAGAGCCCTCCCACTGGTTGTCTAGTGACACAAGAGTGTTGTGTAACAAACAACAACATACCCTCGGTGACATGCAGAGTAAGCATTTATCTTTCACGCTGCTGGTTGTCAGCCGGTGGTGGGTTAGGCAGCCGGTGGTTGCTTCTCCGTGGCTGATTTGCTTCCAGGGCTGGACAACCAGCTGGCTGCCAGCGGATCTGGAGTGGCGTCTTCTCAGGTGCCAGGCAGCTCAGCTGTGCTCCACATCTGTTTCTGCGCTGGGGCCAAAAGACGGGGCCACACATGTTTGTTTCACGGCCATGGCAGAAGCCAGGAGGGGCGAGTCAAACTATACGAGTGCTTCTCAGGTGCCTGCTTGTTCACAGTCCAGTGACCAGTTTAGGTCATGCATCTGAGCCCACGTTCAAGAGGAAGAGACTGGCGAAGCCAGACACAAAGGCCGTGGGCAGGAGGGAGGGAAGCATTAGGGCCATTTTGCTGTCTACCGTGGTCTTATGGTCTGTGTCCCCATCGGTCACCGAACACTTCCTGGCTGGCTGGCCGCTAAGATATTCCAGGTTCATACTGTATGTTCTGTGCCTCAGATCGAGAAATGCCCAGGTCTTTAGAGATCCCTTGTGCTTTTTCCTGAGAACGGTAGCTTGGGATCCTGTCTTAGAGTACAATGCTGTGGTGAATGTGGAACTTAACAAGAGCCCACACACGACAATTGTCATCTGATTGGCAATGTTAATTGTAATTGTCCTTAAGTCAGGGAACATGGCAGATTCATGGTGCATACTGATTCTGTTTAGTGAGAAATGGTATTATTTCTAGACCACAGCGTGGACGCTAGGGATTACAGATCAGTTTTTATAGCTTATGGCCATCACCTGGATGTTGACTTTCTTAGGAAGCATGCTATATGCTATGTGTTATCAGCATACGTGAATACAAGTAATTTGTATCCGAGAAGAAAATAAAATAAGCAATGAGTAGGCTAGAACGCTGTTTCTATTAGCAGCTATTTACAATTAAAAGAAGATAATTAAAGAAAAACCAGATCTGCTTCATTTACATGCACCGTTTGTTTCTCAAAGTCTGTTTCTCTGAAGCAACTCTTTGTGATGTTTATATAATCAATTGTCAGTCAATTTATGTAATCAAGACCAGCCAGGGGCACCTGGGTGGCTCAGTCAGTTAAGCGTCCGACTTCAGCTCAGGCCACGATCTCGCGGTCCGTGAGTTCGAGCCCCGCGTCAGGCTCTGTGCTGACAGCTCAGAGCCTGGAGCCCGCTTCCGATTCTGTGTCTCCCTCTCTCTCTGCCCCTCCCCCACTCATGCTCGCTCTCTCTCTCTCTCTTTCTCTCTCAAAAATATTTAAAAATTAAAAAAAAAAGACCCACCAGCAGGTCTAAGTCATCCTTGGCGATGGGAACCACGTATCTCGATGGCTAAGAAATCTCTAGTACCACAAAATGCCATCCATTTAAAATTTCTTCATCGTGGGAAAGACCTTTGAAAGGTTTCTAAGAAATACATTACTGTGTCAGGCAAAAATTAGCAACGTACGAAGCCAGCTGATACATGATTCTCAGAGGAAATGACTGGAACGTCATCTTATTTTTGGAAGAGTGAGAAAAACAACGTGTTACATTGCTATATATTTTTCTGTCGCAATCGGGGGAAGAGAATAAAATGAAAAGCAATCACCTCCCTTGTGTTGGCTACCAATGTCGTCGCTTTCTTTAATCATGTAGCTTTGGAGAACTGCCGAAGCCACCCAGAACAATTAAATTAATGACATATTTTACATGCCGAGTACTTGACATGAACAATAAGTCGCAGAGGGTGACGCCGTGCGAGACTTTCTCCGGGAGATCTTCTCCTCACAACCTCACCCTCTGTGTTTCTCAGAATCCCCGGTGAGCCTGGCTTTTCAGTGTCGCCGTCCCGTCCTCAGAGTGTCCAAATGCACCTTACACTCCCCTCTGGGGTATCTTACTGCACTGCCGTGACGGGGAGAAAGGAGCTATCTCAGAATCTCACCACGAGGCACTAAAGGCAGAATTGCGAAGCGGCCCTACCCACCCCTGCTTCCTTTGACCTTGTCGGCCAGGGGCAGCCTCTCACACAGCGGGTCTGCCTACGGAGTCGCAGGCGGGTTGCACGTTTGGCGAATCAGACAGACGGGTGATGGTGTCGATTTGGTGAACGCATCACGCGTTTTTAGCCCCCGGTTTCCCCTCAGTCGTCATGCTAGGTTGTAGAGGTAGAAAGTCCAGAAGGTGTGGCCTTTTCCCCATGCGTCCCGCTCTCTTTGCGGAGGAGACAGAGTTGTCACAGCCAGTGAGGAGCGTAAAGCAGGAGTGGGGTGCGGGGCAGAGCAGAGCGGGGTTAATCCTGCCTGGCGGACGCATGGCAAGCTTTGCAGGGGAGAGGCCTTTGTGGGAAGAGCGGACAGAGGTCCCCCGGAGGGAGTGGGAGAGGGCATTGCAGGCTGGGCAGTGGTCTGAGGCATCACCCAGGCACAGAAGGCACAACATGGTTCAGGACGCTTGATGGGGGGGGGGGGGGGTAACAGCAAATTAAAATGGGAAGAGACACCCAGGCCTGGACGTGAAGGACCTTGAATGTCAGGCTGAGGAGTTGGCCAAAGCGGTCGCTGCCAAAGGACCTAGAAAAAAAAAAATAGAAGCACGTCCTCGTGTGCACAGGGCATGGCGCGAAGGGAGTGAGCCGTCAGAGGCGTCCAGGTGAAGGTGGCGGTGGGCAGACCCAGGGCAAGGGCACCGCAAGCCACGAGGACCCATGGCTTTGAGCCATTCAAGACGCCCTCAAAGGGGTAGGCGCAGACGAGGGATGGGATATTGAAGACGAGAGACAAAAAGGAGGCAGAGATGATTCCAGATCTTCTCCTGAGACAAGAGTAGCAGCTGACACGCACCCCAGAGCCTGCCCTGATCCAGGCGTCATTTTAAGTTCATCTCGAGTCTCCCGTACATAATGTCTCTGAATCTTCACATGCACGATATCGGGTGTATAGTATTATTTCTCCCGTTCTGCAGAACAGAAATGGCCTTTACAAGCATTATGAGGGATGGAAAATACAGTGAAAAAATAAACCTTGCAAATCACCAAGAAGGTGAGAAAATTCTAAACTTGCACTCATCTGAGAAAGTAGTTACAAGACGTATAACTCGAAATCTGGAGGACGAACAGGAGAAAACTAATCGATCCATCATCATACCAGAATGTGTCAATACAGTGGGGGGGCTTTTTAAGAAAAAGTGAAGCGTGCAAAAAAATGGGCTGAGAATGAGGCAAGTTAATGAATGGTACAACCAGCACGGTTAAATTAAAGACCAAATAGAGAACCCTGCATCTTCCGGTTAGAAAATATCCACTCTGTCAAGAAACCTTCCACAAAAACGAACCCCGCCTCAGGCTATAAACCAGACTCAACAAATTTCAAAGAGTGGATGGTACACGTTTTTCTAACACATGTAGCAAATTACAAGTCAATAACAAAAAGACGAAGAAGAGTGTTTTACATACATTTGCAAATTATAAATTCCCAGTAACTCCCAGGTTGAAAAGGAAAGCATGACAGAAACTAAAAATGCACGGAACAGAGCACTAATGAGAAAACTACCCATTAAAACTTGTGGATTCAGATAAAGACATAATTCAGGAAATTTATGGCACCAGTTGTGACTCTATAAGAAAAGTGGAAATGCTGAAATTAATAAGCTAAGTGTCAAACTGAAAAGATAAGAAGGGGAGGGGGTAACGAGACAGGGTGGAACAGAGATTAGTAACACAGAAACCAGCAGTGCCCTGGCGTCTCTGACCCGTGAGCCACACACGCCCAGAAGACAGGCAGAGCAGTTCAGCTGTAGGTAACATCCCGGCACTGAGTATAAAAGGCTGCTGCCCAAAGTTGGTCGTCCGTGCCTAGCGAAGAAAATTACCTGGTGTTGCATAGGAAACCACATTTATTAAAGAATATTAACATAGTCCAGAATGTCCAGAAACTGACAACCGTCGTGTCTAGGATATATATATAGCACAAAATTACCTTCCTTACAAAGAATGCCCCCCCCCCAAAAAGAGGGGAACATACTTTCAGTATAAAAGAAAATTAACTGAGTCTGACTCCAGAATGAAACAGATTTTGGAACTGATGGGGCAAACATCCTAAAAGTGTATATATTTCCATGACGCACAAGGAAGTACGTATGTTTTCCGTGAATGAAAATGTCAGCAGGGAAAGAAAGAACAACATGGAAAATCCTAAACATACGAACGCAGATTCTGAAATGTAAAAATTCACTGGGTGGACTTGGCAGTCAAATAATCATGACAAAGGAGAGACAAAGCAGCTGTGATGACAGCTCAATGGAAATTATTCGAGGTGAACAGAGGGAAATTTTTTTTTAAAGAACAGAGCATCAGAGAGTGTTAGATAATATCAAGGTCCCCAACATGTGTGCAGCTGGCACTCCAGGAGAGGAGAGGGATAAAACAAACAGAAAAAAATATTCGGCAAATTAAAGGCTGAAGATTTGACAAAGACATACATTTGCAGACACGAGGCTCAGCCAACACCAAACAGAATGAACACAAAGAAGTCTCATCAAAAATGCATCATAGCTGGGCTGTTAGAAACCACAAGCAAGAAGTCAGTCTTGAAAACAGCGAAAGAAAAATGCATAGAAACAGTGTCGGGGAAAGAACAATTAAGAGCTGCTTCTTGTTAGAAGCCATGGTGACCAGAAGGACGTGGCATGAAATTTCCAAAGGAAAAGGAAACACCATCAACCTAGAAATCTATATGAAGAGGCAATATCCTTCAGAAGTGAAGGAAATCAAAGGCACTCAGGTAAGAGCAAATTCAAGGAACTGGGTGCCGACGGGTCCATACAAACACACACCTCGAGGAAGTTCTCAAGAGGCAGGAAAATGATGCTGGTGGAAACTCAGGTCCTGGATCAAGTCTAAAAAGCGTCAGAAAGGCGAGTGATGGGCAAATGCAACAGACTTTTTTTTCTTTCTGACTTTTTCTTCTTCCTCTCTTTATAAATGAGGTACTGTTATAAACAGTAATTATGACATCTTGTGGAGTATGTAAAGTATCTTGATTCAATACACATGACAATTATAACAGCATGGGGCTGGATGTGGGCTGAAAACTTGATAAGTGTCTGTATTTCACCAGAGCTGGTACACTATTAACTCATTGTTGACTGTGGAAAGTTGAGTATGTATTCTAATCCCTAGGATAAGCACAAAAAAATTGCAAAGAAATACAGCTAAGGGGCGCTTGGGTGGCTCAGTCTGTTAAGCATCCGACTTCAGCTCAGGTCATGATCTCGCGGTCCGTGAGTTCGAGCCCCGCGTCGGACTCTGTGTCGACAGCTCAGAGCCTGGAGCCTGCTTCAGATTCTGTGTCTCCCTCTCTCTCTCTGCCCCTCCCCTGTTCATGTTCTGTCTCTCTCTGTCTCAAAAATAATAAAAACAGGGGCGCCTGGATGGCGCAGTCGGTTAAGCGTCCGACTTCAGCCAGGTCACGATCTCGCGGTCCGTGAGTTCGAGCCCCGCGTCGGGCTCTGGGCTGATGGCTCGGAGCCTGGAGCCTGTTTCCGATTCTGTGTCTCCCTCTCTCTCTGCCCCTCCCCCGTTCATGCTCTGCCTCTCTCTGTCCCAAAAATAAATAAAAAACGTTGAAAAAAAATTTAAAAAAAAAAAAAATAATAATAAAAACATTAATTTTTTTTAAAAAAAAATACAGCTAAAATAGGGAAATTAAAATTCTGATAAATATGCAACAATAAAGTGAAAGCCAGAAATAAGTGGAGGAAACAAGTAGAAACTAATCACACACACACACCCCTACACCCCCCCACCCCACACCCCCACCTCCACACACACACACCCCACACACCCATACACATACAACTCCCTCACACACACACATACACATAAACACACGTTAGACCAAATGCAGCCATATCAATCATTTCATTAAATATGCATACAGGACATTCACCAGGTTAGACCATATTACGGACCACAAAAACGTCTTAATGAGTTTTCAAAGACTGAAATCATGTACCGAGTCTTCTTTGATCCAGTGAATTTAAATTAAAAATCTATAAAACATAAAAGGGCCAGAATACCTTTACATACTTGCAAATTAAACAACATGTTTCTGAATAATCATTGGGCCACGCAGATATTACAGGGAAGATTAGAAATAATTTGAACTGAATAATAATGTAACTCAGCATATCAAAATTTGTGAGATGTAGCTAACACCATCCATAGAGGGAATTTTTAGCGTTCATCAGTTTTATTAGAAAGGATGGTCGGGGCGCCTGGGTGGCTCAGTCGGTTGGGCGTCTGACTTCGGTTCAGGTCATGATCTCGCAGTCCGTGAGTTCGAGCCCCGCATCGGGCTCTGTGCTGACAGCTCAGAGCCTGGAGCCTGTTTCAGATTCTGTGTCTCCCTCTCTCTCTGCCCCTCTCCCGTTCATGCTCTGTCTCTCTCTGTCTCAAAAATAAATGTAAAAAAAAAAAAAGAAAGAAAGAAAGGATGGAAAATCAAACTAAAGATCTAAGCTCCCACCTTAACAACCTGGAAAAAGAAGAGAATGAAAACCAAAGCAAGCAGCAGAAAGGAGTGAAAAAGGAAAGAGCGTAAATTTATGAGATAAAGAGTAGAAATGATAATACCGTTTGGATTAATCCAGTCTGCACAGGGTGGTCCCATCAGCAACTGGTTATTGTGTGAAATGCCTTGACCATCAAGCTGGCTCAGTACTCCCACCTTCGCTCACACAGACAGTATTTCTTCCCCTCGTTGTGTGCTCAGCCGTGTACCAGCAACCTTCAGAAAACGTGCCCTTTCACTCACAGTAGAGACACACGTGCCTACAGATACACCTCTGCAATCATCCTGATCGGTGTGTTTTATTACTTTCCTAAGGGAATAGTTGAAAGGTTAGTCATGCAAAGGACCACGGTCACTGTCTCTGAGGACAGGATGTATGCATTCAGGGGTATGCATGATCAAGAAACTGCCAACTCTTCCAGGTATAGCAAGGAAGGTTGTGGACTAACTGGAAACAGTCTTGCAGGATTTGGATGTCTGAGCACGCGTGCATAAACACGGTTCGCCCAAGCTGTACATACAGGAAATCACTACCCACAGTAGTGGTAGTAAGTTTCTTAATCTGCTTCATGTGTCCACTTTTGGTAGTAAGTTTCTTAATCTGCTTCATGTGTCCACTGTGTGTTGGGCTCAAGAAAGCTCTAGAATGTCCGAAAGACTTCATGGGCCTGGGCACTGGTGTTTTATATGCCAGTGTGTAGCGTAGGAGCGAAGATTCGGAGAGAAGCTTCACATGAGGTTATGTTGAGAGCAGCTGTATATACTTCACCAGATTAAAAGGACCCTTTGATGAATCACAGGATTCTATTTTTGTCGGGATAGTTGATTCGTTCTGTGTAAGTGTCCGTCAGAAGCCTGCTGAGCTCCTTAATGTTTTGTTTCTTTTTTATTTCTTCTCTTGTAGACAAAGAATTCATCTACAGAGAACAGAAAGGAAACGTGATACTACAGAATGTTGAAACAAATATTTCTACGGTGTTAATAGAAGGCAAAAAAATTGTAAGTACTCTCTCTAATGACCGGGATAATTTCAGTTTTCCCTCCTGCAAGTCAATAAAGCAGAAAATGACTTTAGGTTTCAACGTTTAGGAGGAGCCTAGCAGAAGCAATAAACTTGTAACGCTATAGCCTGAGCAGCTAAAGATAATGTGAAATTGAAACCACACTAACTTAATAAGATGAAAGCAGTTTCTTTCGTGTGCGGGACATTTCTCTGCAGGTGCTGGAAACAAGTGTTGCATATCGTATGTAATTGGAAGATCACGTCCTAGGGCTTTAGACAGTTACAGAAACATTGCAGTAATGCACAGAGAATACTTCAGGAGGGCTTGCTCAGTCTCGTTTAAAAAAACACCTCATCTCCACATGCACAGGGAATATTAATGTAGGCACACTGACTGCGCGTCGTCTGAACGCATGAAGTGATGTTTAGGCTTTAAAATAAGTACTGAGTGGATGCGAATGCCAGTCAGTGCCTCATAATCTGGGAAAACCCATTTTCCCCGAGATTTAAGTAGCATCGAAATTTGGAGTTCATGTACAGTTGAAAATACTTATTTAAATTTTTTTAATGTTTATTTATTTTTGAGACAGAGGGAGACAGAGCGCAAGTGGGGGAGGGCCAGAGAGAGGGGGAGACACAGAATCCGAAACAGGCTCCAGGCTCCGAGCTGTCAGCACAGAGCCTGACGCGGGGCTCGAACCCACGAACCGCGAGATCATGACCTGAGCCGAAGTCGGACGCCCAACCGACTGAGCCACCACCCAGGTGCCCCTCTTCCGTGTTTATTTAAAGTAACATCAGGTCATGATCTCGCGGTTCATGGGTTCGAGCCCCGCGTCAGGCTCTGTGCTCACAGCTCAGAGCCTGGAGCCTGTTTCGGATTCTGTGTCTCCCACTTTCTGCCCCTTCCCTGCTCGCTCTCTCTCTCTCTCTCTCACACACACACACACACACACACAAAATAAACATTATAAAAATCTTTAAATAAACAGAAGAATACGATATCATCTTTACACTTCAATTAGCAACATCAACATCATCCCTGTGTATTGAAAAGGCTGGGAAGTGAGCACTGAACTATGAAAATCATTCATCTTGTTGGGTGGGGAAGACTTTGTATATTAGTTTTCATGGTGATGAATTCCATAATTGTTGTTTCGATGCCGTTTTACTCAATAATTTTAATCAGATTTTTAAAAATTCAGTATCACGTTTCAAAGGGATTAGACCTCTCCATCAATGAATATGTGAGCACTGCAGACAGTTCAGAAAGTACTTGGAAGGGAAAACACGTAAATTAAAAAAGAGTCCTGCTGCTCTGCTTATGTCAAGTTTTCTCACTTTTTATGTCTTTCCCTGTTTTAATTACTTATTTAAATTACTAAGTTAACATTTAAATAAAAAGTCTTTTTGTGTCTTTAATTTATGCTCCCCTTTGATTTTATATAATCATTAGACTGTAGGATTTGAATTTTTATCTGTCTCTAAAAATTAATGAATTCTGACTCCTCACAGAGAGGGACATGATTACAAGTATTATGAGACCCTTTCCAGAATCAAGAGCTGTAATGGGTTCATGTGTTGTAGAGGAACTCGGGAATCTGTTGAGATAAGAACTTGAGACCACTTTTTTCCTTTTTCCCTTCATCCAGTATGCTGAGCTTTCCCAATTAGCATTCACTTTACTTTATTCTGTTTCACTTAATTTCCATCAAGGGCTCCGTGTGTGTGTGTGTGTGTGTGTGTGTGTGTGTGTGTGTGTGTTCTCACATTTGGAGGAGGAAGACGCTCACTGCCGGGGCTTCTCCTGCTTGCCCTCCGCGGAGCCCTGCAGGCTGGCTCCCGCAGGTGGGCTCCCGCAGGTGCAGGTGCGCCCCAGGTGGGCTCCCGCAGGTGCAGGTGCGCCCCAGGTGGGCTCCCGCAGGTGCGTCCCAGGTGGGCTCCCGCAGGTGCAGGTGCGCCCCAGGTGGGAGGGGTCCCAGCCCCTGCCTGGTGGGCCCGTCCCCACTTTTGCTGTCATCCTCCTGGTCTGCATGACACAGCGAGCCAGCAGCCCTGCGGCTGGACAGCAGAGGCCGGCATGGCCAGCGAGCATTTCCACCTCAGTAAAAACCAGGAAGGGGAAATAGCCTTGTTTTTGTCTGCAGTTGAGAAGGCAAAAGCCAGCGGCCCGAAGGCCCGCTGAACTGTTTTGTTTGGCCCACAGACTGGTTTCTTGCAAGCTGGAAGTCCAGGTTTCTGTCTTTTCTTGAAATACAGGAATAGCTAAAAGCAGCGAGACATCATTTTCTCAGACAGCAGAATTTGGCGAGCGGAACGGGGTAGCAGCTGTCCGGTCCCCACAGCGACCACACTCGCTGACTTCTAACCAGACCGGCCTCTGAGTTTCCAACCCCCTTAGTCCAGGAACAAAGCGGTGGCATAACAAGTCACCGTCGTTTGCAAGAATGTTGTCAAAAGCCACGTCACACGTGGTGTCTATTCTAGCTTGGTTTCTGTGCCTGCAGCGTTCGGTCCAGCCGCCGTCCCTCTGCATTTTTTTTCTTCCTCCCCCTCGTGTCTCAGACACATTTTCTTCTTGTTCCTCTTCCCTTTCTTTCCCCCTCTTCCTCTTTTTCCCCCCCACTTATTAAAAGAACAGAAAACAAAAATATTTTTTACATATTTTTATTTCCTAGGCTTGTCTCTCTCTTTTCTTTTTTTAAGTCGGGAAGTATAACATTGTGTACCTGTGTCTTTAAAAGACCTGCGAAGAAATAAAGTAGCAGCTTAATTTTCCTGGCCCTGCACCTGCTACGCTGGGCAGGTTTTAGGTGGTCTGATGTCGTCCTTCTGTCACCCCTGTGCTCTCATCTGACGTGAAAGTGTGTCCTCTGAGCAGGGCCCTGGGCTGGCCGAGGTGGGTGGGTGGAGACCAGGATTAATGAAACAGTTTTACTCTCTGGGACCTTTCCACCCAGATCTAGAAGAGGCAGGCATTTGTGACGTCTGTGCTGCAGTAGAGGCAGGAAGGAGAGAAGACAGTCGATGTCAGCAGTAGATAGGGCGCAGAGAGGGACGTTCAGCAGCCCCCGAAGGGTGAGTGCAGTTTGAAGACAAGTAGGAAGTAACATCCTTGCTGCACAGCGAACGGGCTGAGCAGTGAATGTCCCGTGGGCAGGCAGGGTGGCCAGTCACCAGCTCCGGTGCAGGTCACGTGGGAGCGGTTGGAAGGCCGTGGCTCAGGGCCCCGGGAAAAGGTCAGGGAGCAAGCCACGGAGCGCCTTCCCCGGGGGTCTAGCCTTTACTCTGCAGGAAACTGAAAGGGATGGGACTGTTGAGGTCGGGTCTGTCTAGGAAAATAAAGCTAGAGCCACGTGACGGGGGTGCAGGAGGGAAAGATGAGAGGCGAGGGGCCCCCTGGGACTGCTTCGGGCCCAGGTGAGGCTGAACCAGGTCCTGGTGAAAGCAGTGACTGGGGAAACCAGGAGGGACGAGTCTGCGTCCCGTCACAGAGGCAACATTGACGAGTCCGGCTGCGCGGTGCATGAGGGCCACCGAGGCTGTAGCCATGGTCTGCATCCACCGGGAGCGTGGGCGCGGGTCTCAGACACCCGGAGTGGGGAGCAGTCAGGGCCGTGGAGGACAAAACCAGGGCTAACCGGGGAAGGAGGGGGACACTGCAGGGTGCACGCGGGGTTCATTCAACACGCAAGGCTACGTGAGTGCTTACGGCGTAAACACCACGCGTGTTTCCTTATTTAATTGAAACCCTGTGAGCGGCAGGCGGGATGTTCTTCCCACTCTACCGAGGTTTATGGAGGCCAAGAGGTCTTTTTCTGAGTCACGTAGCTGGTAGCTGAGAGCCCCCAGGGCTGGTCCCGAGCTACATCATTTCTAGATGGCGTAAGGGGTCTTGGGGCCAGTGTCCCGCGGCCCAGGGGGGTGCCACAGCCTCAGGTGCCGGGCTCACACCGTGAGGCCACCGCTGCCTGTCCCCTGGCCACTGCACATTGCCCCGAAATAAGGATCACACCCGCAAAACACTGTGTCAGGCCAGCCTGATGCAACAGCTGCCGACGCGACCGTGCGGATTTACCTGTTTTCGAGGTGAGAGCTTTTCTCGGTGGTGGGTCTGCTCTGCTCTGTCCAGCTGCATTTTCAGGTTTCTTCCGGCTCTCACCACCAGTGCAGGGGCAGCACCTGCTTCGATCTGACTCCAAATTTAATGATTTTTAGGGTGCATCAAGGGCCCAGATGCAGACAGTGGCTGCCTTCCCCGGGAGGACCCCCAGGGGCACACGCTCCCTCCTTCCTCCTGCACGGGGACGGGCAGCTCACCACCGCCTGTCTGGCCAAGGCTGATGTGTGTTCCCATAGAGGTGCACAGGGTGTCCCCATAACTTGTGCCATCTTCTCAGCATCTGCCTTTGGTTTTATCGTTACCAATCTTACTTATTTCCTTGTTTTCCTTTCTGAGGAGATTTTCACAAAACAGCCCAGGGACGTATTTGTACTCCCTGCTCTGCATTTCTTTTCCATTCCTTGATGATTTGGAGCATTCCATCATCCTGTATCTTTTTCTTTCACTCATGGCCGCCTTTCCTTCTCTGCGTTTATGATCACATAGGTATTTATCCATTACATGAAAACAAGACACCAGCCCTTGGCATAAGTGTCTCACCGGCAACACGCCGACAATTCCATACATATGGGCTCGTCATATGTGTAGATTGATGTTTTTCTAAGTCAGGATGGGGCACCTGGGTGGCTCCGTCACTTGAGCATCCGACTCTTGATTTCGGCTCAGGCCATGACCTCATGATCGTGTCGTGGGATTGAGCCCCGCATCAGGCTCTGTGCTGACAGCACGGATGTCTGCTTGGGATTCTCTCTCTCCCTTTCTCTCTGTCTCTGCCCCTCCTCTGCTCTCTCAAAAATAAACAAACTTAAAAAAAATAATAAAAATCAGGGTAATGTTCTTAAAAATTACGTTACCGAGTATGAGTAAACAGCCCCAAATAACGCAAAATGGAAACTGCGCACCAGTCTCACCAGCGAGTGTAGCTGCAGACGTTATAACCGCAATATTGGCAAGTGGAACCCACTCATGTATCGGAATCGTGATTCACTCTGAATCGTGTACTCATGACGACAGCATTTAAATATCAAGAACTCAATCAGCAAAACCCATTACAACTACAGAATAACAGCAAAATCCTTGATGATTACATCACAGACACTGAAAGGGTAACTGGTAAAGCTTATCAATAACTGCTAATAAAATTTCTGGGTGAGATGAAAAGGAAAACCTGCCTAAATATGACAAAAACCATTTACCCTAAGCCAACTAGCAGCGAAAACCATTCTCAATGGCAGACAGTAGAACTATGTCAATTGCAGTCGGGCCAGAGTACTCACCATCACTATTCATATTTAATGTGCTCTTGGAGATAGCAGGAAATGCCGTATACAAGCAGAGTAAATGATGGGGAACTAGAAAACAAAAGAAAAATGTCTTTCTTTTCTGGGTAACATAATTCCATCCCTAGAAAATCTAAAAGATGTTAGTTTACCTAAGCTGTAATTAATAAGGAAAAAATTTCATCTGGCTGAATACAGAAAATATGTAAATAAATCCATGGCTCTCTCTTCACAGACTTAAGTACCTAGAATATTCCATTCACTATATGAACAAAAACAAAAGTTCTCTCATAAATCCAAGAACAGCATAAGACTTAACGCAGACTACAAAATCTTATTGAAGATTAGAATTCTACATGCAACAAAAATATCTTTCAAAGTTAAAGATAAAATAACCTGGAGACAAAATCCGAGAGCATTCACTGGCCACACACTGGCACTCTGAGAAAGTGAAAGGAAGTTCTTTGGGGTAAGAAAGATTATACTGGGTGAAAGTTTGGATCTACATAAGGGAATGAACAATGCCAGGAGAGGTAAACGTGGTCAACATGTAGCTAAGGTTTTGGTGGGAACTTAAAGAAAATGAATTGGCTAGTCCTGAAAAAAATGCATCTGTTTTTTTATAAAAGGGTCTTTAAATATGGTGAAGATGTCCAATTCCCTTTCTTTTTTTAATTTTTTTTTTAACGTTTATTTATTTTTGAGACAGAGAGACAGAGCATGAACAGGGGAGGGTCAGAGAGAGGGAGACACAGAATCCGAAACAGGCTCCAGGCTCTGAGCTGTCAGCACAGAGCCCGACGCGGGGCTCGAACTCACGGACCGCGAGATCATGACCTGAGCTGAAGTCGGCCGCCCAACCGACTAAGCCACCCAGGCGCCCCTGTCCAATTCCTTTTAATGTAAGACTTCTAATTCTTTTCTCCTACACTCTACGTTGACTAAAAACCGCAAACATACACACATAAAATCTTTGGAACATGTTAGAATTTTCTTGGGCAGGACACCCAGAGCAGAAATCTGATACAATGCAGGGTGGAAGATAACTGTAGTATAAAGGACAGGTTTCCTATATCATTATGTCCATAAGCTTCCCTTATTACTCCCAGAGGATTCAAAGGTGAGTTTTAAAAAGCAAGACCCAGCTCTAAGCCTTCTATGATATATACTTTCAATAGAAAGACACAGGTTAAAATTAAATTAATGTAAACAGACATACCATCCAAACATTAACCAAGGGAAAGCCTGAATGGTCCTGTTAGTATCAAAGTAGACTACAGAAGAGTCCCTACTACTGGAAATAAAAAGAAATATTTCATAAGGATAAAGGGGTCAGTTCTTTAAGAAGGCAGAAGAATGCTGAAGGTATATCCAACTAGCAATAGAGCTATAAGATTTGAAGCCAGAATCGGTTGAACCAAAACCAGAAGTGGACAAATCCACAATTGAAGCGGGAGGTTCCAACAGTCCTCTCTGAGTAGTTGATAGAACATGTAGGAAAACAGATCAGTACAGATACCAAAGTCTTGAAAGCACGGTCAGCCAACTGACCTAACTGACATTGATGGGTCACATCCCTCACCAACAGAGAGCACGTTCATTCTGAGCACACGTGGAGCGTTCACCAAAACTGATAAAAGTCTGGGCCATTGAACGAGTCTCAATTTATCCCGGAGGTTGGAAATTACGCAAAGACCAGCGTCTAGCAAATACGTAATTAAAGTAGAAATCAACAGCAGAAAAATATCTGGAATGTGGCCTGATGATTAAAGATTAAACAACCTGCTTTTAAGTGACGGATCGGCCAAAGAAGGAATCAGATGGGAATTAGGTAATGTGTTGAAATGAAGGGAAATTAAGACATATAAAATGAAAATTTATGGTGTGCAGGTAGGCAGCACTTAAAAGGAAATTTATTGCTTTAAGTGCTCCTATTATTAGATCTAAGCATGCACCTTAAAAAAAAACAAAACTAGAAAAAAAGGAATGATGTGTAAGTATGCAGAAGAAAGGCACTAAAGGGAAAAAAATCAACCATATGGAAAAGAAAAAAAATAAACAAAACCCAGAGCTGGTTTTTGGAAAAGATTCATGAAATTGATCAAGAACAAAGATAAAGGACGAAAACCAATAATAGGAACAGAAGAAAGTCCCATCAGTACAGGCTTGGAAAGGGTAATCGAAAATATTTGTAGTAGCCATAGATCAATAAACTTGACAATGAAATGAGAATAAACAAGTGAAATAAATAAATCCTTAAAAGATACAAATTATCACAGCTCACTAAAAGTGAAATAGGGACTCTCAATAGTCCTATATTGATGTAAAAGGAATTAATGGTCAAAAAGTTCCACATGTAGAAAATTCAAGGTGTAAATAAATGGCTTCACTGGTCAATTCTACCAAACATTTAAGGAAAACATTACACCAGTTCTGTACAAACTTACAAAACAAATAGAAGAGGAGGAAATACTTCCCAAGTCATTTATTAGGCCAGCACTTCCCTCAAGTATAAACCAAACGAGGTTATTACCAGAAAAGAAAGCCACAGACTAATTTCCCTTATGAACACAGGTGCAAAAATCCTCAACAAAATAGCACATCATGTCTAGCAGTATATAAAAGGGTTAATACATCATGACCTATGGAGATTATCTAAGGAATGCAAGTTTGCTTCAACATTTGAACATCAAACAATGTAATTAACCATTTTGACAGACTAAAAAGAGCAAAACAGCATAATTATCTCCAAAAATGCAGAAGAAGCATTGGAGATAATTCAACACTCGTTATAAAACTCAACATCCATTGTAAAAATTCTGAGCAAACTGGAAATAGACAGGAGCATCTTCAACCTGATAACAGACATCTACAAAAGCACCTGCCATTAATACACTTACTAATGAAGACTGGATGTTTCTCCCTAAGATCAGGAAAAAGGCGAGGTGTCCACCGTCATTATATTTCCGGACATTATACGGGCATCTCTCTAGTGTGTAATTAGGCTATAAAAAGAAGCAAAATGCATCTAATTAGGAAAGGAGTGGGAAAAAAAACTCTTCAGCCACAGAAAATATGATTAGATAGAAAATTCTAAAGAATGTACAAAAAAATTGCTATAACAATTAATGAAATTTAGCAAAGTTGCGGAACAAAAGGTCAAGGTACCGAAATCAATTCTATTTCCATATGTTAGCAATAAACAACTGAATATTGAGATGTGTATATTTTACATATATAAAACATCAATAATGTCAAATACTTAGGGATACATCTAACAAAATACGGGCAAAAGCTGTACGCTGAAAACTACAAAGCATTGCAGAGAGAAGTTAAAGATTTCTTTCAGAAGCCCTCGTTTCGAGAAGCTTACATTCTAGGGGAGGGGAAGGGCACTAAATAAGATAAATAGGTTAAATATACATTATTTTAATAGTGAGTACACCTAGGAAAATAAGGGATGAGGGTTATGAAAAATTGGAGGCAAGCCTATTGAGATTTCTAGATCTCATGGCCACGGAAGAGAGGGAAGTCTTCACTTAGAAGGAGGCTCCTGAGAAGAAAGCTGACGGGTGACAATCTAGAGCTTTTCAAGCAAGAGAAAGACCAGTCATGAAGACTACGAAGCCAGCGTGTGCCTGGCGTGCTCATGGAAGGTGTAGACAGCAGTGTGGCTGGGTCTACAGCAGGGTCAAGAGGCCATACTTGGAGGTGGGGACCAAGGAGTAGCCCCACTGCTCAGTGGTAACTTTGACTTTTAGCCCACTGTGATGGAAGCCAAGGTGGTGTGGCTTCAAGCAGAGGGCAGGGTGATGATTCCTATACTGAAAAGCTGGCCCCGGCCCCTGCAGCTAGAGTAGAGTGTAGGGGACAAAGTTAGAGCCTGGGGACACCGCTGGAAGGTTACTGCCATGGCCCGAGCAGAAGACTCATGCTGAGACCAGGGTGGTGGCGGGGGGAAGGGAAGCCTGTTCTGAATAGACTCTGATGGTAGCCCAACAGTGGTTTCTGCTCGGCTAGATCTAAGATGTGTGAGACAGAGGAGAGGAGAGCCAGGAGTTTGCCCTGAGCGGCTGAGGGGGTGGGGTTGCTGGGGCTGGAGGGAGAAGGGACAGAATATGAGGGGCTGTATTGTATTCACATTACCTTGAGTCTCCCACTTGACATTCGAGTGGAGGTGCCAGGGAAGCAGTGGGACATACACATCTGAAGGTCAGGGTCAAGTCCAGTTGGGTTCACAGGGTCTTGGACATGTGATGCTTGGAATCGTCAGCAGGTAGTTGGATTTCATAGCCACGAGTGTGGATGGTGTCACCTAGGATGTGATTTCTGATAGGAAACCCAGTCATTTATGTTGGTTACTCCAACATTCAGAAGTCAGAGAAATGAAGGGAACCAGCGAACGTGCATGAAGAGAAGCATCAAGGAGGTACGAGAAAACCAGGTGTGCGTCCTAGAAGCCAAGTGGAGACAGGGTTTTGAGGAGGAGCAAGTGATGAGTTGTGCCAAGAGGAGAATTGAGACATCATGACGACATTAAGCAAGTTAGTCTGTGGTCACCTTGAGAGGAGAAGTGGGGATAAAAACGTGGTAGGAGTGAGCTTCAGAAAAAATAGAAAACTCAGCATAACAGGTACCTTCAAGGAGACAGGGATGGACAGTTTTCTAAAGATAAAATCCGCATTGCCAAAAATATCCAGTGAGGATCAAATGTGCCCGAGGCAGGGAAATAGGAACTAAACTCTCAGCGAGGTGCCACCTGACATCCATCAGAGGGTCAAACGGAAGAATGTATGGCAGCACTTCTGCCAGAGAAGGGAGAAAGGATGCATTCGCTCATCAGTCATGAGAGTGTTAATTCCAGAAACATTTCAAAGAGCAACTGGGCAATATCTATTTGCACTTTTTAAAAACTTGTGCATCATCAACCCCACCCTTAGAAATGTGTTCCATAAAAAACAAACATGGGTGAGGATTTTTATTGCAACGTTGTGAGTCGTAACCGCACTGGACACACATCCCAGCCCATCCTCGCCACTCACAGCTTCTGTGTTTGCAGACGCACCCGTGTGCTAAACTGTGTCTGTAATGTCCACATGAACAGTCAAGGTGCTTTTCCAGTCATTCCCAGATGTGTGCATGGTGGCCAAAAAATTGGGGTTCCAGATCTCATGCTGTGAACAGGTGTGTGTGTGTGTGTGTGTGTGTGTGTGTGTGGTCTATGTCGTGCCATGCTTTCCATGTTCTTTGTGCTTTTTCTTGGTGATTATGCTGTTTAAAATGGCCCCCAAGGATAATGCTGGAGTGCGGTAGTGTTCCGAAATGCAAGAAGGCTGTGATGTGCCATACGGAGAAGACACATTTGTGAGATGATTTGTTCAGGCTGAGTGTAGTGTTGTTCACTATGAGTTCAGTGTCAGTGAGTCAACGGCATACAGTCAGTAAGATGTCTTGAAGGGCGCCTGGGTGGCTCAGTTGGTTAAGCATCTGACTTCAGCTCAGGTCGTGATCTCGCGGTTCATGAGTTTGAGCCTCACGTTGGGCTCTGTGCTGACAGCTCGGAGCCTGGAGCCTGTTTCAGATTCTGTCTCTCTCTCTCTCTCTCTCTCTCTCTCTCTCTGCCCCTCTCCCACTCATACTCTGTCTCTCTCTCACAAAGAAAATAAACATTAAAAAAAACTTAAAAAAAATAAGACGTCTTTAAGCAGAAACACATGTGAAACAAGGTTATGTATAGATTGGTTGACCAAAGTATTGTGACCAGACCCTCACCAGAACCTAGCGCTGCGTTTCCCTTAGGAACAGTGTGCTACAGTTTTCCCTGACTCAGAGTTCGTGGGGACTTTCTAGAACATTACTGCCATGAATACCAAGAATCTTCTGTAACCACGCTTTAGTAAGGACTGAGTAAATCAAGAGAGATCCACACCATGTAGGTCCGTGGAAGCTCTGAAGGTCAGCACTTCAGGCCAAACCAATTGTTGCTCAAGAAAACCCAGGTGAGGGATGTATGGTGTGATGTCACTTTTTGTTGTGGTTACACATCTGTGTGTCTGCACGTGGCCGTACGATCGTTGGTAGGGTTGCCTGTGGACAGAGAGTGGGCGTGGGGTCTGCACAGCAGTGTGATCACAGCGGAGAAGGTTGGGGAGGGGAGTGGAAGGGAAATAGCATTTCTGATGGTTTCATGTGGGTAAGATCGCCTGTGTACCAGGAAGATATTTGAAGGAAGAACCACAGCTGGTCCTCTGCACACGGACCGACTCGGGGGCCGGTGTCTATCATGGGGAAAAAGCAAGCTGCCAAACAATGTGTAGAATGTAATTCTGCCTTTTAGGGACCATCTTCTTGGAGCCCCTGGGGGGCTCAGTCGGTTAAGCGTCCGACTTTGGCTCAGGTCATGATCTCACAGTCCGTGAGTTCGAGCCCCACGTCAGGCTCTGTGCTGACAGCTCAGAGCCTGGAGCCTGCTTCGGATTCTGTGTCTCGCTCTCTCTCTGCCCCTCCCCCGCTCATTCTCTGTCTCTCTCTCTCTCTCTCTGTCAAAAATAAATAAACATTAAAAAAATTGGGGGACCAGTCTGCTTAAAGTCAGCTTCTAAGTTTAAAGGTACAGAGAGGACAGAGTCTTGTGGGAAGGGATGATTGGTTTTCATCTTTTGTCTATTGATTTGTTTCCATAGATAACCGTAAGTATTGCTTTGTTGAAATTTGAAAAAAAAAATGAACAAAATGTGCAAAAGTCTCAATTGCCTGAATATTCTTCAGCAAAGAAAAGATATTGCCATCTTTAATAGACTTCAGCGAATTTATTGCATACAAATTTTATTAGCAGATTTTGAAAACAGAAGCAGCAAGCACAGATTCGTTATAAGATTCTGAGCTATGTCACATGTCACACATTAAAGTTCTTTGTGTTTAGGGGCGCCTGGGTGGCTCAGTCAGTTAAGCAGCTGACTTCAGCTCAGGTCATGATCTCACGGTTCACAAGTTCGAGCCCCGCGTCGGGCTCGTGTGCTGACAGCTCAGAACCTGGAGCCTGCTTCGGATTCTGTGTCTCCCTCTCTCTCTGCCCCTCCCCTGCTCACACTCCATCTCTCTCTGTCTCAAAAATAGATAAATGTTAAAAAAAATAAAATTATTTGTGTTTTTTTTTCCTTTTAGGAATCATTAAGAGCCATCCGATATGAAATCTCTCCAGATAAGGAATATGCTCTGTTTTCATACAACGTGGAGCCAGTGAGTACCGTTCTTTTCTGTCTATAAAAAATTGTTTCTCCCTTCTGAGACCCTATTAAGTATTTTCCCTTGAACCTTCATTCTCCGTGATCTTGGAATCCTGAAACAGTTGATGGGTCCCGAATTAGTCTCTTTTTATGCCACACTGCCACCTAGGAGAGAAGAAAGGTATAAAAATCCCTTTGGCAGAAAAAAAAAAAAATCACTCCTTTTAGGGGCAATTTCGTAGGATTTTCTTGAGGGACATGATTAGAAGTTGTCTTTTTATAAAGATTTATCTTACCCTTTTGTGTAGTTCTTTTCCTTGCCATTTTCTCAATCATACCATAAATTTTATCCCGAGAACAAAAACCAACTGTCAGGTTCTCCCTAAACTAAAATGAAATGTTAATTATCTCTTAGCCATCATAGTATTCTAGACAAGACTTGAAATATCACTTTTCATTATATAAATCCCTGTTTTTAGCACTTCATATATGAGCTTCCCATAAAATTGCACCAGAAGTTTCTATAAAATCTCACTCTGGGCTTTAGTGGCTGCCTAAAACTAGCTCTTTCTTTTCCTTTTATTCTTTTAACATGCTCGTAATTTCAAATTCATCTCGGCTCTTTAATTTTAAATGAGCTTGAAGGTGAAATTTATTTGTATCAGTGAAGCAGATGTTCAGCTTATAAGAGATTAGCAACTTTAGAAATGTGCATTTGTGGAACTTTATTCTCTGGCAAGTAAAATACAGAATTCCACTGCCTTTCCTGTTCTTCTGAGACCATTCTGTCCAGGGTTTTGTGACGCTTCTGTGAGCTCTACGGGTACCTGGATTTTAAGTCAAGCCTGAACACCTTCTTGGGGTGTTTGAGAGGCTCTTGTCCCTGCACGAGAAGTCTAGCTTGTTGAATTACATCCCGCTGGAGTACCTGGGAGATTGGTTTGCATGGAGATCCGAGCCCAATCCTAGAATTTTTAGAATTTCTTTTAAAAGGTATTTGACAGCTGGATTATTTATTGGAGATTTCCATCTTTTTCCTCAAAATGTACATCTTTTCAAAAACTGTCTCCACTCTTCCACCTTCTGTTGTTTTAATGTCCATAACACAAAAGTTTTCATTGTTTCCATCCACCTCCTTTGGAACAGCTGGTCATCTTTATCTGATTGGGGGAGGTTAGGGAACTGGACCTGGTAGAAGGCATCCTTCAGCCTTGGGACTGTGCGAGTCCTATACCCACCCCTGTGCTTGCCTCTCTAAGACTCAAGCACGTGGACGTGTTGGACGTGGATCGCAGAGTGGTTCAGCTCCTTTCACGGACACTACCAAAAATGTCATCTCTACTCTTGAATAAGAGAAAAAAACTCAGCAGGTACTTGAAGGCTCTCATAGGGATGGGGTAATGCCTTTGTCGTGGGTTTGTCGGGGAGAGACACAGCCAACACCCATGTGAGAAAAGCTTAGGAAGACAGATACTAGGTCATCTTAGTAGAGCCTCTTTTCTCAGTGGGAAGGTCTCAACACCAGGATGGGTTGCCTGGTTTTCTCATGAGCTTCCTGCTCCTAGAAGCCTTCAGCACAACACTTTGTATTTGTTCTCCCAAATCTTACAGAAGAGAGTCTCCTATCTGCTCATCGGGGGGATGTGGGCGCATCCATGATTCTGTTCTGTGCGTGGTAGAACTCTCCATCGGTCTTCCTTGTCTGTCCCGATGCTCCTTCGGAAAGAGTGCCGTGGACTCCCATTCCAAGCGATGACTCTTTTGGTAAAGAACACTTTGCTAAATATGAGTCTTTGCCATGTAAAAACACTGGCTGTCCACAGGAACCTTGAAGGAATCGTTTCTCACCACACAGCATCCGTTGGCCTTTGGGGTAGGACTGTGTTGGAGTAGGAAAGTGTAAGAAACCAGGAGTGGATTTAGTGAATGGTAAAACTAATTGAAGTATTGAAAATGTGTGCTCTGTAAAAATTCTGTGCAAATGGATACTTTAAACTTGAATCGAAGGAACAACCCTGCATGGTTTTCAAGTAGTGAGCAGTTACCAGACGTACAACTAAGCACAGGTTCTGTTCTTCTGGAGGAAATGTTGGCCCTCTGCAGGACGACTTGGAGTTGGGTATTAGACATAACTTCCTAACTGGATAACTTAAGATGCAGATATTTTTAGAAAAGTGGGTGGCTTACAAGGGAAGGGTCTAGATCTGTAATTCTGGAGGAAATGGCACAAGCCAGGACTTTCGACTTTGTTTTTTAATGTCTGTGTCATTATCCCTGGATATTAAAAAAAATATATAGTTTCCATAGTCACATAAATTTAAGAACTCTAGTTAAACACAATCAAGTAAGTTTCTTTACTGAGGATATGTTGAAGCTTTTCATATTCTTATGTGGGTTACACAGTGTTTCCCAAATTGGTATGACCATATGTGATTCCTATCTGATGGTGGGGAAACTGGAATTCTATCTTTGGATTTATGTCTATCACATCCTTATTTGTGTGTTTCAAAGGCAGCCAGGATACCTTGTTTCTAGGCACTAACTCAACTTCTCATTGAAAAGACTGTCATAAAAAATAGTTTTGTATGAACCAACTGTCCAATTCCCAGGCATCTCTCGTGTAATAGCATAAATGTTTCATTTGCAATAAAATTTCAATACATTGGGTCACAGCTCCACCCAGAATATCCAAATATTGCACTTTGCATTAGGAAAACAGCAATTCTTCCAACTGCTCCTCTCTGCTGCCCTGCCCACAGTGCATTTGCAAATCTAGCAGCCCCCAGGCTCAAGTGCTTATCTGGAACAATCAGCTCTTTGGAGCCCAGCTTCCTGCCTCAAACAAGGGGTCAGTGGGCATCTAGCCATGCTCAGGTGGGGACTGGATGGGATAGCCCATGGAAAGCACTTACCTGGCAAACCTAGGTAAGTGTCCTTCTCTAGGGCTTGGACACAGGGCTCTTTCCTCAGGAAGATTCAAGCTCCTTCTAGTCTTGCGGAGACACGTCCAATTATTCTTTTATATCTTCAGTTTCATTTTGTGCACTAAGTCGTGCAAAAGAGGCAAGCGGCCTTATGTCACGGAGCCTGCAATACAGTCACGTAGGCACATAACCAGTGCCACTTGCGTAGAACTGCCAAGAGGAGTTTCGTGAGCGTAAAACAAAAATTTGACCCTGTTAGGTAGACCCGGAAAGGCTTCCAGAAGGAATCGGAACTTCAGCTGGACTCTGACAGAGTCCGGTGGGGAGGGTGTGTGTGGTGAATAAGAGGTACAGAGAAACCCAGTGTGGCTAGAGATAAGATGGGGCTCACCCATCAGGTTCAGGGTTACAAAGAGGGTGGCGATATCTTGGGCTGTTCATGGGCTTGCTTTTGGAACTGCATTTCAGGCGACTCTGGGGCGTTTAACAAGAGTTTACAATTTACAAGAAAATAGCTGGAAAGATGGGTTGGGGGGCGCCTGGGTGGCTCTGTTGGTTAGACATCTGACTTCAGGTCAGGTCATGATCTCAAGGTTCAGGAGTTCGAGCCCCACGTTGGGCTCCGTGCTGACAGCTCGGAGCCTGGAGCCTGCTTCGGATTCTGTGTCTCCCTCTCTCTCTGCCCCTCCCCTGCCCCTGCTCACACTCTGTCTCTCTCTCTCTCTCAAAAATAAATACACATTAAAAAATATATATGGGTGTGAATCCCATAAGCCGTGTCTGGAATGGAGAAGATTTCAAAAGTAATTAACTTAAAGGAGGGAAATACAACCGTGGGTGTAGATGACATAACCCATGGGGACAATTACAAGAGCTATATGGAAGTGAAGAAGGCATATAAGACTGAGTCTGAGGAAATTCAATATGTTGTAAAGGTTATAAAGGATAAATCTTCTAAGGAGTAAGAAGAGAGTCCAAACCGATGGGAGAAAAGGCCACAAAGTGTCTTATTATGTGTGTAACAGAAAGGAAATGCTCCAAGGAGGAGGAAAGCTGGCCATTGCGGACTCTGGACATCTGAACATTGTAGCACGGGGCTCCGCCCTGGCAGGTCCTCTGTCTCTCACGGTGATGTCACTCTTCCTTCTGGTGTGAGATGCCATGCCTGTGATGCTGAAGTCCTGGTTCACTTTCTGTCCTGCACCTTTCCTCGAAGCCCCAGGGGGAATGCTCTGCCACCAGATTGGTCACCATTGTGACCAACTCGCTCTGGATGCCTTTGGACCTGCTGTGCAGCCTTGTGCATCTTGGAAGTCTGCCTGGGAGGCTCGGAGAGGACGCATTATCTGTCAGCCCCTGTCCTCCATCCATGGAGGGTAGCCCAACCCAACGAGCTCCCGCAACCACACTTCTAGGTTGCATGCCTTTGAGCACAAAGGGGCTCTCTGGCTGCGTCCGGGGCCAGGTCTGGGGGCTCTCCAAATGCACCCACTTGGGGTTGGTTGAAGCTTGCATTCAGTGGCTGGAGTAGAAGTGGTAGATAAGGGCCGGGAGAGAATGGGGCAACCAGAAGAGAGAGTCCAGGAGCTTGGATACAGATAGTAACGCAGCGTCCTGAGGACAGTAAGGGCCGAAGGAGAGACACTTTAAGTTTAATTTTATACTATTCATTGTGTGTGCCTTCCTCTCATTTACTTAGGCTCACTGCAGTGTTGTTCCATTTCCCAGTTGTTTGATATAAACTGGTTTGTTTGCCCATTTTTACATTGTCAGCTACTCAAGGGAAGGTCTCTGATCTCCCGTCTACCCCCAGCCCTAGCCCAGGACCACCTTTGCACATTGGGTCCACAGGACGTCTCCACCCAGTTCGGGGGCAGTCTCCCTCATCAGAGCAGCAAGCAGGCTGGGCCGAGAGTGACAGAAAGACAGCAGTCCCAGCCCTCAGGACCTAAAGACAGCTACGCCTTCCCCATCCTGCTCTGCTTGTGAGAAACATGTCACTGGGCTCTGCCCCCGCGTGAGTCGAGGGGATTCCACAGGGAGTGAATGTGGGGCCCGGGGGGTCGTCGGGAGCACTTCAGGGGCTGCCTGTCATACCATGTGTAAGAAAGTGTGGTTCCTTGTATCTGTGTGGCACTTGGTGACCCCACAGTCTGCTGAAGGACATAATACACCTGCCGGGAGAGAGTAATAATCTTTCTTCCCCCGCCTTCAGAGTTTTAAGGAGTTGGAGAAGCCCCGGGAGGGCTGGGCCGGGAGCAGGAACACCAAACGGTCATCACCCCTCTGCAAGTGACTTGCTGATGACCGAGGAGGGGGGCACACCACTTTAATTTTCCACCAGAGAAGTGGGGATACCACTGTGTGGCCCATTAGTGACTCAGAGATGTTATAGATACCAATTATGGATAACAGCCCCCCTGTCTGGGTTACACCACAAGTAAATGGATAATATCGGAAGACGCCTAACCCAGACCTTGACATACAAGAGGATTCTCTATCATGTAATTGCTCGTTATCATTTTATTTGTATTATATTTTCAAGTCCAGCGGCCTAAAGATACCGCCTAAGTCCATGCAAGCGTAGTATTACCATCATCCTCTTAGGAACCCGAGTGAAAACTTTCTCTTTTTTTTATACTACTTCCAGAATCTCAAATTTAGCACTAAAATTAGAATACAGAGAGAAATCATTAGGCCATTAAACGTGGACATATTTCTTGTGGTTTCCTGGCACATATCTTAAAGAGATTTTTAAAGTTTTGTGCTGGAGAAGGAAAGTGTACCAAGAAATATTATTATGCTCTTTTGTTCTTCTAAGGATTATATATTCTTGGTTAATGGTGGCACCATTAACTAGTTGGGGAAGTTAATCAAGTGATTTGCTATTCTGAGCACAGATGGTGGTTCCTAGAGGCCTGGTCTTCTGTCTCCGGCTGTGTCTGGGGTCCCCGCCTGCGTCCACGACAGGGAGGTTTGGGGACCGATCTGTGAGGGCTGAGCTGGGCATTTCCCAGCGCACGGAGGGGGCAGAAAGCAGGGTTTTTCCAGAGTCTCTAGCAATTTAAACTTCCAGACCTTCTCTCATGTCTGTATTTCTCAGGGTGGTTGGGAAATGCTGGTGTCACCACAGGAAGCGTCATGGTCCCTGAGCTTTCTGGACCCCATCCCTCGGCTGAGAGAAGGGTCGTGTCCACCTCCTGGGGCTCACTTCCCCGCACCTGTAGGCTGATCCTGCTCCGACCTGAGAACGGGATGTGATGCTGGGCTTTTCACTGCAGAAATTTGAAGCGGTCTCACGTGGGATAACTTCCTGCCCTCTTCCTGTCCTCGGAGTGAGTGCTTGTGGCCCGCCTTGCTGTCTGAGCCACTGTGAACGTATAATTCAGGTGAAGCCTGAAAAGCACTCGAACGTGGACAGGCCTGATCAAGCACATTTGGCGAGGTGACCCTGCCCTTCAGTCTTCAGTGCACCTGTCCAGCGTGGTTACCTGTCACCTCTGGGTATGAGAGTTAACTTTTAAAAACCAGCTTGAGACTCTGTAAACAGAAGGGGTTAGCTATAAATTATTGACCCCATATTCACGGGCTGACTCTATTACAAACGAATTCATGTGACTCGTGTAATTCTGGGTATGTGACTTCCTGTACCACAACCAATAATGCCATAGTTACAGTGTGGTTCTGATGTTTCCTAACATCCCTTCCTCCTGAGAACCGACGAAATCTTTGCCCAGGAGCATCCAAGGGAGACGTGTGTCTTAATTCTCGGGCTGTTGGACTAGATCTTTCCGCTTTATCTGACAGCCTTTTCTGGGCCCAGCCCCGGGAACCTGCAGAGCATTGCAGGGAGCTCTCTGTCTTCTTCTGCAGCCGGAAGGTGCTCCGCGGCAGGGGCGAGGCCGGCCTTCAGTGAATTCTCCCGGTCTTCTTCAGGGCCCAGAGGTGCCCTGTCTGATCCCCAGGCCCCCGCCCAATATTTCTCAGAAGCCCCTTTACTCTGTGATTCAGTCTGGTGTTTTAGTTCCAACCGTCTTTCGCAGAGTTTGTGAGATACGTTGCCCACGTTGTTTTGTAAGCACCTTACAGTTGGCTGTTTACCTGTGGAAGGCCTGGTCGTCAGCCACCACATCCTGTGTTCGATTATGGAAAGTTGTCATTCGGGGTCTGAAACACCTGTTTTCACCCAGCACACCTCGGACCCCCCCCCCCCCCGCCAGCTCGTGAAAACCCAACGAGTCAAAGTTCTTGCAAAACTACGTAAGGGCCACGCCAGCGTGTGGCCACGGGTGTGGATTTCCCCTCCCCACGAACCTCCCGCCTAGTGTCAGGGATAAGTGTGGATTCTTCCTTGTCTGGAAGTTCGGTCGTCCGTTTTTTGTTGCTTTTGAAGTAACAGGTTCTTAGCGTCTCCTAGTTTACTGGTTTTTGTGGTTGTATCATTTTAACACCAAACTGGTTCCAAACATGCACACACACAGAATTTGGGTATTTTGTTTTGTTTATGTGCCTTTCTGTTCAGGTTTGGAGCTAAGTTTAAAAGCTCAGTACAAAGCCTAGGAAAAATGTGGTTCAAAGAGTGGTTCTTTTCTCATCAAAATGCAAACGTCGTCCGGGTAATTCTGTGTGTGTGTGTGTGTGTGTGTGTGTGTGCGTGCGCTCACGGTGCACAAGCGTGCTGCTCTAGCAACGGGGGAGAAATAGAGGCTCTAGCTTACCTGAAGTACCCTCCGTGGATCCCAGTTTAAAGACGAATACTTTTGAGCATGGTTTCCATACGGTGCTTGACACGTTTGTATCGTGGAGTGCTGCACCAAGAGCCTATGTCTGCGTCCCCACAGGCGAAAGAACAGTCCTCAGGAGCCCTGCATGGCGGGCGGGGCCTGAAGCTTCAGTGGCTGCGGCCAGCAGTGGCCCGGTGTGCTGTGGTTTACAGGTGCCAGGAAACCTGTCCCCTCCCAGCGCCGCAAGCTGACCGCTTCCTGAGCAACCTCCCTGATTGGTCTCTATGCTTCCCCTCTTGTTCCCTGTCCACACTGGCCTCTGCAGGCGGCCAGGTGCTCTTCAGCCTGAAATAAGGGCCGTCTCCTGGCACCGTGGCTCCCCCTGCAGGCTGGCGGGACACCGGCATGTGACAGAGGCCTGAGGCCTGCGTGGCCTTCTCCACCTGCTCTGTCCAGCCACAGCGCCTTCTCTGTGGCTCTAACATTGCATGCCCCTGCCGACCCCAGGGCCTTTGAACTCACTCTGCTCCCTCCAGAACCTTCTGGCTTCTGGGAGAGGGCCCTTCTCGTGGTGGAGGAAGGAGGCAGGAGATGATCGAAGACCGTGTGGGCCGCTGGTGGATCGGTGGGCTCGTTGGGGTCCCGTGCTTGGTACCAGCTGGGGCTGCAAATTTGGCAGGTAGTGAAGTTGGGACTTAAAGGCGTTTTTGAAGGAGTGCTTTTCTCGAGGAACCATGGACACTCATGGGGTCATGGAGGGAAGTGAAACCAGGAGGGACCAGCAGTAGGAAAGGGGGGGTCTTCCGTTGGGTCAGAAGTCTGGGTAGCGGTGGCTGCGGAAGGAGCGTGCCGCTGTGGGCCAGTGCACGTGAGATGCCGTGGCTAGTCCCCCATGGCAGGAATGAGGCAGGTGGGAAGGCCGGGGAGCCGCCAGGCATCTGCGAGAGCTGCTGGGGGACGAGGTGCCGCCCGGGCTCCCCGCGGCTTGAGGGAGAGGAGGCAGAACTTACTGTCAGGCCTGGCATTGAAGAGTCCACAGCAGAGGGGGCGTTGAGACCCGCTGAGCACCAGGCGTCGGTGACGACAGGGGGCAGAATGGCAGCACCTGCTGAGAGACGGGGGACACAACGTGTCAGCTAGCCACAGGGCAGGCGTGTCAGGGGATACCGTGCCGTGGAAGGCCCGAGGAGCCAGGGCAGCTCAGAGACCGGCTCGGACGGGGGCCTCGAGAGGAGGGTGAGCGGTGGTAACGTGATGACTGTCACTCCTGCGGGCCCCCGCTCGTGGAGGGTCTCTGAGCGATCCAGATTGATGAGTGAGGTTTGTGTCGTCGGTAATAAAAGAGGTGAAGAAAGGGAAATGAGGTTTGCTGAGTGACATAGTGAGGTATTAAATAGAGAACACTTAATTGCTTTTATTATACTCCGCCGCCATTGTAACGTAGCGAGGGGAAAAATGACTCAAATTCTTCCTGAAAGATTTGTTTCTCAGTTCCCATTTAACAGGCCATTATTGCGGGTGAGCTCGTTAGCAGCAATTACATGCAGGGACGCAAAGCTGATTGATATGGACCCAGCTACAGGGTCCCCTGAACAACAGTGACGGCTTAGAGACTTTCACCAGAGATCATCATCTATTATCCCTACTCGGTGGCTGAAGCATTTTTCTGTTACTAAAACCTGGAAGGAATTCATCACTATTGTATGTTAGGACCGGTTCCATTTGTGGTCTTGGGTTCCAACTGCTGTTAAGGAAAACACTTTAACACAACGTTCCGTGAAGATGCCTTCCGGAGTATTTCCAACAATATCACACATATGGCCACGTTAGTTCGGCGGTAAAATTAGACAGCCTGCGACTGGAAACAGGTCAGGGCACGCTTCAGCTTTTCCCACTGGCAGCCGTAGCTGTCATGTGTGTGATAGCAGATAGACTTTTCAGAACGTAGTTTTTAAGAGTTGATTGTATCCCCGCTTCTTTCTTGGTGTTTTCCGCAGTAGGGATGCCGTGTGATTTGAAAAACCCCATGACACGCCCCACGCACGACACAGCAAATGCCTTGGGACCGTGTGTTTTATTAAACAATAGGTCTTAATTTCCTAACAGTCTTTTTCCCTCTTACTGGGTTGTGCGGCTCCTGAAGGGGGGGAAGAAAAACCCCGAAAATGGGAGAGGAAGTCTCCAGAGTGCTCGGTCGTGTGATAACGTGCATGTACATCAAGGCTTGGCGGGTTGTATTGATGCATCTGCCATGGTGGGACTTCCAGCCAAGTCAGTAACCACAGTTTTGGAGCCTGTAGAAATTAACGAGCAGAAGCGATGAGTTGTTTGAATGAGCCTTAAGTTGGGAGCTGCCCTGGGCCTCTCGGTGTCTGTCTCACCTTCTCCTGGGCGGTGGCAGCAGCGTGACCGACACTAACGAGCCCGTGTTTGCAAGATTTCCCGCGGGCGTGTTTGGGAGCGCGTGGGTACGGGTGCGTGTGAAGGGGGTAGACCTTGTGTCCGCGGAAGGTGGGAAACAGAGAGGAGGAGTGTGCACTGTCATCCTTCCAGCAGCCCTGCAACCTGTTACCTAATTAAGAAATTATAAACTGGAAAGATGGTCATCCCTTACGTGGAAGGAGCCCAAGCCAGGCACCTTTCCATAACTGAGCGTGCCGCCTGACCGACTCATCTGGGGCTTTGAGAATTCTCAGTTTTTTTTGGCTGCCACAACAGCTACCAGAGACGATTACCGAAAGAAGGAAAACCTTTTTGTTTTCCTAACGCTGGATCGAAGAAATAAGAACGGACAGAAATGCCCGGGTAGATTCGACGGACACTTGGCTTTGATCTCATCACTTCTTGGGTGAGGAAAGAAGAATTAGTAAAAACATCCCGTAGGTTAATCTGCATAATGTCACAGTCGTCAGTTCTAACTCGATTGCTCTGCTCCGAATGGACCAAGGGTTCCGACGCTGCCCGCGAGCACAGGGTGTTCGGAAAAGCCAGGGAAAGTGATGCTTTGGCAATCTGCCCTCGGAGTATCGGTCACGTCCTCTCAGATGGAGTATCTCAGATGGAGTATCGGTCACGTCCTCTGCTGACGGTCACCAGGGAGCCCAAGTGGACGAGGTGGGACGGGCCAGCACGCCACGAGGGGCAGAGAGGCAGATGGGAAAGGAGGAGACAGGTCCCCAGTGAGTCCATTCCCTCCGAATCCCTGAGGAAAGAGGATCTTGGGGTGAAGCCCAGAAAGCATTGTCCTCTCATTCTACCGATTGGGAGACCGGGGCTGGACGAGGCTGCCCGCTTTGCCCGGGGTCGTGGCTGACTCAACGTCCTGTCTGTGAGGCACCCTCCTGACTCCACTGTGCTGTCCCTGCCACTGCGGCGAAGCCGGACCTGGTTTTACCAGCTGTCTTCTGGCCGTCACTGAATTCATTTGTGCTCCCCCGTGCTAGTCAGCTAGTCACATCAGGGACCACCCATATGACCTCACTTAACCTTAATTATTTCCATAGAAGCCCATCTCCAAATACCATCACGCTGGGTTAGCGCTCCCACGTGAATTTTGAGGGGACACAGTGGATTCCCTGGCACTTCACCACTGCCCCCTGAAGTGCATGTCCTTGTCACTCGCAGAATACGTTCTTCCTGTCCAGATGGCCCCCAGGTCTTCATTCTGGCATCCACTCTAACCTGAGTCCACATCTCACCTGAACATCATCTGAATCTGCTCTGGTTGAGGCCCGAGATCAGATTCAGCCTCAGGCTGTCTCCTGTGCAGCTGGGAGCCCGTGAAGCCAGTCATGTGCTTCCAGAATGTCATGGTGGACGGGCAGGGACACACGTCCCATTCCGAGTGAGAGATCAGAAAGGGGAAGGGGGGACAGGCCCGAGGACACCCCACATCTAGCAAGGTTGTGTCTGTCTTAAGTCTCGAGAATCATCCTCTGGCTGGAGGCTCTCTCACAGGGGCCTTGCCCCTGGAGAGCTGCCCTCTGCCCTGATGATTCTCGTGATTTCTGAATTCTTCCCTTTTCTTGGAGAATGCAGCCTGTCTGCAGCCAGAGAGCTCTACGGTCCTGTCCCGTAGCATCCAAGACATCGGCATGCCCTCTTTCGTTCTGTACCAGGTTACTGTCCCCTGTGGTCCCGGATAGCAGTGTTCCTGCGATACGATCCCTCTCTGGGTCTGCCTCGGCTCGAGGGGCTGGTTGAACTCCGGCTCGCTCCCGGCTGGTCTCTACCAGAGGGTTGTCGGGACACTTCCAGACAGGCCTCCTCGTTTCCTCAATACGAGTAGGTGGAGCATGTTCCGAGTGGTCCAGTTTCCGGTCCTTCCCACATAACCACTCCTTCTTGCATTCATCTCCGTCCTCTCAAACCGTCTGTGAGCAGTCAGGAGGACCCAGCCCCCACCTTCCACGTTCCGCTTACAAGCCTCCTCGCCACCTGTCCAGTTCCAAGGCTCGCAAGTCCTATCGCAAGTCCAAGGGACTATAATTTAGCCGGAATTCTTTGCTGCTTTATGACAGGGGGACTCTTTCTTCTCGTTTCCCATGACGGGTCCTCATTCCAGCCGAGAGCTCATCAGAACGGCCTTTACATGCACATAGGGACCAGCGGTTCTTTCATGGCAACCCGGGCTTTTTCCAGCCGCAGCTCAGCCCTCCTCCAGCCTCCATTCGTCACCCGCTTCCGGGGCTGCTTCCTCATTCTTACACGTCTGTTACAACAGCCCCCCACTTCCTGGTACCCAAATCAGTGTCATCAGCTCAGGCGCTACGACAGAATTTCTCAGACTGGGTGCCTCCAACGATAGAAATTAATTTTCTCACGGTTTGGGAGGCTGGAAGTCCAGGTTGGGTTTCTGATGAGGGCTCTCTTCCCGGCTTGTAGACGGCCGCCATCTTGCTGTGTGCGGGCCATGCCTTTCCTCGGTGTGTGCGCAGAGAGAGAGAGGGAGGCAAGTCTCTGGTGCCTCCTCTTGTAAGACCACAAGTCCTATCGAATCAGGGAACAGCCTTATGACCCCATTTAACCTTAATTAACTCCTCCTCGGCCTATGTCCAAATACGGCCACACTGGAGGTTAGAGCTGCAGTATGTGACTTTGGGACGCAGATGTTCAGTCAGAGCACCTCCCTCCTCCAGCGTCACCAGGCTGGCGCTTCTGGCAGAACTAAGGTCCCTCACCCCTCCCCTTTCCTTTGACTCTCCTGACCCCTCACCCACAGAGGTTCTTTTGGCTGCTTCTACTTCGCCTGCCGGGGTAGGAGTCTGCCCAGCACGCAGATTCTGAGTCCTGGACTCAGTCACTTTTCCTTTTGCAACACGCTGTCCCTGGGCAACCCAGTCTCTCACTGCAATTCCTGTATCGGTCGTTGCCATCCCCAAAATGCGATTCACTGGCCAGCAGCAGGGGTATGGCCACAAAGTGTGTTAGAAATCCTCAGCCTCAGGCCCCTGCCCAAAACGTAATGAATCAGACTCTGCACTTGAAGGAGATCTGGGTGTGACTGACTCTGTGCATTGCAGCCGGAGACCTGCTTCCCTGTGCAGCCACGACTGGCCAAGAGGTCTCACTCCCCGTCACACGCTCTGCTGCCTCCAGGGAGCCCCAAGGGACCTGGGGAGTCTGCCCCCTCCAGCCCCTGAAAGTTCTACCACACCCTTCAAAGCCCTCCCTGACCCCACAGGTGTGGGTTAGTGACCCCCGTGTACGTCCTCAGCCCTTCGCAGTTGCCAGATAGTCTCTGTCTCCACTGGACTTGAACGGCCTCGGATGTAGCCTCGCGCCCCAGCTGCCCCGTGGCAGGCCTCCACGAGCGTACGCTCAGTTCACAAACGGACGCGCACCCCCCCCCCCTCCACGCGGTTGTCGCGGCCGCTCAAGCCCTCTCGGGGCTGTGAGCACTTGTGTGGGTGGAATGTTTGCCCACCGTGAGCGATTTCGGCTTCCATGATTCAGGCTTCTTAACTGCACTTTTGTTAAGCCGTGCGTATAGACATATGTTCTGTGAAGTGTCTTTTAAAGCCCTTCGTTCTAAGGAGACTTGTAATGTCATAAATATGTAACAATGCTCTGCAGCTCATCTTTATAATCACTCAGCCCAGAATGCATGTGGAAATGCTGTCGTTGGTGGATTACAGCTATGATAGTCCTCAACCCATCTTGGATCTCTTTGGTTTTAGTGTAGAAGCATGTTATACATAAAACGATTAAAAATTGAATTTTTGTCTCTCTAAAGGTTTACTTTTTTTTTTTTTTTTTGGTGGACAGCTCTCTGACTTTTAAAAAATTTATTTTAAGTTTCTTTGTTTTGAGACAGAGAGAGAGAGAGGGAGCAGGGCAGAGAGACGGGGGGAGAGAGAGAATCCCAAGCAGGCCCCGCGCTGTCAGCACAGAGCTCGACGCGGGGCTCAAACTCACAAACCGCGAGATCATGACCTGAGCCGAAATCGAGAGTTGGACTCCTAACCGACTGAGCCACCTGGGCGCCCCCAGTTCTCTGACTTCTAAGGCCCGTGTAGGCTTGTGTGACTGTCAGCTCCCATGAGGATACTGAGCCCTCATCACCCCAGAAAACCCCCTTTGAGGTCAGGCCCTCCTCTACCCTAGCCCCTGGCAGCCAATAATCTGTTTTCTGTCCCTGCAGTTTGACCTTTCCTAGAATGTCAAATAAGTGGCGACAAACAGTATGTAACCTTCTGAAAGTAGCTTTAAAGAGGAGAATCTTTTTGCGTCCAGATACGGAGAAAATCTCTGACTTCTTTGGAATCTTACTGCCTTCACCGTGTGGGCACGTAACACATTCTGCTGTGGGAATTTACCTGCTGCTTCATCGAAATGGAGGACTGCAGGTTAAGCTGTGAAGATGTGGTTCCTGAGTTCCTGCAGGGCTGGGAGGCGGGGCGGGTGTGGGGAGGAGAGGAAGGAAGGACCTTTGTCACACGTCATCTGCCTGGAGCAGCCAGTACCGGGGCTGGGGAGAAACCCGGGAGGTGAGGTCTTCATGAAGCAGGTGAAGACAGACTGATCCTTCGTGCTCTGTCTTCGAGAGGGAGCTGGGCGGTGACTGGGGAGGGGGGGCGCAGAGTGACACGAGGTGGGGTTGACCCCTCCCTGCCGTGGATGCGCGGTTGGCCGCCCCTGGGGCTCCGGGCTCTTTCTCTGGACGGCCGATTCCTTTCCCTGCTTGCTGGTGTCCGCTCACACCTCATTTCCAAGCACCAGACGCTCCCCTGCCCGGCTCACAGGGTGGCGGGGACACCAGTGTCACATCACAGTGGTGGACGTGTAGCGGGGACATCTGAGAAAGCGTGGCTCTCTTGAAAGAGAGTCGGGGTGGCCCTCCCTCCCCCGTGGCTCCGCCTCCAGCAAAGCGTGGGGCACCAGGCACGTGGGACAAGCAGGGACCAAACCCGCGGGAGGGCGTCAGAGCAGGAGACGGCCCTCCTGGACGGCGCCATCGAACTGCCCCCCGACCGCGTCCTCTAGACTCGCGTGCCGGAGAACCGACCTGCCTGTCGAAGCCACTGCCCTGGGACTCTGCTGCTTGCAATTCAGTGAATCACAAGTGACCGCACGCTCTTCCCTCCGGCTGGATGTCCTCCGCGACCTTGTCCAGCTGCTGTTGTCTTCTGTCGAGAAATGTAAGTTCTTCGGGGAGGCCTCCCCAGTTGCCCTGGGCCTCCCGCGGAGCATGCCTGTCTCCTGTCCCTGAGCTGTGGGCTCCCCACAGGCACAAACGATCCGCGGTGTTCGTTCACACCTGGCAGGTAATAAATGATCGGCAAATATTGGGTGAACGTACGAAAGGACCAGTGAATGCCATAGGATCAAGAAAGGGAAAACAGAAACAGTTCTCTAAGTTCCTGCGAAATCACGGCCTTATCCCGCCACAGAAGGCCACGCGAGAGGTTGAGGACTTGAGGACTTGAGGACTCTCAGGCACCAGCATTCTGCCCTCAGGGTCAGGGAGCGCACGTCATGTGCCCGTCCTGCCCTGTGCTTCCAGATGGCCTCTCCCCGTGAGTCCCTGGATCTTGTGCGACCCGTGTGTCACGTGGCTGCCTTGTTCCTGACTCGAACCAAATTGAGCGATTGGCCCCGGTAACTTGGGATCCTGTTTTTCTGCATTCCCACTGCCGTCGCCTTCGTCTGGACTCCTGTGGCTTCTGGCCGAGACCGACACCACGCAGCTCCTCGTCTGGTCCTTCCCCTGTGCACCTCCCACCCAGGGGCTGTTGGGGGGCGTGGCACTGCCTCCTGCAGTTCTAATCGTGCCACAAATCCTGTCCCCTCTCCTCCTGCGTGGAGAGCACCCTGGACTTGATTCCCCGGCGTCTCCTGTCTGTAGCCCGACGGCATCACGGGCTCACAGGGCTGGAATGGACCTTCCAAAGCACAAAGATGAGGAAGGTGAATTCTGGAGAGTGGACGTTGACTGCCCCAAGTCCTGTGGCTCACCCACTGGTGGTAAAGCCAAGACCGAAATCATCATTGCACCCCAGGGCTGTCTTTCCCACCTGCTTTCGTCACTGCTTTGTGTGGACACGTCGTGGCGGCCAGCGGATGGGACAAAGATTGCCGGCTTGCTCGTGTGCGGGGCTGATCCGTTCCGGATAGTCCGCGTGTGGAACCGGCCAGAGGCGTGAAGCAGGATCTGAGGAGCAGGATTGTAGACGGAATCAAGCTTTGCACACGTATGGCTGCAGCCGTGACAGCTGTCATCAGTCGTAATGTGAGTGTAGGAGGGACGAGACTATGGTCGGTGATTTTTGCAGCCACATCTGCGCCCCCAGACAATGATGGAGAGCAGCTGCGGACAGATCCGGGTCAGGGACCGCAGAGCGGGAGCCCTCGGGGCCTCTGCTGCTGGCACGGGCTCTCTCGTTAGGCCCTTGGCCGGGGCGGGCGGGTGGAGAGCAACATGTTCTCGTCAGGCTCCATGAATGTGGCTTCTCTTGACACACCACCCCATCCCTGCTTGTCCCCAGGAGTGTCCCACCGAGGAAGAGAGGTCCTGCTGGCCAAAAAGGCTTGCTCTAGAAGATGCTGTCAGTGGAATTCTTGTGGACGCTTTAATTCCTAATCAAGAAGGGAGACTGATTGTCCTGGATGCCCCCCGGTTCCTCCGGGGACGTGTGATGTCTCCCTTCAGAATAGAATATCTGCCCTGATCTGCACACTGGGTGTCTCATTACGGAGACCTTGCTTGCATCCTTCTTAGCCTGTGACGCATTCCAGGATGCCACCCCACAGCTTGTTCTTAACTGTCTACCTGAGACTCTGCAGGTGTTACCAGCACATTGAGCTAAAGAAACGAGCTGGCTTTTCTCTCGAAGCCAAATATCCATGCACCTGACCGAATTAATAACGTATGCATTCCTAAAAAACGTTTTTACAGATTAAAGAAAATTTTATTTTATTTAAAAAAAATTTTTTTTAATGTTTATTTATTTTTGAGACAGAGAGAGACAGAGCATGAATGGGGGAGGGGCAGAGAGAGAGGGAGACACAGAATCGGAAGCAGGCTCCAGGCTCTGAGCCATCAGCCCAGAGCCCGACGCGGGGCTCGAACTCACGGACCGCGAGATCGTGACCTGAGGTGAAGTCGGACGTTCAACCGACTGAGCCACCCAGGCGCCCCAGATTAAAGAAAATTTTAATTGTAACTTTACGGCAACCGCACGGACTTCATCTTTGTGTCTGTGGCTAGTATTCCGCGCTCTTTGTTGTCGCGTGGACCCTGACACACTCAGTTACCTGGTAACCTGGCGGACACATTCTCTTAATGAGCAGGAGGCTTGTTAAACTCTGCCAGGCTGGTCAGTTCTCACAAAGCCATTAGTCAATGGGAAACAGGATCTGGATGCGGAAGACTCTGCCCGTGAACCACTCTACCCAAATCTCTCTTTTAGCCATTTACCGGAGTGTGCATTCTGAGGCTTATGGGTTACTTTTGCTTAATTTTTCTCTAATTTTCGCGGGATGGCGGGGTTGGATGGGATGCAGACACCAGCTTTTGTTGTTTGTGAAATGTCGTTTAAGAATTTTGATTGTCCCAGGGGCCCCTGGGTGGCTCAGTCGGTGAAGCGTCCGATTTCAGCTCGGGTCGTGATCTCTAGGTTCATGGTTTGATTTCCTACTGCGCTGACAGTACAGAGCCTGCTTGGGATTCTCTCTCCCCCCTCTCTGCTCCTCCCCGACTTGCTCACGTGCATGCACGGGCTCTCTCTCTCTCTTGAAAAATAAAAAACTTAAAAAAAATAATTTCGATCATCCCAGAAGTCCTTCTACTTGGGTCGTGATTACTGGTTGATGCGTGTTAAACAGGTGCCCTCCTCTTCCTCTCTCAACATGAGCATGTACTTCTTCCTGTACCACATCGGTCATATTCTGTGATGAATAAGATCATAGAATTGTGAAACTGGAGGGACGTAGACGGGCATCCGGTCACCGTACGGCACAACTTCTCCGGAAGGGAACGTTCCTGTCTCTCGTTACTTAGCTCTGTTCTCTGTTCTCCCTTTACGAGGTTCCTTCCCTGTAGAACACCCACTCCTGAAGCTGGACAGTTGTGATTGTTACAGAGTTCTTCTCTAGGCGGACTGAAGTCTACCTCTTAGGACGTCATGTTCCTGAATCGTGTTCCGCCTTTGGCAGAGGAGTGGCCAGTGGCACTTTCTGCACTGATGGAAATGCTGTGTTTCTGTGCTGTCCAAGATGGTAGCCATTGCCCACACATGGCGGTGGAGCACTTGACATGTGGCAGGTGTGACGGAGGAACTCGGCTTTTAATTGTAATTAGCCTAAGCTTAAATATCCACATGTGTCTATTGGCTGCCATATTAGTCCAGTTTCAGAGCAACAGCAAATGCAGTTTTTCCTCCACTGTCACTTAATGACCCTCAAATATTTGCAGACGGCTGTTGTGTGTCCTTAGTGTTTCCTTTGTGCAGCCAAATGAGCGTTGTCCAGATTGCTAAGATCTTGGGCACCCTTGGTTCACCTGTTATGCTTCTGAATTAATGAAGTAATTGAGAGAATTAGTGAAGAAATAATTGGGTTTTCTTTCTTCACGCCAATCCCATCCTATCTAATTCTCTTCTTATAGAAACTGAGGTTTTGGTGTTGTGACCATGGGTGGGGACGGGGTGTGCAGAGGAGGAAGACAGAACCGGGGAGGGTCATGTTTTCTTCAGCTCCCCCCTCCGTTACCCCCACCACTAGCAATTGGGAAAAACAGACTTTTTAGCTCTGAGGTATCAACGGCTTATAAAAATAAGACGTGCCAAGCAGGGCACATGGTCTTGCAGTGAAAGCTGGGATTGTCACTTGTTGGCACAACAGTCTGTATTGTCCAGCAGAGTGCCCCCGACCATTTCTCGAACAAGAAAGAAAGCACACAGGGTGGAGATACAGCAGAGCCAACTTGGGGGCAAAACCGTCCCACGGCGAACGGATTCCAAAGCACATGAGCCTGGGAATCGAATTCTAGGTTCAATTCTGTTTTTATGGATCAAGCATTATATCCTTGTCACTTTCCAAAGCTTCCCGTTTTTTTGTGCTTTTACATCTCATGCAAGCATGAGCATCATTTTTCAGTGTCTTTTTAGAATCCCTCGGTATCACAGCATTCACATTTATTGTAAACAAAGAGTATATTCCATGGTCTGTTTTTACTTAAAATGGAAAAGCCAAGCTTGGTAAATAGACCTTCATTTCCTAATGAGGCAGACCCCATTTTTTTTTCACTCGAACCCGAACATCCATTCTACTAATAAGTGTTTATTGACTACTTGCTCAGTCCCAGGCCATAGTGATGGCCTCCCCCAGGGGGAAGATAACCATGATCAGTGTCGCCCATTAGGCCACAGCGATAGGACTGGTGAGCTAAGTAAAGTTCACATGGAACGTGCTGGGCCCTGGAGGACAGCAGTGAGGGAGACAAGCTTAGGCTCAGAAGCAAAATTAAAACGTGGTTTGTTGTGCCTTCCCTGGGGTCTCTCGGCACATGTTGACATTGAGGTTATAGACCAGTGTTGCAAACACCACAACCACAGAGACCACTGGGAAGGGGGAGCCAGGCAATGGCTGGGGACTGGAAGGGCAGCCAATGTCTCCCCTCTGATGCTGATTCAGCGACTCATATGCCCAGGGTGGGTTCTCAAAGTGCAGGAAGGGTTTGGGTACAGGAAAGGAGCTGTCGCTCGAGATTAGGGTTAAGACTAAGAGTGGAATCTTGGGTGTAGCTGCAACGATGGCCACCATGACAGTCGTCATGGTGATGGTGTTGTTGGTGGTGGTGGTGGAAAAAGCAGTAAAAAGGACAATGATGAAGACTGCTAATTATGATGGCACCAACGTCAGAGATCACGATGGTGGCGATAGCAGTCACAGCAGACGAGGACTGACGTCACTGTTTCTCAGTGGCCTCTCTGTGAAGGGAAGAAGGTCTGAAATAGGGCGTTTCCACCATCTTAGTATACACAGCCTCAGGCCCTCATCCAGCACTGGCTGGCCTGGCTGGACTTCCTTAGGGGAAAAGACCATTCTGCGATGAGCAGGTTACAAAAGGTGGGAGCCTGGGGGTCGAGTTCCGGGTTCAAGGGGTGCTAACCAGCCTGCGGTGTCCAGAGCCACAGAGCAGGTCTGGAGGGAGTCGGATGAGTGCGTGGGTTCTCTTGGCTGGCACTGGAAGGTCTGGTCAAGATCACAGTTGGTGGTGACCTTATGCAAGGAGAAACTAGGATCCTGGCAGGGATGGACAGACGTCGGCTCCTGTTCTGGAGGTACCGGGATCTGGAGCCCCCGAGTCCCCCTGCAGACCGACTCACAGGCCTGAAAATAGGATCTGCTCATTACTTCATCTTCTGGCTCCGAGGGGCCCGCCGTGTGGCCGCAGGAGGACGGCCACACTCGGTGGTGCCCCCAAGACAGCAGTGACGGGAGTAGCACTCCAAGAACCTCAGACGTACCCGTTCTGTTAAAAACATGGCTTGTCATGGCTTGGAGCAGGGAGAGAACAGAAGAAGATACTGGAAAAAGATTGGTTTAACACATGTTGCCCAAAATAGCACGGTGAAAAAATAAAACATTAGCCCACTTGAGCAACTTGGGATCCTCATCAGCACCCATTCAATTATTGAACGAGTATTCGTGAAGTCCGGAATACGTCATCAGGCACTCTTGGCAGAGCTAGGAATACAGCAGCAAACAGAACAGACCAGGTCCCTGCTCCCATGGGTCTTGTATTCTACCGGGCAGACACCAGGAAGAAGCCAATATGCTTATAACATGCCAAGTGGGGATAAGAGCTGGAGAGGAAAATGCAGGGTACAAAGGTGGGGCTTCCCAAGGGAGGAGAACGCGGTGGCCCCCTGAGGGAGTCACATGGAGGCAGAGAACAGGAGGAGGTGGCAATGAAGGGACCTGAGGAGGGGCCCTCAGGACAGCTGCGGCCAGCGTGCCGGCCCTGGGAGGGGCGGGGCGGCCGTGCGGCCACAGGACACGCATTCCAGGTGGAGCCCTGGATGGTACTTGAGCACTTCGTCTTTAAACACACACACGGTGATGCACACAGCTGCCTCCCCCCTGTTGATCTGTGCGCCCAGAAACCACCCCGAACACAGCTTCGTGATGTAAGCAAGAGGGCAAGGGAGTCATTCACGCTCCAGGCGCGGTGGGTGTACCTAGCCTCCCAGTCAGTGCCCCCTTTGGCAGGCTGACCAGAGGGCATTGCAGCAGGAGTAAAAAACACATCTCCCCCATCCTCGCAGACGGTATTTAGGATCCAGGGTCAAGCGGTAACTGAGAGAAACCCCCCAAGTGTGGGACTGAGCCGCGCTGGGAGGGAACAGCTAACACAACTACCCGCTCCTGTCCCCGTGGTTAACCATGTGATGCACTGTTGGTGGGGGTGGGGGGGGGTGATGCAGGGCGGGGGCACCTGACAGGTGGCACAGAGACTGCAAATTAATCATCACTCCTGTGCTGATGGCTGCATTCGTATCAGGCACATACGTAGTTTACCGCACTCTGTTAGGATCAGATATTAATAGCTCTGGTCTGCCTAAATTCTGACTTAATTGGCAGGAAGAAAGCAGAGCCGTGCAGATTTTGACTGAATAATGATGCATTTTGCATTGTTAATAATTCCTGGTGCATGGACGCTACCTTCCTGTGATCACAGGGCATAATTTCTTCTTTATGAATCTTTGAAAAAACAACTATGTGGGGTTTTACTATTAAATTCGATGGTGCTCCTTCGCTGTTAAATTATGAATTGATCTGACTTAGTTGTCAGACTAGGGATTGTCAGCTCTAGCAAGCTGTTGGCTCAGGATCATAGGGCATGTACTCGTAAAATAACTATGCATCCTGTCTAGGACCCTGAGTGCCACTGATGTGTAAATGGAAAACAAAAAAAATGGGCCCTGTGCCCTGAGCCAACAGGTGCTCCTAGGTGCACCCAAGGATTTGGTCCACCGGAACCTGAGCACCCTCGGTGTGTGCTACTCTGTTCCAGGCACTGGGGTGGGCACGGGAAGCTCAAACAGAGGAAAAGCAAGCCCTCGTGCTGTTTGATCATGGACCTGAGTCCTACACACAGATGACTCAGCTGGTGAGTTAGGCAGCATTGTTCACAACTATACCATATGCTGGAATTGAACTAGGAGAAAGTTAGTAGTTAATAACATCCTAATTATATGGTAAGGCTGATCTGCCCTTTTAAAGCAGCCTTCCTGTGGACGGAAGAACCAGGAGAGGCTATGGACAAGAGAACATGCCATTTATTCAGGCACCCAGGGGCAACTACAGAAATGGTGCCATATCCCTGCAACCTTCTATGGCAGTGGGTTCTGATGAATTCTGATTCTGTCTTTGACCAAAGGATTACTCTAGGAGCCGCATTATTCCCATGGGTTTCCTAGTCTAGGTGATCCTTATGGGTGGGGAGATCATGCATCAGAAGGGACATCTCAGTGGATTATGGGTGGAAATTTTCACACTGTAAGAGCATTCCACCAGAGCTCAGCCATTCTGTAATATGCGCAGGTATTAATGCTGTTTCTGGAGCACTTGACAGATCACTCTGTGTGTGTGTGTGTGTGTGTGTGTGTGTGTGTGTGTCCCCATATCCTTTGCTACACTCAGGATTCTTGAAGGTAGGCATATATCTTATTTGTTATTCATTAGAGTCTTGCCCCACCATGTAGGCTAAAGAATGAATGAATGAATGAATGAATGAATGAAGGGAAGTTAGTTTCTCCTTAGGTAGCAATAATTGTGCTTCTCACTCCAGGTCATCTATGGCCTATGACAAGAAGCTAATTGTCACAGTGAATTCCTGTCGTGTTTGCTACCTCTGATTCTTTGATGTGTACTTATTCCCATTCTTGTATTTTTAGTTAATTGTCTTTATATATATATAAATCTGATTCCCAACTTCAAGTACCCTAGAGAAATAGAATTAGAAATAGAAATAGAATTTATTGGCTATCCCCTCTGGCCTTGCCCACAGCACCTCCTGTCCTATTGAGCAGAGAGGAAACTATCCATGGTAAGTTTCAGACTAATGAAATTGGATGAAGCGGCTCTGTGGATTTCAAGTGGGATTCACCAGCTGACCTAGACCAGGTCAAGAGTCTGCCTGGACATTGGGTCTTTCCCCAGTCTCTGGACAGGCAACATGAATAAAGATTCAGGCCCACATCCATTGCTTGGATGGCAGGGATCCCAGATCCAGGTCAAGGACAGGATGTGCTTAGAAGGGCATTGTATTCATATTCTGGTGGACTTTGTGGTTTTTTTCATCCCCCAATTGTATAATTGATTCCTTGTGTCGATGTTCAAGTTTTTCCTTGATGTTGATGAATTTAAAAACAACTGTGTAATTTGGAATGTTCCTAGAACAGACACGAAGGAAGGGTTCCCTTCTTCCCTTGCTCTGCTGTCTCCTCGCTGTCCTTCCCCTCCCCATCTTTTCTCTCTTGGCGCTTCCCTCCCCTGGACGTCTCCCCCTCGCCACCTGCCACCTTGTGTCCACTCTTCCTTCCTGACATTCCCAGACCCTACTGTGCTGTAGGCAAACGGTTCTTGACCTGAAGCCAAGTTTCTTCCAGCAGTGCCACTTGCTGGAACTCTCCTATAAAGGGAAAAATTACTGGAACTCTCCTCTACAGGGAGTAAATTGGATCACTTCTTAAAGGCCCCCCATTCTAGGGTTATCAACCAAAAATGATTTTCATTCATGTAAATCATAATAGTTATGCTGACTAAAGATACTCTTTTCCACTGTTACAGTGAACTTAAACAAGATCTCTACCAGGTGTCACTTCCCGTAACATTGCTAAGCAGATGGAGAGCAAGTAAAGAGCCATGTGCTCTCCCCGTCCTTCGGTGGAGGGGAGAGCAAGGCCGGCAGAGGCAAGAGCGGCCTTTATCGGCAAAGGGGGCTGCGCTGCATTTTTCTTTTCCATATAATGCCTAATATGTTCTGACAGCCGAGTGGAGCTTGCACTTTGGAGCATTTTTCTTTGTATATGAAAACCGTTATCTCACATTTAGAGCAGTGTGGGACTTACTTTTCTCGGGATCAGGTATTCATTTTAGTCATGAAAAGGAAAAGGGTATTTGACCCAAATTACAAAAACCACTGAAGTAAAACTGGCTCATTTTATCCTCCCGCTGTCGGCGAAAAAGGCCTTGAGTGTCTCCCACTTGCTGAGTGCTGGGCTCAGGGCTCCGGGGAGTGGAGGCGGGGAGGCGCTGACTCCCGCCTGCAGGAACCTGCCCCTGGCCGGTGGTGTGGAACATCGTTGGCGGTCCTGCCCTCACTATGATGGCAGCGCAACTCTGAGAAGACCTTGAAGCGTAGCCACGGTGTCTTTATATCCACTGTATATGAAGGTGTTAAGGACACGGAAAGCAAGGGAAGGCCTGGCATGATGTGGGTTAATGCGAGAGAAACTTCTAGAAGGAAAGTGAATATTGAGCAAGCCTTGAAGGAAGAGTGGAGGAGACAGACCAGCAGTGCCTTGTGGAGAATTCGGAAGGAGCTGCGTCGCCGCTAAGCATTAGCTGCTTTGTAAAGACAGCCTGAGAGCGCCAACTGATGAATCTCCACAGGTAGACAAATGAGGCACGGCTGAACAACTTGCGGAAAATGACAACATCCAGCTTTCTTTAAGATAAAAATCTATCTCTTCAGATTCCAGAAACACAGGAAGTTATTTTTATTGGTGCTTTATTTTAGGAAAATTTAAAACGTGAGGCAGGAAAAAGGCCCTGAGAAAAGTGTTTGTGAAGCTTTTTGCTAACAGTGGGCCCATTGCCACTACAAGGTGGCCATCTAAGGAACTGGCCACGATCGTTAAATTCTAAAAGTAGTGAAGAGGCAGCCTGAGCTCCTTGGGCCTGAGAGGCAGAGGGAAGAGTCTATGGAAGGGCCCTGGAGCAGGAACGCAGGTCTGTGGAAGGCTCTGGGAGCCGACCGAGCACGGGCTGTGTGAGGCGCAGGGGAAGTAGGCTGTGCCTGAACGTGACTCCCACCCCGCGACCTATGGACTGAATGGTGTATTCGTGTGCTGGGTCCAAACAACAGGAAACATATTGTCTGTCAGCCCAAGAGGCTGGCGGTCCAAAGTCAAGATGGCGGCAGACTTGGTTCCCTCTGCGGCTGTGAGGAAGGATCTTCCCAGGCCTCTTCTGGTTTCTGGGTTTTGCTGGCCCTCTTTATTATTATTATTTTTGGCTTCTAGAAGGATCGCCCTGATCTGTACCTTCATCTTCACATGGTGTTGCCTCTGTGTCCCAAATCTCTGTGTCCAAATTTCTCCCTTTTTTAAGGACACCAGTCACATTATATTAGGGCCACAGTAATGACCTCAACTTGATTACTTCTGTAAGGTCCTTGGCTCCAAATAAATTCACGTTGTGAGGTACTGGGGGTTAGGACTCGGACCTATCTTTTTTGGGGGGGGCAGGACACAATTTAACTCATAGCCAGTAGTTAAAACAGCAAATTTGGTGATTACCTTTTAATTAGACTCTACTAAAACAATGACATGTTTGTTTAGCAAAATCAGGACCAAATTACAGACCAAGGTTGTCTATGAATCTGTAAGACTGTGCCTGCATTTCCTAAATACAATGGAGGTTCAAGTCCTGAATTTTATACCAAGAAATATAACTCAGTGTCCCATAAGGCAAAAACCATGTTATGAGGTAAAAAATAAATGTCCTGATCGAAACCTTCTGATACTGAACTTCTGGATGTAAACCATGGAGAGCAAACGATTTTTCAGAGGGTGCGATTTGTTCACACCTCCTTTAGCCTGCCTCAGATCCTGCATATGGTGGCGTGGGTCCCCAAATCACCACCCGGTCCCCACGGACCACCCAGTTAGACCATCATGTCCGTGTTCCTGACTCCAGCAGGTGCATGAAGTTAGCAACATTATTAAATAGCTTGTAGGAACTCTGAAGACAAAGGCCCTGGAAACAATCAAACACAATTCCGGGAAAGTCTTTCCAAGTCCCTGTTTGTAACTCAGGGAAGGACCCTATCAGCAGGTGAGATGTGATGCTTCCTCTTCTCTGTTCTGGAGTGTTCTGGAGCTCAACTGCGTCGCACTATAACTGAAAACATACTGACACTGTCTACACACATCTTTAAGTGAGTGAGGATGCTCAGAGAATTCTGGAGGGCCTTTATTGTTTACAGGGCATCATGTCATTATTAATGTTAACCTTATAAGGCGCCGTTTGGAATATGGATCTTTAGGAACCTCGCCATGAAACACCACCTTGGTGCTAATGATTAGTCTTACCGTAGACCCTGGAATAAAGGAGCCTGGGGGTGTAGATGCTGTGGGAACAGGTGACCATTTATATCTTGAAGAGGCTGCAGCTGTAGGTTTGGGCCTCCACAGAGCTGAGTGATAGTAAGTGCCGTGAATGTGTGCAATGTTGATTTTGCTGATGGTGTCTTTATAGAGAAATGCATACTTGAAAATAGGTATGACTAAGGTCGATGAAAGTGCATAGCAATGCTCTAACGGAAACTCAGCTCTCTGTAGTGTGAAATCAGTGGCAAATGAAGGCCCTGCGATGCATACAGTTGGCAGTCCCATGGGTCTAAGGACTGCTGTTCTGTCGGAGGTGACAAAATGCTCTCATATTGTGAACCTCTTTTGTTCCACAGAACATTCCTGAAATTGGGGACCTTGAAGATCTTATTCTCATTTGATGTGTGAAGAAAGTGTGGGTAGGTCTAGATAATGGAATATTCTTGAGCCCTGAAAAGAAATGGGCTTTCAAGCCACAAAGAAACATGGACAAAGCTTAGATACAGAGCCCTAAGTGAAAGTAGTTGGTCGGAAAAGGCTACAGACTGTGGATCCCAACTCTGTGACATTCTGGAAAAGACAGTACTGCAGGGACAGTAGAAGGATCAGTGGTTGCCAGAGGCTGGGGAGAGAGGGATGAATGGGGGAGTGCAGAGGGTTTTAGGGCAGTGAAATGATGCTGTGTGATCCTATAATGATAGATACATGACATCATGCACTGATCCAAACCCGTAGAATGCACAAACCCAAGAGTGAACCCTCATGTAAACTCTGGTCCCTGGGTGATGATGACGGGCTCATTCACTGCTCAGATGCACCGTGCTGGTGGGGGTGCTGATAATGGAGGACACTGTGCAGATGTGAGGACACAGAGTACATGGGAACTCTCTGTCCCTCGCACTCAGCTTTGTTAAACTGCTCTAGAAAATAAAGTAAGGCTGTTTAAAAAAAAGGAAGGAAGTGTGGCTCAGGTGGTTAAGGAACATGTGTGCAGAGCTGAGGCAAGAACCCTTGCCTTCCTTTCCAACAAGGTCCTCCCTCAGCCGGGACCTTCCGTAGCAGAGCACACACAGAGGAAAGTGCTCCCCTTGGTCCCCCTTGGCCCTCCCCCTCGGGCCAGAGCCACCCTCCGCTGCAGCAGATCCCATCCTGCTCCTCTCCACGGGGTCGGCCGTCGTCCTTGGGAAACCAAGTCACAGACTCCAGTCTATCCATCTTCAAAGATGGCAGTATTTTATTAAAAGGCAATCGAACATTTGGTTTGCTGTTATCGTGTAATCATGAAATATTTCAAACGCACAGACAAGGGCAGAGGGCATCATTGACGAACACCCACGTCCAAGACTCTCACATTCAACAGACACGGTCTACCTTGGCCATTGTGCCTGGGCTCGAGAAAAAGATGCTGCTGGTCACCTGCTCAAAGTATGTCAGTTAGGCTAAAGTACTAATTAGGTTAAACTACAGGTTAGGTTAAACTGGGTAGCATGGTTTAAGTCTCTTACTTATTTTTTTTTAATTTTTTTTAACGTTTATTTATTTTTGAGACAGAGAGAGACACAGCATGAACGGGGGAGGGGCAGAGAGAGAGGGAGACACAGAATCGGAAGCAGGCTCCAGGCTCTGAGCCATCAGCCCAGAACCCTACGCGGGGCTCGAACTCGCGGACCGCGAGATCATGACCTGAGCTGAAGTCGGACGCTTAACTGACTGAGCCACCCAGGCGCCCCAAAGTCTCTTACTTAATTGTTGATATGTTCTGTCTACTCTTTCAGTCAGTTCCCGAGTGGGGAGTATTGAGATCTCCACCTGTATTTGTAGATGTGTCCAGTTCTCTTTTCAAGTCTGTCAAGTTTTCCTTAATAAATATTGAAAGTCTGTCATTAAGCACGTACACATTGAAGCCTTTTAAGTCTTCCTGAGGAATTGACTCTTTCATCGTTCTGAAACGTCTCCTGGAATATTCCTTTATGTCTGTCGATATCCCTTGTTCTGCGACCAATTGTGTTTCATATTAGCACGCTCACACAGCCAGTGCTGCCTCCTTGTGATGAGTTTCTGTGTCCTTTTACATCTACACTCGTCACATCTTTATATTTCAAGTATATTTCTTACAGATAACACAGAGCTAGGTCTTACTTTTTTGCTTGGGTGTGTTTCTTTTCAGTTTGACAATCTCTGCCTTTTAAACAGAATGTTTAGACGAACGATCACGGCCTGTTTTTGTCAATAAAGCTTTTGTAAATTAGCCATGGGCATTTGTTTATGTATTGTCTACGGCCCGTTTGCATGACCAGAAGTAGTCTCAGTGGAGACTGTGTGGCCCGGAAAGCCTAAAGCATCTGTTATTTGTCCCTTTAGAGAAAATATGTGTGGACCCCTCGTTTCGACCGTTGAGTGTCATGTAATAATCCACATGACTTGGTTTAAATCTACTGTCTTTATCCATCCATCAGTTGATGGACATTTAGGCTCTTTCCATACTTTGGCTATTGTTGAAAGCGCTGCTACAAACATATGCTGAGCGAAATAAGTCAGAGAAAGACAGACCTCATATGTTTTCACTCATATGTGGATCTTGAGAAACTTAACAGAAGACCATGGGGGAAGGGAAAGGGAAAAAAATAGTTACAGAGACGGAGGGAGGGAGGCAAAGCATAAGGGACTCTTAATTCCAGAGGACAATCTGAATGTTGATGGGGGTGTTGGGGAGAGGGGAAAACGGGTGATGGGCAATGAGGAGGGCACTTGTGGGGATGAGCACTGGGTATTGTATGGAAGCGATGAACCACGGGAATCTACCCCCAAAACCAAGAGCACCCTGTATACACTGTATGTTAGCCAATTTGGCAGTAAATTATATTAAATAAATAAGTAAGTAAGTAAGTAAATCTACCTACCTTCTTACTCTTTGGTTTTTTGTTGGGTTTTTTTTTTTTGGGGGGGGGTTCATGGTGTGTTTTTGTTTTTTGTTTTGTTTTGTTTTTGTTTTTTGTTTATTTTGCATCCCGTCTGATTTTTGGTTCAATATTTCCTGTCCACTTTTGGTTGCTTGAGATTATTCTTCCATTTTTTTTCTCCACTCTTGGGTTATTGGCTAAAACTCTGTTCCACTGTTCCGTGGTTGCTCTAGGGTTAACGTGAGCATCTTCCTTGACTTTATCTTGTTTGTACATCTGTTATAAACTCCACAACGCATTTTTATTTTCAGTTTAGAAGTATTTTCAAAAATGATTAAGAAAAAAAATAGCTTTTGGGACACCTGTGTGGCTCAGTCAGTTAAGCATCAGACTCCTGATTTCAGCTCAGGTCATGATCTCATGGTTCATGAGATCGAGCCCTGAGTTGAGCTTCTCAGGGACAGGGTGGAGCCTGCTTGGGATTCTCTGTCTCTGTCTCTCTCTCTCTCTCTCTCTCTCTCTCTCTCTCTCTCTGTCTCTGCCCCTGCCTTGCACACATACTCTCTCTCTCAAAAGAAATAAACTTTAAAAAAAAAAAGAAAAAATAGATTTATGTTTACTCACCTTTTTTTTAGTTCTTAATCTTTTTTATAGATACAGATTTCCCCTGGCATCATTTTTTTTCTGCCTGAGTAAACTTCTTCTAACATTAGAGAGCTGGTCAGTAGGCAGTGAGTTCCCTCAGCTTGTGTTTATCTGAAAAAGTCTTTATGTCATTTTAATTTTCTTAAAAATATTTTTTCTGAATAAAAAAATCCAGGTGGATGATTTTTTTTTCTTTTGGGAAATTGTAACATTTCACTTTTTCCACTAGGATTGCCTAGTTTCTGAGAACTCCATCACCATTCGTTTTGTTTGTTTTTTTTTTTTTTGTAATGTAATTTATTGTCAAGTTAGCTAACATACATTGTATACAGTGTGTTCTCAGTTTTGGGGGTAGATCCCCATGATTCATCGCTTACATACAACACTCAGTGCTCATCCCCACAAGTGCCCTCCTCAATGCCCATCACCCATTTTCCCCTCTCCCCGCCCCTGCATCAACCCTCAGTTTGCTCTCTCTATTTAAGAGTCTCTTATGGTTTGCCTCCCTCTCTGTTTGAAACTATTTTTTCTCCTTCCCCTCCCCCATGGTCTTCTGTTAAGTTACTCAGGTTCCACATATAAGTGAAAACATACGGTATCTGTCTTTCTCTGACTGACATATTTCACTTAGCATAATACCTTCCAGTTCCATCCACGTTTTTGCAAATGGCAGAATTTCATGTCACAATTCTTATCTTGTTCCTCTGTGTGTGTTTCTTTGGACACATTCAAGACTTTATCGTTACCTTTGTTTTTTGGCAGTTTGCACATGATGTGCATAGACGTAATTTTCTTTGTGTTTAGCCTGCTTGGGGTTCAGTGGGTTTTATGGCTTTATTGTCAGTTCTGTTCCATTCACCCTCCCCTCACCTCCTATTTCTCCCATCCCATTCTCTGTCCTCTTTCTGGGATGACCCTTCCATGTACGTGAGACCATACCCATTCTAATGGAGCTCTGGATGCTCTGGTCTGGTTTTGTTTTATTTTGCTTTTTCATCTTTCCTCATAATAATAATGTTAAAGAATAGAAGTCAGACCCAAAAGAATACCACCGTGATTCCACAAACTGATCTATGGGGATAAAAGGCAGGAGAGGAGTGGCTGTCTTGGGGTTGGAATGGGGTGGTCGAAAGGTACTTAGGAGGTTCGTCATGTCTGGTAAAATTCTATTTCTTAATTTCCACACTCATTACACTGGGTGCATTCACTGCAAAAATTCACTGAATGATATACATGATTTGTGCACTTTTGCTGGATGTGATATTCTTCAATTTAAAATTTTATTTTAAAATTAAACATTCCAATGTATCCTTTTTCTAAAAGTTGTAAATTTTGTTTATGTGTACAACCTTTTACCAGTGTCTTTTATTTACATTGTGAAGAAAGGACATACCTTTATTTTTCTCCTCCACGAAGAGTCCTTTTTTTTCTATCATGATTTATTAAATCGGATCATTTCCTGGTGGTTTTATTACAGTAACGGTCGTTTGCCAACGCCATGTATGATGGCTTGTGTTTGTCTTCTCATTTCTGTTCTGTTTACAATATGAATCAGGGATCAGCTTTCAAGTTCATTAAAATCCCTATCGGTATGTTTATTGAAATCCTATTGAATTATTAATTTGTAGAGAATTGACAACTTATAAAATTGAATGATCCCATCCTGCAATAGGATATAAAACCTAAGTAGGTAGGTCTTAAGTCTTCCGATATAATTCCGTACTATTCACCCTAAATGTCTTAAATATTTTAGAATGATTATTTGTATATAATTTTTAAAGAGTGTAAATCATTTTTTTTAGTCACACTTTCCATTGATTGTTACCAGTGAATAGAAATGCTAATGACTCTTTAATGTGAATCTTGTTTCGAGTGATGTCACCGATGTCTGTCATTTCTAACTTCAATCTGATGGATTCTCTTGGGTATTTTATCAGACATCTGCACACAGTGACAACTTTGTTTCTTCTTTGCTTGACACGTTTTCTTTGTTTGTTGTTCTTTTGCTTTTTGCCTTCCTGCACTAGCTAGTACTTCCGGGCCACTGTTGGTCTAGAAACCAGGAGAGCATGATCTCTCATCCTCTTTTAAGTTTATTTATTTATTTTGAGAGAGAGAGAGAGAGAGAGAGAGAGAGAGAGAGAGAGAGCACATGATCAAGGGCAGAGAGAGAGGGAGAGAGAGAATCCCAAGCAGGCTCCGCACTGTCAGCACGGAGCCCAATGTGGGGTTCGAACTCACGAACTTCAAGATCATGACCTGAGCCAAAACCAAGAGTTGGGCACTTAATCGACTGAGCCATCCGGGCACCCCTCTAGTCCTCTTTTTAATGTAAAGGGAATATTTCTGTTTTCTTCATCAGTGAGTATGGTTTCCTATGTGCTCTGGTAGCTGCTGTCTAGAAGATTAATAAAGATGCCTTCTAGTTCTAGCTTCAATTTCTTTATTTTTGAATTATAAGTCAGTGTTGGATTTTCAAAGGATTTATGATTCTATACATATAGAGGTCATCCTATTTTTCTTTTTAATCGGTTACTAAATGAAATTCCCAATGTTAGACTGACCATCATTGCATTCTTGAGATACCTTATTTAGATATGAAGTATATTTTAAATGCTTACTGCTGATTATGTTTTGAGGGCTTTATTTTTTTTTTCTAATTTTTTTTTAACGTTTATTTATTTTTGAGACAGAGAGAGAGCATGAACGGGGGAGGGGCAGAGAGAGAGGGAGACACAGAATCCGAAGCAGGCTCCAGGCTCCGAGCTGTCAGCACAGAGCCCGACGCGGGGCTCGAACTCACGGACCACGAGATCATGACCTGAGCCGAAGTCGGACGCTCAACCGACTGAGCCACCCAGGTGCCCCATTGAGGGCTTTATTTTTATTTTTATTTTTATTTTTCACTAGTTATATAAGCAAGAGGATATTGATTCCATCAGGGTTTGATACTGTTGCGGTTCATTAATTCCTTTTAAACTATTTTTTCAGTGTCTTTAATGGTTACAGTTCTATTTAGGAGTATTCCTGAGTCCAGTCCAGTATCTGTTTAGAAAACCATCAGTTACATCTGAGTTTTCAAAACCATCATAAAATCATTCACCCCTTTTCACCTGATATTGTTCTAAAGTAGTTATGCCTTGCGTTTCATTCCCAATATTGTTCGCCTCTTTTCTGTTTTGGTTTTGATTGATTTTGACATAACTTTGCATGTTTGCATTCTATTTCAAGACCTCTGCTTTGGTTTTCCTTTTTCTCTTTTCATCCTTGCTTTGTCTCTCATTAATTTCTGCTCCTTTGTAACTATTTCCTTCTTTCCACCATCTTCGTTTGCATCTGCTGTTTTTAAATCTTGGAGATGAAATTTCACCACTGTGTTCAGTCTCTTCTTACTTGAGACAATGAGTGTGAATCTCCCTCGATTATTTGAGCAGCATCCACAAATCTCGAGATGGCGTGTTTGATTGTTATTCAGTGCTAAATATTTCACATTTTACATTATAATTTGCTGGTCATGTATTTTTGATTTCTGAATTCATGCTTACTTTTCCCGGTGGCTTTTTGTTGTCGGTTCCTAATTTATTGGCATGCGGAGAATGGACGCTGTTCGAGACACAGTGTGAGTGCCCCCCTAAGACTCCGTAGGCCCCCTGCGTGGCCAAGCTTCATAACAGTGATGAGTTTCTAACCACTGAAATAGAGTTCTGAAGCTATTCATTCACTAGCTTGGTTTCTATGATTACAGACAAATGTTGACTGCCCTAAGATACTTTGTTTTTCCTGCGTACTTGGTCTCCTTGTTCTCTTTATTGGCTTCTTTGGGACTTTGGTCAAATGTTGTTCTCTCGGCCCATTCTGCACTCATGTCCTGTGTTAATTTCCAGTATTCCCACTCTGTCTTCTTTAGCGCCCCTCCAGTTGGGCCTAATAATCATCATCGCTGGACACTGCCTGCCCTCAGTCATGCCTCTGCTCAGTGTGGGCAGGGCATCTCACTGCTTCCTGCGTTCGGTCCCCGCTGGCAGACGCATCGGTGAATGTCTCCGATGGATCATCTGCTTCACCTGTTGGCTTGGCCGTCACGTAAATAAGAGCTTAGCTAGGATTTTAGGTTGTTTCTCCTCCCCTTTTTGAAGGTGATAATTTCTCTCCCTCTAGCCTTGTTGCCGAGTACATAATTCTGCGAACAAACTAACTTTTGTTCTGTTGTAGGAAAGCTATCTTTTTTTTTTTTCTGATTGCTTTTACCCATGTCTTAGGTTTTCACTGTGATTTACATGTGTAGGGGTTCATTTTTGTTTATAATGCTCCTGACTGCTTGTACTTCTCCACTCTGAGGAACCATGTTCTGGGTCTGAACAACTCTATACCATATTCTGTTTATTCAAAGAAAATGCCTTCTTGTATTCTTTTCTTCCCTTCCAGAATGCCTTCGACACGTATTGGACCTTCTTACTTTATCTTATGTAACGTTAATGTTTATTTCTATCTCATTTTCTCTTAATGCTATATTGTACACACTTTGCTCTAATCTGTATTCCAGTTCATTAATTTCTTTTCAATTATGCTTAATCTGTTGCAAAATGGGTCCATTAAGTGTTTATTTCAGTGGATATATGCTTTATAATATCTAGACATACTGTTTGGTTTTTTTAAAAAAAACTTTCTAAGCGGAGGGTGCAGATTCTTTCACTTACTCTGCCCACTTGAGGGTGGTTTATTTTTTATGGTTGATAATTTTATATTGCAAGTGCTTCTTAAGTGAGCCGAGTTTGACTGTGTGGTCTTCATCACCAAGGTGACCCTGTGAAGTGGTCTGTGTGTGACTTTGCTGGTGCCGTGGGGTTCTAACTTGCCTGGACTGTGTTTGTGTTAATTTCTCCCCGGAAATTCCCTGCCAATCAGATGGTACAGATATAGACTCCATATATGCACAGGGCAACAGCTTTTGGTTCCAAACTCTTGTAGGAAAACACTCAATCCCCACCCCACCCCACCCATAGCCCTGGCTTGACAGAAAACTGCATTGCCCCTTTGCAGTGCTGGGAGAATTTTCTAGTCCCATTGTAAAGGAAGACTGATTCATATGTGGGTACTGGCTTTTTTAAGGAGTCCACGGTTTCAGCCCATGACCCCACTGAGGCCCAGGATACCTGCCCTGCCTCCTTGAGGGCATTAAAGCCTCAGATTCCCACTCTAAGCCTGTATTCAGTCATCACACCCCCATTAGCTGCCCACGGTTAAGCTGGGACTTGATATTTTCATGGCGAATTTTATCTTCATTTCTGCATCTAGAGATTTCCCATATTCCAAGCTTTGTATATTCCCCAAAATTTTCATGATATTGTATCCATGTGCATTTACTGGGAGGGTGTTCTCTGTCCACTTAATGTACCGTATTGCAAAACCCCAGTGGCGTCTTTATTCTCTGCACTGTCCCCGTAAGTGAGCCTCACTGTGTGACTCCCTGTCCCCTGGTTCGGGCTCATGCATTTTGCACGGAGCATTATCTCAAGAGAGACGTTGCTTCTGGTAGGCAAGCTTACAAGTCAATTCACTAAGGGAATTACTTTCTAGTCGTGTTTGTTTTGATCTGGGTTCAGTGTTCCTGTTTATTTAGACAAGAGCATTTGTTTTCGCTCCTGCACGTGGAGTGTAATATTCTCCGCTGTTCCCAGTAACCCGGACACACCTCGTAGTGTTCCCGTGTCACTCAGTGTGCACACTCACACCCGCATGTGCACGCACTCACACGCGTCAGCACACGGCACGGCAGGCTGTTCACAGTCAGTACAGAGCAGGCGTCCTTGTCTTAGTGACATGTGCTCACAGCCTGTCTCTTGCCCTTGTCTTCCCACGCCATCCTGACATTACCTCTGGGGTTCATGTGAGGCGATCTCCGTGCAACATGCTGTAGCTTACAGATTCCTTTCCTGGAACCAGCCTTTCCTTTCAATAGATCCGTTGGTTCCTTCTAACCCTGGCATATTTTTAGGCATTATTACTGCATAGTTTTAGAATTATTACTGGGATCAAGGCCCCTGTCAGGCTCCACCCTCACAGCGCAGAACCTGCTTCGGATTCTCTCTCTCTCTCTCTCCCTCTCTCAAAAATAAAATCACAAAAGAGATTTTAAAAAAGAAATTATTACTGCCTTTTGCATTCTCTTGGGAACACAAAAGTGTCTGTCTTGCCCTTGGTGTCCCATGTCATGTATAGCCATCTGGAACTCAGGTCAACCTATCTATTCATTCATTCCTTTGCTCAGTAGGTATTCTTTGAGCACCTGTCATGTTGCGGGTGAGGTATTAGATGCTGGATATACACTAGTGAACATAATCGACTCTGCTCCCCGGAAGGGAAAGAAAGAAAGTCCTGTCCCTGTTTTTACTGCCCCATGGTCCAACCGAAGAGATGAGATTTCTGTGAACTAAACTGAATGTACAACGAGCGATAGCAGCAGTCGCTGCGGCCCCTTAGAGGCAACAGAAAGCATTGTGGTTCGTGCAATTCCACAGGGCTTCGCCTAACAGACAGACTTGGAATTGGATCTTGACGAAAGAGAATTTATCCTGTCCAGAAATACAGATGGGAAGGCATTTCAGGTGAGGAGAAGGAAACGAGCTGAAAATCTACCCCGTGTTCCGCGGGGTGCAAAGAAAGAACAGCTTCGAGGGAGGAGGGAGTGCACAAGTTGGGCTGAAAATTGAATCCCCTGTCACTCGGAGGTCCTGACTTTTGACAATAAATTTGTCATTTCTTGCATTTAATGGAAAATTTCTTCTTTGAGGTCTGTGATGGCGTATTGCGTCTCTGGCCAGTATTTGGTCTTTGAGCTTAAGATTTTGCATCGATGTTACATCAGGGTTCGTATTGAAGCCCAAGTAAAAGCTGTTCCAGTTTCCATTATCACATTATCTGTATCTGTGCGGTGCGTGTGCGTGCGCGTGCGTGTGCACACGCTTCTGTTTGCATCTCTCCTCTGGGATTTCTGTCAGACCCTCTTTTCTCCAGAGCGCACACGGGTTTTTCACTCTTCTCCACCATCTGACCGCCCTTTTGCACCCCAGCGGCTCAGGTGACACTGGGCCCTTTCTCGCTAGATTGTAATTTCCAACTGCCAGCCACTCGCCTTTGTAAGAAATCGATGCTGAATCATCTTTTCTTCAGTTCTTTCAAACGCTGAATCTAAAGCATATTTTAAACCCATGCTGGCGGCCAGTTAGATTCATTTACTGTGCTGGAGCCTGTCTGGCCACTGGCCTGAGACGGATTTGTATCCATGATTACACATTATAAATGGTTTCGTGCAGTTAACTATGCAAAGGGTCTAATGTGGTGCCCAAAACTGTTACCTAATGACTTGTGACTCACATGTGTCTTGTAAATGGTATTCCAATTAGTAGTTCTTCCTCCACCGTGGCTAGATAAGGTAGAATCTTTCTGATAAAATACACAGGTTCGCTCAGATAAATTATGTTGCTTTTTACACACACACACACACACACACACACAGACACATCTCTCTTTCCCTCACTAACTTGGGAGCTAGATAAAGACAGAAGGAGTCTTATTATTTCCACTGTCAACAGAAGCACTTGACACACAATAGGGGCTCCATAAATCTTTGCCGTTCCCTTCCCCCCAAAATTACCCCCTGGACCTCTTTGGGTATCCATGAGCAATGCTCTGTCTCTTGGTTCTAGAAATTCTTTCTTGCCTCCTTGTCTCACATAAATGTCCCAGAGAAGTTATTTATTTATTTTTTTATTTTATTTTATTCTTTTTTTTTTAACCAGCACTCAACCGGCCATTCTTCATAAATACCAGGTGCCTTTGTTTTTAGCAGCGCGGCTTCTGGGAAGGCCGCTAGTGCTTTATTTCAGGTGTCATTGTGATTTTTTAAAATTAAGCTTTTTATTTGGAGATACTTGATTCACATGCCCTTGTAAGAAATGATACAGAGAAATCCCTTATGCAGTTTGCCCACTTTTCCTGAATGGTGACATCTTGCAAAAGTGTAGTACAATATTACAATGAGGACGTTGATATGGAGACACTCCACAGGTGTTGTTCAGATTTCCACAGTTCGTGTGTGTGTGTGTGTGTGTGCGTGGTTCTGTGCAGTCTTGCCATATGTATAGGTTTGTGCGATGTCGCCACAGTTAAGATACAAAGCACTTCCACCATGAGGACCCTCCTCCTTTCCTCCAGCCTCCCCTACCCTCCAGCCGTTATCTGTTGCCCATCTCTATAATCTGTCATTCCAAGAATGTTGTATAAACAGAATCAGAAAGTACGCGATCTTCCCATGTTGGTGTTTTCCACTTCGCTTAATTTCCTACAGATCCATGCAAGTTATCAATAGGTCATGTGCCCCTTGTACTGCCCAGCAGTTGTCTGCGGTGTGGACCTAACAATTTAATCATTTACCCACTGACGGACACCTGGTTTCCAGTTCTGGGCTCTTCCAAATGAAACTTCTCCGCACATGCATGTACAGGGTTTTCGGTGAACTTACGTTTTCGTTTCTCTCGCGTAGATATCCAGAATTCAGTTGCTGGGTCATCTAGTAATTGGATTTTTCGTTTTTTAAGAGGCGGCCTCCATTTTCCAGACAGGCTGTATCATCTTCCCACCTGCACTTTGAGACTGACTCAGTTTCTCCACATCCTTACCAGCATTTGGTGTTGTCATTCTTTTGTGTTTTAGCCGTTCCGAGAGGTGTGTGGTGATAACTTGCTTTTGAAATTGTAGTTGGATGTTTTGTTTGACCCTGCCCATAAGCCAGCCAGTTAGAGATTGCAGGTGTCGTAAACCTTAAGTGGCAGAGAAAGTAAATGGCTCAAATGGTCGGAGGCTTATTCAAGGTCACAAGGCTAACCAGTGGTCTGTCAAGGACCCTGTGTTCCTGACTCATTGTTTGCTGTGCCTCCTGTTGACTAAGCTTCTAATGGATAACAAAGTCTATTATTCCTAAAACTTTGAGGACTGGCCAGCCCTGCCCCCTTCTCCCTTAATGTTAGAACATCAGACAAGCGCAGTTAATGCTAGAACATCTAGCATTAATTATCTATTAGCATTAGCATCTATTATCTGATGGATATCAGCAGAGGGAACGGAGCTGGGGGCCGCCATACCTCACATGCCGGCTCCTGGTGTGATGCACTTGGGTGGGGGACGGGGACCACGTCTGTTCTTTTCATGTGCCTTCTTTTCAGTCGGCCCCTTCAAGGCCACTCTCCAGCTGCAGACGCCCTCTCTGCCTCCCTCGTCCTCCCGCCTGGCTGTCCCCCCACCTCTCCCTCTCCTGGGCTCTGCTCCTTCCTCATTTTCCCCTTCCTGTGGCCTCTCCTTTCCTGCTCCCCGTCCTGACCGCCATTGGTCCTTTGCTCTCCTCACCTCCCCTTCCCTCTCGAAAGAAGTAGGGCTGACACAGGGCTAGCTTGTGTTCTGGCTGCGACTTTCCTTTTGTCAAGTCGGTTTAGTTACAGGAGGAGTTGGAGTCTGTCTGAACTCAGTAGTGATGAGATGAGCCTATGGCGCTTGAAGGGAAACAGGGAGGAAGGTGGATTCCATTTCGTTTGCGTTTTTCCTTCTCTGGCAAGCCCTCATGTAACTTCTTTCTCCAGACAGAACTCATGTGCGAGGGAAACACGTCTACACTCCATACAGATTGCCGTGCCTTGTTTTTAAATGGTTTATTGGATTTTATGGCTCGGCTTTCTTTTCTCGGACAAAATTTGTCCTACCTTCCCTGGAAAAAAAACAAACATGTTATTCTGGACTATCGGGGGGTTCCTTAATAGCGTGTACTTAAAATAATGTCAACAGCAAAGCAATCAGTAGAAACGTCTAGTAAAATGCTCCTGGGAGTGAACGTAAAATGTTAATGTTTCCTTTAATTGAAGCATTCTGAGATGTTAGCATTAACCATCTAGGGTACTGTTATTAGCCAACAAAGCAGAGGAGAGACCAGGGAAGGCCTTAGCAACACTAAGGCCTTTCTAGTACACGTTCATTGAAAGGACTTGCCCTCGATCAAAAATCGCAACATGGGAGAGTGTGTCCAGCATTGTCTGCCAGCCCTCATGTCCACGGACAAACCTGGCACAAGTCAAACTCCTGAGCACCCAGGTTCCTCATCTGTGACATGAGGGTAATGGTTCTTCACCTCCCTTGTGTCCGAGGTTTACTTGGGCAGACACAGGGAGAGCCGACGGGCAGAGGATTCCACTCAGCGGGGTCCGGGTCGGGCACCACAGGCCCCTGGACGTCCCACTCGGACGGGTCGCCGGTCAGCAGCGAGAGTGTGCGTCTCCATGGGGGCATTTTGACTTTTCTGCACAGCAGAGTTTGCAGGGAGGCCTGGATCCTTGTCCCTCTTTATCACAAACAGATTTCTGGCACCAGAAAGCAGAGCCGAACACCGAGTCAGACCTAATAGACCTGCCCCTACAAATAACAAAATCCCTCTTTCCTTACATTTGTTATTCATCCTGGATTGCCCTCAGACTTCTTTCTCAGTGGCCATGATTGGTTACGTTATGAATTTTAAAATAATGAAATCCATTTTAGGCTTCCAGTTTTTCTTATTGTGGTAAATATGTGTATTTCTCAGTTCAACCCTTCGTGGGATCCTGGTGGCCATTGAGCACGTCCTTGGTGCTGGATGCCTGCCACTGCCTGTGCCCGCAGACAGCACGTGGGACCATCCCCCACAGAAACTGGGCACGCACTGAACACCGCCCCTGTGCCCTTACACAGCCCCCCAGGCAGCCTCTGGGAGCCTGCCTGTTCTAGCTACTTCGTGTAGACACGGTCACCGACTCTTCGTGCTTCTGCGCCTGGGTTATTGCACTTAGCGTGATGTTTTCCCCTCTGGATTTTGGAGAATCTTCTTCCCCGGGAGGTTTGTAACCAGAGAAGCAGACTGCCCATTTCCTGGGATGCCTCAGGTACAGCCCCGCACAGCAGCCCGTGATTTGGTTTCCTCGGTGCCAAGCACCCCCTGGGAAAGCCTGCCTGTCCCTGTGCCGTGGAAAGCTTCGCCCAGGTCATGGGACACCAGCTGTTCCCATCACCGGAAGCGGCTGTATCTGGAGGCCTCGGGAGTTGACCCACAGTCTCTCAACACGCCCTCCAGTTACTCTGTCTGGCTGGGTGTCCTGTCAGCCGGTGGCTTCAAGCATTTGTGAACATCTGAACCTTCCCGGGGGCTGCTGAAGAAGCCAGTTCTCATTCCTACCCTCTACAGACTGACTAAGCAGGTCCGGGCCAAGACTGAGACATCTGCACTTCTAAGAGCTGAATCGAATGCTCCAAGGAACTTCGCAAAATCGAATACTGTCTGCTACAAACAGCTCACAGTCGTTCACGAAATTGGGAGCTTAAGAAAGTTGGAAAACCGGGGGCGCCTGGAGGGCTCAGTCGGTTAGGCATCCAACTTTGGCTCAGGTCATGATTTTGCGGTTCATGAATTCGAGCCCCGTGTCAGGCTCTGTGCTGACAGCTTAGAGCCTGGAGCCTGCTTGAGATTCTGTGTCTCCCCCTCTCTCTACCCCTTCCCTGCTCATGTTGTCTCTCTCCCTCAAAAATAAGTAAACATTTAGGGGCCCCTGGGTGGCTCAGTCAGGTGTCCAACTTCGGCTCGGGTCATGATCTCACTGCTCGTGGGTTCGAGCCCCGCGTCGGGCTCTGTGCTGACAGCTCGGAGCCTGGAGCCTGCTTCAGATTCTGTGTCTCCTTCTCTCTCTGCCCCTCCCATGCTCATTCTCTGTCTCTCTCTGTCTCTCAATAATCAATAAATGTTAAAAAAAATTTTTTTTAATAAATGAATAGACATTTAAAAAATGAAGTTCCAAACCCCCCTTTTTTTTATTTTTAATATTTATTTTTTTATATTGAAGGATAGTTGACATGAAATGTTATATTAGTTTCAGGTGCACAACATAGTGATTTGACAATTCTGTACATGATTCAGTGCTCGCCATAATATGTGTGGTCGCCATCTGTCACCGTACAACATTATTACAGGATTATTGACTACATTTCCTGTGGTGTACTTTTCATCTCTGTGACTTATTTATTTCATGCCTGCAAGTCTGTACCTTTTAATCTTCTTTATCTATTCTGCCCAGCCACCCACCTGCCTTCCCTCTGACAACCACCAGACCACCAGTTTGTCCTCTGTATTTAAGAGTCTGTTTTTTGTTTGTTTTTTGTTCATTTGTGTTGTTTTTTAGATTCCACATGTAGGGGAAATGATAAGGTATTTGTCTTTCTCTGCCTGACTTATTTCACTTAGCATAAGATGCTCTAGGTCAATCTGTGTTGTCCCAAATGGCAAGATGTCATTTTTGTATATATGTATATACACACACACAGACACACACACACACACACACACACACACACAGTGGAATATTACTCAGCCACACACACAAAATATACGTATACACACAAATACCTATATATATACACACACATATATACATATATAGACACACATATAACATGTATATGTATACGCACACACATTTTTTTAATCAGTTCTTCCACTGATGGACACTTAGGTTGCTCTCATATCGTGGATTTTGTAAACAATGCTGCAATGAGCATAGCAGTGCACATATCTTTTCAAATTAGGGTTTTTGTTTTCTTTGGCTAATACCCATAGTGAAATCACTGGATCATATGGTATTTATATTTTTAACTTTTTTGAGGAGCCTCCATATCGTTTTCCATAGGGCACCAACAGTGTACGAGGGTTCCTTCTTCTCCACGTCCTCGCCAACACCCGTTGTGTCTTGTGGTTTTGGTATTAGCCACTCTGACAGGTGTGAGGTGGTATCTCATTGTGGTTTTGATTTGCATTTCCTTAATGATGAGTGATGTTGAGCATCTTTTCATGTGTCTGTTGGCCATCCGGATGTCTTCTTTAGGAAAATGTCTATTCAGGTCCTCTGCCCATATTTTAGTTGGTTCGGGTGTGTGTGTGGTGGGGGGTTTGTTGTTGTTGTTGTTGTTGCTTTTGGTGGTGTTATATGAATTGTTTATGTATTCTGGATATTAACCTCTTATTGGATATATCATTCACAGTTATCCTTTCCCATTCAGTAGGTTGCCTTTTTCTTTTGTTGATTGTTTCCTTCACTGTGCAGAAGCTTTTTATTTTGACATAGTCCCAATAGTTTATTTTTGCTTTTGTTTCCCTTGCCTCAGAAGACATACCCATAAATATGTTGCTAAGGCTAATGTCCAAGAAATGGCAGCTCATATTTTCTTCTAGGAGTTTTGTGGTTTCAGTTCTCACACCTAGGTCTTTAATCAATTTTGAGTATATTTTTGTGTGTGGTGTAAGAAAGTGGTCCAGTTTCATTCTTTTGCATGTAGCTGCCTGGTTTTCCCAACACCATTTGTTGAAGAGACTGTCTTTTTCCCATTGGATATTCTTGCCTCCTCTGTCATAGATTTATTGACCGTAAAAGCATGAGTTTATTTCTGGACTCTGTTCTTTTCCATTGATCAATGTGTCTGTTTTTCTGCTATTACCATACCGTTTTGGTTACTATAGCTTTATAGTATTCTTTGAAATCTGTGATTGTGATGCCTCCAGCTTTGTTCTTCTTTCTCAAGATTGCTTTGGCTGTTCAGGGTCTTTTGGGGTTCCACACAAATTTTAGGACTATTTGCTCTAATTCTGGGAAAAATGCTGTTGGTATCTTGATAGGGATTACACTGTATCTGTACATTGCTTTGGGGAGTATCAACATTTTAACAGTATTTGGTTTTCCAATCTAGTACCATGGAATGTCTTTCCACTTGTTTGTGTTGTCTTCAACTTCTTTCGTCAGGGTTTTAGAGTTTTCTGAGTACAGGTCTGTCACCCCTTGGTTACATTTATTCCTAGGTATTGTCCATGAAATTGTGAGCTCCAGAAAGTTCCAAACTCGTCGTTATCTTTGAGTTGAAAGAGGTGGGGTGGCCAAAACAGCCTTAGAAAGAGTCTGAAAATGCCAACACACTGGGTTGAGGCCTTAGGAGGGAAGAAGATGGGCTGGAGGGAATCTGCTTGCTGGGGATTCTGGAGCATGAGCGAATCCACCAGAGGACACCAGGGAATCACTTCCTCCAAACGAAAGTTGGTTCTCTTCTCTAGAACTAGGTCCAACCCAAGTCAACGGAGTAAATACAAACAAAAGAAGAGCATGAGCTCAAATAGATGAAACTCAGTCTCTACCTACCTGAGAAGCAGCAGTGTCACCTTGATGCATCCATGAACAGAGAACATCCTGGAATGGACTCTAGATTAAAGATTCCATCTCATTCAAAAGAAGCAAACGCATACATTTCCTAATGTTATAGTCTTAAAAATATTACGTCCAGTCAAAAGTCCATAACTGTTAGCCAAGAGAAAGCATGGCTGCAAGTTGGGGATACTGGGACCGTCTTTGAAAAATATGCCTACATGGCTGCTGATATCACAGCCTGGCTCCCGGCACCAGATACTGGGGACTTGTACAGGGGACCCAGCACTGTGGTGTGGACACAAAGGACAACCCAGCTGCGAGGACAGGAGGGACAGGAGGCAGGCTCTTCGTTATCTCGACACGAATCTCACTTTGCCCCATGGCCCACACTGGAAATGGAGGCGTTTTCTTTGGGGACACAAAATGCATTGTTGGTTCAAGGATCCTGGAATTGTGGTGTTGGGTGTTCTGATCATGGTACCACCTCCGTCTTATGAATGGAAATGAACATTTAGGGTCACGCAGTCTGATTATGGACATAACATTGCATCGGACAATCGGGAATGTCGAGCCCTCTAAGGTAAGACCTCCCGATGAGCACCGAAATCAGACCTTGGCTCTATTTTATCTGACAGTCCAGAACAGGTGTCAGGGAGCTTCCCCACTGACCACGGCGCTGGCCTGTTGGGGACTGCTCAGTGAGCATTTGCTGACTTGATGGGAAGATTTAGGTGTCAGCAGTAGTAAGAGAGCCAACATGGCAGGTATTGGTTGCTTGAGTGTCACTGGTGTCTAAAGTAATGAAGACCTCCTCCATAGCTGTCCCCGCACCCCTGGAAATCGTGAACCATTCTGGTTAGAAGACTAAAGAAACGCTCGAGGGTCCACACCAATGGAAGACAGTTTGGGGAAAGAGAGGATGTTTAAGAGTTCCGGAAAGCAAGGAGGACAAGGCTTCTCAGGAGACTGACCCGTGCCACGCTTTCTTTTCCCGGGAAGGAAAACTTGGTCCCGAGTGGCTTGTGTGAGGAGGGAAGGATCAGCCTGAGGAAGCAGTCCAGCGTGAGGTGGGCAGAACCACAGGCCCAGGACTTGGTTTCTCTCTCCCTCCTCTGGAGCTTGGTGTTGCCTACATTCTCCAGCTCTTTTCTCTTGTACGGCAATAGGATGACTGCTGGAAGCTTCCAGAGCTGGATCGCTCTGGAAATGTATCCTGTGGGAAGGGGCACCTTAACTTTCCTCACAAGCAAAGAGGCCCCCAGTGGGCTCTTCCAGGGACATGTGCCCTTTGTCCTGGAGGCACTCAGCAAGATTCCTTGGGATGAGAAAAGGCTTTGCAGAGGTGCTGAATTGAGATCTTGGACCAAGGATTCAGAGAAAACAGCCTCCTTGCGGCCAGTGATCCGTGACTGGATCCGATTCTGGCTTCCTCATGTCCTTCTCATCCTCCCCTTCTGTTTGCTGTTCCACAGATTATGTTAGAATTTCAAGAGGCACCTGGGTGGCTCAGTCTGACTTCAGTTCAGGTCATGATCTCACAGTTCATCAGTTTGAGCCCCACATTGGGCTCTGTGCTGGCAGCTCAGAGCCTGAACCTGCTTCAGATTCTATGTCTCCCTCTCTCTTTGCCTCTCTCTGGCTCTACTGTGTGTGTGTCTCTCTCTCTTTCAAAAATCAATTAAGATAAGATAAGATGGTAAGATAAGATAGAACTTCAAAATCATAGTACCGAGAGGAACCTTGGACATCATCTAGGTTGACACTTAGAATATTCTTGTATGATCCTATATTTGGCTGATGTGGAAACTAAAGCCCAAGGAGTTTATGACGTGCTCAGAGCCATTCTGTCACCCAAAGGCAGGACCTCTAGACCCCCTGGTGGGGAATTTCCATGGCTGCTCTTTGGGGATTGAGAACTCAGCACATGCCTGCTCCCTGATAAATGCTTTGTATGAATTATCTTCTTGTAACTTCAGTCATATAAGCTAAGTTATATTTTGCCCATTTCACAGATGAGGAAACTGAGGCTCAGAGCATGTTTGCACTTTGCCCAAGGTTGCCCCACCAAAAGTGATGCAGCTGGTGGCTAACCCCTGTCAATGGCGTTCATCCTGACCCCGATATTCCTCACACTGGGGCAGGTGCCCTCCAGGTTCATGTCCCCAAAGTCTGTCATCTGCCACCTATTACTCATCTGCTATATCTTTAAGTCAACCTAAGCTTGACGTCGTTACCTATCACCGCTTTGTCCTAAGCAGTAGTTCCAGTGAAGTTCAGGTTTGAGGTACTACTTCTCTCCTTTGATTAGACATGAAAACAGGGCTCTGCTAATGAGAAGGATGTATGCACAGTACCTCACCTGCCACCAGCAACATGCAAACATGCCCATGGGCACCCTGACCCACGCTCTCTGGCCAGGGAATATTTTCGACGTGTGGCTGGTGATGGACCGAGAAGCTTCGCACTGTGGGTGGAAAGTCTGGAAAGGTCCTGACAACCTTCAGCGATGAAATGGACAGCAGAGAACCAACGGCGAGCGACCTTCATTTTGTACGAGCTCACGCATAGAGATGTGTGGATATGCAGTAGCACTGAACGTTATACTCAGAAGGGGTTGCACGTACCCACTGCACGTTAGGATCGCTCAGCAGTGATCTAATAAATTAGATGCTCTGATGGTGGGGCCTGCGCATCAGTACTTACTCAAAGGTCCCACATAATTCTAAGTGGAGCCGGGTTTGCAAGCCAAGTACCTTGGACACAGGTTCTCAACTGGTGTGCTCCCCTCGGCTGGCTGGTTCACGTATCTGCACCACTTTGTCAACATTCACGTTCAAAGCCCCAAGGGTTCTAACGTAGTAAATCTGGGGTGGACCCAGGAATCTGCATTTTTAACAAGCACACTGGATGATTCCAGTGCAAGTGAGTGGTCCGCGGGCCACCTCTTGAAAAGCTCTGCTGCAGAACTCAGCTCTTTAGAAGCCTCGAGTTGCCATCTGGTAAGTCCTGAAGACTTGTACTAGCTAATCAACTAAAGTATTTTTAGCTCAGGGAAAAGCTGTACAGAATTCAGCAACACCGTCCAAATATGGAAGGATTCTTCCTTAAATGCTCATTAGAGGACCTGAAGCATATGGCAAACGCATAGTCAGTGGTGACTGATCACTTTTTGATGTCAGCCTGATCATAATCACCCAGCGTCTGAGCGCCAGGCGCTAAAATGCCACCTCCCTCTCTTCTAACCCTGGCTTAAAATTGGCATCAAAGGCAAAACACACTGTGATTCCTCCAGTGTTTTTGGAATTGTCAAAAACAGAAGATCTATTTAGAGCCCTTTTGTGTAGAACGCAAAATTTCAGTACACACAGAATTGCCAATTAGGATGGGAGGCACATCAACAATCTTAATGACGCAAGGCGGCTGAACTTTTTCCCTCTGCACTACAGGAATCATCTCAAGGATGCCTTTGCTCTGCACGAGTTTTTTTTTCTTTTGACACTGCGTGTAGAGTCTTCTCTGCGGTGCTAAAAGCAACAACTATTGTCTACCGGCAGTCGGAAGGCACACTCCCTTCCATTCGCTCATGTTCAGTTCGCACCTGTATTTGCAACAATCCCATAGGTAAACGGGTGATCGGGTACAAGTAGGGGCCTCCCTACATTTCAAGAATGACTAAATCTGGCATATGTGATTATTACCATAGTCAGCCTTTGTAACGTCTTCTTGATTGAAATTACCAAATATGATGCCATTGTTACATTATAATTTACTACCCAAGCAGGCACAGAGAAAGTACAGTTATCAATAATTATAAAAGCAGGCATAAAACTGTCTTCCTGGGGCACCTGGGTGGCTCAGTCGGTTAGGCATCCGACATTGGCTCAGGTCACGATCTCACAGTTAGTGAGTTCGAGCCCTGCGTTGGGCTCTGGGCTGACAGCTCAGAGCCTGGAGCCTGTTTCGGATTCTGTGTCTCCTTTTCTCTCTGCCCCTTCCCTGCTCATGCTCTGTCTCTCTGTCTCTCTGTCAAAAATAAGTATTTAAAAAAATTAAAGAAATGGTGCAGGGGCGCCTGGGTGGCTCAGTCGGTTAAGCGTCCGACTTCAGCTCAGGTCATGATCTCACAGTTCGTGGGTTCGAGCCCCACGTCGGGCTCTGTGCTGATAGCTCAGAGCCTGGAGCCTGCTTCAGATTCTGTCTCCTCTCTCTGCCCCTCCCCTCCCACCCCATCTCAAAAATAAATAATTATTTTTTACAAACCTGTCTTCCTACACAGGATAGAGCCACACACCAGATAGTAATATCCCAGATCATTTTGGTGAATTCCTCCCCATCCATAGTGGCAGATGACTCTTACTGAATCACATGAATGCCTTTTTTAAGATCACCTGTACTTTTCCTTAGAATGTCCTCAACTATGAGATGGTCTAAGACCAAGGAATATTGGGACATTCATGGATGAACATACAGTTTACTTTTAGAACCAACAAGTAGATGAAATCCCACCCCATCTGTAGCCCTGTGTTAGTTTGTTTGTTCCCAAGGATAGGCACCTAAATTAAAACAAACAAAAAAAGTTCCCTCTACTTTTCGTCCCTGTCGGGGAAGTTGAGGGTCTGATCTCTTTCGCTTCTCCCAGCGACTGCAGCCTGTTGTGGGAGATTGCTGACAATGTGTATGTACTGTGTTCACAGCTATTAAAACATTAAATCCTCTGCAGTGATCACACGTCCTCACCCTGTGTGTTCCCAGTCGATCACAGGGCTGTTTCAACATTGTTTCAGGATGTGCTTTCCAGACCTTCATTTACCTCCTCTGACTTGATGAAAAATGGTCTCTCCAGCCCCGTAATTATTCCCAAAGCTTCTCTTCCTGCCTTGTGGTCACTGTTCCCCCTCAGCCCTGGTGCCCCCTCTGCTCCCCTCGAGCCAGACACAGAGCACCTGCTGACAAGCATTGCTTGTGGCGTCCACCCCGAGGCTTGGGAAAGAGGCACATGCCGTGTGATGCAAGGACCTAACCTGTGCAAAGACGGTGTGTGTGTGTGTGCGGATTCCCGGTGTTTGATTCCTTCTCAGAGACGTGCTCAACACGTTTCCCCACATTTTGCTTATTTTGTCTGGTTTTAGACTCACCTATGAGTTCCTTGTTGAATTCCTTCTTAAATAAATGCCTTCCCCTACTTGAACTGAGAAAATAATTTATTATTCTGCCGGCCAGTAGGATCATTCGCAAAGAAGTGATAACAAGGAAGAACGAATATCCTGGCTTATCTGGAACACATTGTTCCAGACAAAGCTTGTGCCTATTTTCCCAGGGCAACTATCGATCATTCCACTCCTTCTAGCCTCATAGTTGGTAATTCAATATCAAGAAGACATTACACACTGATTATGATGGTAATCCCATGGCCAGATTGAGCCATTCTGGAAATGCAGGGAGGCCCCTGGTTGGACCTGACTACCTCTGCTTACCTATAGGTTCTGTGCCAGCAGGAGATTGTTGCAGAATGTTCCAGATCTCCAGGTGTGTGTGGTGTCTAACAGGACACACTGAACTTCCTGGAACCACTCCCAGTGGTGATGACACAGGTACTAGCCTGTCGCTCGCAGGTTCGATTCTTCCAGATGCGGGTAGCCGAGGGGATGGAAAGCGGGCCGCAACCAGAGCAGGAAGACAGTACCAGACGTGGCCTTCTCTTCCGGCCGCGAGCGCACATGTCCTCAGTAGCTGCCTATCTCAGAGGCTTGGAGCATTGGTTTGGCTGCTGGCACATCAAAGGCCTCTGACACACAAGCACAGGAGAAAGGCTGGGGTATGGGGGTTCTCGAGAAGCAGAAGCCCTGAGGAGACACGAGCCATCTCTGAGATGGGCAACAGGGAGGAAGCCCACACGTGGCCTCCCATAAAACCTGGCAAGACATGCGTGGAAAACACAGCAATGTGAACGAGAGAATAAAACCTTCAGAAGCGGTCGTGGACGTGAGGAAGCAGGCTGTCAGGGGATCATGCAGCAGGCTTCAGGAGCACCATACAGACTGTGCGGTTTCAGCTGGGGCAGCGCCCGCAAGACGTCGCGCTCAGCTGCTGTTTGCTCGTTGGATTCCAGAGTCTTCTCAGGTCGCTTTTATCCCTTTTAGTTAATTGCCTGTCTTACCCACAAAGGGATTTGCCGCAAGGGGTTCTGCGGGTTAAGAATCATAAATGTTTAGCTCAAACAACTTTGGGTACAGAATCCTGGGCTTCTGCTACAGAGGGACGGATTTCAGCTGCCGTAGAAGCCCCTGGATCGGGTGCGACTGGGAGAACACACTTTTGTGGGCCAGTCGGGTTGGTCCCCTGACACTCCACCTCGATGGCACTGGGCTGCTTCAGCATGGGCCACCCTGCTCTGCTCTCATGCTGTCTTCACCGAGATGTGGCTTTCACACTGGGGAGTCTCACAACCATTTGCAGAAAGTCTCCAGCCCCTGCCTGTTCATTTGGCACAAACTGACCGGTAGTAACACCCGAGGGACGGTGGCCTGGCCAGTGCACTGCACACAAAGGTCTGTTGCTGCAGTGAGTCAAGGGGGTATTTCTCTTTGTGTTGTGGAGCCTTGAAACTTGCTGGCAACTGTGTTGGAGACAACTGTCACCGGGTGCCACTGCTGTGCTCTCGTTCTTATGTGCGCCGTGGCAGCCGCCTCTTGACTGCAGCCAAAGTAATCTGAAAGACGTCACTAACGTGATGCTTGGTTTCATTTTTTTTTTAAGTTGTTTCCCCCAGACTCCCTGAATTATAATTGACATATAACATTGTGTAACTAAGGTGGACAGCATGTTGATTCAATACACTTACATATCGCCACACGATTACCACGGCGGCTTTAGCTAACAGCCTTCATCCTGTCTCATAAGTACCACTTCTCTCCTGTGGTGAGAACATTTAAGATCTACTCTCTTGGCTACTTTTAAGTGTATAATACGGTATTGACTATAATCACTGTTCTGGATGTTAAACCCCCAGAAAATTGATTCACCTTATAACTGAAGGATTATGCTCTTTGACCTTAATGTGATATTTAAAATTTTTTGAATGGTATACTTTTGAGAGAGAGAAACAGAGCGTGAGTGAGGAAGGAGCAAAGAGAGGGAGACACAGAATCCGAAGCAGCCTCCAGGCTCTGAGCTGTCAGCACAGAGCCCAATGCGGGGCTCGAACCCATGAACCGTGAGATCATGACTTGAACCTAAGTCAGAGGCTCAACCGACTGAGCCACCCAGGCACCCCCAAAAAAGGCTTATTTCAAAAAGACAGAGAAAAGAAAGTATAAGGAACACAGTTGTAGAGAAGAGGTGTCAGAACTCAGCACCTGCCCCCAGCGCTGCCCAGGATGGTAGGGTCACTCAAGACCATGCTCAGACATGATTCGGTCCCCAACTGCTCTGCACACAGGTAACTAGACCCCTCGATGGGAACACAGATTCCTTGGCCCCAGCCTGACACAAGGCATCAGGGTGCCCCAAGAAGAAGCCTGTCAAAATCCACATAGATACAAGCACCCTCATCAACGATGTGTGAGAAACACTGGAAAATCTGACAGAGACAGGCACAGGTGGCCAGGGCTGAATATATGCCCCATATTTTACTTTGTAAAGATGGATTCCACCACGACGAATGGAACAATGTGGACACCACAGTCAGCGATGAAATCACCATCGCATGGATGCCGGGGGGACTTGTGCAGAGTGGACACACTTATGCACACTTGTGCAGTGTGGCCGTGGATAAATACAAACCAATACCAAGGGGCAGGCCAGTACTTTAAAGGGGAAGAGAAAGTGGTGAGTCAGAAACTGAAAAGGCCGTCTTCAGATCATCCCTGAAAAGTCATGGTCAGGGCAAGAGAACCAGGAAGAAGGCTGGCTTCATGTGGCAGGAGCCATAATGAGCATTCTGTCCCACAGGTGGGCAGGTATGCCAGCCAGTGGGCCGTAGAGAAAGGTAGGGTGGGTGGTTGAGCCTCCAGGTGCATAGTGGCCAACGAGGTCATCCAGAATCACAGGCACAGAGGAAAGAGGGCCACAAAAACACACAGGTAATGAGGAACTCGGAAAACTCCTTCCCGTCCTGGAGCTCTCTTGCTTCACCCTGGCAGATCTTCGGGCAGGGGTGGGGGGTGGGGGTGGGGCAGGCTGAGGGACTCGACATCAGGCAGATATTTAGAAAACAGCAGGAGATGTCTATCATGAGGCTGGCCTGCAGAGGGAACCAGGCTTTCTTTCTATCACTTTGGGGGAGTCGGATGCTTGGCTTCATATTCTTACCAGTGACTTTCAGAAGGAAAGCAGTTACCCAGCTCTAGATTTACTGCCGTTGGAATGGATGCTGGTAGGTCTCTCTCTGGTGCAGACGGTGTAGGAAAGTTTTGGTAATTGACAGACCCTCTGACCTAAATGAGGAAACAGATAGGAGAGGAAGTTATGTGGCAGGTCTCTGTGAGGGGTTGATGAGACCCCTGGACGAGGTTGTAATACCCACCCCTCCATCCACAAGCTTGTTCTTCCAGAGAGAACTAAGGACATGTGAAAAAACACAACTGCTCTGCTTTGTTTTTACTTCATCAGGTACCAAAACAATGAATTTTTTCAATGAAAGACCGATGATTGTGAAAATCTGGGTTTATCACGTTTGGGACGTGATGCTCTGAGTGCATTGATTACGTAGCATTTGTGGGTGGGTGGCGTTGGCATAGCCTCCTTGTATTTGATGTGTCTAGACAGTGTGATTTTTCGTCAGTTGAGTTCTGACCACTGTTCCTGTGGTCCTCACTATGTTTTCATGAATCGAAGGAGACACATTCCAGGAGTGAGGAATGCTGAACCGACACTCTGGAAGGCTCTCCAACATTAAACACATCAGAATCGCCTGGTGGTCTTGTTGAAACATACATGGCAAGAGTTCCCCTCCCAGCTTCTGCAGTTCCGTGGGGTGATTTGTACTTCTGACGAGGTGTCCTGGATGATATTGATGCTGACAGGGAGCATACTTGGTGTAGAGGGATCCTAGGGTCTGCTGTAACAACGTGTGAAAAAACTGGGTGGCTTAGAACAGCAGAAATTGCTCACAGGTCTGAAAGCCAGAAGTCTGCAATTGGGGTGAGGGCAGGGCCATGACTCTCTGGAGCCTGGAGAGGAGAATCCTTCCTTCCCTCTTCCAGGTGCTGCTGGTGGCTGGCTATCCTTGGCACCCTTCGGCTGACAGACAGACCCATCGCCCAATCCTCTGATTGCACGGTGCTTTCCCCAAGTCTTTCTACAGTCTTCCCTCTGTATGTGTCCGTCTCTTGGTCCAAATTTCCTCTTTTGCTACTACTCATATTGGATGGGCTCTCCACTCCTGATGACCTTGTTTTAACTAGATTACCTCTGTAAAGACCCGGTTTCTATATAAGGTAAAATCTAAGATGAGGACTTCAACATATGAATTTGGGAGGATATAATTCAACCCATTACACTTGGAGGACCCCCTGCCAAATAACCCCCATGCCCAAAAGTTTTTGATTAGGACACATGGTAAGACAGTAAGAGGTACATCTTACATCTTGAGCTAGTGTTCAAATGCACATACAGAACTGAAATGAAATTTTGCAAAATAATACTCTTCCTCTGTTATATACTCGAAAACAGTGTTTTCTTTTTCCTGTTCTATTTCATTTTTTTTTAATGTTTAGCTCTTTGTTTTGAGAGAGAGAAAGCAGGGGTAGGGGCAGAGACAGAGGAGAGAGAGAATCCTAAGCGGGCTCCACGCTGTCAGCGTAGAGCCCAATGTGGGGCTCAATCTGATGAACTATGAGATCATTATCTGAGCCAAAATCAAGAGTCAGCTGCTTAACCAACTGAGCCACCCAGGCGCTGAGTCTTTTTAACAAGAACATCTTTGCGAAACCAGTGCCTCCTGTGATGCTGTCCACCCATTTATGAAACCAACACTGCCCTGCCCGGGAGCTCGATACAAGCTACTTGGAGTGCCCTGCCTTCTGGGTATCTGGAGCTTCTCCCGAAGCCACGTGGTGTGGTTTCACCACCTACTGCAGACCCTGCCACTGCTGTTAGTGCCCCAGCACAGCCTCTAAACCCCTCTCAGCACAAAAAAGCCTCAGCAGCGCCCACACATGGTAGCCCTTGGGTCTCTGTTCACAGCTCAGCTCCCGTAGGAGCCGTGGGACTCAGTGCTTCACTGCCTACCTCCAGGCTGCAGAGTCCTGGTGGGGACCTTGTCTGGGCACCAAGAGTTTGTCCTGACAGCCGCCTCTGTTGAACTTCTCTTGCCATGTGCTTCTTGAGAAACTAACGTTGTCCTACTCTGCCCGACATCTCCCAGCCAGGAGTGAAGGGAGCCAGTAGGGCAGAGACCCAGGCAAGGGGCTTTGTGAGAAGCTGCACTTGGCAGGTTATAAATGGCTACTGACTCTCAGGGCACTAACTCCCACCTGGCACATAGTGGTAAGACATGTGCCGACGTGATCGTAGTAACAGATGTGATAAGGAAATGAGAACACTACAAAACGTGCCAGAGAAGCAAGGCAGGGGAGAATGGAACTCTTTGTAGTTCCTGTTGTTGGAAGTGAGTCCAGGGCACTTGACCTTCGGTGTCATGAGAGACCGGGGGTCAGGGTCCTGAAATACTCCATGAGCTGCCGTGGGGGGAGCTGCACGTCACGTGGTACAGACAGTTCCACCTGGGTGTGCTGGATGCAAGCTTGCTTGGCTTCCCCTTGTCACCTCCTTGGGCTTTCCTTTCTTTCCATTTTCTCCCTGTCCCCAAGACCTGTTTTGGATTCGGTGCTGTTCTCTCAAGACTTCATTTCAATTGGCTGACCACTGATGCCTTTCAGCAGGTTGGCAAAGTGTGGCTCGGGGGTTAATCTTCTCGCATCATTCCCATCTCACATAATTCCCATCTTGAGGATCAATCCCTCATGAGGAGAGCCTTCCAGAATGGTAAAGAAAAGGTGCTATAGGGCGGGAGAAGCTTTCTTACCAGCATGTCATAGTGGAAGCAACTTTAAGCAAAATGTGAAAAGACACGAGCCTCCCACTTCGCCTCCTTTGACAACGTGTGACCTGGGACCCACCAGTTTACATCTCTGAGCCTCAGTTGCTTAACTTAAAAGATAAAGAGGGGCACCTGGGTGGCACAGTTGGTTAAGCGTCCAACTTCTGCTCAGTTCATGATCTCACGGTTGGTGGGTTCGAGCCCTGTGTCCAGCTCTGTGCTGACAGCTCAGGGCTTGGAGCCTGCTTCGGTTTCTGTGTCTCCCTCTCTCTCTGCTCCTCCCCCGCTCATGCTCTGTCTCTCTCTAAAAAATAAATAAACATTAAGAAAAAAAGTTAAAAAAAAAAAAAAAAAGATAAAGAGAAGCCAGTTCAGCCACAGGAGCAGTTGTTGGGAAGGTCAGGTTAAAAGATATAGAAAAATAGAAAAACGTTTTGTAAATTTCTAAAGACTTACAACAACGTCAATAAGATTTATCTCTTTTTATCTTGCCTCTCTGCAAGGCTGGTCTGATGGGTAGCGTGTCAGATGAGAAAAGGAGGCGTTACACAGAGCAAGAAAAAAAAGAAATGCTGTGTTTTCAAGCAAAATCAGGAGTGAGTCAGCAGAAAGTCCTAGCAGAACAACAAAATAGGAAAGGCAGTGAAGGAGAACGTGGGCTTGCGGGACTGGTATGGACATCCCACACCTTTTTCTCAGTGACCAGCCAATTAGACAAAGGGGATGTGACAGAGCTGGGGAGGAAGCCAGTGCACACAGGTGTGTGCCCTTGGAAATCAGCTCGGAAGGAGGTCCTTATCAATCACTTCCTCTGCATCCTTCCATAGCAGCACCAGGGATGGGTTTCATTTGTTTCCGCAAGATGAGCCTCAGACACATGGGCATGCTACTCGAATTGAAATGTCCAAGTGGAGACAGAAGGAAATGATAAAAAAAAAAAAAAAAAGAATTACACAGCTATTTCTGGATGTCAGAGTTGCTCTCAAGATTGATATTTGGAAACATAGAGTCACAACTGACAGCGTTACTATTTGTCTCTGAAGTAGAAAACATTTGTGTCGATGGATCCCCGTTTTGAACCAGATTGTTTTATACTCACTACTCACTCACCGCTGAAATTCAAGCATCGTATGTGAAGGGCACAGGATGAGAGAAACACTGTCCATTAAATAAGTTAGACGGTGGGGATTGGTCACAAGCGAATGAGCCAGGGTTCGGCGTGGTGTGGAGAGCAGAACGAGACATTTGAAGAGACTGCAGGTTCAGGAGGACGGCACCGTCTCTGCTCTCGCAAATGTAAAAAGTTTTGCAGAAGACGAGTTGGAGGAAAGAAGTTGAGATGTAAGGAGTGAATCCTAAGGGTTTTTAATTACTTTTGAATTTTGAAACTGACAACTGTGTTTCCTCCATTTTAAGTCTTGCCTAGATTGTCTCGCTAAATCTTAAGTTCCATCTCGTGGGGGAAGGAAAGGCACCCAACCAGGGAAACACGAGGAACATTGAGTTCCTATTTCCTACTACTTGTCTTACGTCATCGAAGCTAGATATCCGTACTTTTACTATTTCAGTCGTACCTAGTTCTTTGTGGTCCTCTAAAAAACATTTTTTAAAAATTATTACAAGAAAAGGTTTAACTTCATGGAAATGATATAAAATAAGTTGGCAAGGTTTATGAAAGTGTGTGCCAAATGTAGTCATTAGAATGTGAACATGGGGCGATCATGACCTTCCTGAGACAAGAAGCTGCCTCTCTGGGAAGGATCGGTTCATTCAGGAAAGCTTCTGTCATCACTCACTCCAACACCAAGGCTTGTAATTCTCTGAACCATTAGCCTTACGGGTGGGAACAGAGACCAGGCAGGAATTTAGATACTTTGGGAAGACGCTGGGTCACTGGAGTAGTGCCTGATAAAATCCGTGAACAAGACAGGAGATGGGAAATCAAGCAGGGGCTTGGGGGTGAGGGTGGAAATAGGATTAAGAGAACACTTGTTGGGGCGCCTGGGTGGCTCAGTCGGTTGAGCGTCCGACTTCGGCTCAGGTCATGATCTCATGGTCCGTGAGTTCGAGCCCCGCGTCGGGCTCTGTGCTGACAGCTCAGAGCCTGGAGCCTGCTTTGGATTCTGTGTCTCCCTCTCTCTCTGCCCCTCCCCCGCTCATGCTCTGTCTCTCTCTGTCTCAAAAATAAATTTAAAAAAACATTAAAAAAAGAGAGAACACTTGTTGTGACAAGCACTGAGTACTGTGCAGAATTGCTGAATCGCTGTGCTGATCTGCTCACACGTTCATGAAGCTCTTTAAAACCTTAAAGACAGTCTTCCACGTCTCCTGAGTTTCTCATCTGGGCAGACCACCTGCTATTGCCCCGGGGGACTTTCTTGCCAGACTCCAGCCAACCTGGTCATATTCTCGTTTTCTCTAGAATATTTGGGCTTATTTGTCTCACTTCTAAGAAAAAAGTGACACCCTCCACTGGATTCCATTCTCCAAATTTAAGGGGAAGAGTTTCTAGACAAGATACTGGTAATTTCTTCCCAGAAAGGCCTTACAAACTGATTAGTTCTTGTCTCAGCCACATTATTAAAGATGTGCTCGTTTATTTTTTTTTTTCTTCAAAGAAGGACCTGGATGGAATACTCAGGAGGCTTTGTCCTTTTTTTTTTTAATTTTTTTATTTTTTAACGTTTATTTATTTATTTTTTGAGAGACAGAGACAGAACATGTGCAGGGGAGGGGAAGAGAGAGAGGGAGACACAGAATCCGAAGCAGGCTCCAGGCTCCAAGCTGTCAGCACAGAGCCCAACGTGGGGCTCGAACCCACAAACCGCAAGATCATGACCTGAGCCGAAGTGGATGCTTAACCGACTTAGCCCCCAGGCGCCCCTTAGGAGTCTTTGTCCTGATGAGCCACCTGATAATTAGCCATTCCATAGAGTCCTGGAGGGCTTCTCAGAAGTCCAGGAGCTGCCATGTGGTGGGGAGATCGTGGTAATGGATGGTGATAATGGATAGAAATAAGTGTGAAAAGCCAAGATTGCAGGTGTTTTGGAAGAATGTGTCAAGACCAAGATTTAGGCACACACAGTGCAAATGTGGCCATTCGTGAAGTATTTTTGAAAAAATGGGGCATGAGTTTCTCATCCCTTCCGCTCCCCACATCAACTGAAGGAGGGGCCACCCAGGTTCAGAATTAAGTGTTTGATCACTACTGCCTTCTTAAAGGTTATTAGGACACAAGGGGCGCCTGGGCGGCTCAGTCGGTTGAGCGTCTGACTTTGGCTCGGGTCATGATCTCATAGTTCGCGGGTTTGAGCCCCGTGCCGGGCTCTGCGCTGACAGCTTGGAGCCTGGAGCCTGCTTCGGATTCTGTGTCTCCTTCTCTCTCTGCCCCTCCCTTGCTCATACTCTGTCTCTCTCTCTAAAAATAAATAAATGTTAAAAATTTTTTTAAAAGTTATCAGGACACCAGGACACGTTGGATAGGTCTGTTACCTTGACTGTGAACTTGGTGTCACAGATGTTCGCACGTGTCGGAACTCATCAAACTGTACACACGAGATATGGGCTGTTCTTTGTATGTCAGTTGTACCCCCGTAAAGCTGTTTTTAAAAGGGTTCTGAGGGAACAAAAGGAACGTTTACAGGACATTAGCTTCATGAAGTACTTGTCATGGTCCACAAAACCCTGGCTTGAAGTTTGCAGGCAGATTTCTTGCTCTTTCCCAGAGGACAGACCACTGTGTCGGTTCCCAATAGAACCGGGAATCACTGTGGCAGATGGAACCAAATGGAATTTCCTCTTCTTTTGGTAATAGAACCCTCAACATTGTGAGGAGACAGACCCCCTGGGTAAACCTTTCATTTTCTGCAATCCTAACACCAAGACATCTCACGTTTTCCAGCTTCCAGTTTCTCGCCTCCTTCAGGTTTTTAGTTTTTCACTCATCATCACTGATGTCACATGCAGCTAATTTTTCTCCTGTTTTTTTCCCTTATCATCCAGTTCCCAAATCTCGCTTTCTTTTCCCTGCCCGATCTTTTTCCTGTGTTCATCTTTCCCGGTTCCCAGTACTTGTAGCCTTCATTCACTCCTTACCGGATCTTGGTTCTTTACCCATGTGTCCCAGCCATGGTGGTCTTGACCCTAACTCAGGAGAATCTTACTCTGAGCTCATCCACACCCTCCAGTACATTTAATTCCCTCTATGAATAGAATGTGGGAAGCGCAGGAGGCCGGCCGGCCAACCGGAAGATCACTGCGGTTACACAGACATCCAAAACCAGGGCAGTGTTACTGAGGGTAGAAAGTGTGGTGTGAATTTAAGAGACATTCCAAAGTTACCAAGCCCGGTGACACTTGGAAACCCATTGTACGTGGACGGTAAAAAATAACAATAATAATAAAATAAATAAGGAATTGGGAATACTTGAAGCTAATGCCAATGTTTTTCTAGTCAGAGACCACCTTTAGCAGGTCTCTGCTGTAAAGTCTCTAAAGAGACTTCTTTAGCAAGAAAATGGTTTATTTGGCTTCTAAACTGTTACATTTGGGAGACAAGTTTTGGGGAAAAAATAGCCATGCAGAAAGGTCCAAAACAGGCTAAAAATAGGAGCCTCGAGCTCAAAAGATAGGTCAAGCATAAAAATGTAAATTCAGTAAAAAGCTGCATAAGAAAGGAATGAATGGGATCTACCAGACCAGAGGTGTAGACCAGCAAGGTGAAAAACAGCAAAGGGGGGCAGGTCTGGTGCCTGCATCCATTGAAGGTGTCTGCAGCAGCAGGAGAGAAAGGCAAGGTCCTGGAGGCAGTGACCTGTCACAGAAGGAAGAACAGAAAGCGGTTCCTGTCACCTTTATCACCCACGGCACAGACGTGGAGCAGACTGGACATTGAGCTGACACCATCATGTCTGGCAGCTGGAAATGAGCTTAGAGATCGCAGTTTGAGAATGTTACAAGTGCACCGGTTACAAGTGCACAGAAGGTGAGGCCCCACAGACTTTTCTCATGCAGCGCAATGATAGTTAAAAAGAAGGAGTCGTTCGGGGAGGATATGACCAGGGATGTTTATTTTTAATGGGGGAGATTTCGAGTTATGTTTGCAGATTTGGGAGACAAAACAACAGAAAGGGAGAGATGAAACATGTAAGGTGGGGTCTTTTACGAAACCTGTAAGGCAGGAGTCCCTAAAGTCCGTCAGGAAGCAGAAGGGAACGGGTTGAGAGCTGAGGTTAGTCTCGGAAAGGGTAGCTTCTTTGTGCAGGAGAGGAAAGATGGAGGGGAGGTCCGCAGTAAGGCCATCGCAGTGAAGAATGGGCAGTGGATTTGGGAAGGACTGAAGAAGTCCATTCAGCACCATTTGAGGATGGATTGAACTGGAGCAGAAGTTCAAGGGAGACCAAGAATGGAGTCAAGGAAGACTACGTTTTTAGCTCAGATTTCTGAGTGGATGATGAAACCACCAACTCAGATGGGACATATCAAAGGAGAACTAGGTTTTAAGGATCATTGAAGAGTTTATTTTGGAGAATATTGAGGTTTTGGTCCTTGTGAGGCATGAGGTAGGGATGCCTAGGTGGAAGTGTGGTTTAAAACTACAGGAGTAGATGATTTCATAGAGGAAGAGGATGGAAAGTGAGTCTGCATGAGTGTGCACAATGGGTCATGAGTGTCAGCACTGAGGCTGAGGTAGGGAAGACCATAGACAACAAGTATGGCTCCGCGGGAGCAATGGAGGGCAGAGGGGATGACCTGTGGGCAGGTGTTTCGAAACTAGAAGAAGCAAACCAAATGTGAACTTCTCCCAGGAAGAACCTTCGACTGGTTATATTTATTCCAATTTTTGGATGCCTGTATCAACCATTTTTCATGATATATCAGAAAGAAAATTTGCTGAAATTGCTTTCCCATCTTGTGAATCGCATTTTGGGTAACAGGTTTTTATGTATTCATTTTCCACGGGGAATTTGATAGTGTGGGAAGAAACCAAAATAACTCAAATCCATGAACTCCCAAAAATGCGCTCTTAGAAAAATAACCAGATGTGTTCTTACCAACTTCCAGCCCTGTACTTTTCTCCATGATCAGAAGTATTAAGAGTCTATTTTAAAGAAAGAAACATAAACACAACAGAGAGAGCAGGAAAAAAAAGAAAAAGAAAGACTTTCTAAGGAACAAATTCTTCCAGTGACATGTCGCTTTTTTTTTTTATTCAAGATCAGTCATTTGCTCTTTAAAGAGTAGTTTTCTTTTGTGCCTGTGGTTCTCTCGGCTCTGGGCTGAGAGAACACTTTGTGGAAGAGAGTGATATTTGATTGTTCCATCTTAGAAGGTTGTGACATGGCCCTCCCTCGTCCATCCTTTTGTAAGAGCAGCTCTTCAATCCTAAGTGCACTTTCTTTCCTAAGGGTCCCACTTGTGCTAACGTTCACCCCAGACAGCTTCTTTCATGTGCATGCTTGGCACATCCAGATTTTACCTGTCTCTCCTGCATCCTCTCCAATTTTTTTTAAATTAGAGCCTTTCTTTTAAAAAATTGTTTTTATCTATTTATTTTTAGAGAGAATGAGAGCATGAGAGCATGAGCAGGGGAGAGGCAGAGAGAAGGAGGGAGAGAATTCCAAGCAGCCTCCATGCCATCAGCACAGAGCCAGACACAGGGCTCGAACCCACAGACTGTGAGATCATTACCTGAGGTGAAATCGAGAGTCAGATGCTTAACTGACTGAGCCATCCAAACACTCCCATTTTTGTTTCCATCTTTCTAATTAGTGATTCGGTATTCCAGATATTTTACTACATTTTCTATCCACACATGCTTTTTTTTTTTTTTCTTTTAACCCAACAGTACAGGCATAGAATTGAGAATGGGTAATTCTCTCATTTTCTTCTTACCATTGCCCTTATGAGGTTATATCAGTTCAGTCTCCTTTTTTCTCATTGGTCCCAGTCAGAAGATACTCCCAGGGCTGAATTTCAGAGGCAGAGGCGTGTTTAAAGAGGCTTGTGAAGACCAACTTTGGGTGTTTGTGTGAGAATGGCATAACCAGGGAGTGAATGGAAATCACCGTGTCCAGATGGATTAAAGAAATAGTCCTGGGGCTGCTGGGTGGCTCAGTCGGTTAAGTCAGTCACAGTCCGACCCTGATTAATGTTATGATCTCGCTGTTTGTGGGTTCAAGCCCCACATCAGCACAGAGCCCGCTTCAGATCCTCTGTCTCCCTCTCTCTCTGCCCCTCCTCTGCTGGCATTCTCTCTCTCTCTCAAAAATAAACATTTTTTTAAAAAAGGAAGTCCTTCAACCATGAAGTTTTGCATGGTCATTGTATCAGTTGGGATCCTGGATTCTTCAGTTGACAGCCATCAACTTGGACTTGTAACTTGAGAGTTAAGAGATATGCCCTTTGTTCAGACAGTTTCCAACACAGTGATCAGAGAGAGACAGACCTCAGCTCACACCTTGCTTGAGCTTGATTTGAATTCTTTAAGATTCAATTTTTCTGTCTTCAGGATAGGGTGCTGATGCCTATTCACAGAAATTGAGTGACTTCAGTATTCCGAGGGGCTGGCACACCGCCTGATGGGTAGGACATGCTCCATGAACACTAGCCACTCACCTTCCACTTCCTCAGCCTCACCCTCATCATCACTTCTGACACTTTGGGCTGCCCTGTACAGTAATGTCAAAGACGTCCTTCAAGTGTTTGGTCTACGAGTGGTCTTACCCAGCCCCTCACTTCTGTACTGAAACTGATTTGATAAGGGATTTGTTTTTCTGTTTGTTTTAAAAGTTGCTGGAGGTTTATAGGAGGGAATCCGGTAACTTAGAAGTCTGTACCTATCTGATGGAATAGTTACCCTTTTTCGTCTGGATTTAAACTAGATCTGTCACTTCTGTATGGCTGTATAAGAGCTGAACAGCTTAAGACAACCAACATTTATTATCTTGAAGTTACTGTGGGTCAGGAATCCAAGACCTTCTCTTCTGAGTGGTTCTGGGTCATGGTCTGTCATGAGTGTCAGCCGGGGCGGCATCATCTGAAGGCTAGACTGGGGACGAAGACTGCACGTCCAAGCTCCCTCATGTGGCTGTTGGCAAGACTCCCCAGCTCCTCGTTGGCTGTTGGTGATCTGTTGGAGAGGAACCTTGGTTGCTCACCACGTGACCTCTCCCTAGGGCTGCTTAAAGTTCTTAATGGCATGGTGCTGTCTTCCCCCAGAGCAATGACCTGAAAGAGAGCCAGCAGGAAGCCAGGATTCCTTTGACAGCCTGGTCTCTGAAGTCTCATACCATCATTTCTGCTGCCTTCTATATGATAGACTCCCAGAATTAGGCCCCACCCCTCCTTCCCCCTCGTCCTCCTTATTGCCTCCACTCCTCCCCTCCCCCTCCTTTTCCTCTCTCCCCTGCCCTTGCCTACCTCACTTTCCTATCTTAGCAAACAAAGGTTACCTTTTGCCTGCCTGGGGTCACCATGACAATAGAGTGAGATTAAACAGAATGAGCAGGTGCCTCCGGAGTTTAGGAGTGCCGTGTAGCACAGGGCCCATGTGCCATGACTGCAGAGAATTGCATTGTGTCTGTTGAGCTTCTGTTCTTGCATCTGAGGAAGCTCATCCAGCTCAGAGGCAGTGTAGTCAAAGCACAGGGTCCTTTGGTGGGTGCTGTCTGGGCAGTGATCTCCTTGGGACACGGCTCTCCCTTCTCTCCTGGGGAAGCAGCGTCACTTCAGAAATAGCAGAGCTGGGTTCCTCTGCTCCTTATCAGTCACCCCGCAGGTCCGTGAAGTTCTCCTGCACAGTTGTATGCCTGCTGGCTATTTATTCATAACCAAAGCAGTATTTGGACACGTTTCCCAGTCATATGCCACCCACTGTCCCCAGCAGGCCACCCCACATCCCATCATTCTGGTGCCAGAGCCTTGGGATCTTCAGAAGCAAAAGATCTTCTGGGCTCGAAGGCTGTTGTTTACTTTTGTATCTGGATTCCTTTTCTCCAAGCAACTGCAATCCACCATGATTGTCCAGAAGTTAATCCGGGGGCCCCAACAAGGCAGGGGGTTGGTGAGCTTAGCACAGTCCTGCCTGTTCTCTTTGGCAGGCTCACTCTGTCCTCAGCACCCCAATATATTCCTCTACTCTATGTGCTTCATGATGGATCTGTCTTCCTTGGCCTGCACATTCCTCACCGATTATCTTTAGAAAGGTGGTTTGTGGGGCACCTGGGGGCTCAGTCAGTTGAGCGTCTGACTTCAGCTCAGGTCATGATCTCGCAGTTCATGGGTTCAAGCCCTGCATCGGGCTCTGTGCTGACAGCTCGGAGCCTGGAACCTGCTTCCAATTCTGTGTCTCCCTCTCTCTCTGCCCCTCTACCACTCACACTCTCTCTCCCTGTCTCAAAAATAAACATTAAAAAAAAGTGGTTTCTTTTTTCTTTTTACACTTTGTTTATTTAAGTAATCTCTACTCCCCACGTGGGGCTCAAACTCACAACCCCAAGATCAAGAGTCGCACGCCCCTCTGACCGAGCCAGCCCAGCGCCCCTAGGAAGTGGTTTTAAATGCTGGTCGTTGAACGTTTACCCACACAGAGTGTTGACTCTCAGAAAGTACACAGGTAGAAGAAAGGGACTACAGTACCTCCTTGCTTCAGCCCTGCAGGGTAACCCATCATATCCCAACGCTGGGGAGGCTCTCTGTCCAGAAAGCAGGAGGTGAATGCCGAGACTTCCTGCATTGTGTGTTGTCCCTTCTCTTGGTCATTCCTTGCATTCCTTTCATTGCATTTATGGGTCAGGAAATCCTCTCCTGGCTCAAGAGTTTAAGAGAGGCTCCAGGTTGGGGCTTATAGGAGTTTGGAGACAGAGTTTTGCTTGTTGCCTTAGTTTTAAAAGCCATGCTCCCTCTTGCATTGAGTTCTTCATTTGCTGACCCCTCTCCGAAGCTGAAAGGTGCACATCACATTCTACAGCAGGACAGGGGGCTGCCCAGTGAAGCCTGTGTTGGCGTCTGTATTCACTGAGGATACACAATGGAATGTGCCGTCATTTACAGGGAAGTCCCACGCTACAAGGGTCTCACGGTCCCGTTGGGTCCAGCTGACTGACTGCCTCTGGTGACCTCATTCACGCTGTACTGCACGTAGTTGAGCTGGAAATCTGTGCCCCTGATTTAATCACAAAAACCAGCTGATTATGGGGATAATATCGAGCCTCTGGCTGCCCTGTAAACAATGTGCAAATGACAAAAGTGAAATAAACAGAATGTGCAAATTAACTTCCTAAGTAAATTAAAGATGTTGCCTCCGGGTCTCCTGATTAACTCCTTTTCGTCCCCCTAATGTTTTTTGGGATTCACAGTGATCTGAAAAATATCACAGTCACAGCCTTTGTCTCAATGCTTGCTTTGTTTTCTTTTTTTTTTTTTTTTCTGTCTTGTCTGTTTCAGATATACCAACACTCCTACACTGGATACTATGTCCTGAGCAAAATTCCTCATGGGTAAGATTGTTCTTTCATTTTCTTTTAATGAGAAATATTCAGAACAAAGAAGGCATAGAACACTGAATAGTAGCTTCGTTCATGGAATTAAGGGCAGGTGATGGGACAGCTCTATTTTGACAGTGCAGCATCCTGATGTGTGGCCTCTGTGGCTCCTCCCTGGCTAACTACATCAAGGGTCTCAGGGGTGACATGAGTCCAGTTACTTGCCGTTTGTAAAGCCCCCATCGTAGGACAACTCCACCTGTCTCCTGCTCTGGTTCCCGAGGTCCGTGTCAAGGTCGTGCAGGGCGGACTTTCCCCTGTGCCTTGCAACCTCCCAGGCACAGTGGATGGCCCTCGGACTCCCACAAGAGTTCCGGTTATATCCAAAATAGAGGGGCACCCCTAAACTTACCTGGTCTCTCGAAAATGCATGATTTGCGACCCAGAAGTGTGTGTGGGAAGGAGGGACATGAGCACATGCCTGATACCCACGCACAACACAGGGGTGCCCTATCGGGAGCTTGTCTCCAGAGTCCAAAGGCAGGAAGGACACTGGTTAAAGTCTGCCGAAGCCATTTGTTGAGTCAGACACATGACGAAACAGCTCCAGAGCTAGCAAGAAGAGGCAAGGATGCCTTTTTATTTCTCTCCCTTCCTCCGTCCTCCTGTGTCGTCACCTCCCCTGCCCCCAGACTCTTGTTCCCCGCCTCAGCCTCTCCTTCACTCCTCCGGGGCTCCTCTTGCTGTGCTTGGAAAAGGGGAGGGGCTCAGGAAGTGTTCAAAGAAATTGAACTGTGCTGCTGCCCATGTTGCGTGCATTGCCTCTGAATATGTAGGGGAGGCATCCTAATTTTCCTGACTTGAGCACACAGGAATTGCTGAAAAGTTTCATAAGAGAGCATCAATCAACAGCATGAATGTTTCCAATCTGCTTTCTACTCCATTTCTGTAGAATGTGGGCATCTCCTTGGAAAACAAACATGGAGAAAATAATTTCATTTGGACTTCAGACAAATGACAGTTGTGTGTAGATCCGAGGCAACGTGAGATTCATAGTTTCTGGTGGGCTGTTAGACAAATCAAGCTCAAGGAAACTGAAGGCGATCCACTGTGGTAAAAATTAAGTGTCTGTAGGAATTTTTCATTTAAAGCCTATTTTAAAGATAAACTCGGATGTTTTCCACTGAGGAGGAATTATTCTATCATTTTTCCAAGCAGATGTGCATCTTCAAAGGTCACAGTAGTCAAGGGTGTAATTATGCCATGAGATTTATGTACCCCTTGTAGGACGATAGAATGTATTATAGATGATGAATATTTCATTCCATCTTATATAAATTTGTAAGACTCAAAACTCGAAAAGCATTTTATGCTTAACACTTTGTGTTAATACTTTACTGCATCGGTCAGAATTTAGAAATAGATTTGGAGTCTGTACAAGGTTCTGCCAGACCAGCGACAAACCAGAGGAGGAGATAGTCTGTGTTGATGACTTTGTTTCATGTTGGTGACTTTGTTTCATGTCGATGATGATGATACCCCCTCTCTATGTGTAGAGATTGTCAACACATAGTGTACTGTCTTCAATATTTTAAAAATAATCACAGTAATAATAATTGCTGTCATTTATAGATTGACTTCTGTGCACCGTTACTCTAGCACAACAGCCTGCAAGAAAAGCACTTTTTTTTGAGAGAGAGAGGAGAGAAAAGGGCAGAGAGAGAGAGAGAGAGAGAGAGAATCCCAAGTAGGCTCCCCGCCCAGTACAGAGCCCAATGTGGGGCTTGATCCCATGACCCTGGGATCATGACCGAAACTGAAAGCAACAGTCAGACATCAACCTACAGAGCCACCCAGGAGCCCCAAGAAAAGCATTCTTACCCCCACTTACAGTGAGACCTGGGACATCAAGTAACTTCCCAGCATCTCCTAGTTCACGTACAGTTGAGCTGGGATCCAGTGCCAGCCTGGCTGACTCCAGACCCTAAGCCATCAAGACAACCCCCTTGAGTTATATTACAGCTGCAAATATTGGATCTTTAGTGGTGCTAGTTTATTTTCCCTAAGCACCTCTGTATGATTGGTAGATGTAGCCGATTCCTTGTTACATTTACTGGAAGAGAACCCTGGTGGATGAGGAAGTCGGTGGCCCAGCCCATCACCCAGATGAACTGCAGCATCTCCAAACCTCGCATTGTTTGCCCGCCCACCTCTTCCTCTTTGTCATAAGATCATTTGTGGAAAATGAATCAATTAATTAATTCTAAATAGTGTTGACACCTCATTTGTATTAGTGAGATAGTGGATTTCTGAACCAGATGAGCCCTCAGGCCTCAAGTCTTTGCAACCTTAGCGATGCCTCAAGTCCACTGCCTGTGCAGGCGACCAGGCCACCGGGTGGCAGGAAAAGATACAGCCCGCCTTCCAAGGCTTGTACCGTAGGTGGGTTTGGGGTAGAAAGGAAAGCACAATTATGGTTTTAAAACAAAAATAAGCAGGCATCTGGGTGACTCAGTCGGTTGAGCATCTGACTTGGGCTCAGGTCATGATCTCGCAGTTTGTGGGTTGGAGCCCCGAGTCGGGCTCTGTGCTTCCAGCTCAGAGCCTGGAGCCTGCTTCAGATTCTGCATATCCCACCCCACCCCTCCCCCACTTGCTCTCTTTCTCTCTCTCTCTCAAAAATAAACATTAAAAAATGTTTAATAAAACAAAAATAAGCTTGTATTAAATTATTTAGATTTGCATTACTCATCATGCACAAAAACAAGGAGCTTTTCCTTGGTGCTTCTGAAGACACAGATCTGTACTTTGCCACAAATTCTCACTTCCCTCTCTCTGCTTCTCCTCTAAACACTTCACTGGAAGCCGGAGGCCATGCAGTCTGAAGGATGGGATTACCTGTCATTTGTAACTTGAATTTTGTCCTGGCTTCAGGCTGGCCAACCAGTCACAGAGAAGGGTCGAATTAATTTTTCAATGCCTTCTGAATTGTGGTTTCCTTCCTTTTTGCCAGAGGCAGAAGAATTAGGGGAGGGTCTACTTGTTTTTCTGTGTCACTCACAAGCCAGAAAGAGGCCCTCCCTGTCCCGTGCGCCCGCATCCCCCATCACAGTTCGAACCTCTGTCTGTAGCTGGGAGCTGGGTCCGGTCCTTTGCACATACTGGCTAGAGCTGCAGCGAGAATCCCGGGGCAGCAGTATTTTCATCTACTCAAAGATCTAAAACCTAAGGGAAAATCTGTTCATCTTCCACACCCTATGGACCTATCTACGGATAGATCAAAAAGCGTATTCTTAAACAGGTATCTTTTACACAAATTTGTTTGTTAACCCAGATTTAAAAAGCTAGTCATTCTTAACATAAAATGTTTCACTAAGTTCGCATATCAGAAAGTCAGCAAAATAAAACAATCTTCTGTAATAGAGATTATCGCCCTGGCTCAATGTTCTCTATTAAGGATCCATCATGTGTTTTCATAGAAGTACTTATTTTTGTAGACTTGGCTGCTTCTTGACATTTTCCTGATATGACTTTTTTCTTGAATTAGTTTTTTTCTTTGGCTTGAGGGCTTTTGTAAAAGAAAGAATTTATTTCTGTATGACTACAATTTCTTATATTTACTAGCATCATCCTGAAAATCATATGGGCTAGTGAAAAGTATCCCCTTTATAACCTAAATCAGTTTTAAGAAAAATTCGGCATATCTCTTAATTGGGTGGCCTTGGCATTTGGGGTCTGGCAAACAAAGTAATAATGGAACAGACACCAAGAAATATGTGAACGTAGCTTTGTTTACATGCCAGGCCATCTTCTGTGGATTTTGTTGCCCAAAGTTAGCTCGTTGACTGGTATTTTTTAGGCACCAAACATAAGTATACAGAAATGGCACTCCTTTGGAATTCTAATTGACCTGTGAAGTCACATTCTGTATCTGAAAACTGTAAACTGAGATGTAGGTCTTTCTGCCCAGACTTACTCTCTAACTTCATGGGCTGGGATACAGAGGGCATTGCGTTTATTTAGTAACTGGACATCTGGGATAAAAACCTACACACAGTGTATGTTGCCCACAGCATGATGTGGGAATTTACTTCAGCTCTGTGGTCCCAAGTGTGTGAATCCGAATCCTCAACCCACCACTGACCTTGATCGTTGTCATACTTCTACAGATCTGTTTCCATATTTTTAAAAAGATGATATAATAGTGTTCCTCTCATAGACACATTGTAACAATTAAGTGGAGCGATATATCCAAAATGCACAGTAGAGAATTTTGCTTCCGGTGAACATTTGGGAATGTGATTTCTTAATATTGTAGCATGCACCTATATATATTTGTAGTCTTGTGATTAAATATTATTACACTTTACTTTCTGGTCAGCTGAAATCCTTTCTAAGGGGAGGAATGATACACCCGTATAAGGTTAAGATTCCCTTTGGGGCAGCTGGTGGTTCAGTTAGTCAAGTGTCCAACTCTTGACTTTGGCTCAGGTCAGGACCTCACGGTTCGTGAGTTCAAGCCCCATGTCGGGCTCTGCACTGACAGTGCATAGCCTGTTTGGGATTCTCTCTCTCTGCCCCTTCCCCACTTGTTATCTCTCTTGCTCTCTCTCAAAATAAATAAATAAACATTTTTTTAAAAGAATAAAATTCCCTTCAATAATTGTTCAAAGCTAAGGCTTATTCTGTGACACTCAGGTAATTATAATTTCTCTCTTAAAGGAGATGTTTGTAGCCTCAGCTATCTATAATTCTCCATGCTCAGTAAATTCTTTTCCATAACATCTAAATCTGACCTGTCACAATTAATTTGTAAGGCATTCAGGTTTTTCCTCCAGTGGAAACAAACAAGATGATATAAGTCAGTATTTATTTTTTTAATGTTTTAATGTTTATTTATTTTGAGAGAGAGACAGAGTGTGAGCAGAAGAGGGGCAGAGAGAGAGGGAGACACAGAATCCGAAGCAGGCTCCAGGCTCCGAGCTGTCAGCGTAGAGCCCATCCTGGGGCTTGAACCCACAAACCGTGAGATCATGACCTGAGCTGAAGTCAGACGCTCAACCAACAGAGCCACCCAGGCACCCCAGTCAGCAAGTATTTATTGAGACGCTGTGTTGAGTAATGAAAGCATGGTTGATATCCTTAAGAAGTTCAAAATCCTGTTGAAAAGAAAAGATATAGACTTTGTAACAGTATGTAATTAAGTGGCCCAAAGGGGTATTTTAAACACTGAGCACAGAAGAAGAGAAAGCTGTGGGCATCAGGATTATGCTGAGCCTTACAGCTGAGTGAGTTGTTGTTTTCAGTAGCCGGAGACAGAGGAGATATTCCAGGTTTGGTCGGTCATTAAACAGACTTGACTTTTGCACTGAGCCAGCATCTTCTGGAATTCGTGGGGTGCCGGCCCAGGCCATGTTCACACAGGCTCTGCATGGGTAGAGTTAGGGTTGGGTGGGTGTTAGGATAGCACTGAGGTGTAAGGAACCTAATGCCACCCTAGTGTGATGGGTCTTCATAGTAAGAACATAGGGATTACGTAGAGCAGATGTGCTGAAAACAGCAGGCTTGGGTGAGTTTCGTGCATGTGTGGAGAAGACTGAAGGGAGAGGAGATCTGGGGCGTGGACTCCATCAGGAGGCTGGCCAGGGGGAGTAACGAAGGCTTGGAACGTGGCAGAGCTCAGTGGGTGGAGAAACCACACTCCTAGTGATTATGGGTGGCCTGTGTTCTCCTGGAAAATGAAGACATATTTCAAGTGTTTATTCCATGTCCCTCTAATTAAATCTTCAGCAGCCTGTGTCCCGCTGTGAGCTGAGCCTGGTGCATGAGAAGATTCAAGGTAGTGAGTTCACAAGGGCAGTGATGAGAATTCTCAGCACATGTCAGTGCCTCGGTGGCTCACCACCTTTCCTTCCTGGCCTTTTCTCATGGATCCCCAGGGGCCCTGCTGCTGGCCCTTCCAGGCAGACACACTCTGGCTCTACCCTCACAGCTGCCAGGAATTGCATGAATACGATTGTTCGTATAATGTACAAGTGTGAAGCCAAAAGGCAGAAGAAAGTGATGTCCTTAAAATACCACTTTGCTTGTCTCTATCATGGCATGGGGTGGGGAGATCTCCCTGCGCCGCCCCCCCCCCCCCAACCCACCACACCGTTACTGGCTTTCACATATTTTCAGAACCGTGGACAGCTCAGAGGTCTACACTAACATTCAGGACCGTGGACAGCTCAGAGGTCTGCACTAATATTCAGAACTGTGGACAGCCTAAAGGTCTACACTAGCACTTGGTCTGGGTCCTTCGCCCCCTTCTCCCTTGCTCTCTTGCCTCCCCCCACCCCCACACATACCGCCTTCCTCCCTCCAGAATACAAACTCTTAGCAAGCATTTTCAAGGGAACATGACTTTAGAGTCAAAGAGATCTGGGAATAAATCCCCAGGCTGCCTCTTTACCTGTGTAATCAGGGAAGAGTTACTTTGCTTCTCCAGGCACAATTACTCCATATGTACAATGGAAATAAAATGCCTGACTCATAGGGTTCATGTAAAGGTTATAGGAAACACTAGAATAATGAGGTGGGCGTTTAAATGCCTGCTTTGGTGTGTGGAAAGCACTACACGCTCTATTCACGGAGGAACCAAGATCTTCCGTGATATGGCCAAGTCTAATTAACCCCCCTGCATTTGGGCACAAAATAAATGTCATCCTCAATGTCAACTCGGATCAATTGTAATGGCTTACTAGAGCTCTGAGGGTAGAGCTGAGTACTCGAGGGCTATGCCCAGGCTCTGTGGGAAAGCGTGCAGACATCGATGTTTCTGCCCTGCAGTGAGGGAGGAGGAAGACACGTGCCATGCTCCCGTGCGTGGTCACATCAGTGGCGTGTCCAAGCACTGCCCCCAGACGGCGTGCTCCTGGAGGTCCTCACCTGCACACGTGCTCCAGACTTCCTGCTCCCTGTGTGGCTGCACCCCCAGCCTCTGACCCTTCATGCCCCAGCGCCCACACCCCCTCCTCCAAGAGTCCTCCGCCAACTGCCCGAACCCCCAGAGTTCCCACCACGGTTCCCAGTTCCCACCACAGTTCATCCTGGCATTAAACTGCTACTCACCTTGTTGTAAATATGTGTTTTTTCTGAGTGGAATGTTCAGAAATGTTTTCAGTATGCATTCATTGCCTGACACTCCTCACCCTCACCCTAAGGCCTCAGAGAGAAGGGTTTCTCTGGCAGGGGCTTGACTGTGTCTGCACCCACGGGGGCTGGTGCCCCAGGACAGCATGGCTGTGCAGAAGGGGGTGCCCCGCACACCTTACTCTCCCCGGTGCCAGAGGTCTCATACACCAGGGCTGGGCCAGTTGGCAGAGAAAAGCCATCAGTCACAGGCAGAAGGAGGTGGTTTCAACCACTCTTTCCCACCAAATCATTTGTCGCCACAAGCCCAAGTGAAGAGTGAAAAACACACTTGTGACCTTGCTGACTCTAAGCTGCATGTTCGTGTCTCTTGAGTTGTTCCCGTCGTGGGAGGCATTCCTTCGATGCTGGCCGACGGTGGGAGGAAATGGATTCAGTGATTGAGCAGTGTTGACTCGGAAGAAGATGCGTGCCGGGCCCCACCCCCGTCAAGCAAATGAGTCTCTGACGACGGGGCCCGGCTCTGGGATCAGCCAGGCCTGCCCCGCCATCACTTGCTGTCATCACTAAACGTAGCTGGAGCTGAAACAAGTGACTGAAGTTTCCCCTGAAACGTTCATTTCCTTGTCCTCTTGACAAGCTCAGAGAGCACAGCCAGCCTCAGATTAATGGTGATGGGGGCGATTTGTTTAGTGATATTCGGGAGAGGCTCCTTAGTATGGAGGTCCAAACCACAGAGGTGACACAGGGCCTGCTGTTGGTCGCCTGGGTTCGTCCCCAGCCAGGGGCACGGTCCCTGGTGCTTCTGTGTGCCCCGTGTCCTGCCAGTGCGGGAGCTTGCCATGGGCTCCACCGAGTGGGATCAGCAGTGAGCCGCCCATTCGGATTCATGCATTTTTGTCTGTGCTGTGCACACTCCCCCTCTACGGTCTAAGTCACGTGAAATTAGAGGCTTGCCTGCTGAGCCGTTTCCGTCGGGCGTGAGGGTCGGTCACCTGAGGAGCTGTCCACATCCCCGGGGTCAGCCCTCTTCCTGCTCACGGACCTTTTCCTGAAGAGAAGTGCCGGGCACCGAGCAGACACCCCTGGACGGCTGGACCTGCCAGGTGCTTGTAGCGTGTACCGTGCCTTCATTTCTGCCGCGGACGTAATGGAGCAGCCAGCGTGTGCCAAAACCGTGCTAGCCTCGGGGCGGTTGATGGAAAGGCCATGCGTACCCCTTGCTGCCTCGTTGATTTTGTATTGTTTTTATGTCACCTTTCTGCGTCTCTGTGCTCCAGACTATGCCTACAGAGGGCTGGACACCGAGCCCCCAACTGTTTACCTTGGTGACATTGACTCAGGTTGAACTTCACAGCACCCTTGACCGGGAAAGCGGCTCTAGTGGATGGCGGGAGGGGACGATGGGGGTGGACAGGCTTGTGAAAGACGGGCATGCGGCGGTCACATGTGTATAATCGCAGGCTCGTTGCAGCATAACTGACCTATAATAAAACTCACGGTTTGGGGGGGGCACCTGAGTGGCTCAGTCAGTTAAGCGTCCAACTTCGGCTCAGGTCATGATCTCACGGTTTGTGAGTTCGAGCCCCGCGTCAGGCTCTGTGCTGACAGCTCGGAGCCTGGGGAGCCTGCTTCGGATTCTGTGTCTCCCTCTCTCTCTGCCCTTCCCCGCTCGTGCTCTGTCTCTCTTTCAAAAATTAAATAAAAACATTTGAAAATTAAAAAAACATAAAACACACGGTTTTAATTGTAAGGTTTCAGGAAGTTTTGACTAATGGTGCCATCAGGGGAGCATCTCAACACCAAGACAGAAGGAATCCCATCGTGCACCACTTTCACCCACTGTGGTTGTCCCCGACAGCCAGTGACATGGGGTCCGTCCCCGTGGTCTTGCCTTTTCTAGAATGTCTTGCAAGTGGAGTCATACTCACATCGTCTGTGTGGCTGGCTTCTTTGTTAGCATGACTACCGTCAAAGTTCCCCCACATTATTGCCTGTGTCTGCGTTTCATACTTTTTATTGCTGAGACCTGGCCCATTGTATGGATACACCGTAATTTGTTTACATGTTCACCATTTGACATTTCAGTTGTTTCCAGCCTGGGGCTTTTTTGGATAAAGCTGCCGTGAATTTTTGCATACAGAATAGCATATGGAGGTAGGTTTTCATTTCTCCTGAGTAAATACCTAGAAGGAGAATTGCTGATTTGCACAGTAAATGTATGTTTAACTCAATAAAAAAAAAATCGCTGAATTATTATCCACAGTGGCTGTGCGGTTTAGACCCTCCCTTTTTAGGTTCATTACCTGTCCTTCACCCCATCCTTGCACGTGACTGGCCAGATGTGCCTACATAGGCTCCTGTCCCCGAGCTCTCCCTGCCCCGATGCGGGCACTGCAGGGTTGGCTGTCCAACCTGACTGCACATTTCTCGTCCCCACAACTGCTGTCTTTGGAGCACTCTACGAATGACAGGTCCATGGGGAAGTGTGTGGTGGGCACCGTAGGAGGTCAGAGGTGGGAAGCAGAGCAGACCCTCATGAAGAGGCTGTTATGTGCATAAGCCCCTGGGCGTAAACCTCAGGAGCCATTGGGAAAGTTCCAGGCCCTTGGGATCCCTCACTTCCTGGACAGATTTCCGGGAAAGGATTTCTTTTCAAGAACCACCCTTCTTAGAGGAAGGACCAAGGAAGGATGAGATCCAAAACTGTCCTGGTGATTTGGTCTTGTCCTGGGTGGGCCTGTTGCTTCACAGCTGAAAAGCAGTGTATAGGACCCTTAACACCTGGACAGCCTGGTGACTGTGTTGGGGACCTGTTTTCTGACACCAGGGCTCCCATCCAGCACCAGCAAAGGCCATTCTGCTGAGAGGGCACTGTAGGCTTTTTCAGACCTTCTTGTCCATTCTTTTATTACATCTTGACTATAATACTGCAAAAAAGACAGGCAGGCAGTGCTGGCCTGCCCTGGGGGGTGATTGGTATGCAAGGTGCCCCCAACCCAGAGCATGTATTTGACTCAGCTCAGGATTCAGCTCAGCTGGCAGGCTCACAGGAGCAAGGTCGACATGGTGCCATGGGCCAAATGCCCAGATTAAGAAGAAGCCTTGCAAAACAGATGCTATTGCCTGTCTGGACTAGAATTTAATTTAACCCTAGCCTGTAGCTCTGTTTTCTGCATCCAGCAAGATGGATGCAGGTGCCCAAACTATAGGGGAAGGTTGGAGCACTTGGAAAGTCAACCTCTTTCATAAACACAGGAGTTTGGACAGCCCGCTCCCAATTACTAATGTGAAGGTCAAGTTTTTTACATCTCTGAGCAAATTGACCCAGAGTCATCACATCATGGCCCTAATGTGAATTTCTACTGACTTTTTGAAATGCTTGGAGCGGCTTTCAGGGCAGGGCGAACACACACTTCGCCGAAGCTCCCGACATAATCAGCCAAAATGGAGTGTAAGGTACCATTTCTTTCTTTTTTTTTTTTTTAACATTTATTTATTTTTGAGACAGAGAGAGAGAGAGCATGAACAGGGGAGGGTCAGAGAAAGAGGGAGACACGGAATCTGAAACAGGCTTCAGGCTCTGAGCTGTCAGCACAGAGCCCGACGCGGGGCTTGAACCCACAGACCGCGAGATCATGACCTGAGCCGAAGTCGGACGCCCAACCGACTGAGCCACCCAGGCACCCCAGGTACCATTTGTAAAAGGAGAGGAAAAAATCCACATCCAGGGCTGATGCGAGCCATGCATTTAATGGTCGTTGGTATCAGAACTGGGGTTTCTCACCCAGAACAGAAGCTATCTGTGAGCGTCCTGCTGGGGACCCAGCCCGCTCCCCTGGGCATCGTCTGAGTGTCCTTAGCCAGACGGGCATCACCCCCAGCCCCCGGTCCACCTCCTTCTGGTACAGCCCACGAGGACAGCCCTCTTACCTGTTCTTCATTCCTCTTCCTGTCCCAGAGCACAGGAATCCCTGCTTACCTACTACATGATGTCCAGATGCCATCAGCCTCCAGGGCTCCATCCACTCTGTCCCAGTCCGTTTCTTCCACACCATTCTTCCCAGGACATGCCCTTTGCTCCAGGGAGAAGTCACACCTTCATCGCGCTTTCTGGGTTCCTGTCACCTGCCTGCTTCTTTCTTTACTCTGTGCAGGACTTTACAGTCCCACATCAGCCCACATTTCTTCCTGCTTCCTTCTCCTTGATTGCACTTATGAATGAGGGAATAAATGAACGAATGCATATACAAACACATACACAAGTGTTTAGTGACCGCTGGTTACACGTTTGACACTGAGACCTACAAGAGCATGTTTTGTACTCTCAACGATGATGGGGTGCCGGTCATATCCCCACTTCTGAGAGGAGAACCCTGAGACTCCCCATTGAAGCAACTTGCTCAGGACCTCACAGCTAGTGGTTGGCGTGGTTTTAACTCAGTTGTCCGGGCTCCAAGCGTGGCGTTCTCTTTGTGACGCCACCTTCCCCTGCGTTTCAACCCAGCGAGACTCCAGCCAAATTATGGACTGAGTGGCACGGAGCTCGTCTTATGTAGGTTCTTTTTGCTCCCTTGGAGTGTGATGGGAAGCTCGTAGTAAGGACCGTATTGAAGAACTGTCAGATTGGGGATGACCCAGCGACCAGTGTTATCTGATAAGCCCAAGCTGGTGACTTCACCCGGTGCCACTGCTCAGGGAGTGCGTGTGCATGTCCTATGAACAGCAATGTCATGAAACACTGCGACTGCTTATGTTCTGTTCGACATCAGAGAGCAATAGCTAACCTTGGTGCTGTTTTCCCGTTTGGATAGGACTAATGAAAGCTCTCTGAAGTAGATAATTGACCCCTATCAAAATAAAATTGTGCAGCATTATATAGTACATATAGCCATTCTGCGAGGCCAGGCGGGAAGATACCTAGAGGACCCTGTGTGGTCTCAGACCACCCGTTTAGGACCACAGCTCCCGGCGATCCTTGCTCCAGTCAACCTGCACGATCCCGGCTTGGCAAATCAAACAGCCTGTCAACTGGCAAGAGAGCTGGAGGAGGGGCTCTTGGTGGTTTGGAAGTAGTGAGGTGCCACTCCTTGGTAGAAAGTCTCCCCCTGGGGGTCTCTGTCCCGTGAGGAAGTGGAGAGCCGCACTCCTCGGTGGAGGTGCTCTTGCTGGACCCGGGGTGAAGGCCGAGGACCTGGGCTTTCCTGCCAACCCGCCGTCCTGTGTAACTGCCCTCCTTCTCCTTGTTCCTAAAATACAGCTAGAGGTAGCTGCTCAGGAGGGTTGTCAGAATCATCATGCGACTGGGGAAAGACAGAGGTTACACAAATATATTTGCATTAAAATTCATACTTACCGGTGTTGAGCTTAAAAGGAACCATCCTCCATTGCCCCCGCAAGAACCCCGAGATGAAGGGGGAAAGGTTGCCCCTTCAGGGTTACTGAAATCCAGTGGTTCTGAGTGCCGGGGTCCCTGTGGGCACAGTCTAGGTGTCCATCTGAAATCATGTGGCTGGGGAACCTGACCTGGCCGAGAACTCAGTCAGGATGATGTTGTAGGCAAGAAATCTGACCGCATGTATTGAAACCTCCTGAAGAAAGTCTGGGTGAATAGAAAGGTCAGTATGCAGACAGAAAAGCCCGGAGAAGCATTAAAAAAAAAAAAAAAAAGATAGTGTCTACCCACACTGCTGGAGGAAAAGCTCACCATACGGGGGCACTTCAAGCTGTCTGCCCACTGTGTCCGGCTTCCCAGCTACCTTCTGATTACAGGCTCACACAACGGATTCATTAACATGAGCCTCTGGCCAACTGGCCTGCTCTGTTTCTCATCAAAAATTAACAAATTCTCCCTTTGGTTATTTCGATTCTTATGAATTTGGCCAAGGTGCAACTTGTCCTAAGAGATCGGTATGAATTCACACACTGAACACATCAGGCATCTGAACACAGCCAGGCCCCACCCTGTAGCAGCCTCTCCAAGAAGGGTGGTCCAGGCAGCTATGTCCTGAAGGACGTTCCAACCTTACCGGTGCCTTGTCTGATTTCCTTCACTGGCTGGCTTAGCTCGGTTTATTTCAGCTGCCTTCGTAAAACACACTGAGTGGTTTGGGTACAGAGATGGGAAAGGGTATTACGTCCTATTATTTCCTTATTAACCCAGTAACATATGTGCATTACAGAAAGGCCGTAAAAATTTGTATAACCAGGGGCACCTGGGTGTTTCTGTCGGTTTAGCATCTGACCCTTGATGTCGGCTCAGGTCATGATCTCACGGTTTGTGAGATCAAGCCCCGAGGCAGGCTCTGTGCCGACAGCCTTCTTGAGATTCTCTCTCTCTGCCCCTCCCCTGCTTGTGCTCTCTCTCCTCTGTCTCTCTCAAAATAAATAAACATTACACAAAATTCATATAACCAAAGTCAACTAAAAAATAGGAAAGCAAGATGTCCTTGACAGAGAACCATTGCCCCCGCCCCCCCGCCAGTGATGACCAGTGTGTGCAGGCCTCGTGGTCGATGATGGTGTCAGTGTGATGGGTAGTGATGAGGCCTGACTTCTACCTTTTCATCCTCAGCACTTCACCGATGCCAAAAATGTGGTTTTTAGTCATGGGAAACGTTTATTTCCAGAGTTCAGGTGCCTTCCACCACCACCAGCTCCTTGTTCATGGCAAGACGCCCATTTCATCCACAGCATGGTGCTAATCCGGGTCCCTTGGCTCTATGGCACCCATTGCTATTTTGGGCATGAATTTGGACCCAGGCAGAGAAAGGTTTTCTGTAAAAGTGATCTTGTCATTATTTTGAGTTCCCAGATGCCCTTATCATCTTCATGCAGACCAAACAATAATTGACAAGTTACATCACATTGTCCCCTAGGGACTTGTTACCAATGTAATCCCGGCCACTAAATAGCATTGCAATGGAAAAGATACTCTTTGTCACAAGACAGAGCACCCGCTCATGGGTAAAAAATGTTTTTTCAGTCCATGGAGAAGAGTGATGAGTGTGTGCATGTGTGTGTGTGTGTGTGTGTGTGTGTGTGTGTGTGTTTATTTGGGGGGAGGAGGAGAATCCTAAAAACAAAACTTCCTAATTTAAGTCTAGCACTTTCTCCCCCTCGTCCACCTCTACCCCATTAAAGTCAGCCTGAAAATACTTCCAAGTCATAAATTTGTCATGAGAAGCCAGAGCTGTGGAAAGGTTGTTGCCATCCATACAGTAGTCTCTACAAGTGAAATGATATGTGAAATATTTTCATAAAGAGAAAACGTCGCAAAAACATTCTTCTCCATCCAACTTAAGGGATTCCTCGCTAAATGGGGTCAGATAGAGATTCTGGGACAGATGCCCCAGAGGGCCTTAACATGAGCTGCTCAGGAATTCGTAGGCTCTAACCGATCCCTGCAGGTCTATGACAGTGACCCACAGAATGTATAAAAGGGTGCTTTTAGATGAGGGAAATGCTAATTGATGTAAAGATTTGTCCAGATTGTTTTCAAGGTGTTTTTCTTTTTGCCTACCAACAAATTGGATTATTTAAGGAGCCATGTTTTCAAAAAGTCATTTGTTGACCCCAGAAGTTTTATTTAATCATAACCAAAAAAATGGCTACCCCTTGGATAGAGGTTTCTGTCAGACACTGTTCTGAGCACTTTGTGTATATCCCTCCTTGACAGCTTAAAATTTGCCTATGATGTAAAGACTATCACAGCCCCCTTTACATTTGAAAAACCAGGTATGGGGAAGGAAAGATGCCCAGCTGGCCAGTGGCAGACCCAGCATCACAGCCAGGCAGTGTGGTCCTGCGGTTAACTCGCTGCTGCCCTCTGCAGGTGAGCGACCGCCATCACCAGCACTCGTGTCAACACCACCCCCAAGATGGCCAAGGGGAAGAAATCTATACTAAAGAAGTAAGCTCAGAGTTAAAGTCATGAGAAGAGAAAGCAAGTGTCTCCAAAGAATCTGAACTAATAGGACTAAGGTCTCAAGGAATAAAAACGATGCTCCGGGAGATGGACTGACAAAAGGCGTTCAGTAATGGGATTTGTAGCGTTCGTAGACTCGGTTGTGTTATAACTAAGAAACATCAGTACTAATAAAAGGGAATGATGGGTCGCTGAGCACAGGTGAGCCCCGTTTCTCTCCGTCCTTGTGAGGCCGTGTGCTTTATTCCCATCTGGTCTCTGTTGAAGAAACACTTCCCATACAAGATCCAGAGGTAAATGATAAATAGTTTTGCTGGCATCGATGTGACCCTGTTGCCATTTTAAGTTCTTGCCAGTTTCTAACATCACTCTTTAATCATCCTTCAAGATTGTTTTGTGAATTCAAAGGAGGTTTTGCACAACGTAGCAAAGGAAGCAGCCAATCTCGTCGTCTCCGGAAGTATGATGATCTTGTGCGCGCGTGGAGACGAACGACAGAAATCATACGTCCCGGGAAGGGTTTAGGAGATTAACAGTGACTAGTTAATTATGCATCCTTAATCAGTCAATGTACGTACGCTCACAGAATACTTGGCACTGCGTATGGATTACAGAAAAAAGGGGCAATCTTTCCAACGTCACGTTTCCTACTTGGTTGGGGAAGCCACCGCATAGACAGACCAGTTATCATGTGAGAAGCTTTATGAATCCTGCGAATCAAGATGTGTGATATTTAAAGTAAGAGTAATGATGAAGAACCTGGTAAGCACGCGTGTAGCCCCGTTCTCAGAGTTTAAGAAGCGGTGTTTTCAGCCATCCCGCACTGAAGATGCATCAGTTTTTACTATACATCTGTCCCTGGCACCACAGAGCACAGAATAAATAAGCATTTGCCTGCAAAAAGCTTATTCTTTACATCTGACCATATATAAATGCAAACAGAACAGAAACATGAGGCTGCAGTTTATAAAAGCCAATGGTGAGGCAGGTGCAAATATAAATACAAAGGTACAAGCGGCATAAGGTTCCTGGTCTGTAGGCATCAGGTGTGAGGGTAGGAGGCTCCGATGCGCCGTGCCGGGTGGGCACATAGGAAGGTGGAGGGCACAGAAGGGCCCCGCATGCACGCCATACCCCCTGGCTGCTGCAGCACAGCTGGCTGAGGGGTGCCCGTCAGGTGCCCATATCGCCACACTGGAAGCAGTCTCATCTGAGGCCCACTCTCCCCTGTCCCCTTCCCTCTCCATCCCCACAGCACTGCCTTCAGCCTTGTGCTGACCACAGTCCCCCACACCCTGTGGCCCTTCCACAGGCTCGTCCCTCTGCCTTGAAGACTGTCCTCCCAGACCCCACTCCTCCACCCACACACCTCCAGGGATCACAGCGTTGAGAATCATTACTCGCCATTTGCATCTCCCCTACATCGCGGCTTCCCCCAGGAAGCCTTGCCTGACCTCCCCAGGCGGGTCAGCTCCCCCCACTGTAGCCCTCCCCTGGGCCCATAGCATGCGACGGGTTCAGAATAAGCTTTTGAGCACAGCACGGGTCACTTCCCTGGGTGACAGAGCCTTTCCCACAGGCTTGATGCTTACTACGACTTGACAAGCAGTTTCTGGAAGAAGGGGTGAGGAGCTCCAGGCAAAGACAGCACAGCTGCCTCTACCACTTTCAGATGCCCTCAGACCCCCACCCATATAAGAGAAAGTGGTCTGGGGAGCAGAGAAGATGAGGAGGAAACCAAACTTTGAGTTGGAACGCAGAGGAAGGGGGAACCGCGCTAAGCCAACGCAAGGCAGCCAATTCCCAGGCCAGGCCCGACCTGGCTTCTGAGGACCCCAAGGCCCTCGGCACCCGCAGCACAGGTGGTGTTCAACTTGCCCCCCGCCAGGGCCATTTGTCCTGGTTGGCTGTGGCTTCTGTTCTGATGGATCCGATCTTTAGAACATCACCCCTGATGAGAGGCTGGGGAAGGGGGTATGGAAGAGAAACAAGAAAGATTGGGAATTATGAAGCCCTCAGAACCCCAAGTTCCTCTCCATAGGTCCTCAGGAGATGAGGGGTTTCTTTCCTGGAGAGGACAGAACAGAGGCCTCAGGCAGAGGAACACGGGGAGCAGTGTAAGGTCTGGATCGAGGAAGGAGTGTTGTGTGTGGCGGGCGGCAAGAACCCTCTCCCCCGTCTTCCTCTTAGACGTGCAGCGGCCGCACTTGCCCCCCAGGGCGGGGGCCCGCGGGTCGTCCCCACGAGACCCTGACAACAGGGACGGGATGGGCCAGGAAATGCTTCTTCCGCTCTTCAGAACTGCCCGTCAGCTCATCAGCCCCTGATCCGGTGAAGTGTGGATGACTGGTCAGGAGTGGATGTGAAAGTCTTCATGCGAGGAGAAGAAAACATGGGGACAGAGCCTCCTGCCAGCATCCTTGGAGAGATGATACATTGCTCTCGTGAGACAACACAGTAATGTTCTGTACATTTCAAAGCAAAAAGCTCCTAGAAATTAAGAAGATGACAGAAATGAAAACTGGACAGAAAGGTTTAAAAACGAAGGTGAGGACATTTTCCAGGAAATGCAAAAGAGAAACAGATGGGGGAGGGCGGAGGGAGGGAGAGACAAGATGCGGAAAAGGAGGGAAGATTTTGAGGACCAGCCTGGCCATGTGGACGCTTCTCAGGAGTGTGTCGCTGTGAGAAGGAGCCCCTGTGCTCTCCTCCACTCAACCCTGGCTCCCGTGCCCGCAGCACTGTCTCCCAGCGAGACTCACCTGGCACAGGTGCCCTGGCATTTAGCGATGGAGCCCAGCCTGAGAAGGCAGGGCCATCAGAGGCAGGACAGATCAGTGCACTGAGGTCCCAGCCAGGTGCGTGTGGCCACATCAGGGAGCTGCAGAGAAGCTGCTGGGCTCCTCTCCGTGAGGACTGAGTCTCCCTCCAACTGCTCGGCACAGAACTTGAGCTCAGCTTCTGGCTCAGCCTTCGTGATGCACAGATGGGCGGCCCTGGGGAAGAGGCCGCTCTGAGTGAGTGGGAGGTGGCAGAGGGCCTCTCTGACGAGGATTAGCCCAGAAGGCTCCCTCCTGCCTCGTTCTGCGCCAGCCTGGCCACAGCTGGCCTGTCGGAGCCCTTGCCCAGAGCATCCCTGCAAAACAGGACTTTGAATAACAAGACAGTTGCAGAGAGAGGGGGGCTGGACCTCAGCGCCTTCGCCTGTACCCCACTTAGCTATGTGGTACAGAATCTGAATCGGTTTCACTCCAAAGATGTTTTTCCTCTGTACTCTTCATTACTTCTGCGCTTTCTAATTTATTGTTTTTCATTCCCTCCCTGAGCTGTTAGAGACATAATGCAATCTGGCTTCTCCAGGTTGTTCGTTGGTCAGATTTATCATTGTGAAGTTTGTGCTTTTTTTTTTTAATTTTTGCTATCAACATAGAGTTAAATTGGTCCAAAATAATTCCTCAAAGGACCTCATTAGTGTCTTCAGATCGTAGACCCAGCTCTTGGGTCTTGGTCAGAAGGAGCGTTCATCAGGGACCACAGTGCTCAGAGCCCGAGAGCCCCTACCTGCTACATGTGTGTGCAGTGTATGTGTGATCAGGTCCTGGGGGCTAGGTGAGGTGCCGTGGTCAGCCAGCAACCCGGTGCTCGTTCGGAGAGCCACGGGCAGCCCACACGATCAGAGTGCGGTTCATTGAGATGCAGACACTGGGTGGTTAGCGAGGCCACTTCTCAGTCTTTGGTTTATTTTGAAAACATCTGGAGAGCTTATAAAAGTGTATATTTCTAAGATGCCTCTGGAACTAGATGTATTAGGAATGATTTGGTCAGATCCAGGGAGATAGAAAACCCAAAATAATAAGGGCTTTTACAAAGTAGAACTTGTTCTCTGACTCACATCCCGGGCCCCCAGGCAGATGCCCACAGAGTTGGGGACCCAGGCCCGCCATCTTGCTTTCCAGCCTGGTGGCCTCTGCCTCACAGTCCTTGGTGGACAGAACTTTCAGCTAGCAGGAGAGAACAAAGGGAAGAAGAGGAGACTGACTCCATTAGGACACTTCCTAGAAGCTGCATGTACTTGACCAAATTTAGTGCAAGGCCCCCCCCAACTGCAGGGAAGCCGTGACGTGCTAGGAGTCCAGGGCCAGCTCTTGGGAGCACAGGAGGGACGTTATTGAGGGCAAAAGAGGGGACGGGGCAAGAAGGAGTTCCTCTCTGTGCACAGTGCATGGAGGACAGAGACCAGGACTCTGTGTCTTCTTAAGTGACTTCCTCAGGACTCACGACGCAGGCGGTCTTTGGACTGCTTAGAGACGCTCACTCACCACACGCATCACATGTTCCCGCACACCAGTCTTGTAGTCTGCTGAACAAAATGCTCATAGCACCTTACACAAATCATCGCATTTATCCTGAGAAGCACCCAAGAGGTGGGCTTTACCATCCCCTCTACAAATAATTCCAACAACTTCTCCCAAATACTTGACCACACAGGTGTCCGTGACTAACGTGCAAGTGTAAGAGGTAAAAAACAAGTGGCAAATGTTTCAGGAGAGTGGGGTAGAGATAATACAGAGGGAAGAATGAAAGAAAGCAAGACGTATCCATTGAGAGGGGTGGGTAGGCATTTCTAGAGGGAGGCTGTTGACGTCATACATTGTGGCTCATCCGTGGCGGGGGGAAGTACTTGGGTTCTGTAAGTTCTTACTTTCCCTCATCTCATCTGTCCATAGACGGGTTGGCTGGCTGGTGGGAAGTCGTTGGGGGACACGGAGAAGGTGGCTTTGCCCTTTATATATAAATACAATGTCTGCACCTTTCTGATGATGCCATGAAGATCACTGTGTCCCAACCATCTTAAGCCACGCTGCACAACGCTTCCTTCTTATTTTCCTCGCACAGTACTCGTGCCAGATGTTGCACTCACTATGACTGAATAACAAATTACCCCAAAACTGGATGGTTTAAAATTGGCAACATTTATTTCGCTCATAAATCCGCCATTTGCTTGGACCTCAACAGGGACAGCCCATCCCAGCTCCACTGTCAGCTGGGGCAGCTTGGAGGATCAGGGCCGGGCTCATCAGGACACCGGCAGATGATCAGGAAAGTCAGCTGAGACATCAGCTGGGTCTGTTGGCTTAAACTCCTCCATGTGGTCCCTCCATTGGCTTGGGCTCCTTTGCCGCATGGTGGCTGTGTTCCATAGGCACATTTCCCAAAGAAGGGGACCAGGGAGTACATTACTGCCTCTGGGACTCGACCCCGGGGGTCTCACAGAGGAATTCTGCTTCATTCTACTCAGGGATGCGATGAGATGGCCTCAGTCAGTTTCAAGGAAATAAACTCCATCTTTGGGTGGAGAGCACCAGGGTTTTGAAGAAGCATTTGGGACCAGGAATATTGCTATGGCCATGTTTGGAAAATCCCACTTATACCACAGGCCAAAAGATTTTGCTGAGTTTTCTCTGTACAGTTGATACTTTGAATATACTAGAGATATTAAATACGCATTTTCAACTACACCACACACACTTGGTCCCGACATTCAGATGTGGACCTCCTTGAAGATCATATCCACAGAGGATTGTCTAACAGAGCCCCATTCTCACTGTGCAAACGAGGAAGGCGATCTTCCTCATCTCAGCTGTCTGCAAGCTTAAATTTAAGGAATGTTCAAAGTTCCTTCTTAATACGTGAGGCACGCAGCCCTCCATCCCATATGGCCTCTGCGTAAGTGGTGCAACTTCTTACGGCCTCAACCTTTAATGGCAAACCTCCACCTGCCCACCATTCCTAATGAGTATCTTCCTAATAGCTCTTCCCGGCTCCTCTTGGAAGACGTGATTGAATAGAAAAATGTATATTGTTTATGAATCCCTTTAAGTCACAGTAGAAGCAGACGTTTTAGGTATAGGAAGAGGAAACTGAAAATGTGACTTTCCCCAATGTTCCCCATGACGCTTGCTCACGGCAGCCAGAATGTTTGGAACCTGCAGATTCACAAGTTTATGATGAAACGTTATCTCTTCTTCTCGCTCTGCTTTTTTTATGCTATTGAAATTGGGCAGTCTGTCAGTCTTCCTATTGTTTGGCTCGTTGCTGAAGGTCAGAAATCCAAAGAAATATTGTTGATATTGTTTATGAACACCATCTTATTTCAAGACTTTATAATTCAGCAGACTTTTCTCCAGTTCCGGCCACTAGGGTGGCATGGGGGCCCCTCCCAAGCCCTGCCCAGGCTTGCCACCTGCTACTGTCTCCCATGGGACTGTTCGCCCTGTGCAGATAGGCAGGGCAGGAATTCCAAGTCGGGGAGCACATCCCGAGGAAGCACCAAGAGCGTGAAGGCTTGGCACTGAGTCATTAAGAGGTGGTGTGGCAGAACGGAAATAACCTTGAACCTGAAGTCTACAGATGAGGCTTAACGCCCTGGCAGCCTGCAGCCATGGCCAAAGTCTTTCTTTTCCTTTCCTTTCCCTCCCTCTTCTCCTTCTTTTTCCCTGTTTCCCTCTCCTACCTCTTCTTCTTCCTCTCCTTCTCTTCCCTTCCCTGGCTTTATGGAGATGTAATTCACACACCGTGCAATTCATCCATTTAAATTGTACAAGTCAGTAGGTTTTTAGTGTGTTCTCAGAATTGGGACAACCACCCCTTCATTCAATTTTTGAACATTTCATCGCCCACACAATATGCTTTGTCATTCAGCTGAAGCTCCAGTCCCTCCCCACTCCTCTCTCATTTCTTTTTTTTTAATTTTTTAAATTTACATCCAAATTAGCATAGAGTGCAACAATGATTTCAAGAGTAGATTCCTTAGTGCCCCTTACCCATTTATCCCATCGCCCCTCCCACAACCGCTCCCATAGCCCTCAGTTTGTTCTCCATATTTATGAGTCTCTTCTGTTTTGTCCCCCTCCCTGTTTTTATATTATTTTTGTTTCCCTTCCCTTATGTTCATCTGTTTTGTCTCTTAAAGTCCTCATATGAGTGAAGTCATATGATTTTTTGTCTTTCTCTGACTAATTTCACTTAGCATAATACCCTCCAGTTCCATCCACATAGTTGCAAGTGGCAAGATTTCATTCTTTTTGATCGCTGAGTAATACTCCATTGTGTGTGTGTGTGTGTGTGTGTGTGTGTGTGTGTGTGTATGTATATCTCCACCTCTTCTTCTTTATCCATTCATCCATTGATGGACATTTGGGCTCTTTCCATACTTTAGCTATTGTTGATAGTGCTGCTATAAACATGGGGGTGCATGTATCCCTTCGAAACAGCACACCTGTGTCCCTTGGGTAAATGCCTAGTAGTGCAATTGCTGGGTCTTAGGGTAGTTCTATTTTTAGTTTTTTTTTAAGGAACCTCCATAGTATTTTCCAGAGTGGGTGCACCAGCTTGCATTGCCACCAACAATGCAAAAGAGATCCTCTTTCTCTGTATCCTCACCAACATCTGTTGTTGCCTCAGTTGTTAATGTTAGCCATTCTGACAGGTGTAAGGCAGTATGTCATTGTGGTTTTGATTTGTATTTCCCTGATGATGAGTGATGTTGAACATGTTTTCATGTGTCAGTTGGCCATCTGGATGTCTTCTTGGAGAAGTGTCTATTCATGTCTTTCACCCATTTCCTCACTGGATTACTTGTTTTTTGGGTGTTGAGTTTGATAAGTTCTTTTTGGATTTTGGATACTAACCCTTTATCTGATATGTCATTTGCAAATATCTTCTCCCATTCTGTCAGTTGCCTTTTAGTTTTGCTGATTGTTTCCTTCGCTGTGTAGAAGCTTTTTATTTTGATGAGGTCCCAGTAGTTCATTTTTGCTTTTGTTTCCCTTGCCTCCGAAGAACGTGTTGAGTAAGAAGTTGCTGCGGGCAAGATGAAAGAGGTTTTTGCCTGCTTTCTCCTTGAGGATTTTGATGGCTTCCTGTCTTACATTGAGGTCTTTCATCCATTTTGAGTTTACTTTTGTGTATGGTGTAAGAAAGTGGTCCAGGTTCATTTTTCTGCATGTTGCTGTCCGGTTTTCCCAGCACCACTTGCTGAAGAGACTGTCTTTATTCCATTGGATATTCTTTCTTGCTTTGTCAAAGATTAGTCGGCCATACATTTGTGGGTCCATTTCTGGGTTCTCTGTTCTGTTCCATTGATCTGAGTGTCTGTTCTTGTGCCAGTACCATACTGTCTTGATGATTACAGCTTTGTAGTATAGCTTGAAGTCTGGGATCGTGATGCCTCCTGCTTTGGTTTTCTTTTTCAAGATTGCTTTGGCTATTTGGGGTCCTTTCTGGTTCCATACAAATTTTAGGATTATTTGTTCTAGCTCTGTGAAGAATGCTGGTGTTATTTTGATAGGGATTGCATTGAATATGTAGATTGCTTTGGATAGTATCGACATTTTGACAATGTTTGTTCTTCCTATCCAGGAGCATGGAATCTTTCTCCATTTTTTTTGTGTCTTCTTCAATTTCTTTCATAAGCTTTCTATAGTTTTCAGTGTATAGATTTTCCCCCTCTTTGGTTAGATTTATTCCTAGGTATTTTATGTTTTTTTGTGCAAAGGTAAATGGGATCAATTCCTTGATTTCTCTTTCTGTTGCTTCATTGTTGGTGTATAGGAATGCAACCGATTTCTGTGTGTTGATTTTATATCCTGCAACTTTGCTGAATTCATGAATCAATTCTCACAGTTTTTTGGTGGAATCTTTCGGGTTTTCCATATAGAGTATCATGTCATCTGCTAAGAGTTAAAGTTTGACCTCCTCATGGCCTATTTGGATGCCTTTTATTTCTTTGTGTTGTCTGATTGCAGAGGCTAAGATTTCCAATACTATGTTGAATAACAGTGGTGAGTGTGGACATCCCTGTCTCGTTCCTGACCTTAGGGGAAAAGCTCTCAGTTTTTCCCCATTGAGGATGATATTGACGTTGGGTCATTCATATATGGCTTTTATGATTTCAAGGTATGCTCCTTCTATCCCTACTTTCTTGAGGGTTTTTATCAAGAAAGGATGCTGTATTTTGTCAAATGCTTTCTCTGCATCTATTGAGCGGATCATATGGTTCTTGTCCTTTCTTTTATTGATGTGATGAATCATGTTCATTGTTTTGCAGATATTGAACCAGCCTTGCATCCCAGGTATAAATCCCACTTGGTCGTGGTGAATAATTTTTTTAATGTATCGTGGGAGCCAGTTGGCTAATATCTTGTTGAGGATTTTTGCATCCATGTTCATCGGGGAAATTGGTCTATAGTTCTCCTTTTTAGTGGGGTCTCTGTCTGGTTTTGGAATCAAGGTAATGCTGGCTTCATAGAAAGAGTTTGAAAGTTTTCCTTCCATTTCTATTTTTTGGAACACCTTCAAGAGAATAGGTGTTAACTCTTCTTTAAATGTTTGGTAGAATTCCCCTGGAAAGCCATCTGGCCCTGGACTCTTGTTTTTTGGCAGATTTTTGATTACTAACTCTATTTCCTTACTGGTTATGGGTCTGTTCAAATTTTCTATTTCTTCCTGTTTCAGTTTTGGTAGTGTGTATGTTTTTAGGAATTTGTCCATTTCTTCCAGATTTCCCATTTTATTGGCGTATAATTGCTCATAATAGTCTCTTATTATTGTTTTTATTTCTGCTGTGTTGGTTGTGATCTTTCCTCTTTCATTCTTGATTTTATTTATTTGGGTCCTTTCCTTTTTCTTTTTGATCAAACTGGCTAGTGGTTTATCAATTTTGTTAATTCTTTCAAAGAACCAGCTTCTGGTTTCATTGATCTGTTCTACTGTTTTTTTGGTTTTGATATCATTAATTTCTGCTCTAATCTTTATTATTTCCTGTCTTCTGCTGGTTTGGGGTTTTATTTGCTGTTCTTCTTCCAGGTCCTTAAGGTGTAAGGTTAGGTTGTGTATCTCATATCTTTCTTCCTTCTTTAGGAAGGCCTGGATTGCTATATACTTTCCTCTTATGACCGCCTTTGCTGCGTCCCAGAGGTTTTGGGTTGTGGTGTTATCATTTTCATTGGCTTCCATGTACTTTTTAATTTCCTCTTTAACTTCTTGGTTAGCCCATTCATTCTTTAGTGGGATGTTCTTCAGTCTCTAAGTATTTGTTACCTTTCCAAATTTTTTCTTGTGGTTGATTTTGAGTTTTATATTGTTGTGGTCTGAAAATATGCACAGTATGATCTCTATCTTTTTGTACTTACTGAGGGCTGATTTGTGTCCCAGTATATGGTCTATTCTGGAGAATGTTCCATGTGCACTGGAGAAGAATGTATATTCTGCTGCTTTAGGATGAAATGTTCTGAATATATCTGTTAAGTCCATCTGGCCCGGTGTGTCTTTCAAAGCCATTGTTTCCTTGTTGATTTTTTGATTGGATGATCTGTCCATTGCTGTGAGTGGGGTGTTGAAGTTTCCTACTATTATGGTATTACATCGATGAGTTTATGTTTGTGATTAATTGATTTATATATTTGGGTGCTCTCACATTTGGCAAGTAAATGTTTACAATTGTTAGGTCTTCTTGGTGGATAGACCCCTTGATTGTGATATAATGCCTTTCTGGATCTCTTGATACAGTCTCTATTTTAAAGTCTAGTTTGTCTGATATAAGTATGGCTACTCCGGCTTTCTTTTTTTGACCATTAGCATGATAGATGGTTCTCCATCCCCTTATTTTCAATCTGAAGGTGTCTTTAGGTCTAAAGTGGGTCCCTTGTGAACAGCATGTAGATGGATCTTGTTTTTTTATCCATTCTGTTATGCTATGTCTTTTGATTGGAGCATTGAGTCCATTGATGTTTAGAGTGAGTACTGAAAGATATGAATTTATTGCCATTATGATGCTTGTAGAGTTGGTGGTGTTCTCTGGTCCTTTCTAATCTGTGTTGATTTTGGTATGTATGTATATATGTATGTATGTATTTATATATATTTTTTTCCATCTTTTCTCCGCTCAGAGAGTACCCCCTAAAATTTCTTGCAGGGCTGGTTTAGTGGTCACAAACTCCTTTAATTTTTGTTTTTCTAGGAAACTTTTGATCTCTCCTTCTATTTTGAGTGACAGCCTTGCTGGATAAAGAATTCTTGGCTGCATATTTTTCTGATTCAGCACACCGGATATATCCTGACACTCCTTTCTGGCCTGCCAGGTTTCTGTGGATAGGTCTGCTGCAAACCTGATCTGTCTCCCCTTGTAGGTTAGGGAGTTTTTTTTCCCTTGCTGCTTTCATGATTCTCTCCTTGCCTGAGTATTTTGTGAATTTGACTATGATATGCCTTGTTGATGGTCGGTTTCTGTTGAGTCTAATGGGGGGTCCTCTGTGCTTCCTGGATTTTGATGTCTGTGTCTTTCCCCAGGTTAGGAAAGTTTTCTGCTATGATTTACTCATATAATACTTCTGCCCCTATTTCTCTCTCTTCCTCTTCTGGGACCCCTATGACTCTGATGTTGTTCCTTTTTAATGAGTTTCTGATTTCTCTAATTCTTAAATCATGCTCTTTTGCCTTAATCTCCCTCTTTTTTTCTGCTTCATTATTCTCTATAAGTTTGTCCTCTGTATCGCTGATTCTCTGTTCTGCCTCATCCATCCTTGCTGCCGTTGCATCCATCCATGATTGCAGCTCAGTTATAGCATTTTTAATGTCATTCTGGCTATTTTTTACTTCTTTTATCTCTGCAGAAAGGAATTCTAATCTATTTTCGGCTCCAGCTAGTATTCTTATTATCGTGATTCTAAATTCTGGCTCCGACATCTTGCTCGTATCTGTGTTTGTTAAATCCCTGGCTGTCGTTTCTTCATGCTCTTTCTTTTAGGGTGAATTCCTTCATTTTGTCATTTTGAAGGGGGAAAAGGAATTAATGAGATAGAAAAATTAAAATTAAAAAAATATTAAAATTAAAAATATATTAAAATTAAAAACACACACACACAAATCGAATAAATGATGCTAGATTCTATGTGTGTTTTGTCTGGGTGTTGAAAGTGGTTTGACAGATTAGAGAAAATAAAGGGGGGGAGGGAAAAATAACAAGTTAAAAAAAATTTTTTAAAAAGGAAATCGTTTGAGGATTTGAAAAATAAATACATTGAAGTAGACTAAAATGAGATGATGGGAGTAAAATAGAACTTGAAAAAATATACACAAAAGTAAAGAATAAAGTAGATAAAAAATTAAAGAAAATTAATAAAAATTAAAAATAAATATGAATCTTTTCCTTTTCTGTATTCCAGAAAAAGAAAAGAAACGAAAGAGAAAAAAGATTTAAAGAAAGAAAAAAAAAGGAAATCGTATGAAAATTTGAAAAAGTGAATACACTGTAGTAGACTAAAATAAAATGATGGAAGTAAAATAGAATTTGAAAAAATTTACATAAAAGCAAAAAATATAGTAAACAATTAAAGAAAAATATTTTTAATAGAAATTGAAAATAAAAGTGAGTTTTTTCTCTTTCTGTATTCAAGAAAAAGAAGTGTAGAAGAGAAAAAGAAAGAAACCAAGAAAGAAAATTGAATAGATGAACCTGCTAACAGATTGAAGTAGGACTGAAATTGCTTCCTTTTCCCATAGAAGTCAGTCCATGTAGCTCTTTATAGTCCATAAATTAAGCCCGCGGTGAGGTTTGTGTTCTTGAAGAGCGAGGTTGGCCCAGTTGGGCGGGGCTCGGTGTGACGGCTCCGCTCTCCCCTAGATGGCGCTGCCAGCCTCCCGGGGTGGATTGTTTCCGTGCTCCTCGGCGCGCATGCGCGGCAGTGGTGAAAAATGGCGTCACCCGGCCACCCAGCCTGTTCTCCCGGCTCAGCAATCGCGTACCCGTCCTCTGTCTTCAGCTCCCGTCCACTCCCCTCTCCCCTTCGCTCTCCGTGACCAGGCCCCAGGCAGTACCTCGCTCCCGAGTTCTGTCTCAGATGCGGCTGTTTTCCCAGGCTCCTTACTTCCGAAGGACCTCGGCTTTGACCCGCTCTGCCCCTCTGCGGGAGGGTCTCACCAATGGCCGAATGAGCAACGGCCAAATGTCGGCTGCACCCAGGAACGCCCGCTGGACCCTGCTGCTGCCGGTGCCCCAAGACCGCGGTCAGGTGCCAGCCCGCCCCAGAAAAAGTTCGCGAGACGGTGTAGCAGCAGCGTTTCAGGGATTATGGAAAATCGCAACACACATCTGGCACCAGGCTTCACCCTTAACGATCTTGCCCCAGCACCGGCGAATGTGGCCGCCTTCCGGGGTCTGCTGGGACCAGGTGGCCTCACAGCCTCTACCAAATGTCCTTCCAGCAGTGGAACCGCTTTTCCCCATGTGGCCCAAGAACCTCCCGGACCCCACTCTGTTCCTGGGGATTCGCCCTTCCCTTGAGCACCGCCAGGTATCGAGCTGCGGAGTTGCAGACTCTGCGCTCCCCTTGTTTACAGTCTTCATGGAATTTAAACCCTCTCCTTTCTCCTTTCTCCCTTTTTAGTTTAGTCCCTGCGGCCGTTTCCAATTTTCCACTTTCTCTCCAGCTGCTTTTGGGGAGCGGTGCTTTTCCCGTATTCTGCCCCTCCCCCCAGTCTCCGTCCTCTCTCCGCTCACAAAAGCACCTCCCTTCCTGCACCTTCTCTCTCCCCAAGTCTCTCCGCGCACGTTACCTGCCGAATTCTGTGGTTCAGGTTGTGCAGATTGTTGTGTTAATCCTCCAGGCAGTTTTCTAGGTGTGTAGGATGGTTTAGTGTTGGTCTGGCTGTATTTCATGGACACGAGACACACTCTCATTTCCTTCTTTAATGGAAGTTTCTGAGCACCTGTTAGACACTTAATATACAACAACAAATAAGTCCCAAGCTCCCTTTTACCTAAGAAACTTTTCATGTGACTTTATTTGGTATCGTATTTGTGATCACGGTGTTAGCGTGTCCCCATGAATCGGACGGGGGATACAGCCAAACATTTCAGAGTGAGCCACCCCGTCATCTTTCAGTGACTGGAGTAACCCCACAGCAAGACTCCTGTATCAGATCCCTCCCGAGGAAACACCTTCTGATATGCCAGAGACACGAAGACGCCTAAAATGAATGGTAGGATGTGCTCTGGAATGTTGGCCACTCGGGAAGGATTTATGCCTCTGATGATTCCTGCCCCCAAGAATTTAACCGTGTAATTTAAGATATGGGTAAAAACTGATAACACGAATCTTTAAGTTCTGCATGAGTTTAAAGTATCACGAAACCTGACCAGTCAGCAAGTGGCAATTAGACTGGGTCCCATTGATTTATCCATGCACCCCTCCATTTATTCATTATTCAGGTAATATTTATGAGCATTCACAATGGGGCAGACCCTGTTCTTGACCGGGGGTGTATCTTATATTTTTATATTACCCACCATGCCACGCACCTAGGAATCCTCAGACAACACATATCATTTGACATTGCTATGCTAGTTTTTGGTGTCTTCAGCCATGAAATAAATGTTAGGAGCCAGAAAAGCAATTTTTAGTTTGACTTTTCCAAATGCTGTTTTTGTTGGGAGGCTTTTCAGTCCCTTAAACTATCTTAGAAGGATAAATACATAACCTTTGCTGCAGTAACTGCTCTTCCAAATTCAACGTGATTGATGCCCTGTGTTGTTTATTGCTCAAATAAGAAAAATCAGAACGGACTGCACGATCATTTTGAGATACGGCAAGTCCAGATAATTTTATTCTAACTTAATCATTTTTTTTTTTTTTTTACCAATCCATCTCCTGGAGGTGATTTATCACAGAGCCTGCCATGGGTTCTTTAAAATAAATGAATAAAGTTTCAAAAAGACAGAAAAGTTGCAGGAGGGCACCAACCAACCACAAAATAAATAAAAACATACTTTCGTGTGTCCCCCCATCACACACACGCCCCCCCCCCTAAGAATTGCAGAATAATCCAGTCCACGAGGGGAAATGATTTGATGGCAATGAGCTTTCATGCAGAGAGCGCTGCCAGCGGTCCTCAGTGTGGGAAGGAGGCATCCGTACTGCTTTGACGGGAGAATGTGCTCCGCAAAGAACCACCATTGAGTGGACACGGCAAGCGTTTAGCAGATGAAACTTCCTCGGCGGCTGTTTTTGCTCTGCTCTCTGAATGTCTTTCTACTTTGTTCCTTAAGTCAGTTGGAGATATTTTTTTCTCCTTTGACCAAACCAGGAGATTCATCTTTAGACAGAAACTAATCAGCTTGGTGTCATTGAACTAATTAATGGCTTCTCCACTTTGGGCCTCAGTTTAAAAAGTGAAGGGTATATTAATTTCGTGGGCTTGTGGTAGCAAACTACCACAAACCGAGTGACGTAAAACGATAGAAATTCATTTCCTCATGGTTCTAGAGGCCAGAAGTCCAAAATAGAGTGTCCCCAGGGCCATGTTCCCTCAAAACCTGTAGTGAAGACCCTTCCAGCTTCTGGTGGGAGCCGTCTGTCCAGCCTGTGCCTCTCCTGTCACGTGGGCTTTTCCCAGTGTGCCTTCTCCTCCTTTTATACAGGAGATTGGGGTTGGATTGGGCCCACCCTAATTGAGAATGACCTTATTTTAACTCAGTGACATCTGCAAAGAGCCTGTTTGCAAATAAAGCCATATTTCCGGGGACTGGAGGTTACGGAAGCAGGAAAGATTGGAATCATGGTTGAGAAGAAGGTGACTAACCAAGACCGAGTAGACATGGTGGGAAGGGTTAGTACCCGGCTGACATGCATTACACCGGCTTCATGCTTTCTCTGCTAGTTCCCAGTGGCCTGGGTGTTTGTATAAGGGGGTGGATTGAGCATAAACCCAAGCTGGGCGTTTGCTAGGCTGGGGTAGAGAAAGAATGGTGCAAGGAAAGCCATTCCATGGGTGGTTTGAGCAGAGGATGGGCGACCATCAAGGGAGTCATTGAAGAAAGGACCCCCCCTTGCGAGGGGGAGTTGAGGAGACCACCCTGAAATCAAGCACATCTTACACCATCACATTCCAATGCAAAATACAGGTTGATTTCATAGAAACAGGGTTGAGGGTTGGGGTTCCTAAACCCACCCCCATATAATACAAGAATCAAGGTGTTTGTTTTATTGCTGAGTTCTATAGAGTAAATTCGTCCTCCTATCTGGTATATTATTGGACCTTTAGTTAAAGTTGTATATGAATAGTGATGGCATGATCAACTTAATTATTTACCATTTACCAATTAAAAAAACTGGCATTTATTGAATATCTACTCAGTCAGCTCTGCACTACCTATTTTCATATTCAGTAGAACATTAAGTCCAACCCTGGAAAGCAAGCGTTTTTATTCTCATTTTATACATGAGGAAACAAACCTGGGTTAAGTTTCCCTGTTACCCCACACCCTACCGCTAGTTAGCGGCAGAATTCAGAATTAAATTTACAGCCTTTTAGAGCTCTTCCCACCACATCCCAGCTTCCTGCACTGAGGTGCTTGCACCATGGTATTTTCCTAAAGACGGACTGAAGCAGCTCTAAGGCATCGTGGGGGCATTTAACTTACAGAGATGCACCAGCTGGGAAAAATAAAGACAGTTCCGTCCTTAGACTGTGTTACAGTTTATAAATAGTGATTGTTTCTCTTGATTTTCCCGGCCCCTCTTTAGGGGAACGGGTCACTCTTATCCCGCTTCCTCATTAAGGCTGGTCTGAGAGTTGTACCCAGCCTCCTGCTCCTGCTGGAACTTGGCTTTTCCTGCTAGCCTCTGCTGTCTTCAGGCTGTAGAAGCTTGTCTGATGTGTTGGCCATGAGGGGAAGAGGGTATATGTGAGCCCTGGAGAAGGGGCGAAGGTGACAAAAGAGGGATGCACATGTGGTCGTGGTATTGAAATCTTCTAGGACACTCTGTCTACCTGGAGATACCACTTCCGGATAGCATTTATAGGAATTTACACTTGTTAGGTGAAAGAGAGGCTAATCTCCTGCTGTTCTCGATTATCCCAGACCGTGGAACTCATTACCCAACAAAGAGAATTTCAGTATTCAGTAAGACTCTGGAATTTTAACATTTCTTTTTTCCTACGCTGTGCTCCATGCTTGGAAAATTCTAGATAAACCCAGGCCAAATGAATTTGTTAGGTTTGTCTTTAACCTTGCAAAAACATCTTTTACTTAGAGCCACCACCATAACCCATCTATCCCTACTCATTTGTTTGTCACCTCAGATGCATGAATTGAGTGCTTACGCCGTGCTAGTATTAAAGACTTTTTCGTCAATTCAATATCAAGATTGCAGTATCGTGGGAAGGAAATTCTCTAATTTTAATTCATTTCTATAATATTTGTTATAATCAATGAGATATAACCTATTCAATTTTTTGAATTTTGTTTAGATTTCTATTTTAAAGTAATTTTAAACAAAGAAAACTTGCGAAAACAGTACAAATCATTCTCTTATATCCCTATCCCTACTTCTCCTATACTCCTGCAATACTGTTAGTGTATTTTATAACCACAGTGTAATTATCAAGGACAGGAAATTAACATTGGCACAGTATTATTAATCCAGCTTATTTGAATTTTACCAATTTTTCTACCAGTGTCTCCTTTCTGTCTTGGGATCCCACGTTCCTTTAGACATTATTTCTTTTTAATCCCCTCCAGTCTGTAACATTTCCTCAGTCTTTCCTTGTTGTTCATGATCTTGACACTTCCAAAGGTTATTGGTCAGCTGCTTTGTAAAGTGAGGCTCAATTTGGGCTTGTCTTATGTTTTCTCACAATTGAAGTGAGGTTATGCATTTTTGGTGAAAATACATATAGATGACGCTTTTCTCCTTCCCAGCACATTGTACCAAAGTGTTCATGATGATGTTGATGTGTCTTATTTCCAGTGACATTGACCTCAATCTCTTAGTTAGGTTGCTGTCTACCAGTTTCTCCACTGCAAAGTTGCTGTCTTCTCCTTTATGACTGATAAATATCTTGAGGGGAGATACTTTGAGGTTATGCAAATCCTGTTTCTCTTCAAACTTGCGTTCACTAACCTAAGCACCCATCAGTAGATCTTGTCTGCAGCATTCATTAATGTAAGTCTAAGGGTGGTACTCTTTCCTTTCTTTTTCACAGTTATTAATTGGAATTCTCTTACAAGAAAGCTGGTTTCTGTATTTGATTACTTATTTATATTAGTATGGACTCATGGATATTGATTTTATTCCATGGATGAATCTGATACTATTATTAATTATTTTGTCACTCATATTTTTCCAGCTTTGGCCATGAGAAACTCCTTTAGGTTGGCTTCTGCATTCTTTGAACAAGGCTTCCTTTCTTTCTGTCTTTCTTGAGCATTTCCTCATTTTCTGGCCCCATAAGATGTTCCAGACTCATCCTGTATTTCCCTGTTCCAGCCTGGGTACAACTACTTCTCCGAGGAGGAGCCTTATTTATTTTATTAGATGATGGTGTTTAGAGACCAAGATACGGGCACTGAGTGTGCTCATTGTTTCTGGGGGTCATCGGTTCTAAGCCTCTCCACGAACAAAGCAAGGACATATATGCATGCACACTAACCCCTGGACACACATGTATCTACATTTTGCGTCTATGTATGTATTAGAAACCACGAGTTTACACGAATACCTCTGATTCCAGGCCAACACCGCACAGTTCATTTTAGCCTTCCCCTTTTCCTTGTGGCTTGTTTTTCCAACAGTAAGAAAACTGGTTTTCATTCTCTCCAATGTATGTATGTATTTGCAGAGTAGTTTAATTCCAGCACACACATTAAGTAGTTTCAGAATTGCTAACCCATAGTTCAGAGTGATCTTTTTGTCTTTAGCTTTATGGTATCCAAGTCAAGATCCTGTTTTCTGATATTGCTTATGTTGGTTCTTTCCTTCCCCACCCTTCCATGTAGTTTTGTGATTTATCTGAAGTACGGTTTTACTTTGTTGTGGTGTTGCTATTCTTTTTTGGGTTCCCCTACGTCCTGATTGTTTTTTATTGTTAGCTTTGTTTTTGGAGTGTGCAAAAAGTATGTGAAACCCCACTATGGGCTAAGACTGGACGTTATACCAATAAATATACCCCAGAGAAGTGCTTCTCCTTCCTCATGCAGACACCTCATGCCCAATCCCTCCTTCTTCCCACCCACCCCCTATACATAACCAACTTCTGGTTTCTGGTTTCTGCTTCCTGTGTTTGTTTTTTTTTTTTTTTTCACAAATGAGGATGTACGTATGTATATTTTCTTAGATCCCTTTCTTATAGGGTGGGTCACATACTATAGATGGTCTGTTGGACTTCGCACACTCCATGATGAAAATCACAACAGTCAGTTTATAGAGGTCTTCGTTCTTTCTTGCAGCTGTACCATAGTACCATTGTATGGATGAACCATAGTTTCTTCAGCCACGTATTGTTTCCAATGTCTTGACATTACAGAGCTGCAATGAACATAACCTTCTGCATGTCTATTTTTGTATTGTTAGAGGTATATCTTCCCGGAAGTGATGTAGTTCAAAGGATAAGTGTGTATTTTATTAGGTATTGCCAAATTTTGCTCTAAAAGGATTGCACTATTTTTCAGTGCAAAGTATGAGAACACCTTTTTCCTCACAGCCTCACCAATACAGTGTGCCATACTTTTCTTTCTTTTTTGGGAGGGTGTCAGGGAACAGTTTCATAGGTGAAAAACTGCGATTCAGTGGTTCTATTTCTATAATTTGGCATGCGTTTGGTGCTTTTTAATATATCTGAGGACCTTTTATATCCTTTTTGTGATTTGTCCGCTCATGTCTTTTTCTCCTGTTTCTACTTTTTTCGTCTTTTGTCACCTCGATATTTTAGAGTTTTTTAAATACATTATGGATATTAGCTATTTGTCCATGGTACATGTTATGAATAATTTATCCCAGTTTGTCAGTTGCCTTTTGTTCATGATGTTTTTGTGATGCAAAAAACACTTAAAAATGTTTATGTAGTCAAATTTATCACTCTTTTATTGCTTCTGGATTTTGAATCCTCCTTAGAAAGCCTTTCCCTATGTAAGGTCAAAGAGGAAATCACCCATGTTATGAAAATAGTTTGAAACATTAAAGACATACACACGGTAGGGTTTGTTAAGATTCCTTTGCAACTGGGAATGTTAAGACCCCTCCCTTATTCTTCTAAATAAATGCCTGGCCATCAGCCTTCCCGGCTGAGTCCTGTTATCAATTCTCATCCACCTAATCACCCCATCTTCAAGCTTCCCTGGTCTCTTTAGACCCAGGGACCCCATCTAAAACTACACGGGGGTATTGAAGACTATCTCGCCTTCTCCAGTGCTTTTTTACTCTTAAGTGAATTCTCTTTTGTCCTGGTAGTATTATTAAGTATTAGCAGCTTCAGAAGTTTCTGCTGACTCAAGCCCAGAGTCGGCACCTACTCACTTTGCCTCCCTTCCCTTTCTGCCTCATCTCCTTTGTTCTCCTAAAATTCACCTTCCTCCTTTTTCAGAGACCATTCAGCCACAGCTTCTCAGTGGACGAATGAGCACCTTCACAGCTATGCCTTCTGCATGATGCACATCATAGCCAAGTGATAGGGCGTAAACCCGACAGAGTCAGGCCCATCCAGCAGAACACAGATATAACGTCATCTGAAAAACATATGAAAATGAGTCTTTTCCACATGTTGCAGAGAATAGTAGCTACAAAATATACTGAAATATTTCAGACCTATACAAGTGTTAGGTTTTCTTCATGTTCATTATGACATTTATTTAAGCACCTTAGCAGGATTTTGTTAGCATGGTATTTTGCATATCAGTGAATAAAGAACCTCAGTGATGTCTGAAAGGAAGACAGTCTTTCAACCTTCCCCTCTCCCTTTCCTTCCTTCTCTCTCTCCCTCCTTCCCTCCCCATGTAAACCAAAGGGTGAAGTCTGTCCTGAGGCCACTGGTTTTGGAAGGTCAGAATGACCTAGCAGTATGCTTAGGAGAGAAGCCATCTGCCAGGAAAACCCAAGATAGAGACAGAAGCCACAGGGCTTGCCACTGCATAGTCATGCATTTCCATTTGTAACGTTGACTGGTGTGGACGTTTTAATAACTGACCTACAGACCTCTGCAGGTTGTCTCTGGATAAATATTTACTATTTGGGTTAAGCAGTGACGGGCCAGTCTCAGCTTCATTCTGAAGAAGTCTAATGGAAGGCGGAGACATACTATTTAATAACACGAGCTTCTGAAATTCATACAGTGGCTGAAGGGAAGAAATGAGAGGAGGAGGATAAACATAGAGCATTCTTGTCTCCCACCATGTTGATTGATTGATTGGTTGTTTCTTCATTTATTTTCTTTCAGGGACCCTCAAAGTCTGGACCCACCGGAAGTGAGCAATGCGAAGCTTCAGTATGCAGGGTGGGGCCCCAAAGGCCAGCAGCTGGTAAGCCAATCGAGCTCAGTGACCAGGTTTGAATTTGATGAAGTTTACACACTGCAGGAGGGATCTGCTCACTACGCTCAGGGTCTGTGTTTGCATGAGTTGAACTTTGGAAAGGTACACCAGAATATTCGCCTGTGTAAAATGGACATTTCTTTTTTTGATTAGAGAATTATGTAACGGCAGGTGCTCTGGTTCCCCGATCTGAGACCCTTGAAGTGGTCCCCACTTAGCTAGCTGCGTGTAGACTCCAGACGTACCGTGAGGTCAAGGAGATAAACCTTGTCGAAAAGACCAATGGGAATTAGCAGAGTCACGGAGCCGTTGCGGGTTTCTTTCGTTTTGCTCTTGGAAGCCTGGCTCCGTTCTTCGGAGGGTTTTGGGAGAAGGTGGATTTGCTGGCCATCGTGGAGCCATCCTCCCTGCGAGCGGCGTCAGCATGCGGCCAGCGCTGCCTCATGTGTTCACATCATGTCCTTCTGCGTCTTGATGCTGATTACATACAGCGGCATTTTAAAAACACTTTTCCTAAAATAACACAGAAAATGATTATTTTAAAAAGCTTGAGGTGAGATCGTATTGGACAGTCTGTCTGTTGTCTTAGGAATTGAAATAATCTTATTTTTCCCAATGGTATGGTTATACTGGTTGCATATTAATTCCATTTCCTTGAAATGACTTAAGGAAATAGGAAGATACAGGCCACAGAACTGTCCTAGCTATGACTAAAGGGTCCCCAGTGCCTGACACGCAGCGATCAGGATTCGAAAAGCATGTTTAGCCAGTGGGAGTCAGCTTGTGACTTGGGGGGAAGGGGGGGGCCAGGAGGCGGGTGAACACCCCCCGCCAACTCAGTTACAAGGAGACGAAACTCACCTTTCCTCAGAGTCGCTAACTCTTCCACAAGGAGAAGCCGCGACGTCATAGAAGGTTGTGAAAGCCCGAGACTCGCGTGACTGAGTCTCCAACAGCTGACTTTAAGTCCCTCTGATGTCATGATGGAAGGTGTGTCTGGGAGCAAAGTGCACCCATATCCGTCAGATCACTCCGTACAAGTGACATGTTGCCTCCACAGAGGCTCTCCCAAGTCTCCACGGTCCTCGGGCAGCCCGCTGCCCACAGCCTTGCACGCCAGCCTCATTCCCCCACGTGGGGAAGAGCTCACGGGCGGGCAGCCTTCCTGAGGGGCCACTGCCCAGCCTCCGTACAGGCGTCAGGGTGAGGACATTGTGACTCACACACTGGTCAGCGTCTCTTCCCGGCCGGCCCGCGGCCTCTTCCCTTGTGTCCCGGTGATTATCACTAAGCTTAGGGACTCACGCTTCCCCATCAGCACCCAGGAGAGGCCAGACCCTGGAACCAAGGTCGCACAACCTGGTCCCGCCTTCTGGAAAGGGCTTCTGGTTTACGGTAAATTTAACCCACAGTTCCTAAAGAAGGACGGGTGTGAGCACGTGCGTGCAAGCAAACACACACCCTTTAGGATTCTGTCTGGAATTTGCAGGCAGGTGGAGCTGCAGAATGTTCCCTCTCTAGGCCACTTACCTATTAGGCCAGCCCCTTCCGTATCTGAAGCTGCTTGTGTCCTGCTTTCTAGGGGTTGGGGGTGGGCTGAAGGGTCACAGTCATCCTGCTCAACCTCTTAAAGAACTGGCAGCAAAGCTAAGTAGGCGCCAGGTTCTCTGAGAAAGCGTCCCTGACTCTGCTCCCCACCGCTGGCTCCGTCTCTGGACTCCCGTGTCTCCGTGCAGGCTCCCATCACTTGGACTTCTTGGTGTGAACTTAGGGTCTGTCCTCTTCCGCCAGCTTCATCTGGGCATCCAGCTCCATCACCTTGTATTCTGAGTGCCTAGCCCAGCGCCTAGAGTTCAGGATATATTTGTTGAGGTCAAAAATGGATGCATGGAGGTGCCTGGGTGGCTCAGTCGGTTAAGCGTCCGACTTCGGCTCAGGTCATGATCTCACAGTTGGTGAGTTCGAGCCCCGCGTCGAGCTCTGTGCTGACAGCTCGGAGCCTGGAGCCTGCTTTGGATTCTGTGTCTCCCTCTCTCTCTGCCCCTCCCCTGCTCGTACTCTGTCTCTCTCTCAAAAATAAATAAACATTAAAAAAATGTTTTTAAATGGATGCATGAATGGATTTATTACATAATATATCCTTGTGACCCTCAGTCGCTTAAACACAAAGTGATTGGGTGCAGACAAGCAGCCACGATCTGTGTGGATGTTCAGGACATTACTTAACAGTAGGGAAGTTCAACTTCCTTTCTGCTCCAAGGAAATGAATGTTCAGGTAAGTAATAATTGCTAGTATTTGGGCTTAGTACCAAAAGTACTAACATGCTCAGGGAATTTTTGAGTTATTAACATTTTTGAACTTCTGGTTTTTATTATACAGTTCTTGTACCGAGTGTGGTTGGTAGGCAATGTAACTCACCCCGGAGAGCATCCTGTACAGGATGCAGGAGTCAGCACGCTGTTCCTCTTAAGGGGCCAGGTAGCAGGTGTTTTAGGCTTTGCAAGCCCACACAGGAACGTCTGGGTCTCAACTCTCCACTGTGCTGTTGTAGAGAGAAAGCGGTTATAGGCAACACAGAAAGAGATGGACAGTATTTTGTTCTGATAAAACTTTATTTACACACACAGATGTTCTGGCCCGAAGGCTGTGGTTGCTGACCCGTGTTTCGGGGGGATCATATGCTCTCTCGGCTGTCCTCAAATGAGGAAAGCCTGGCCCGGGGACCAGCACCCTGGTGACAGGTACTCCCGGGGCTCGCTTTCTCGGCAGAAAGTCTGCAACCCGTGAGCAGGCTTTGCAAAGACACTAACAAACCCCTCATTGCCATTTTACTTGAAAAAGCAAATATTACTCCCCGAAGGAAATCTACTCTAATTATAAAGAGTCTAAAATGAGTGATTCTCCTTCAGGAACAGAGAACACAGCTGGAGTTCAAGTTCACCTGAGGGCTTTCTGAGCATCCTCACCTCCTGGTGAGGAGGGATTTCAGCAGCCCCTTTGGCTCGGGGACCCCGTAAGTCCCAGGGAGACGGCACCCCACCCTGGGAGCAGGCTAACGGCGTTCTCTCATGTCTCCACACGGCCTCCAGTTACTGACTCTTGCCTCCTAGGGTAACTTTTGTCGGACCTTCCGCTCACATCTTAGGTAATAAATACTGCCTGATGGGCCCATTGTTAGAGGAGCCTGCTGAGCCTGAAAATAGGAAAATGGATTTGGCTAGATTAAATGAGATTAAGGGAGAAAATATATGTAAAGGGTTGAGGAAGTGTCTTCCCCTCCATCTTTATGTGGTCAGTGGACATAGCCGTTCACATTGAAAACACGTGATTTCTAAAGTTTTCCCCGTACTTTATCCCCTGCAGATAAACTTTGGCCTACATGGAGTGCTTCTCTGAGTTTCTCTTCTTTGATCTTTGGTGAAGCCCTCCCCCTTACGTGTGTGTCTGTTCATGTGAAGTCCTGTCTCTGCTAACCTTCAATATGACTGTCCGTCTGAACGTAGCCTTGCATCTTCTAATACATAATCTCTGCAAGGACATCGTTTTAATGTTTGTTTATTTATTTATCTTGAGAGAGAGAAAGAGAGCACACAAGCAGGGGAGGGCCAAAGAGAGAAGGAGAGAGAATTCCAAGCAGACTCTGCACTGTCAGCGCAGGGCCTGACGTGGGGTTCAAACTCACAAGCCGTGAGATCACGACCTGAGTTGAAATCAAGAGTCAGAAGCGGGGGCCTCCTATGCGTCTCTGGCATGCTCCGGGAGCTCAGGCCCCCTCGGCCTGTCTTAGCGGGTTAGCGTGCACGCATAGGGTACTTTGGAGAATTGTTGCATGTTTCCCTTTGGAGCCAAGTGCCGTGGAAAGTTCTACAAATGTGATTGCATGGCATTAGACAACAGTAAGGATTGGAGGCTGGCATCTTTGCTGGCCTACCCGGATGATCCGAGACAGAAAATGGGCTCCTGTTCGGTTGGCCTGCTACCACGATGGTGACAAATGGACAGCTTTGAAAGGGAAGTCTAATAAGCCTCTTGGGAGTTCTTCAACACCAAGGTGGCTTCAGCACCCGACAAATGACGAGCAAATAGGGTAGCCGGCCGGGGAAGCTGCCAGAACTGCCACTGGAGCGGTCCCGGCATGCAGGTGACAGTCCAGCAGAAGAAAATGGAGGGATGCTCACAGGCTCCGCTCTCCCGCGTCGAACAGGAAGCCGACTCCGTCATAGTCTCTCGAGGCACGCAAGGCTGTGGTGTGGATGACAGTGAGAGACTGCTCTGTGTCTTCCTGGAAACGAGGGAATAAAATTAACTATGTTTACCCAGATGGGGGGACTTCAGCTACACTGTGTGAAAAATTGCCTTGATTACATGGCTTGATAGACCCTAGGATACTTCTCCGGGGAAAGTCATGGACAGAATGACTCCCCAAGGAGAGTTGAGGCATCTGCTTCAGTGGCTTCTTTGTAAATGGCTCAGATAGCAGCTCTCCTGACGAGGTCGCAGGGCAGACTGGACTCTGGAACATTCTCCTGGCCCCGAGAGCTCTCGGGTTGACGGGGATGACCGGTGGTTGCTGTGGTCGGTCAGCCAGCGACCGGTGAGGGACCTGAAGGCCAGTCTGTGTACACAGTTTTGACCATCATTCGTTCACGCATTTGTTCACGGTTTAGTAAATTCCCACTGAACACTTCCTGTGCTCTAGACGCTGGAGTTTCACTAAATGCCGGAGATGCAGAAGCGAGGCACAGCTGTCTCCACCTCGTGGACAAGGCACCCGTCACCGCAGTTACTAGCCGTCGGCACCTGCACCTGTTCATTGCTGCCCTGCCCGCCCCGCTGCATCTCCGTCCCCTCGGCACAAGCTCAGTGTCCTGTCCATGGCAGGACGCGTGACTGCCCCGCATCCCTGCACGGGTGCTGGCCGAGTTTCCAGCCAGGACTCTTGGGCCCCCGGTCTTGGTGCAGTGATGCCGGCTGCAGCAAAGCCCTCCTGACGGTGAGGACATGCTGTCATTCCCTGGCCGCTTGATGTTCTTCCTGCAGAGCAGTTCTGCTCCCGGCCACAGTCTCAGCCGAGACTGAAGCCTGGGCCTCCTTGAGGGGACCAACCAGGCCCCCGCTTTCATTGTGGATTCTCAAGCCCCACCTTCCGTCAGACTTTCCTTCCAGGGTCCCAGCAGCCCTCCCCCGTGCAACCTTTTCCACCGGCGTCCTCTGAGCTGCCTGCTGTGAGCACCTTTGCAGGAGCCCTGGACCATCCTCCCCCTTAGTGGTTAGAGGCACGCGTCCTTAGGTCTGTGACATAACAACTGCCACGATCAAATGACTGAGTCTGTTCTAAAGAAGCCAAGCTCTATAAATCAGCTTCTTCTGAGTCCTCTGGGCCCACTGTTTTTTTTTAGTGCACCATTTTACCGAGGGTTCTTTCTAACATGTCAACAGCAAAAGAGAGCAAGGGTCTCACTTCCCGGGGTCACTAGCATCGCCTCGTGCTCCCTGTGGACTCATAGCAAACAAGCCATGCCTCTGGGAGTCAGTGGACGATCCGAAAGAATTAGAGCTGAAGGGTTTTTGTGCTCACCCTCGGCCACTGCAGAGCACTCAGGTTTCTCCTGTAAAGGAAAAGAACCTTTAAAAATAGCCCATTAGATGGGGCGCCTGGGTGGCTCAGTCAGTAAAACGTCCGACTTCCGCTCAGGTCATGATCTCGCGGTCTGTGAGTTCAAGCCCCGCGTCGGGCTCTGTGCTGACAGCTCGGAGCCTGGAGCCTGCTTTGGGTTCTGTGTCTCCCTGTCTCTCTGCCCCTCCCCTGCTCATGCTCCGTCTGTCTCTGTCTCTCGATAATAAATAAATGTTTAAAAATTTTTTTAAAAAATAGCGATTAGCGTTGTAAAAATTCACGCCACCAAAATGTCAGTAGTTCAACATGAGATACCAGATGGAGAGATTGTTCTTGAAACACCCAAATGCTCTGTTAAAGGGAATAAAGAGCAGACAGCTAATAGACCTGAGGATTCACTCCGGGCAGGTGTGGGCATCTGCAGACACACTGGCATCCACGCGGGGACCCTGCTCTCCGTGTGGCAGCCAAGTGCAGACGGAAGGACGAGTGGGTGGCAGTCACCGCAAGGCCCCGACCTCACCCAGGGATGGGCAGGTGCAGCCAGGACACCTGCTACCATGCCGGGAGCAAGACGGCAGGAACCCAGGGACAACCCAACCCTGAACGACAAGCCCTCATCTGAAAACCTCGTTGTAACATCACAACTGCCTGTTCCGTCTCAGAATCTAAAGGTCTTCATTTAGAGCCTTAGAAGGAAAAGAACCTTTAGTTTGTTCTCTTTTTTTAATATGTATTTATTTTGAGAGAGAGAGAGAGAACAAGTGAGCACGAGTGGGGGAGGTACAGACAGAGAGGGAGACACAGAATCTGAAGCAGGTTCCAGGCTGAGCTGTCAGCAAAGAGCCTGATGCAGGGCTCGAACCCACAAACTGTGAGATCATGACCTGAGCCCAAATCACAAGTGGGACCCTCCACCAATGGAGCCACCCAGTTTGTTCTGTTTTTTAAAGTTTATTTATTTTTGAGAGAGAGAGAGAACAAGCAGGGGAAAGGTAGAGAGAAGGGGAGACACAGAATCCGAAGCAGGTTCCAGGCTCCGAGCTGTCAGCACAGAGCCCAATGCGGGGCTCGAACCCACGGACCGTGAGACCATGACCCGAGCTGAAGTCAGATGTTCAACCGACTGAGTCACTCAGGCCCTCCTATTTTTTAAGGCTGTTAAAAACAAAACCTGTAGAGTCAGGAGGCCACTTTCAGATCTGGGTTCTGGCACTTGCCAAAGGTGTGATCTTAAGGCACTTAATCTGTCCAAGCCTCAGTTTCCTCATCTGTAAACTGGAGATAATAATGTGTATCTCGTAGAGGTCACTGTACAGATTCGGTTAATTTATTAGAAGTACATGGTGTAGAACCTCATATAATGAAAATACTCAGTAAATGATGGATTGTTGTGCTGCTGCTATTAGGATTATTACTTGGCTTAACCAAAAGGTAGAGAATAGGAAAAAAACAGGAATGTCATCAAATGAGTGTTTGGTATGTGTCCAAAGGTGAGCGAGGCTACAGGTAACGCAGGGAGATAACACGGGTGTGTGGGTGGGCGCCCAGAGGGCTCAGTCTCTTCTTTGGCTCTTCTCCAGCTTGCAGGTGGTGAAGGATGCTGCTCAGAAAGCTTCCCATCAGTCCCTGTCCCTCTAAGCCTGTAGCTCCTGGCAGGTTGGCAACCGTCCGTCTCCTTAGAAAAGGCCATTAAAGGTGACGGCAATTCCCCTGCTCCGATGTCACCCCAGAAATGATCCCTCAAACGGAGGGAATATGTTCCTATAAGAAACCTGGATGTTGGATCCCCAGAACTTAGTCATCTTGTAACGGGAAATTTGTACCCTGAGACCAGCATCTGTCGTCTCCCCCCCCCCCCCCAGTGCCTGGTGACCACCGTTCTATTCCTGGTTTCTGTGAGTTCAGACTTTGTAGATTCCACAGTAAGTGAGATCATACAGTATTTGTCTTTCTCTGCCTGACTTATGTCAGGTAATTATGTGACAGGAGGGAGGCAGTAATCTTCCAATAGAGAAGTACATGACATCACCTTAAACTTAACACAATGTGACGTGTCCGTTATAACTCAGTAATGGTGGGAGAAGGCCTGAGGACCTCCTGTTTCCCTGTCCCAGGTACCCTGTCGTGACCCCAGGACCTCTAGCTGGATGGTGACTCTCTCTCCTGACCCTGATCAGGCAGCCACCTGAGCAGAAACGGGTGAGCTGTCTGCCCAAGGGCATGTTGCTTACCCGCTTCTGAGTCACTAAGGGGGCAAAGCAGAGTTTTATCAACGTTGACAAGTCCAATGAGGGGAGAAAGATGGATCTTTCCAGCAAGAGGAAATTATTTAATGAAATGTCGTAGACATGGAGAGGACCAGACTGAAGTGACATCCCATTAATAACTTATAAAAGCCTCTAATCAGTTTGGGTTAATTTGGTATTCATTGTAAAAACATTCATCATGGGCACTGAAGCCCATGACAGTAGCCAAGAAATTAATATCACCGGGATGGAAATTGCCTTATGTATCCTCAAGTAATGGATGGAGCCAGTTCAGTGAGTGATTTACTAGCTCGCCAAGGGTACCCTTCAAGTTTAACGCAATGCACTCTCACTTGGTGGCCCTGTGGGACTCCCTCACTTAATTCGCACTCACGTAAACAAGCCACGTTCTTGTCACTTAACCCGAGTGGGTGGGGCAACATGGCGGAACTACCTGACAGTCATAGGTAAAGAATGAGGCGGATTTCTTAAAAAACATTTTTTTAAAAAGGGGGCACCTGACTGGCTCAATCTGTTAAGCGTCCATCTTTGGCTCAGGTCATGATGTCACGGTTTGTGAGTTCAAGCCCCACATCGGGCTCTGTGCTGACAGTGTGGGAGCCTGCTTGGGATTCTCTCTCCCTGTCTCTCTGCCCCTCCCCTGCTAGCTCTCTCTGTCTCTCCCTCTCAAAATAAATAAATAAACACAATTTTTTTTTTTAACTTAAGGCATGAGGGGAATTAGGAGGTGGTGGTTGGTGCTTTTTACTTCCACCAATAGGCTCTCTGAAAACACGGGGATTTCCAAACACAAAAGCAGCTTATAACTGTGGGCGTTTTTTTTTTTTTTAAGTTTTATTTATTTTTGAGACAGAGAGAGACAGAGCATGAACGGGGGAGGGGCAGAGAGAGAGGGAGACACAGAATCGGAAGCAGGCTCCAGGCTCTGAGCCATCGGCCTAGAGCCCGACGCGGGGCTCCAACTCACGGACCGCGAGATCGTGACCTGAGCTGAAGTCGGACGTTTAACCGACTGAGCCACCCAGGCGCCCCTATAACTGTGGGATTTTAAAGGAAGTGAGGGCAACAATGTAAATAGTAAACTGTGGAGTTTTTAAATTTTTTGTCCTGCTGTATGAACACAGGGTAGGGGCTTAAGAGCAAATTCATTCTTGACACAATACAAAAAATATGTAGTAAGAGTCACAAAACATGTCCCCACGTTAGCAAAGAAGTCCCTTCTAAAGAGAAGCCAGAAGCAATGGTCACAAATGCATTCAAAACACTGTTATCTATAATGTTTTTTAAGTTTATTTATTTTGAGAGAGACACAGAGACAGCAAGCGGGGGAGAGGGAGAGGATCCCAAGCAGGCTCCACACTGTCAACACAGAACCTGACTCAGGGCTTGAACCACAAACGGTGCAATCATGACCTGAGCCGAAATCAAAAGTCAGATGCTTAACTGAGGCAGCCATGCACCCCTGTAATAATAATTGTCAAAGGCTATAAATATCCTAAGTGTTCATAGGAGAGCATGGCACATTGGCGGGATGAACTCGTCTGCAACCACAAGCGTTAAAAAGTGGCAGGTGGGTCGCATATGAACATGGGAACTGTATCATCTATTAATTAGCATTAGGACTAAACATAAGATATTTGGTATATGTTTTGCATATGAGGAAAGATGCTTATTTTGGTCTGGCCGAACTATGCACATTTCACCCACTTCTAAAGGTTTCCCGGACACAACATTATATATGCACGGGAAATGGGGGAAAAAAGAAAGCCCATCGTCAAATCTGAGGTTCACGAATTCCGCTCAGTAGACATGTGTTCCGACAATCCCACGGGGTAGAGCACAGCGCTCTCTGCTGGGAGGGACGTGAGGAAGTCAGTCCTGGGTGGGGGGACAGTGCCTTTAACTGTGTTAGTTTCAAAGTGCTATGCAAATGTGTCCTTTCTCCTGGCTCCACTGCAAACCCTTGAGAGGTTATTTTCCAAATCCCACGTGTCAGCCCAAGCAATTAAGAAAAAGGCGGATTTTGGGTTGAAAGCCAGACCTGACCTGGTTGTACATGATGGTCTGTGAGCATAAACTGTGTTTTCTTCCTGACCAGAGCTTCCCCGATGCAGTTGTGCTGGAAACAGTGTGTTGTTCTTACAAAAAAATCTAATTTAAAAGGGTGCCCACATCAACCTTGGGAATATTAGGTTAGAGAATTTCAGGGTAATCTATCAAATACGGTTTAAAAGCAGGACTAGGACACTGCATTAAGAAAGAGTGCCTTTAATGATTGGTTCCTTAGATAATGTAACAAGGCAGTTATAAATTAAAATAACCTTTTTTGACCTTCGATGGGGGTGCCAGGGTGGCAGCCGGGTTCACATTTGCAGCCCCAGGCAGACATCCCCCATTGGGTGGAGAGAGCAGGCTCTGGCCATTTGGAGATAATTCCAGTAGCTTAAGAGGTGATCTGTACCATTTGTGCTGCTAAAACTTCTCCTTAGTGTCCGTAATGGGCTTTTTTAGACCCTCTCGTGGACTTCTCCCATGTGAGTGGAAGGAACACCTCTTTCTCATGATTCCTAAAATACTTTGCAATTGGAAAATATCAAAGGAATGGCCCCATGTCTTTGGCCGTTGAGAATAACCATGACTTCTCCTTCTTCTAAAAGGCTGTAACATCGTCAGTGCCACAGATAATAACAGTTCCTCACGGGCCACTTTGTTTTATTATCCAGTCATTTTGATTTTGAATAACTTTATCTCCCAGATCAAATGTAAGCTGATCAAGGACAAAGAATGTTTTTCATTGCATTTCACTCTTGCATAGCCCATAGCTCCCTAGCTAGCAGAATACAGGTTTTCAACAAATACTCATTAAATGGACGATATCCAGAAGGGAAAGTAAAATTAAATGTCAGATTTATGGGCATGGATCCCAAATTCATGGAAATTGGAAAAACCTGGTGTCATAACCTCAACATTTTAAGATGTAACAACTTGTCTGATGCTTAATCAGCTCAGCAGTTCAGATGATAAGCAATACCATGGCAAGAATTCTAGATTTTAGAGTCAGACTTTTTTTTCCCCTCTGTTTGTTATGCTATGAATCATCTCCAAACTGAGATGTGGGTTCTCACTATTAAAATGTGTCAAGAACAGGCTGAGCTGAACTTTCTGACCAAAGGGGTGGAACCCGCTGGCTTTCCTCGGGAATTTCAGAGGATTAAATACTCTCTGTGCTTACCCCACCAAGGCACCAAAAGTGATTTCGTTCTCTTTAATATCAGAGCAAACCATCAGACTTGTTCCTCACTTCTCCGCCAGTCGTATCTGGATTGGTGAATGACGCGGAGATACTTAGGGACCAGCACAGGTAAGACTTAGCTCACTTAGTTCTTGCTTCCGAGAACTTTGGAGACATCTTAGCAACATCTAGGTCAGTTATTTGCAAATAACTCCTTCTGCCCTTTCTTCAAAACAGACTTCACGGGACTCCTCCTTGATGACATTTTGTTAGACTTCATGGATTATTACAAATCAATTACAAACACTGGAAAGTCACAGTACCTCGCTTCTTTAAGAAACCTTTCCTGACACCAGTGTCTTTCCATTCTTTGAGCTGGTTGTGTTCAGTCCACAAGGCATTTATGTTACTTGTCTAACTCCTGGGGATCCTGGGTCTACTCATGATAGTTCACCTTTAAATTTGCCTTACAAAACAAAAAACAGTGATTTCAGTGTAAACTTAAATCACATTCTAAAAAGAACAATGCTACAAGTGAGCATAGATAAGCAATGAGTCAGTTAAAAAAAAAAAAACAGATCCCGATGTATTTATTTTGGATGTGTTTATTTTTATGTGTAGCATGGCTTAACTGTAGCTCAACTACTTACGCTTATAAAGAGCACATAGCAAATTAGCGAATTGATTTTTCTATCTGTTGTTCAAGTTGGAAACCTACTCATTTATCTGAATGCTTTTGGTTTTTACTGTAATGGCTTCGATGGCTATTACCAGCTGGAACTACGTTTTCATTTCCTTGGTTGGGCCTGATATTATGAGTGTAAATTACACATGGGGATGAGCCGGGACCAGCCCAGAACTTCCATAGGATGTTGCCACCTAGGCTTTGTGCCTGGAGCATAGGTCTGCGCTGGGTCTGTTCCCGAAGGCACCACACCTACAGTTAACTCCACACTCCACGGCTGCCCCTGGGCTCTGCTCCTTTGTCACCTGGCTTCACCTGGGTTTCTGCCAAACCTCTGTGTCATATGGTGATACATGTTACTCAGCAGGTGGCAGCCCTGTCCCTTCTGTTGCCCAAAACAGAACCCTGCGCTCTTGACCACCCCCCCCCCCGCCTTCCTCTGCCCTGTCTTGACCCATCCACAGTCCTGTGACCCCCCCCTTCCTCTGCCCTGTCTTGACCCATCCACAGTCCTATGACCCCCCCCGCCTTCCTCTGCCCTGTCTTGACCATTCCACAGTCCTGTGACCCCCCCCCCGCCTTCCTCTGCCCTGTCTTGACCCATCCACAGTCCCGTGACCCCCCCCCCTTTCCTTTGCCCTGTCTTGACCCATCCACAGTCCTCTGACCCCCCCTGCCTTCCTCTGCCCTGTCTTGACCATTCCACAGTCCTGTGACCCCCCTCCTTCCTCTGCCCTGTCTTGACCCATCCACAGTCCCGTGACCCCCCCTCTTTCCTTTGCCCTGTCTTGACCCATCCACAGTCCTCTGACCCCCCCCTGCCTTCCTCTGCCCTGTCTTGACCATTCCACAGTCCTGTGACCCCCCCCTTCCTCTGCCCTGTCTTGACCCATCCACAGTCCTGTGACCCCCCCTCCTTCCTTTGCCCTGTCTTGACCCATCCACAGTCCCGTGACCCCCCCCTCTCTTTCCTTTGCCCTGTCTTGACCCATCCACAGTCCCATGAACCCCCCCTCTTTCCTTTGCCCTGTCTGGACCCATCCACAGTCCTCTGACCCCCCCCCGCCTTCCTCTGCCCTGTCTTGACCATTCCACAGTCCTGTGACCCCCCCTCCTTCCTCTGCCCTGTCTTGACCCATCCACAGTCCTGTGACTCCCCCCTCCTTCCTCTGCCCTGTCTTGACCCATCCACAGTCCTGTGACCCCCCCTCCTTCCTTTGCCCTGTCTTGACCCATCCACAGTCCCGTGACCCCCCCCTCTCTTTCCTTTGCCCTGTCTTGACCCATCCACAGTCCCATGAACCCCCCCTCTTTCCTTTGCCCTGTCTGGACCCATCCACAGTCCTCTGACCCCCCCCCCGCCTTCCTCTGCCCTGTCTTGACCATTCCACAGTCCTGTGACCCCCCCTCCTTCCTCTGCCCTGTCTTGACCCATCCACAGTCCTGTGACTCCCCCCTCCTTCCTCTGCCCTGTCTTGACCCATCCACAGTCCTGTGACCCCCCCTCCTTCCTCTGCCCTGTCTTGACCCATCCACAGTCCTGTGACCCCCCCCTTCCTCTGCCCTGTCTTGACCCATCCACAGTCCTGTGACCCCCCCCTCCTTCCTCTGCCCTGTCTTGACCCATCCACAGTCCTGTGACCCCCCCCTTCCTTTGCCCTGTCTTGACCCATCCACAGTCCTGTGACCCCCCCCTTTCCTTTGCCCTGTCTTGACCCATCCACAGTCCTCTGACCTCCCCCCCACCTTCCTCTGCCCTGTCTTGACCATTCCACAGTCCTGTGACCCCCCCTCCTTCCTCTGCCCTGTCTTGACCCATCCACAGTCCTGTGACTCCCCCCTCCTTCCTCTGTCCCGTCTTGAGCCATCCACAGTCCTGTGACCCCCCCTTCCTTTGCCCTGTCTTGACCCATCCATAGTCCTGTGACCCCCCCCTCCTCCCTCTGCCCTGTCTTGACCCATCCACAGTCCTGTGACCCCCCCCTCCTCCCTCTGCCCTGTCTTGACCCATCCACAGTCCTGTGACCCCCCTCCTTCCTCTGCCCTGTCTTGACCCATCCACAGTCCTGTGAGTTCTGCTGTCCTGCTTTTTTGACAGCTGTCGTGATAGCTTCTCCATCCCTGCCATCGCCTCACCCCTGGATTCTACAACGCTGTCTCCCTCCAAATCTACCCCTGCTCCAGAATGTTCTCCATTTCTGCAGCTGAGTGACCATGTTTCCCTTCCACTGGTGTGCTGCCTTTAGGGAGAAAGCCCAAACCCCTTGGCCCTTCCTGGGTGCGTTCTCTGCCGTCTCCCCCGTCAGCCTCCATGCCGCCAGCTGAACACAGCCACCGTGAACTCCAGTTTCCTGTAATTTGACTGCTTTCCTGGGAACACGCTCTTCATAGGCCTCTTGGCCAACCTCCTTTGCCTGGTTAAAGCCACATTGCCTTTCAGATCCCAGCTCACACCTGTGTTTTACCAAACCCTCACCCTGCAGCCAAGCCCGTGCTAGAGACCCTCTGCTTATGTCCTGCCTGTGCCGTCTTCACTGTCATCAAGTCTCACCCCGCGCAGTTAGGTCCTGGTCACTTATTTCTTCCCCAGCAGACCATAAGCTCCTTCGAACCTCCTCCCTGTCGCTGGTGTGTCCTCAGCCCTGTGGAGTAGACTTGACCATGAGTGAGCATTGCGTAACCATTCAGAGGCTGGATGAGGGACTCATCAGTTCACACATGTTATTTACCAAGGTGCAAATCACTTAGCTTTCCCAGCACAAGCATCCTCCCCAGGCCCATTGGTCACGTTTCTGTCTGTGTTTTCACCCTGTTGTAGAAGTTAGCTGGGCCTGCCAGCTTGTGGCACGCCTCCCTTAACTCTGAACCTTTTCGACCTCCCATGTTACTCATGACATCACGTTCGAGCTCAGACTCTGCCAAATCCTGGTAAACTTCCAGATTTTCAAAGAACTTACAATTGCATATACATGTATTTATGCAGTTAAACTTATTTTCTCCATAGCCTATACAAGCTCCTATATTTTTTGAAAAATTTTAATTAAAATTTTTTATTTTAAAATTTTAAAATGTGATTCTTTAATGGAACTTGAATGATTGAACTGGCCCCTGAAGTCACTACTTGCTATTTCCTGTAAATCTGATCACCCCAGGACAAGGTTCATGGTCGTTTAGTGAATTCTGTCTTTCCAATTTCCTGTGTTTTGCTTTATAAGGTTGGCTGACTCCAAAAATATCCCTCCAAGAAAGTACAGAATACCAAAAAAACAAATTAGTGAGTCACGGAAATTTACACTATCTGTTCTAGACTGACAAAGCACCACAGGGCCTCTCCCCGGCACGTCTCGTTAGTCCACACACGCAGTGTCGGCCGTGTCCCCGAATCCCCACTGAATCATATCTGGGCTGGACATCAGTGACAGGACAGAGCCAGTCTGTCACGCAGCTGTGTCATAAAGCCATGTGCCAGCCTATTTGTAATTTCCCAATGACATGGCAGTCTGTAACTCCTTTCTTCCGATAACCCTGAAACTTTATTGGCCAAGGGTTCAACAGCCTGGTAGACGTTTAGGGAAGCAAAAGGGTTATAGTGCAGATGATTGTTGACACTAACAGTTCTCAGCCCTGCTGCAGTGACTTTATAAGACTTGGCCCCGTGCCCACAGGTGCTGGTGCATTTACGCCGGGTTGGGACTCGGGCACTGGGATCCACAAAAGCTCCAGGTGCTTCTCATGTGCAGCCAGACGTGAACCTCATGGGTTCAGATGCTGGCACTCAGGAGGACACCAGATGGCCTCTTCCATAAACTTTGAGACCTCATGGTCACATTGCAACTTTGTGGCAAAACAGAGCATCTGTGAGAGTCTGTTTTTAACCACCACGCCTGTAACAAAGGCGTGTGTCACATTAACGTTGCCAACAATTTCCAGTGAAACTGTCCCTTCCACGAGGCAGCTGGACCCCGTTGGGTCGACAGCACTTACAGGGGGTTACTAACCGCTTTGCCATTCGCTGTGGTCCTGGCCACTCAAGTCAGTGCAAAGTTAAGATCCAGACGTCTCCAAACTGTTCTGTTTTCTTTTCCTTCTAACTCTGGGTGAGGAGTCATTGCCCACGTGGACAGATGTTTTACACAATATTAATCATTTTTGTCTGATCTTGTCTAATCAGACCTATAAGCACTGAAGTATACTGAAATGACAGCCTGAAGTAACAGAAGCGCTGGGTTTTCAATGGAAGGTTGTCACCCTGTGGCTGTGTCCATTGGGACATAGAAACTAAGAATAAAGCCACCGTTTCTTCAGGGCTTCCAATGCACACAAGTCACCAGGCCAGGCATTTTGCACCTATGGTCTCTTTTGTCCAGCCTGTCTCCATTCAGCAGTGAGAAAACAGAAGTTCAGATAATGTGCATCATTTGCCCAAGGTCACGTGTGAGTGATGGTGTCAGAACTGACCCCCGAGTTCTGTAGCCCCTGCTCCTTTTTTGCGCCAAACTCTACGTCCGGGCTCAGTGTCCTCAGTTGAAAAGCCAAGATGACTTAGGTCAAGAGCAAATGAGTTCATGTCTGTGAAAAGTCTTTGAAAAATCCTTTAAATGCCCTGCAGATACAAAGTATTATTATTACCGTGAATGAGGACATTTGTATTCAGGACACCCATAAGAACCTTCCTTGCAACATCTAGAAGCCGACCGTCTCCTGACACAGCCTCTCCTGTAATGAATCCAACGCCCTTATTTTTTCCCCCTACTGCCATCCTAAAAGGAAACAAAACATCGGCTCAACTGTGATATTTCCATCCAAAATCTCTGCAGGTTCCACAAATGAGCCTTCAGAACCCCAGAGCAGACGCTAAACCCCAATTAGAAGAAAACATTCCTCCCAAGAGAGACCAGATTCTCAGTCCAACATGACATAACTCACATCTGAGTGGTGCACACAGCTCTTTTAGAAGAGCATAGAGGAAACTGTGTGTGTCCCCTTCCCCAGGGGGTGACAGCATTTTTTATTAGTTTTCTGCATTTAACTATTTTTTGTTTTAAATGCACTTTTATGTGTTCATGAAATAGTTTATTAAGAATACACATGAGAGGCACCTGGGTGGCTCAGTCAGTTAAGCATACAACTCTCGATCTTGGCTCAGGTTATGATCTCACAGTTCATGAGTTTGAGCCTCACTTTGGGCTCTGTGCTGACAGCATGAAGCCTGCTTGGGATCTCTATCTCCCCTCTCTCTGCCTCTCTCTCTCTCTCTCTCTCTCTCTCTCTGTCAAAAATAAAATAAACATTTAAAGAAAAAGAATACAGGGACGCCTGGGTGGCTCAGTCGGTTAAGCATCTGACTTCGGCTCAGGTCATGATCCCGCAGTTCATGGGTTCAAGCCCTGTGTCGGGCTCTGTGCTGACAGCTCAGAGCCTGGAACCTGTTTCAGATTCTGTGGCTCCCTCTCTCTCTGCCCCTTCCCTGCTTGTGCTCTGTCTCTGTCTCTCTCTCTCTCTCAAAAATAAACATTAAAAATTTTTTTTAAAAATACACATGAAATACAAAGAATAGTAAAGTGAACACTCATACCTTCCATTCAACATGAAACAAGACACTGAGTCCGCCTTTGGTGTCCCCCACTCCTGCCAGATGAACCAGGACTGAATTTTCTTTATGTTGCCCTGCTGCTTTTCAAAAAACATTTCGCTGCATATTTATGAATCTCTAGCATATTGCTTATGTTTTAACTCAACATAACTGTTACCATATGCTGTTTATACTCCTGTTGCGTGAGTTTTGCGCCCAATATTGTTTGTGTTATCTGTGGATATTGATACATGGGCTCTCACTGAGTCTTTTTCGTTCTACATATATATCCCAACGCCTTTATCCAGTTTCCTGTCTGTGGCTAGGCAGCCGATTTCATGTATCCCAACGCCTTTATCCAGTTTCCCGTCTGTAGATAGGCAGCCGATTTCATGTATCCCTACGCCTTTATCCAGTTTCCTGTCTGTGGCTAGGCAGCCGATTTCATGTATCCCAACGCCTTTATCCAGTTTCCCGTCTGTAGATAGGCAGCTGATTTCTAGTAAGTGTTTAAATTCGTTTTCAGCATGGCTGTGTACAGTTACACACACTTGTCAAAGTTTCTGTGGGTTTCTATTTGCATATATTTGATGTCTAGCAAGGCTAATGTCTCTCCTATGTGCATTTACCATTCATGTTAACCTCTTTCGTGAGACATCTATGTGCGCCTTTCCCCTGTTTTTCTTTTGGGCTCTTTGCCCTTTCTTATTGTCGTGTACAGTTCCTGTACATGTTTTCAATTCTAAGTGTCCATTTTATTATTGCCAGTATTTTCCCTCATTTTATAGCTTGTCTTTCACCCTCGCTTTGATATTCTTTGGCAGGAAAAGATAGTAATTTCAACAAAATCAAATTTATTCACTTACGGCTTGCCTTTCTTATGTCTTTTAAAAGAAATTCTTCCCCATCCTTGAGGACCAGCAGACATTCTCCTACATTCTCTCCTGACACGTTCGTAATTTCGTCTTCACAACTACACCTTTAATCCACTTGAAGTTGATTTTGGGGTCGTGTGTGAAACGTCAGTGTGAATCATTTTTCCATAGGAATAACCAGTTTCCCCAGAACCATTTACTGAAAAACTCTTCCCTTCCTTACTGATCTTCAGGGATGCCTCTGCCATTTATCAGCTGTGTGTGTGTGTGTGTGTGTGTGTGTGTGTGTGTGTGTGTGTGTTTTCAGACCCTCTGTTATGTTCCATCCGGCCTTCTATCAGTATAGCTTTATAATAGGTACGATGATGCATCTATTGTACAACAGTTATTAGTATGTCAGTTGTACTAGACGGGCATTGGTGTACCTAGTCCCCCGACCACGTTCTTGAGAAGTGTCTTGGCTATTTTTGGCACTTTGTGTGCAAGTGTGTGTGTCTCTGTACACGGAGTTTAAAATAAGTTTGTTCCATGGGGCGCCTGGGTGGCTCAGTGGGTTAAGCGGCCAACTTCGGCTCAGGTCATGATCTCACGGTTTGTGAGTTCGAGCCCCGCATCGGGCTCTGTGCTGACTGCTCAGAGCCTGGAGCCTGTTTCAGATTCTGTGTCTCCCTCTCTCTGACCCTCCCCCGTTCATGCTCTGTCTCTGTCTCAAAAATAAATAAACGTTAAAAAAAAATTAAAAAAAATAAGTTTGTTCCGTTCTTTCAAAAACACTTTTGGAAGATTAGTTGGACAGCTGAGGGGGAATTTATGAGCTCCAGCTACTGAATTTTCCAATACATGTTATAGTTGCCACTGTTTTTACTTTTTCAAAAAAAAGTCTTTCACTAAAGTTTTAAGATTTTCTCCATAAATTACTTCTAAACATTTGGCTTCGATTTATCCCCATGTATTGGATATTTTTTTGGAACTATCTTATGTCTCATTTTTTCAAATGTAAGTTTTCTTTATTTTTTAATGTTCATATTATTTTTGAAAGAGAGAGTGCACACGAGGGGCAGAGAGAGAGTGGGGGGACAGAAGATGTGAAGTGGGCTCTGCACCGACAGCAGAGAGCCCAACGTGGGGCTTGAAACTCACGCACTGTGAGATCATGACCCGAGCTGAAGTCAGCCGCTCAGCCGACTGAGCCCCCCAGGTGCCCCTCACATGTAACTTTTCTAATTTATATTTGCTGGTGAATAGAATCGCAATTCACTTCTTACATTGATTTTGTGTGTATGGTTTCTTTATCGATGGCTTATCTATCATTTATCTATGGTTGCTTTCAGACTGTGGATGTGGACAATCGTATCCTCTCCACATGACCACCAATTTACTTGTTCCTCTTTTTTTTGTTTGTTTTAAATATTCATTTATTTATTTTGAGAGAGAGAGCAGAGGCAGGGGGAGGCAGGGAGGGAGAGGGAGAGAGAAAATCCCAGGCAGGCTCCATGAGGTCAGCCCAGAGCCTGACTTGGGGCTCGATCTCACCACAGACCATGAGATAGTGACCTGAGCTGAAATCAAGAGCCAGATAGATGCTCAACCGACTGAGCCACTCAGGTGCCCCTACTTGTACCTTCCACCCGCCCTCTGCTTCTGTTTCCTGTCGTGAGTACTGTGCTCTCTGGGACACCAGTGCTAGGTGGAGTAGAACCGTAATCATGGGGACTCAATCTGCATCTTATGTCTAATGCTCTCGGGTTTTCCCTGTTTTTCATGAAGTTGCTGCAGGCTTACTTGGTGGGTGCCCTGAGTCAGTTTAAAGAAGGTCCTTTCTATTTCTAGATTGCTCTGAAGTTTTGTTTGTTCTTTTGTTGTTGTTTTTGCCCTTGATACTGTGGTTTGTGTTTTATTTTTCTTGACTGGAATGGATTATGAAATCAGTGTGTTTTCTGCATATATTGAGATGATCATGTGGTTTTGTCCCTTTATCTGTCAGTGGGTATGTTGTATTGATCCGTAGAAAAGCAATCTGACGTTACTAGGATAAGCCCAATTGGTGATGATGGATTTTCTTGTAGACATATATATTTTGCTGCATTTTTAAAACTACTATTTTTTAGGGGCACCTGGGTGGCTCAGTCGGTTAAGAGTCCGACTTCGGCTCAGGTCATGATCTCTCAGTTTGTGAGTTCGAGCCCCGCGTCGGGCTCTGTGCTGACTGCTCAGACAGAGCCTTCGGATTCTGTGTCTCCCTCTCTCTCTGCCCCTCCCCCACGTGTGCTCTGTCTCTCAATAATAAATAAGCATAAAAAAAACTACTATTTTTTAGAATTTTTGCATCTGTATTTATCAATACAATTGACGTCCTAATATGATAAATTACATTATTGAATTTGACGTAAATCACTTTGTTAAATAGGGGCACACACAAAACTAGGTATAAACTTATATAACTTAAAAGCCAAATATAATTTATTAATTGACACCAATAAATCCACACAACCAACCAATCACAAGCAATAATATTGGCTTTGGGGGCTGGTGTTGAAACCATGTGGCAGCTGACTATAACCTGACTATAGCCCTGACTCTCCCCGGGCAAGGCCTTCTATTTCTCATGCCTGTGTTATCATCTGAGGACTCAATTTCTCGTGATTTTTCTTTATTTGACCTACTGAGAAATTGTCTTTGGAACAACACAGCCTGAAATTATTGTCAAATTGCCTGGCGGGAATGTATCATTTATTTACATAACCAAATTCACTTGGATTCTTTCCTCACTGGCCCACAACAGCCAAGTGGTTCCACTTGGCAGCAATGTTCTCATAAACATAAACTCAGGGACTAAATTCAATGATAGGACATAGATGGGCATCCAGGTGATCTAGAATGTTTCATATTAATTTTATTAAGATTTGCACCAAAACAAACACATCAAACTTAAAAGTTCTTGAAAAGAGCATGTGTCCTCTGACTCCTTGGTTCATCCCACTCAGTTTGAGAAACACCCATCTAGAGTTTTCCTCCCAGGAGGGACCATCAGTGAGATTTGTTGAGGTGCCATTAGGAACATTAGCCTTCCGTTAGGAACAGCACAGATGCTAAGTCTGTAAATAGAACCACAGTGAACTGAAAGAAATGTTTTAGAAAAGTTGCTCCTGTCCTGGGGGAATCCACCCACGACTCGGCTTGTAGACGTCACAGTTCCCCCTCTGACTCTCAGTGACTGTTTTCGTCATGGTGGGAAAGAAGGACAATGGTGTCTGTGGTGTCACGGTGACCTCACAACTCAGTCGAGCTCCGTGTGCCTGTATGGAGCTGTGGCAGCCCGTGGGCAGCAGGGAAGTGCCCCCCACCCCAAGCCAAGCCTGGTCCTCCCCCACCACAGGTGGACCAGAGCACAGCCTGACCCTCCTCCTGGGCTGCCCTGCTCACCCCCTACAGGCAGTCCTGTGGGGATTGCCCCGAGGGGCTGACATCATCTTGGCTGTGTTCTCATACATGAAAAGGGAAGGAGTCCCGGACAGAAAACTCCTGGTTTCACTAGCTCTGATCTCTTCTCCTTCATGGTAAGGGCCATACGCCAGATTTGTTGAGCAGCATTGAGCACCTTCTGTATACCAGGCAAGCCACTGCCTGGGGGCCGCCTGCTGCCACAACCGTTTCCAGGGGCTCTACCCCCCTGCGTCGTTTACGCTAAGCAGATTGGCAAAGCCAGTAAGACCCAGAATACTTTTCAGGTCTTTGTTTCAAAATCTAATAAACTGTGAGGCAGAAATGATTGCTTCCTTAGGATCCCCTGTGACAAGCACCTTGAAAGTGTTTGGTGCAAGTCTGACACTTTCCTAAGACCGTTTCTGCCCGCGCTACCCAGACAGAGCCCCCTGATGTGATGGCTCATTCAGTGGATGGTCTGGCACGTGACTGTGGGGGCTACACGAGGGTGTCAGGGAAGACAGTACATAGCAAGCAAATTAGTCCGTTTTCATATGTCTTCAGACTTTGCCGTACAGTCGGGAGGCGGGGGGCGGTCTTTGACAGAGTTAGTACCTGCTAATCTCCCTTTTTAACAAAGAGAGTGCAAGCCTCAGGTCCAGAACGTTAAGTAATCCTGGACAGAACTTGTAGTAATTTTTGCTTTTTTGCTGTTTATTTTACGCCCATCACGTCTTCACTACTAACCATATTGGCGTTCCGTGGAACCAGTGGTACAGAATTTCCCTTAAAAATGAAACTTGTTTGGGCGCTTGGGTGGCTCAGCCAGTTGAGTGTCCAACTCTTGATTTCAGCTCAGGTCATGATCTCGCGGTTTGTGAGTTCAAGCCCCGCGTTGGGCTCCATGCTGACAGCTCAGGGCGTGCTTGGGATTCTCTCTCTCCCTCTCTCTCTGCCCCTCACCCGCTTGCTCTCTACCTCTCTCTCAAAATAAATAAATAAACATTTTTTTAAAAAGTGAAACTTGTTTACGTAAAGAGGGAATCGACTGGAAAAAATAAATTATAGAATCAGTGATACCCCCAAATGGCAAAAACTCATCAAGGTGCTTGGTGGTTATCCAGCTTCTGGGAAGCATCCCCGCAGCGGAAAGACCCAGGGTTACCAGCCTGAGCCGGACAAAAACCCAGCCCTGCTGCTTACGGAGCTGAATGATGTCTGTGACCTCTCTGAGCCTTGGTTTCTGCATCTGTAAACAGGGTAGAAAGACCTTGAAAGAGTGCTGTAAAGGTCACTAAAATAACTCATGGGCAACCCCAGTCGATGTAGTAAATGTTTGTTCCCTTCCTTGACCACTGATGTGGAAGGAAAAATCCAATAGAATCTTGAATCTGGGCCAAAGATATAATAAGTTTTGCTCAAATGGTGAGAAAATTACAAAATGAAAAAAACATAGACTTTGGAGCCAGACGACCCCATTAGCTTTTTTTGACCTTGAAACTTCTGAGTCAATATCCTCATCCGTAAGGTGAGGGTGATTAAGATACCTATTTTGCATAATCATTGGGAGAATCTGAGGAAATGCATGTAATTAAATCACACCACGGTGACCCCCTCAGTACACAGTAGGCACTCAGTAAACATGGCTACGTGTTCGAGTCCATGCGTGTTCGGGAGTCACCATGGCATCCCCCCGTTGTGTGTGAGCACCCCTTCCTTTTAGGTCCTCTCCTTGTGTGCGTAAAACTCCACCTGCTGTTTAGGAGGAAATCATCTCATAAATCTTTGGGGTCAAGAGGCACCAAGATGTATAGGGGTCATTCTCCGGGGCTTTGAGGACTTGGGTTTCCCTGTCATCACTTATGATTTCAGGGGTAGCAGCCGAGTCTCACGTCATTAATTAAAGGTTCAGGGTGTTGGAAGCACATGTGCTCACTGTCCTTTTCTGCTCGCCATACTTTTATTTGGGGACTGTTGTTTACACTCTTTCTTTTCTTTTTTTTTTTAACGTTTATTTATTATTGAGAGACACAGAGAGACAGCACGGGCAGGGGTGGGACAGAGACAGAGGGAGACACAGAATCGGAAGCAGGCTCCAGGCTCTGAGCTGTGAGCACAGAGCCCCCGACGCAGCGCTCGAACTCCTGAACCATGAGATCATGACCTGAGCCGAAGTCGGACGCTTAACCGACTGAACCACCCAGGCACCCCAGCCACTCTTTATTTTTCTACTGACAAGTACATTCTACCCCTCAGAAGGGCTTTAAGGATTGAAGGGGGGTCACTTGGCTCCTCGCAAAGGAGGTTTTAGAAGGTAATAGCCTCCAGGGTTTTTTTAATGCATATTTATTTTGAGGGGAGAGAGAGAGAGAGCGAAAGAAAGAACAAGTGGGGTGGGGCAGACAGAGACTCTGAAGCAGGTTCCGCACTATCAGCACAAAGCCCGATGTGGGTCTCAAACCCACAAACCGCAAAATCATGACCCAAGCCAAAGTTGGATGCTCAACCGACTGAGCCACCCAGGCACCCTAGCCTCCAGGTTTAATGTGAGTCGTGGTGAAGCCATTACATCGCCAGAAGTGCTGCGCTGGCTCTCAGGAAGGTGGCGGGAGGGCTGGCATGTCGTGAAGGAGGACCTCCGCTGACGTGGTTCTGTGAAGCCTCCCCCAAGCCCCGTCTGCAGAACACCAAGTGATATCATGCAGCTGGAATATCTCCTGATATGATAAGGAGTTTGAAATTTTGCTTTCTTAATTAACATTTTCATTTTGCTAAAATTTTGGAGTGCACTGATTTTTCAGAAGTGCTAATTACCAAGCTCACAGCAGAAGGTCGACTGCATATTAAAATATTTCATCACACGCCCCCTGCTGAGCTCAAAGATGTCCTCATTCAGCCGAGCCAGCCTCCCGGGCTGTGGGAGACATGTGCGACTGACTTGGGGGGCCCCTTCTGAACCAGGCACAGCACTGGGGTCCAGTAGGCAAGGTTCCCACCACGTCTGCCCTCAAGAGAAGTCTGTCCATAGGTGTGAGAACCCGATGTGTGGCATCAGATAACGAGAGCCTCTCCTGGCCACCCCTCCTCCCCAGCTCCAGGCATAGAGCTCCCTGTCACTTGTCACAGTCACGGGGCTCCTATGAATCTAGAAGGCCCTGGAAGGTTCTGACTTATGAGCAAAAACGAGGCTCTCCTGAAACACTCTGTCCGGTGACACTGGAATAGTTATATGTGTACGTGCATGTGATGGCTTGTGTGCAGATGTGTGTATACACATAAGACAGGGAAATTTGAGGCGCCTGGGTGGCTCCATCAGCCATAAAAAGCTACAATTTTAAGTAGCTTTAGAACCCACCCGTTTTGCTTATTACAATGCAATTAGCCTTTTGTGCAATTAAATGCCTGTACACATAATTTTTAATAGTTATATAATATTTCATTGAATGGATTTATAGAAATTTAAGTAACCAATCTCTTGTTGGGCATCTAGAGTCTTTATAATATTCCATATTAGAATTGATGGCGTAGAATACCTTTGGGCCTGAACTGTTCCTGATGTGGAATCACTGAGTCAGAAAATATGAACCCTCTACCGAGGGTCTCCACACAGAATTACAAATTGTCTTATGTGTGGTGCTCACTCCTTCTTACTATATATTCAGTGGCAACATCAGGTCTTACCATTTAAAAAAAATATTGGTGATTCTATGATTTCAAAAAAATCTTTGCTAATATCCAATCGCATAGCTATTTAAGTCTGCGTATATTTAATTATATCCACGGTTGATTGAATTTGCATGTATTTCATAGTGAACTGATTGTTTTCCATAAATGAATACTCATGCTATCTTTTCTTGTGAATTACCTGGTCCTGGTCCATTTATCTTTCATTGCCTATTTCTGTGTAAATACTAGAAGACGAGATATCTGGGGTGGAGGGTGCAGGCAGCAGGACAGTGCTTGCGTGAGTCCTTCCCCCCCCCCACCTCCTGTCCCCACCCCGGTCTTGTGAGAAGTGCCAGGCTGAGCCAGACTCTCTCTCACTCCCCTGCCCGCACTCTGGGGAGGTGCTAATGAGCAGTATGCAGCTCTGGAGGAGGAAATAGAAGCTTCAAAGACCTTGAATAATCCACAGACTAGATAATGAGCCCCTTGATGCTGAAGAGAAGATTGGCTGTTTTTCACATCACCTTGGAGAAGAGTAAGTTCCGAGCAGGGTCGTCCAGAAACATCAGAGGGAATGTGTCTGGATGGGATGAACTGGCGTGTCCAGGAAGGGTGCCTGTGGCTTCGACGTACCCTCACATCCAGCACACTATAGTTCACCCCTGGTATGGCTCAGGTGTTCCAACCAGAGAACTCTGGGTAAGGTTTCCCTGGAAGCTGATTCTCCTTGCTGGCCTCCAGGGGTCATTTGTATTTGGACTGCATACAGAAAGACCCAGAAAGGGGAAAGGGGCACCTGGGTGGCTCCGTCTGCCCTTGGTCATGTCATGATCTCATGGTTTGTGGGTTCAAGCCCCGGGTCGGGCTCTGTGCTGACAGCTCAGAGCCAGGAGCCTGCTTCGGATTCTGGGTCTCCCTCTCTCTCTGCCCATCCCTCACCGCACGTGCGCTCACTCTCTTTCTGTCTCTCATGTCTGGACGAGGAGAGGCCATAGATCATGGGCTGTGAGAGTTGCGTTGCCCAAGCCCTGGCTTTCCAACCAACAAGATGCACCATGTTGAGCAGGTGTGACCTTTCTGAGTCCTGCTTTCCTTATCCCTGAAAAGGAAAAAATAATCCAGAATAATGCCTGTATCAGAGGACTTAGTAAATTAATATTTGAAAGTGCTTAGGACAATGTTTGACTAACAAATCGTATATGAGTATGAAATAAAAATAAATATATACAGAGCATCTGCCAATGCTTGGCACCCTAGTGAGCCCTCGACAAATAGTAGTTATTACTTTTAGAATCATTGGTATGATTCTACTAATCAACAAATATTTAGCACCAACTATCTGCAAGGTTCTGATGTGGGCATGAAAAAAAAAAACACAGATCAGGTCTCCATGTTCTTAGAGATTATAGTTAGTGGGGAGTCACCGTAAAAGGAGAGTTTTGTCCTGGGGAGGGAGGGGTGGGCGCGAGGCAGAGGAGACATACATGAAGAGTAGACACTTGAGGGCATTCGGACTCAAGCTAAGCTGAGAGTTCTGGGGGCTGAACAGAGCCAGAGAGGGATGCTCCAGGAGTTGGTTGTGCTTGGGCTGAAGCAGGTTGATTCAAAAGTGGTCTCGGGGCGCCTGGGTGGCTCAGTTGGTTAAGCATCCGACTTCAGCTCAGGTCATGATCTCGCGGTCCGTGAGTTCGAGCCCCGCGTCGGGCTCTGTGCTGACAGCTCAGAGCCTGGGGCCTGTTTCACATTCTGTGTCTCCCTCTCTCTCTGACCCTCCCCCATTCATGCTCTGTCTCTGTCTCAAAAATAAATAAATGTTAAAAAAAAATTTTTTTTAAAAGTGGTCTTTCACGGCCACGTCAGTGCTTTACCCACCAGACCGTCCACCCTCCTAGCATCCCTTCTGTGGATTTACCCTTATCTCTATGACTGCCAGCCTCCGAGGTTTATGGATGTCTGCATTGCATCAGATGCCGCCTTCAGTGAGCCAGAAAAAATAAAAGCCTCATAGCTATTCCTTGGAAACTGTAGGGATGAGACCTCATCCAGAATCCAGAATGCTGAGAGTTGGTGCAGCACACGAGGCATTAGTTGTCTGATGTACTTTTGTATATATCTTCCTAAGCAGGGGCGAGAATGTGCCTGGACCGGACACGAGCTCCTGGAGGACAAAGACCTGTCATTGTCCACAGTGCCTAGACAGGAAGGGCTTAGCAGAGGAGGGAGAGAGGCAGACCGTGCCAACAGAGTACCTGTAGCAAAAGAAGTGTATATATTCCTAGGATTTTTCAGTTATAAGGAACAGAATTCCAAGTTAAACTGGAGTAAACAAAGAAGAAAGTCTCTTACATGCCAAGGATAGGCAGAGGCAGGATTGGCATCAGGCATAGCTGTATCCAGGTGCTGGAGCAAATCCTCGGGTGTGCACCTGTCTCTCCCTCTACCTGTCTTGCTTTCCTGCTTTCCCTTTTTCTCCTGCATCTCTCCTCCTGCCTGTTTCCCTTTGGGTGTTTATTTCACTGTCTCCTACCATAAATAGATACTTTCTGCAGGGTCAGGAATACAAATAACCCCTAGGACTTCCAGGTCTGCATCCTTCTACACCAGGACCCAGAGGCAAGAAGCCACGAGGCTCAAAACTGCATCGGGAAAGTGCTGGCCACTGTGTGGGACACGCACCCACCTCTGAGCATCACTGTGGCTGGGGGGAGAGTCCTTGGAATACAGACAGCCCCAGAGTCACAGGAACAGGGAGGAACTGCTTCAGTCTAGGCCAATGGAAAGTGGAGATCGCCACCAAGTGGTTAGCCAAGACATCCAGATGTAAAACAGAAGCGAGTATTCTCTTAAGGCTGAGGCAGTAAATACAGTTGTCCTTTTGTTGAGAGATCAGCATTTGCCACAGAGCAGCTACAACCATTCTAGAGATCACAGCGCACCTGAGAGCATTCTCCTCTGGAGCACAGGGGGCCGTCTCCCTTGGAGAAGGGTCAGAAGCCCTCTCTCCAGCAGTTTGTCACATGCCCTAGAAGCCTGTTAGAGGTCCTTTGTGTGGCTTTTAAGTGGCCCTCCCATGCGGAACCCTTTGAAGAAAGACAGCTTGATGGGCACTTGGCACTGATACCTCTGATGGGTGACGTCCTGACATTTCCCGCTGGCCAGCGAGGCGAGGTGTTAAGGGACCCCCTCCCCGACCGGGACCAGGGACCGGGAATGCCCTGGCTGGCGTGTCCCTGTCCAGGGGCTCCCGCCGACCACACAGGGTCAAGGCCTGGGCTGTGGTGCCACGAAAGATGGAAGGGGAAAGAAGAAGCAGGGTCCCACAATGGCTCAAGGTCGTTCAGGGTCGACAAGCGGTTTTCGTGGTTAGTGTAAGTGCAACTCACATCACCTGCAGCCTGAGACAAGCCTCTCTGAAGACCGTTGGTGAGTGTGCGTATCCACGTGGACTGTCCATTTCCCGCATCTAAGGTGGGATCGTGGTTTCCCACCCGACCTGCTGCAGGGGTCCCCAGTGGGTGCCACCATGCGTCCACTCACATGTGTCCGTCACCCTGCCTCTCCCATCGTCTGTGTCCAGGCACCATCACACCTGGGGATTTGCCTGCAGCGCGACGGTCCCACGGCCAACACCCAGCCCGAGCCGCCGTTGTCCCCCGGCTGGACGACCCCACTGGGGCCCTTGTCCACTCGCCGCCCCTGCTCCTACACGGCAGTGGGTGGTCGTGGGAAGCACGTTGCCCATCTTCTCCCTAACGCAGGGCAGCCGACAACCACGGTGACCACCGGAGCCCTCCAGGTTCCCTGTTCTTGGAGGAAAGCACGTGGGCATTAACGTGGACGGCAGGACCTGCATTAGCTCTCCCTGCCCCTTCCCTGCATCCTCCACACTGTCTGCCTTGACCGGCCACCCCAGCCTCCCGCTGGGGGGCATCACCAGACGTCCCCACATGCCTCTGTCTCCCACAAGGCTCTGCACCTCCTCCACCTGGCCAGCCTCCGCTCGCCCTTCCTTTCCCCACTCCAGTCTTCCTCTGAGGAGCCCACTGCCCAGGCCATGTTGGGTGCTTTGCCCTTTCCCAGCCTCGGGAATTTCAGGAAGCCCAGCCAGGCCACCCTGGGCGGCCCTGGAGCCTCAGAGACTCACAGCCGCTGCTCTGTGTTCCTGGACCCGCTAGGAGCATCGCATCCGTTTGGTCAGCTGTGAAACTCTTTAGTTCCCGTGTGGAGGTCAGTAGCGTCACGGTGGACCCGGTATGAGGTCTGTCAAATGCACAGGAGCATCGTTTGATCTTGAGACCTCTCCCTCAGCTCTGAAAAAACAACACGTCCGAACTCTCCAGGTTAAATGTGTCTTCTGCAGGTGATAAGACACTGAGGGATTTTTCTGGGTGGGTGACTTTGAAAAGGAAGCTTCTCCTTGATGTTTGAAGGCTGCTTGACAGGAGGGTCGTTACGGTGGGGTTTCTGATGATGTTTCGTCTTGATTTGGGTTGACATTTTGAAAGGGTGAAAAATGTGAGTACTTTCCAGTAAGAAGGGTAGCCTAGACGATCTACGAGACTTTTTCTTTCCTGGCACTGAACTCTGCCCTGTGGCATTAAGTCCTGTATTAATTTGCTCGAGTGGACGTGGGATGTAATGTGTGGCCCTGATTTTTGCGGGACGGTGTGTAAGAACCTGCAGAGACCCTGTTATCAGAGCGGCGCCGTCCGTAGGAAGGATCAGCTGGGCCGATGATGCTTGTTCTACTGATAATACATTACCTTTAAACGTGCTTCATGACCTTCAAGGTTTTCTCCCCTAAATTATCTCCTGCAGGTGCGGCCGGTGGGGTTATCTGGGTTTTGCGGGTGGGGAAATCCAAAGGCAGAGCAGTTAAGTGATTCTCGCCATGTCCCACAGCCGCCTGGGCCAGAACCAGGTGCTCTGAATTTCAGGCTGATGAATTAACTGGGAAATACGAAGCGGTCACACAGGTAAACAGAGTTGTGTTCACCGCACAGATCAGCTGTGGTCCTGTATCGCACGTGTTTAGCGCCCAGCCTGGCGCATCGGAGATGCTTGAGTGGGTGTTTGTCAAGTGATGGAGACAGCCCTGAATTGAATAAGAATTACCTAGAATCTTTTTAAAAATGTTTAAGTTTATTTGTTTAAATTCAGGTTAGCTAACATACAGTGTAGTCTTGGCTGCAGGAGTAGAACCAAGATTGGTTGCAGTAGAACCAAGGTCACCCCTTACGTGCGACCCCCAGCGCTCATCCCGACACGTGCCCTCCTCAATGCCCATCACCCACCTAGCCCATCCCTCCCCCCCTCCCTCCAGCAATCCTCAGTCTGTTCTCTGTGTTTAAGAGTCTCTTATGGGTTGCCTCCCTCTCTGTTTTTATCTTATTTTATTTTTCCTTCTCTTCTCCCGTGTTCATCTGTTGTTTCTTAAATTCCACATATGAGTGAAAGCATACGGTATTTGTCTTTCTCTGCCTGACTTATTTCGCTTAGCATAATACGTTCTGGTTCCATCTGCATTATTGCAAATGGCAAGATTTCATTCTTCTCGATCTCTGAGTAGTATTCCATTGTATATGTATATACCACATCTTCTTTATCCATTCACCAGTCGATGGACATTTGGGCTCTTTCCATACTTTGGCTATTGTCGATAGCGCTGCTATAATCATTGGGGTGCAGGTGCCCCTTTGAATCAGCATTTTTATATCCTTTGGATAAATACCTAATGGTGCAATTGCTGGGTCATAGGGTAATTCTATTTTTAATTTTTTGAGGAACCTCCACACTGTTTTCCAGAGCGGCTGCACCAGCTTGCAATCCCTCCAGCAGCGCAGAAGGGTTGAATTACCAAGAATCTTAAAGCCTCCCATTGGCCAACAGCCTTGGCATCCCTCCACCCATCCACTCTCCAGAGGGGGTTATAAACTAGGAGACTGGAGGGTCACTTCCTTGCCCAGTTGAGCAGAGGAATGGCCAAAATACAAGTGACAGGAGCAAACCAGAGCAAGTAAAGAATTCATTTAATCTACAGACTGACTGGTCAGCTCCTGACCTTGAGAAGGGCTCCGCAGCCTGGGGTCGTTGACGGGGGGTAGGGGGGAAGGCGCATCAGCACCTGTGAGTGTGTTTGTTGTTATCCTGGTTCAGAGGCAGCTGCTTCCTGCCGTCATCAGTTTCCAGTGCATATGGTTTGAACGGGCCAATTATACTTTATTTCCAAGTCTTTCTCACATAATCTACACACAAAAAAGTCTCCTTTGATGAGCTTTGCCGACTGCTTTTTGTAAATGTTCTCTCAGTCTCTGTTCCCATCCAGAGAGCGCCCTGCATACTTAGCAATGTTGGGGATCGTTGTTCAGTCTCTGACAATTTGATAAACAAAATAGTCCCTCTGCGATAAGATTTCTATTTGTTATGAGCGAGTACAAACGCTTCTGTATTTTCCAGTACTTTGTGTGGTTCTGTGATGCATCCATTCATGTCCTTTACCTGTTTTTTTTTTAATTGCACAGTGAGTGTGATTCATGATTTCCACTCATAGGAATTTATTCTAGGGAGATAGTGGAGATATAAGCAAAGGTTTTACCACAAAGATGCAGTGGTAGCATTTTTATTGTAATAAAAACAGAATTGTGCCATACAACAGGACCATAAAGGCATTGCCCCTAGTGAATCTCCAGGAGGCACGTGTCAGGGATACTCTGTGACACAAAAGCATTATTGATATAAATCTTAACTGCACATGCTGTATGACCTTAGTTTTATTAAAAACTAGATTTCGTGCATGCGCACACACATCTAGGAGGGAATCGAATACAACAAAGCTTATGTTAATAGTCATTTTGTGTATGCATGCGGGTTGTAGGATTGTGACATTTTTCCTTTTTTCTGTATATGCTGTGATAATGGTGAACACGTGTGGTCTGAGGTTGTGGGGTTTGCTGCCCTCATAGACAAATGGCTTGATCTCGGCCAGCCGGTTTGCTCTTCAAAGTAACCCAGCACTGTTTTATTGTGCCCTCCTTTAGTGCTGGCACATAGCCTTTCTTGTAATTACTCCGTAGTAACTTCACTCCGGGAAAGACTTGCAATGCCCACCATCCTGGGAAGACGGGATGCCCAAGGAGCCTTAGGGTTGCTCTGAGACCCCCATGGGGGTCTTGTATCAATGGAGCAAATATTCTGACTTGGAAGTCCACAAATGGCTGTGGTAGTCATCCACTTGACCCTCAGGATTACGGGCAGGAACTGTTGGCCAGCGGGTGGTACTAGGGGTTCCTCTCCTGCAGGATCGCATGCGGCAGTGCCCCCACAGCTGTAAGCAGCCACTACCTCCCCGTTCTCCCTGCCAGATGACAGCTCGGTAGACAGGAGCCCATAGGCGGGTGTGGCATCTGCCCTGCCCAATGCCCCTCTGGAGCCACGCACCCGGGAAGTCACGGCTATGGCTTCCACTCAGTGTATACAGTTCTCCTCGCCCAGATGCAACGTATCATAAACCTTTAGAGTCCCTGTCTACCCATACCAGCTGTCCAGGGAAATAGAAACAAAGTTAGCAGAAAATCAAGCTCTATGTGGAGCGGACCACCATTAAGTTCTAAATGCAGAACAGTGTTTTTTAATCCACAAGTTGGTGATTCTAACTTGCTGTTACGGGACCTGTTGATGAAGCCATTCAAGGGACCAGAGGTTTACTTTTGTGGTACACCTTGAAATTAAAGCCCTATAGAAACATGCATGTGGCCAGTGGCAGCCTCCCAGGGACATACTGGCCTCTCCGGTCGGCATTTTGCTTATTTACTAGAGTCTCTTAAAAGATATGTTGACCGGGCTGCAAGATTTAGAGACAGAATTTCCACATTCTGGTGACGTGTTCTATTTGTGTGTAGTTCCAGTAATGTGAGTTAACTGTGTGCAGTATGTCCTGTGGGGTTAGAATGGCCTGCAGTGAAGATTACCTAGTTTGCTTTAGAAATACATAACGTCCTTATGATCACTGCTGAACCAGTGGTAGGTGGTAGTAACTCCGTGCCCCATCCAAACAGGTCTGTGTTTCACCCTAGGAATTAAATTTCATGCCCTATATAATGGGATCTTTCATCCTTATTTATTATGGAAACATGAGTAAAATTGTGTTTGTTCAGGAAATAGGAAAACTCAAGAGAACTAGAAACGAGGCAAGAAGCAGTAAATAGTGTTACCGGGATGACTTCTTGAGATTAGGAAGTCCATGCCATGTCAGTTAAAGAAACCTAGGAGAGTATCATAATTGAGGTTTTTCAACTGCTAAATGGAGAGTCCATGTTCCCCTTGATAGTAACATGCTGGCCTCACTGTGAACGTTGAGCATTGTTGAACAATGTAGAAGATAGAGGAAATCATAGAGACCCTCGCATTTACGGTGAAGGACGTGAGGCTCAGCAGGTGGCCCATGCGAAGCTGGCCGGATGGCAGTCTCAGCTAGAATTTAGATTTCTGCTTCAAGCCCCATGTTCTCTCCTCTTCTTCATTCTGCCCTGACCTGTGTTGCTATCTTTTTGCCAAGCACTGAGCTGTTCGATATGCTTCCCTATTGGCCTTGATTTTCCAGAACTAAGAGCTAAGTTGCACCCAATTACAGTAATTATCTCATCCTTGGTTCCTGAGATAATTAGCTCCCTCTTTAGCCATGGATGTCACTTTGAGCTTTATTGTAACCACCCCTCGAACGTGTGGAGATGTGTTGTATTGTCCTCTCCTGCGAATCCGGTTTAGAAATACTGAGGGTATCAATTAGCACTTAATACACACACTCACACAGACAAATGTTGATTTCTACCGAGTCAGCTGAAGTTTTATTAGGTTTTCAGATTCCAAAACAAGGCAAAGATTCAATTAGTCTAAACCCAGCTAACTCATACACTAAATATTGGTTTTTCTCTGTACTACTTACGTGGAAAAGGGTTGTACCGACAGCATCAGGGAAAACAACTCTGAGGACAGGTATAGGTTCAACCCAATCCGTTCGTCTACAACTACAGCAACAGTTCTAGGCAACGAGAATACATATTTATGCCGATGAGCTTAGGCAACTCAAGGTCCCTACTCAACACCAATTCCATGCTGTATACCTCATTCTATCTAATATATCCCAAAAGTAGGAAAATATGGAAATATTTCTCTAAACATTGAAATCAGAAAGATCTTTAATTAGAGAATTCACCCTGAAAACTTGTTTAACTGAAAGTTCACATTCCTCCAGAGATTTCCAATTAATTGAACTCGTAAAGAATTTATTGTCACCATAGGATGCCTAGGTGGCTCAATCTGTTAAGCATCCAACTCTTGATCTCAGCTCAGGTCACGATATCACGGTTCATGAGATTGAGCCCCATGTTGGGCTCTGCGTTGACAGCATGGAGCCTGATTGGGATACTCTCTCTTTCCCTCTCTGTGCCCCTCCCCACCCCCACACTCACTCTCTTTCTCAAAAATAAATAAATAAACTTAAACAATTACTGAAACCATGAGTATATAAACCATAATAAGTCAAAAGTGCTTATTAAAAACTCAGATTAGGGGCACCAGGGTGGCTCAGTCGGTCAAGCACCCACCTTTGGCTCAGGTCATGATATCGTGGTCTGTGGGTTTGAGTCCTGCGTCAGGCTCTGTGCTGACAGCTCAGAGGCTGGAGCCTGCTTTGGATTCTGTGTCTCCCTCTCTGTCTGCCACTTCCCCACTCATTCTCTCTCTCTCTCTCTCTCTCTCTCTCTCTCTAAAATAAATATTAAAAAACTTTTTAAGTCACACTAATAAAAATATGTGTTTTATAAAAGAATAGTGAAATATACCTTATATTTTCAGTCTGTTTGGTTTGTATTTCATGAAATCTCTATTTAAAATCAGAGTGTGTTTGGGGGCAAGGGATGTGCTAAAATCTCTGTATGGCTCGCACCTTCTACTGCAAGGATAGCAGAAAGAACCAAAATGCCCAGAAACAAGGGAAGGAATTGGTCTCTGTGAATCAAGATGAAGCAAAAGCAAATCCATAGAAGAAATACTTTTGCCAACTAGTTGTTTGAAAACGAATCCATGTACTTGTGGAGTAGGGCTGGACGCACGGTCCTGTTACGGATGCTGAGGGAGAAGAAGGGTTGGGGACACGCATCCCTGCCCTACTGGACTCTCACGGGGACTGTGGAGAAGGACCCGTGGATGCTGAAGGGGAGACAGCTCTGTGTGGCAGCAGAGGCGAAATGGACCAGAAAGTGCCAGCAAAGTCCTGAGGGCGGGGTGAGCCCAGGAACGTAGGGGAGAAGCTTCTGCTGCACCTGGGGATAGAGGGGGATCTGGCCAGTCTGGGAGGGGGTCCCGGCAGGTGCTGTGGGCCTTACCCAGCAGGAATGAGCGGGGCTGATTTGGGAACAGCAGAGAGGGGGGCCTGGCAAGAGGAGGTTTGGATGGGAAGAGATGCTGGATGCTTCATCCTGCGGGCGCGGGGGAGGGAGGAACAGTAGAACGACACCATATGGAAAGAAGGATCTGGTCAGCTGATGTGTGTTAAAGCCGGTGTTAATATGGTTTTCCAACGAGGAGGAAGAGCCCCAGTACACCTGCTCGGCCTTCTCTTTGGAGCACTCACCACTGTGATGTGGATGGAGGGTGATGTTGATGTGAATTACGAGACCGTTTGGGACCCGACGGCCCCTCCCGATGGCGCCCTGCAGCCTGTGAGATAGGGGGACCCCAGCGTGGGTATTCCCATCACATGAAAGCTCGGAGGCCTCTCTGCCCTCTACCTCCTCCATAAACAGGGATGTGCCCCAGGCTGCCGCCCTCGTCCTCTGCCACGGAGTTCGGGCCTCTTCTGTTAAAGGCCTTCTGTCTGCGTTTCCGCTCCATCCAGAAAATCCCCTGGCACCTTCTCCTTCTTCTTCTTCTTCTTTTTTAACATCTCTGGACTTTTTAGTTTCCTTGCCTTTGATCTTGAAATATTCCACAAATTCTGCTTTCCAAAAGTTTCCTTTTTTGGTTGTGAATTAGGGAGTGATGGCCTCCTCCCACCCCGGGCTAGATCTCGTCTGTTGGGCGTCGTCTGGACCGCTCCCCACCCTCTCTAGAAGCACGGTGATGCGCTTGGAATCTGGGGCTCCCAGGTGAGCTGTGTGGGCCAGGATGCCAGCAAAACTTCCACCCTGCAAGTTCTCGTGAAATTAATTTAAATTTATTTCATCAAAAAAGATAATCGTGTTTGATCACACACAGAGTAACGTGGCCCCCAGAGTGGAGGGAAGGGCAGCAGGGGTGCTGAGGAGACAGCACTCAGGCCCAGTTCTGTCAACTGGAGTCTTGTCAGCTGAGAAGACCGATGAACCAAGAGGAGAAACATGGGGTACGGAGGGTGTGTAGCCCGCTGTCCCCGTCTGCTCAGGTCATGTGCACAAGGAGGGAAAACTTGACATCAGTCTTTCCGCTGCAGCACCTGCCATTGAGGGAGGCTCTCACCAGCTTGCGCCCGAGACGCGCACTGACGGCCCTTTCTTCACGGCCTCTGCTGCTGAGGTCAGCGAGTCTTTAGGAGGGACAGCCAGGGCCGCGTCCCTCTGGGGGCGCCTCCCCTGTGTCCCCAGGGCCCGTGGCCGCTCCTCTGTCAGCATCTCCACCAGCTGCTGTGGCCAAGTCCGGGCAGGAGCAGGAAACGAACTCTCCTCAAGTCTCTGCTGATTGGTCACTTCTGAAAAGAGCTTCCTCTCGTGCCGGCATCCACCGGAAGCGCTGCCGCTGGCCCGTGGGATGTGACCATCCTGCCCCACTTCTAACCTCCCTCATCCTCTCTGCCTGACCTTCACGCTCCCTCTTTAAAACCCTCTCCACATGCAGCCACGTGCGTGTCGGTGAGCAGAGGCAGGACAGTGAGGACGGTGACACAGGGGCTTCTGGGAGGGTGGAGCCCAGCAGAGCCTCCCAGGGTGACCGGGACTTGGGCAGACAGCAGAGGAAACAGCTCCAGGTGAGGAGGACAGAGAAGGTATTGAGGAGGGGGTCAGGATCACCAGTGTGCAGGACGTGGGGACTGTCTTCTGTCCCACCAGAAAACCCCGTGTCCCCGGCGGCCACTTGTGGTGCTTGGAAACCACCACGCAAGGACCACAGAACATGCTTTGCCACCGTCCTGTGCTTTGTGTACATCTCATTACTTTGGGGGATATTTTCTAAAATTTTGTTTAACGTTTTTTCACTTTTTGAGAGACAGAGACAGAGTGTGAGCAGGGCAGGGGGCAGAGAGAGAGGGAGACACAGGATCCCAAGCAGGCTCCAGGCTCCGAGCTGTCAGCACAGAGCCTGATGTGGGGCTTGAACTCACGGACCGCGAGATCATGACCTGAGCTGAAGTCGGACGCTTAACCGACTGAGCCACCCAGGCGCACCACTTTGGAGGATATTTTCTAACACTTTCTGGAAGAAAGACTCAAGGGCAGAGTTCCGTGCCTGGGATTGCAGGGCTGCGGTGGTGAGGGCGGGCTTTGCTGGCTCAGCAGCCTTTTCACTGACTAAACTCGAGTGGCCTCTGGTCCCGGAGCAGCTGTGGGGTACAGACCCGGCCGCCAACCAGGTGTCCACAGCGGGGAAGGCGATAGAGGTGGGCGGCCCCTTCACTGGAACCGATTCTAGAGCCTTGGCTGATAGGATTTAGGAGCCAGCAGGGCCTTGAGGCTGGCGTAGCCCAGTGGGTCATGCAGCACTAGACCCAGGCTCCCCTGAATAAACCCAGGTAAGGGAACACCCTGTGATGGCTGCTGTATCTGCTGGCAAAATCCTGGTGACGGTGACACTGTGACCTGTATGCCATCCAGTCATGTTCTTCTGCCTGAAGAAGTGGCCGGAGGGAGAGTGAGGAGACGCTGTGGCTCAGACAGGTGTCCGTGGTCTCTGGTTCATTTCTGGTTAGAGATCACACCTTTTGTTTATTTAACAAGTCGCTATAAAGAGGCAGTGTGCTGTACCTGCTGAGAGCACAGACCTGTTTGGGTTCCAATCCTGACTCCTCCTCGGATTCCCTGGTGACCTTGGGCATGGCGTTTCGCGACCCCGACACCACCTGGTTTGAACCCCTGCTGACCCCTGGCCAACAAGACATTGGTCAAGTTACTTACCCTCCCCGTGCTCGTGTTTGCATCCTCAAAACAAGGCTCATGCCTGTCTATAGCATTATTTTTTCAACTGAATTAATGTTTATAAAGCATTTGAAAATGCATGGCCAACATATGCAAAAAACAATTCAAAATGGATCATAGACCCGAAACTAAGAGCGAAAATATAAAACCTTAGAAGAAAACAGGGGGGTAAATGCTCATGACCTTGGTTTTGGCAAAGGATTCTTAGATGGGGCACAAAAAGCACAAGCTATGAGAGGAAAAAAAAATAGGTAAATTGGACTTGATCAAAATTAAAAGCATTTATCCTTGAGGGTCTAGCTCAGATGTCACCTCCCCCGTGAAGCCTCTCCTCATCCCCCCAGACAGAATGGGTTTTTGTAATGATGACGGTGGTCATCATCGCACAACAACATTATACAACAGCAGTAGCGGATGTGCTAGCGAGCCCGTCCTTTGTGCCAGGCGTTGCTTTGAATTTGCCAACTCACTCTTCTTGTCCACCTGAGACTAGGTTGTTACCATCTCTAGTGACAGGAGAAACTGAGGCACACGGAAGCCAGCAATGGGCCCAGGTCACTTGGCACATCCTCTGCTCTCACAGCCCGTGCTCCGGACGCCCTTGTGGGGCCTGGAGCAGACTGAGCGCTGTAGAATCTGGACTCCCGTCTGCAAACGGGAGCCCCCATGGACTGCCTCTCACCCTCGCGCCCCTGCATGTTGTCGGACCACCATAAATCCTGCAGGGGAGAGAGGCCAAGGGAGACAGTCGGGTCTTGAACCCCAGACCAGACGCCTCAACTCTATTCCATAGTTAACAGAAGGCCATTTCAGGTTTTGTGTAACAGAATGCCATGATAAAGGTGGTGTTTTAGGAAAGACTGATCAGGAGGGCCAAGTAGGAGGTGAATTTGGGGAGGGGGTGACAGGAGCAGGAACACCTGTTCCCAGTGGATGTGCCAGGGAGGCACCACCCACCTCAGGCTAGGTTGTGAGAAACCCCCCGGCAGGAGGGGAGTGGCTGTGTTCACACCGTGGGGGCCAGGCCAGGGACTGTGGGGGTCGCAGGCCAAGAAGGTGAGGTGCTCCCGTGGGCATCAGGACCCGAGGTGATGGCCAGGGTGCTGAACAGAACATGGAGAGTGGAGAACTCAGCCACTCTCCCCAGCACCTACCCTCCCCGTGCCACCATTCACAGAGCCACACCGCGTCCCTCGCCTCTGAGCCGAGCTCCACTGGAACATCTGAAGGAAAAGGTAAAACGTCTCCCAAGCAAAACGCACTCTTAGGTACAACTTGTTTCTTTTCATTTCCTTCCATTAAAAGTAAAACCAAGGTGATAAAAGTTTTAACACCTATCACAGCAAATTTTACTCACCCAAAATATTAATTGGCTGCGTCTGATTTAATTCAAAAATTTATTATAGGCTTAGAATACATAAAAGAAGTTAAAATCTAGTAATACATCTTACCCTTAGGCAAACTCATAAGAACAGCTACTGAAGTTAAATTAGGATGTATACTTGTGTCTGGAAGTTTTCCAACTCGTTTCGGGATGAAGTGAATGCTGTAAGCGCCAGGAGCCCAGAGCAGAAAACTAACACTTGGTGGTCCTTTCAGATCTACCGTCAGTGAGGACCATCTGGGGAAATTGCCTTTTTTTGCATTTTCAATAAAAAAATTAGTATTTCCACCCTTTCCTGTACTCTGCAAAATACCCTCTCTCTGTGGTCTCTTAAATGACACTGACAGTATGTTTTTCTAGAATTTCGTTAAAAGCCTGAGCCTGGGTGGCTCAGTCGGTTGAGCATCCAACTCTTGATTTCAGCTCAGGTCATGATCCCAGGGTTGTGGCATTGAGGCGCGCATCAGGCTCTGCACCGAGCACGAAGCCTGCTTTAGATTCATTCTTTCCTCTCTTTCTGCCCCTCCCCCGTCTCTAAAATATAAAAGAAAAAAATAAAACAAAGAAAAGAAAAGCACCAGATTTGAGTCCCGTTCCTGGTCCATATGTAGAAGTCGGCACTTGGCCAGTTGCTACCAGTGTGTCCAAAGCCTTGCGGACACAGAAGCGGGGATTCCTACAGAAACACAGGGCAGAGCCGGTCAGCACCTCGGAGAGCGCAAATGCTTTGTCTGCAAGTCGTTACCTTAAGAGACCTTAGGTTTCTCCGGGGTCACAGGTCGTAAATTTGGCTGCAGGTTGGAATCAAGTGGGATGTTTTCTAAAAATCCTGATGCCTGGCTCTCAGCCCTCGATACTGATAGTGGGCTGGGCTGATGGACCAGGCAGTGGGGTTTCTAAGAGTTCTCTGGATCATTCTCGGGGGCCATCAGCATTCAGGAACCATCCTCTTCTCCACAACTGGGTCACCACCACCCAGCGGGTCAGGAACAACTTTGCTTCATGTCACCCCTTCGCCTAGACCTTGGTTCACTCAATGCCATCAGCGGCTGTCTCCTGGCTGGTGTCCCCCACTGTCCCCTTGTCAACACCCTCAGATGACCAGGCCAGCCACACGGTCCCCCGTTCACGGTCTCGCTTCCTTCTTGTCGCCAGAAAACTCTCATCTGACTGTGATGCTCCCCTTCTCAGGCCACCATCAAGGGCTTCCTGCTGCTGGTGGGGCACCTGCCCTCCCCTGGCCCCCCCCCCCCGCCACCATGCCCCTGACAGGACAGCCTGCAGGAGCCTCTGTCCACCTCCACCAATACCCTGTGCCCACTTTGTCTCTGCTTTCACACTGTTTCTTCTCTGTAACCAGCTTCTCATCTCTGTGCTGTCTTCACTGAGGCCTCAGCGTGAGCAGCACTTTCTCGAAACCCTATCACTTGCCGTAGCCCTTGAGGACTCTATGCTGAGTGAAAGACAGATATTGTATGATTCCATTTACGTGTGGTGCTTAGAGTCCCCAGATTAGTGGAGACAAACAGTAGAAGGGGGTGCGGGGGGCTGGGGAGGGATGGGGACTAGGGTTTCATGGGGACAGAGTTTCAGTTTGGGAAGATGGAAAGTTCTGGAAATGGTGGTGGCGATGGAGGCACGACAGTGTGAATGTACTTAATGCCACAGGACCGGACACTCAAACACAGTCATGGTGGCAAATTTTGTGTTAGATGTATTTTTCTGCGATAAAAAATGTTTTGCCCATCACTTTCTCAGTGAATCCTTTGGCCTAAGTTAGGGATTCCTGTTACACGTCCCCAGAGCTGCACCTGCACCCTCAGAACATTTTCCTGGTAAAGTTTGTCTTCTTTACCAGACTCTAAGTAGAATAAAAGCCATTCTACGTCCCACCCAATTAATCACTGCGCCTCCTGTGATTGGCACAGAAAAGGCACCACTAAATAATTTTTTAATGAATAGTGAATGAATAAATGCCAGATTTCCAGTTTTTCAGCTCACCGATCTTAATTGCTAGGAAAAATACAATAGCTGAAATAGTCAACACATTTGATGTGCAAGTGCCTAAAGTATCAGACCACAAACTGTTCACACGTGGAAAGTGATGGCACAGGATGAACGTACCTAAAGATGGCATAGGGCGAACTGTGTGAAGTCTGGAGTCTCTGATTAACCAGAAATGCACATGATACATGCGTGAGCCCCACCTGATCCTGACGCTGCCTTTGTCCCATCAAATAAATGCACCAGGCAGATGCAGACCACATCCCCAACTTCTGATTTCTTACGAGTACCCTATTTATAACCACTTCATTGGTTAACACTGTGTTTTCTCTCTTCCCAATTAGATATTTATCTTTGAAAACAACATCTACTACTGCGCACACGTCGGGAAGCAGGCCATTCGTGTGGTGTCTACTGGGAAGGAAGGCGTGATCTACAACGGTCTCAGTGACTGGCTGTACGAAGGTGAGTCGCACCGGGTGGGGCAGACGTGGGGGTCTGGGGTCCCACTCCTGCTGTGCTGGTGGGGGGGTGGTGGTTTCCTTCCACTTCAGCTGAAAATTAGCCTCCAGTTTCTTAAAGTTCTGCTAAATTAAAAAGACAGTGTTGGAGCTTCAGGGAGCATCATGCTGTCAGGGTTGAGCCCTCACCTGGTAGCCAGGTGTGGAGGGCTTTCCAGAACCCAAGCTCCTCGCCGAAGGGGAAGGGGGCACTCTCCTGGGAGGTGTGCAAATGCAAAGGTTTCTGGACCCCCTCCCAAGCGGTGGGATGCCTTGTCTTACCTGGGGAGGGAAAGCTGGAAAAGAAGTAACGGGTGAAGCTTTCCAGAGAAGCCAGTGCAGGTGGTTTGCTGTTCTGAGTGCATCCGCCTTGTTGGACATTTCCCACCACTGGTTTTCTTCTGGCGCCAGAGGACTCCAACTGAATGCATTATTAAATAACTAAAAATCTGAGCAGGAAGCTCTTCTTAAACATTTATAGTCCGTCTCCGTGCTAATGAGACTTTCGTCGTAACAACAACGATTATGTATCGATTGCTAGTACGTTCCGGTCACTGTTCTGAGCGCTTTCTTACCTGTTACCTCACTTAACCACCTGTCTGTCTCAGCTCGGGCTGCAGAACACTGTGGATGGGGGTGGGTGTGAACAACAAGCATGTTTCTCACCATTCTGGAGGCTGGAAGTCCAGGATCAGGGTGCCGGCCAATCTGGTGTCTGATGAAGAGCCCCCTCCGCACTCATAGATGCTGTCTTCTCACTGTGCCCACACATGGCAGAGAGAGGGGAACAGACAGATGTGGTCTCCTCATCCCCTTAGAAGGGCCCTAATCCCATCGGGGGCTCCCCCCTCATGACCTCATCACCTCTCGAAGGCCCCACCTCCCAACACCATCACGCTGGGGATTTAGGCTTCAACGTGAGTTTCAGGGGACGCAAACATTCAGCCCATTGTGCCCTCACAACAACATTGTGATGGGAGCCGTATCATTCACACTTCCCACATGATGTAAGGAGAGCTTAAGTGATCAGCCCAGGTTCACACGAAGTTAAGGAACAGGTACCAGGGAGTATCACCATTCAAGTCCAGGACAATTCCCTTTCCACAAATCCAGGTATGGATCCGGATGCTTACGCACCGGCATTGGGCTGATGAACAGCTATGTGTTCTGAGCCTACCTGCCTGAGACCATGTGGTCACAGTGACAATCCACCATGCTAGGCCGGGTCAAGGGGCGATCAAGGGATGCCCTGGGCATTACGAAGCCCAGGAAATACCATTTTTCCTCAGTGCTATGCACTCCTCAAGCCAGGATCCTGCACTGCGAGGCTTTACGCACCCTGGAGCAGAAAGCAGCTGGATATGTAAGCTTCATGTCACTCCTCGTAATCTCACTGAGCTCCCTGAAGCATAAAGTTCTAAGACTTGATTTCTAAGTTAAAAAAAAAAAAAAATTAAGGGGCACCTGGGTAGCTCAGCCAGTTCAGCGTCTGACCCTTGATTTCAGCTCAGGTCATGATCTCACAGTCATGGGATCGAGCCCTACATAGGGCTCTGTGCTGACAGCACGGAGCCTGATTGGGATTCTCTCTCTGCCCCTCCCCCACTCTTGCAGACATCCACGCTGTCTCTCAAAATAAATAAATAAACATTTTTTAAAATAAGCTGAGATAAACGTTGTATACAACAAAATGCACAATCATAAGGACATGCTTAGATGAGTTTGACAGATGTATATACTATGCACCCTGGTCAAGACATGGAGAATTCCATCCTTCCAGAATGTTCTCCCCCGCGCGGTCCATCCTCTCCACCCATGTCTCCTTTCTCGAGGCCATGACCATCCTGATTTCCGTGCAGCCTCTTTTCCAGCCGGCATGCCAGAACGTGGGTGCCCATCGAGGCTGTCCTCCCCAGTGCAGTCATCCCTCTGGGATGGTTCACTCTAATGTGGATGGTGAGGCTCAGAGTGTTCCGGATTGCACTCAGGATTCTGGCTTTTGAGTTGCTTCCTGGGCCCCGGGAGAGGAAACCTTGAGGTTTTATTGTCACATCATCCTTGGCCACCTCACATGAGGGTGTCACTGGAATGAAGAGGGAGCCAGTGCCCACTATAGGTATGTTTTGTGTGCACAACCTGCCCCATGAGTGTCAGGCCCCAAGGTCCAGAGAGGTCAGTGCAGTAGCAACCCAGAGGTGCCCCAAAAAGAAAAGGTCCTGGAGTCCTGGCTATAAGAGCCTACATGGCTCAGGACTAATCTCCTTTAAAAAAAAAATCCATAACCAGAAGATTTAAAATATCTTTTTTAGTATCTTCCTAATAAAATAAAAAGCTCATTGCTTGGCAATTCAAGTTAAGCTTTTGCTTTAGCAAATCCATTGAAAGGAAATTTTTCTTCAAGGCATTTACACGAAATTGTGTTGGTGTGATAACAGAGCCCCAAATATTTTAAATCAATCACAGCTGATGTGGCAGCTTAAGCTACTTAGTGTTGTGCCCTGGAAGGTTCTATGTGCTGATGCTTGCGTTTCTGACGTGTGGGGGCCTGAGAGCCCCGGGGAATCTTGGTTCAAGTTTGAATAATGGGTAAACTTTCAAGACTGTCCTTTTTCTAAATCTGTGACTTAACTGTTTCACTTCTGGATGCTTCCTTTAAAAAAAATAAAAACATATACGGGCAGGGGGGGACACACCCTAAAATAGTGTCTGCAGAGGGCCTGACGTGCCTGGCGACGTTAGCTCTGAGAGGAATCTAGGCTGTGTCTGTGGGAAGCAACCTTACAGCCTGTGGGCTTGTTGGCAGCAAAATGCAGTATCGATTTGATTCGCTTTGTGTCCCAAGAGGAGTCTTAAACACATCGGACATTTCAGGATATTGACGGCTGAGGGAGAGAGACGAGGCGGGAGACATGAGGGCTGCCGGGAGCCTGCACTGCTTGTCCGAAGGTGTGCACTCTCTCCACGGAAGGTCTGGGCCACTTGACCGAAGCAACCTTCACGCTAGGAACTCGGCACCGTGTGCCCCCTTGACTCACTGGAGTCCTCAGCCCATGGCGGCCACAGGCTAGTTTTGATCAGCGAAATGCAACCTGTGTTTTGTTGTTCTGGGTAAATGCCGTGCAGTCACACAGAATTTTGATTTTAACACAAGATTGAAAACGGCTCGATAGTGCCCTACGGCCGCCTTAAGGTTTAGTAACGTTGGTCATCTAGAAACGGAAATTAAGATCTCACTGGACCTTTCTGAGAACTCCAGTCCAGGGACCTGTGAAGAAGTCACACTTTCAGGCCAGTCCGTATTATTGGTAACACTGTCTTCACTTCTGCCGTCACCAGCAGACATGTGCGGTATGGTGGTGCAGCCCAGAGCTTTGGGCATGTGATTTCCCAATAACGGGACTTTAAGTCATTACGTTTCCCCTGAACTGCGAGACATCCACACCCCTACTGCCACAGCGGTCATACACATACTCCCAAACTAACACCGTCAGTCAGTGCTATGTCCTTATCATGAAATGGCTTATACCCCATCAGGAAGATAGGATGTGTTGGGGTCATTTGAGAACCAAGTCTTTCCCCCCATAGAGAAGTCCTTCTCTCCTCAACCCCTCTGAGACAGCGGTGGGCATGAGAGGGAGCAGTGAACTTGGGGCACAGGCTGGAATCACTGGGCTGGAATGGTAGGCAGAGTTGAGAAAGTGGCCCGAAGGGTATTTATTTAATATGTGGTTTGGTATGGATGAAATCCCAGGTCTGAGTTTTCGTCTGAACTAGTCCAGAGCCCAAAGGTACTTGGAAGATGTGCTCAGATCTGAGGACCCTGCTTGGCCGGGCAGCCTGGCCCCGTGCAATGAGCGGGAAGAGTGTTTAATAAGCCCTCAGCCAGCTTCCCTCGTGCCCACTCCTCTTGCTTGGTTTTAGGACTCACATGCCAGGCAGTGCTTAAGTAATAGTGACCAGAGGGAAAAGCCCATGCAGACAGCCACACCTTCCCTGTGCCCATGCCCGGTGCTCCCTGTTGTCCCCTGTCCTCCCATTTCCTATAGCTTCTGTGGTTCCCAGGCACTGCCTCCTCCCCAGAGTCACGGTCCTCATGGCACTCTGTCCTCTGTCCACCTACCGAGGAGCCCTCAGATCCCTCTCCACTGAGCCCTGTGCTGACGGCTAGTGCCCACACGGGGGCTGGTATCGAGGAGAGGGGCATGTGGCCAGGCTGGCCAAAGAGGCCCTCTTCCCAGAGTACATCCCAAGTTCGAGCTTGGAATGTTCTAGAAACACTGTTCACACTGTGGTCAGGCTTGCTGTGAAACAAGGCTAGAGCTTTGCTAGGCTGGCTCATTCAGTGTTGCCCATTTAATGCCCAAGCCTGGTCATGCAGTCCTCACCTGCCATAGTCAAATTTGTGTCCGGAGACTGCAAATCTAGGACAAGACTCAGGCCTGTTTTGTAGGTCTTGACACTGTTTCCTAGACCATCCTTTATGGGGTCGGCACTCATGTCCTGGCAGTTTTTTATCTCATAGAGTTGCTCTGAGAGAAATCAACAAAAGGTCATGTGGGCCCCAGATGGATAAATCAGAGTTTAATGATTCATGTTTTTGGTGTAGTTCCATGTCTTACGGTTTTTATTACTCGAAGAGGCAGGATGTCAACAGGGGAATGGCTTTCGTGGGAACAGGCGTCATTGTGACGAGGGCACATATGGAGATCCGTGGGGTGATTTTGACGGTGTGCATTTTCCGTAGGAGACGGTCTTTTCCCTGTTCATCCAGATCGCGCCTCACTTTCTCAGTTCTATGAAAGCAAAACAAAGCCATCAAGTAATATTTACCTTGGAGCATGTGCCATGATGTCAGTTGAAACTCACAGCTTATTAAATACCTGGTGAGCCAGAATGTCTGCTGCATTCTGTGTCGATGTTCAGTGTGTCCAGCGCCCGCCCGGTGTGTGTGACAAGCAGACCGTGCCAATTGGGACCGCCATGACAGTCAGTCTAGCGCATGGCCCTGGCCTTGGACTGTGAAAAGTAGCTGGGGGAATGTATCACACAACATCTTTTTATCGGTAAGAAGGTGTTTCCAATGCCTCTTAAGCTATTGTTTAGACTTCCTGACCTACATTTAGATAATGATATTTTGCAGTGCTTCTGGGGCCACTCCAATGAGCAGATTCTTGACCAGATTCCTTATTATGAACTGTCTCTGAAGTACCTGGTTAGGGCACTTCAGTTGCCAGCAAACCACCCCAGTAGTAGATCGAAGTGAATTTATGCACCCATCAGGCGTCATTCCAACTGGACTGATCGTTTTAAAATAAGTTACGTGGCCATTCGTTCAACGGACTTGGAATTGTGTTCAAGTCTGTTGTGTTATTCTTCAAGCCATAGATGTGTAGTTCTTTGGACTTAGTGTCGGTTACTTCTCTGATCTTCATGATGGGACATCTTTGGTTAGACCAGGAGATCTCCGTCTGTAAACTGCCACATGCTTGTGACCGGCTTTACAAAGCCGTCCCGTGAGGGTGGCGGAGCTGTGGTTAAGAGCGGGTTTTTTTGCGGTGACTGTGCCTGCATTTGAACACTGGCTTCACCACTTAGAAGCTCCGTGAACCTGGATGAGTGTTTAACTCCTTGTGTCTCTGTTTTTCTTGTCTGCAAAGCAAGGACAGCAGCAATCCATGGTCCCTAAGGTCATAAAGGAAATTGAGTAAAAGCTGATGCCGTTCTCAGCACAGCACCCACGCCGGGAAGTACCACTGGTAAACCCACTGTCACTTTACCTTGTGATTTCCCCAAACAGGAAACACAGCAGGTGCCCCCTCACTTCTTCATCCAGCATTGTGAAGAGTCAGGAGCATCAATGTGTAGCTAACTTTTCCCCAACATCAGTTTTGAAAACTATGAAACTCTCCGCTCGTAAATTATTATCTATAATATCTTTACATAGTTCCAAATCAACCTGGAAAGGATATCTGTATAGACATGAACATGTCTTCAGCAACCTTCTCTCTTCCTTTAGAATCCCAAGCTGGATTCCCATCCCTCACTCTTCCCCTGCACCTGCCACAGAGACAGCACCACAGTCTTCTGACTTGATAAAAATCACGCTTCATGAGGGGCGCCCGGGTGGCTCAGGGGGTTAAGTGTCTGATTTCAGCTCAGGTCACGATCTCATGGTTTCATGAGTTCAAGCCCCGCATTGGGCTCTGTGCTGACAGCACAGAGCCTGCTTGGTATTCTCTCTCCCTCTCTCTCTCTCTCTCTCTCTCTCTCTCCTCCTACCCTGCTTGCACTCTCTCTGTCTCTCTCAAAATAAGTAAACAAACTTTTAAAAAAATCACACCTCATGAACACTTGTAGAAATTAAATATTTAAAAAAAATTATGTTCCACTTCATCTGTGACTTCTAAGGGAAAATATAGCATGGAAGTAATGAGGAAAATATCTAAAATGTAAGCTTAATGCACTCAGTGTTCAGTGTAACAAAAATGAGCATTTTTCCTGCCTAGCCCTAGTCTCCAGCCCCATAAAGTATTAATGACCCTGACTTGGATAGCATGTAAGTGTTACCAGTAGAGAAAAGCTACACCTGTTCACTACTCATTCGACTGTGACATAGGTACAGATGAGGTTCGTTCTGTCCACACTGTCCTCATCTGTGAACAGATGCCTTCAGGTTTCCAGATTCTGGATGTTGGTCCACAGCAGGGAACCGTGATGTCAGGCGTTCCCTGAACGCCTGGGGGAGACTGAGACGGCCAGTCTACATCCGCTGGCTGTCCAGGGCCTTCTTGCCCACCGGGCTGGTCTGAGCACCTCTGTGCCCCTCAGATCCCATCCTACCTCCTGCCAGCATGTCTCCCATACACGTGATTCTCTCCTGTCCTCATGGTGCTGCCTCAGACACAGACATTCTAGACACAGGCAAATTCAGACACAGGCATTCTAGAAACCGTCTGGAGGATGTCAGCTTCCCAAGGAAGTCAGCTGGTCTCCCCTCCTTCACGGTCGGCCATCGGGATTTCAAACATCTCTCCACAGATACGACAACCTGATGATCCAAGAACCACAGTAACCGTGAACCTCATTTTAATTATAAGTTTCACTGTTTATCCCCAGAGATGAAGGAAGTGAGGGTAACACTGGGGACATGGGCGACCCTCTTACCCGGAGTGGAAGGCTGCAGGATCGCAGCTGCCCAGGTCCAGACCCCCCCCCCCGGTCAATGCGAGTCGGGGTTACCCACTGAAGGAATAAGACAGGAATGTCTGACTTCCACTGGGTGCCTCCCGCATGCCTTGCCCCATGAAGAAACTCACTGAATCCCCGTATGAAGCCCGTGAAGAAAGCACTACATTAGTCACAGCTGTGGAAAGTTGGCCTTACCAACCTGCAGGGACTCTCCTGAGGTCACACAGCCAGTAAGTGGCTCCAAATCCAACCCCCCAACCACATGCCTCTTGTGGTACTTTTTACGTTCTATTTTTTGCATATGCAAATAGCCTTGAATCGCTGCTCGGGTTATGAGCCGACCATCACCTTGGTGTCAGCTGCTCCAGCCAGCAGCCCTTCGCGTAGCTGGCTCTGTGCAGGGCCTTCCTCAGAGTACGGACTTACCAGCCCAGCGGGCCTGAGTTTGAGTCCCCACTCTGCCCCCTCAGCCACCAGGTGCCTTGCATAAGTCACGTATCTTTGTACCTTCCTCAAAGGATTATCATGAATGCCTATTAAATGAATGTTTCCATGAAAGCAGAGGCAGAATAAGGTAGCACCACGTGAGAAAGCTAACACCTAATACGTGTTATTATTTACGAGCACGTGGATGTGAGATGCTCCATAAAGATAAACCCCCTGCCTGCCTGTCCTGCTGTCTGCGGCTGCTGATGTCTCGGGTGTGGCAAATCTCAGATGCCAATGTGCCCAGCATAGAAGGTGTCTACCACGGACAGAAGTATTTTTAATGGAGAAGTCAGATCTGCACACCTCCAAGCACAGCGTCTCCACAGCCCACAGCAGAGCGCAGGTGGGCACCGAGGCTGTGCAGCCCGGTTGGGGATTTCTCCCGAGAGACGGGGACCTCCTTGCTCCTAATCTTCCTCTTCTGGACTCCTTGTTCCCCGTATGGATGTTCACCACCCTCCCGATCACCATGGTGACCGGTTACTTTGGTGTTTAATTAATGTAATAGGTTACTACACCTGTACCCTGGAACACACAGCCTAGAGCTGCGATCTGAATATGCAGTAGACGGACAGTTGGGCGGCAGACCGAGGGAGTTACCCTGGACGGTCTGGGAGTCTTCTTCTGATTATGTGGCCGAAGTCGAGGTGAGGCAGCAATGCACACTGAAGAAGGAACAACACTCTCCTTCTAGAATGTCTGGATGGAGGCCCGAGCCATGTGGGATGGCGGCCAGGGACCTGTGAGGCGAACACAGCGTCCGTGTGAGAGAACAGTAGAAGTCTGATCTGGAGTGTGCCTTGCAATTCTGTGCTAAGCCAGAGCTCGTGGCTCATGCCTGGCAGCTTAGCTCTCTCTGCTCCCCAAAGCTTAGCTCTCTGCTCCCCAAACTTAAGCCCTGTCAGGTGGGGCAGGAAGGAGCCAAGAGAGGCCAAGTCAGTCTGTGAATAACAAAACGCACAAGCAAAGAAAACCAAATACCACCTCTGGAATTCACACCAACACATAGACTCTCTCGCCGTGATCGCACATGCCCCTAGATCGGAGTGGGACTGGGGTGGGGGCCCTGGTCCCCACAGTCACCAGGGTCCCAGGCTGCTGGGGCTGCCCTCTTCCCAGCCTGGAGATGACACCAGCAGGCACCTCTGTTCACAATTTATTGTCCATAACTCGCCAGCAGGGCCCAGGGAGTACCATGCCAGCAACCTCAGAGCAGGGAGAACCAGACAAAGCAACATTAAAGGTTCCACATCTGGGCTGCTCTCTTGCAAATGGCAGACCTCAAATCTGGGCACCAGAGCAGACGAGGAATTAGCTGCAGGGATGTTGGGATCTCTTAGAATCAATGAGAGGGTTAGAGGACCAGATTCAGAAAACAGCCAGAGATCAACGGCAGCAAAGGGGATCCCACAGGGCCAATCGAGTTAGAATGGACGCTGGGAGGTGGGGGACGTGGGAGGAGGGCAGTGGGGAGGGGTGCCCTGCCTGCCAGAGCACACGTGATGTTAGTGAATTGCTAAAAGGAGAAATGCCACGTTCCTCACGCCGGACCATCCATATACCACTAAGGCAGGATATTCCCAGAAACAGCTGGGGTCTGTAACTTTTTACCATTGCAAACTCACCACGTTGCATACTAATGGCAGGTAGCTGAGAGGACTGATCAGAATCACTATCCTGCGTGATTGCTTCCATGGGAAGGTTGATAAATATCATTCGCCACCTTGCAGGTCAGCTCCGTTCCTCCCGGTGTCTCCGCGGAGTCCGTGAATTAGTGCGGGTGGTTCCCATGAGCATCTCTTGACTGCAGGGGAGAGACCAGGATGGTTGGGGCCCGTCTAAGCCTGGCCATTGTGCGGCACGGAAACAAGTTAACTGCAAACCTCAGGTTCTCAGAACCAGAAGCTAAGACTTTGTTCATAAAGGCAGCATAGGCTTTGTTAGTGTCGTGGAAAGATGACTGACGATTTGAATTCCACATGGGGACATGATTGGCTTGAACTTGTGAAATGGGAAATAAGAGAAGTCGAAGGGGGAAACGTTCTCTCAAGATAGGGGAAGAATTCCCACTGGTCTTGAGAAATCTGGCTGACGATGACCAAATCCTGAGAGATTTTGATAAATAATGTACGATGTTCAGTGGTTATATTTTTAAAGCTTTTTAATTATGCATTGATTGCGAGATTAAGACAAGCACACCTCCATCTTTTTGTTACAGAGGCTTAATGAAATTTGAGTGTTTGTGGCTAAAATCCTTTCATGCCCTTGGGAGCTGCAACTCATTTTAGTCTTCTGGTGTTCTTACATCGCTAGGACATTAGATGCTTTACCCTAGTATTGAGAGTTTGTTAACACAGTTCTATGAAAACTTGAAGGAAGACCTATTGGGCTCCGTGCCGTGTGTACTTGAAACAGTTTCATCTGAGACTCAGACACCCCACCCACGCCTTTCCATCTATCCATCAGACCTGCTTCCCTAACCTCTTCGGGCCATATTTTCTTTTCCCTGTTCTGAAAATATTGTTGGGATGAAACGGTTAACTCCACACTCCCTTCTGTCACTAACGTTTCCATATTTAAATATCAGTGCTATAAACACATAAGACGGCATAAACTCTGTATTGAAGCCAGATGACTGCAATGAATGAACGAATGAAATATTCACCTGCCCTCCCAGGTACTTAGTGGGTGTGCTGGAGCAAAGATCCCCAGTCGTCAACAGTGGAGACAGAGCTCAGGCATGTCTCCGTCTCCTCTTCCCTTCCGCTCTCCCACACACGCAGGGCACTCGTGTGGTAGGAAAAGCTCATCAGGTGATTCTGATACCACTTCTCCCTACCCTCTGGTGAAACTATCTGCTCTAAAGGAATCAGCTCGCTTTTCTTTCTTTTACCCCTGTTTTCCTTGCTTTCTATAAAATTTGCACGATTAGTATAACTTTTTTGTTCTAGAGCTGCTTTGCTTTTTTGGATAAGAGCTGCTAAGAGCTCTTTGCTAAGAGCTGCACTTGGGAAGGTACAGGGGGGTGAAATGGCTGTTCAGCTTCTCCACGGGGGGGGGCAATCTGAACTCGGAGTCGTGGAGAAGACCGGTTCTAGGACCAGTGAACAGAAGCATTGGACTTAAGGAGTCAGGTTCAGGTTGATTCACATTCTTGTTCATCTTCCTGACCCTGGAAGAGGGTGTCCCGGGAAGGTCAAGCAGAGGGAGGTCACTGCCATTGTGTTGGGTTGTCCTGAAGCGCTTCCTGCGTCGGGCAGAGGTCAGACATGCAGGCCTGATGTCTCCAACGGCACGAGCTTGTGACTCTGAGCCCCAAGCACACCCCAGAGCCCCGGGGCCCGGCAGTCCTCAGGGAGACAGTGTCTTCTCCCTCTCGGCTCAGGCTGGTAGATCAGCATACATTCCACACAAGGCCACGCATTGTGCGTTCAATGGAAGGTGGACGCCTCAGCCTGGGAACTACTGGGTGCTGGCTGTCCCCAAAGAGGATGTGACCTTCCAGCTCTCAATGGAAAAAATAATGCATTCGGCATGTTGTTCTTTTTACAGAAACAAGGGCACCTGGCACTTGCTTTGTTAAAAGAAAACCCAAGCCCTTGCGTGGACACTAAGCCTGTGAAATGTTGGGATTTTAAATAGATGTTCCTGGGAAGGCGCCCAGCCAGGAGGCTGCCGTGTCACTTCCTGGAGGAATCACATTGTGCCCAGCCCTCAGGACAGAACCGCCTGACCCCTGAAGGTTCGGGATCAACTCTTTCTCTGCTCCGCACCGTTACCCTTTGGGTTCTTTTATGTGTTCAGCTCAGGCTGCCTTAATCACACCGTGGCTTCCCTTTCTCCCCATCACATGGCTTCCATTAAAGGTCAGCTTGTCCCCAGCTCCAGGTGGTTACCCCTCTAATCCTTGTGCCCGTGTCTCCAGACCGGTGTGAGGACGGTGAGGGATTTGCACGTAACGAGTCCATTCCCTAAGGAGGATGTTCCAAGGCTTAGTAATGGCACACGTGCCCCTCATTTATTCAGGAGTTGCACCCCGAGCCTCTGCTATGCCCCCAGCGTGGCTTAGTCACTGCGAGAACACAGAGCCCAACGTGGCGTGGGCCTTTATGAAGCGCAAGGAGAGGAGGAGAGGAGGGAGGTGCGTGATTCGGACCCTCCCTTCATGGGATCGACATATGGCGGCTGCCTGGGAGGCGGGGACTATCCTGTGCAACAGCCCGTATTCGCATCACCGGGTGTGCGTTCATGCGTTTATCCTGCGCCAGATCCCCCCTCCCCCAGGGTCCTCTTAGCAAACAAAGATGCTTTGTGATCCGGATCTGCCTGCAAGACGTTTATGTAATGCAAGGTGGTATTTAGTCAAATCCTAATTATGTGAGGCAAGTCTTCCGTACAATGTAGACACTTTCGGCAGAATAACGTATTCTGATTGAAGACTGCAAAACATGAAAATCAGAAAACCAAGCAGCTATTTAATGTGTTCATTCAAGAGCTCATTCTTCAAACTTTTTCCCAAATGTCCTCCCGTCAAGAGATTACCAGTACATCCTCGTCTCCAGGCTCTTTTCCCATTTCTGTCTTTCACCAGACCCTGCGAGGTGTGACCTAGCATAAGCTCGTCCTCCCGGGGAGACTTACGGAGTAGTAGCTAGGGGGAAGCCGGCGACGAGAACATTTGTGGCCGTCTCCCTGCACCACCACCTCCCTGAGGATGATACCCTAAGGTAGACAGGCAGGGGTGGCCCGGGCTTCCCCTTCCAGCTCTCATGGATGGAGCGTTCTCTCCCGCGTGCCAGGGCGGGGAAGGTGGGTGCCCACCCGGCAGTACCCTCCAGTGGGGCTCCCCCTGGCGGCCAGTCAGTCACCACTCCCGGCCTCTGGCCTCTCCACCTGCCACTGGCAAAGGGTGTTGGGGATCCCAGGAGGCTCTGGAACTTAAGGACAGAGAAACAGACCTGAGCACTTGGCATCTCCTCCCCAAAATACTCAGCCTTCCAGAAATTCTCCATTACTTCTAAGGCAAATTCAGGTTTCCATGGACTCTTCAGGGAGCATAAGGGGTCATACTTTGATGGCCATGCACATTACAAGAAAATAAAGCCCGAAATGAAAGAGAAGTCGTCCTGGGTGGTTATGGCTATAAGTTCGTGGAAATGCGGGTGGGGCGCTGGTTCTCCTAACAGCTGCGGTCTGTCCAGTGGCTTTCCTAGCTCTGGCCCCCGCTGTGTCTCATCTCCAGAACGCTGGGGTGCGGGCTCTCTCTACGGGCCAGGGTTTTATAGGATTATTTTTGTCTCATTGTAGCATTGAACTGAGTCTGGAAGAATCATCAGTAAGGGAAAGTAAAGCTGAAAGGGGAACTGAAAACCATGCAAAAGAGAGCTTTGGGGTTCCGGGGAAATAGCCTTTGCAGTGTCATGAGTCTTCGTTGACTCTGGTTCACACGACGCAGGAATAGAAAAAGGGACGGATGATTTCCGCCCTGAGATCTCCAAAGCAGGTTGGCACCTAGACTGAGGACATGAGCCACAGAGGAGTGTACATGTGTGAGAGACAGAAAGAGAGACAAAGATCCCAAGTAAGCCGCTTAATTAAATACCTACTTTGGGGCACCTGGGTGACCGGGCCAGTTAAGCGCCTGACTTCGGCTCAGGTCATGATCACGCAGTTTGTGAGTTCAAGCCCTGAGTGGGGCTCTGTGCTGACAGCTCAGAGCCTGGAGCCTGCTTCGGATTCTGTGTCTCCCTCTCTCTCTGCTCCTCTTCTGCTTATTCTCTCTCTCTCTCTCTCTCTCTGTCTCTGTCTCTGTCTCTGTCTCAAAAATAAACATTAAAAAAAATTTTTTTAAATACCTACTTTAACAAAAGGGTGAGGACCTAGTTTACTTGCCCCGAATGTCTTCTTCTGGCATTGCTGGGGACTTAAAATACTGCCCTTCCTGTGGAGAATAAGGGACCCCTCCCCGCCAGAGTGAGGTGTGGCCGAGGTGTGCAGCAGCTGGTTCGTCCACACGTGTGGGACCCACGGCACCAACAAAGGCCTTGGGTGGCCCACCCCACAGAAGCAGCTTCTTGAAATTTTCCTACTTAGAAGACTCCAGCCACAGAGACAAGCTTTGTTGTTGTCTTTCCCCTGCCCCAGTACGAACAAAAAGAGAGCAGGAGAAGTCACAGAGTAGCAGCCAGTGATGTTATAATGAAAATCTGTTTGACCCATCCTGCCATGGAACAGAAATTCACATTTCTTCAGTGAGGATGCGGGAGGGATGCTGCCCCCTGGTGGTGGCCGTCCCGGGCACATCAGGAGCGCGGTCCCAGCACTGTGGTGGGGGTGGGGGGGGTGGAGGGGGGATTGCTGGAGATGATAATGAGATGCTCACCGTGTGTAATATGCAAATCGCAGGCGCTGATTAGGGAGGGAGGCTGTGAGCCTTGCAAGGTAAGAGCTCCATTTGCCTCCTGGCTTGACGTTCTCCAATTTCTTTTTTAACCCCCATTTAATTTTGCTCTCGGCACCTTGGATAAAATATTTAGTGGCAGAAAAAAGGCAGCAGATGCAAGCAAGAATAAATAAGATTTTCTGTATTTAAAATGAGGCCATTTATTTCTGAATACAGATCTGTCAGGCATGTTATTTACGTCTTTGGCAATTTCCCAGGACCCAGATTCCTCGGGGGCGCTTTGGTTTTCGCCAATACATATAGAAGTGGGGGTGTGGGGAGCAGGCCCTTGTTAACGGGCTAAACCCACGGGGCCATTCTACTGAGGAACGACCCGAGCCCCATCTCTCTGTCCGCACTCCGCTTTCCTCTGTGTCTTGCCTCGTTCAAAGATGACCGTCTGCGACACCGATGTGACTCAGGCAGATGGGTTCTCCAAATGCTGAAGCCTAAGCTGCCAGACTGCAGCTTTGTTCTCTGGCTGGCCGGCCCAGCAGTGTCGTGGAAAGAGCAGTGGGCCCAGAATAGAGACACAAAGCCGGGCTCTGCCCCCGTCCTGTGATTCTGGGTCAGTGACTCAGCCTCTGCCCCGCCAAGTCCTCAAGGCTGGAGCTGAATCAAGCTTCCCGTGCTTCCTTTCAGCAAGCTGTCAACATCCCCGAGCCTCAACCTTCTCCTCTGTAAAATGGGGGAACCAAAGCAGTGGTACCAGTGGAAGGATCCCAGCATCCGGTCACTAGTAGGACAGATTTTGTACCAAGTCAGGCTGCCAGCCGGCTGTGGGTATTTGATAAATGGCAGCGTTTATCAAGGAGAGAAGGAAAACCAACGGGGGGAAAGATGAGCTCGGGACACAGGTGAGTGAGAGTCTGTGAGAGAAACAGAGAACGTTCTACACAGCGGTGTCGTCGGGCATCCAGCAGGGCGTGGCTCCACTGATTCTCTCTTTAAGGAAGACAGCTGCCCTCTGGGTCCCAATGGCACAACTCAGAAAAATCACCAAGGCAGTCCACTCTTTGGAACTGGAATCTCCAGGGAGCACGAAGCCCCCGGTCCTTTGTCCAGGACGATAACGCCCTTCCCATGAAAGGGAGAAGGGGAGCTTCCCAGCCTGCGGCGAGAACGAAGCCAGCCTGATCCCGTTGGGGGCTTGCTAACAAAGTCCCTCCTCGTGAGATCCCCCAGCTCAGTTGTGCCCTCCTGTCTGCAGAAACCCCACCGGAAGCACTAGTAAATGCTTCTTGGGCATCTGGAAATTTCTACCCGCGAATTCACCAAGTGACTGTAACAGCCAGGATGACTCCTGCCCATTGCTGTGGACCACAGGTAGCCCCAAAGCATTAGGAGAAAACCGAGCAGAGCCGTGGTTTGCTAGATGTTCGGCTTTTATAAGCTAGTGAGATTTGGGCAAAGCGACAGTTCACCAGGACGGCTGCACTTCACTATAAAAAGAAGTTAAAATTTTCTGCCAACTGTTGCTCAAAATCGAACAGAAGATTCATACAGCTGATGCTATAAAACACAGCTAAAATATAGTCTTTATCTTGGAAACAAACTCCCTAAGAGGATGAGAAACAAATCATCGGAGCTCTTCCCTGACTCAAGGGCGAGCTCCCTTGTGACCGGAATTGTGTGCCCTACCCCGCTTACCCCAGGGCCGGCGGGACCTCGCACTGGTTGCTGCATTCATAGCTGATAAATCCATTAGAACCGTACGAGGTTATCTAGAAGGGAAGCGTTTTCCAGGAGACAGCGGGAAAGGCACAGGGAGCCCTGTCTGCAGGAATAACACGGACATGTCTCGAGCTCACCCGGAGTAATCGCCTCTCGGTGCCATCGGCTCCCTGGGCTGCCTGTGCACTGAGGGTAGAAGCCAAACCCACCTTCCTCTGTACTCTGGCCCCATCCCACTTGGTCCCCATGGGCATTCCAGGGCTCTCTGCCTTATAGCGTGGATATTTTATTCCATAAATTGGGCCAAAACTCATAGGCTCTTAGAACGTGGCAATTGCACAGAAGCAGAAGCTGAACATCCAGGGAAATTGGTGTCTTGGAGGCTGGCAACCTTGACTGCCTCTACGACGCGCTGGTTGCCTGAGCCCCGCGACTCAGTCCCTGTACAGGAGCAGCAGTGTCTCCATCCACACGACGGGAGTGGCGGCACCTGCCTGCGGACCAGGGTGACCCTCATGGTAGCAGGCACAGTGCCGTGTGTCACTGGTCCCTTCTCAGGCACTCAGCAGATCGAGGCTGTGAGCCCTTGGATGGTCGCTGTTAGAAAACGCCGTACGTTAGTAAAAAAAAAAAAAAGGCAGAATTTCTCTTTTCTGATGCTGAGCAAATGCCCCAGGTCCTGGTCCAAGCAAGCCTCCATCTGTGTGTTAGTACCACCCTCCAGAAGGGGAACCCGTTGTCCTCACGGCCTCGGGAATTTGGGGACGGTGTAATTATCAGGTGCACTCTGGTCACGTCTGTGTCGTGTCTGGGAAAGAGTATAACGAAAAGCAAAGGGCCGCACAAACTGGGTATTATCGATATTAGCAGGGGTAGCAGCTGCCTCATTGAGTGTCCTGGCACCAGCCTGGGTCAGTTGTAGTCTTTCTAATTTATTGACTTATAATAATGAGAACGAACGGATGGAGGGTAGGAGCCCCAAGCTGACAGTGGTGTCTCTCTGGTTTACTTGGGTACTGGGTGCTGTAGGAAGAGGAAGACCTGGAACTTTCTCAAGCAGGGAGGAGCCCACCTGGTGGTGGTGCGGACCGACAGAGAGGGGCAGTGGGGGATCCCAGTCTGCCCTACGTGGGGAGGCAGATTAAACAGGAAGGGGAGTGTCCCATCCCCTCCCCACCTTGACAGTGTTCCCTTCTGTCCCTGCCCCACCATGCTCCTCGAGATTAAGAGGACCCAGGAGCTCCCGTCCCCAACATCGTCAACACTGGCCACGTCATGGGAACGTCTTTGTAAACTCTGTCACTGGAACCATGACCACGTGGCACATGGTGCAGTGGGCCGTGCACAAGGGGGAGGGCGAGAGCCCTGTGACCCTGATGCTTTGCAAGGACCTTTCTGCACTTGGTCTCCGTCAGACATCTCACGACTTTGCTCTTCCCATCCCGTGGGGGAGGGGGGCGAAGGAGGGGGACTTGAAGGGCTTGGTTAGGGCCGCCAGTCAGGGCCTGGTGGGAACGTATCCTTTTCCATGACTCTTGCTGTAGCCTCGTCCCACCAGCATCCGGCTCCTGGCGGCAGGTGGGGTCCGTGAGAGCCGTTTGCTTTCTTTCTGGATTGCCCGTGGCTTTCAAACTCCAGGTCGTGCCTCAGGCATGAAATCAGTTTTGTGAAGAGAACAGTTTTTTGAAGAGGACCAAAGCTTTACTGGAAGGGATGACAGAGTAGAGGAGGGAAAGTAGACAAGACACAGTGAGAACAGGAATGTTTCTGGTCCAGGTGGGTGTGTGTGTAACGGTGGGTCAGGGTCCAAAATGGTGACAGCTGTTGTCACTGACCATTACGAGGAGGACACCACCCAAGGGTAGGGTGGCAAAGGGGAGCTTGTCTGTAGGTGAACGGCCTCTGGGGAGGTGGTCCTGGGGGTTCCATGGTCCCTCCACTGGGAGTTCTCCAAGGCTAGGTGCGGGAGTCCGCAGCCTATCGAAGAGTGGACACAGCATCAGATTTCTTTCGGCGGGGACCACGTCTGGGACCCAGCCAGCTCCAAGAGTTGCCTGCTGCTGAGTACCTCGCTTCTCTGTGCCAGCCGGACCCACAGCCCCGTTCGGAACAGCAGCACCTGCAGAAACCAAGTGAGGGTGGGAAGAAATGTAACCAACCATCGAGCGGCGGGAAAGGTGATGCTGGCCGTAGAGGGGAGGGAACCACGCACAGGGCAAGGCTGCTGAGTGGCGGGACTGTGTTTCTGGCACCTTCCGGTCCTTTCTCACCCTCTGCCCCACCCCCTGTGCCATGTTTTTTACCCATTGGGGCAGGTCTGATCCCAGGAGCTGGGAGGTCTTCATTTAAAGCCCAGTCTTTAAATCAGGCCCATGCTCGGTGTGTCCCCAGCTTCCTAAGGGACACACACACACACACACACACACACACACACACTGCACAGGATGTATCTTCTTGAAATCATCTTTTAAAGTACCCACCTCCCCAAGCATCCTCTGGGGTCCATGAGGTCAGGAGGCATACCTTGTTTATTGTCTCGAGCCCTGGTACAACTTTAGAAGTCTCTGGACTTCTCAAAATGGAGAAATGCTGAACAGTAAGGGTTTGTTCAAGTCAACCTTCCAAATTTCACGGCGCCACGAAGGGATGAAGAAGACACCTTTTTAGTAAAGCCTTTGGATTGAAATAAGACCATGATGAGCAAATCCAGATCGAAGGAGTCTGTGAGTGAGAGACATGGAGAGCCGTGGGCTCTCTGGGAGCCTGGGGTACTTGTGGGCTTCTCTGACCCTCAGTTTTCTCATCTATGAAACATGATGCCGAGCTAGTTGATTTCTGAAATCCTTTTGCCTTAAAAACCTAGAGTTGGTGGATTTTCGTCTGGGCCAGAGCGTAGGTGAAATCCAGATATCTGGAAGTATCCTAGCAGAGGATGGCTATGGTGTGAACCCAAGAGAGAGACTTAAAACAGAGATGCTCATGGGACCACAAGTCTCACCAGGGTGGTCAGCCGAGACGGGAGCAATGGCCTCGTGTGGTAGACCTTCCAGCACGGGTGATCCCACAACACTGCTCCCACACATGGTGCACACACCCCTATTCTCCACCACTGTGCTCGCTCAGACTGCTGCAGTAGCCTGTGAATCAGTCTCCCTTCCAGAAAGGAGTATTTGCCCCTCAACCCCCATGCTCTGGGCTCTAAATGGCCCTGCCCTGCCCCTCATCTGCCCCTCCCCATAGGGCAAGGAGTTGACGGAAGCAAGAGCACCCAAGCCAGCACCTGCCCCACCGTCTACACCATATCCGAGTACTTGAAACCCCAGAAATCCCTACCCAAATGGCCCCAGCTGGATTCGGGCATGTGCCGGCCTCTTCTGTGTGGTCCTCCCAAGGGTGGGCATGTTGCTTGTATGAGTGCCCCCAAGCCCAGGGAGTGGCCAGGAGGCTGCCATGTGCAGGGAGTGTGGGTGGAGGACTGCCCCGCAGGGAACTCACACAGCCTCCCTCTTCCTACGGCTGGGGCCTCTCTAACTTCAGGCTCTGGCTAGAGACACTGATGACCAAGGAGTGCTGTCTACAGCAGTTCACCTTGGCTCTGACCCCTCGACGCCTACAAAATGGCTTCTGCTCACCATGCCGTTGGAGAGCCTCCCACCCTGACCTGTCTGCCAGCGAACTGATTCCTCTCTGACCTGCACCAAATCCCTGTGTCTGGCTCTGCACCTGGGGCACAGTGGGCACTCTAATCACCAGTGGAGCCAGGCATTGGGATGGCTAGAACACCCTCCATAAACGTGGCCACTGGGGCATTTGGGAGCTGTTGCACCACCGTGAACGGTTCTCACGCTTCTGTTTGCTACAAAGACGTGTGTTGAGCACTTCCTGTTTGCAGAGCACTTTGGAGGGAAGTGCATTGTGAAGGGCACCGCTCTGTTCCAGGGCCGTCCCGGGACACGGATGCTGCAGTCTGGGCCTAGAGATCCAGAGGGTTCTGCGGGCCCCTGGGTGAACCTCGGGTGTGGACAGGTCCCACATCAAAGGCAAGGGGAAAGACGTGGTGGGCGGATGTGGCCCGGTGAATGGGACTTCTGCCTTTGCTATGGATTGTCTCAGTTTAGTTCCGCTGAATCCATTTATTGAGCACCTGCTGTGTACTGTGAGCTGACGCCATTTATTGAGCCCTGTGCTGGGCGGTTCTCTGGGAGGAAGGGGAAGGGATGGGCTAGGAAAAGGCAGTAAATCTTACAGATTCTCCTTCTAAACACCTGGAGAACGGGAACTATACCTGCAGTCCTAACTTGCTGGGTTGTTAAAGTTACTGAAGAAGAACAAGGGTGTGGCTCTTGGCCCTCGTGTCATTGTTTGGTAATGAAACATCATACGACACTCCGGCACACCTAGGTGTGCCCAGGTGGGGTCCCCTCTGGATCTATGATTTCCAGGAAAGCAGGGCCACTGCCTGGGCCACGGATGGCACTGGGTGTGTGACACCAGAAGGTGCTTCTGACTGGCAGTACCTGGCCTGTGTTGAACCCGTGGAGCCACGCCCCTCAGGCAGCTGTTTTCAAAGGAAGGGGTGGGGACTGTCCCAGAGTCATGGTCACCGCCCCTCATTATTCTCTCCTGTTCTCAAGCACAGCCCCTGCCTGTGAAACCCGTCCGGCCGAGGCTCCTGGTCTGGGCTCCATGTGCCCACCTGGAACAGGTGACCTCGTGTCCTCAGCCTGATGCCCAGCACAGCACTGCTTCACTTAGAGCTAGGGCGACACTCCCGGAAAACGCGGGGGGGGGGGGGGGCGGGGGAGGGCGGAAGCAGGTGGGGACAGGGGTGGGCTTCGGGAAACGGCTTGGCCCCGGGCTTGGGGATGTGCCTTGCTCCTGGACCACCCGCCTCTCCTCTTCTCCGTCCACATCCTAGGAACAGCACGGCAGCGTCCCTTCTCCATCCCAGATTCCTGGGCTGTTTCCTCGTGCTCAGGATGCGTCTGCATAAGTCAAAAGGCAGGCTCTTGTACTTTGAACCGTAGAACCAAGAGTAATTAATAATTTGATGTTGTCGGGTATAGAAGCTGTTCTGAGTGCTGTTTATAATCTACAGTTAATTAACCTTCTGCTTTTCAAAAAGCAGAAACTTAAGACCTAATTTTCTGTCTCAAACACGTTGTTTCTGATATCCATTATTTTAAAAATATGTTTTCACTGATATTAAGAAATAATTATGCAGACTATCTCAGACTGATTAAGGGGACTATGCTCTGTTAGGATTTTCTTTGAAAACGCGTATTATAATGAGCTTTTCTGCGGTGTATTGTAAGAAGAAATATTATTCTCATCACACAATTTTAAAGCAAAAGCCAGTGCATAAAAGAAATGTTACATATAATTTCAAGGCTATAATTTTGTTGTGTGGTGAAAAATTCTAACTTTCAGGAGAAGACAGAATAAAGTCAGCACTTGGGGAAAAAAAAACCTTCATAAATACAAACTGTGGTAAATCTCAGTTGGTAGCAAAGTCACTATCCAATTAAAATTCCAATTTCAGAATCTCAATCATTTTTAACTTTCTTGTGAATATTAACAGGATGATCAGCTTTGGCAAAACACCAGGAAGAAAACTGTAACTGTCCAAGGAAATTAAAAATCATGATAGGGTTGGTAATATATTTTACCTAAGACACTAAACCAATCACTGTATAGATTATTAAATTAGTATCAAAGTCAGTTAGAGTATTATGGTAGAACATTCTCCGTTATTAAATGGAACACATTTCAGGAGCTGAATTTAAAACAGTGTTTGGCGAGGGCACACGAGGCCCCAGCCGTGCCGTCTCCATCCCGTTTTGTGGGGGAGTGCACGGGGTCTGAAGCCACAGTGGCAGAGGTCGGGGGGTGGGTTGGAGCCGGGAAGACACTTTAGACAAAAGTGGTTGCATTTAGTGTTTTCCACGGATCCACTCTTTCACTTACCAGCTCAGGGATTGGAGCAAATTATTTAAACTTTTCCCCTTGGATTTCCTCAAGGGTGAAAACGAAGGAAGCAACGGCACGAACCTGAGGTGCTTGTCTTGAGGATTAAATGAGCCCTTGACGCGTCAGGCACCCTCACTCTGCCCGTGAGGTTTGGCAGGAAGAAGGGGAGAGTAACGGTGTCGTCGGGGCGTGCAGTTAGAGGAGGGGTCACAGTCACGTGCTTTCTGCGACAGGGACGGCAGAACATTGTCTTTCTGCCTCGACTCAGCCCTGCCTTCCCAGCGCTGTTCCTCACTGCATTGTTTTTATTAGAAAATCATGAGGACCTGGGCAGAGGGGTGGTGGTGTTTGTTCGGGTTGTTTTGTTACAGAGGAAATACCCTTTTTGCAGATGCTTTACGAAGCGGGCAGTGGAAATCCCAACGACCCTTCTTGGCCCTGATTTTCAGGCATATCCCCTGCAGATTGTCCCCACGAGGCCGCAGTAACCCGCTGGGACCCCGTAGGGAAGTGTGGCCGTTGCTCTCTTACCCTCCAATCACCAGGACCAGCGAGGGGGGATCAATACTGAGATTCCCCCGCTCTCCAGGTGGTTCCGTTACCACGTGCCCCGGCTCTCCAGGCGCGAGGTCAGCTCCCTCTTGACCACTTCATCCAACTGCTCCTAGGCTCATTTTCCATTTGGGTTTCTTCTGCTCCCTCAGTAGGCCCTACTATCTGTCCCCATGATGACAGACATCGTATGGCAGTCACAGGGCACAGGCACCAGTGTATTTATGTATAACAACTAATAGAACTCGGGTAACAACAGCCCAACGAGGTAGAGACTGTTTTCATCCCCATTTACAGATGGAGGAAACTGAGGCGTCTCTTACCTAAGGTCACACAGCTGGTGAGTGGCTGGGCCAGAATTTGGATCTCCCACGCCCAATTCTAGCATCGGTCCTCCTGAGCACCACACCCTGGTAACCAGGATGGGGCACTGTTCCCGAAGGCCGTCAGCCTCCTCCTCGGTCCCTTTTCGGGAAGCCTTCGAAGATGGTCCTCGTGTACTTTCCCGTCACTTTGTGACACCTGATTTGGTACAGGTGCTACTCCTCAGAGAAGAACGAAAGGGAATGCAGCCTGTCCGCATGTCATTGTCCTTCCCTGTCGACCTCCCATCCCTGCAGGGACACAGCCTCTCTCCCCTTTGGGTGTGAGTGTGACCGCCCTGCAGGGATTCACAGAGTGTCTGGAAAAGCGCCTTCCTAACACCCCCCAGCCCAGCACACGCAAGTTCCCTCTTCTCGCCTGCAGCCCTCCGTCCCCTTATTTCTTAGGGTCTTGCATGATTTTTAAACATGTATGAAGTCATTTTGAAATAAGAGCACCTTCCTGCAGGGACCACCTGCACTGAGGATGTGGGAGGGCATTTTTGCTCAAGTCTTGCCCTTCCAGATCCACATGAGATCCTTCTGGCAGAAGCCAGTGGTCCTCTCTGTCCTCCAGAGCATCCATCATGGCGCCTGGATAGTTGGTGGTCCGTACCGTCGCTGGGATGGGAAATCCTGGGCGCACAAAATAGGAATATTGACACTAAACAGGGGCTCGTGATTCCCCCAGGATGTTCGTTTAGGGCTTCAGAGTTCACTGGAGGCCATATGGCATTCGAAGTTAGCCTCCACTCTGAGGAAAGACAGTGGGCAGATCAGGGGCGGCCCGGGAACAGGTGACTGAGCAGCACTTGAACACACGTCCCTATTAGAACGTGCCGCACTCTTCTCTGCCTCGAGCTCCCTCCCAGGGAGGTACTCTACCCCGTGGAGCTGCCCTACCCCGTGGGCGGACTTACTTCCAGGCTGCTCTAAAGTCACAGTTTTCTAGCCAGTGCAGCCTCCACAAACCTCTGCTTATAGTTGGTGGTTACTTTTTTTTCTAGTGGTTATTTATTTTTGAGGGAGAGAGAGAAAGAGATGGGGCGTGAGCGGAGGAGGGGCAGAGAGAGAGGGAGACACAGAATCCAAAGCAGGCTCCGGGCTCCGAGCCATCAGCACAGAGCCCGATGCGGGGCTCAAATTTGCAAACCGTGAGATCATGACCTGAGCCGAGGTCGGTCGCTCAACAGACTGAGCCATCCACGTGCCCCAGAGGTTACTTTTCCAAGACTCAGGAAGCAGCATGACATCCGGTCTGGCACAGGCCTTCTAGAATCAGCTCAAAGGAAGCTCAGTGGACACGTAAGTCAGGGCCCCAAGCGGTCAGGTGGGAAACGGGCTATGAAGCCTTGTCAGCAAGTCCGTGAATCTGCGGTCACACTTGGTTTTACGTAGAACCAAATACGTTGTACGTCACAGTACAGTTAAATATCGGTCCGGTATGTCAGATGCCCTTGTGAGGAATGAAATACCGATTTACTTTTTTAAATACGTTGAGCATTTCGGACTGAATTAAAATATGACACCTGCCTCGTATTTCTGTGAGAAGGGGCACTCACCTTTAGAAAGGGAAGCCGATCCTCTCGTTCTAGAGGAAGAGGGCCTGGAGGGCAGGTCAGGGGCAGAGTCCAGCTCTCCCCTGTAGCACACGGCCTCTGGAAGTAGCAGGTGGACGCCAGGCATTTTCCTAGGTGACACGATTTTTCTATGGATTTTGCTCCAGAAGTCGCTTTTTTGGCTGCCGGGTCAGATGCCGATTTCGTGGCCCTGAGACTGGAGGTCCTCCAGCCCAGGTTAGCCCCGCCGGCCTCTGGCCGCCCGGCTCCCTGGTCCACAGCCAGGTCCCCACGTCTTATGGCGCTCCTCCGCAGAAAGCACACTCCAGTTCCGTGCTTGCCTGACTCTGCAGATGTTTGATTATCACTTGATTATCTCCCCGATGAGGACCCTCTTGTAGTTTAAATGCCTCCTTCACATCAGCACGGTAATTTGGTAAGGGAGGGGACGAGGAGAGAGAACTGGCGAGCCTTTCTCCAACAGCTCAAGAGCATGGAGACTTCTTTCCAGCAGCGGCTTGTCCGTCTGAACCAGCATGGGGGGAGGGGCCGGGTGTCCCCAGGAGGCCACAGGAGGCCAGGAGCTGACCCCAGGGCCAGGCCACAGGACCAAAATGAAGACCAGAGACCAGATATCTCTGCTGCCTTCCCCCTCCCGGAGCCTTGCAAGACCCACCTCTTAGACCCAAGCTAGAAACCCCTACCTCAGGAATAAACGAGAGTACACACCGACAGCCTTGTTCTAGAGTGTTCTGGAGTACAGGTGAGCCGACATCGTCTGTGTCCTCTGATTCACTGTGAGACCTCGTGTCTACCCAAATCTGTGTTCTGTCGGCCTCATTAGGATGTTTGTTCACCCCACTGAGTGAATGAGTGGGTGGACGGCTGAACACATGAATCCATGAACAAATGAATGAGAAGTGAGATCCTCTGGGAGACGGTCACCTGCCTGGGTGTGGTTCAAGTAAATGGAGGGCTTTAGGCCTAAGTTCTGGAAGCTCCCTCAAGTTCCCATGGTCAAAACGAGGGGCAAAGAGTGGGAGGCAATGCAAAGGAAGAGGGTCACGTAGGAACAGGACCCGACCGCGCTGGCCCGGGTTTCCTCTTCCTGGCCCTCGTTCTGTCCAAAACTTCTCTTAACTAAAGTTGATCTCATTGATCCAAATAAACCGCCTGAAACAGTGACTCGTATAAGTTGGGCGGAGCTTGGCAGGTGTACCCCTTCTGTCTACTCTCACCAGCTGGGGCAACCGGGAGGCTGGTCCCCTCGTGTGTCCCATGGTTGATGCTGGCTGCCGGCTGAGACCAGAACACGGCACGTGGGTCTCCAATCGGCCTCGGCTTCCCTACAACAGGGCCGGTGGTGGTGTTAATGGGGAGCTTCTCAAGCAAGAGAGGGCCAGGGAGAAGCCACGCTGCCTTAGTAGTTAGTTACACAGCATCATTTTTATCACATTCTGGTGGTTGAGGCTGCTGCACAGGGCTGCTCAGGTTTGAGGGAGAGACACACAGACCTCGCCTCTTGATGGGGGAGCGCAGAGTCCTGGAAAAGCATGTGGGACCAGAAATATCACCTGGGCCAATTCTGGAAAATACAGTCTGCCATACTCAGCAAGGTGTCAAGCTCATACTAAAGTATGAATGACTTCCCAGGAATAAAAGAGCGTCAGTAACCCAAAATAATGTCGGAAGGGTTTTATGAGTTCAGTTTGGGAAGATACTTCTGACTTTGTCTCCTTCGGTCAGGTGTGACCCCCTAAGACCTTCCCCAAATCGGTCCACCCGGGTAGTTAGATTCGTGCACCACACATGGATTGAGGCCCGCAGAATTACTCTCACTAGAGCCTCAGGAAAACAGCAAAATAGTGATGGGCTGAGCTCAGGGGACCTGAGGGTTAAGGACCCACAGACACAGAAGGGCTCCTGTGAGCCCGTTGCTCTAAGCGATGGTCCAGCCATCTCTGCAGCGAGTATACATTCAGGAACATCGTGTTTTCTGCTTTTGGAGGTAGTCTGTAACTTCACCTCCTGTCTCTAAGCCAACACGCCTGCCCCCTGAACACTGAGGTCCTGACAGAGCAGCCGGGCAGCCGGACATCCTCGGTGTGGCCAGCCTGCCCCAGCGGGCAGCCGAAGCTTCAAAAAGGGAAATAACCAAAGTGCAGACACGGCAGATGGTGGGTCTGGGAGCGAAAGAAGGAGAACTCTTAGCCTTTGCCAGCCCAGCACCTCAGCTGTCAGCTCTGGCCGTTCGCAGATGGCCCTGCTGCGGCGGGGAAGGCGGAGACCAGCAGAGCGCCCCATGCCCCCCGCACCCCGCGCTGTCCGCAGGTCAGAGAGCCGGCTGTGGGGGCAGGTGCAGATTCAAGCATTCCATCCGCGGGCTCCGATGAGTGTGGACCCTGGCCTCCCTCACCTCGCCCCCCCAGGAGAAGGAGATGGCTCTGTCTTCAGGAGCCCATTCTGCAGGAGGCTCTCCAACCCCTGCCCTGCATGTCTACACATCCCTCGTCTACCCTGGATCTCTTTTTTAACCAGTCCTGGGTCCCAGGTTGGCCTGTCTGCCTGGGGAGCCCCCGGATGCAGTGGTCAGGGAGGCACCTTGCACGCTTCAGTCCCACACAGCCCTCCACCCCACACCCTTCCAGGTCCTTGTCTGATGTTGGCCTCTGGCTCAGCGGCCTCCCCGCGGGGACTGCAGATCAGGCCTCAGCTCTGGGCTGGAAGTGTCTCTCCCTCGTTGAAGAGCCGGCAGCATGCAGATGTGGGGGTGTCCTTTCCTGGGCATGGGGCCTCTGCAGACACTGACCGGGGCACTCCGGCCTCCTTGGCTCTGACTCGGGATTTGCTGCAGGAGCTCGGCCTCACGATGAGGCCCTCGAGAACTCTCTAACCTCCCACAGACCTGCAGGATCCACACTAGCCTGTTTGTCACCTGCGCAGTCCACACCTGCCCACAGGACGGGGTGGAGAGGGGCGGGGAGGCCTTGGTGCTCGCGCCCTTTCCGGAAGGGAGGGCCTGGACACTTACTCAGAGCTTCTCTGGGAGCCCGGGGGTGTCTTTATTCCGGAAGTTGGTTATCCATCGTTGGTTCTTGTCCTGAAGGAAGAGTGGACTGTGGATGTTGGGGAGCAGTTAGCAGTGCTCCCCACAAGAACCTTCCCCACTTGGCTCCAACGACGTAGAGACCTCCTGTGTTTCTAGCCCCTGCGGGTCTCCCGTTCTGGCACCGATCGCTAACCCTGGGACTGCTGGTCGTTTGTCCGCTGTAATCTACGCTTGTGTGTTTCCTCTCCAGCACACACAGCAGGGGCTTTGGTAGGAGCTGAACACTCAGCCTTTGTTCAACAACGTTCACTTCTCTCAACCTCCCAGTCCTCAGCCCGGGACGGGGTTACTGCGGGGTGGTTACGGGCATCCGGGGAGCAGAGATGACAGTGACTACGCTGAATGCTGTCGTTGAAAGGTCTCTGTTACACACTCCCTGAGTTGAGTACTAGGCATGGGAGGGGCCGTTGGGTTTCTCTGCCGGCTTGGGAGCAGGGGCCTCGGTCACCTGGACCAAGGGAGGGATCCAGGGCCCCGAGGGGAGCTGCCTGAGAAGTGAACAAGCAGAAACACGCAGCTGTGAGCACCGAGCCTGGCTCGCGGTCGTGTTTCATAAATGGTGGTCCCGGCGGTGACGGCCACTGTTGCTGAGTAACTGTCCCTGAGATCGTGCAGGGAGAGCCTGGTGGCAAACGAGAGTGGGCCAGGCCGCGGCTTCGCGCTGTAGGCGACGGAGTCCGAGGAGCCATTTACCTACACGTGAGGCTCGAGCAGGACGGAGAGAGTTGCTGTGTGCAAAGTACTTGCAACAGTGTCTGCGGCATACCAAGCACGGTGTGGGGGTTAGTTAAATGCGAGAATGTGTTCTTACGTCCGGCCGGGGTTCAGGAAGGGCCCAGTCACAATTACCCAGCGTGTTGGGCAGAGGCAGAGACAAGCCAACCCCGTCAGCCCATTAGAGGCTGGAAGCATCAGCGGCAGGGGGGCGCGGGGCTCAGCCCAGCACACTCAGTGTCACATCTGTGTGCACTCGTGTGTGCACTGGGGGTCCAGGGGCGCTGGGTCCAGCCCACCTGCTGCGAGGGTGGAGGCCAGCCATATGTGCCACCATGCTGGGCAGGTCTGACTTAGAAATCCCACCCCCTGGGTTTCAGGGAAGAATTTGGCGGCCTCTGGGCCCCTGACTCAGGAGTGTATTTCCTACCAGTGTGGAGCTGGCTCCCTGCAACCGGTGTAGACATATCCGGTCTACATGGTGTAGACATAACTCTGCACAAGTTGCCTGAGGCCGCCACACCTGGATGGCTTTCAACAACAGAAATGTACTGTTCAGTTTCCATAGGCTGGAAGTGTGAGGTCGAGGGGTCACAGGGCTGTTCTCCCTCCGAGACTCTGGTTAGTACCTTTCTTATCCCTCCCAGCTCCTGGTGGCTGGCAACCCCTTGGTGTCCCGTGTCTTCTGGACACATCCCTCCATCCTCTGCCTTTGCCTTCCCACAACATCGTCCCCATCTGTCTCTGTGTCTCCTTTCCTCTCATAAGGAGACCAGTCCTGTTGGGTGGGGGCCCACCCTGCTCCAGAATGATCTCACCTTAATTCCACCTGCAATGACCTTGCTTCCAAATAAGGTCACACTCCTGGGCACCAGGGATTAGGACACAGCATATCACTTTGTATCATATGTGAGGGGGACACAAGTGAGCCCACTGGACACCTTTAAGAGGAACCTGTGATTCTTCTGTTCAGGAGGGTAACTCCCCACGAACAATTTGGAAACATACGTCGCATATACTGATAAAGTCGATGCCTACAGTTCCAAAATGCAATGCTTATTGGATCCGATATAGCATATTTCTCAAATTGGTCATCCTTTCTCTTTTTAATGTTTATTTGTTTATTTTGAGAGAGAGAGAGCATGTGCACAGGGAAGGAGCAGAGAGAGAGGGAGAGAGAATCCCACGCAAGCTTCTCATCATCGGTGCAGAACCCGACGCAGGGCTCGAAGTCACAAACTGTGAGAGACAAAACCTGAGCCAAAACCAAGAGTTGGACGCTTAACCAACTGAGCCACCCAGGAGCCCCTCACATTGGTCATTCTTAACCAGAGTAGACACCAAAGCCACCCCTTGAGATTTGGGGGAGAAGATGCCTGTGCCCTGCAGATTGTCCTGCGTGGAGTACTGAAGGGCACACATGTTCCCACGTGCTCTCTGGAGAACCGCCCCCAGTGACGCCAGTCTGCCACCACGCAAGGGTGTGGGCGTCCCTTCTCTTCTGCATCTGCCACACGCTCGGGGGCGCATGAGGATTCCTCCTCTTTGCTGGATCAGCCCTTATCACCTTGAGCCCAGAGAGAGTTTGCCCTCCCGATAAGCCCTCAACAGTGCTTGTCACGAGCAAATAACATTCAGATAGTCAAGTCGACTTCTTGACGATATGGTGAGAAGAAATGAGGAGCATTGATTCAGATCCCACCATGAACTAAGCACATGGATGGAGCTTTCTGCCACTTGACAGTTATGACTAGTTGATGGCCCCCAATGTGTTCTTCTCATATGACTCTGCAGTGGTCCCTGGGCAGGACGGGCAAGGTGAAGGCAAGCGAAGCATCCGGTTTCCCAAGTTACCTGTACTTACTTGCTCAGAAAGGCGGGCTTCTTGTCTTGTTCCAAGGCGAGGGCTCATGCAGTTAATTTAGTTGACGAAATAGGGGTTTGTTTTTGTTTTTGTTTTTTTCCCTCTGCAGAACTCTGTTCCTAAGCTACATTTACTTCATGGCATTTGAGCCAACTGCCTCATTAAGCTGGAGATCCTGAAGAAAGCGTTTGCAGAATAAGGATGTTCATAATTAACACAAAAAATGCCAAGGCTTTATCTGCCTGGTCCTTCTCCCCTTAGTTTCTTATACTTAATGATCTCTTTATTGAGCAACTAACACAGAGAGAAATAAAAGAGCAGAGGAGCCCTGTGTTAAAGGGCATCTGGAGGAAGTAAGCTACAGTTCCCCTGGTTTTGTATGCCTTCCCCCCACCCCCCAACCCTGCGCAGGACAGGGTTTCTTCCCATTTGCCGTCATCTCGCTGTGGAAGAGAACTGAAGAGAATAACATTCGCCAGAATTTGTCATCCCAGAACTACATGGTCTCTGACTTCCCTTTCCACCCGGCACAAGCGAGAGTCTGAAGTGACCCTTTTTTTGCATCTCCGTTTCCCAGTGCTTTGAGCTTAGCAGAAACGCGCTGGCATTTGCCGATGGAATTGACAGAAACTGATTACTCTCTGCCCGAAGTCAGGCTCGGCCTTCAACCCCATTCATTCTCTCTCCTGAGGGCGAGTCTGGAAGCAGCTTGCACACAAAGACGGCTGGACGTGGGAAGCTAGTTGTCTCTCGCTCCCCCGGCCACCCCCCACCCACGCACACAGGCCCACCGGACACGCGGCGGGGCCACTTGGCACAAGGTCATCCCTCTCGTTCTAGGGGATTGCTCTGGGTCCAAAGAGCAGAAGCAGATGATTCGTCTTCACAGGGGTTGTGGTGGCTTGTTTCTGTCGAGCTTCTCCACTTATGAAGGCTTTGTCAGCCAGCCGTTTTCCTGTTGGGATTAGCCTGAGTTGGCCATGAATTCACGTGCTGTGGAAACCGCTGCCAGGCCCCTCGCCACTGACTTTGGGGGCGGGAGGGGGACGGGGGGTCTGCTTCCTTCCCCCTGCCCCTTGAATTCCGTTCACTGGCTGTGATTCCACTCGCCTTGATTGGCTCCCCCCGTCCCAGCCCTGCAGCACAGAAGCGATTGAGCAGAATCACCCACAAATTGCATTGCAAATGGTGCCTATTTTTTTCCAGCAGGCCATCTGCTGGAGCCTATTACTCACCCTCCACAGAGCCAACCCGAGGAGTCAGGTGGTTCTGGGTACAGCCACTTCTGAATCACCTCATTCCACACTCACACCTGAAAGTCACTTTGCTGGCTGCTGAAGATGCTGGAAAATTCCAGGCTCTGGAGAGGCGGTCTTCTTCCTTTTTTTTTTTTTAAACCTCAGGAGACCTTTGGGCCTCTGTGGGCTCTGGAAAAGCTTCTGAGCCTACTCGTGGGACGCCCCCAGGTGGCAGGATGCGGGAGGGAGGGGGCGGTGCTGTTAGGGGTGGTGGCCATGCCCTCGGTGGACAGAGGGACCTTGTCCAGGGGCTAGAACCAAGGACTCCGTGGCTCTTCATCTGTTGTCCACTGAGCCCCGCATTCAGACCTGGGTGCACTGGGGACAGGAGTGTTGGGTGTTTCGTGAGACTACCATCTGGTGACCAGCCAAGTAGCAAGCCCGTGTTGCCTTGAGGGGAGTCTCCATGAGCTTCTGGCCGCTGGAGGACAGCGCCCAGAAGGCAAGGAGGAGTTGCTTCCAAGGAGAATAACACTTGCTGCTGCAGGTGCCACAGACTTGGGGGCTCCTCCCCTGAGAGACCAGGCCAGTGACCCGGGGGTGGACGGACAGCTGCCTTCGGGCACCCCCGCACCGGGACTAAGGGTTTGCAGCCTGCCCCACTCGCAGGCCTGGACTTGGCTGCGAGCGCCTCCAGGACGTGGCCCCCAGGACGTGGCCCTAAGCCCTCGTGTCCACCCTGCGGCCATCCGATCCCCGCAGTGCTCCCCCCCCAACCTGTCCACCACCTAGGCTAGCCCAGCTCCCTCATCTCCATGTTCCTTCCCCCATGATCCTCTCCTTCTGCAGCCAGTTGTCCTTGGCTCTTTTCCAGCGTATGCTGTCCCTTGGGTTATGTGCACCCATTTTCAGCATGATTTCAGCTTCCTCATCGACTTTCTGCCATACGGGCATGTGGGGCTGGTTTATGGCACACACCTGATGATAGCCAGCTCAGTGGGACTTGTATTACGTGATTGGAGAATTTTTCAATCGTTACTGTATTTTGTTTGTATTTACTTTTTTTTTTTAATTTTTAACGTTTTATTTATTTTTGAGACAGGGAGAGACAGAGCATGAACAGGGGAGGGACAGAGAGGGGGAGACACAGAATCTGAAACAGGTTCCAGGCTCTGAGCTGTCAGCACAGAGCCCGATGTGGGGCTCGAATTCACAGACCGTGAGATCGTGACCCGAGCTGAAGTTGGCCGCTTAACCGACTGAGCCACCCAGGTGCCCCTGTTTTTATTTATTCTTGAGAGAGAGAGTGAGTGTGTGAGCAGGGGAGGGGCAGAGAGAGGGAGAGAGGATCCCAAGCAGTCTCCACACTGTCAGTGCAAAGCCCAACACGGGGCTGGAACTCATGAACCACGAGATCATGACCTGAGCCAAAATCAAGCGTTGGACACTTAACCAAGTGAGCCACCCAGGTGCCCCTATTGATGATTACTTTAAAAACAAATCTGGAGGGAATTTGTTTATGATGCATATGGATTGTGTACAAGAGACAATCCTTTGACCTAAAAGCTGTTTAGCACCCAGATGGGGTCTCTGGTCCCCAGCACCCTGACTTGGTACACTGGGCCAGTTTTAAGCAGAATAGAATTGTTCTTTCTGGAATAGATCACAGATCCCACAAAAATCATCCACAGGTAACAACTCTGATTAGCCAAGACACTTGGCTGCACTAACACACAATAATGGGCATTTCTGGGGGAAGCCTATGAGAGTTATCATTTGCATTTCAGCCCCATTGGAGATCGGGCCATTTTGTTTTTCTGCCACAGGAAGTGAAATCCGTCGTTCCTTTAAGGCTGAGGAATGTGCTGACCTTTGAACCTGTTCTTTCGCACAGCTGTTCATGAGGGAGTATGTGTGTGGGCATGAATCCCCAGGCATCTCCCGCAAGCTGATCTGAGATTTTCCGGGATGTAACCTACAACACAGCTTTCTTTCTCACTCGGTTCTGCCTGGATGTGCCCTGCTTCTGTGTGGATTGATTTCCTGTAGCTTTGCTTTTGTAAAGCATCTTAAAATAATAACTCACAGTGGTGCAATAATTCAATTCAGAAAGCACTCGTTGGGCTCATCGTGTTCAAATTTGTGCAAACGAGAGAGAGAGAGAGAAGCTCTCCAGAAAATGAACTTCTGTTCAGTTGGACCTTGATTTATTGGGGTTCATTCTGGGGCTTGGTGGTCAGCACCAGGCTTTTCTTGAGCCCCGTGGAAGGAAGGCATATCCAGGGCACAGTGAAGACCACTCGAAGGTTGTCGAAGGTCAGTGTCCCCAAGGCGGGGTTCATGATTTGCTGGCCAGCTCACAGATGTGTCCACGCACCGTTGGTGTGCACTCCATGTGCTGTGTGTCCACATTTCTCCGCTTTGTGTTCCCTTAGAGGAGATTTTGAAGACCCACATCGCCCACTGGTGGTCTCCGGACGGCACGAGGCTCGCCTACGCCACCATCAACGACTCCCGCGTGCCCGTCATGGAGCTCCCAACCTACACTGGCTCCATCTACCCCACGGTGAAGCCCTACCACTACCCCAAGGTAGGCGACAGGAAACAGTAGAGTGAATTCTTCGCCTTGTTCCTCGGTCCCCCCGACCCAGGCGACTCCAGACGTGGAGCTGTAGAATCAGACGTGTTCTGAGCAATGCAGTAGAACAGAGGCAAGATTAATTATTTCCCATTACACTGCATTAAATTCCCATCTCCGCTGAGTTGAATTTGTTGGCAGGTTACCTCTATCTTAAATAGTTGAACTGCCGTTAATCATTTGTGTGAGTTTCATGGGACCCAAAATAAGTACCTTACCTCCCCTTGTGAGTCCATGGCAACAAAGTCACACTGCCTGCTCCTGGGGCCCTCTCTCGTCACGTCCCTGTTTTAGAGTTTGGCTTCTGGGAGGTCCGAGGGACCTCTGTCTGCCCCTGGTCCCCTGGGTCTGCGCAGGGCTCTTTTGTGTTTGGTCATATCCTGGCCTGTAGTCTCTAATTGCTTCCCAGACCAAGTTGTTGGCACAGAGACTGGCAGGACAGCAAGGGTGCGGTGGAGGGGGAGGGGTACAGATGTCTGAACCTTGCTTTGTTAGCAAATCACAGCATCCTGGCACGAAGCAAGGACTGGTGCCACATTTTCTGCAGCCCGCACCGCTGCAGAGACACTGATGTCTGTCTGACAGAGTGGGCTCAGCGGCCCTGCCGCCCCCCCCCCCCGCCCCCCGGCTTCGCTGGAGCGCTCCAGGGCCCGCGGAGGCCACGGCCGGGTGGACGTGAGCCGTTCACTGCCTGCACCTGCCTGGTGACGGAGCACTCGCTTCCCGCCTGCGGCTGCCTCGGAAGGACCCCTGGAGCCCGCGCCCGTGAGCGCTGAGCCGTGGCTCCCAGGCCTTCAGACCATCTCCCAGATCGGAGGGCTGATGCCACGCGCCTTGTGTATCGGAAGGACGAGACACGCCAGCCTGCAGGGGGCAGCAAGAGGGGCGATAGTGTGCAAGTGAGGCCAGCGAGGTGCCCGGCGTCCCGGGCCACAGAGAGGAAGCCCCTGGTGTATAGTTGGTGCAGGTGCCATATATTCGTTTCTCTCAGCCCTGCCTGGAGCCTGAGAGTCCGAGATCGGGGTGCCAGGAAGGTCGGGTCCGGTGAGCACTGTGTTTCTTGTTCCACCCCCTGCCTTCTCTCTGTGTCCTCCCACAGCGAGGGAGCTCAGGCGCCTCTTTCTCTCCACATGAGGGCACCAGTCCCTTCACGGGGCCCCACCCTCCTGACCTCACCTGACCCCAATGGCCTTCCCACGGCCTCACCCCCGCATACTGTCACACGGGGGCTCGGGGCTTTGACCTAGGAAGGAATTCTCAATTTGGGGGGCAGGGGACACAGACATTCCGTCCACAGCACCTGGTAAAACAATTCTCTTAATTTTTTTTTGTTTTTTGAGAGGGAGAAGGAAGAGGGGGAGGGGCAGAGAGAGAAGGAGACACAGAATCCAAAGCAGGCTCCGGGCTCCGAGCCGTCGGCACAGAGCCCGACGCGGGGCCCCAACCCACGAGCCGTGAGATCATGACCTGAGCCGCAGCCGGACGCTTGACCCCCTGAGCCACCCAGGTGCCCCAATACTGAGCCTTTCCTGCGGATCTTCGGTCGGCATGGCCAGTATCCAAGGAGGTCCCTGAGTGGAGGGGCACGAGCTCTGTGAAGGCACAGCATTGTCCCCACCACCGTCCCACTCCGACAGCACTTGATATCAGCCTGCCACACGGACCTGCCTGTTGACAGAATTCTCCCTTTTCAGCTGGGCTTGATTGGACTGGACTCTACATCTTGTGGAAGGGGCCAGGGTTTTAGTCGCAAACGGTTAACTAAATGCGGGCTCTTTTGACCCCTGAACGCCCCACCCCCCACGCACACAGTGGGGCCAGTGGCTGCCTGACTCCTCTAACAGCCAGGGATCCAGTGGCTTCCCCTGTGAACCCTGTTATGGGCGTTTCCCCACCTTAGGAGGGGTGACCTGAGAGCCATCTGGAGTTCACACTGAGCTCTGGGGTGGGTAAAATTGGAATTACAGAAGCCCGGATGGTTTGTATTCGGATGGAAAGGCGGCATATTCTAGCCAACAGAACTCAGGCACCCCTTGCCCCATTGTACTGTCTCCCAAATCAGAGGCATGAGTTGGTGACCCCGCCGGACTCCCGCCCTATTGTGGTGAACCCGACATGTCTTCATGCAGGGAGCAGAGAAGCAAGGGTATCCGTCAGACCCGGCGTGTCGCTGACAAATAATGCCACGTGTTCCCCTGTCCCATCCCGGCAGTGCTGTTCCGCCCGAAGAGGGAGCACAGAGCAGCAGTGACGCAGAGCAGAACCCACCCAGCACCTTTTCTGCACCTTTTCCAGGGACTTCCCTTTCCCCACCGCTGGGCCACGGCCAACATTCATCAGCCTTCCCCACCCGTGTCTTTGCCCTTGGGCACGCTGCCTCCTGGCATGGCTTCCAGGAATTTCTGTCCTGCTCCTTGTCCCATCCCTTGCCCCTCCCAGCTTGATAATCGGGAGGCACTTGGAGGAACAAGAAGGGGGTAGGGTTCCTGGAGAAGGAATGGCACCCCAGTTACCTCTGGGCCTTCGTGCAGCAACTGAGGCGCTGTCCCCGCAGGAAGGTTTACTCACACCTGGTCTTCTTTGCTTCCCAGGCTGGATGTGAAAACCCCAGCATTTCCCTGCACGTCATTGGCTTAAATGGACCCACCCACGATCTGGAGATGATGCCACCCGATGACCCACGGATGAGGTTTGCTTCCTTGTTTCTACTATGTGAAAAAAGTAAGATGAACGTTCATTTACGTGGTCTCTCCAGATTTATTTTACTGCTCTCTTAAACATCCAAGAAAAAGGTACACTGTCCAAAGCTTTGCTTACTGCCTCATGATTCACTTTTCTGGAAAGGAATAGGAGTCCAACCAGTACCACTATTTCTTTCCTTAGTCAGGAGCAGACTGCTCTCCCTGGGGGGCTGGGCTCCTCGGGAAGGGGCCTGTCAGGTCAGCCGCAAGACTCCAGCCGGGGCACGTCTCACACAGGCAGACGCTGGAGAACATCCATTGGATGAACGGATGTAGCCTTAACCAAGAAAATCCACATAATCAGACTTTCTGTAGATGGTGCCCCGTTTAAGAGATAACTTTAGAACGATGGCGTACTTTGGCAGCTCGAGGAGCTGGTGGTAAACCCTGCTCTAGTAACCCACTTCTCCTGGTTGGTAAGATAACCTGTGTAGGTGTTGGAGCATATTGACAAAGGTAACTGGCCTGTTATCATTACCGTCTGGTTTGGGTAGATTTTTTTTTTTTTTCTTTTAATCAAAACTGCTGAGTAGGGTCTATCTAAGTGAAGTGGTCTGAGTATCACCAAAGTTTGAACAGCCTGGGGACTGAATAGACTTCCGGAACCCCCCATATCAGCGGTAAGCTTCTCTATGGGGGATGTTGATGGGAGACTGAAAAAAAGGGGAGCCCACCGTACAGACACCAGGCCCGCTCGCCGATAGATCTCCGTAAGTCTAGATATGGGCCCAGTGAAGCCAAGAACGATTCATTCTGAGACTCAGAGGACACCCACCCCAAATTTTCCATAACCTCTAGCCCAGGCCTTTACTATCCAGTTACAGAACTCCACATTATTAGTCGTTTCTGGCAGCTTCTGGAAGGACAGGAGCTGTGGCCCCATCCGCTCCGACGCCTCCACAGGCCTTACCCAGGGCTGGGCGCTCTGGCACTGGGTACTGCTGGTGTTCTGTGGATGGTGTGGTCCTCTCCTGCGGTGACTTCCTTAGCAAGACCCTCAGAAGCGTGAGCCTGTGGAAAATTCCACAGAGATTCTTTTAACACTTTCTTCTCCGTGGATAATAAAATGCTGTGAGGTCCTCAGGTACACAGACCAAGCACAGAATTCTGGGCTCTATAAATGGCTCCTCGCGGCCTCTCTCCCTGCCCAGGATTGATCTCCTCAGTCATATCAGAGGGCCGCAATGTCCCCAGAGGCTAATGAAGCTGACCCCCGAGCCACCGGTGCCTGGAGTCCCAGAGCCCTTGGTATATGCTGGTCAGGGGGGAGGGGTGGGGGTGTTGAACTGATCTGTCTCATGTGCTTCTGCTGGGGTAGAAGAAAAGTTCCGGTCATCGCTCCGCCTCCTCTCCTGAAGATCCAATATTTCATTGTTTTCCTTTCAGCCCCCATCCCTGCCAAGCCTCCCGGGGCCTGGTCCAGCAAACTCACTGAATTAATATGGAAAGTCACCTGGAAAATTTAAGCCATCTGTTTGAGTTAATTGAAAATCTCATTTGGTCAATTTGGTGATGCTGTTTCCACAGGCCTGATTACCTTCAAGGACAATGAAAAATTAGCCTCAGTCGGGGCTTGAAGTTCAGACGCTGGCTTCAGGTTGTCTGCTCTGATTTCCTAGGCTAAATGCAATCCCGTGCCTCACGTGCAGCAGAAATCTGTAATGTGCAAACGTCACGCTGTCTCATTCTCTCTCTCTGTCACACGGCCTTGAGATTTTTTCTAAAGAGAGCACAGGTATATCAGAAATCGTAGAATAAATTGTGAGCGAATATTTATCGGGCATTTAGTTCACCAGCCGTTAGCGTGAACGCCGCAAGCATGGTGGGGAACGAGACGTGGAGCGGATGATGTAGGGCCCGGGGTGTAGACTGAACAAATCGTCACAAGCGAGTGGATAACTGCAGGCGTGCGAAGGGCCACCAAGCACGTGGGGTGTGGAGGAGGGGCCGAGCTACTGTGCGGGGTGACCGTGTCTCTCCCAACCTCAGCGCTACGACACGTGGGGCCTGGTGACTCTTTGCTGTGGGGGGCACTGCGGAGTGTTTAGCAGGGCCCCAGCCCCACCCATCAGACACCAGTAGCACCCCACCCTCAGTTGCGACAGTCCCCCGTCTTTGCCAAATGTCCCCACATGGAGAACCACTGGTTCAGAGTGAAGGATCTCGAGCCAACGCCTGCATTCAAATCCGAGTCCTGGGACCCTGGGGAAGGTACGCAGATACGCTGCCTCAGTTTCCCCATCTGTAGAATGGAGATAAACACTGCTGATAGAAGTGGTTGTAAAAACCAAATGAAACAGTGCAGGTGGCACAGGGCTGGCCATACGGTCACCCCATCTTGTGGCGTGGTCAGTACTTCCTGTGGACTTGCTGGCAACTTTCCCTTTCAGAACTCAGCCTGACCTGTCCCCACAACCCTGCGTCTCTGCATGAACTGGTCAGGTCGCAGTTCTCCGGGCAAAGTAAACGAATGTGTGTCGAAGACATTATTTAACTCCTTAGCTAAGAAGGGAGCCAGTGAGGTGTTAGGACCAGTCTTGCTGGCATCGGCAAAGCTAGGTCTGTGTGATCGGTGTAACAGAGAAGTGTGGGGGCAGGTTTGCTGGGTAACGGGTCTAGCAGGGCCCTGAACTGTGACCTTGGGGGATAGCTGGTCCACCTGCAAAAACCCAGGAGGGAAGTCTGCCCGGGCAGAGTCCCCAGTTGCCTCAGAGGCCGAGCCCGGGGTTATGCTGGAAGAATACTGCTAGATCCTGTTCCCTCTTTCCAGGTTTCAAATGCATTTTCTGAGAATCTCTAAATGACGTCACCAACTGGACACAGAACAGATGCCCCGATCTCCTTCCAAAATCCTACTGCCCGCGCAGTCTGGCCGCCTTGGGTCCCCGTGTGCTCAGGCCTCTGACTTTCCTGGGGGATCTTCCCCTGGAGGGCCCGGCGTCAGAGGGCGTCCCCTCCCTCCCATCTCCTGGTGACCCCAGCTGAGGCTCTCCGGGACCACAGGCTTCCAGGCCCTCCCCGCCCCTCCTGCCCAGCCCAGAAAGCCGTGAGCTATGTCAGACCGCCTGTTCCCTCTGCTGGCCTGCTGGTGCCTGGCTGTGCTTACATTCTTTTGTTCCCTTAAAATCATTAGCTGCTGAGGTCTGTTCTTCCGCAATGTTGACATATTCCAGGCCCTTCTGCTAGAAACATGCTCTGGGCGAGTAGCGGCAGGCAGGTACAGCTCACCAGACAGCCGGGGGCCGAAAACAGCTTCTACGTCAAGAAAGCCACCTGTCGTCTTTCTTCTTCCCAGGACCCAACCCTACCTGCCCACGCTAGAGCCACTGCACAGCTTTATCCCGCCTCTCGGCACCCCTCCTCAGATATGCTGGGCTCGCCCCCTTCTTAGGGTGCTTGCACCTGTGCTCCGTCTGCCTGGAAAGTTCCCCCGCATGGCTGAGGGGAGCACCCATGCACTGTCAGTCGCGATCAAAGCGTTCCTTCCTGAGCACTTCCCTAACAGCCGAGCCTGAGTCACAGCCCCACTCCCTCCTCACCCGGCCTTACTTTCCTTCCTAGGGTCATCCCAGCAGGATATTCTGTGTGCTGTGTTCACCAAGCCCTTTCCCTGCCCAACAGCTGGAAGGAAGGTCCGCGAGCAGGGACTTGGGTCTGTTTTGTGCAACACCCGCCCTCCCCTCCAGAGTAGTGCCTGCAACACAGGACAAGCTCAGGAAACCTTTGTTGAATGGGCCAGCAAGCTGAACAGGTAGCCAGTAAAATCCTACATTGATAGGATCCTTGAAGAATGAGAGTTCTTTGGTTTTCTGGAACCTTTCTAAGAACCAAACCTTTAGAAATGTGTAGGCATTGGTGACATCGTGCCATTTCCACTATAGGATGCTGTTGGGGAGGCAGAACTTCAGCCGGGACTCCTTAACAAAAAGAAGGATTAACAAAAGGAAATCAGTTCATTAATGCGCATGGAGCCCGTCTTCAAAAAGCTCACCGAAAAGTGACTCAAAGCAGCAATTCAGAACTGCCACCCCTGTAGCATCTTCAGCCAGGAACAGCAAATTTGCAGGGAATTAGCCGGACGAAGGGGAGCAGTTTTAGGTATTCGAGGACAGCAGATCATGGGAGGCAACTCCCAGAGGAAGGTCTATTTGCAGATTCCGCTGGTGCATCTCTGCGCTAAGAGTCTGTCTCCAGCCCAAGGAGAACGTGTCTCCTGCCTTTTTTCTGGGCTTGCTCCTTCTTCATTGCTTTCAGCTCAAAATAATTTGTATGTCAAAAAGGCATATCTTGAGGCAACATGTTCTGGCTTTCTTCAACTAGTCTAGGAAAGGTAAAAGTAAGAAACCTACCATGTGGAGGGTTTTAGGGAGGAAGGAAGGATACCCACATCCTCCAAGGACCTAGGTGGGGAGAGACAACAAAGAAATATATCCTATTATAAAAATTAAGTGCCACAGAGTAGGCATTCTTTTTTTTTTTTTTAAGTTTATTTATTTTGAGAGAGAGAGTGCAAGCGGAAGGAGGGGCAGAGAGAGAGAATCCCAAGCAGACTCTGAGCTGTCAGTGCAGAACCCAGTGTGGGCCTTGAACCCGCGAACCATGAGATCATGACCTGAGCTGAAATCAAGATTCGGTTGCTCAATCGACTGAGCCACCCAGGCGTCCTGACGTTGATTCTTTTAAGAGTTTTGCCAAAGGATGGAGAAATCCTCTCCAGGGAGGAGGGTCGGGAGGTGGAGGGGTCGGAGGTGTGGGCAGGATTTGGGATATTCCAGGATCCAGTCTTTAAGAGAAGTAAGGGAGCACAGGGGTCCCAGCATAGAGCGGGGAGCCCTAAAGCATCATCAGTCATGTGTTGTGGTTTGAACTGTAAAGCTGTGACCTCAGGGCTACGTATATTCTTTGCTCCTTCCAAACCGGACTTCTGGATTTGCTGGTGGGTTTTCACTCTTGCTTTTCCTTCTGCCCGTCTCCCCGGGAACAAGGATGTGGGCTTATAGCACGTACAGGACAGTGGCTGGGTCCAGGACAGCCCTAAAGGCTTTTGCAAGCTGTACACGTCTGAAGTAGCTCCTAGTGCCCCCGTTCCCCAGATGTGAAGACTGAGAAATGCAGAGTTTAAGGAAGGTGTCTGAATCCACACAGAGTGTGGAAGGGGGTGCTGGGCCTCAAGCCAGGCGGGCTGGACAGCCTCACCTCCCTGAACAGCCTCCAGAGAGGTATGGAACATTCTGGAAGGTCCACTAGTCACTTTCAGCAGGCTGGTCAAGGAGCCACCAGGAGGAAGAAACGACACTTCATCTGTTAGCTGTCTGTCATTTACACCACCCATTTCCAGATTCCTCTTGTTGTTTGCCTGCTAACCAGCCTGACCTCCCCTCCAACAGTTCTCAGATACAGGGAAGATTGAGTCTGGGCTTCCGGATCCTTCCAGTTGGCCAACACTTACTGACCCTGGTTTTGTGCCGCACGCTGTGTTAGGCACCCGGATGGCCTCTCCCATCGTGTCACCCACAGTCCAGAAAGCGGGACAGCTCGTGGTCCACGGCCAAAATGAAGTGTGGTGGGAGCCACGACACGCGAGGTGGGAGGGACAGCCGCCCACAACGCGGCCCTCGGCCGCAGGACTCCCTGGGCCAAATTTGAGGCCGTCTTTTAAGACGTTTACGTCAAAGGTAATTAGGGACCATGACCCCGCGGAGGCAGGGCTAAGGGAAGGGCAGCGGCGCCTTGACAAGCTGAGCTGTGTCCTGTGGGTGGAGACCTAGATGGAAATCATTACGCACCGCCTGCCCCGTGGTTTTTACCATTCCCCCCCGCCCCCCGACCGAAACCCAGCTGCTCTGATCCAACAAACGCGGCTGTGTCGTGCTGGTTTCCTGGGGCCTTCCCAGGGCTGCGGGGCTGGGTGTTGAGCTAAGACGCAGCAGAGACCCGCAGGACCTTTTCGAAGCCTTGTTGCACTGTGCCGATACGTGTTTTTATTCTCCTCCGAATATCCATTCGGCCGTGGCACAGCCGGCGGCCTGTGCGCTCTTCCTGATTGCCAGACGGCCGCGGGCTGTCACACAATTGCACCGTGAGAAGGAGCCCAGTGGGTCCCTGACGCACGTGGGCGGGGACGCGGGTTCGCAAAAGGCTCCAAGGCGTCTTGCTTTCCTTGCGTTTTCTTCTACTTGAGCTCGTTCGTTCATTCATCTTTGACCTCCAGTTCCAAGGACTTAGATGGGCTTAGCTCATGGAATCCCACCGCTGGTCTGTGCGAGGCCTCACTCTCTTTATTTCATTGTTCTTTTCAGGGAGTCCCTACTCCGGGCTCTCCTCGCCGCATAGACACCTATGTTTCTTGGTCAGTTTCTGGCTTTTTGTTTGCTGAAATCAACTACTTTGTTCAATGCATTTTTCTTTAAATTGTTTTTTTTCCTGATTGTTTTTAACTTAATTCCACTATAGTTAACATGCAGTGTTATGTCAGTTTCGGGTGTGCAGTATGCTGATTCAGCACTTCTGTACATTACGCGGTGTTCATCAGTATCAGTTACTCTTTTTTTCTTAAGTTTATCTATTTATTTTGAGAGAGCGAGAGAGAGAAAGCACGCATGGGGGAGGGGCAGAGAGAGAGGGGGACAGAGAGAATCCCAAGCAGGTTCTGCTCTGCCAGTGCAGGGCTGGATGCGGGGCTCAGCCTCACGAACCAAGAGATCATGACCTGAGCCAAAGCCGAGAGGCGGACGCTTAACTGACTGAGCCACCCAGGCGCCCCAATAGAAGTGTCCTCTTAATGCCCGTGACCTATTTCACTCATAACCCTGCCCACCTCCCCTCTGGTGACCACCAGGTCTCTATAGTTAAGAGGCTGTTTCTTGGTTTGTCTCTTTCTCTGTCTCTCTTTTCCCCTTTGCTCATTTGTTTTGCTTCTTAAATTCCACCTGTGAGTGTGAACTCCTGTGGTATTTGCCTTTCTCTGACTTATTTCACTTAGCATTGATACTGTAGCTCACCCATATCATTGCAAATGGCAAGATTTCATGCTTTTTTTGGCTGGATGACCGTCCACTGTATATCTATACCTCATCTTCTTTATCCACTCATCAGTCAGTGGACCTTTGGGCTCTTTCCATACTTTGGCTATTGCAAACAACGCTGCAGTAAACATGGAGGTGTATGTACCCCTTTGAATTAGTGTTTTTATATTCTTTGGGCAAATGCCCAGTTGTGCAATTACTGGATCCTAGGGTAGTTCTATTTTTAACTTTTTGAGGAAGCTCCATAGTGTTTTCCAGAGTGACTGCACCAGTTTGCAATCCCACCAACAGTGCATGAGGGTTTCTTTTTCACCACATGCTCACCAACACCTGTTGTTCCTTGTGTTGTTGATTTTAGCCACTCTGGCAGGTGTGAGGTGGTATCTCAGTGTGGTTTTGATTTGTATTCCCCTGATGATGAGTGACGTTGAGCATCTTTTCATGTGTCTGCTGGCCATCTGGGTGTCTTCTTTGGAGAAGTGTCTGCTCCTGTCTTCTGCCCATTTTTTAGTGGGATCATTTGTTTCTTGGTTGTTGAGTAATATCAGTTCTTTATATATTTTGGATACTAACCCTTTATTGTCTATGTCATTTGCAAATATCTTCTCCCATTCCATAGGCTGTCATTGAGTTTTCTTGGTCGGTTCCTTTGCTGTCCAGAAGGTTTTCATTTGGATGTAGTCCCAGTAGTTTATTTTTGCTTTTGTTTCCCTTGCCTCCGGAGAACTGTCTATGAAGATGCTGCTATGGCCAGTGTCAGAGACATTACTACATAGGCACCTATTTAAACGTATTTGAGTCCCCCTTCTCTCCATTAATGTTAGTAAAACGTGTGTTGCTGTTTACACAAGTGACATTGTGATGTACATAGATACAGATACATAATAAACTTCTGTGTGTGTGTGTGTGTGTGTGTGTAGACCGTTTCCCCTCTTTTTCACTCAGCAGTATGTAAAGACCTAGCATATTTCTGTGTGTACATGCAGCTCTCTGCTTCTAACTGTGCACGTGGTCTAGATTTCTGCAAACCCTCGGGGCTTACATTCTCAGGGCCTCCTCTGCCACCAGGTGCCTCTTCCACACATGACTACCCATGATAAGCCCATGCCAACCAGCTAGGAAACGGAGCCTTCTTTCTGCTCCATCTCTATAAAATAGGGACTCGTTGGGAGATTGGTATAGTGAATCCAATATAAACCTTGACTGAGAATTAGGGGGAAGACAGAGGTCATCAGAGCAATGCAAACATCACACAATAACAAGGTCCTCGTTACTGGTGACCTCAGCCCCAGCCCCGTCAACAGCTATACTGCTGTACCACCATTGTCTCACCCCCGTCACCATCACCACTGTCACCGCCGTCACCGTAACCTTCACCCCCACCACCTCCATCACTTGCCTCTACGTCTCCTATTCTATAAATCCCTTCACGTTCAAAGCATATCGACTTGAACAAGGACTCCACGGTCCCTAAACTGGCACCTCTCTCACCTCCTTCTCCCTTATCCTGACAGTGATCCTACATTATAACCAGCCCCTAAGATGGAAGGGAAAGGTTCCCCCATTGAAAGTGAAATCGTGGAAATCTACATCAAATAGTAATCTGTCTTGGAGCCACATCGCTTTCATATTCTGCAAAATGCAATTTGCCTGCAGATATTTTTATACAACCGTGTGACTCCTCTGAGGACCCGCTCAGATACGGAGCCAGACCCTTCATCACAGGCAGCATTTGGTATCTGGTGTTTCCGTTTGCTCAACAATGTCTTCTATTTAAAAACATCACTTTTTAAAAATTTCTCCCAAAATATTTTTTCTTCTCCGCCTTTATTCATGGAATGAACATCGCTGAGAAAATGCCAGAGTTAATTGCAGGCTCTTTATTTCGCGAGACAAACAGACTTTCTGTTCCCTTGCCCTTTGTTGCCCACAACTGTGAGAACCTTTGCCAGAATTTGGAATACCACAAAGTGACACAGCACATTAATCCCTGGGAGAGAGACAGTGCCCTGTTAATATTTTATGGCAAACAAATGGACTAATAAAAAATTCATATACTTCTCACCAGGAAGAGTCCGTGTGTTTTGATCTGAAGGCACCTTTGGCTGCAGATTTTTGGGAAGCTGGCCGTGTCTTCTCAGCGAACTTGTGCTTTTCACCACGCCCTCCACCCCCATCCCCCGGGCAGACCCATGACCTCCTTACAGTAGGGCAGTCCTTACCCCTCACTGAAATGAGGGGTTGTCTGTCTCCCCACAAACCGAGCCCCCCTACGACGAGGGTTTGGCTCTCTATACTGCCAGCACCTGGGACCGTGTCTGCACAATGCTAAACCCTAACCAAATGCTCTTGGAATGAACAAATGTTATTCGTTGGCAGATAAAGTACTTTAGAATAACGAGAAAACTGGTAGCATTTCTTCTAGGAACCTTTACTTCCTATTAATGTTTTGGTGTCATGTTCTTTTTAAAATGCAATTTCTGGGGCACCTGGGTGGCTCAGTCGGCTAAGCGTCTGACTCTTGATTTCAGCTCAGGTCATGATCTCGCGGTTTGTGGGCTTGAACCTTGCATCAGGCTCTGCAGTGACGATGCGGAACCTACTGGGGATTCTTTCTCTCTCCCTCTCTCTCTCTGCCTGTGCTTTCTTTCTCTCTCTCTCTCAAAATAAGTTTTTAAAAAACGCAGTGTCTAAGATTCTCAAAGTACGATCATCTGCTTTCTGTGATTATCAGAATGTTTCAGTATCTCTCTTCATCTCGGCACTGGATCAATCCTTGTGTCTTTCAAAGTCCTGCTCTGTCTCGTCTGCTTACATCATTGTGCTTTAAACCCTGTTTTCTCCTCTCTTTTTACTGCAACCAACTTCTCTTTATTCCAAAACACCTTATCTGCCTGCCAATACGTTTATTCACCCAGAGAACGTTTAGTAAAGGCAGATGTGGAGATGGAGATCTGTCATTCAGTGGCTCTCGGAGGTGTTCTCTGTGGTCTCCTGCTCACCAGCATGTCACGTGGCTCACTTAGATCGTGGTTCTCAAACTCAAACACCACTGGAATTATCTGGGGGCCTCGTTCAGCCATAGACTGCTCAGCCCCGCCCACAGTGTTTTGGACTCAGTGGGTCTGGGTCGAGGCCTGAGAATTTGTATTCCCAGCCTTCCCAGTGCTGCTGGTCTGGGGATCACACTTTGAGGACCGCTAACTTGGATAATCAAGCGTGGGTGCGGAGACTGTTTCTGCTACTGCCTTTGCCCCCTGCGGCGGAGGCATTGGCTGCTTCTGCCACAGAAGCCCCGTGTCGCCATTGCTGTCCGCTGCTGTCTCTGGGCGGGCCAGCCTCCCGGGAGTGTGGTTGCTGCAGGGGGCGTGCTCTGCAACTCTGAGCCGGTGCGCACGGGACCCTGGAGACAGGCTCCCCGTCTCTGTCTGTGCTTCCTTCCAGGCGCAACAGAACGGAGTTGAAGGCACCTTTGGCTAGAGATTTGCGGGAATGGGGTGATGTTGATGTGCAACCCGGATTCATTGCCTGCACCGACACAAACAGGCCCCGTGGAGAGGCCAAGGCCAAGGGGGCTCAGAGTTCTCTGGGCACGCAGGCCTGCGTAACCTACGGCTATCCCATCACACAAAGTCAAGTCGCATTACTGTTGCTTCACTGACGTTGACTTTCTTTCCCATTATAATGTCCTTCTGGATTCTCCTCGGTCAGTGCCTCCTCTCTCCTCTCGTGAGGCAGTGTGACTCAAGTCGTGAGGATTTTACTGGTTTCTTCTGTAGGTACCTGAGCCTTGGTACTGGATCACAACTAATATGAGGCCTGCCCTTTGCAGTGCCACAAGGAGCTCCGGGCCCGGCTAGTTGTCAAGAAGAATTGGTAATACACAGCAATTGAGATCAGATGGCACAGACCACAGGTTCAAGGAGGGAGGGGTGACGGTGGCCTCGTGGAGGATTCTGGGGGAGTCCCTTCCCGACCCTGTTTTCAGCATCTGTAGTTGGGCCAGTGGTGCCCATAAACTGTGAGCAGAAGCAGGCAGTCTGGGACTTCTCATCTGGGGAAGACGGGCGTGGGGGTTCCTACTGTTGTGCATTGTCTGTGAGCTACACAGCCCTAATGCGGAAATCTCTGTCCGGCGTAAACAGCACACAGCCTAGGGCCCTCAGCACCTCTGCAGAGGGAGCACAGCAAAAACACAGTGGACGCGCCATTCTCCTGGGAAAAGAGGTCTTGAGGGGGGACACATCGGGGACACAAGTCAGCCAGGCCCCCAGGCTGGCCCCAAACACAGCTGTGGGGTCACCTGCCTGTGGACAGCCTCATAAAGGCCCCTGTTCTATAAAATTCAGAAATCACAGAAGCTTCTCCTAGCAAAGCCCCCAAGAGAACTCAGCACATCAGAGCAATAGCTCTTGAGTATGGTTTCAAAAGAAGGAAAACTTCCTCCAGGATGTTTGGTCCTTTTTTTCTTTTGAGAAGGACAGGGGACAAAATATGTATTCAGTTTGTTTATGTATGTTCTAATTAAAACTGTTCTGTTTGGGGAATAATTCGGCTGAGATCTTGAACGCCGTGAAGCCCTCTCCTGTCTCAACGTGTCTGCCCCCGCCGGGCCGGGCCAGTTTGAGTCGCGAGCTGGACAGCTCCCTGCTCCGGCCGCACTGGGGCCTCGCTGGACAAAAGAGAGAAACGCTTTCTGGATTCTGCAGACACGGTTTCTGCCTCACGCAGAAGTGTTCTGTCCTTGATAGGCCCCCTCTTGCCCGCTTTTCTTGTAATGTCGATTCATTGCTTCGGGAGCTTAAAAAAACACTCATTCTTGCACATCAGTGTGGCCAGAAGCACCCAGAGGAGTCGTGCCCACGTGCCTCCCGAGGGCAGGCGCCTCTCCCTACGTCCCCACGGTTACTCGTCGACAGACCCAGCCTCGTCCAGGTCACTCAGTGTTTGTCGACAACTCCGTGCGGTTATCTTTTCTTAATTTTTATTTAGTTGTAACTTTCCATTTCCTTTTAATCAAAATGCTCCATACTAATGCTTAGAAGTAAAACCATGCAGAAGGGGTTACAGGGAACAACAGTCCCTCCCCACTCACCCAGCCCTAGATGGAGATGACTTTAACTCCTTGTATGGTTTTCCCCAACAGTAACCCTTGCGTCGTTAAATAATATGCTTATATATTTCATTTTTTATTTACTTGTTTTTTATTAATTTATATTAATCAGTTTTATTTGTTTTTATTTATGCATTATTTCTTAGGATACACAAGAAATGTGCATACCCCACCCCATGCCCTCCCATCTTCTCATTTATGTGCCTTTTAATTTCCTCTGTTGGTTACCTTTATTTTATTTTATTTTTTTTAATGTTTATTCATTTTTGAGAGAGCGTGCATGCGTGGGGGAGGGGCAGAGGGAGGACAACACAGAATCCGAAGCAGGCTCCAGGCTCTGAGCTGTCAGCACAGAGCCCGACACAGGGCTCGAACCCACGAGCTGTGAGATCATGACCTGAGCCAAAGTCGGATGCTGAACTGACTGAGCCACCCAGGCGCCCCTGTTGGTTACCTTTAGAAACTTAAATAATATTCTTACCAGTTTCTTCTGTATTGTGTTAACTATAAACAAGAATTCGCACCTCCCCAGTTTGAAAGATGAAGATATGGGTCCTGTCCTTTCCTCCAGGTCCCTCTCTGTCCCTGTCTCTCCCCTAGAAACTCTGTCATCATTTTGTTAACGTTTCCGTCACTGAGATTGGTGGCATTTGCATTCTGTCCCGTGACCATAACTAAATCTTACTACTACTCTGTACGTTGATTCTAAGAAGTTAAAATCAATAAATAGCACTGACTTTATCATAAGTAATTGTCTTTCATGCTAGAGGTGTGATGGGACTGTGTGTCTTTTTGTTCAGCGTTTTTTCCTGGAGTTTTAAATTACTTTGGTTTTAACGTGAACCATTTGATTTTTTTCTTACTCTCATTCCTGTCCTCCCAAACTGCATTAGGTATTCTGCTGTATTTCCCTGTTCCCTAAACCTGTCCTCGCAAGAACCCCCGCTGCCCACCCCAGTGTGGGCTGACTATTCTCTACCACGTCCTGGGACCTCCACTGCTGTCCCGAGTTGGAGCCACTGTTCTCTGGATCACATGCCACCTTCGTTGCTGATGACATTTTCATTAAATATTACATTATTATATACACTGGGGCACCTGGTGGTTCAGTCGGTTAAGCGTCGGACTCTTGACTTCAGCTCAGGTCATGATCTCACCGTTCGTGGGTTCGAGCCCTGCCTGGGGCTCTGTGCTGACAGTGCGGAGCCTGCTTGGGATTCTCTTTCTCTCTGTCTCTCTCTGTCTCTCTCTCTCTCTCTCTCTCTCTCTCGCACACACACACACACACACTCTCACTCTCACTGTCTAAATGAATAAACTTTAAAAATCAAATAAATAAATTACTACGTAAACTATTTTGTTCTTATATAAACCATCGTGATTTAAGGCCAGATTTTCTGTGGTCCGATCACCAGTGTGACTGTTCCATCAAGGAAAGACCTGTAGCTCTGGTCTCCCATTAACAAGTCTTGGCGTAAAATCTTCTTGAGAAACTTCCTTTTCAAAACCATCTTGGCTATTTTTTTCCATTTCTTCTTCCATGTGAACTTTAGAATTCTTTTACTAGATGATCTCTCTGCAAAAAAAAAAAAAAAAAAAAAAAAACCTATTGGTCTTTCTGTTGGAATTGAATTTATTCCTTTAAAAAACATTCAACATCCAGCACATGTGATGCACCTTGCAGGGGCTGACGATACAGGAAGGAACAAGGCAGATGTGGTCTCTGCCCTCAGGAAGCTTATGTGGAATCAATTCCAGCCTTCCCAAGTGGATTATCATTTTGAAAAGTTTTTTTTACCACATTTAGTTTCCTCTTCTGGAAACATAGTTTATATTCCTTTCCCTTTAATGTTTCTCTCTGTTTCATCATGTATGATGTGTCTTAACTTTTGTTCATAATCTTCTCTGAAACAGGCGCCTGGAGAGCTCAGTCAGTTTAGTGTCCAACTTTGGCCCACGTCATGATCTCATGGTTGGCGAGTTCAAGCCCCACATCAGGCTCTGTGCTGACAGCTCGGAGCCTGGAGCCTGCTTCAGATTCTGTGTCTCCCCCTCTCTCTGCCTCTCTCCTGCTTGTGCTCTGACTGTCTCTGTCTGTCTTTCAAAAATAAATAAACATTAAAAAAAACTTATAATCTTCTCTAAAAGATACGCTAAATGTTTGTAATTTAAGGAAATAGTCACCCAATATTTTTGTTTGTTTGTTTTACCATGTTTTGTCACATAATAATTATTTCTGATTGTTACTTCAAATTGGTTATCAAATCGATAGTTGTTTGGGACTAGTTACAGATGATTGATTTTCTGGATCATCTTCTTACATGCTAAACTTAAAAAAAAAAAAACATGTTTATTTATTTTGAGAGAGAGGGGGAGAGAGAGGGAATCCCAAGCAGGCTTCATGCTGTTAGCACAGAGCCCGACACCGGGCTCAATCTCACGAACCATGAGATCATGACCTGAGCCAAAACTAAGAGTCAGATGCTCACCCTTGGAGCCAGGCAGGCACCCCCATGCTAAGCTTTTAATTTTGAGTCTTTAATTTTTGATTCACTATGGGGTGTACTTAAGGACAAGATATCAGTCGTTAAAAACACACTGAAATTTAAATACCCCTTAGCCCTAGAACAGCAGAGAAATTTGCTATCAGCCTAAATTTTGACCCTTTGTCGAAACTTACTTCCTTATTAGTAGATTGTGGTGAGATTCCTTTCTTCTTAGGACTCAAAGATTCTATCAGAACATATTTAGGCATTTTACTAATCTCCCTGGCATGTGGAAAATCCTTTTAACCTGCGTGTTCAGATCCTGTTTTACCCACGGAGATGCCTCTTCTGTGAGTTTTGGAGATCATCCTGGTCCCGGCACTCTGGTTTCCCTGTGAGAAGTTCTTATGTCCTCAGAAGGGACGGTCCCCGCCCCTTCCTGTCGCCTCTGTGGCACCTTCCTCTGCCTTCTGGGAGAGCTTCCCCAGGTTTGCTCAGTTTCTCCTAGTCGGATTTCTCTCACTTTCAGGTTTGGTTTCCCTGCAGTCTTTCACCTCCTCCCCTCCATCTCACCCTGTATTTTTAGGGCTCCGTTCTGCCTTCACGTTTTCCGTGTGATCCCCTCTTTCCTTCCTTAGCGTTGCTTGATGACTCCGCCTCAGGAAGGAGACATCCACCCACGCAATCTGGCAGCAGATGGCGGCTGGGGGTTATTTTTGACTCTGAACTTTTGGGTGCTGCTTGAACCTTCTCCGATGAAATCGGAAGACAGAATCTAAACTGAATCCATCGTGCCTCTCTCTGCTGGCTGAGTTGAGAGTTTTCTTCTTTCTTCTGCCTTCTTTCGAATTTTTTTTTTTTTTTTTTGACATCTGAGTCAACAGGTGTCCATGAAAAGTCATGATTGTCGGCGACACCGAAGTAGCAAAGGTTTGACTTCCCACGTTTCTGGCTGGTACGAGCGTGGTGTTCCCGAGGAAGGATAGGACACTGGGGAGCAGGATTATGTCCTCCTTCTGCTCGGCGACTGCTGTCTCATAGAGGGAAGCAAAGGTGGACAAGCCATTGTGTGGTTTCACACACCTCCGTCGATTACGGATGCCGGAGATTTTCAGCACTCACTCCGGCGGTATTGTGATTTTGCGTCTTTTTTGTGTCTTTACAGGCACGTTGACACAAAGTTGGTAAAGACCTCCTCACATTTGCCAAGCAGATGCCTCTGTGTGCTGGAAATCTCCATGGGCTCATGCCGTCCACACTGACGAGGCCCTATGTGTGTGCCATATGGTCCAACCCTCATAACCAACAGCAGCTTGACAGAGCCATGACCTTGGACCTTGACACTAGCCCTACAGTCAGAATCTACCCATTTCTCCTGCATATAACGGTCAGGCAAACAGCTTTAAAGTTAGAGGAAAATGGAAAATATATAAGGAACCAGGAGAACCTTTCTACTTATGGGTCTCTTCTTAGGGAAAGTTTCAGAAATGGGCAAACATTGTGTTTTCCTTTCCATTAACCTATGGTGTCGCTATGAACCTCACGAAGCAAATAGTCATTCTTTCTAGAGTACTGCTTCTTTGTGAGGCTCTGTATCTCCTCGCCAGATGCTGCCAGCCTTTAAATTGCCCATCCTGAGCAATGCTTTATCTTTACGACTTGACTTGATTTTTTTTAAATACCCTGAGCTTATCTGGCATGAAGCCTAGTCATGGATACAATTCATGGGATTAGGAAACGTTGGTTCGAGACGAGATGTGGCTGTACAAGTAATGAGACTGCTGTGTGTGGTTCTGAGGGACACTCGGGCGGAAGGCTCCCAAGTGTTTGATGGACAGCAACACGATGGGAGATCCTGGAATTGCCAAAACGTGAAGGAGCACCACTTCCTTCTAGAAAGATATGTTATGGCATCTTTCTAGCGTCGTTAATAGTTGTTTCAAGAGTTCTAAAAAAATATTTCTCATTGCGTTTCATCACCATACAATCTCAAAGGGTGCCCTCAGTTTGTTTGAAATTCCTATCACACCAATGAGGAGCTGAGGATTCAAGTTCCATGGGCAGTGAGGTGTGGGAGCAAAGCCCTCAGGCATCTCTGAGGGACGCTGCACCTGCTCATTGGTCGGGGCCCCTGTGAGGATCCACACGACGAGGCAAAGCGGGTCCACGTGTAACTGACCTCATCTGCAGTGCAGTTATTTCTCCCTTTCCATGACATGTCTCATATTACAAACTGGGAAATTAAAGGGAAAGACTTTCAGACTTGGCCTGTATGAAGATTGTTGGTGCAAAAGAACATCACAAAACCTAGAAAGACACATAATAGGACGCATGAATGTCTCCACAAACGGAAACAAGAATGGGGTCCTCCCTCATTAGCACGGAGGCCGTGGGGAAAAAAAAATAGTCATTCCAGGAGATCTGACTTTTTCTTCCTTGATTTCATCCAGATGAAGTATGTTTGCTCATCACTGTGATGTCACACACACACACCCTCAATGCAAATGTCTGCATCCAAAAGGCCCCACAGTCCAGGAAAACACGAGTTTGCCACATGCGTCCCATGGCCCTTCAAGCTAGCAGTCTCTCTCCACCTTCTGTCAAACAGGGACCAAAGGATCATTCATGTTATAATTTAAAAATAAGAAGTATTATATGGAGAGCAAGGGCTGAGCACAGACCCTGAGTTATTTTTTTTTTAATTTGTTTAATGTTTATTTATTTTTGAGAGAGAGAGAGAGACACAGAGCACACGTGGAGGAGGGGGAGAGAGGGAGACACAGAATCCGAAGCAGGCTCTAGGCTCTGAGCTGTCAGCACAGAGCCCGACATGAGGCTCAAACCCACGAACCGTGAGATCGTGACCTGAGCCGAAGTTGGACACTTAACCCACTGAGCCACCCCAGTGCCCCGACCCTGAGTTGTTTTTAAGGGCCAAGCTAAATAAATGTTTTCATGCCTACAAACATCTGGGGAGACGATCAAACCTAGCATTGCAAGTCGGCTCCGGCATCCACAGAGGACTTGCCAAAAGGCCACGCTCCCCCTCAGAGCAGGAGCCTGACCACGTCGGGGGAGCGGGCAGATCCTATAAACACACAGAGCCAGGTCCCCGAGGCCCGTGGGCCTGCTGAGCAGGTGGTAGGAACAGATACAGCCCTATTTCCAAAACCACAGCAAATTGAGAAGGTTGAAAATCATAAAAGTTGGATTATGCCTGAATGACATCCTCACCAGCCAGTCCCCAGGAGATTGGCCAAGACTTTGATGGGCAGTCCCCGGGCCTCCCCTCTCCCTGACGCAGAAGGTACCGGCTTGAGCCAGCTCTTGACTTAGGTTAAGTTATTAAAAGTTTTGACTGACAGGTGGATTCGAGAAATAGGGGACACAGCAATTCAATCTCCTGGTTAAACCAAAGCTTAGATGAAGACATCTGGTTCTTTAAGCCTTTCTGTTGAAAATAATCATCGGAGGTACTAAGGTCCCTTTTGAGCTTGCTGGGAATTGTCTCGTGAATGTGCTGGAGCCTTTAGTGATAAAGGACCTTGTGAGGCCACAAAGTAATCATTCCTAACAATAGATCTCATTATAGATAGAGATGGGGTAGGTGATAGAACAAAGGTTAGCTGGCCTCTAGAACATTCTGGGAACTCACCTAGGGATAGTCTCTTTGCACTTGTTTTCTTCTTTTTCTCAAATGTATAGTTTCCCCCTAAGACTCCCAGTTTTGAAGGACTCTGGGTGAATTGGTGAGTGAATTAATTGCTGAAAGCCCCAGCACCCCTTGTGCTAAGTACAGGGTAACCTAGAACAGTGTGACGTTTTCAGGTTTGGGTAAAAGCAGGCGCGTGACATCTAGGGTATCCAACCAAATCTGCCTGATGCCCAGGGCCGTGAACCAATTTCCCTAATTAGCTGGCGACCGTCCCTGGGTGTTTCGCCTTCCCAGGAAAGGGAAGGGACGCACAGAGCCTTCCTCTGCGTGGCCCCGGGGTTTTTATAGCATGTGGGGCGCCGTGAGCGCCTCTCTCTCCAAGCGCTTCCTGGTGCTCGCTCTGTCAGCCGCTCGTGTGACCTCCTTCTCCGTCCCGTGAGCTGCAGTGGCGTGTTGGCCTGGGCTGTGGCTCGAAACCCAAGCCAGTAGGTCAGCACTAGCTGCAGCCTGACGCGTAAGACCCGCGGAGCAGAAGCCACACGCTTCCCCCTCCGGGAGTCGTTGGGCCGCGCACTTTATCCGCAACCCTGGAGGGAGCAGCTGAGAAAGAACCGCACTGTGTGGCTTACTTTGGCACGTCAGTGCCTTGGCTGTGCCCGCCACAGTTCACGATCCGAGCACCTTCTTGAGAAACCCCATTTCAGGACCTCCCGGGACGAGTCCAGCCCGACAGGCCCCGGCCCTCGGCCCCCGGCGTCCAGGGCTGGGCTGCGCCCGTCTCCTGGCTCCCACGGCCCCCGCAACGCTGCCAACCCCGTGTGTTTGCCTGTTTGCAGGGAGTACTACATCACCATGGTGAAGTGGGCCACCAGCACCAAGGTCGCGGTGAACTGGCTGAGCCGGGCGCAGAACGTGTCCCTTCTCACCCTCTGCGACGCCACCACCGGGGTCTGCACAAAGGTACGCGGGAGGGAGGGGACAGGGGCCGATGGCAGGAAGCACGGGAGGCGGAAGGGAGGCTGCATTCCGGGGCGTCTGGGTCACCGTCCACAGACTGGCCGGAACCCGCCTGCCGGCCTCTGTTTTGGTGCCACCGTGTGGATGGATTGTGTACTGCCGCAGAAGTCAAGGCTGAGCCCTCCGCGACCGCAGGGGTCGCGTCCTCAGACCTGCATGAGCTCCACAGTCCGTGATGTGTCAACCCCCTTTATCTGTGCCCACCACATGCTCGGGACGAGCCTTCTCTTCATTTTCCAGTTGATACCAGAGAGGGGGAGGGGCAGCCTGAGCCCCTAGGACACGGGTGGAGCCGGCCCTGCCACCTGGCTTGCCTTGCCCGCTTTCGGTGGACCTGGGGCCGGCGGCCCCCGGGGGGCCGGCATCCGTCCCTGAAGGTCACCGGTGAGCCCAGCCGTGTTCCTAGGGGCTCGGGCTGACTTAATGTGTAGTTAGAGGAGGTGAACGTAGGGACGATACCATGGAAAGTATCAGAGGGAAGCGAACAAAGAATGAAAATCCAAGCCGAGGGGCGGCTGAGGACACACCCTCCAGCCCGTGGGCGCAAGGCCTCCACGCTTCCACGTGAGGCCGAAGAGGCACACCCCCTCGCGCTAGGTGAGAAAAGGTCAATTATACTCCACGAATACTGCCCAGCAGGTCTTCCGGAAACTCCTTTTGGCCCCTAAGTTTTTATTCCCCAGCTGGGGAGGGAGAGGGCTTGTAGAGCAGGTTCACCGTGGCCTGGGAGGCCCGGAAGCATCTCGCCGCACCAGGCGCCATTTCCAGGTGCGCAGAGTGATCTGTTACCGAGACGGACGTCCCCACGTGAGTCACCTGAGAGCAGACTCCAGGTGATCCGGTAGGCATATCGAGGGGGAGGAGGGAGGGAAGGAGTAGACGCAGAGCCAGGAAGCCGGGAATGGTTGCTGATCTACACCTGCTCTCACCTCCGCCCCGACCTGTGCAAGTCCATCATGAGACTCCCTCCTGCCGACCGTACAGGACTTGGGGCTAGAGAACCCCTCCCTGGGCGTCCGGAGGCCGGACCAGCACCGGGAGCAGGCCCACGGCGTAGCTGGAATGCTGGTGTTTTTTGTTCTGTTTGGTCTTCCATTATGTGTCTTTCCACACGGTTCTGGGAGATGTACTTTTCGCTCCCGGGGTTGTTATTCAGGGCTGTGACTTGAGAAATGTCCACACACCTGCACACGCACACGCACACACACACACACACACACACACAAAGCCCCACGACAAGGCAGCACTCCCGAGCAGGCCACGCGTGGACCGACCACCAAATGGCAGAAGTACGCCATCTTCCACCGGATTCCCACCCACCATGGGTTTGTCCCCGTTGCCGGGGAGGGCGACATTTTTCTTGTTCGGGGACACGAGTGTTTGGCGGTGAGCCACAACCGGGATGCCTCCTCCCTGGGCGGGCCACGGCTCTGTGTGCCTGTGCGGCGACCGTGGAGGGGAATCAAATTGTTTCTGCGCTGTTGGTCACAGACACAAAACATGCAAAAACATCCTTTGTCTAATGCTCTTATTTCGTTTCAGAAACACGAGGACGAAAGCGAAGCCTGGCTCCACAGACAGGTAGCTACCCCACGTTTGATTTGTCTTTGGTCTGCACCCGCCACCAGATGCGCCACCACGGCGGCCGAGTTTTTACAACACGATGGCTTCTCAAGCATTCAGTCCCTCAGTAGCCCCGCAGAGGTTTCCGGCCCTGGTGGGTGGTGGGGGCTGCTCGGCCGGCTCCTCCTTGCTCCCCGTGGCCCTTACACATGACTGGAGAGTCACAGAACCAAGGAAGAAAGACAGTTTGAAAATCACGGCTCTTGAGAACGTACGGGGCTTGGTGAGAACTCAGTTCTCAGCTAGATTGATGTCCTTGTGGCGAATTACAAGGAGTCCATAAACGCTGCCTCAACGTACTCTCTAAAACAGGCTGGTAGCCGTACATCTCTCCTCATGATTCTGTGGCTGTCCCGTTGGAGGCGCACCGTGCTGGGGTTCGGCATGAGCTTTCACGGGAACCTGGCCTTCGGAGCCACCCCCGGCGTCCCGTCCTTACTTGGGCAAGAAGTGCATGTTAAACAGGCTCCGGGGTCTTGAGGTTTGAGGAGGTTGGGAGAGGCCAACAGGGACTCCCACTTCTGCAGCCAAAAAACATTCAACTCCCACAGAAAGCAAAGCTCTCAGGGCTGGTGTTTTGTCTCACTCCACACCCTGGCAAAGAACAGGTGAGAGTTTTAGAGGCTTCCTTCCTTCCTATCCAGCCTGCTGGGATGAAAGCAGTCTGAACATTTGTGGGGAAAATCACACCAGATTGGAGTCTCGAGAATCGGGGTGAAGCGAGTGCCAACAGAATCCGGGGACAGAATAACGGTGGCTGGACGCGGACCCACGGGCGGGACTTCCCTAGCGGCGGAGTCAGCTGTCCGTCCCAGCCTCCCATTGGTTACGTCCAAGGCGGCAGCCTCATACACGGGCACACAAGCACACTCACTTTGAAATACTCCTCCTCGCCGGTCTTTTCCGAAAGAGGAATCGCCCAAATGCCCGATCTTGTTTCCTGTGTGTAAGCGTGGGTGCCACATCCAAGCTAAGAAAACTCCAAGAAAGAGAGCGTGCTTGGGGGACCCCGAAACGTGAGCTGGGAGGTCATGCTGTGAAGTTGCCGAAAGCCCCCTTGGATCAGTGACGGGAGCGCAGGTAGCAAACACACGTGCTGGTGCCCCTCTTGTAGCAGAGAGAACGTCAGAGAGCTTGACGTGAAAGCGAAGAAAAGCCATCATCTGTGTGGTCGTCTGATCGGCCAGTACCTTACGGATCAGACCAGACAGCGCCTAGGCTCAGTGGATCTCAAAACTGAACCAGCGACTTCTCCCAAGCCCTTGTCCGGCGGGTGTGGGGACGACCTTCCTTCTTGTGGCTGAACGACATTCCACTGTACGGACAGACCGCGGCTTGTGTATCTGTTGACGGGCATTGGGTTGTTTCTGCCCTTTGGCTGTCTTGAGCAGTGTGGCAAGAACCTTCTGCGGGGAGCCCAGAGCCAGACAAAGAGGCCGCCCGTTGTGTGATTCCATTAACACAAAATGTCCTGAATAAATGAGTTCACAGAAAGGGACGGCTGTTTGCTGGCTCCCGGGCCGGGGGAGGGCGCTGGGGAGCAAATTTATGTGAATTTCACCCCAGTACAGTTTTTAAAAAAACAAACAACAAAAACCCAAATGGAAATGAATCCTCTAGAACAGCAGCTCTCAAAGATTCGCGGGGTAAGAAGGTTGATGAGAGGCTGGCATGAATCCCACGTGTGGTAAATGGAAGTAACCCTAAGATATGTTCAGAAGACGCGGACAGGTGTTTGGCTGTGGGCAGGGCTGGAGCACTGGCTGGGGGTCCTCGAGGTCTGGAGGCCAAGAGGCCGCCCGCTTTGCTGGTCTCTTCATCGCGGAGACGCCATCATCCCCGGGATTTTTCTGTATTTATCAGCCTTGCAGCTCGTGGCCCACCTGAGAACACCAGCCACGCTCCAGACAGACAGCCTGGATGGCCTTGGGACAGCGGCTCTCTCCACGCAAAAGCAAGTCGGCACTCAAAGCCACGTGGAGAATCACACTTTTACAATGCAGACTTGAAGGCATTTACCGAGCAAACCGCTAACATTTTTTAAACAGCCACTGAGAAATGTGTCATGCCGTCTTGAGTTTAAGACAGCAGGTCCTATAGAGGACCTGTTCCAAGGTGGTGCTTTCCCCGCGCAGGGCCGGCGAGCGGCCCTGCCTGGGGAGTGTAGGGAGGCCCTGCTTTCTCTGGGTACCACTCCTCAGGCATCACGAACACAGCACTCCAGGGCCAGTAGGAAGGTCTAGTTTCACCAGTTTCTCATGACGTTCAAAGAGATTTTTCACAAACGGATTCATGGACCCTGTTTTTCACACCCTTCAGGATATCACAAGGTCCTGGAGGGCAAGTTAGGAACCACCCAGTTCTCCTAGGAATATTCCAGAAGAATAGGCAGCTCCCCCCCTGATGCATTCACTCCATCACCACCACCCGTGACCTTGCAACCAACGTCTGTCCTGATGTGGGTCCACGGGGATTCGGTGTAGAGCCCCGGACCCCATCCTCTGGCTGAAGATGCATCCTGTAGGCCGACATCAGACAGTCTTTCTTCCTTTACCAGAATCTTGGTTTTGTGATTTCAAACTCCAGGCTGGGAGATTGGACAAGGGGCGTGTCCCGGAACCACTCTCTGGAAAGAATTGGCAGATGTGGTACCAACATTTCACAAAGACTCTCTCACCAGTAGAAAGGGCTCCTTCTTCACGGATCCTCTGAGAGTGGCATGGAGGTGGGGAGAGGGGGCACCGTGTGTGGCAGATTCCCTGTTACCGAGAGAGACCGGAGAGCTTCCCCCAGAAGCCCTGAGTGTCAGCACTGACATCCGGGTCTCCTCCTCGAAAACCATCGCACTCTCCTACCAGGAATACATTTACTGCCCCAGAAAGCGGGTCTCAGGCTGAGGGCAGGTGCACAGTGCTCCCTGATGAATATAAAGGTGACATCGAAATGATGAGGGCCCCCTCAGTATGAAAGCAAAGCGTCTGGCCGGAATTAATTATTTATTACCTTTATTCAGAGTATTTTTCTCTGCCAAAAGTGCAAACACTTCCCCAGAAAACAGAGGCAATATTGCAGTATCCGCCCTGGGGCTTGGCAAATAAAAGTACATTTAAAAAGCCAGAGTCCCCACTCACTTTCCCATTGCCCCTGCTTCTAAATACCACGCTGCCAGCTCTAAATAGAAAAATAAATATTTGCAGATTAAAGGTTTCATTTTATTGCAAATATTCATGAAGATTAAATGTCATTTTAATCACATGTTAGTTTATTTCTCCGGGCGCATCACGCTGGCGTCTCCTCGCTCACTGCAGGGAAATGTGCGTTCCTGGCACCAGCTGGGGCCTATTTACCATTTGTTCTCGGCCGCGTGAGCGTGCGGCTCCTTGAATCAGAAAATATAGATCGTCGCCGACTAATTGGTGTTCACGGATGGAAACTTCCAAGCCGCAGCCGCAGAGATGCTGAGATGCCGCTGTAGCAAAATGCCTTTTCCCCCATCGGGGAGGTGGCCCGACCCCGGGACCGTGGCGGCTCAGCTCTGGGGGGAGGGGGCCGGGCAGGGATAGGGCAACACACTTCAGGCCTCGGCTTTGAATCCAGCCGAGAATTCCTTCCCCGGGGGAGAGCTGGGAATGCCCATTCCTCTCCGAGAAGTGGCAAGAGACCCCAGCAAACGAGCCATCCGGCAAATGCCCGTGTGGCACGCTCCTCTGGTTCAAGGTTCCTGAAAGGAACGTTTCCTGCACCTGCACCTTAGAATGAATAAAATGTGTCCTTGTTTGCTGTTCTGTTCTCTTTTTACTTGTCTCCCTGGCGGACTATTCCGTGTTCTTTACTAAATTAAAGAACAAAAGACGGGACCGAACGTGGTAGAATTCATTTTCAGGCACAAACTTGTGAGTGTTCCAGGTTCGGTCCTTCAAGGTGGAGGCGGGTGTGCCTGGACAGGTGCTGCCCTGGGCTCTGCTCTCACGGAGCCGCGGTGAGAGGGGCAGGTGCCCCGGGCACTCTCCTTGCTGAGGTCCTGCCCCGCCTGGGGGCCTGCGACAAGCCCGCTCCGCGCTCGGCGCCTTCCTGAAGTCTCTGCTGAATTCCTCATTGTTCCTCGGGAAACAGAAGCTTTGACTCGTGCTTCCCAAGGAGAGGAGAGGCCCACGCACTGTTGATTCTTTCCACCGCACCCCCCATTACAAATGGCAGAGGAGGGGGCTCTCAGGATGTATCGTCTGTGGTAGACCTTTTCCACACACAACGAAGCCTTTTCACACTCTGCTTTTGTCCGTAGAACGAGGAGCCGGTGTTCTCCAAGGACGGCCGGAAGTTCTTCTTCGTCAGAGCCATCCCACAGGGGGGACAAGGGAAATTCTATCACATCACCGTCTCGTCGTCCCAGGTAATCCCGACCGTTTCTAAAACTTCCCGCTGTGCTGGTGACAGCCCCTAGTGGGGACCACTCTGTGTGCCCTGATCATCTGCAAGGTCCCCAGAGTGAGTCCGGGTTCTTGAACTGGGAGGTGGTTTCCCCAAGGTGGGGCAGAATGGGGCGCTCGCAAAGCCCAGGGCTTGAGACGCTGGGTCGCACGTGTGCCCTTTCTGTTATGGCTCGAAAATGCGATGACACTTCGGGGCCCCTGGGTGACTCAGTCGGTTAAACGTCCGACTTCAGCTCAGGTCACGATCTCACAATTCGTGGGTTCAAGCCTCGCATCCGGCTCTGTGCTGACATCTCAGAGCCTGGAGCCCATTTCAGATTCTGTGTCTCCCTCTCTCTCTGCCCCTCCTCCACTCATGCTCTTTCTCTCTCAAAAATAAACATTAAAAAAAATTTTTTTAAATAACACTTCTGGGGGCGCCTGGGTGGCTCAGTCGGTTAAGCATCCGACTTCAGCTCAGGTCACGATCTCACGGTCCGTGAGTTCGAGCCCCGCATCGGGCTCTGGGCTGATGGCTCAGAGCCTGGAGCCTGCTTCCGGTTCTGTGTCTCCCTCTCTCTCTGCCCCTCCCCCATTCATGCTCTGTCTCTCTCTGTCTCAAAAATAAATTAAAAAAAAACAAAAAACAAAAAAAAACGTTAAATAACACTTCTGACAGTAGCATAGGGGGCTGTGGGACCCGGTGTTGGGTATGAGCCCTGGGACTTGGGTCTACTACTTTGTAGACGATCCTGTGCCCTCGACCCTCCCTCCCCGTCTGTTGTGCTGTCCCCGACCCTCTCTCCCAGGGACACAGGTCTCCCAGGGACACGGGTCTAGTGCCTCACAGTGCGGTGTCCTAGGACATGCTGTCTTTGAGCCAGGTGTAGGCACTATGCCATTACTCTGCTCCCGCCTGCTGCCACTCACCTGACTCTGGGGTCTGGTGGCTTAGGAGCAGGGCATCGCTGAGCTTAATGTACGCGGATTTAGAACCGGAAGCAGAGATCTTGGTGAACGCTGTTTGCTGCAGACCTGTCGCCCCAGGAAGCTCAGGGCACTGAGTGTTCAGGGAGTGCTGCCTTTAGGAAGAAGGTGCAGAGAGGGCGTGGCATTTCTGTGACCATGACCCTCGTCTTCCGAGCATGGATTCCATTTCTGAGAGAGCTGAAGTTATTTGGGGCCCAGGATAGGTGAATTAAAATTTGATTTTAAATAGTTATCAAAAATATCCTGTAGCTACTAATGGAAGACTCCTATTTAGGATTTGGGCCAAAAGACAATTTCAAAAGAACATGCTGAGGACACCCCACTTAAGGGCAGGTGTGACACAGGGAACAGTAGCGGAGACCCAGCAGTGACCGTGGGGGGCCTGGTTCCCGGAGGCAAGGCTGTAGGGGCCTGAGTCTCCAGCCCAAGTGACCGCATGACTGACGGTGACTGCTCTCTGGCCGACTTTCCGTTGGTCACTGTGGCACCAGAGTCCTGTTTCCACATTTTGGATCACATTAACCAAGATTGAAAACGTTTATGTGTTTGCATGTGGCCGTGTCCCTGAATTCATGCACAGAGTGCCCTGTTAACATCCCTGCAGGAAGCAGGCCCGCCTTCATCCAGGAGAGCACCCCCCTGGCCAGGAGCCCCTCAGGCCACCCCCGTCATCCAGAATCCCCCGCACCCCTGCTTCCCTGCTCCCTGCGGGCTCTCCCTTCCCCTGAGACCCCCGTGGGCTCTGCCTTAGTCACCATCCGATTCCCACCTGCCTCCCTGAGCACCTGCCCTCCAGCACACCGCGTTCCAGATCACGTCGTTCCTGTCGCAATGGCCGCACCTCCCTCCATTACGGTTTATTGTCAGAATTATTCCACTCTGGGAGGCACTTGGGGAGAGAGAGGGATTCGAACCATCCTTGTAAATGATGGCAGAGAATGATAGACGCGTCTCCTCCCTCCCTCCTTCCCTCTCTCCTTCCTTCTCTACCTTCCTCCCTCCCTCCTTCCCTTCCTCTCTCCTTCCTGTCTTCCCCCCTCTTTTCCTGCCTTCCTTCCCCTCTTCCTTCCCTCCTTCCTTCCCTCCCTCCCTTCTTCCCCCTCTCTTGCTGCCTTCCTTCCCCTTCCTTCCCCTCTTCCTTCTTTTCTTCTTTCATCTCTTCCTCCTTCTTTACCTCTTCCCTCCCTCCCTCCTTCCCTTCCTCTCTCCTTCCTGTCTTCCCCGCTCTTTTCCTGCCTTCCTTCCCCTCTTCCTTCCCTCCTTCCTTCCTTCCCTCCCTCCCTTCCTCCCCCTCTCTTCCTGACTTCCTTCCCCTTCCTTCCCCTCTTCCTTCTTTTCTTCTTTCATCTTTTCCTCCCTCCTTCCCTCCTCCCTCCCTCCCTCCTTCCTTTCCTCCTCCCTCCCCTCCATCTGTTTCCTTGTCCTGTTTCATACCCCCCCATATTCCTCTTTCCTCACTCCCAGTCTTCCTGTAGTAATGACTCTACTAATGAGATTCACAAATTTTACAAAACAGCATCAGCAGCATGCATGTGCAGAGTGGCCATTGCTGCCTCTAGTGACACCCATGTGTCATGGTTGGTGGCCCTGGCCATCATGGCACCAGGTGACAAGTACCACGGATGTGGACTCTGGAGGAGGGGGAGGGCTAGGACCTGGGGGTGCCAGCCGAGGCTTTGTGGACGGGCTGGATGCAAGCCCCAGTCAGAGGAGAGGACTTGGCGGGGGGGACCCCACGGAGGGACTCGGGCTCACCAGCTCTGCCATGTCCTGTCTGTGTTCCAGCCCAACAGCAGCAACGACAACATTCAGTCCATCACATCTGGAGACTGGGACGTCACCAAGATCCTGTCCTACGACGAGAAGCGGAACAAGATGTAAGTGGGGCAGTCCGCGGGGCCGGCAAGACCCTGGCGAAATGCGGCCCTTACTTCTGGTCAGACGACACTCACTGGGTTCTGTCTCCCAGCGGCCCCACCTCCAAAGTTGCCAGACACTGAGCAGAGGAAGCTGAGTGACCAGCCCTGCGGGGTGACACAGGGGGACAGGCGGTGGCAGGACGGGTCTGTACTCCTTGTGAGCTCCAGGCCCCGTGCGGGGCGCGTTGTGACCGTTCTGTCCTTCGGCTCAGCAGTCCGGGGTTGGGGGGGGGGGGGTGTCACTGCTTTCCCCGCTCCTAATGTAAATAAGCCGACACACAGAGCGGTTGAGTCGTTGACTGCGGCTTATCCAGACGGTGACAGGGAGCCAGGGTTCAGCTCCGACAGTGGAGGCCAGGCCCGGGATGCCACTCTTCCTCCCCGGTGGTGGGACCAGGGCCCGGGTGCCCGCACTCCAGTGGCAGACGAACACCACTGCCCCAGGCTTTACGTCTGGACTGGTGTCGAGGGTGCTCGGGTCCCGGCCCTCCAGGAGGCCAACGGCTTGTAAAGGGATGCCCGCACCTGAGTCCAGTTGTACACCGTCCTCGGCCCTCAGCGGAGCCCCAGTGAGGCCCCTGGGTGTGCGACTCTCCCCACCCGTGCCCGGGGCTGGGCCTGAGCAGGACAGCAGGTCCCGTCACCACGCACGGGCAGAGTCCCAGGGAGCGTCTGCAGACAGAGCCCTGCAGGGGACACGAGCCCACCCTGGGACCACTAATCCCTGTTGTCCCCCCCCCCCGGTCTTTGCAGCTACTTCCTGAGCACGGAGGACCTGCCTCGGAGGCGACAGCTCTACAGGTATGTGGGCTGGCCGCACGCGGGGCTCCGCCTTCAGAAGGCCTGGTGACTCGTGCGGGGACGCGGTACCCCCGGGGGGGGGGGGGGGGGCTGTGCAGGGGACCACCACAGAGGCAGCTGTAAGGTCCGGAGACAAATAACAAGAAATGCAGAGGCCACCAAATTTGAAGCTTGATTTTTCTGCGTTTCTCCAACGCGGGGGTGTTTGCTCCCCACCCCCGACGTACTTACTTGTGTTGAAAACCCGGCCTCTTTCTTCTCAACTTTATGTAAATGTGATGTGGCGGGCTCATTCCCATGGGGGGGGGGCTGATGGGAGGCAAGTCGGGTCGGGCGTGGCCCGTGTCGGGCAGGGAGGAGGCCCTCTACGGGCTCCGTGTCGCCACCGTCTTGCTGTGACAGCGGTCAGATCTGGAACCCCAGACGAGGCAGGGGAAGGGTGCCGTCTGAACCCTGGAGAGGCGACTTCTTCCAGGGTCTGTTCTCCCTGGCATCAGGTCCTGTCACCTGCCCCAGTCACTGTTCCCACCGGGGAAAGCCTTGGGTTCTGAACTGGTATCACCAGACGTGGAAATAGCACAACCTCTTACCTCCTCCATGTTTCCCAGACTAGAAGGTCGGTGGGTGCTGGTCACAGCCCGCAGGCACACCAGCCGCCCCGTGGGGACCCGAGGGCCCGAGGGGGTGACTCAGGCTGGATGGAGCCGACGCCTGGCTCCCCTCCCTGCCGCGGGGACGCTGGAGAATCCCTCTCAGGAGGACAGCGTGTCCCCTTCCACCCATCGGTGCGTGTGCTGAGGGCACAGAAGGCCAGCACAGGGGAGTCCCTCTGGAGGGGAGAGAACTCTGGCAAACCCACGTGGTCACAGGCCCGCTGCTCCGTGTAGCCGGGCGTGCCTGCCAGCATTACTTAGATCAGTCCTGTCACCCCAAGAATGAAGGGGTTCGAGGCAGACCGCCTCCCTTTTCCTCCGCCTTATGAATACCGTTAGAAGGCCGTCTTCTCCTGGGCGCAAGCTACCGTCACCCTTGTGGGCAGGTCTCCTGCGGGGCCTGTGGGGGGAGGGGACCTTCCCCGGCAAAGTGCTCAGGCAGGAACCCCCTCCAGGTACATGCAAAGCCTCCTCGGTATCTTCATTTTGGGGAACACATTTCAGGCCTTCTTGACGTGAGCTTGTGCTTGTTCCGCGTGGTCCCGGGGTTCCTGCTCCGCCCCCCCCCCCCAACAAGTGAGAAGCTCCACGTCTCCGTGTGGCTCCGAAGTAGCCAGAGCCCGGTTCAGCCCATGCCCCTGGGGTTCCTGATGCGTCATGCACCGGTGCTAGGTTCTCCTAGGAAATTCGGAGATTCGGAAGACGAGCTCCTGTTCTCAAAGAGCGAGCCGTCTCCTCAGACCAGAGGCGTGGGTCTAAAGTACTAGATAACGGCACCAGGCACTGTGCGTCTTCCCCTTCCCAGCGGGGGCACGCACAGGCGCAGGTGACCAAGCGTGCACTGTCACGTGTGCACCCAGAGAGCACGCGTGCCGTGAGCTCTTCCGAGGGGGGCCTGGCCGCCAGGGAAGGGGAGAACAGAACAGAGCATTCGGGTCTTCCCGGGGGGACGGGCAGGAGAAAGGCCCACCATGGAGCGTCAGGGACTCGCGAGCGCCCTTGAAAGGAGAGAAGCCACCAGCCCTGAAGGCCGAGCTGGGGGTTTGGGCCCTGCGCCCTGGGCCGGTCTCCTCGCCGCCTGGGTTCACGCCCCGCCGTCTTTGTTCCTCCAGCGCCAGCACGGTGGGCAGCTTCAACAGGCAGTGCATGTCCTGTGACCTGGTGGAGAATTGCACCTACTTCAGTGCATCCTTCAGCCACAGCGCGGACTTCTTCCTCCTCAAGTGCGAAGGTAGGCTGAGGCCCTCTGGACCCGCCTCTAAGTCAGCACTGAGATCCTCGAGCGTCCCGGCCACCGGCAGGGGGGTGGCGGTGGGAGCCCGTCCCAGACCAGGCAGGGACCCGCCCAGGTGGGCTCACGCGGGCAGGGTTACCGGACCGTCTCTGCAGTTTACGGCTTATCAGGGCGTTTACCCGCTATGCCACTTAATCCCAGAGTTCCTCCACATTCTCCAAACAAAAAGTCCTAGGAAGTAGATAAGTGCCCCACATGTTGATGAACCTTCGCCATTTATAAAGGTAATAAACTTCTCAAAGCTCAACTTCTTAAGCATATTTAAGGATCGAGGTGATCTAGAAGTCTCAGGCAGAAAAGAAATTATCGTCCTATGACCTAACGTGGGGGTAACTTATCCCAGAAAGTTCCTGATCACACCCGTCAGCATACACGAAACAGTAGGCATGTCCCACGGTGGAAAAGCCAGTGTCTTTGCATCTTGTCCTCGTATGTGGGAAGGATAAGGTCTGAATCCACAAATAAATACGGTTGTTACAAAGCGTGTCTCAAGAGCTCCTGAGACCACGTTGCTGCAGGTGGAACTGACTGGGACCAGGACCAATTCAGGCCCACGAGTCGCGGGTGCAGAAGGAGGAATGTCTGTGAGAGCACTGTCTTCGTTGGCCTTCGCCAGCTGCACACCAGTGCGTGACCTCATCCCCTTTTTGTGAGTATCTTCCAAAATCGTGAAAAGCCAGGAAGACTCGGCCCCTTGACCACCACAGGCTCAGCCCCAGACGTTCTCCCAAGACGATGGGGAACCTCTGAATTACAACTGTAGCCACCCCCTCCCGCAGTCCCCTGGAAGGAAGGTGGTACCAAACTCCTCTTTCCCGTGCTGCCCGGGAAGCAGACAGACAGCAAGTGGCCGAAAGAGGAGAGAGCCTAAGAACCAGTCCACTGGCTTCATCCGTCGACGGGAGGTTGGGTGATGCACAGGGAACCAGCATCAAGGTCTCCTGGCTACCAGGCCAGCGACACCTGCCGCCCTGTGGCAGGATCTTTGGGAAATTACAGCCTGGGAAAATGTAGGGTTTATGTGGCCAGGAAACCGACCCACTAGGAGCTGAGACAAGAGTCTGACCAGAGCTACACAATCACGCATCTGGAATCTTGTCCCCAGAAGGAAACACTGAAACATCATGATAAAATACAGAAGAGAAAAATCAAAGTGCATTTAAAGAACATCCCAGACGAGGATCCATCATTTAAAATCCATTTAAATATTGAACATGTTGCCTTATCGTAAGGTAAGCTTAAACTAGCCCTCTTCTCTACAAAATTTCTCTGTATAAATTTTTTGTATGATAACCTATTTTCTGGTGAAAGTAACTTGAATGCCCAAATTGACCTTTCCCCCAAAGCCTGACCAAACCCTCATTTTTAAAAAGGGACTTTGTAAAAGACAAACAAACAAACATAAGTGTACAAAACCAATAGCAGCAAACTTTCAGAACCCAGATGCAATGATGAGAGACCACGGACTTGGCCGCAGTGAAAGCGAATCCCCGTCCTGCGCCGAGGGACGGTTAACCCCGTGAGCGGTGGTGACGACTGTCATGGGGGTGAGACTTCAGAAGGGGATGATTGCACCCAGTTTGATTGCTTGGGATTTTTGTGGGGGAAGAAGAATCAAGGAAAGATGAGGTGGGCAAGGGAGGGATTCAGAGTGTCGAGTGCAGTGTCACAGGGCGGGGGGAGGGGGATGCAGCGTGAGGAGGAGCGTTGGGCATGCTGAGATCGCGTGGAGGGTCCCCCCCACGGCCTGTGAGCCCCCATCGGTCCAGCAGAGGCATGCATTTAAGAAGTCCAATTTAACAACCAAAATTAATTCTCAGTGATTTTATTTTCCCCCATGTTTCTCGGCAGAGATTAAAGTGGACCCAAGCAGCATTGATTCAACTCCCTCCCCTGTGTTGCTTTCACACCCCAACGCTACTCTACTCGCTACTCCAGAGATTCCTATGAACCTCTGACCAAAACAATGTCCCCACCCCCAGCTCTAGAGGCTCTCCTTCCCGGCTCCTGCGACACTTCGGGTAGATTAACATGGCCCCTAAGATGTAGCCAGAACAACAAGTCCTTCCCTTCTAGGCTGAAGAAAACGTAATGACAGTAGAGGATTCTCTGTGATTGGGGGAAGGGGAATCTGTGAACGCTCCCACACTCAGAAGGGCTCGGCCCATCGTGCAGGAGGAGGTTTGGACCAAGGGTTTAGAACCGGGGCACGGCAGACACCCAGCGGCCAAAGCAAGTGCTTAATCAGAGCGGCCGCAGGCCGTCACGCTGGGGGAGTCCACAGGGCTGGGGACCACACAAGCGGCTGTAAGACCACAAAATTGAGGTACCCCATCTGAACTCCTCCTGCTTTGCCTGCGGACCTTCCGCTGTGATGGGTTTTGCTGAGTTTATCTGCGATGGTTCTGTCCCTTAATTTACATTGTCCCTCTGTCCCAGCTGATCGTCGCCCATCACTTGTCTGCAGTGAATGCTTGTCTGTGACTGGCCCTTCCATGCGTTGTCCTTCTCCTGGTGAGACCGTAACCTCCACCCTCATCGTCACAGATTTCCTCTTAGTCTTATCATCTGGTGCCCTCTCCTGTGACACTTCCTTAACATTTATTCTGTGCTGTCTCAAGGCTTCTCATTTCTGTGTTTGTTTATAATTCTTAACTTCTTAATTTTTATTAAGTATGTAAAACTTTTAAATGCATAAATTATTTTCATACCTTTGCACACCATCGATTAAAATAGCACAGGTAAGGCAAGACTCCGAAATGTTTGCAGTGCTTACATCCACTCATTACCTAGCTGGGTCCCATCTCCCTGTGCCGGTATTTCTAGCAAAAAGTCATGGGTTTCAGATGGCCGCGGAAGGCTTGCATGAAAAGTTCCTGTAAACCAGATACAGTGGAACCTTGTAGAAACTCACCTACATAATAAGTACACAGATGTTTAGATTTCTTTTCCGATCTCTAGGGTCTAGCAGTGAAGCCAGATGCATTCAAAATACTGCATTACGATGTGACATCTTATAGCGATTTTCCAGAAAACCCAGCAAGCTTTCAGTTTCTACACTTGCTGGTCTCCCCAATGACCCTGTAAGATGGGTGGTGATAGAAATACCTAAACTCTGTTCAGCTCTTCACAGTTTGAAAAGTACATTCCTTATAATATTTGACGTTTATGTTTCCATTTCTGATTGCTTGCCATCTGTCTCTAACACAAAGAGATCTTAGAGTTCCCTACACTGAACATACTATTCCACACTTGCACGCTTGGTCTTTGATCGATCAATGGACACCTGATTGATATATCCCCCAGACCTTCTTTCAGGCCAAGGGTTGATTTTTTTAAAAAACTTTTTTAATGTTTATTTATTTTTAAGAGATGGAGAGACAGAGTGTGAGTGGGCAAGGGGCAGAGAGAGAGAGGGAGATACAGAATCCGAAGCAGGCTCCAGGCTCTGAGCTGTTGGCACAGAGCCCGATGCGGGGTTTGAACCCACCAGCCATGAGATCATGACCTGAACTGAAGTCGGACGCTTAACCGACTGAGCCACCCAGGCGCCCCAGGCAAGGGTCAATTTTTATCAACCCTTGGGATGAACAAGCCCAGGCAGCGTGGGCACCCTCGGACCAGCATGTGTGACAGAAACTGTCACTGGTTCCTCAGCTGTCCTGGAGCACCCAGATCAGAAGCCAGGCTGCATCTCCCGCAGAGCTGTGACGTCCAACTTTGAGTCTTGGGTGACCCCAGTGTCACGTTTAAAGAAAAATTACTCACCTCCTGTATTAGTTCCCCGGGGCTGCTGTAGCAAATGACCACAAGCCGGGTGGGCTTAACGCAGCAAAAATGTATACTCTCCCAGTTCTGGAGACCAGAAGTCTGAAAGCAAGTCGTCTGCAGGGCTGACTCCTCGTGGAGGCTCTGAGAGGGAACCTGCTCCATGCCTCCCTCCAGCTTCTGGTGCTGCCAGTGATCCTGGGTGTTCCCCACCTTGTAGATGTCCTACCCCGACCTCTGCCTCCACTGGCACGTGGCCCTGTGTCTCTGGACCCCAGTTTCTCTCTCCTTGTAAGGACACCAACCACAGGTGAGGACCCACCTACTCCAGTCGACTTCATCTTAACTTGATTGCATTTACAAAGACCCTATTTCCAAATAAGGTCACATCCACAGGTACTGGGGTGGGAACTGCAACATATCTTTCACGGGGAGATACAGTTGACCCACAGGACCTCCCTTCTGTGACTCCATTCACCTTCTTCTATAAGAAAGAGAGGAAAGGAACTGTTGTCGGTTTTCTCAGGGACACAAATTTAAGGGCAACCACGTGAGACTTTGTGACAGAGACCGTTCCCAATGGCTCTACCACATTCTAGAAAGAGTGAGAGGGGCCTCTGCAGAGAGTGATAGTTTCCAAACCATGTTTTTGGAAGATAACGCTGGCATGTTGGCGGAAGAAGTGTACGTTTTCTCCAGAAATTCTTCCTCCATGTCAGAAAGTCAAATGAATACTCGAGTCACATGGAGCTTTGAAAAGTTGTTAGGATTTTTCTCCTCCCCGGCTGAATTCATCCAGGAGAGCCACCGTGCAACTGAATCAAAGCACCCAGTTTACATAATTTGAGTTTTACAATCATAGCCTCTGTTTAGACAATTGGATTTTTCTCTTCAAACTGAATCCCAAGCACATGATTCATTTTCCTCCAAGTTTGTCAGAAGGACTCAGTCAGTCCTGTTTCTAAGAAACACCAAAGCTTCACCAGGAAAATGGGACCTGTGCATGAATCAGGCATTTGCTGTTTTATATCAAAAACAGTTTTCTATTTTTAAAAGTTAATAAATAAACTTCTTTTTCTTGGAACCAAACATGGTGGAACTCGAGCTTTTCGTTCTGTTCTGAGTGGAGAACCTTTGTTATGAATCCTGCTGCGGTCTGGACTTCACCCCCCTTTGCTGTTACGTTGTTATTTACGGAGCCATTTGCCAGTGGTTAAGACATTCGGCCATAAAGTCAGCGACTTGATTTATCAGGACAGCTTCTCCATCTTGAAGTCAAATTGAAACAAAATATGGAAGCTTAAAATAAAGCAAGTGACTGTATCCCGATTACTGCTTTTCTTAGTACTAAATGCTCGGGGCTCTATCATCACCATCGCTGCCACGGAGAAAGAGAAATCACAGAAATGGAGAGCAATGAAGGATGGAATTGGACAGACCTGGCTAGAAGCTGGGCCCCTCCACTCACTAGCTTCGTGATGTGGCCACGTTGGCTGGCCTTGCCAAACCCTCGACTTCCTCATCCTGAAAACTGGGGCCACAACAGTAGCTGTCTCACAAAGCTCTTGTCTGGATTCATGGAGGCAATGCACGTGGACTGCTTGGCATGATGTCCGAGGCACAGCAAATGCCTAATAAGTGATAACTAATATTGTGACCCCAGTCACCATCGTCACCATCGTTACCTCGGTGATCAAAGGAGAGTGTCTTAGCCATCCTCCAGCTACCGACTCAGCATCCAGAAGGTGGGGCTAACATGACAGATGGTTACCTTCTGTGAAATTAGTGAAGCAAATCCCTTACTCGGTGTTTCCAGATGTGAGTGGCCATCCTCATACCTCACCAGGCTGTGCCAGAAGCCCTGGGTCTGCACTCACACTAGCAGGATAGAAAGTTCCAGAAGTGACTGTAGTTGCCAGAGTCACAGAACCTTAGCTCACCCATGTGTGAGGCATGGAGGTGAAGTACCTGGTGACTTCAGAAGGGCAGATGCCTACAGGGCCCTCCACAGCTGGTTCTTGGTGGAAGTTAGGAAGGAACCAAATTTTCTTATTTTCATCAGCACTGGATATTTCCTCCTCCTGTGCCATTTCCCCTCTCCGCCTTTACTCCATCAGATACCCAGTGCTCTCAGCTGCCCTGGCCATGTCCTGACCTTGAGGAATATAACAGAGGGGGAAATGTACACCGAGGCACTATATTAGTTCTCCATGAGTTTTAGTCAAAACAAAGCCATGAGTGGCAGGGATGAAAAATGGGTTTCAGCCTTGAAGATCAACTCCACACTGGAAGTCTCTGGCTGCAGTGCTGTGCATAAGAAGGATGCCTTGGCCAAGTCCAGGCTCAGCAAGAAAGAGCCTCATGAGCGATTGATGGGTCGTGTCTGCCACACGCAACAGGGAAGAGGTGAACGATTGATTGGTCATGTCTGCCACATGCAGCAGTGAGGGAGGAGGTGGTGCCCACCTACCACACATCTGTTCCTGGAGGGAGTGGAAAGCTATTAATCTTGACATCACTACAGAAAGTATCCCGAGGGAAGCTTGTGGCCTAAGGTTTCTGGCTGAAAGACAACTCGGCCAGTCATACATCTTTTGAAGTGAGGAGAAGAAAGCTCCAGACCCCTCCAAAGTGGCCCCGGGGTGATGCCCATTCACACCCAGTCCTTCAGTGTACATCTAAGCAGGTGCACCCTCTTACATCCCGGCCCAATGTAGGCATGAAATACACTCTTCTACTGAAATTATTTCAGATAACTGTAAATGATAGTGCCAGAGCTAGAAAAATAATAATCTGCATCCTCGCTGATGAAACTATATTATTCGCTTCAAACATGGGGCAATACTGATGCCGTGCAACAAGATTTGAAAAGGGAAAAGCACGTAATCCTCTAGGCGTCTCTTATACCAAGTTTCCAAGCCATTAACCTGGGCGACCCTATTTTAATTTTGAGTTTGTCCAAGCGAATGTTTGGAACCAAGTTTGAGACTCCTTGGAGCGTTGCCAGCGTGTTTGTGAGGAAGAACATCTCTTCAATCTCTCAGACATTTGGAGCTACTCCCTCTGAAGCTGTGGGTATCAAGAACAAGGAGAGGGATTCTCGGGGCAGGTTGTATCATCAGTATAATTTACATGAATACTTTGGAAGATGCTAAACTCATCAGTAAAAGCTCCCAGACCCCAAGCAAGTCACTGAGCAGGAGCCTCGTTGCTCTTCAGTGACAACAAAACAAGCATCTCCCTCAGAAAGACACTTCCCACTTGCCCACTGGACACCTTCCCCATCACGGGGCAAATGTCTGAGCTGTTCCAGCACCAGGTGACAAGGTACCTTCTGCAAAATGAGAAGTCTTTCCTGACAGCATTCTACTTGAAATGTGCGTTGACAATAAATAATACCATTCGGTGCAACTATGGTGCCTCTGTGACCCACGCTCTCCTTTTATGCCCACTGCCCCGACTCCAGTCAGCCACTTTGCTCCTGACCACCATCACATTTCCTAAAGCATCTTTTCCTTAAGGACAGCTTCCTGAGTACATATGTAAAATAGTAGAAGAAACATAAAATTAAAAAATAAATGGCACCACTGAGTCACCAGGAAGGGGTTGCCTGCAGACCAGAACATTGAAAAATTTTTGAAAAGTAAATAGAAATAGATCACACTGAGAGTTAATTCCAAAGTCCAAAGCCTAGGATGTGTATGTAGCATAAGTGATGAAGGATGTAATTACAAAAAAAAAAAATTAAAAAACAATCGATAAAACAAAAAGACAACCTACAGAATGGGAGATGTTTGCAAATGGCATATCCGATAAATGGATCAGATATTAGTATCCAAAGCATATGGAGAACTGATACAAGTCAACACCCAAAAACAACCCAGTTACAAAATGTGCAGCAGATATGAAGAGACATCTCTCCAAATAAGACATCCAGATGGCCACTAGACACATGAAAAGATGCTCAACATCACTCGTCATCAGGGAAATGCAAATCAAAACTACAATGAGATATCATCCCACACCTGCCAGATTGGCTAAAATAAAAAAACACAAGAAACAACAGGTGTTGGCAAGGATGTGGACAAAAAAGGAACCTTCGTGCACTGTTGCTGGGAATATAAACAGGTGCATCCGCTGTGGAAAACAGTGTGGAGGGTCCTCAAAAATTTAAAAATAGAACTACCCTACCATCCAGTAATCATATTACTGAGTATTTTCCCAAAAAGGGGGGAAAACATCAATTAGAAGGAATATATGTAGCTCTATTTTTATTGCAGCATTATTTACAAAAGGCAAATTATGAAAGCAGCCCAAGAGTACCTCAACTGATGAATGGGTAAAGAAGACGTGACATATATACACAATGGAATGTTACTCAGCCATTAAAAATAATGAAATCTTGCCATTTGCAACAACATGCATAGAGCTAGAGTGTATGATGCTAAGTGAAATAAGTCAGTCAGAGAAAGACAAATACCGTTATGATTTTACTTATAGGTGGAATTTAAGAAACAAAACAAGTGAACTAAGAGACAAATGAAAGAGACAAAATGAAAAAAAAGAGAAGCAAACCAAGAAGCAAACTCTTAACTACAGAGAACACACTGGTGGTTTCCAGAGGGGTCAGGTGGGGGTGGGTGAAGCAGGTGATGGGGATTAAGGAGGGCACTTGTGACGAGCACTGAGTGCCATATGGAACTGTTAAACTAACATTAAACACTGCATGTTAACTATATTGGAATTAAAACTAAAAGCTTAATAAAAAAAAGAAGAAAAAGTAAATTGACTCATCAAAATATATACCCTCCCCTAATTTTTCTTAGTTCAAAAGAAAAACTGAATAGATGCAGTAATTATAAGCCCCAGTTTTCCAAGAAAGCCCTGGATAATGCCTGACAAAGATCGATGGAGGCCTGATCTTTATTTTTAGCGCCCTTCTCTTCATTCTCAGAAGTGTCCTTGTTTGGGCAAAATTATGGACAGCATACCACCAAACAGGAATGCAGAAGATCCAGCAGGATTACCCAGAAGACCGCAACTGGATGGAGATGAACATTCCAGCAAAACTTGAGAGACATGAATACTAGATCCCAGAAATGCATTCTGCCATGTGGAGGTTCGAGGGGAGACTGGGAAGGATGAAGGGGAAAAAATAACCAAAGATATAATAGAAAAAAATCCCACCAAGCGTTGAGTCATTACAGAGGAAAGAAGTATTGAATGCCTTGTAAGAATTTGGGGAAAGCCAGGAAGTTAATTGCTCCTAATGAAATTTGATGATTCAGAGGTTAGAAATTACATAAGGTTATGGGGCAGAAGGAAGGGTATGTGGAGGGTTTTCTCTTTTCTTTTTTCTTTCCTTTTCTCTTATTTTAAATACTCAGAGTAGTATTGGACTTCTCACTTTGAAACAACAGTTCAGGAAACAGCAGAACAAGTCCATAAACTGCTGCTGATGGAAAACGGTTTCTAAGTTTCAGTCCTGCCCATCCTCAGCTCTTGTTCATAAAATGGGCAGGAAGGGGTACCTGGGTGGCTCGGTTGGTTGAGAGTTTGACTTCAGCTCAGGTCATGATTTCACAGTTCATGAGTGTGAGCCCCGCATGGGACTCTGTGCTGACAGCACAGAGCCCGCTTCAGATCCTCTGTCCCCCTCTGCCTGCCCCTCCACCACTTCCACTCTCTCAAAAATAAACATTTAAAAAAATAAATAAAATAAAAATCAAATAAATAAATACAGTGGGCAGGAAAAGGAATTTGGGAATGTTCAAATATGTAAAATATACCATTCACACATCTGCCCTGGAAAACAAAACAAGATAAAACTACACACAGAGGTGCTTAAACAAAAGAAAAGGGCTGGCCAAAGAGAAGTAAGAGGCGTATGATGAGCAAAGGAACTAAACTTTAGCAATTATTGGATAAAATGTACTGCAGTTGTTCATGAGGATTCCTAAAACAAAAGTGCTTAAAAAACTAGAAGAAGCTTCTAGATGATTTCAGCCAGCTCTGGAAGGGCAGCTGTGCTCCAGCAGGTGGGGTATAGACCCACTGGTGGGGAGCAGGGGATGTGGGAGACCTGGGTGCCTGTGTGCTGAAGAATTAAGTGAACCCTTACCTTATACCACACACACACACACACATACACACACACACACACACACACACACACACACACACTCACACCTCAAAATGGATTAAAGAGTTATACATAAGACCTGACACTGTAAAACCCCTAAAAGAACCCACGGGGGAAAGTTTTGTGCCATTGATCTTGTGTTTCATGGATAGGACACCAAAAGCAAAATAAGAACAAAACATTTTAAAAATGGAAGCAAGGAAGCATTGGCAGTACACTCAAAGAACTGTCACCTTAAACAATAGTGCTGGCACATTCTGACCACCAGTAAAACATCCATCCACTTCTACCCATGTTCCAATAGTAGGTGACATTTTGTTTTAAACCAGGGAATGTTATCTAATTGCCTGGCACACGTGAATTACAGGTATTAGATTGGAAACGTACAGCTGGCTTTCAACAAAAGTTTCCATTTTTGATAAGACAAAGAATTGATCCCAAACTTAATTAATTATTGATGCTAATGGAAAGGAAGAGGAATAAGGGGAAACAGATGCTTGTCTAGCCATGAGTTTTGGCTCCTCCCCTCCCTCACTGTTTAAGAGAACACTTGCAGGGCGCCTGGCTGGCTCAGTCGGTTAAGCGTCCGACTTCAGCTCAGGCATGATCTCAAGGTTTATGAGTTCGAGCCCTGTGTCAGGCTCTGTGCTGACAGCTTGGAGCCTGGAGCCTGCTTCGGATTCTATGTTTCCCTCTCTCTCTGCCCCTCTCCCTCCCTCCCTCTCCCTCTCTCTCTCTCCCTCCCTCTCTCTCTCTCTCAAAAATAAATAAACATGAAAAAAATTAAAAATATTTGCAAGTATAGATGCTTGAGGGGACAGGAGGGAAGGTCGAGTGAACCCCACTTTGCAGATTATAACGGGGAGGGGCAGGGCATGGAGGGTGCTGGAGGGAACATCCTAAGTCTAAAAAGAACACCTGCCATTCTGCTGCAGTCAGTTGTCACCATTCAGAAGCTATTTAATTTCTTATGGTATTTCAACAGAGCTTCAAAATCCATATTTTTATATAAAAATCGAATTTCTCAATGTTGGAAACCCACTAAAATTTGAAACGTATTCCTTCTGGCTAAGCAAACATTTGCAGGCCATATCCCAGCCACAGGTGACAGTCTGACGTCTACAACACACTGGATTGCCAAGGGGAGTTTCTCATAATCTCTCGGTCCCAGCTATGAGCTACCCTCTTGGTTGTCACTAAATAGCCAAAGTTTAAATAGCCAGAAGGAGCCATAAGTGAAGTGGATACGTTTCTATCTCAAGGATCCAACCCTGGACCCTCATGAACCCACAACACTTTTTAAAACTGATCTGTAAGAATATTTTGAAGGTACTTGTACTTAATTCCTAGCTATCCAGCATGGTTGAGTAAGGTAGTTTTCGTATGAATAAATTCTTCTCATTATACCATCCATAAATTGTCTTCAAAGAGGTGAAGATATTTATCACTTACTCTGCTGGCTGTAAATCGATCTTTGCTGCTTCAGGGAGCTCTTTGACACTGTCGTTGCCTGCCATCATTGACTTGAACCATTGGTCCATGTGAGGAAGAAAGAAAGTTATCACAAAAAGGACTGTGGTGGTGGCTGACTCCCTTTTCCTTGCTTTGCTGTTGAGGAAACTGAGGCACAGAGCTGTTGAATGACTCAGGCAAACCGCACAGCCGGTTAGTAGTAGGAGCCCCAGACCCCACGCCATCTGACTACCTTCCTGGTGTTTCTGTAACACTGTTCTTCTCCTTTGCATCCTGATTAGCAAGCACCATGGCTGGCCATCGAGAGTTTTGTGTGCTTGGTGCATTGTACCCAGAGAAGGAACCAAAGAGGCCAACCTGGATGAAGTGCTAAGGAGAAGGTGAAAGGCAAATCTCAGAAGTCACATTTTTACTCTCATAAGTTCCATGGCTTTCACGCACACCAGTTACAATAGCTTCAGTCACGGGATGGCTCACATTTGCCTGAGAACACAGAAGATGGTGGTTTGAGCCACTTGTCCCACCCCACCAGGAGGTTTGCATGCTGATAATGAATCACTGTTAAGGAAATGAGTCCACAAGAGACCTACAGTTAGGAGTTCAGCCCATGTCCAACGTGGAAATGCATACTACTGATAAGAATGGGAGCTATGAGTGATCCTGTAAATTGTGGGTGACCCCAATCCTGTATGTGCTGCACCCAGCACCGCGTAGACTTTAATAGTCAAACGTGAACAACTGTTGTCTTCTTCCGTGTTGTCGACAGCAACAAAAAAGCCAATATGGCGGCAGAAAGCAGGGCAGGGGCCAAGAGGGTTGCAAATGAGCTCGAAAAAGGAGCAAAACTTCTTACAAAGCACCTTCTTCAGGAAACGTGGGGCCAAATAAGTCAGCAATTCTCTAAAGGAGACAAAGTGGGATCATCCGTGTTCTTAAAATAGTCACATTCAAGGGAAGATGAGCAGAGACATCTGGCTAAATGTTACATCTGCTTCCACTTCCGTTAACTTTTTTTCCCCCAGAAGAAGGTATTAGATTATGGTAGACAGCTATTGAATGATAATACAGCACTCCTAATGCATTTTTAAAAGCCCCCTGTTTTATACTTCATAGCTTTGCATCCATACCGACCGAGACAAAATGCATGTGAATGTAGGGACTCCATGAACACAGAGTATCCGCTCTCCTGCCTGGTTTGTTCCTCAGCAGAACCATGAAGGCATCGGAGACATTTCCCTAAGGCAGCTTCTGACCTCCACCTCCCTCCTCCATCCAGTTCAACTATTGAGCAGCTAATGTATGCCTCTAGGTGCTGGGGAAGCACAGAATCAGTCAGAGATCCTGCCTTGAGGGACTCATGTTGAGGGGGGAGCACCCATCCCAGAAATGGCATTTGATGTGGTTGGTGCTATTACTGGGATGTGTTCAGGGGGGCGTGAGAACCGAGGGAATTCTCTGTGTGCTAGGAACTTTGCTGGAGACCACCATAGGCATTTGAGTAAGGCATCGTCCGGGGCGCCTGGGTGGCTCAGTCGGTTAAGCGTCCCACTTCGGCTCGGGTCCTGATCTCGCAGTCCGTGAGTTTAAACCCCGTGTCGGGCTCTGTGCTGACAGCTCGGAGCCTGAAGTCTGCTTCGGATTCTGTGTCTCCCTTTCTCTCTGCCCCTTCCCTTGTCGCTCGCGCACTCTCTCTCTCTCTCCCTCTCTCTCTCTCAAAAATAAAATTAAAATTATTAATTTTTTTTAAATAAATAAAAATAAGTTTAAAAATGAATAAGGCATCGCCCTTGACCTCAGGGAAGTCACAGACATGTGGTGAGAGTCCGCCTAACAAAAATTTGTATATTTAGGGCATGGAGGCTGCTCTAAAAGCCTAGCAGTTCACCATCTCCCTTCCCACTAGCAGAGACCGCCCATTTTACAGATGAGAACGTTAAGACACTTTCTACATCTTGCCCAAAAGCACATAGCTAATTAGGAGCAGAGTCAGAACTAGGATCGGCATTTGTCCCACACCTGCCTTCTCCACGTGCCCGTGAACACCACTCTTGCTCTCTCTTGTGCGTGGAGACAAACGAGCATTTTTGCTGATTGTTCTCCTCAAACGCTTCTTCCACAGCCGTGTAAATTGAGCCCTAGTGAAGCCTTAGACACAAGAGGGCACTGCAGCCCTGAATATTCACACCTGCCTTCCTAGGACCGCTGTGGGGTGGGTGCAGCATCATCTCCCAGTGTCTGGTGCCCCCTCCGGTGTGGCAGTCCCACCACCCGCACTGCAGTAGTGTTTCCACCACCCCGTGAGGCTACAAAGGACAGAGCCGTCCAGACCGAGAAGCATTTCTCTGATGCTCGCTGTCTGCCAGATACGGACTGCAGGCCAGGCGTGCAGCGATGAGCAAGACGCAGAGGCCCTGCCCTCGAGTAGTCCAGGGTCTGGTGAAATTCACAACACTGTGAAACCCGTCAAAGGGGCCGAGCGTGGAGCGGGGAGCCCGCGAGAGCCTCGGCTGGGATGGGCTACCTCCCCCACGTCATGGGTGTGAACCGGTCCCTGTGCTCTAGGACTTCACTGGTGAGGAGACAGACACCACCAACTGGAGAGTAATAAAGGGCAGGCTGTAGCGAATTGTTTGGGAAAGACTATAAATGCTCTCGGTGGCCGGGAGAGAAAGCATCTGGTAACTGGTAAAACTTGGGGGGTCGGGGGGAAGGGCAGATGGTCCTTCCCAAGGAGGAAGCGGGAGGAAGTGACCCCTTTGTGCCTTGACTGCCTCATCTATAAAATTGAGATAATAATGTACCTGCCTGGTAGGGTTGGGGCAAACATGAAAGTTTTGACTATTTATGAAGCACTCACAGTGGATGTTACTGTTGTTCGTCGTTGATCATGTTATTGTTCATGATGATGCTGACAGTGTTATTGATGATGATGCTGATAGTATCACTGTTGTTGCTGTTGTTGCCCCAGCCCTGGCTCATACCTGAGAGATGGGGCCTTCAATTATGGTCACTTTTCTCCTGTAGTGGGGAGAAGTTTCGCCTCTTGTTTCCGATGACTGGTGATGTGAATTTACATAGAGATCGGTTAATGATAGCTATTATGTTTCTATTCCCTGCAAAAATTAGACCAAGATGACCAAAGTTTATCATGGAATGTGTCTGTAGACAAAGGATTTTTATTTCCTTTCTGTGTACAAGAAACAGTAGTTGTGGCCTCCACGGCTAGCTGAAGTGGATGTTGGAGATCTGGGCCAGGATCTGGACCTTTGTAGGTGGTGTGGAAAGTGAAAAATGATCATCAGTTATAGGCCTGGGAACTGAAGAGCCTGTTTTTGTTTTTGTTTTTTTGTCTTTGTTTTTTTTTGTTGTTGTTGTTTTATGTGATTTGGAACCATTGTCTATAGTCAGAGAAAGATTCTAATGGGAATATGCATGGGTTATGTGCCACAGAGGGACTTTGTTCTGATGGGGACCTCCTTGTTGTACATCATTGGCCTGGGGGCATCTCAAAATTTAGCTAAGTAACATGTATATGGGAAAGTTTCTTTGCGGAGAGGGGAAGGAGGGAACGTCTTATACAAACAGGGTCAGTAGGTATCATGTGTGGCTTTTCTGACAACGAAGTAAGACCTACCTCTGGGTCCCTATTGTGGGTTGGGTTGTATCCCACCCTCTCCCCCAAACACAGATGGTGAAGTCCTAACCCGCAGAACTTCCAAATGTGACTTTATTTGGAAGTAGGCTTGTTGTGTATGTAATTAACTGAGATGAAGTCATTCTGGAATAAGGTGGCCCTTAATCCAAGGACTGGTGTCCTTATAAGAAGAGGAAAAGAGATGCGGACACACTAGGCAGAAGATGCCACGTGCTAATAGACGCAGAGATTGGAATGATGCGTGTGTAGACCAAGGAGCCCCCGGGACCGATGGCCACCACCAGAAGCTGGAAGAGGCAAAGAAGGAGTGTCCCGGGCAGGTTCAGAGGGGACCGGGCCCCGCTGATGCCGTAGTCTCGGACTCCCAGCCTTCAGACTGTGAGACAGTAAATTCTGTTGTGTTAAGCCCGCCTGTTGTTGGAACCTCGTTACGGCGGCCCTGGGAGAGGGACGCAGCCCCAGGGCAGGCCCCTCCAAACCCTTCCCCAACCGCCTAAAACCCCGGGCTGATTTCTTACCTCGGAGCAGTGGTTCTGAAAGAGCAGCCCACAGACGTGGTGACACATGCAGGTTCCACAGACCTGTGGAATCATAACCGCTGGACCGGCACCCGCCAGACTCTGCCTGTCCAGGCCGTCCCGGCCATTCTGGTGTAGCTAGAGTCTGAGCATTGCCGCCTTAGACGGTGTATGAAATAGCATTTCCTTGCTTCCAAGATGTGCTTCTCACACTCTTCGTTTTTCTGAAATCAAAGGCATCTCAGTGTCTCTGTAAAATCTTAAATCACTGGTGTCTCTTGCATCATTTGTGTTTTAGAATCCATGAAAAATAGTGCATACAACATCCATCCAGTATGCCTGTTCGTGTTGCTTGTTTAAGAAGCTCCAACCGCCGTAGAAGTGATTCCTGGTGCTCTGGGATTTTAAAGAAGTTTGTGTCCTGGCCATGGGAAGTGCACCGGGCACCTTGAGACGTGGGGTGACCTTCAGAAATGCCTCCCGGGAAGCATTTAAACCTTCCATTCGTCTCTGATGCACCGATGCATCGTCTCTGATGCTTCCGTTCGTCAGCTTGAGGCCCACCCTCTGGGTCCTACTCCCATGTAATCACTGTGACCTTCCTTCCCGCCGCTCCTGCTGGCCTTTCCGAAGGGCCTCTGGTCTCGAGGCTTTACTTCGAAGATACACTACTTGCTCAGAGAGGGGGCCCCTGACTGCAGGAAGTAATGCATTTGGTTGATTTGTTTTCTTCCCTCTCTTCTGGAGGCATTTCCCTATGAAGCTTGCAGATCCCCCCCCCCGCCCCCTGTCCCTGCCCACTCAGAAACTGAGCCTCAGATAAAAATGGCGTGCGGTTAGGAGGCTGGTATTTAAGACAGAACATCTGTTCTGTCACACTTTAACAACACGGCTACTAAAGCAGGAGAAAATTAATTAAAAGTGTCACTCATGTGGCTGTTCAAATTACATTTCTCCTTCTTCTCCACGGAGCATTCACGTATACGTTATAAAATGTTGTGGTGTCCTGAATCATTAATTTTGTTTAAGTTATTATAAATTGCTCACTGACATAACAAAAATGAGGAAATTGGGGAGACGAGATTTTATTTGCACAGAGTTTGTATTTTTTTATCTTTATTTTTTTTAGAGAGAGAGAAAGCACGAGTGGGGCAGAGGGAAGTAGAGACTCCCAAGCAGTCTCCGTGCTCAGTGCAGAACCGGACGTAGGGCTCAATCTCACGACTGTGAGAGCATGACCTGAGCCAGACTGAGTCAGATGCTCAACAGACCGAGCCACCCAGCACCCCTTCACAGTGTTTAAAGGATGAGTTTTAGTAACATGCTGTGGGTCAGTGTAAACACACACATACACACACACACACACACACACACACACACACAACACGTACTCCATTCTTGTAAAAGTATCACTGCTCTTTACCCTCCCTTCTCTCCCCAGTGTTGCTGACGTTTTCTAGAACAATGATGACCCACGTCCCAACTTGTATGTTGGTTTATTTTTCTCACTTTTCCCACCATGTCCATCCCAAAGCAAAGAAAGACTTTTATATTCACATTCCCACAAGATCCCCCAAGAGATCTTAGCGTTTTTAAGTTTGTTCATTTATTTAGAAAAGTGTTTCACCAGGGTGCTCCGTTTGTCGGGAGCTCAGCGGGCCATGCTCCCGAGATCCCTGCCCTTGATACATGTTCACAAAGGCAATAATTCAAGGAGAAAGCAGTCAGTGTACTGAAAGCAGTAAAACAGTTATTAAATATTCAGAGAACCGAGGGCTTACGTCTAGCTGGAGGGGGTCAGAAATGTTAGCTGAAATTAAGACACACTTGTGTAGGGAATGTTTTTAGATTCATAGAATGCCCGGGCAGAAGGAAGTTTACAGACTCTCTAACCCCAGCATTTTCTAATGTGGTTTAAGCGACAGAGCCCTTTCTTCAGAAGGAAACGTCTCACAGGGACGCCCAGCATGGCAATGGCGGCCCGTGAGGGCTCCCAGGAGCTCCCTTTGGAAACCTCTGGTCTAGTTCAGTTGCCTCATGTTGCAGATTAAATAAATGTGGGGGCAAAAGGGTCAAGTCATGAGAAGAGTCCACTTGAAGGAAATAAAAATCCGTTGTAGCAAGAGCCTTTGTGCGACAGCACAGGAAACACGTTTGGCTTATTTAAGTGGAGATTTTGGAGGTATTTCTATGCAAGACACTTGCAGCATTGGCCTGCCTCAGATACTGAATAATCCTAACCTTAGTCCGATGAGAGAACGGTGCTTGGAAGGTTCTAGAATGCCTCTTAGAATATGGTTTTCCTGTGGCAGACGCCTAAGAAATCTGCAACTCAGTCCTTGTTAGTCGACTTGGTTGTTGACAGTTGATGCATTCAACAAACTTGAAATGCCTCTGTGATAAAACTTAACTCTCGATTATCTTTCATACTTTTTAAAAACCAAGGTTAGTCTTTGTAACAGGTAATTGGCAACTTCGAGGTTATTCAAAAGAACGCTCCTCAGCCTCTGAACTGACTTCGCCCAACCTCACAGGTTCCTGAGGGTGCACCCCGTCAATGATTTCTTTACCCACCATTTAATCTGCAAATATCAGGTGGCTGCTTCCTGTGAACAAGACGCTGTACGTGTCCCTATGTGGGAATTAAAGCTATGCTGAGAGCGTTTCCAAAATGCCAAATGGAGTAGAAGAGGTTAGACGTAAGTAATCGTTGGAACTCAGATTGGAACATACTTGGCTTTGGCCAAAATTCATCACGGGACTTCTGGAGTCGCAAGCAGGCAGGTGACGGGAAGCATTGTCACAGGTCTGATGGATGTGGCAATCCCTGCAGCTGCAGGAAGTGCACAAGGAGAGCCTCGAGTTGGAGCCGGAGACCCCGGTGGGGGCTCGGCCACACTCGGCACAAATGGAACACCCAGTGCACGACGCATCATTTCCCCTGTGGTTTGCCTGATCTGGCAAAACGAGCCAGGCTGAGCTCCTTCCTTCCTTCTCTGGATTCTGTGAATTCTGCCAAACCCCTCACACCTTCCCCCAGGTTGATGCATACAGGGCATAAAAATGACGCCACGATTTCAACGCGTAAGTCTTGAAACCTAAAGCTTTACGAGTCAACAACCCCAAGACACCAGCTGAATCTCAGCCATTGTCATGAGCCCTGAATGTCACTGACAGTTTCTGGAGCAAGAGGTTACACGTGACCATACAAAGTCAACGTGACATTTTTCGCCATCGTTTGTGAGTGTGTAAAACAACCCATCGATTTCTACAAACCCCGCTGATTGATTCACCTAGGCTGCTGCATGGACGGAAGTGTGACCTCATCCAAGGTCCCCAGACGCACAGAATTAGACGGAAGCAAAACCCAGTGCTGTGGGGTGTGGCAGGCAGACCCCCCCAAATGCCAGGGTTTATGCCAGCGATCACAAGGTCTTGAAATCGAACAGCAACAAAATCTGTCTGCCGCGTCGACTAGGAAATACTGTCTCTAGGACAAATATGTTAATCATCCACGATAGCACGGGTAGCTTGGCTAGGTCCCTGTTTAGCAGTATGATAATATCGCCTCCATGTATAAACTCTGCGTAGCCGGCATACATAATGCATGAGCTGGCAAATAAAGAGATCTGGATTCTGTGCACTGAGGAGCCGCGCCGACTGTCTCGACCAGAGCCTTCGCCTCTTCTCGCACTCCCAGCAGCTGGTTTTGAGACCATTCATCAGGGCTCCCACCATGCGCAGTGAACTCCATTGTCCGCACGCCGTGGGTTTAGCCCTGCTTGGAAATTATCTGTCACATAAACATCCTCCAAGGATGGAGAGGAGAGGAAGGAAGACAAACACTGTCTCGGTGAATTTTTTTTTTTTTATTGTGATGATTTTTTTTTCGTTTCCAGTTTTGTGTCCTTTTTAATCACTTCATTTGCATGTGTAATTGTCACTTTTCCCCATGCAGTCAAGCAAGTGTAAATGAATGTTCTGGCATAAACGGCACCAGAAACAGAAGCGCAAACGTGAAGATTTTTCTGTTTGCACGTCTGTTGCGTAATTCAGTCTTTTCTTTGTGAAATCTGAATGCTTCGCCTCTGACCGCAGGGACTCCGTGGGTCAAAACTCCCATACGCGTTGGTTGTGGATTTGCTCGCTACGGTTTGTATTTTATCTCCCCTCAGGAAAAATATGCATTTGGAAGTCAGATATCTCACTTGAGCCAAAATGGTCTCTTGTCACTAACCAAAGTTTTTAGAAAACCAAATGTTGTTTATATGTCTTCGTAAGCAAAGGCCGAGCAAATAGAACGAGCTTTCTCTGTTGGCGAACACACGGTTCTGCATCTGGGTTTGACAGGTTTTTTTTAATGTTTATTTATTTTTGAGACAATCTGAGAGACAGAGTGCAAGCAGCAGAGGGGCAGACAGAGGGAGACACAGAATCCGAAGCGGGCTCCAGGCTCCGAGCTGTCAGCGCAGAGCCCGGCGCAGGGCTCGAACTCACGAACTGTGAGATCATGACCTGAGCCAAAGTTGGATTCTTGACCAACTGAGCCACTCAGGTGCCCCTCTGCATCTGGGTTTGAACATATTAGCGCTCTCACTGCATGTTCCAGGGGTCCACCAGCTATGACACAGGCTTACCCACCAGGGACTTCAGAAATATCAGGACAGGACGAAGAGAATCGCGATAAATGTTTTTACATCTACCCATCATGTTCATAAGCGTGTGCGCCGTGTGAATGTCAGAGTGCACGCAGAAGGGGATGGCAGTACACATGCGTGTACAGAATGGGAAATGGACTATTTCACCCAGTTGCAGAGAGGAATTTGCAGTGAGGTATAACCATATGCTTTCAAAAGCATGCCCCCTGTCCTAAGACCAGACAAAACTGTCCAGATCCCAGAAGGCCAGGCTGAGAGGGAGCAGAGCAGTGATATTCACTCTCTTCTGCCCTCCTTGGCTTCCACTTTAGGCTACAAGTAGAATCTCCTTCTTGGTCCAGGTCTAGACTGTCGCCTCTGCCTCTTGCCCGTGTCTGCATTTCAGAGGGAGGCTCCGGTCGTACAATTCCTATCTCCGGAGTAGGGTACGCCAGCCTCACAGAGGGACATGGAGGCAGTGTCACCCCAACACCCGGCACAAGGCCTGGCAAGTAGTGGGCGCCCAAAAGTGGTCATAGCAGCCTTTGACATTCTTACTAAGAGTAGACCTCGACAAACCCATACAGTAAAACCTTGGTTTGTGAGCACAATTTGTTCCGGAAACATGCTTGTAAATCCAAAGCTCTTGTATATCAAAGCAAATTTCCCCAGAAGAAATCACGGACACTCAGATGATTCGTTCCGCAACCCAAAAATATTCATTAAAAAATGATTACAATACCGTAATATAATACAAGATACTAAAGAAAATACAAAATATAAAGAGAAAAACGAATTAACTTGCACTTACCTTTGAAAACCTTCGTGGCTGGTGTGAGGGAGACGAGAGAGGAGGGCTATTGTGTAGGACAACTTTCAGTATCACTCACCATCACTGCTGTCGATTGGCTCAATGGAATCTTTTCTGCACGGGGGCCATTGTATATGTTCGCACGGATGTTGACTACGGTACGGTATTAATAAACTCTTGTCATAGACTGTATTTAATGTTACTGGCAATAAGGCAGCCGAGGAAAGGGTCTGTATCTGCAGGCGGCCTGACCTAGAATGAAGCAAAGCCTTCTTCAGGTTACTCTTGTCTGGAAAAGCAAAGGACCGTCCATAGGTGCTTGGAGGTGACAAAAAATACACCAGTGCCAGTTGGGGGCACCTTCCAACGTTCTGAAAAGTCAGGGATTTCTGCCAAACACCACCTCCTGAGACCAGCATCTGAGCATGGGAGACGATCACCCACAACCCCGCAGGGAGTGAGAGAGAGAAAGAGAGAAGAACCATTGGCTCAGTTGTGATCACACGGCATCTGGCATCACATACGACTTGTGTTGCACAACATCACTCCTCTATAAAGTTAAGATTTGTTAGAAATGTTTGCTCGTCTTGCGGAACACTCACAGAACACGTGACTCAAAATCCAGGCTTGACTGTCTTCTGCACGTGAGACCCAGAGGAGAAAAGGCGCAGAGCTGGAACCAGGGCAGGCTCCCCAACCACGTCCCCGCCTGCGGGAGTCAACTCGCTCACCTCTGAACCGTGTGCCTTCTGGTGATTTTGCTCGCGACACGGCATCAAAGCCTATTTTTGTGCATTTTGTATTTTGTCCTGGACTATTTTGTACTAGACAGTGAGTCCCTGACAGCAAATACTTTGTCTGTTTCTGGCCATTTCCCCTGGACCTGGCAGCGTGCCTTGCACACACGGAATCTCTATGTATGTTTGTCGCATTGAATTACACGCAAAGTGAAAAGAAGCTGTGAACAGGAGTTGTCAGAATCACCATTGAGCAGAGTCCTGTAGGGTTCTGGCTGTCTGTAAAGCAAAAAGCCAGATTTTCCAGGTTTCAGTCACAATAACGTGTGCACGGATAACAGAGAGGCAGTGACAACATAGCCAAGAGCTTTGTACTGTACAAAACAATGCGTTTAATCAGTGAGGTGTTGGCTGTATGTGCATCAGATTTCTTTGGAAGAAGAGGAAGGAAAACCAGTTTCAAACTTCAGTGAGTCCCTCCTAAGACTCGTTAGTAAAAGTGTTCTTGTTTACAGTGGGTGTAGGGATTTCCCTTTTTGTGATAAGCTCTCCCCAAATGCTGCGTATGCTGTTAGTGTATTGGGAATGTCCCTTCTCTTCTGAGAGAAATCGTAGGTGAACGCTAGCCCAGGTCTGATCAAAGTATCACAAAGTCTAAGCATCTTTTTTTTTTTAATTTTTTTTAACGTTTATTTATTTTTGAGACAGAGAGAGACAGAGCATGAATGGGGGAGGGTCAGAGAGAGAGGGAGACACAGAATCTGAAACAGGCTCCAGGCTCTGAGCGGTCAGCACAGAGCCCGGCGCGGGGATCGAACTCATGGACCGTGAGATCATGAGCTGAGCCGAAGTCTGACGCTTAACCGACTGAGCCACCCAGGCGCCCCACAAAGTCTAAGCATTTTATTCCAAATTGAGAATCCCCTGCTTTTTCTTTCTTTCTTATGAGAAAATTATTTGTGGTTTAGGTGTGTTTCTCTTTTTTTTTTTTTTAATTTATTTATTTTTGAGAGACAGAGACAGAGCACGAGTGGGGGTGGGGCAGAGAGAGAGGGAGACACAGAGTCCGAAGCAGGCTCCAGGCTCCGAGCCGTCAGCACAGAGCCTGACGCGGGGCTCGAACTTAGCAACCGTGAGATCATGACCTGAGCTGAAGTCGGACGGTCTACCGACTGAGCCACCCAGACGCCCCAAGGTGGGTTTCTAAATTACCTGCCAATTTTGAGGAGCCTGACCACCATAGAAATCTCAAACCCGTTTGGGTAATCTTAAAACCCACCTAGGGCATTTTCTCCCAGAGGAGGGTTTGACCTTCGGACAGGATCTGGAAGATTAGAATCGGTAGGTTTAAATTATACACAGGGGCTGCTTTTTAACTTTTGTGTCCTCTTTAAACGTACTTCTTGTATGTTTTGTTTCTGTTTGGCTATTCTAAAGAATCTTGTGTATTAAAACAGTGGTGAATACAGCACAGTTGTGGTGTGGCTCTCAAGGAAAAGAACACCGTTCAACCCTTATAGACGGAGGCAGTTACGCTTGGCACTTAGAGAAAAGGTGGGTGGGGGCTGAGGGGTGACCACGTACCCACAGAGAGCCAAAAAGCTGGATTATAAAACACGGAGACGTGGGATGGGCTTAAGAGATCCTTCCTTAGCCTGAGTTCAGTGTGCTGCCTTGATATGTCATGGCCAAGTATATGCTGAAAAGGTCTTTGTTCGTTAGCCATTAATCCATTCGGCAAGCATTTTGTATACAGCGCTGAGTCCCAGATTCTGAATAGGCACCGGGGACCCAGATTTCCAGCATGAGGATTTCAGATTGTGTGTGTGTCTGTCTGTCTGTCTTCTGTTCTCTAGGGGTGTGGTGGGAACCTGGTAGGAGCAGTTACATTTTTTTTTTTTCCATTTCAATTCGGCACAGCAATTGCTGCCATTGGTACCAGGGACCCTTTTTGAGTGACAGATGAGGGAGAACCCAGGAGAAGCTTCTGCAGCAGCAGTAAAGAGATAAATCCCTAAGCAGCACAGGGACAGGCCCCAGCACGGTTGTGGTGGACGAAGGGCAGGAAAGGGCAGTTTGCAGTCACACACACACACACACACACAACGCAAATGTCAAAGAAAGGCGAAAAGATGGCCCACTTCACTCAAAATCTGAGAAATGTACATTAACCAATGCCAAGTACTGTGTCTGCCCACTGGAGCCATTGTTGTAATGCAGATCCCCCCCCCCCCCATAAACTGTAAGTTAGAGAGTGTGAGTCTATATCGACTAGGACTCAGATGCCTCTGCCTGAGGCGGTAGACGGCTGCCCCACGTCTCACGCATAATCCCCCGGGACCTTCCCCATCGCCACGTGACCCCAGCCCCCCTCGAGAGAGGTTCCTTCCCCTCTGTTGGCCAAAGGCACGAGAGCCGGTGAGTATGACAGCAGGGCCCGGACGCTTTAGGAGCCCCCGTGCGTCCCCCTTGCTCACCTCCTCCTGCTGTGACCCAGTTCGTTCCCGACGAGGGCTGGGAGCTTCAGCCTGGGTCTCAGAACCAGGACGCCACACGGAGAACCCAGTGTAGCCACGCGTTTACCAGGACGTGACATTAACAAGAAATAAGCGTTCATTTTTTTAAGCACTGAGGGTAGGGGCTCCGTGTTTGGACCCTGAAGCTGGTTTAGTGAAAGCTGACCATAAAACCTTTCAACACAGCAGTCGCAGTGCTGGTAGCTAGCTTAACTGACGGTCTCGTCCACGCGCAAAGATACGAGCGAGAGAGTTTTCTGCAGCGCCGTTTATGGTAACGAAGAACAAAAGGAAACAGCCTAAATTTCCGTCAGCAGGGAAGGCACCAAATAAATTGTAGTATGTATATATTGTTAATTATAGTGTATATAATATATATTATATATAAATATTAATATATAATATAAATTATATATACAATTTATATACATAATTTATATATATAAATTATATATACATGTATATATATATCCATATAATGGAATACTATACATCTGTTACAGCTTTTCAAAATTACGTACATAATTGTACATTGCAGTATTCACCATTCAGCAACTTCATGTCCTCAGGCAAGTTTACGTTTTTCATGTTCGTCCACATCAGCAGGTGTGGATTTACTCATTCATTTCGTGCGCTCTCCAACCTTCTCCGTGTGAATGCGCTGGTTTAAGCCGCCCCGTCTCCCGCTAGGGGTTAGCTGGGCCACTGTTGCTCAGGCACAGGTGCTGTTGAGAAGGACCTCCTACGCGCCTCCTCACGGGTGTGTGCAGGGGTGTGTGCAACGGTGTTCGCAAGACGCTCCACCGTGGAGCTAGCTGTAGGCCGCACGGCACCGAGCATCGTCACCTCTCATGGCTGTGCCGACTCCAAACAATTGCTCACTCGCGTGCTGCCCGTTTGGCCCCATCTCCAGATGCTGGGCCACGATGTATGTGACAAACATGAGATTGTGGACACAGACCATGTGACAAAAATGTCTTTTAATTCTTTTAGTGCTTATTTGTTACTTTGAGAGAGAGAGACAGACAGAGTGCCAGCAGGGGAGGAGCAGAGAGAGAGGGAGACACAGAATCTGAAGCAGGCTCCAGGCTCTGAGCTGTCGGCACAGAGCCCGATGTGGGGCTCGAACCCACAAACTGTGACACCGTGACCTGAGCCGAAGTCTGACGTGTAACCGACTGAGCCCCCCAGGCGCCCCGCAAAAGTATCTTTTAAGTGGTGCGGGAGGATGATAAGTCACCTCAAGGTAACAGTTACCTCTGGGAAGGGAGCAGGCTGAGATCAGGGAAGGGTGGACAGGTGCCCTCAAGTCCATGTTTTATTTAAAAACAAAAACAAAAACAAAACACTGAGGCAATAGGGTTCGGCCTTAAGATTTGACAAAGCTGCTGGTTTCTATGCAGGTGTTTTTATGTTGCTTGAACCTGTTTAAAATCTCTGTGTGTGTGCAAATATGACCACATATACACAGAGAATCATCTTAAGACATTTTGGAGACATTTAGGTCACCTCTGGGAAGTGGGGGTCAGAAGCGTATTTCACTTGTCACTTTATTCTGTTCTTCAGTGTTTGCATTTTTTTTAGCAACATATATCAAGTTAATGAATTAAAAACTGAGGAGGGATGAGTTTCTTACTGTGTGGGTTAGATGGAAGGCTTCAAACTCTCAGAACCTGCGTTTTCTCATCTGTAAGATCGACTTCGGAGGGCTACTGTGAGCGTTATGAATTACTCATATTAAACATCTTGCAGAGTGCCTCTACATAGTAGGCACTAAATAAATAATAGTTGTTTACATTATTAATCAAAATGCAGGATACGCTCTGTATGCGAATTTACTCCCCCTGAAACGTGCAGAGGAAATAGATGTAGTGTCTTTATTTCTCAATAACTGATCTGTTCTTCCACATGAGCTCCCCATGGGGGAAAATGGATCTTTGAGCCGGGAAACTTAGTTTGATTCAATAATTTAAACCCACAGCCAGTGTTTAAACCCCTTTCGGTGAGGGCTGTCTCTTTAGATTTAAACACCTAGACTCTCAGATCACTGCTGCCTGCGCCCCTGGGGAGATGGTGTCAGATTTAGCAAACAAAAATACAGGACATGCAGTTCCCTTTAATTTCAGGCAAACAGCAAGTAATTTTTTTTAGTGGTAAGTCCCAAATACTGCATGGGACATATTTATACAAATATATATATATATATATATATTTGTATACGGCATATAAATATATATTTATATACTGTAGTGTTTATGTGAAATGCCCATGTAATTGAATATCTTGCATGTGGTTTGGGCAATCCTATCTGTGGGTCAGTGGTGGAGGGGGCATAGGGGGAGAGGGAATAAGGCCCCAGGGCCTCCCGGACTTTGGATGTGCATGAGACAGTGTCTGGGTCCAGTCCCTGGGCAGTGGACAGGCTCTGAGGTCCGTGGCTGGTGCGACCCACAGGCTGTGTCTCAGCTCAGCCAGGGACCTCTTTGTTTTTCTGAACCAGCCCCTTTGTTTTTCTGGCACATCCTCTTCGGGCCCTGGACTGGGACCACTCTTTAGCCACTGCAGTGGGGTCTTTAAGCCTGACTACAGTGGGATCTGTGCCAGGTTTTGTGGTTCTCAATTGAGCCACTGGTCTATGGCCCCAGAGAAGCACGCAGAAGTTACGATGACCCCAAGGAAGCTGAACTCCAGCCATCCCTCTCCCCAAACAGTCCTTGTTCGCCTGCGGCTCAGATGTGGCCCATCTCTGTGAGCTCAGAGTGTCCCAGAGTCCCCAGCCTGAAGCAGAGAGCAGGAAACAACCCGACTACCAGGTCCCTGTGATGGACCCTTCTCTGCCCACCTGCTTCCCACCTGCCTTCATTGTCCCCAGTCCCCCAGGATCACAGGGCTCCTTCCTGGACGCTCTGCGATCACCACTCAGCACTCACTCCATGAACATGTAGTCAAGTACCCACTATATCCCGAGTACCATCCAGGTGCTAGAAATAACGGCAGGAAGACAGCATCTCATTTTGTCCCTATAAATTCTAGAGCTTACACTCTGGTGCGGTTGAACACGCGGACAGTGAGCAAATTCTGAAAATTTCTGTTATAAGGACCCAACTTTACAGAATGTGACAGTGACCTCTCTAAAGGGGAAGAAAACAGGGACAGGTAGGGGCTGGTGGCATGGTCATGAAAGGTGCTCTTTCCCATTGGGTGGCTGGAGAAAGCATTCGAGCAGAGACTTCAACGAAGAAAAAAGCCATGCCAGCGTCTGGGGGCACAGAGAATGATACGTGTCCTTCAATATCTGCAGAAGTCCAGCTGGCTGGAACAGAGTGGATTCGCAGAGCGGGCAGAGAGGAGGTCAGAAAGGTCGCCCACCTCATAGTCTACTTTCAAAATGATATAAAAATAATTTGGGAAGCCCTTGTGCTTTCTGGACTCTCTCCTTGCTCACGAGAATAAGGCTGTTGACCATGGACTGAAGCCAAGGAAGTCTGTGCCTACCCTCACACCGCGGGGCCCCGGGCTTCCTGGCAGCCTGGAGCTGGGAAGCCGCAAGCACGGTTCCGGGGGAGACGGACGCACAGGCGGGAGTCTACAGCATAGCCCTGCTGTGGTCGCGAGTGTTTACCAGGTGTTCCAAGAGGCCAGCGGAGGGGATGGCTTCTCTCGCAGGAAGCCGTCCAGGATTGGCCGCTTGAGCCGTTCACTCGAACTCAGCGCACGGCGTGTGATTTGTGTCGGTGCAAGGACCGTGGAGCGGGGAGGGGGTGAACCAAGTCAGGCTCTGTAAAATGATGTGAATGCGTTTCTGCAGCGGGAACATAGGGAGTTTTCATCGGGCCCCTCGTGATGAACGAGGGCCCAGAGGAAGACAGACAGCCTGCAGTACAGGGCCGGTCCGGGCCCGCACGTGTGCAAGCTGTAAGGAAGGCCGGGGTTCTCTCCTGCTTCGGCTACACTAACAACCTTCTTTCTGTTTCTTGTCTGGCTCCCCCTCCCTACCTGCCCAGGTCCTGGAGTCCCCACGGTGACGGTGCACAACACAACGGATAAGAAAAGTAAGTGGCTTTTGCTCTTTTCTGGAACCTTCCCGTGCCGTGGCAGAGAGGAAGCTGAGCCTTGTGAGAGAGTCCAGCCCACGGAGTCCTGTCTGGAGAGCCAGAGATGGGGATGCCCTCGCAGTTCAGAGTGACCCCCACGACTGGCAGTATCGATCAAATGTCAGAGCCACCCAGACAGAAGGTGCCCCCGCCCCACGAGTGCTGAGGCCCGGAGGCCACCGCGACCATGCAGGGCCCCGCGTGGGGCGCTGAACAGGGCCCATGGCCCCCAGCTCCTCAGTCTGGCCCTCCCGACCCTCCCCGCCTCTTAGAACCTCCCACTGGGGGCCAAGGCTCCATGGGTGCTTTGACACTCACCTGCCCTTGTGGCCGGGGGACACCTTCACAGCACGGAGGGGCTTCACGTGCATGCCGCTGCAGGGACGAAACTTTCCGGAGCCTCTTGAGGACCTCCCAGCACATTTTTGCTTGAGGGGACCCCGTGCAGGTTGACACGCACATGCAGAGGTCTGTCCCCTTCTTGGCCTTACTTCTTGACCCTCTGTCCCCAAGGAGCCCTACTGCCTCCTTCCTCCCAACTCCTCACTCCTTCCCACCGGGGCACCACCCGCCCCCGCTCTGTACCCCGCCCTCGAACAGCAAGTCAGACCTGAGGCCCCGATGGTGGGGTGACCCTGCACGTCCCTCGAGTGTCACGGCAGCAGGCCGTCAGTGACTCTGACTCCTGCCTCGGTGGTAGGGCTTCGAACGGCGCTGGCAAGGGGGAAAGCGTGGAAGAGGGGGTCTCCCGCCATCTGTTCAGACACTGGTTAAAAAGTGGTCAAAGTGTTCAAAAGTGGGTAAAACAGATTTATTTCAAGAGACAGCATTTAGAGAGTATTCCCAAATAATGACAGTATTCCACAAAGCTCATCAAATAATGACTAGAAATGCATAATTAAAAAAAAATCAGAAATAGATTTTTAAAATCACTTAAATGTAAAAAAAAGGCAAAAAGAGGGACATCAGATGGTTACAAAACCCACTCAAAACACTTGTGTGGCCCTCAAAGGGGAGAAGGGAGGGAGGGGGCTGCGTTGGCCTCCCTGTGTGCTGGGGGGGTGGGGGTTCAGGGCGAAGGGTGCCCGGCCCCAGGCCTCATCTCCAGCACGACTGGGGGACGTTTCTAGGAGCCTGTGAGGTTTGGGGGTCTGGCCACACGTCCAGTAGGGACACGGTTTGACGCAGGATTCCCTGGGCTGCACCCGCCTCCCCTGCCCGCCCACAGGCTGCCCGCTCTTCCCGGCACGAGGGCTTGGAGAGTCCTGGGGAGCCTGCCCAGCGGGTCGGGCCAGGACCCCCACCCCAAGGCAGGTGTCTGTGGGATCGACAGACACGGCCCGCATGACAGCCCTCGAGTGTTCATGCCAGAATCTCCTTAGCTACGGATTTCACCAGAAAAGATGGAAGTATTTCACAAAGCCTCTGCTGGGGCATCCTTTTTTTCTGACGAAAACATGGATTGTTCCATTAAGAGGGTTTGTTAAAATACAAGAGGACATAGATAATTTCCCGATATTTCATGAAGTTTTTCCCTTCTTAAAAATCTACAGTCTGATGAAAACTGAATGAGGTGCGTGGCCAGCGGCCCCGCCCCAGTGTTGGTGTCTTGCTCTCGAGGCCACGCCGGGTCACGGAGGCCGTCACTCCTGGGGGAGGCTGGGTACAGAGCACATGGAACTATGCCCTATTTTTTTTTTATTTTTTTATGTTTGTTTTTGAAAGAGACAGAGCATGAGTGGGGGAGGGGCAGAGAGAGAGGGAGGCACAGAATCCGAAGCGGGCTCCAGGCTCTGAGCCGTCAGCCCAGAGCCCGACGCGGGGCTCGAACTCACAGATTGCGAGATCATGACCCGAGCCGAAGTTGGACGCTCAACCGACTGAGCCACCCAGGCGCCCCAAAGGCTTCTTTTAAAGTAGAAGAACCTTGGGGCGCCTGGGTGGCTCAGTCGGTTAAGCGTCCGACTTCAGCTCAGGTCACGATCTCGCGGTCCGCGAGTTCGAGCCCCGCGTCGGGCTCTGGGCTGACGGCTCAGAGCCTGGAGCCTGCTTCCGATTCTGTGTCTCCCTCTCTCTCTGCCCCTCCCCCGTTCATGCTCTGTCTCTCTCTGTCTCAAAAATAAATAAACGTTAAAAAAAATAAAATAAAAAATAAAAAAAATAAAGTAGAAGAACCTCGCGTGTCAGTTAGGGTCTGGCGGTGTCATGGAACCCTAACACAGCAGTCGCTTCAGCGGGACGGAACACGTTGCTCTCTGTGTGCATCCCCGTCTGCCACGCCAGCTCCACAGTGATCATGCCCTCCTGCCTGCCCCACCACTTGTCCAGCTCGTCACTTCCACCCTTGAGTGGCTTCGTGATGAAAAGTGGCCGGAAGATGGAGAGAAGGCAAAGCACGACCGTCCCTGCAGGCTGGCTTCCTGCAAGGGCCACCCGCACGCCCGCGTTCCTGTTGCCGGTCACAGCTTAGTCCCGCGTCCCGCTGGCTGTGGAGAACGCACAGAGATGGCTTTTGTCCCGGCTCCTTGCACCTCAGAGAAAGTTGGGGTTTCATGGCCGAGCGCTAACAGCTGCTGGGAGTGCCACCACCCAAATCTTCACGTGGGAGTCTCCCGGGGCTCCCGTCCCAGCGCGGCACACGTGGGGCGCTGGATTCTCTCCCGGCTCTGGAGGCTGCAAGTTCAAGAGCAAGGTGTCAGCAGGCAACTTTGTCCGGAGGCTGTAAGGGAGAGTCTGGTCCAGGTCTCTGCCCGGATTCTGGTGGCTTCTGGCAATTATGGGTGTTTCTTGGCTTGTGTGAGAGCCAGTCTGCCTCCTCACACGGCCTCCCTGTGTGCGTCCCTGTGTCCAAATGTCCCCCTTTTCCTAAGGACACCAGTCGTATTGGATCAGGGCCCCTGATGGCCTCAACTAAACTTGTCTCCTCTGCAAAAACCCTCATCCCAAATAAGATATGGGGGGGGGGGGTTAGGACTTCAGCATCTTGGGGGACACAGTCCAACACACGACACAGCAAAACAAAGGTTTATATTTCGCTCACACAAAGTTCAGATGGTGTGATCCTTGTCGCTCTTCTGGGAGGAACCTGGGCTTGCAAGTTCCTTCCAGACTGTGGCCCGTCATCGTCACCCCAGCTTCCGGCCACGTGGACGGGAAGAAAGAGAAAGGGAAGATGCTGTGGGTCAGGACATCAGACCTTGCACAGCCTAGCAGTGGTATGCAATATTTCCAGCAGCCAGAACCCCCTCACGTGGGCCCGCCAAGGTGCAAGGGAAGCCCAGGAAGGAGGAAGAGAGGCCCATGGTGCCTGCTGTCACCGTCACAGGACGAAGGAGCATGGGTCTAGGATGCCACTGACAACCTTTGCCAGTCCTTGAGAGAAGTGACTGAGTGCAGAAATATGGGCCATTTTTGTATAGATCACTCTGCCTGCTTGTCGGATACTTCCCTGAGCCAGCCCATGGAGTGCTCTCCAGAGGCCCCAGACTGTGACAGTGGTGCTCGTGCTGGAGGGGTCCCTATGAGGGGGCTGACCCCACACACACCAGGGAGGGTTCTCTGACTGTGGCCGTGAGCACCGCCTAGGGACGCAGGAACGCAGGAGGAGAGCACAGAGCCAGCAGGGGAAGCTCCAGGGACAGATGGGTGGTTATGGGGGCGTGGGGCCAGGGACCCGCTCCTACCCGTGTGAGCCTGGAATCTTCTGAGGGCACAGAAGACAGAAGACGTAATAACAGACCTAAACAGAGAGGCACATGTTGGTCAGTGCCTGGCATGAGCAGGGATGCGAATCCTGGGGTCTTTGTCAGACCCAGAGTCAAGGTCCGAGAGACCTCCATGAAGGGTAGAGATTTGTGGACTTTTCAAATTTGGTAGGGATTTGAGATTTCGGTTGTTTTTGTGATTTTCTTTAAAAAAAATTGTCCTCATTTTCCCAACTCTGCTGTAGGAATTCCCAGAGAAGAAGCGGGCTCCGTTTGGACAGGTAGGAAGGACGAGGGCCAAGTGCTGGTTTGTTTGACTCACTGGGCGTCAGGTGGCCGTGCATAGGGGGCTCATCACGGAGAAGAAAAGAAAGCTGTTTCGTTCTGGAAATCCCAGATCTGGGAGTTGAAACGGATGGTAGGCAACAACTACTCGAACTTCTTCACTTCCAAGGCTGGAGGTCGGAGACCCCGACAGCTGCGGGCCACAGAGCTCCGGAAGGAGTGTTCCTCACGCCCCATGTAGACGGCGTGTTGGTCCCACCCACTCAGCAGCCTCAGTGCTCATCCCTCGGGGCTCCCTTGGTCTGAGAATCCCCCGTGTCCTCAGCAGAAGCCAGACCCCACGGCCTCGGTAGTCTGATGTGACACGTGATGCCCAAGGGCTGTGACGGTCACAGTACAGTCGCATAGCGCATGATGAGGCTCTTTTCCTTGCTTCTCATCAATAACCCGTGAGAAGGGCGGCCAGCTCCGTGTCACAGATGACAAAACTGAGGCTCGGATCGCGGGAATCCCAACAGCTAATGCGTTATTTCTTCTGGAGTTCTGACTGTCGAAGAGCAAATCATCTGAATTCTTCAAGGAGATGGTGGGAAGTGGGTTTAAAAAGAGAGAAAAGAAGGAAGAAAGGAAAGGGAGAGTAAAGGTAAACACCAGCAAGTCACAGTGAACCCTCTAGTCTGCTCCGCGTTCTTAAAGATGAGGTAAAATGGAAAAATGTTCCAATTTCTCAGCTCACTCAGTGAGAACATTGATGGCAAGCCTGTTGGGTGCCAGCCGCCAGCGTGGGGCCCAAGCAGATGACGTGACTTGAAAATAAGTACCAGAGCAGGAGACCCCATGCCTGGAACCCCCAGCTCCTCCTGCTCCGTCACAGAGCGTGGCACCGCAGACGGGCCTGGGTCCTCCTGGACAGAGAGAACCAGAAGCTGTAGGTGTGGTAGCATATCGGACCCCGCGCTTGGGGTCCCAGCCTCGGGTTTTGTCGGCAGGATGTGTGAGAGGCTCTTTTCTCTGTATGTAACTTTCGATGTGTCCTCTGACAGAGCTTCTCGCCCCATCTCGTCCCCAGCCGCGTCACCGGCACAGAACAAAGCGTTCTCGGTGTTTGTGACACTGGGTGGGTCCCTCTCCGTTGAGGAGTCCGTGTGGGGGGCCGGGCCCCTGCCTGGAGTGGGCGGTGGTCGAAGCTGCGGGTCCACGAGTGTGACCCCTGCTGGGCCGGGACCAGCCGACCGCCCTCACATGCAGGTGCGCTCCAGGTGAGCTGAGTTCTTTCCTTCCAGGCGCGGCACAAGGTGAAGGGCGGGCAGGCGCCTCTCATCTGTAGTCACAAACCCAGCCTACGGTCCCGCATCCTCGATGCTGCCAAGCCCCACCCCACGTGGGCTCGTTATGAGTGATGCTATGCTGGGAATATGTTCTGGAAACTTGACCTGGCCAGGGGCCCGGAGAGTAACCATGACATCCACGTGACTAGGCCAGCACTTAGGAATCACTTGCTATGGGCCCGTTCTGTCCTCACGTGACAGTCTGCTATCACCCCCATTTTCCAGTTAAGAAAATCGAGGAAACACATGCGCACACATGCACGTACGGCTAGAAAGCGGTGGGTCCTCTTTCCAGCCTGGCCTTTGCCTCTGGCCCACCATCCATTGGCCTTGCTGTCAACGCGGCCTGAGGGGCTTCTGCAGATCTAGTGTTCTCCATCTGGTGCCCATGGTGAGCCGGCCTGGAGGCCCATGCTGGCCCCCTTCCCCACCCCCCCCGGAGGAAGAGAAGGTGCTGCTTCTGGGCTGGAGTGGGCCAGGAAGTATTCGGGGGGCTGGAAGGACCGAGCCCTTAAACTTCACCTCTGGTGCTGGCCACTGAGTGCCCCATCGTCGTGGCATTCACCACTTTCAGCGTTAACCGGGGGGCCATCTCATCCCATGGCCAGCCCGCCCAAGGGCTTTGCGCACGGTATCCTGCACGTGCCTCGTTACAGCAAATTACCGGATGGCACCGCCTCGTCCAGGACCAAAACCATGGCTCACTGACCCCAAGCACGTAGTCCTGACCACGGGGGCTCTCTCCCGGACCCCAGGACGCAGCAGCTGGAGACGGCTGTGCCGTCACGATAGTCTAAGCAATGTGCGGACAATCGCAGATTCTCTGATCACAGTTCCCAAAACCACCCCCGGCCCGGTCTGGCTCAGCGCCAAGCCCCTAGCGGTGTTTGAACCTCATGCTGGCTTTGGACACGGCAAGCAGAGTGACACAGCCACCTCGTGCGTCAGGAAGGCCGTTCCACCCTGCTGTGTGGAGGGAGACGGAGATGTGGGGTTCCGCGTGCCTGTGGCAGTGGCGGGAGGGCCAGCCGGCTCTCCGGAAGGCGGCTTCTGGACAGACTGTGGGAAGCCCGGACTGCCAGCTAACGTGAGGCCTGTGCTCTTCGACCGTGACAGGCACGGAGGGTGGGGGCCGCAGGAAGGCCGCACGGCAGGTGGCGAGACGGGCCCTGCGAGGTCAGGGGTCTGGCTCTGGGCCGATCGTTGCATCCACTCCAGCCCTGCTCTGAAATTTGAAATTACTGTTTCAGAATTCTTTGTCCTTCCTCCTCCTCCCCCATGACCCCAGAGCCACCCTGGGAATATTTGACTTCTTTCCCTTTAGAAAATCTTATCTACGAGCAGAGCCTGCAGGGTGTTCACAGATGTGACTCTGAATTATTTAAAAGCTGTTTCCTTAAGAACGTAATTATGCCTGGGACCAAAGTATACTCATTTGATGCCTGGGTATTCAAACAACTTAGGTACCGGGATAGAAAAACCAACAAAACACAGCTAATTTGCGGCTGGTTGTAACGTAAGTAGGAGAGGGAGTACCACTCAGCTGTGTGGATGCCCTGTCGGCAATCGCGGCGCCCTCCCGGTCGGCTCCCTGGCCAGCGGGAGGAAGTGCAGGGGGCGGTGGAGGTGGGCGTGGTGTGTGTTCGCAGGCAGCACCCCACAGCGTGTTCTTTACATTGTTTTTTTGTTTGTTTATCTATTTTTGAGAGTGAGAGAGAGCACAAGCGAGGGAGGGACAGAGAGAGAGGGGAAACAGAGAATCCCAAGCAGGCTCCACACTGTCAACACAAAGCCCGACACGGAGTTCCAGCTCACAAACCGTGAGATCATGATCTGAGCCGCAGTCAAGAGTCGGATGCCTAACCGACTGAGCCACCCAGGCGCCCGCACAGCATGTTCTTGAGTGCGTGCTGGCAAACCCCAGGTTTGCCCTGGCTGCCCAGGCCCACTGCCTTACCAACACTCACGGACAGGATTCTCTTCTTCCTCACGTGGGTCTTTATAAAGATGCAAAAGCAACTCCCCCTGCAGCGGACATCAAGACAGTCCTTTTCTGAAATCGTACGAGACGCGAGCTGCCTGGTGGCCTGGCCTTGCCCACATGGTCCTCGCTGTCTGGGAGCCACCCTGACCTCTCTGCATCTTTTCCTGAGTAACCGCCCACAGACCACATCCTCTGTGGCCCGCCGGTCAGAGGGGAGACGGACGTCAGAGAGACCAGGTGTCCCCAAGCCTGGAATGACCCATTCTGTCAAACCCTCGTTGTCTGTGTATCCGGAAAGTCTTCTGGATCCCCAGGACTCCACACACAGGCAGCCTTTGTGGGGGATGGAGTGATCAGATTTACAGATGGGTCATTTTAGACCAAAATACGGCACGTTCGGTGAGCGAGCGTGCGTGTGGTCGACAGAGAGAACGGCACACAGCGAGCCTCCCAGCCCTGCCTTGGCGTCCTCCCTCTCTCCCTCCTAGGTCGCTGCCACCCCACCCACCGCTGCACCCAGAACTAAGTGGCAGTGTAGTGCATTGTGGGGAGGGGGCCACGTCAGCCCAGGCAACACACAGCCCTTCCTGATTAATCCCATTCACCTGCCTGGCCAGATGCCAGCGGTTGTGCCAAAGATCAGTTCATTCACAGGGACTCTGCCTTCAAGTTCCTTAAAATCCTACTGAAGACAAACCTAGAGCAAAAAAGAGCAACTGTTACCCGACTGTGTGACAGTGACTCTAACGACCGGACATTCAGCGTTCAGAGAAAGGAGATCTCCGGGAGCACAGGGGCGCCCGTGCTGGCATGGCGTCAGCCGGCACTGGTCCGAGCCGCACGGCCCTGGGGCGGCCGACCAGGGGCAGGTGCACACGAGGAAGCCATCGGCAGTGTGCCAGGACAGGCCTGCGCGGTGAGAGGCACAGGAAACCCATGCAGGGCGATGAGACCACGCAGCAGGGCGAAGCGGACGCCGACTCTCCGTGCACGTGCTCTCCTGCGCTCCACCTCCTACAGAAATGCCACGAGGGGAGCGGGCTGTTCTCATCGTCATCAGGTCAGTCGCCTGTTGGCTTCTGTTAGATTCTGGTCACATTTCCCCAAATTCAGCCAAGCGGTGATGCCCCCACTGCTTCCCTGAACCAACAGAGTCCGCGAACCGCCCACGGGCCATGCCCCATCCGCCCGCCGGGGCACGGGCAGGGAGGCAGCCCCCATGAGCAGGCATTTGCTTCTGCGGTCTCACTGTGTCCAGATCTGATAATAGCTAATTCCACCAAATATTAGAGGGGGCTCACATTTAATTAAGGAGTGGCCATTTGTATGCTCCAGACTGGAGGTCCCCATGGCCCTGAAGTCAAAAGAAGAGTCCTCCGGGAACATGCCAATCTTCTCTTATTTCCTCTGCTGAGCTCCTGCCTTCTTTGAATGCAATTATGGGAACAAATAAAATGGCTTAACTCAACTCCCCTGTGGGCCAGCCAGCTCTCTGCTGATAAAACCAGTTGTGTGGGCAATCATTAAATGAGAAATCTAATATTTAACTAAATTTAATAGTCTGTTGCTTTGGTGCCTCTGTGAAGGGTGGGATTTCAATACAGAGGGCGAGCTATTCAAACGCGGTCTGTAGAGTCAGTGCTCGATGAGAACATTGCGCACTCCCACTCGAAGCCGGCGCTCCGGGGTCCAGGAACGGACGGGCTGTTCCGGAGGCGAGCCTGCGTTCTCGCCAGCTCCAGGCGAGCTGAGCTCGGTGGGCAGCAAAACGACTCGGCAAACCTAAGCACGAAATTTCTCCTTCAGGATCAGCATCGGAGATTGCTGAGTGATGCCAGAAAGACCGAATTCAAACGCGTGCCCACGGACGGAGGAGCGTGTCGTGATAAACTGAGAGGCTCCGTTCGGTCCTCTTGCGTTTTGAGCTCTGGTGGTCCAGTTGGCCTTGCCACCAACAAATTTCCCCAGCTGAGGCTGTCGCCTGCACCCCGGAAGCAAACGCGTGCTGCTGCCTCTCGGTGGCAGTGGGCCGCCTTTGTTCTTGCTGGTGAAGACGGTCTACTCATGTGCCTGCTAATTCCCCTCGTCCAGCTTGGCCCGCATTTGCACACCCCTAGTCCCTTACCTGTCTCCACCTGGGCTTATCTTGTGGGCACACAGGGAGGGAAAGATCGCAGGTTCCCTGAAGATTGAGGCTTCCAGAAGGTCTGTGCACCGGCTCTTGCACGGAGTACAGGTCTGGGGCAGCGTCCATGAATTCCATCCTGGTCCCGGCATTAACTCAGTGTTAACCTGTGTCTGCCGGGCGTCCATCAGATACCATACGCTTTCCCGTCAGTGCAACGGAAGTGTGCTTTGGTTTCACTGTGCGTCGTTTCATGCGGGGAACGATGGTGGAGGGGCTTCGATTGTGTCAACTGTCACCACTCGACAGGCCTGAAACCCTGGGAACCCCTGAAAGCCCCCAGGCTTCTGAAGCACCCAGGAGGACCTCCCAGTCCCTCCCAGCTTCTTCTGCAGCAGAGACCCTCTTGCGGCCATGGAAAGGGGCCGTGAGGGAACAGGGAGAAAGCCTGGGGAGAAACCCAGACTTGGCTCCTGTGGGGAGGCACCATTTCCGGGGTATGAACTGGATTTCCCCATCTACTCGGGTGACTGGAAACTCACGCGTTTCGTCCCTGGGATGGGACCAAACACCGATGCCTGGGGAGTTGGAGGGTGGGAAGGAGTCTGACAAATGACCACAACTCTTGCCCTTGGTGTGAAGAGGGGTACCTGAGACGGACTTCTGCTTGACGAGGTGATGTTTGACCTGATGGAGGAGGAGCCGGCAAAAAAAACTTCCTTCAGAGGGAACAGCAAGTGCAAAGGTTCTGTGGCAGCCAGGAACTTGAAAAATGCTACTTTTCTCCTTACCCTGCAGAACTACCTTCTAGACTTCCCGCCCTATCGGTGTGACTAGGATACGGATAAGAAACAGTTAATATCTCCCAAACCAATTTCTCTCCACTGAGTGCCTGCAACACTCTTAACAGGCGGAGGGCATTTAGACTCAGAGTGCTGCATCGGCCCTCTGAGGAGTCCGGGCTGTGGACGTGGGGTGGGCAGCGGGGCCACCTGCCATCCCGGGGCTGCGCTCCTTCCCTAACTCGCGTGCATGGCCAGAAGGTAGAGCGTGCCGTCTCTCAGCCACATCTCCGGGTCTCCGAGTTGAGGCCAAGTGTGCTTGGACCTCCCTGTACGTCCCTCGCAGACACAGGTGTCCCGACTTGCTGTCTACGAAGGACCCCATGTCTTGGCTGCCATGTGGTGTTCAGAATCTTTCACAATCTTGGTCCAACTTAAGAGGTTTTTACCTTTAACTCTACCTGTTTGAAAATTTAGTTTTACCATTTCCTCCCTCACCTTCATATCAAAGCTGAATTTTCTTTTTTCCTTTTTTTTTAATTAATGCTTATTTATTTTTGAGTGGGAGAGAGACAGAGTGTGAGTGGTAGAGGGGAAGAGAGAGAGGGAGACACAGAATCGGAAGCAGGCTCCAGGCTCTGAGCTGTCAGCACGGAGCCCGACGCGAGGCTCGAACTCACGAACCTGAGCCGAAGTCGGACGCTTCACCGACTGAGCCACCCAGGCGCCCCATCAAAGCTGAATTTTCAAATATGTGTCCAGCAACTGGAACTGTCCCTTTCCACTGGCCCCTGAGGGCGTTTGCCGTTTCTGTTCACAAAGAATCCCCCGGATCCCTGAGCACCACTGGTAGCCTTGTGCTGTTCACAGATAACACTGCTCAGTGCTGGAGACTCCTGGTTCTGGGCGATATTTGGCCTCCAGGTGCCTTCGTGCTAAAGGTGTCACTTAGGGTGTCTGTTGTTCTTAAAAGGAGTTTCTATGGGGACAGTTCACCGTTCCTTGTAGCATTGCATGTGGTGTGAGTTTACTCTTTAAAATATTCATGAATGTTTCAAAGGTGGAGTTCCTTGCAGACAAAATTTCCTTTCATAATGAACCACAAGGTGTCCCCACATATAGGCTCAAAGTAAGATAGGAAGGAGGAAGTCAAATCCGGTGGTTTTATTATAGAGCAGATGGTGGAGTAGGAGGAAGGAGGAGATTAGTGAACTGGGCTGTTGAGAGCATCCTTGCACCTGGACAAATACCACTGGGTGCACGTGCATGTAAGGAGCCAGCATAGGACTGACCCCTCTCTCTCTAATTTGGAGGGGAAAGGGCCAGTCTCGCTGCACTGTATCACTGCCAGCTAATATGATCATCCAAATTAAGGTGTGCCAAGCCAGACCACATTACGAGTAGGGTGAGAGATCTGAATCCACTTTTCCTGTAAAATTTTAATAAAGAGCATACTCCAGCCTCTACTCTCTTTTCTTTCCTTGGTTATTTGTTGCAGACTTTGAGTCTGGAGTTCTGTCTTGTCCAGCAAGAGAGCAGACGCAGAATTGAATACGAGAGAGGCTAATGTCCGGGAGGGACAAGAGCCCCAAGTAAGGGTCCTTGCTCCATATTTACTAGGATCAGAAGGCTTACAAATGTGATGGACGTGCAGAAAGAAACAATAAAACAGTGATCATTAACTTGTGTGTGAGAGAAAGGGGGTTTCAAAGGTATGCAGTGTTAGGGGTTAGGGTCAATACAAATCAAAATGCTGACGCTGAGCAGATGGCCATTTACTGCAGGCATCAGTCACCGTGTCTGTTTATCTGAACTTTTCTAGGGACTAAGTCAGATAGAGCATGCTACCTCAGGGTTAACAAGGCATTTTTCTTGCTAGTTAGCTCTGGACATCTTTGCCCTGCTGTGGGGCTTTCCACTTCTACCTGTTCTCAGACGCTTTCGTCCTGTGGAAGTGGCTTTCTGCTCGACCCCTTGTTCTACGCTGGGGGTGCTTTCGCCCTGTGGCGACTTTCTGCCCTAAGCCTTGTTAACCCAGGCTTAGGGTAGGTTAGGCTTAGGTTGGGTTTTGGTGCAAGCTCAGGGAATTCTTAAATTTATTCCCCACCGTTATTGTGGCCACTATATTCGGAAACTCATCTGTCCTAACAGGTATGTGATGTTGGTTTTCCAAAACCAGCAGTGTTGGGATAAAACATACCCAGACCTATGCGTGTGAGTGAGAAATGCCTTGCGGAAAGACGATTTATAGGGGGCGGAGGAGTTGCCTAATACGGGGGAGGAATCTTCCGTCTACCCAAGCTCCTGACTTGAGACTGGGCACTCCACCTTGTCCTGTATCTTGAGCAAGTTATCTAATGTCTCGGTTTCCTAGTCTGTGCAAAAGAAATAGTAATCATCACCTCCAGGCCCAGTGTAGGAATTAGTGGTCTGATGCACATGACAACACTTGGCTTCCATAAATGACTGCTGAGTCTGACTGTGTCATTTTCCTTTCTCTCGCTTAGAAATTTATGACCTAGAAACAAACGAACACGTAAAGAAGGCCGTACATGACCGACAGATGCCAAAAGTAGAATACAGGAAGATCGAGGTTGACGATTACAGTAAGTACTGCATTGTCTCCCATTTTTTTAAGTTTACTATTTATTTTGAAAGAGAGCATGCGCACAAGCAGGGGAGGGGCAGAGAGAGAGGGAGAGAGAATCCCAAGCAGGCTCTGCACCTTCAGCACAGAGCCCAGCGTGGGACTCAATCCCACGAACCATTTGGTCATGACCTAAGACAAAATCAAGAGTCGTTCACTCAACTGACTGAGCCACCCAGGCGCCCCTGCATTGTCCTCTTTACAAGGAAAGCAAACGTCTAGTCTGAAACAGCCCAACCATCAGCAGTAGGTTACTGTGCATCTGAGGCTCCCCCCTGCACCACGCTCGCTGGGCTTCATGGCTAGAAATGCATTCCAGCCAGCAAGGAAGAGATTCAGGCGGGGCTCATGGGGGGAAAGCATCCTGCACCAAGCTATTGTGCTGAGAACCAAGATGCTTCTCTGGCAATTAAAAAAAAAAAAAAAAAAGCCTCTCCTCAAGAGGCTGACAATTTAAATAAGGTCCCAGGCTGGAACTCTCTCCTTTGGGGGGGACACGTCATGACACCATCCAGAGAAAACGTCCTCCGTGTGGAGATTCCTTTCCTGTTCCATTTGGTATTTTTCTGCTTCATCGTCTAACCTGTCAGTGCTGATCATGGGCCGAGGGGGTATCTTCAGAATGGGGGAAATAATGTAATGGAGGACTGATGTGTTGTAACCACCCAAGAAGCACCCAGAACTCTGCCTTTTCTGTTTCCTTCTTGGTCCTGAACTGTCCATTCGTGCATCCAATAGGCTTTTATGAGCTCCAACGCTGTGCTGGAACCCACCAGGCACTGTAGCCCCAGAGCACTGGTTGCTCTCATAGCTCCAGGGGGGGACGCGGGTCCCCATAGGTTCAATCCTCCTCTCTTCGGATGGCTCCCTAGTCAACCCAGCCAGCCCTGGCATCCTAACTGCCCACCAGATGTTTACCTTTGGAAACCCCTCATGCAAAATGCCCCAGATACGTCTGTCTTTCCCCCTGAGCTCTATCCCCCTCCAGACTTGCCTACTCTGGGAGATGGCACCCTTCTCTTAAACGATTTAGATTTCCCCCTTGAAGGTATCACGGAGTCCTTCATTCAGGTCCATGTACCCATCACCTCTGAGGTTGGTAAATGGGTCTCCTCTCTTGAGAAAACACGACTGATTGATGGTAACTGTTAGAGCTCTTGGTTGAAGAGGAGTAGAAGGTCACCAGTGGTCAATGGGAGAATATTGAGATTGATGAGTGATGTCCAGACCACCACTGGAAGCTCTTTCTCTACCCAGTCCCTTACAGGGGGACAATGGCTCATCACCTAGGCCAGTGGACCCGGAGCATTATTAAGTACCCCCTTGTTAGTGAAGACACAGCTACCTAACAGACTGATCTCCTGTGGTCAGGAGCCAAGGCTCTCCCCCATGAAACAAGATCAGCCTGACCCAAACAGTACACGTGGTCGAGCTGCATCCTTTAGAGCAGAAAGCAAATGGCCCACAAGTTCAGAACAGAGCATGAGAGTGGGCTGGAATCATGGGAAGGTTCCCAGGAAGGTGGGGCTTGGACGGGGTCCTTGGAATGGGCTTTAGGTTGGCACACAGGAGAGCGTGCGGTCCAGGGCAGGGAGCAGCCCGAGCCGGCGCTCGCTGTGGGGTAAGTCAGGAGGCCGATGTGGACTCCCAGCCTGTGGGAGAGCCCCGGTGGTCAGTGGGCACAGAGGGACCCCTGACCTGGAAGCACCTGCCGTCCACCCAGAGGCCATGTGCCAAAACATCCCAATCCTATTCTTTCCCTGTGGGGTCACATGACGTTAGAACTTTTCTATACATAGCTAGAGATGCATGTGAGGTTACATATTCATCTCTGAGAGTCGAGAAATACGGTGTACTTCAAATCCCTGCCCCCCAGCCCTGGGTCCAGAGGCTTCCCTTATAAAACACCTCAAAGGTGATCCCTCTGATGAAGGAGACGGTGAAGGAAGTAAATAAGGAAGGGTCTAGAGATGGGAGAAGAAACAAATAGGAAAAGCACAAACGGGGGCTGTGGCGATTTGCCCTGGCCAAGAAATGTGGTTAGGGCCGCGGGGGTCCCTTCCCACAGGCCCGAGGGTCATTCCCACCGTCTCCCTGCCAGTTGGTTTTCCCCTGGGTGTCCATGAGATGCACTCAGATGCCACAGGACACACTCAGCCCTGGAACCACGGACAGCGTTGGGTGCCCAGGGAGCCGAAAGCCCAGCAGGCCGAGCTCAGGCCTGCTTATTCATGAGAGGGAGAGAAGCGGTAAATTAAAAAGACGTAGACGCGGAGAGACTAGGACACAGATGCCTCCATCAGGGCTCAGGGGAAATCGTAGAGCTAAAAAGAAGGGAGCAGAAGGGGCCCGGGTCCAGGCGGCGTATGAGGACCCACAAGAGCCACGGGAACCCCAGCTCTGATGGCGAGCGTAAGAACCAGCGAGATGCCGGCGGGAAGAACACGGCGAGCCTGTAACACAGCAGCTCTTGTCGGGCTGCCGTTGGGACGTCAAGCAACCCCGCGCCTCGCGGGCGACAGTGGACGCCTCTCCTGAAGCGGGGCGTGTGCCCTGAGAATGTCGCGAGCTCCTGGTGGATTCAGCCGAGTAACCAACCAGTAACCACTTGTTTGTCGCAAATCCCGCCCCCGTCCCTGTCGGAGCGTGTTCTAGAAAGAGAGCCACTCTGGACAGTTTGGCGTATTCTGCGACAGAGATTCTTGTCAGTGGCCCCTCCTGTTCCAAAGAAGTAGGTCAAGGGAAAATGTGGCCTGCCCACACGGATGGCGTCCTTGACTCGTTCCGTTTTTCACACCGGCCCTGGAGTCCAGTTACTTGGACACTGAAACTCATGAGAACCCTTAAGTAAACAGCAGAGTTTTGTCGTTTCCTTCCGCGAGGAAGATCCAAAGGGCAAGAAGATAAGATGATTCTAACAGATGCCGGATGGAGGGAGGGAGGAGTGGGAGGACGGATGAGTAAGTGGACCGGCCATCTCCAGGTTTGCTCCGACCCCCTCTCCCTTCTGTGTCTATATCTGAAGACCCCGAGACGGGCTCCATAACGTGCAGGGCCCAGTGCGGCGTGGGGACATGGGGCTGTCCGTTCGCGGCTCACGACGACAGCCGCGCACAGGGCCCTGGCACGTGCCACACTCTGTGAAGCCGGCCCGGTGGCCCTCCGTGGCCAGACTTCCGCCTCCTGCCCCAACCCCCGTCCCCGTCAGCAAGTATTCCGGAACACTCCCTCACGTTTCCCCACACCCGTTGCCTCCTACCACAGCCTCTGAGGCCAGACCGTGCTCCTTTACATGTTTGCTTCTCTGCTGGGCCCAGCGCCCTCCTTCTTCAAGCCTGTCTGCATGCTGCTGCCACAGTAGTTCTGTCCACTGATGGGTGGACGCCATCCCCTCCAGAAATGCAGAGAAAAGACCTTCGGAAACAATCAACTCTCCCACCCTTGCCACTTGAGATTTGTCTCCAGCATGAAGTTTCCGTGGCAGACAGGAACGCAGGTGCTGGAAAAGCAGGTGTGTGCAGGGACCGGCACCTAAATGTCACCCCTCTGGGGCCCCCCAAAGATCTGAAAAATGTGACCCTACCGACACGTCTCGTTTCGTTATGTTTTGTTGTTTTCACCTAATGGCACCAGAGGTGAAGGCTTTCCCGAGGGAAGCGATCCGTCTTCGGGAGGGGCTCCCTGCGCTGTATGCAGCCTGTCGTGGCCAAGGTCGGCCTGCGGGCTTATTGGTGGCCCAGAGGAGCCCAGACCATGTTTTATGGATATTGCAATGATAAAGTCCGACGCCTTTTGGCCGGTCCCTGGGCCATTGATCCAATTTGCAAGCCATTAACATTCAGCCAGAATCAGTAATGAGGCCCCGGTCACAGCAGGCTGCTAAGCCGACCTACCCCCCCCCGCCCCCTGAGCCTGGGATGTATCCGTAGTAATTGTACTGAAAAAGCTAGTAATTCCAATGTAATCGCTAATCTGGGTCATAGTTAACATCAATAAACAATTTCTAACATGGGCAGGAAGGCTTGTTTTGGGGGTTGCAGAAGAAACTGGGAAGGAAACCCTCCCCCCTCCCACGCTGGGTCCCTTGCTACCCAGGACAAGGTCCGAAGGGGGTCGCGCAGCTGTCCTCCAGCCCCCGCCTCTGCAGGGATCCCCCGGCTCTCGGCCTGTCCCTCTGGACTGCCCCCCCGGCCTCACCGCTGGCCCCCTGGGCTCATCTTGTCCCCGTCCCCATGGCTCCCCCGTATCTGTCCCCACTTAACTGACGAATGTCACCCTTGGGGGTTCGTTTCTCGCAGCCTAGAATTCGGCTCTTAACAAGTGCTTATGGCATTTTGGTCTTTTCTGGTTTTCAGCTCGCTCTGTTTGTGAGGTTGAATTTAAGCTTCGGATGGAGAGACTCAGCCTCAAGATGGTTGTGGGTGATTTGCCCAAGGTCACTCAGCAGGCCGGAGGCACGGAGGGAAAACTCAGGGCCAGCCCCGGGGAGGCGGGGTGGGGACCCACCATGTCCCCTCCAGAGGGCCTTTCTGGCACCGGGGCCAAGGCTCTTTCCTTCCCTGTCTGTGCTGTCCCTAACGTGCGGCCCTGTGCTCTGTTCCTGCCTAGACCTCCCCGTTCAGATCCTCAAGCCCGCGACCTTCACCGACACGGCGCACTACCCCTTGCTCCTGGTGGTGTGAGTATTGTCGCCTCTTTCTTTCTCGTGGTCCTTGCCGGGGGGGCTCAGTAACACCCCGGAAAACAACCACCGCACTCGTAGGAGACGGCGAGCTCGAGAAAGGAGGTTGCAACCTGCAAACTGAAGGCAGGCTGGCCGCCAGCAGGTGGCAGACCACACTCACAAGTCGGGGAGCCGCCTGGTAGAGGAAGGGGGGCTCGAGCCCCGAGCCCCGATCCACTCCTGCTCGGGGACCAGGCCCAGAGACGGACAGCAAAGCTGGTCCCGCAGGCGGGCAGTACGTCACAGGACAGAGGCCTTCTGAGCACCGCCCCCCACCCCGGGCACAGGTCCCCCAAGAAGTGAGGGGACGGGGGGGGGGGGGGCGGGCACGGCCGACCCGCTGGCTTCCCCAGCTGGCACCAGGGTGGCACGGCCTGAGCAGCAAGCTGCCTTGAACGCCACTCCTCTGCCAACAAGGACTTAGTTCAGACGTTTTGTTTGTGCGTGAATGAGCCCTCTGGCGGGGTCTGGAGAACGGCCTGGAAGAGAGCCGCTGTTGCCACCGCTGAGGGGGTCCTGACCGGGGACAGCACGCTTTCACAGGCACCTCAGATGCTGCCCAGCTGCCCTGAGGCTTAGACAGGGGCTGGCCTGTGCCCCCCGGGGGGTGAGGCACATGCCACCAGACGAAGCACTGTCCCCACCCCCACGCCCCCCTCCGGGGTTCCTTCAAGGCAGGGCACCAGGGAAACGCTGACCAGGCTCCGGCCTGGCCTCTTGGAGCCACTGCCCCTGCGGTGACTGGAAAGAGACCGGGAGAGAGCGGGGCTGTCCGCGGTGCTTTAGGAGCGAGCGGGGTCACCCAGGTCCAGTGACCTGATCAGCCCTGCGCTCCTCGGCCGCTCCTGTCCTCGGGCCTCGGCCTTCGCACACGTGCCCGCCGCGTGGACCCCACGATCTGGTGCCGTGTCGCAGTCACCCACCTACCCCACCATCTGCACAGCCTTGGCACGCTGCCCACGGCCACACACACCCTTCTCCCACACGCCCACACCGCACACCTGCCTCTCTCACACACTCCCCAGACACATACCTCATAGTACACACGCCCCTGCATACACACTCCTCAGAGGAGTGTAGGGGAGGAGGGGGGGAGCCCAGGGGAGGGGGACGCGCAGGTGGAGGGAGGGGGACGCACAGGGGGGAGCGCAGGGGAGGGGAGGGGGGAGCCCAGGAGCAGGGAGGGGAAGGGAGGGGGGCGGAGGGGGGAGCGCAGCGGAGGGGGAGGAGCGTCGGGCCACAGCGCATGCGCGAGGCAGGGCCTGTGTTGCAGGGACGGCACCCCCGGGGGCCAGAGTGTGGCCGAGCGGTTCCAGGTGAGCTGGGAGACGGTGATGGTGAGCAGCCACGGGGCCGTGGTGCTCAAGTGCGACGGCCGCGGCAGCGGCTTCCAGGGGACCAAGCTCCTGCACGAGGTGGGGCGGCGGCTGGGCGCCCTGGAGGAGAAGGACCAGACGGAGGCCGTGCGGTGAGGCCCCGGGGGTGGCGGGGTGCGCGGAGACCTTTCGGAGGGCAGGGGAGGACAGGGGAGGGCAGGGGAGGTGGGCGGTAGGTGCGGGGGAGAACAGGACCCAGGAGCGTCTCCCCTCCTCGCCCTAAGGACAGTGGGAAGGGCCCGATCGCAGCGACCGACCGCGTGCGCTGCTGTCCCGGGAAGGACTCAGGGGCCTGTGCGCCAGTCCTGCTGAGGGTGGATGGGAGGGCCGTGGACTTGGGTGGCACCGCGCTCCTCCCCGTTGAGGGTCCAGAGTGCAGGCTGACACGCTTTCGCCGGGGGTGCCATCCCATCCCCCACACACCTCCCAGCCTCGTGCTCCGCGGTCTCGACAGTTCACTTTCCAGAGTCTTCCAGACGGATCTCGGATCTCTCTCGGCTCTGAGAAGGCTGGTGGCCCGTGGCGGGCGGGCAGTCGGATCCCTTTTGAGTGACTGGGACGTGAGTGATGACTGAGTGGTGCCCCCTGCTAGGGGCGGGTGAGGACGCCCCCTGGCCGAGGACGTGATGTGTCCAAGGCCCTGTAAGTGCCCCGTGGAAAATGCAGAGAGGGGGAAGCTTCTGAGGACGCCTCCGGGATGTTTTTGCCAGGGAGCAGGCGCACCATGGCCACCAAGCTTTAAAAATAAAGAGCCATTAGGGGCCCCCGGGGGCTCAGTGGGGTCGGACTTCAGCTCGGGTCATGATCTCACAGTTCATGGGTTCGAGCTACATGTCGGGCTCTGTGCTGACAGCTCGGAGCCTGGAGCCTACTTCGGAATCTGCGTCTTCTTCTCTCTGCCCCTCCTCTGCTCATGCTCTGTCCCTCAAAAATAAACAGTAAAAAAAAAAAAAAAAAAAAAAATTAAATTAAAAAAAATTAGGAACTGTATTGGCCCTGAAGTCTAGAGTGATGGTGGCCTCGGGACGGATGGACACACAGACCCGGCCATGCCACGCAAAGCCCGGCTCTCCCCGTCCCCCTGCTCAGCTGGCCGTGAGGGCATCACCTGGAGTGACTCTCCTCGTGCCCACAGCATGGCTACCAGGAGCACCTCATTCCGGGCCTCTCCGTTCGCCTCCAAGAGGTTGGGGAGCGAGCCACCTCCAGAAACTTCCAGAAAGGAAGGGAGGAGCCTCCCCAGAAGCACCCAGCCAACCTCTCCTTACGTGCCCCTGCCTGGTCCAGAACCCGTCACCGGCGAGTGAGAGGTGTGGGCCGTCACCCTGAGACCTAAAGGGTCCCCCCCATCCCTGCCAGCGGGGGAAGGAGGGTGGACAGCGCACGTGGGTTCTGTGCGGGAGGGGCGGAGCAGTGGGGGCGGGGCCAGCCAGCAGGTGTCCACCGAGGGAGGCCTCTCCAGAAAAGGGAAGGGGCGCCGGCTGGACTTGGATATGGCGGTGGGACTTCGTCAGCAGCCCTCTCGGATGGTAGCAGGGCCTCTGGCTCCAGGGGCCCCGGAAGGAAGGACGCAGTGTCCTTCAGGCGTACCCGCGGCCCGCACCCCTGCAGGCGCCTGGCCGTGTCTAGCCTCTCCCCTCTGAGCACAGGGACCAGAGAGCAAAAAGGCTGTTTCACACTCTAGGCGTTTTCAAAACTAAGGAATTGATCCGGCCATCTGTTCAAAAACCAAGGCAGAACCCGTTCCGGAAAGACAGCATGTCAACCGACAGACCAAGCTTCCCAGCACCAGAATACACGAACTGATGAAAACCTTACAGCCACCTTAAGACACGCAGGAAGCCGAGGCCCAGGGTTCGCCCACGCCAGGGAGAACTCTGCAAGCTCTGTGTGCGGTCCGGGTCTGTATTTTCATTTCAGAGAGCAATCACCCCGTGGTATCAGAAGTCTGAGAGACCCTGAGGCAGGCCCACCCCTTCTGTGGTTCTCCCGTCTTCGTCCTCCTCGTGTCTTGTCCTGGAGCCCCACTGGGTCAGCAGCTGTCCTCACAGCCGACGCGAGCGGATCCCCTCCCAGGCCCGGCCGCTGCGTTAGGGGAGAGGGCAGCCGTCTGGCACAGGGCGGAACCAACACTCACGCTCGCAGCACAGGCTACAGAAACAAACAGCCCTGCCTCAGGGGCTTCTGGGAGGAGGTGGCCTGTGCGCAAGACCTCAAAGGATTACTAGGGATCTGTCAGGCCGAACGCGGGAGATACACATTCCCAGCGCAGAACACATCGTGAGCGAAGGCCTGAGGCAATGCAAAGGCACTGCTGTTGGGGGCACGCTGAACACCAGAACACCACAGTGTGCGTGGGCCGTGGGGGGGGTGGGGGGGGAGGTAGGACAGGGCTGGATTGTGAGATCCCTCCCACGTGGTCCTGAGGAGCTGCTGCTTGCCCTGTAGGAGCAGTTCCACAAGAGGTGTTTTCAGCAAGGAGGTGGCAGGGTCAGCTTTGTTGTTCGGAACCGTGACTGTGGCAGCGGTGCAGCAAGTCGCGTGGGTCAGCGTCCTGGCGCTCAAACTGAGTCGTTACGGGGGGCAGACGGGTCACCCTGCAGTTTGCGGGGGCGCGGGCAGGGTCAGGGAGAGCCAGTGAGGCTGCTGCGGTGGCCACAGCAGGAGCCACTACCGGCCCGGAAGAGAACCTCGGCCACGGGGAGGGAGCACCTGACGGGGGCCGTGCCCCCCGCCCCCCCCCCACTGGCAGAACCCACTAGACGCCAGAGGACACGGGAGCCATTGTGGCTGTTCGTAGGGCTCATCCTCGGAGGCACCGAGCGCAGCGGAGCCCCGTGGACAGTGAGCGAGGGGAAGCGGAAAGGAGGAGACGCCCGTGGGGACGAAGAGGGAAGAGGGTGGGGAGACGAGGAACCTTCCCCAGCCCTGGCTGCTACGTGGGAGTGGCCTCGTGGCCCCCAGAGACCAGCCCAGCAGGCGGGGCGACTGCCCCTGGCTATCAGTGCCCAAGGTGTGGCGAAGGACAGACCCACCAGGAGGGCACGGTCCCGGCCGACTGGGCAGGACCACGGCGTCTGTGAGTGGGTGCTTTGGGGACCGCCAGGTGGCAAGGTGGGGCGCGCCTGGGAGGCATTTCGAGGCAGAGTCCCCAGGCTGGTCAGCGAGTGCACGCGGAGGCGGGCAGGGCGCCCTGCCTCGGAGCCGGAGTCAGGAGCCCCCGCCTGTCGCACCAAGCTGGAAGAAGGCTCTGGGCATGTTTCTCCCCCCTTCCGCCACCGTTGCCCCCTCTTTCTTGCCAGATCCAGGCTCTGGCTGGGGGCTTCCCCCACTCTGAGGCAGCCGTGTGGACCGTGGCAGCTGTGTCAGCTGGGGTCCCCAAGAAGGGTGCCAGCGTGGACTTAGCAGACGGTGTCGGCAGGGCTGTTTGCGAAGGATGCCCGGGTGGCCACCAGACTGCAGTGGAGTCTGACACCGTGGAAAGGGGAGGGGCTTGGAGGACAAAGTGGGTACGGGGGCTTCCGGTGGCAGCGAGGCTCTGAGGGTCCCCGCCAGCATGACGGGAGCCCATCGCCGAGACAGGGCAGGATCCCATGCCAGGCAGCCGGGCGTGGTCGTAGGGCCCCTGCCGCACTCAGTCCCCGGGTTGGGATGCTGTGGACGCCACGGAGGGTCAGAAGATGTGACCGCCGGTGGTCAGCAGCCCCCTCAAGGCTGGTTCTCTCAAGGGAGGAGGGACGGCACGCAGGGTGCAAACTGGTACCCTGTCCCCCCGAAGTTCCACACCGCCCCACAAACAGCCCCGCTCACCCAGGACCCCGTGCCGCCATCTCCCAGGTGTTCTCCCGTCCACACGGTTCCCACCCACCCTGACCAGCGCTCGGCTCCCCCTCGGGTCCCCCTCGCTGCGCTAGGCTCCTTCAGCAGTGACCACGCCACACAATGGACATACGTCCCATCATGCCACATCATCAGTGCTGCTGCCTTGTCACCGTGTTAGCCCACCTCCCCCAGGAGACGATGCATCTTGAGGGCTGGAGCCCATCCCCCCTGGGCCTCTCCAAATCAGCAAGGAACCAGACTCAGAACACGCTCCATTAAGAAAGACACCCATGGGGCGCCTGGGTGGCTCAGTCGGTTAAGCGTCCCACTTCGGCTCACGTCATGATCTCGCCATTTGTGAGTTCGAGCCCCGCATCAGACTCTGTGCTGACAGCTCAGAGCCTGGAGCCTGCTTCAGATTCTGTGTCTCCGTCTCTCTCTCTGTCTCTCAGAAATAAATAAATGTTAATTTTTTTTTTTTTTTAAAAAGAAAGCACCCTGATGGATTCTGCCTCTGCTTTTCACGAGGCCTCAGACAAGCCCAGTAATAAAAAAAGTGCTACCTGCATGTGAAATCGGGCTCTCCTTAATTTGCAGTTCTATTCACCATAAAAAAATCATCACATGGGATTTGCTCGGTTGGTTAGTGAAAATAGAAGCACAAGATAATAAAAATATTTGGTATTGGAAAAACAACCACTCTTGGAAGACTCCAGAAAAATGAGGATCATTACCAAGATTTCTGGCATTTAGATCAAAAAGTGAGTCGCCAGGTAATTAGGTGAAGGGATTGCCAGACCCAGGGCCGCCTGTGGACTTGGAAGCAGAGCTGAGAAAGGAAATCCAAGGTGTTTTCCAACTTGGAATGGAGCCCTTTGTGGTGCACATCGCCCACGCCACACTCCGTGGTCCCCACAGACTGCCACGTGGATCCCAGCAAGTGTGATCTGGAGGTCCGGCCGTGGGGCAGCATCCTCGTGGGGCCCCCCGGCGGGCTGGTTGTGAAAGCTGGCTGAGCCAGAGCATCTCACGTGTGCCCAAATGCATGTCTGAAAATCCAGGGAGGCGATTGGAGGTCTATGGGGCTACCCTATGACACCCGCACAACATTTTCAAAAGCAAGTTTATTAAAGTGCTGTTAGTCCCCAGGGCTGGAGCATCACAGTTGAGGTGTGTTGCCTTTTCTCTCACTTGAGTAACTTTCTGTGGACCTACTTGTCCTATCTCTCCCTTGTTTCCGGATCCTGCTCACGCTGTTAGTATTTCTTTTCAAATGCTGAGACACATTCGTAACCTGTCCACTCCGGTTTTCTTCTCTTTTCTGCTCCTGTGGGGCTGGTCTCTCTAGGACCAGCTTCAGCTGTTTTCACCACCTTCCTCCGTCGGAAAAGTCGGGGACATTGCTGCTTCAAGCTGGGCCCTCAGCCCCCAGGAACTTGTGTCCATTTACCTTGGACGTTGGCCATGGAAGCGCGGTGCTGACCACGGAGGACTGGCCTTGTCCTGGGACGCGGGGTGGGGGAGTCATCTTAAGGAAAAAAAAGAATTGTCTCTGAGGGCTGGTACCCAGAGTTTTAGACACCCTTCAGGCTGAGAAGGGCAGTTATCAGGGATGGGGTGGCTCCAGCCTGCCAGCAGAACACAGAAAACAGAAACACAGGAATAATCCCCAAGAAGCAGATAGAAACAGAAGGAGCAATGCAGGGAGGGGCTCTGGCAGCGGGGTGTATGCGTGGAAGGAAGCAACTTGCAGAGATCCGGAAAGCAGCCGGTCACGTGCCAGCAGGTAGCAGGACTCCCGCTGCTGAATTAGGGCCCGGAAACCAGAAAGATTCCCGTCATTTTGTGGGGAAAAGGGGTGACCGGGGAGAGCAGTGAGACTCTGGCAAGGGCAAGGCAGGACCCGGACAGCGCCAGGCAAGGCAGGAAGCACAAGGCAGGGCTGAGTCTGCCACCAAGCAGGTGCAAGACAGGGACCCCCACCCGGGAGTTGGGGACAAAGGACATTGCAGGTGGATTGGGAGCCCAGCACCGTGACTCCAAGCACAGAACCAGAGTGTCTGCTCTCCAGGCCAATCCTGCAGGACGCGCCCAGAGTCTGGGGTGGCTAGAAGCCACATGGTCCAAGTGAGGGGCAGACTGGAGCAGAGGACAGGGACCCCGCAGGGCCTGTTCTCTGGATCAGCATCAGCTGCTTTGCATTCCTGGCTCTCGGTCGGCAAGTTTTACACACCTGGACAGCAAGTTTTACACACCTGCACAGCTCTTGTGAGGGCACTTTGAGGTTTCTAACATGGGCAAGCTACCTGTGCGCTGAATGGAGAAAAGCAACAATTACCTTCGAATTCCAATACTTCCTTTGATTTACATGGGGGGGGGGGGTCTTCGTGCCTGAAATGGTGGGAAAGCACGGCTCTGGGCCACCACGCAGGTGCACAGTCACTCAGCCCTCTCTTCTTTGGCCTTGCAGGATGATGCTGAAGGAACAGTACATCGATAAGGCGCGTGTGGCCGTGTTTGGGAAGGTGAGCCTGTGCCCAGCACCCATCCCATCGAGAGCCCTGCCATCACCCAGGCCCGGTCTGATTTGCTCAGAATGTGTCTCGGCCGGTGCTATGAGAGCAGTTACGTTTTTTTAATAGCGAGAGGTTGGACGCTTAGCGATTCCAGCAAGGGGAGCCACCATTTGGCCAGCTTATTTATTAGAGTTTCACTCTCTCTGTTATCTAGAAGGAAAGAAAAAGAAGCCAGATTCATTAGGTTCCTAGTTACTTTTCTTATGCAAGCCCGCCATGGTGCTGATGTGGTGCCCCAGGAAACGAGGGAACGCAGGAGCCTTTATTTCCGCGTATCTTTATGTGCACTAGTCAGGTTAGCTGACGTGGAAGGAGTAGGCAGTTCACGTTCCTCAGGGTGGCCCAGCTGGTGCTGTGCAGGCCCCGGGGCTGCAAGGCAGGTCTGTGGGGGGCCACCTAGTATCACCTGGGCACACGCTCCCCCCCCATTCTTAGACAGCCTGGATCTGTGAGCCTTAGACTTCACAAGGCACAGGCACAGATGGATAGACACAGATCCATCGCCCCTCCAAGGGGACACTCAGAGCACAGGCCCTCAGGGAGCACCTCAGTGACCGCAGTGCAGGTGGAGATTCAAACGGTAATTGGTAATCACAGGACTACCTCTAATGTCATCGCCTCCGGACCTTCCGTGCCCAGCGTTCTGTGGGGCCAGTGTACAGTTGAGACGTGGCACCACTGGGCGGGTGACCCCAGACACCCCTCCCACACCCCCGCTGGCACCACCAGAGGTGAGGCGGTAAAGGGGAGGGCCCAGGGGCTTCTCTCTCAGGCACAGAGTTCTGGAGCTTCATTCCATACTGGCGGAGACCCACTCACTGCCCGAGAGGGGCTCAGAGCCAGTCGGATCATCTGTAAGTGTAACTCTGGGCGTCGGCATCTATCACCCACCCGCACCCACCCGGGAAAGTTGCTGCCCTACGGACTGCCTGCCGGGTCACGGCCCCCAGCCTGGACCTGTCTCTGTTCAGTGGTTGCTCCTCCTCAAACACTCACACAGCCTCTTGAGACGGGCTTCTTTCACTGAGCAGTACGCGTTTAAGGCTCTTCTCAGGGCTCCATAGCTCGTTACTTCTCTGCACGGAGTAATAGCCACGTACCACAGCCCGTTGGTCCGTTCACCGACTTGCGAGTTTTGGCAATTATGAATGAAGCTGAGGGAACCCTCCACGTGCAGGTTTTTGTGCGGATAAAAGTTTTCCCCTCCTTTGAATAAATACCAAGGAGCACGATTGCTGGGTCACAGGGTAAAAAGTGTGTTTAGTTTTGTAAGAAATCCCCACGCTGCCTTCTAAAGTGGCTGCCCCGTGCGGCATCCCAGCCGGCAGTGAGTGAAGGTTCCCTGTTCCACGTCCTCACCAGCATTTGGTGTTGTCAGTCCACACTTTTTTTGAAAACAGATGGCAGAATGACTTTAAGGACTTCTAGATTCCACTGACAATGAAAATTATTAACCAGAAACCAAAAAGACACTTTTACTGTCATTAAGATAAGACATTCGTGTTGTGTTGAAGGAACGCTATTGAGTTATAACGTAACGAGCGTATAGGTCATAACGGTTAATTCTACAGTGAGTTTGGCACAGCACGGGCTACACGCACAGTCTCCGTCAGGTGTATGGCTCCTTCACGCTCCATCCTCCCACCCAACACACACACATTCACACACCCACACCCCCACACACACACCTTCCCATACAGAACACACAGACCCCCCCGTGTACACTTACGCACACACTCATGCACACACAGTCACGCACATACACAGACTCACACACACATACTCCCTACACACACACACACGCCCACACAACACCGTTAGCAGCCCCCATATCCTTAACATACCTGGCTGTCTCGAGCCCGTGCCCCTGTCCCTCCCCACCGCCGCTCATCACAGCATCTCATCTGTGTCCCACTCCTCTGGGATCTCGAGACAGAGCACATCTGAACCAAGCAGCTTTGAAGGTGCCCGTGGCAGATAGCATGTGACGTTTCACTCTCCCTGGAAGGCCCGCGTTCAAGCAGGGGCCTTGCGTGCCAGCCCCAAGGTAGAGGGGCTGTAGGACGAGAAGGACCTGCCGTGCCCCCTGTCGGCCCTGAGCCGGGCACTCTGGCCGACCAGCCCCCGGGCCCTTTGACACAGGCTCCTTGTTGGCCCCTGACGGTCACCTCATGTGGCTGGGTCCGCTGGAGTCGGGAAGGCAGCACGAGGCACTGCAGGAATATGCTGGTTCGGGAAGGGCCTGACGAGAACCTCACGCGCAGCTCCTGACCCGCGACCGCAGCTCCCGTCACGTGGCTCCCACGACCCCAGGCCCACAGACGGGAGGCGTGCCTCATGCAATATCTAACCGACAAGGTGTTTGCCTCTCATCCTTTTTTACTTTTTGGCAGAAGCTACATGACAGTGGCCGCTGAGTCGCTGACCTACGTCGGAGGCTGTTGTGACAGAATCCTCGACACGTTGCCCACTTGTCCCCCTTTCTGTCTCTCGCAGGACTACGGCGGGTACCTGAGCACTTACATACTCCCAGCGAAGGGTGAAAACCAGGGTCAGCTTTTCACCTGTGGCTCTGCTCTCTCTCCAATAACAGACTTCAAGCTCTACGGTAACGGTCTTGACGCGACGAGGCCCCCGCACGGCCCCATGCCTCCCGTCCCGCCACACTTCCCCTGCCTCCCTTGCTTCATGCACCCACGGTGGGTGGGAGGCGACCCGGGCTAATGAGAAACCTGGACAGAAGCCTGGGAAGGGGAGGGAGGGCTTCCAGTCACTTGTTTGAATGAAACCGGTCAACCCCCCGAGACCCGTAAGTCACGTTCCCGACACACGAGACCAGGAGCTCGAGACCCACCCAGGGGTCCCCTGGCCGACCCCTCCCTGGTGCCCCATCTCAGCACCCGGGACCCCGTGGACTGTGAGGACCTCTGACTCCTGCAGCCAAGAGGCTCACCAAAGACACGTTGACAAATGCTCTAATGCCGACTTGAACTTGTAGTCCCAGCACTCCCCTCCTTCAAACTCGTAGTAATTTAAAATTCGTTTTCCCATGGGAATACATGTAACGTATTTCAGATTTTTTTCAACTCAGTGAGACTTTCTTAATTTTTTTAATCATGCGGGTTCAAAGGTGCCTGACTTGGATGCACATAAATGTACCATCCTGCACCTTGATAGGTCACAGCCCCAGGTGGGGGAATCCTCTAGTGCCATCTCCACTTAATTAAGGATGTCCCTGTGACGCCTGAGTGGCTCAGTCGGTGAAGCGTCCGACTTCGGCTCAGGTCATGATCTCACTGTTTGTGGGTTCGAGCCCCGCGTCGGGCTCTGTGCCGACAGCTCAGAGCCTGGAGCCTGCTTCCGATTCTGTGACTCCTTCTCTCTCTGCCCCGCCCCCACTCATACACATTCTTTCTCTCAAAAATAAACCAACAGTAAAGAAACAACACTGTCAAGTCAACATTAAAAAGAAAACGAAAGATCCCCCTGCCCCCTGCAGAAGTGTTTGGTGCTTCCTCCAGCCTGACTTTGCCGACAGGCAGACATCAGACCCTCACCCGGGACCGGACACCGACATGCCTAGTGTTTAAAACCAAACAAAACAAAAACAGAAAAAGAGCAAATCCTGATGGCAATCTGCTCTTCAGGATCTGTAGCCTTTCCTGTATTTGAAACAAAGTGAGGGCTTATCCTGCTCACGGGGTTTCAGAGTCACTGTTTCACACGGTTGAGGTTTTGCTGTATTGCTTAAAAGCCGGCCACCAGCTCTAAGATACTCGAATGTTACCGGGGTGCTGTCTGATTACCTGCGTGAAGCCCCGCAGGCTGAGGCGGTGTTTTAGAAACAAACGTTTGCCCTGAAAGTGTGGGTGAGCCCACCCTCCCTGCCCCAGCCCCCTGCCAAGGGCGTCCCCGCATCGGGGGGCTCGGCACCGGCTCCCCTCGGGTAACCCTTCCCCCCTCTTCTCGTTTCCAGCGTCTGCATTCTCCGAGAGGTACCTGGGCCTCCACGGACTTGACAATAGGGCATACGAGGTACATGTGGGCAGGATGGGGAATCGGGCGAGCTCGGGCCGCCCCTCCGGAATTCCTCTCTCGCGCCCCTCTGGCCCCCGGCCCAGTTCTGGAACCCACGCTCCCTGCCCGGGCCTGCTGGTCTCCCCCTCTCCCCCACCAAACTCGCTCTGAGAAAACCTTCCACCGGGCCGTGAACCCTGGTGAGCAGGGCCTCTCCCGGGTCTGTCCGCTTTCCCTTTCTGGCACCCGAGAGGCAAGGAGGAGAGTTAGGAAAGTCTTCGGACGGGCAGAGGGTCTGTCCCGGGATCCACGGTCGTCGGCACGGGTGACTGCCGGTCCCTTCATCCAAGGCTGGTTCTGCTTTGAGGAGATAAGCCCCTGGTTGGGCTACAGAAAAGTTCTCCGATACCACCTGCCAGGCCATAGCCACCGAAGTGACTCAGTGCAGGTGTCACCTGGGTGTTTCTTCAGTGGGGTGAGGGGGGCGTGAGGGGGAGGCCGGACTTCTGTTGCCCGGAGGACCTGGCTTCAAAGCTGGGATTTGCGCGTGGACCACGGGACTCTCTGGCCGGGCTGTCATCTCCCAGTGGCACCGGCTGAGATGGTGGCCCTCTGGGGCCACCTGCCGTGGGCGGAAGGGAGCTCTCCTGTGCCCTCTTCTCTTCCACCCCTTCCTCCTCCTAAGAGGAGCTCATGCAGGGAGGCTTCTGGGACGCTCCGTGCGCTCCCCTCCCCTGCGAAGCCCCCGCTTCTCCCAGGACGAACACCTCGCTGGCTGCGGTGAGGCCCGCTAACTCTGTCCCCGTGCCCTGCCCGTGCAGATGACCAAGGTGGCTCATCGAGTGTCAGCCCTAGAAGAGCAGCAGTTTCTAATCATTCACGCAACCGCTGACGGTGAGGACCGGGGACGCTCATGCCCTGCATCGCCCCTGATGGTGTGCTGGGTTTAACCCGTGCTGTCCTCTTTTTTGTTTTCTTTAACAGAAAAAATCCATTTCCAGCACACGGCGGAACTCATTACACAACTGATTAAGGGGAAGGCTAATTACAGCTTACAGGTACAGTATTGGCACACCCACTCTGTTCCACGCTTGGAGAGACACATTCTTCTCGTGGAAAAGGAACTGATTGGTATTCCGTTCATCCCGTGTCTGCAGACGCACCCGTGTCGCGGCTGTCAGAGACGGGCCGGGGCACGTCGGGCCAGACGAATTAGCGCGTGCTTATTTTCTCCACTAATTGATGCTGATGGCTCGGTTCTACACTCGAGCTGTGTGCAAAACCCCTGTAGCAACCCCCCCCCCCCCCCGCCACCCAGTCCCGCGGTGAGCAAGGTCAGGACAGCCACCACACCGCCACGGTGAGGCTGGTGGTGTCCCTGGCGGGTGACAGTGGGACTGTTGTCCCAGTGTTGACCAGAGCAGCATCCTGGGGGCCTTGGGGGGCTTTACACGTGCAGGTCCTGAAACTTGTCTCACTGGCCTCCTGCCGGACAGTACCACACGTTAACTAAATTCTGGAGGAATGTTCCAGAATCATCTGTGGCTGAGCAGCCGTTAGAGTGCTACCCTTCCCATGAAACGTACTCACAGCCTCGTTTTCCCTGGCATCCAGTACTGGCCCAGCAGCTCAAGGCTGGGCTTTTTCCAGCAATGCACAGTGCTCCTTCTGGAAACATCTTCCGTTTCCTTCTTGACCAGGGGTTCCCTTTGGCAAAAAAGACCCCGATGGTCTTTTCAGGTCCAGGGATCAATGGCAGATTTCCTCCCCTAAGCATCCATCAGCCCCTCAGACAGCACCGGCCCCAGCACCGACCGCTGCCTGCCTTCTGTCTCCGAGCCCCTGGCCTTCTGGCATCGCTGTCTTGGAGGGACACGTGTGTCCCTGCAAGGAGGGGGCTTGGCCTGAGCTGCTGAAGGGGGAAGAGAGGACTTGGTTAATGTGACCTTTGAGCTCACTTTGCAAGTGTTCAGATCGTAGTGAGTTTGATAGCTGCCGTGGTGTAAATACATTTTACGCACCCAGTGCAGCCGTGGTGGGTTACAGGGTCAGTCTCCGTGTGCGGATGTGGATCGCTCGTCCAAGAGGTAGACTAGGCGAAATCGGCAAGCTTTTGAGCAATGTGCATTGTAGACCACACTCGAGACAGCGAAAGGGACCCACGCCCAGCGCCGGGCCTGCAGGCACAGCAGAGGTTTTCACAGATCCTCAGTGAATGTGCAACAGTAAGCAACTCCAGAAAAGGGCACAGGGACAGGGGACCCGGGTAGGAAGAGACGTGCCTCCTGCTCTGTGTCCTTCTGTACCACAGACATTCTACCATATACATAATAGCTCACTCTCATCGGTAATAACTACTCTAAAGTAACGGTGAATGCCCGCCTCCAGAGACACAGAGGAAGACAGGATTCAGAATGCGGGAGGCAGCAGGTGTCACGGGAAGAAAGTGGGCTTCCAGGTCAGCGAGACTTGGCTTTGAGTCCCTGCCAGAACAGGTGCCTTTGCGTGGAAATGGTGTGGCGCCTCTAGGATACGGGGACGGCCATTCACATCGTCTTCTTCGCGTTCCCCGTGTCCTGGCTTCGTTCTAAATGCTGCAGGGAGCATAACGTTTAATCCTCACAAAACGATATGAGCCGGATTCTGTCACGGTAATCATCTCCACGTAACACAGCTGGAAACTGAGGCCCAGGAAAGTTACCTGCCCACGGTCAGAGGCCGAGCCAAACGCGGGTGGCCGGGCCCCAGAACACAGCAGCAGGATTCGGCCTGTGAGGGTTGTAGAGAGAGCACAGAACACTTCCCGTGTCTTTGGGGATCCTGGGCCCTGGGGCCCTGGGCCGGAGCCTCTGTGGTCCCAGACCTCAGATCCGTCCTTGCTGCAAATGCAAACCAGACGGACGGCACAGGCGGCACCGAGTCTGGTGACCAAAGCGGGGTCTAATTTAGGCACCCGATGCCGAGTGCCCTGACGCCAGCACTGGAGGGGTTTAGGAAATCCATTGCTCGGGCCGACTCCAAGCCGCATGCGGTGCCCGGGCCGTGCTGGGTTTGTGGGGGGGGGGGGGGGGGGCGACCACCCCAGCGGCGAGTAACCTGTCCCTGCCTTCCCCGCAGATCTACCCGGACGAAAGCCATTACTTCCACAGCGCCTCCCTGCACCAGCACTTGTACCGGTCCATCATCAACTTCTTTGTGGAGTGCTTCCGGATTCAGGACAAAGTCCCCGCAGCCACAGCGAAAGAGGAGGAGGAGGAGGACTGACCCGGGAGCCGGAGCCAGAGCCAGCCCTGAGCACGGCGGGGGCTCCCCCTGGAACAGTGTGCGGCCGGGACCCCACCCCCCTCTCCCGCAGAGGCCGGGGCCGGGGCAGCAAGCGTGATTTCCATAGCATGTGTCCCGAAGGCGGTTTTGCTTCAGAAACCAGCTCCTTCCCAGGCCGAGACGCGTCATCGCCCCCCGAGGGCCCCTCCCCGCCGCGCCTGGAGCGGCCACCGCAGCAGCATCGCCTCCTCCTGGCCCCAGGGTGACCGGTGCATCCCCCGGCCCCTCCCCAAGGAACGAAGGACGGACAGCAATGCAGAAACCGGCCCTTAAATCCCAGCTCTCCCGCAGTAGCGCAAAGACCCGCCCTGGCCAGCGGCCGCGTCCACATGAGCAGTTTTCCACCCTGTCTGATACACCCACGCCATGGAAACGACTATAGCACAATTATTTTAGCAGTACGTGTTCATAGATCGGCTCGCTCCTTTCTGTAATTCGGAGGTCCGGCGTTGTCAGGGCTGAACCCGGTGTTCCCGTAGCTTCGCTAATGGTTAACCTTATGGAATTAATTCGTATTTTTCTATGGTTTTTACCTGGCACTGTCTCGGGTCACGGGCTGTCTCTCCTTCTTTGTGTCTCTCCTTCTTTGCGTTCTTTCTTGGCTTTGTTTGCTTTCTGTTCTTCGGTCCCCGTGTAGGCTTTGCACTTGTTTGGATAAAGAAACACATCAGAAGCAACTAACTGCTCTCTCCTCAAGATTGTCTTGAGACTTTGTGCAGAAATTTCAAAAACCTGAGGGGAACGAACATCCAGTACTATACTAAAAAAAAAAAAAAAAAAAAAAAAAATCCTAAATAAAACTTCTTTCCCACGAAGCTGCATTGGGATTTGGCTCAGACTCACACTATCCACGTATGTCTTGAAGCCTGTCCTTTCTCCCCCTGATACCTTGTCAAGGCTTTTCAGATGGCATTTGGTTAAAAAAAGGTAAAAAGACTAAGGGTGGACTCCATCCCCAGGTCTGTGCGCGTGTTCAGGGGACAGGCCAGGGAAGCGTGGGCGCGGGCGGTGGCCTCCCGCCCCGGGGACGGCTCGGTGGCCCCGCCACCGTGCGCCAGCAGCCTGTCCACGTGTCACACACCCTCCGACGGGACGAACCCCCGGTGCTCCCGGTGTCTCTTTCATTTCGTTGTATATAAAGACGGGATCGGGCCCTGGCCCCCCACCAGCTCATTTCGCCTGCATGCCGCCGCTCTGTGGCTGACCCGCACTCCCCACCAGTGCCAGTCGGAAATGCATCAATCGCTGTTGTTTCCCTCGGAGCTCGTCGACCACCTGAACGTCAGTACTGATCTCTCCAGCGTCCGGTCCTGCCGGGGGGTCCTTGACATGCCGTCGGCAGAGATTTGTCCGCGTTGCTTTTCGGTGTTTGAGGGCGTGGGTCTCGTCTCCGTGAGCTTGCAATGTCAGTTGCAGTCAGCGCCATTGGAGGGTCTCCGTCACCGGATTTTTTCGGGTGAGACGTCGTCACTTGCGAAAAGGACCGACGCGTGAGCAGCCGGACCGCTGTGAGCCGTGACCGTGCTTTCGCCATTCTCAGCGGGCTTGACCGACTGCAAAGCCAACTAGGTCCGACAGGGGAAGCCAGCTGTGGCCGCGAGATCTGGCAGGAGGGGAGTGAGCATGTGGCATACTAGCGTTTGTTCATCCATGGAATAAAACATTATTTTACCACTCGGATAGCTCTTTTCTTGCTTATCCTCCACCATCTCTGCCTAGGAAGTGTGCAAAGCGTCAAGTGTCTCAAGGTACTCACTGAGCCCCGACCATGGATGCCTGTCCCCAAGAGCCTGGTGGGCGGCAAATACAAACCGCACCTGTGGCAGCGGGGTACGGACGGAAGGACAGGACCACTCAAATATATCAAAAGTCCCAAACCAACCAGAGAAAATGAATTTCAGTCGCGTCTTTAAAGTTTTAGGGTGAGGACACAGAGATATTCCCTAACACTAAGAGCAAACCTGGCTCTCAGTCGAGACCACAGCATTGCCCGCTAGAAAACTAGGAAAACCTCCGTCTCGGTGGCATTCCCTGGCACACGGGCTGCCTCGCTCTCGGAGGTGTGCCCGCGGGGGTGGGGGGCGGAGCTCTATCCTCACTGGCCTGAAAACACGCCCCTCCCTCTCCTGCCTGACTTAGCAGTATCCGAATGATGATTCTGTGAAGGCTTGATTGCCTTCCGGAAGCCCTGTTAAAGCCCCAGTGTCACAGAGGGACTGGAGAGGCATTTCAGGCCTCCTCTGGCCGTCTTCCATTAGCAGGTGGTGTGAGTTCTTAGGATAATCACAGGAGACACCGGGAAGCCTGGTGAGATACTGGATATGCAGACGGAGGATGTCCCCAGATCATACGTAAACACAGAGCTCTGACCCCCAACCCGCGGCCACCGGTCGGGGAAGCCAAGCCGCGGCCTGCGGCAACCAGCCCCAAACGGCCAGGCCTTGATCAACACCCGCCAGCTCCCCTCGCTCTCGCCCCCACCTCCAACTTAGGACAGACGGGGAAAGCCAAATACACACCCCACCCAACCAACCGCGTAGGATCCTGCTTCTGGTCAGCCCTCCTGACTTCCCCACGCCCACGGCCCCCAGCGGGGCGCACCTGACCCCCTTTTCCACGGTGCGGCTCCCCTCTGCCAGCTCGGAGTCCCCCCCCCCCGACATCCTGCCCCAGCACGAGGGATGGTGACTGAGCCCCGGAGCTCCGCGCTCCAGCCACCTGGGAGCTAGCGGCCCTGCTCTCTCTCACGCTGGTGGTGTCTTCGTCCGCTCAGGCTGCCGTGAGAAAACCCCACAGACGGGGCACTCACACAATAGGAATGTACTTCTCACAGTCTGGAGGCTGGAAGTCCAAGATCAAGGTGCCGGCTGATCCAGTGCCTGGTGAGAGCCGTCCTCCCGGTTCATAGACGGCTGAACCGTCTGGCTGCGTCCTCACAGGGCAGAGAGGGAGGGGTCGGGTGGGGGAGGGCGCTCTCTCTTCCTATCGGGGCGCTAACCCCACCATGGGGTCCCACCCTCATGACCTCATCTAAGCCTAATTTCCTCCCAACGACCCCACCTTGTAAAACCACCACCCTGGGGGTAAGATTCCAACCTACGAATTTGGGGAGGATACAAACATTCCGTCCCTGGCAGGTGCTCTTTGTTTAGTTTCCGGCTGGCAGAAAACAGGTGTTGGAGAGGAGTTGCTGAGGAGTGGGTGGGAGCCCTGGGGGTCAGGAGGAGGGAAGGAGGGGAAGGAAGGGAGAGGGACAGGGACACGAGGGGAGGGAGGGAGGGAGGGGGTCCTACCCCGGGGACACTGCCTCCGAGCGGGGCTCCCCAGAGAGTCGGGATGGGCCCTCCTGCAAACCACAAGCTGCAACGCTGCCATCGGCCCCCGAGCCCCATCACTGCACGGATCGGATCGGGGAGCTAGAGCCCGGGGGAGGCAAGGCGGCTGCCCCCCAACCCGGAAGGGCAGCAGCACTAGGTGCTTCTTCCCCTCGCTGTGTTTTCTCGTGGGGACAAGCTCCAGAGGCCAGGTTCCCGAGCCTCATGGGCGCCGCTGGGGCTCTCGGCCTCGCCAGCTCTGGGGGCCCAAGCCCCCGGCCAACACGGAGCCGGCCTCGGTGGAAACGGGTGTCAACGTCTGGGTTCCGAGCAAACCCCAGGTCGGGCCTCCTTGCTAGAAGTCTCGCGTTGCGTCAGCGGTGGCAGTTCTGGCGTTTTGTTTCCCGGGCTGGGATCTGGAGCGACACAGGGGAGCGGAACGGCCCCAGTCAGCCGCACCCTCTACAGCGCGGCCCTCGAGCTGTGGTGCTGACCAGAGCCCGCGACGGCGCTCTGCAAAGTAGACTGGAAGCCCCGGGACACCGACGCGCCCGTGTGCACCCGTCCGCACTTGAGAGGCATCACGCTGAATGCCGCGGCTCCGGCTGGTCTCTCTGCCCCAATTCCCCTTGAACCCAGAACCAACCACCTCACAGAGGCTTCCCATTTCCTGTGGGCCCGTGTCCGAACTCCTGAATCATACCTTACGGTGCCCCCAACCCCCAGGCCCAGTTTATCTCACAGACTTCCCCTCCCCTGACTGCCCTGCACACGCGGCCTGGCCACGCGGACAGGCTGTCCTCTCCCTGCACGAACCCCACACGCCGCTGCCCCTACACGCGCTAGCTGCCTTTACCGCGACTTCCCCTTTCACAACAATGATTCCCAGCCACTCGGACACCCCGGCCTGGATCATTCTTTCAGCGGCGGCCGTCCTGTGCAGGCAGGGAGCTTAGCTGCTCACTGCCCTCTATTTACCAGATGCACTATTTACCATGACAGTCAAATATGTCCCCCAACATCGCCCCATGTCCCGTGGGGAACAACATCACCCCAGTTGAGAGTCAGATCTGTTTAGATGCTAGGCCAGGTTCACGGGCTAATTGAACAACTCTGCACTTGCCCGACCCTGGGAGGTGGCATCGCCTTGGACCTCACAGCCTACGTGTCTTACCTGCCTCGTCTTAGGGCCCGGCCTTACTGCACAAAGCCTTCCCTCGCTTCTGTTCTGGAGGCTGTCGAGAGCTCTATGCCCATAGAGAGTTTATTCTGACTCGTCAAATGTCTGTTTGCTAGATCTGAAGCCCTGGGAGGGCTCTGCTTCTGCTGGGGCTCCTGAGGCCTGACTCCTGTGACCAAAGAAGACTGCCGAGGTGACCGCGGGCCTCTCCAGGCTGGGCCGTTACAGGTACCGAAGCTTCTGCCTCGTCTCTGGGATCAGGCTGTGAGGATGCTCAAGCAGCCCCAGGTGAGGAGCTGAGGTCTCCCCCCACAACACCCAGGACGCACGAGGGCACCGCTTTGGAAGTACGTCCTCCTGCCCCATCAGTCCTGCGGAGGCTGGTGGCCGGGATCTGCCAGGCAGGCCACTCTCGAGTTTCCGACCCTTAGAAACGGAGCTGATAAATGAGCATTACTGTTCCCGCCACTGAGTTTGGAGTAATTTGTTACATGGTGTCCGATAATATAACCCTGACCGTCCCCCTTCCCATTAGCTATGGAAGAAGCTGGGGACGCACGGGATGCCCCATAGATGCAGCAGACTCCCCGCCCCGCCCCGGTCTGGCTAAGGGGGTGGCCCCAGGCATCAGACACCTGCTCAATCAGGAGACGTTGCCAGCTGGGGGGGAAGCAGGCCGGTGGCAGAATTCCCGCAGACACTTTCTACTAGGCACCCTCGTTCTTGTCTCCCTCTTCCTTAGAAATGGGCCCCCAAGTTTTAGCTGGGCCCGTGGACATCCAGAGGAAAGAAACACAACTTCCGGCCTCCTTTGACTAACCTCTGGCCGCTGAAATGCGCGTGCAAATGCCAAGAGGCGGCTCCCACCGTCCCACCTGAAGAGGCCGCAGGTGAGCACCCTGTCCCCTCGCCGTCCTCTCTGTTCCCTCAGGGCCAAGCAGACACCCGTCCGTCAGGAGGCTCCCACACGTCGGTGCGAGCACGGCTCCTTTTCAGCGGCCCGGAAACCTCTAACGGGTGCTGCAGAATGTTTTTGTAGGGCTGGTTATTCCAGACAACAAAGCCCTCGTGTTGGGCAAAGGCACATGACGGCACAGAGCAAGGGCCGCGGCAACCATCGTGATGAACATTTATCGGAAGCTCGCTTGGTTCCAGGCACGGTTCTGTGCACTCCACGTGGATCCACGCACAATCCTGACACAATTCACACATTGATCTACAACGCCCTGTGAGGCTGTGTCCTTGGCTACGTTTCGCAGACCAGGAAAGAAAAGGAACAGAGAGGTGCGGGCACCGGCCCAGGTGAAGGAAGATGCCTAGCTGCCAGAATGGGGCCCCTGCCACCACTGAGCTCCCCTCCAAAGGGGGCTCTCATTGGGTCCTAAGCCAGAGTTTAGCCCTATCTGGGCACAGGTGACCTGTGACCCCTTGTGACCACCGAGCACTTGAATAATAGGTTTGGTTTTGGTTTGGGTGGTGCCGATTGGTTTGTTTTCGGGGGAAAGAGTACAGGAGGGGCCTTCTGCCCAGGCGCCTGGAGAGAAAGTGACTGGAAGGCTCTAACTCTGTGACAGGAGCTCAAGCCAGAGCTGACGGGCCCATTTCCCGGGAGAGAGGCAGGTGAGGAGCTTGGGAGGTGGGCGTTCTCCCCACTTCAGCGGGAACCCAGAGAGCATCCATCCGGTGATGACTCCGGGGGATCCGGGGCCACCCTGGCAGCCCAGGGTCTGCAGCCCATGCTCTGCTGGTCGACGTGGCCGGACCCAGGGTCGTGAAGGGCTCCGGAGGGGACATGCTGCCCCGTACGTCCGGACAGGCCGCACACCCAAGCGGGGCGGGGCATCTGTCCTGCCGATCCCACGGAAGCCCTGTGCCGGTGTCTGTGCTGGGCTCTCTCCCACGCACTCTTGGAAGGGTGTTCTCAGAAGGCGAATGTCCCAGATTAAGACAGCAGTGGGCGGAGCCAGTGACATATAAATCACTGCCATCCATGAGACCCCGGGGAGCTTGGGGTCTCTACTGTCATGGGTCAAGTAGATTTCGCTGCCCGTATTCCTTATGGGGAGGGGGCATCTTAAAACCAAATATATATAGCAAACTCATTGACTAAAAATGCACCAAACAATGTCCCCCAATTCTGCTTTTGAACGCAAGCAGATTGTTGGAGTTTTATGCCTCCGATTATGTTAAGAAATCTATAGTTTCTAAATAACCATTTTTTACAGGCATCTTACTATTGTCTACAAGTCAGAATAATGATTTGTTGAATGATATTCCTGCGCTCAGAGGAAGAAGACAGCCCGTTGAGCTGGACGTAGATGACCGTCCCGGCCGTGTGCTGGGAAAGCGCGTCTCCGGGAGAAAACCGTTACAAGCGCCCGTCTGTAGCGTTTGCGGATTTCTGTGCCGTAAATACTTCTATTGCCACCAATTTCAGAGGATCAACCTAACATCCCTGAAAACAGAGCTGGACCGCGACGGGCAGGATTCCCTCTTGCAACACCTTCCGTGAGGAGCGGCGAGCTTCTCTGGCCGCGGACCCTTACATCTGGGGCCACCGTGGGAAGCGAGGGGGCGGGGCTCCTAGACGGGCCGGAGGATGCTAGCACTGGGAGAAGCTTCTGGCCGGGTCACAAAACCACACGCTCCATCCTGGCCGTGGTGTCCTCAGTGGCTTTGGCGGGGGGGGGGGGGGGGGGGGGTTGGTGATCTTCCACAGATGGACTCAGCATCTTGCCACCTGATGTCAGGCCGTCTGGGGACAGGGGGAGTCTTTCTTTTTTCTGTGTCAGGCAGGGTGGGTAGAGACGGGGCGCGCGGCGGCTGGGAAGAAGCGGGGATGACCTCCCCGTGATGCGGGGGACGGAAGGAGGCGGCACTGATTGTCCTCCTTCAGGAGCCAGCAGCGGGCCGTCCGGGGGCCCCGGGGAGGAGCGGACGGCGGGGAATAAGCCTCACAGCACAGCACCGGCCCCACCAACGTCACGACGCACCACGGCTGTCGGCACTTGAGCACAGACGTCACAAACATTCCTTCAAACGTTCAGCCACTGGGCTCCGTGAACTCGACCACCGCCTGACAGTGACCCCCCCTCCCCATCTCATCACAGTCTGGGGAACTCGGTGCCACACGTGAGGACCCTCGGGCAGCCCTAAGGGGTGGCAGGAGGGGAGGAGCAGGAGGGGAGGAATGGAGCCCCCCCCCACCCACCGGCCAGCGGATTCCCCCACGCGGGCTGCTTCCCGGCTGAGAGCTGGGCTGTGAACGTGAACCAGAGTGTCCAGCCAAACCGCAGCCGCATGCCCAACCCTCAGAATCCAGACGATAGATGCTTGTGGGTTTTAGTCGGTAAATGGTGGGTTATTTGTTACACAGCATGGGCAGCCCATACAATCCCAAACGCTCGTCATCTGAGCCCCTGACACACGAGGAAGCCCTCGCTGGCCCCATGAGTGCCCGGGGCTGGTCGTGAGGCAGGCGGGCCCCCTGCTAAAATGAAAACTCCTCCCGCCCGTGAAGGTGCGCTCAGGAGCAGGACAATCCAGATGCTTCCGCAGGTTCCGACAGGCCTTAGCAGAGTGCCCCGAGCAGGAGGCCCCCGCCCTCCCTCTGGCCCCGGGCAACTTCTCCCGGGTCTTCACACACGAAACTGAAGGCCTTTCCACTTTAGAAAGTCGCAAAATGCACCCTCATGACAAGCAGGACAGGGCGAGCGACAGCACACAATTGGGTCTGAGCAACCGGCCGCGTGAAGCCACCGACTGGGCCCGCGGCAGCCGGACGCGGCCAGAGAAACGCAGCCCCCCCGCCGCTGCCCTGTTCCCTGTCGTGTTGTCCAGCTCTGACTCTGCAGGGAGTCCCCACTCAGCTCTCTGTGACATTGGCTAGTAATGGTGCTTTTTTTGCTTGCGGTTTTCTATGGTTCCCGCGGAGAAAGGGGAAGACGGGGGGGCCTGCCGGCTTCGTGCCACGTTGCGTCAGGGCCTCACCACGCCGGGCACCAGGTGGCCACCGATAGGTAGCCAGGAATGTGATGGCAAACCACTGCGTTTGGTGGCTTACCTACCCGATTTCCCATCCCCCACACTCACTCATGGCCAGTCCGCCAGCTGCCAGGACAGCTGGACTGATGCAGTTCTGTCCTCCGTGAGCGGGAGCGATGCTTGTGCCCGGCGTCCCGGGAGCTGCTTCGCGGGGGTGGGAGGGCGGTTAGAGGGTTTGGAGGGGGGGGCCCAGGCCGGGTGCGAGGGCCGGTCACCTGCCCCGCAGAAAGGGACAGCTGCAGTGAGGAGAGGCCGTGAGGACCAACAGGTGGCGCTGGTGTGCAGAACACAAACTGTGGAGTCCCTGAGCGGGCTCCTGTCTCTGCTGCCGCTGTGTGTCCTGGGCCAAGCGTCCTAACCTCTCAGAGCCTAACTTTTCTCCCTGGTGGAACAGAGACAAGCGCTCAGAGGGGACAATGATGTGAGCTATGGATGGAAATTCCTAAAGTCGTGCTTGGCCGGCAGTCAATAAAGTGGAGCTAATATTGTTCGGAATGTCTAGAATCGGTTTGTTTTTTTTTTATCTTTAACCAAAACAGTATGAAAAAGGCCTGACAATTCGCATTTGAACTGCATCCTGAAAAATATTTGGGGAACGGGTTTCCAGGCACCGGCAAGAACAGGAAACGGCTCGGTGCCCACGCACAGGCCACGTGAACTTTGGGGCTCCAGTCATTGCGCAACGTGACGGCCGCCTGAGGGTCCCCAGGGGCTCCGGTCCTGTGAAACGCGCGCTCGGTCACCGTGTGCGAGCCCCTCATCGTGCTGGTCTCTCTGCTTCCCGCCAGGCGAGCACGGCCGGGCCACGTCCAGCCCGCAGGCCTCGGGGAGCGTCTCCCGCGGCAGGTGCCACCTGCTCACAGCCGCGGGCACCGAGGGGCGGGACCAGGGCCGCCGTCCCCGGAGCGGAGGGCAGGGCTCTCCCAGCCAGCCCCGCCCCCCCGCAGCTCGGCCCGCAGCTGAAGGGCCCTGCAGGCGATCCCCGCCCCCACCAATCGATCCCGCTCCTCCAGTCGACCCCCGTCCCCCGCCCCCCAGCCCAGCCCCCCCCCCACCCCCCGCCGGCCTCGCCCCCGGTCGACTTCCGCGACCTCCAGTCCAGCCCCGCCCCCTCGCTCAGCCCCGCCCCCCAGTCAACCTCCACTCTTCCCCGCCCCCCCCAGGCCAGTCCCCCTACCCCCTTACCCCCGCCAGCCCCGCCCCCCCAGTCAACCTCCACTCTTCCCCGCCCCCCCAGGCCAGTCCCCCTACCCCCTTACCCCCGCCAGCCCCGCCCCCCCAGCCAACCTCCACTCTTCCCCGCCCCCCCCCTTCCCCGGCCAGTCCCCCTACCCCCTTCCCCCGCCAGCCCCGCCCCACAGTCGACCTCCACTCCTCCCCGCCCCCCCAGGCCAGTCCCCCTACCCCCTTACCCCTGCCAGCCCCGCCCCCCCAGTCAACCTCCACTCTTCCCCGCCCCCCCCCGCCAGTTCCCCTACCCCCTTATCCCCGCCAGCCCCGCCCCCAGTCGACCCTCGCCCCCGCAGCGGCCCCCACCCCAGGCCGGCACGAGGCGGGGGGCAGGGCTCCTCCCCGCCGGCTCAGGTCGCGCGTGGACGCCGCCCGCAGAGGGCAGCAGAGGCACGGCGCTGGGCCGCCCGCCCAACGGCGACGCTCGGGTAAGTGGCACGCGGGGGGCCGGGGCCTGGCAGGCGGCGCGGCGGCCGCGGTGGCAGCCCGGGAGCCCCGGCGGGAGGTGACACAGCCCGCGCCCACCCCCCACCTCCCCCCTCCAGCGCAGGCGGCACTGGCCCAGCTCAGAAGGGCGGGCTGTCGGCGAGCAGGGGCAGCGGCAGCCGCGGAAGGGACAGGAGTCCGCACATCCGAGAGCTGCGGCCAGGGCGGCCAGGGCCTGAATGCAGCTCTGGGAACCGGTGCCGCCCGGCTCCTTCCAGCGGCCTCCTCGCGTCCGGAGCCCAAGCTGACGCGGTGGCCAGAAGCAGCCAGAGGCGGTGCTCGGGGCCCCCACCCGCCAGGGCAGGGGGCCCGGCGAGGCCCGGGAGGCAGACAGGCCGCCAGGTGCGGCAGGCCGGGCGGGGAGATGCCTCACTCCTCGAGGACTTGCTCGGGGACGGCGGGCAGGGGCTGAGACCCTGCGGCCCCGCGGTCACCGGTTGAGTCCCCTCATAGGCCTGCTTGGAGACACAGAATCCGGCGCTCGGGAGAATGCTCACGATCGCATAAGGGCACGCTGGCTCTCCCTGCCCGGGCTGCGTGTCCCTTGTTTTCAGGTGTGCCTTGACTCACTCCTAGACCCGGCTGGCGAATGCCCACGGTCCCGGAGACCCCTTGGGGGGTTTCTAGACGCGGATCCCAGCCTTGCTGGAGAGTCGATCCCCAGAACACCCGACCACCGCCCGACCTCCACCAATTAGCCATCTCGGAAACATCAGGTAATGTGGACTTCAGGGAGACTGTCCCCCTATGAGGGCTTCTCTGCGAAGCCCTGAACTTGGGGCATTCGGAAGGACCCCTGCAGCCCTCACCCCAGGTCTGCTGGTTCCAAGTTCACTGATAGTTTGCATCTGTCCTTCCCTGCAGTTGGGCGCTGCCTTCCAGAACTAGCAGTGTGCCCACAGGTGCTCCGGGGAGTCTAACTGGGGCTGTTAATTGAGCATTTGACTCGCACCTGTAAGTGCGTCCATCTGTGCTGAGACTCCGTGACGTCATTGTTTGGGGCGTGGGTGCCGTGCACCGTCTCCTCCGTGCAGCCTGCTAAGGTATTATTCCCAAGAGGCGGCTTTGGTTTCCAGCGCTGCCCCGATGAGCAGGTAAAATGAGCAATTTTGCATCCGTAGGAGGTATTTGGAGTTTAGCTATGAATTATGGAGTCTCGTACTCAGCTCTTAAGTTCTGCTGCGGTTCTATCCAAACCCAGAAAACAGCTTTGTTTCTTATTAATACAAGTAGAGACTTTTCAAAAATTCAAATGTTTTTCTGGGGAAATGTGTGCCTCTGTGTTGTGCGTGTGTGTGTCTGTGTGTGTAAAGAGACAAGCATAATTAATTTGCTGTCATTCCTTCTTTAAATTCCATACAAAAAGTCGTCACTCTTTTTTTTTTCTTTTTAACGTTTATTTATTTTTGGGAGAGAGATCTCGCACGTGCGGGGGAGGGACAGAGAGAGGGGGAGACACAGAATCCGAAGCAGGCTCCAGGCCCCGAGACATGGGGCTCAAACCCAGGAACTGCTGAGATCATGACCTGACACGAAGTCAGACCTTCACCAACTAAGCCACCCAGGTGCCCCCCCAAAATTGTCATTCTAAGGAAGAGAAGTTGTCAATGCAAAATGAACAAAGGCAGAGAAGGACAGATATTATATGTTTTCACTCATACGTGGATCTTGAGAAACTTAACAGAAGACCATGGGGATGGGGGAGGGGAAAAATAGTTACGAACAGAGAGGGAGGGAGACAAACCACAAGAGACCCTTAAATACAGAGAACAAAGTGAGGGTGGATGGGGGTGGGGGAAAGGGGAAAATGGGTGACGGCCACTGAGGAGGCACTTGTTGGGATGAGCAGTGAGTGTTGTATGGAAGCCAATCTGACAACTTGCTATATTAAACAAAAAATAAAAAAAATTTTAAAGCGAGGGGCTGGCTTAGTCGGTTAAGCGTCCGACTTGAGCTCAGGTCATGATCTCGCAGTCTGTGGGTTCGAGCCCCGCGTGGGGCTCTGTGCTGACAGCCCGGAGCCTGGAGCCTGCTTCGGATTCTGTGTCTCCCTCTCTCTCTCTGCCCCTCCCCTACTCTCTCTCACTCGCTTGAGCGCTCTCTCTCTCTCTCTCTCAAAAAATATACATTTAAAAGAAAATTTGTTTGATTTTAAAGAGAAAGGAAAAGAGTCTTCCTCGAGCCCAAGTTGGGACAGCTGCCCAGGGTACCTGTCTTCACAAAGAAGAGAGTCCTCTGGGGAAGGGTCATGTGGTACAGGGTTATACGTTTGTGTTTTTTCCTTTTCATGAAGAGTTACAAATCGTCATGACAAAGGACATTCCAAACAGTTACAGACTTTGTTTTATGTTTTTATTTTTTAATCTATTTTATATTTTTAGTGTGTGCAAGGCTGTATGAATTTAATCTTACGGGAACCAGGGAGATTTTTTTTTTTTTATGTCTGCAATGCTCCTTTTGGTTATTTATTTATTTATTTTTTAACAAAGCAGATGTACAGTGTGTGCACGGGACAGAAATAAAGCCCACGCTCGGAGGTTTTGCTGAGTCGTTCTGACCTTGGTAAATGTTCAAGTCTAGCTTCCCTGGGAGCCCAGGAGCAGGACCCACAAACATCAAAAGTTGAAATTTTCCTTTATCATTTCCCCTTTTTGATCAGTAATCTTTCCTCAGAAAGCATTGACGATCAACCTCATGTTTTCCGGTCCCTCGGTGCCAGGGTGCCTGGCTTGTCTGTCCAGGGCCCATCAAGTCCCTGTTGCTAGGTATGAACATAATGTATTTTTTCACCCCTAGTTCCTTGTTGGGGACTTACTGTAACAGAACTGGTGGGAGGCTTAAAAGTGATAACATGTTCTCTATAAAGTCCAACCGGTGAGCAAACAGTACGCGTGCTTGGCTTAGACTGTCTGTTTTTGCGTTTGGTAAAACATTTAAAACAATGACTCGTGGACAGAAAAAGAATTCTAGTAAGTACAACTTGAAGGAACCAACGTGATGTTGGAATCGACTTAGGCAGGAGAAAAAGCCAAAGAGTCTTGATTAAAAGGTGGGAAAATTCTTGATCATTCAAGAGGGAAGCTAGAGCGTGTTCCCACTGAGGAAACATACGCGTAACATACGTTCCATGGTGACTCTGGGGCAGAGACTTCAGAAATTCAGTCCCCCGTCAGGAGGTTATCTCAGGACCAGGAGAGGGGGCTGTGGGCGCACTCTGAGGGCTGGGAAACCTGGATGGGGTCTCTCCTTATCTCACATAAGGAAAGCGGGGCCTTGCTTGTTACCAGGCAGGAACCCGATGAGTCCAGGCTGCTGCAGGGCCAGCCAGCGGGTTTGTTGGTGGGGACTGGGAGACATAATAGCCAGTTATAGCCAGTTAGGGAGAAGCACTTCTCTGAAAAGCAGGCTTTCAGTTTTCTGGTAATTTCTACCTCATTAACCCCATGGGGCATGGAGTCAATTCCTCCCTGAGTTATGACTTTTCCTCAGTCTTGAAGAATTGGGGGTGATGGTGCTTTGGCTACTTCTTTGTCTCCTCGGGTGAGGTAGGTGTTGGGTAAAGAGCAGTTTTGGTAAACCTTAGCTGTAACGTGCCTACACGCAGGGCTAAGCAGAAAGTTCTAACCTGTAGGTCACTGCAGCAAGGGAAACAGAAGCAACACGGTGTCAGACATGTGGAGACTTTTCCGGTTAGAATTTCCCATCGTGAGTCCTTTGTTGCATTTCTATGGAGCGTGAGCGGAGCTCTGTCTTCTGTTACTGCTTCAGCCGATTTAGGGTGTGGTCGGGGCTTTGAAACAGAAGGATTTGACCTACTTGTAACTTTTGGTCCCTTGTGCTAATTGAGGGGTCATCAGAGATAGTTATATTTTTCTACATAGTTTGGCACTACGTGACGTTAATTTCATCCCCAAGTGTATTCCAAGCAATAGTAACGGTGTAGTCTGGGGTGGGAATCTCGAAAGTTGATCTGATCCCAGTGGGTATCCAAGAGAATGGATCAGTAAGCCAGTCTCTGCCACCTTAAAAAAGGAGGTGGGGGGCAGGGGCCTCTTGTACCCATGTGACTTGCTGCCTGATTATCTGGGTCCTTACTTCCCAGGAGTTCATCTAGGTGTCGCAAGTGGTGTTGGCTTTTGTACACACTCTGCCTTGTTCAGCAGGCAATAAGGTTAATTAATGAGAGGCATTTCTATGGAAACAAAAGGAAAACACAGGTAATGGTTGGAGCAAATTATAAACCCAGTGTCTGAGTCCTGGATGCTGCCAGTGAGATATCTGTATGACAGGCTTCAAGCATCCTCAGGCGGAGTGGGGGCAGGCAGCAGCAATCTGATGGATTTTTCTGGTTCGTAGTTCAGATGTCTCTGGTGATCCTGTGTGTGGTCCATAGAGCAACAGACACTAAGAGGGCCTCTACATGAGCCATTGTGGCCGTGAGTTTCCCGCACCTCCCAGTCCACGAACATGGAATATCTTTCCATTTCTTTGTGCCATCTTCGATTTCTTTCATCAGTGTTTTGTGGATTTCAGAGAACAGGTCTTTCACCTCCTTGGTTAAGTGAATTCCTGGGTATTTTATTATTTTGGGTGCTATTGTAAATGGGATTGTTTTCTTAATTTCTCTTCTGCAGCTTCATTATTAGTGTGTAGAAATGCAATGGATTTCTGTGCATTGATTTTGTATCCTGTGACTTCGCTGAATTAATTTATCAGTTCTGGTAGTTTTTGGTGGTGTCTTTTGTGTTTTCTACGTATGGTATCATGTCATCTGAAAATGGCAAAAAATTTGCTTCTTCCTTACCAATTTAGATGCCTTTTATTTCTTTTTCTTGTCTGATAGCTGTGGCTAGGACTTGCAGTACTGTGTTGAATACAAGTGGTGAGAGTGGACATCCTTGTCTTGTTCCTGACCTTAGAGGAGAGGCTCTTGGTTTTTCCCCATTGATTATGATACTGACTGTGAGTTTTTCATACATGGCCTTCACTATGTTGAGGTATGTTCCCTCCAAACCTACTTCGTTGAGGGTTTTTATCTGGAATTGATGTTGTATTTTGTCAGATGATTTTTCTGCATCTGTTGAAATGATCACGTGGCTTTTATCGTTTCTCTTATTGATGTGATGTACCATGTTGATTGATTTGTGAACATTGAACCACTCTTGTATCCTAGGACTAAATCCCACTTGATCGTGGTGAATGATTTTTTTAATGTATTGTTGGATTTGGTTTGCTAATATTTTGTTGATGATTTTTGTATCTGTATTCATCAGAGACAATTGGCCTGTAGTTCTCTTTTTTTGTGGTGTCTTTATCTGGTTTTGTATCAGGGTAATGCCGGCCTCATAGAATGAATTTGGAAGCTTTCCTTCCTCTTTTATTTTTTGGAATAGTTTGAAAAGAATAGCTATTAACTCTTATTTAAGAGTCTCATGCTCTACCGACTGAGCTAGCCGGGCAGTTGCTATTAACTCTTATTTAAAAGTTACATAGAATTTGCCTGTGAAGCCATCTCATCCTGGGCTTTTGTTTGGTGGGAGTTTTTTTTATTACAAATTCAGTTTTATTGCTGTTAATCAGCCTGTTCAAATTTTCTATTTCTTCCTTGTTCAGTTTTTGGAGGAGGCTGTAAGTTTCTAAGAATTTATCCATTTCTGCTAGGTTGTACAATTTGTTGGCACTTAACTTTTCATAATATTCTCTTACACTCCTTTGTATTTCTGTGGTGTCGGTGGTTATTTCTCCTCTGTCACTTCTGATTTTGTTCATTTGAGCCCCTTGCCTCCCTGTCCCTCCCTCCTCCTCTCTCTGTTTTTGATGAATCTGGCTGAAAATTCATCAAATTTTGTGTTTTATCAAAGGACCAGCTCTTGGTTTCATGGACCAGTTCTATTGTTTTTATATTTTGTTTTTGTTTTGTTTTTTTTTGGTTTCCATTTTGATTATTTCTGCTCTAATATTTATTATTTCCTTCCTTCTACTGATTTAGGGTTTTGTTTGTTCTTTTTTTTCCATAGCTCCTTTAGGCATATGGCTAAGTTGGTTTTTTGAGATTTTTTTTTCTTTCTGAGGTAGGCCTGTACTGCTATAAATTTCCCTCTTAGAACAGCTTTTGCTGCATGCCAAAGATTTTTGGACCATTGTGTTTAAATTTTCATTTGCATGTATTTTTTGATTTCATCTTTTATTTCTTGGTTGAACCATTTATTGCTTAGTAGATGCTATTTAACCTCCATGTATTTAGGGTCTTTCCAGATTTTTTTCTTGTGCTTGATTTCTACTTTCATAGTATTGTGGTCAGAAAAGATTCATGGTATGACTTTGGTCTTTTTAAATTTGTTGACAGTTGTTTTGTGACCTAATACATGGTCTATTCTGGAGAATGTTCCATGTGCGCTCGAAAATAATGTGTATTCTGCTGTTTTAGGATGGAATGTTCAGAATATATCTCTTAAGTCCATCTAGTCTAGTGTGTCATTTTAAGGCACTCTTTCCTTGTTGATTTTGTTTTTGGATGGTTGTTCCATTTATCTAAGTGGGATGTTAAACTTCCCTATTGTTGTGTTACTATGGATTATTTCCTTTATGTTTGTTATTAGCTGCTTTATGTATTTGGGTGTTTCCATGTTAGGTGCATAAATATATACAATTGTTCTATCTTGTTGGGTTCTCTTCATGATTATGTAGTGTCCTTCTTTGTCTCTTATTGTGGTCTTGCTTTAAAGTCTGTTTTGTCCAATCTTTTGCCACCCCAGGTTTCTTTTCACTTCTATTTTCATAATAAATACTTTTGCAATATGCATATGTCTTTAGGTCTCAAATGAGTCTCTTGTGGGTACCATACAGATGGATCTTGCTTTTAATCCATTCTGTCACCCTGTGTCTTTTGATTGGAGGGTTTAGTCCATTTATATTCAAAGTAACCATTGACAGATATGTACTTATTACCATTTTGTTACTTGTTTTAGTAGTTATTTTTGTTCCTTCCTTGGTCTCTTCTTTCATGATGTGTTGGCTTTCTTTAGTGATATTCTTATATTCCTTTCTCTTTATTTTTTTGCATATCTATTACTGGTTTTTCATTTGTGGTTATCATTCGGTTTGTATATAATATCTTATGCATATAGAATTCCATATTAATTTGATGGATGCTTCGGTTTAGACCCATTCTAGAAGCACTAAATGTTTACTCCTCACCCCCACCACATACACACATTTTAAGTATATGATGTCATACTTTACATTCTTTTATTTTGTGAGTCCTTGAGTAACTTTTGTAGATATACTTAATTTTGCTGCTTTTGTGTTTCCTACTCTTCTTACTCCTGCTTATGGTCTCTCATTTTCACTCAAAAGAGTCCTCTTTAACATTTCTTTTAAGGCTGGCTTAGTGGTGATGAATTCCTTTAACTTTTGTTTGTGTGGGAAACTCCTCTTTCTATTCTGAATGATAACTTTGCTGGATACAATATTCTTGGTTGGAAGTTTTTTGTTTTTGTTTTTTTTTTTCTTTCAGCACTTTGAATACATCATGCCACTCCCTTCTGGCCTGCAAAGTTTCTGCTGAAAACTCAACTGATAGCCTTATGGGGTTTCCCTTGTAGGTAACCGTTTTTTTGGTCTCATTCTGTTTTTAAAATTCTCTGTATCACTTCTTTTGCCATTTTAATTACTATGTTTCTTGGTGTGGACCTCCTTGGATTGATTTTTTTGTGGGCTCTCTGTGCCTCCTAGATCTGGATTGCTGTTTCCTTCCCCAGATTCAGGAAGTTTTCAGCTATTATTGCTTTAAATAAATTTTCTGCCCCCTTCTTGCTCTTCTCCTTTTGGGATCCCTATAATGCAAATGTTATTATAGTTGATGGTGTCTCCGTGTTCCCTTAGTCTATTTTCATCTTTTGTTATTTTTTTTCTCTCTCCTGTTCAGCTTGATTGCTTTCCATTACTCTATCCTACAGGTTGCTGATCTATTCTTCCGCTTCCTCTAGTCTACTATTTATTCCCTCTAGTGTATTTTTAATTTTTTAAGTTCACCTGTTGTATTCTTCATCTCTGATTAGGTTAGTTCTTTTTTGTATTTTTTCTCTCTTTGCTGAGCATCTCACTGATGTCCTCCAGTCTTTTCTCAAGTATCTTTATGACCATTACTTTAAATTCTCTATCAGCCGTGTTACTTATCTCCGTTTTGCTTAGGTCTCTTGCTGTGATTTTTGTCCCATTCTTTCCTTTGGGACATATTTCTCTGTCTCATTTTATCTAACTCTCCGTGTCTGTTTATGTGTGTTAGGACAGTCAGCTGTGTCTCTTGCTCTTGACAGCAATGGCCTTCTGAAGAAGCCCTGTAGCGCCCCGCAGTGCTGTGCGCCCCGTTCACCGGAACCCGGTGCTTCAGGGGTGTCTCCTGTTATGTTGCACGTGCTCTACTCTCGTGGCTGAGACTTTTTTTCCCTTAGTCCAGCCATCTGTAGTGGCTCTCTTTGCCTGTTGTGGGAAGAGTTTAGTCCCTGTGCTGTTAGTGGGCGAGTCTGGGGCCGCTTTAGGCTTGAGCTGAGTCAGACCAGGCATTCGTATCATGCGGTAGCATCGAACTGCAGGGTGCCTTCCCTGTGTTGTCCCCTGAGAAGGTTTCCTTGGTGGTGGGGGGGTGGGGTTTGGCTATAGTCAGAACAGCTCTCCGCCCCCAGTCCACTGCTGAGGCCATCGTCTGACTGGTGTGTGTGTGGTTATCTTTCCCTCTCCCTGCAGTGGGAGTCACTTTGGAGTAGTGCCGGCCCCTGTTGGGGCTGCTCGCACACTGCCAGGCTTGTGGTACCACTTTGGACAGGTTCTGGCCCAAGGGGTATTGGAGGGGGCAGGTCCACAGGAGGATGCAGAGCACTCGCGGTGCCAGCAAAGTGGCTGGTACTTAGGAAGAGATCTGCAGCAACCCAGGAAAACTCCCACTGAGCCAGGGATGGAGGGGTGGGTCCGAAGAAGTGTGTGGGGGCAGGGCACCCTGTTAGCCAGCCAGGTGGAGAGTGTTGGTGCTGCCCTGGTTCCCGCAGGTGTCTGTGTATCTAGGCTGGGGTGGGGGGCCACCTTCCCCCTCACATCCTATACAAGTGTACCTTTAAAATTCATCTATTCTGATCTTAGCCATCCTGACCACACATAAAATTCTTTCCAAAGATTCCCCTTTACAAACTTTCTACAACTTTTTTTTTTTTTCATTTAGACTTTGTTGTAAATTCTCCCTCTCTAAATCACTAGTCTCGTTTCAGGATAAAATTACTTTCTTTTCTCTCAACAAAAACTTATTCTTTATGCCTTTCTTACATATTTCCTACTTTGGCCACGCATAGAGCTTCTTTATCATTTCCAGCAGTATAATTACATTTAGCAGAATTTTTCTTTTCTTTTTACATTTAGCATATTTTTTTTTTTTACATTTAGCAGAATTTTAACTCTTGGCTACCATAGTGTTCAGTGAAAACTTAGTTACCAATTGTGAACTATTACACCAGAATTCTTTAGAGTGGGAAATTTATGAATATATTTTATGACTTCTAGACACGTGTGTTTTTCCATAGTGCAACTTTCAATAAAGCACAAAACATGTTTACCAGGAGACCCAAGTATCTTTAGATTCTCTGTAATAAGAAGGCAAAAGCAGATAAACCTAATGTTTAGTAATTAAGGTTTCAGTATTTTATCTTATTTGGAAAAAAGTTAGATATCCAGTGAATTCAACCCAATGTGTCATTCAATCTAGCAAGACTCCAGTGGTTTATGGTTTAAAGATCTTGGAAGCTTTTTAAAAGTTCACGAACATTTCCTTTAAAACTGACTAGCTCTGGGGCACCTGGGTGGCTCAGTTGGTTAGGTGTCCGACTTCGGCTCAGGTCATGATCTCGCCGTCCATGAGTTCGAGCCCCGCATCAGGCTCTGTGCTGACAGCTCAGAGTCTGGAGCCTACTAGGGATTCTGTGTGTGTGTCTCTCTCTGCCCCTACCCTGCTCATGCTCTGTTTCTCTCTCTCTCAAAGCTAAACATTAAAAAAATTAAAAAAAAACACAACTGACTAGCTCTTAACAATTACCCATGAAACCTTGAGACCAAATCAGCCATCATTTTAAGTCATTTTTGCTGACAGATTACAAGAGTTTCAACGTGAATCTGATACATTCAGGTAGAGTAAAAGCTGATTGTGTGTATTATATTTGACGTCGATAGTTCCAAAAACATGTCTATTTTCATTAAATCAATGGCTTGGAACTAGCATTAGCACCGAATGTGTTGCACATGTGTCCATCACAACATTAGTCAATTTGCTCCCTGCCGTCAACTTTAGCCGGGGCTCCTGGGGGGAAAGCTGAAATGAGCGGTTTGAGTCCAGGGGAGCCCTTGGGCCCCTTCATGCTGATTTGGGACATGCTCCGGTTTGAACCCCGTCAGGAGGTGGCCTGACAGCTTCCGGTCCTCGGAGGTGAGGGTAGGAGGGGCCGGTGGTGCCAGAGGTGCTGAGGGTGGTGTGGGGGCCGGCTGTGCGAGTGGCCCAGTGGTGGTTGTGCGGGAACAGGAAGGGGGACCGTAGAGGTGGGTGGGGTGCTGCCGGCCGGGCCAGAGGCCGATTCGAGGTTGGGACTAACATCTCTCCATTTCCATCTCCTGTCTCTCCCTCCTGCAAGACGGGCTTTCTCTCTGGCTGTTCTCAGCCGTCTGGAGGAGGCAGGACTGGAGGCAGTGGACGGGGCGTCAGTTGTGGTGCTTCTGTTTGGGGAAGTGGGTTTAGGATTTCCAGTGCCTGTTTTCCTCCTCCTCTTCCTCATCTTTCTGACTTTTGAGAAGGGCGTTGGGGGTCTTGGATTTGTGCCCATCCTTGTCTCTCTGGACCATCGGTTGACATGGGGCATCTTTATTACAGAGTCACCCCAAAAGCCTGAATGTAGGGAATTTCATCCCAGATCACATAAACTTGGAAAACATTTGGGTTAGTTTTTATCTGAGTTTTAGAAGCGATGGCCCCTAAACCAATTAAATAGAGCTCTCTTACGAATTAATTTTAGCAACACCATCTGGAAGTGGAGAAAAGATCTCCGTTATTACACATGGACATATAGACAAGATGCAAACAATACATAGCCTTTGTTTCACTAATATTTGTGGAGAAGACATTAAAGACCCGATTTCCGACTATCCCCCTTTTATCAAAACAAATCTAACTGCAAGATGGCATTATAATTTATGGGTCCATCAATTAGTTTTGGTTTTTTTTCCATTTTCCAGTCAGAACACAGCCAATTTTGCCCAAACATACCAAAAGCTGCAACAGCAAACAGAAGCCAAACGTAGCCCAGAGGACGTCCGTGAGCACTGATTGAACCAAACGGCTTCCTACTTTCCGGTCGCTTTCTCTGTGTGCACGAGAAAACAAATTCAGACGTGTGGAAAGAACCCCATTTGGGCCATCCGAGACTTCGATCTTCCCAGTTAAGTCAGCATTGCGAATAGAGGTCCCTACGTGTTGTGCGCAGAGCCTGCCAGAGCTCCCGTGGGTGGTGGGTGGTTTTCCGGGAGCTTTCAGCTCTCGAAGCATGGTTCCCCATTCCTCTTGTCGTGGTTTTATTTTTCGAGTAAGGCTCGAAGGAGATCTAAAGGTGTTAAGTGTGGCGGGCCAGGCCGTGCTGCTCAGATCCCTTCCCGGGAGCTGGGATACACTCTCTTACGCGTCTCGGTTTCTCCCTGTGAGGTCTGAGACCATTGAGCACCGGATGATCAATCCTATGTGTGCGTCCCCAGACGAGCCAAGCATTAGTTACCTCATGAGGTGGGAAGTTCCTCCGGGACCGCCACGTGTCACGAATAGCCACAGACGCTTCCGCGAGGCTCTCGGTCACCCGAAGGCACCATTTGGCCCGAAGGAGCAAGTGTCCCTTCTCTTCCAAGCTGAGTGATTCAGTGTCTCGTGTTTGTAGCCAGAAAGTTTACTCCAGCCTTCTGTTAATAGCATCGATGATGATAATGCTCAACGAAAACAACCAACCCCTGTAGGTTATTCCCGCCCCGAGAACGTCACAGGCAGCCCTCAACAGCTTGAGTACGAGGGCTGTCGATTCAAATTGAGGGGGTTGGATAGCAGGAGTCACCGGTACACCCGTGAGAAGTCGGAGGGCACACAGGGCTTTTGCTGGGACGGAGCGCCGAGTTCCAGACGACCCCCAGCTGTGTTCAGGGGGGTTGCTCGGACACACTGCCGACTCCCCCAAGAAAGGTTGAGGCAGAACAAACCTGCCTTAAAATATTAAAGAGAGGGGCTCCTGGGTGGCTCAGCAGGTTGAGCATCTAATTCTTGATTTCAGCTCAGGTCACGATCTCACAGTTCATGGGTTCGAGCCCCACGTCGGGCTCTGCCCTGACGGTGTGGAGCCTGCTTGGGATTCTCTCTCTCTCCCTCTCCCTGCCCCTCCCCCCAAAAAATAAAGAGAAAGAAAAGGCATCTTATTCGAGCCCAAGTTGGGGCCGCCACCCAGGATACACAGTCTTCACAAAGGTTGCTCCGGGGAAGGAACGTGGGCTGCAGGGTTATATGTTTATTTACACAGAATTTACACAGAGTTACAGAGAGAATCCAGAGGAAGGGCATTCCGGAAAGCGAGAGGCTTTATCTTTTGTTTTTAGTGTGCATGAGACTGTATGACTTTAATCTTAGGGAAAGCATGGAGGTTTTTTTCTTTATGTCTGGAACGTTCCTTTTTGGTTATTATTATTATTATTATTTAACAAAGCAGATGTACTGTGTGTGCATGGCAAAGAAATAGAGCCCACGCTTGGAGGTTTTGCTGAATCCTTTTGACCTTGGTAAATGTTCAAGGATAGCTTCCCTGGGAGCCTAGGAACAGGGCCCACGAACGTTAAAAGTCGGAAATTTCCTTTATTTTATCAAAGTATCACACGTAATCCAAAACTGGAGTCCTCATCTTTCTGTTATCTAACGATCCCAGAGGATGACGATGGTGATGAACATACATCATTTCTGTATCAGGGAAAATCTGAAAATAGGCATAAATTGAAACGAAAACCAAGTCATTCGCGTGCACTTGCAAAACAAAGCTGACGAGTGACAAATCATGGCTGAAAAAGAATCAGGACAACTGGGATCGTGAAGAAAAGTTCGGAGCACGTGCTACGCGTTCCGTCACAGCTGTGGCTCCTGGTGTCGGGGCTGCGATGAAATCCCATCTGAAAAATACAAAATGTTGCTCAGGAAAGCGTGTAGGAGAAAGTGTACAGAGAGTTCTAAACTCAAATCTTAACGGCGGTACATCCGCATCACCGTGAACTGCACCCCGTATCTCCGGGCGCACCTGTTAGGAAGCTGGTCGGTCGCTCAGAAACCTGCCGTGTTGCCCCTCTGGGGACGGAGGCCAGGCAGGGTACACGGCAGCACAAGGCACACGGTCGTGTTCATCGTGGGTTGGTGGGCAGTGCGGCTGATCACGGGGAGTTTAGGTCCAAATTCCTAGAGGGTCACGCTCCAGCTGTAACCCAGGGGGTACACCCGCTGTCTCCCGACGGCACGGTGGCCGCCCAAAGCCAAGGTGCCATTTTTCACTGCCGTTCTCAAAGTGGATCCGTGAGTCTCCGTTAAAGAGGTTATAAAATGTCCAAGGGCACCCACACCCAGGGCCTCTGAAAATCCCGTCTTTGCGAGCATCTCACACATCAGGGCAGCTGCCCGCATTTTCTCCGAATTCTCCCTCCTGCTTGGCCAGCGCTGGCTCTTTCCGCTCAGCTCTGCCCGCGCCTTCTTGCCTCTGGGATGGGACCCGTTGGGGAGCTCGGGGCTCACGCCCCGGGGCTGCAGCCGAGCCCGGCGCACGGTGCACACTGCCGGGGCGGGGGGGGGGGGCACCAGGTCCCTGAGGTGAGAAGCAGGGGGTGAAGGCCGCGTCTTCCCCTGCTTCCCCTCGCCACGTAAGACCAGACGCGCGCCGCATTCCGGGCGAGGAGTCGACTCTGCCCCGGTGGCCATCGGTACTTGTGCTCGGTGTCAGGGTCGGCAGCGCTCTGCCCGTCACATCAGCCTACGCAGGTGCAGCGTTAACAGGACGCGGTTTCCGTTACGTGGGGCTGCCGGTGGTAAAAGTAACCTCCTAGGCGCCGGGAAGGGCGGCCCCGTCCGGTGCACTGAGTCCCTCTGCTCCCGTAGGTGCTGCAGTCCTCAGGGAAGGGCGCGACCTTCTCTGTCCTTGTCCGGGACCAGCGGGTAGAGTCCCGTCTCTCGGGCTGACAGCAGAAGGGAGTCCCTGAGCCCGGCACGGACGGGCTGCGGCGGGACGCCAGCCCCAGGAGGACAAGTGCTGTGGCGGGAGCCGTCCCTGTGTGCAGCCGGGGAAGCCACGTCGCCCCCGCCCGCGCCGTGAGGGGTGGACGTGCGCTGGGCATGACTCCCCGGCAGGCGGCGGGTCGGGGCCGATGTCGCGTGGCTTGGGCTGTGCGTGCTCCTGAGCGGACATCACCTCGCCTCCCCGCTGGAGCCGCGTCATCCGGCGCTCGCTTAAAGCTAACGTTCCCACGGGAGGGGGTTGCTCTTGCTTCTCAGCCGAGAAAATACCATCTCTACTCCCTGGCCTCCGGACCCCACGTCCTCCCTTCCTGGGGTCAGTGGACCTAACTGTGTGGATGGTTTTCCAGTCGTAAACCCCGGGCACCCTGCCCCTGCCCCGTGCCAGGCAGGGCTTCCGTTCCCGATCTGGTGAACAGAAGGGCGCGGTCCCTGCTCCGCCTGCCCAGCCCGCGGTTCCCCAGCACCGAAGAAAGACCTCCAGGGCCACCCTGGCCAAGATGCCACGGACGGCGTAACTTAGCAGCTCGGGAGCTTTGAGACCTGAACCCAAAACCCTGCGTGGCTCAGGGGGCCGAAGGGCTCAGCCTCCCACGGCCTGACATAGTGGCGATGCCCATTTGTGTCTGTTCTCCGTACGGCGGCGAAGGAGATGTTCACGGACCCTTGTTCTGTCGTTCTGGAAGTACCTCCCCGTCTGCTGGTTTTGTCTTGTTTCTAACACAGTGAGTCTTTAGTCCTTCCTGGGTCGGATGCCTTCTCAGATGTGACGGGCGCCAGAGAAAGATACGCAGACACGTGCACGCACGCACACGGATGCATTTGCGTGTAACTCTACACGTGGATTCGGGGTTCCGGCCGCTGGGTTCGAGAGGGTTCAGTTCAAGTCTGTGGAAGAGCAGGCGGTGAACTCGCAAGAAGTTCTCCCCAACCTCCACTCTGCTACTCGCTGGTTTAACTGGTCTTCATTTCCTTCTTTCTTAAAAGCCGGCGAAACACACAGAATTGACGACGTCCGTCATTTCTGAGTGTCCAATTAAGTGGCAATGAGCGTATCTGCCTCGTTCGGTAACCGTCACCCCCGTCCTCTCCAGAACTTCACTGTCCCCAACTGAGACTCTGTCCCCATGGAACACGAACTCCCCATCCCTTACCCAGCCCCCGGTGCCCACCACCCACGGTCTCTATGGATTTGACGGCTCTAGGGACCCCCCCCCCCCCACCGGAAGTTGACTCACGCAGTATTTGTCCCTTGTGACTCCCTTATTTGAGCACAACGTCCCCGGGGTTGACCCATGTTGTAGCAGGTGTCAGGATCTCAAGACCCGTCGGTCCCACAGGCTACCTTTGGCTTCTCCGTTCATTAGCAGATAGACACTCGGGTTGTTCCCCACGCTTGGCTGCTGCGACTACTGCTTAAGAACGGGGGTGTGTAAATGTCTCACGAAGAGCCTGCTTTCAAACCTTTTGGGTAAAGACCCAGAAGTGGAATCGCTGGGTCTTAGGGCGCTTTACTTTTACGCTTCGAGGACCCTCCACACCGCTTTCCGGGGCGGCTGCCCCGGTTGACATTCCCACCAGCGGTGCACGAGGGGTCGTTTCTCTACCTCCTGGTTTTTCTTTTTTTGACAGCAGCCGTCCTGATGGGTGGGAGGTGGTGTTTCACTGTGGCTGTGATCTCCGTTTCCCTGACGATGAGGATACTGAGCACCTTACTGGCCATTCACCTTCTTTGGAGACACAGCTATGAAGTCCTTTGCCCATTTTAAAATCAGGCTTTTTTCTTGTGGTGGAGTTGGAGTCTTTATATACTCCAGACCTGAGCTCCTTATGTGATACAGGATTGGCAAATGTTTTCTCCCATTCAGTAGCTTGTCTTTTCACTGCTGGTGGTGTCTGTTGATACGTAACAGGCTTGAATTTTGATGCCCGATTTACCTGTTTTCGCTCTGTTGCGTTTTTTACACAGGATCGGAGGGAAGCAGGAAAGGCTTTCCGGGGCAGTGAGCAGGAGAGGCTGCCGGACGGAGCGGCAGGAAGCGGTGCGTGTGGCTGACGGGACCGAGGGGCTGGGTGGGGACGTCCCAAGGCATTGGGACTTCAGGCCGCACAGCCTGGGTACCTTCTTCTTAGCGGGACTGTGGGACAGTACGGAGGGCAGCAGGGAGGGGAAGAGACAGGAGGCAAGATGAGCCCGGCGGGAATGGGGACGGACAGACGCGACCATCTGTGCAGGTGAGCTGACAGAGCGAGGGGACGTGTGGACAGGCGGTGAGGCGGGGGACAGCCGGAAGACGTGCCAGCCGCGGCAGCTCGGAGGCGGCCATCGGGTGTGACGAGAACGGGGGCGGGGCGATGGGGCCTGCCGGGTGCGCGGCGGCTGATGGAACAGACGTGGGAGTGCAGTCGCCGGTGGGTGTGCAGAGGCAGCTAGGTTCCCGCGGATGCAGACCTTCCTTAACTGCACACTTGCTTTTTAATCGAGCAGACATCGGGGACTCGGGAGGGCTTCCCGAGAGCGCGGGTGCCTGGGTTGAGGGGCTTTGCCTCCTGCCTGCGGGCCGTCTCCGGGGCCTTGCTCGCTCGCAAGCCACAGGGTTTGAAGAACGTGGCGCCGTGTGGCCGATCCCACTCAACCATTCCTTCTGCAGTCCCCAGAGGTGGATTACAACACGTCCAACCTTTCCCGGTGACCGCGGGGACACGCAGGATTTCTCCCACTCTCCTCTCGACACGCTGCACCTCCCGCTGCAAATGGACACCCCTTTTGCCACCCGTCTGTGGCAGGGAACAGAATTCCGGGGGCTACGGTCTTGGAGCTTCTCAGATGGACCGTCCACCTCCTCACCGGCACTCGCGGTGCCAAAGGGAGCCCGCACGGGTGGCCGCCGGCCCTCCAGACACGACGCGGCCACACCGGGTCCCCGAGCATGGAAGCGAGCCTCGTGCAGGTAAGGAGCTGGTTTTCATCTTATTTAGGATTAGCTTTAACTTAAAAACGGCCACGAACTTTGTTGCTGGGAAACAGTCCTGCTTAGAATAGCTTGGGCACGTACACCTTTTTAAACTGTAAGTGGCATGAAATCTAAATACAGAGAAACCATTTCTAATGAAAATTTATTGTCAGAATCGAGATGCGCTCTAAGCGTAAAATACACAATAGATTATTTAAAGACGGCACCGAGAAAACCACCACCGTCGCGGTGATCTAATATTGATGATCTGTCACTGGGACGGTATTTTAGATACGCTGGCGTGGCGTTAAATAAAATTGCGACACTTAAAAGTTGTTTCAATCTTCATGTGGCTACTAGGAACTTTTAAATTGCACATGTAGTGCCTACTTCTGCTGAACAGCCGTGAGCCAGACAACACGGGATGAAGACTTCGTTTTCTTAAGAGAAAAGAACTCCTCTCATCAACTTCCGTGCGAAGCGTTTACCTGAAGTCTCTATTCTTACGTGTTCCTCTGGAGCTTCCCCGGAGCCGCCAAATCCGTGCTCGACAGCTGCGTGAGCCAGCTGGCTGCAGACAGCTCCTGGAGTGCTTAAGGATGATTTCTTGGCAGCTTTTGGAAAAAAACGCTAATTGAAAGGTTAATCAAATCAGTCATCCTCGCGTGTTGGTTAAGCAGACGCCCCGTCTCCGCCGCAGACTGAACAGATGCGGGGCTCTGCGTCCGCGCCTTCGCTCTTGAGCACGGAAGCAGTGGGGTGGCATTCTGAATCGAAATCGTGTTCTCGGTTGGGAAACTCTGCTTCCCTTTCAGGATCTTGCGGGATCTACGTTGGTAGCGACACTAATTCCGATTCTACAGGGGATTTTTTTGTTTGTTTATTCTGAGAGGGGGAGAGAGAGAATCCCAAGCAGCCTCCACACTGTCGGCACAGAGTCCGAGGCGGGGCTTGGGTCCCTGAACCGACGTGAGACGAAGTCAAGTCAGACACTTGACCAACCGGGCCACCCAGGCGCCTCTGCAGGTGAGTGTTCCTAAGTCTGCTTAGGCGCAAAATTATTAGCTTCTAAGCAGGCACATTTTGTTAAAAATACAAGTAAATGCCAGAATATGCTCTGTTCGTAGCACATACTTAAAGAGCTCAAGATAAATACTCCCAGTAGCCGACAACAATAAATACGTGTCAGTCACGCTAAGACTGAGGGTGTGCCCACACGGTAATCGGGCAGGTCACTGGGAAACACACAGAAGGTCAAGGGTTAGACAGGGGAGAATCACTTGAAGATACTGACCCGTACCTTAAAATTACGAAGTGTGTGGTGATGTCCCTTCCGCCTGTAGAAAGAACTCCACGTGGTCCCACCCCAGCAGAGCTGAACACCCAAAGAAACAGTGTCCTGAGCGTGTGATCGTCACCGGAGCCCTACAGGAACACTAAGAATTCCCAACATGGAATTCAATTCGTTCTGTGTTCACGTTTTTAACGCAGGTGTTCCACCTAAACCAAGTTCAAGAGTTAAACTGTAGAGGCTGTGCGGTTAAAGAATAAGCCATCAAGTGGGTCACAACTGTTTCAAGGAAGACGTCTGTTTCTAGGAAGGCGTTTCGGGAATCGTTATGGAAGCAAACTCTGAACACGCCAGATGAGCACGGTAAGAGCACCTCTGTGGTGGAGTTGCTTAAATACGCTCCTGTACTGAACAGGACAGCGTAAGGAATGTGCTAGGACTGACCTACCTGCTAAGACAGTGGTCTCTCGTTATTTGATGGTACCCACCATCCAACAGGAAGTGTGTGAGAGCCACGTGTGGGGCGGGAGCAGGATGGATATGTGGTGTCCGAGGTTCCGACTGGTCGGTGTCGGCATCGCAGGGGTTGCTGAACGTTCTGGGTACCCCTCTGCTTGGGAGCGTATTACATTGGCAGAGAATGGCTGCCTTCCAGAAATGATTTCTTTGGGGAAAACTTAGAATATATTTTGTCTTGGAATGACTTAAAATGTGATCCAGCTTGATGCACGTCATATAAATGATGCCAAAAAAAAAATACAGAATAAATTCTAAGTTCAAAAGTACATTTATTTAAAATGTGGGCAAGATATCAATATAAAAGAAAAGAGTATAAGAAATAAAAATAATCAAAGTACAAAACATTTCAAATCTTTAACATCATAATTTAGAGATAGCAAGGTCTTTATTTACACCATTTTATTTGTAGTTGAAGTTCTGTTAACAGTGTTGTGAAAACATTTAAAAACCTGGCAAATGAATCATAAAACCTAATGTGGGCTCATAAATTCATATAATACAAAACATAATTTATGTTTCCTCAGAATAAAATTACACATCTTAAAAAGATGCAGCATATGTATCCTATTGGTTTTCCTGCTCTAGAGCGCCTGCCTCCCAAAGCAGCTGGCAAACGCGGGCCTCTGCAGGAAGCGGGTCCGTCCACCCGACGGCGGCCGCGGCCGGGCCCGTGCCCAGGACTCCAGTCGCGGTGCGGATGCCATCAGTTAAATTTATACGTAGGTTTGTTGAGGAAAACACGCTTCGAACACGAGGCAAGCTTACATCCCTACGGGACCCCAAGTCTCATTAACCAGCGTCAGGGCCCGTCTAAGACCCTGGACCGCGTTCCTCGTACCCACTCAAACCAGGCAACCCGGATCAGGGGCAGCTTTCCACGTGCCCCGCACGGACTGCCACGGCCCGCGTACCCCAGCCTCTGCGGCGGGGCCTGGGACCAGCGCCCGTGAAGAGCCAGCGCGGCCACCCCGCGGAGGCGGCGAAGCCGAGGCCGCATCACGGCGGATGCCCCTTTCGGCCACAAGGCAGAGCCCAGGCAGCCGCCCCTGGGGCCCCGCACAGGACCCCCCCCCCCCCCCCCCACCCCGGCAGCTCTCCACGCAGGCTCCGTTCCGTCTCTAGACAGGACACGAGGCCCCTGAGAGGACACCCCCCACATCACCCAGATGACTTCTAAAGCCGTTCTTTCTGAAAGTCAAGGAGGCACAGACTAGACATTCACAAACGTCTAAAAATCCGGGAAAGACGTAAGAGTACGAACCGTATGAAGACAGATGCTTCTAGCTTACGGCAGGGCACCTGCAGCGATCCAGCCGGCCTCTTACCGCCCGCGCCACACGGATGCGTGCGGTTCCGATCCTAGTGGGGACGGGGGCCCTGCACCGAGCCGCCTTCAGAAAAAGGATATGATTCATAGTCCAGTGTCTGTGTGAGCACCCCGGTGAGCACGAACTCTGCGTTATGGACGTCTGAAAGAGAGGGGCGGACCGTGAGGATGGACGCGCTGCTGTGCGCTCGCGCCCACAAACATGGCAACACACCGTACCTATGCCCCGTGCGAAATACTCCCGACATAAGTGAAGGTCGTTCTCGCAGGATATTAAGATGATCTCTGATAAGCTCTAAGGAAAAGAAAGGGAGTTTATCGGTCACCGAACAGTGAATCTCGTCGGGGACGGCGAGGAGTCGGCTGTTTCCCTTCTATCCACCTTATTTTGCTTGTGCTCCACAAGTTTCCGGAAAGACGGCTGTTTAGACAGTACTCGTCCCCCTGCACATTCCACGATCGCCTTCATGGTTGACAGGCTTGGGCAGATTCCAGGCGTGATGTAAAAATATTTTGCCTAAAAATGAAACGAAAATACGTGCACTTTGAATCGTTAGGGTATGTCAGTCTTCATAAATCCTACCCTGAGAGTTTCGACAAAATGTGTCATCTCGGGAAGTTCCGGAAGGAAGTACCACCCCGCTGCGAGTCCCCAGCCTGAGACGGGCCTGGAGGAAGCCGGGAGGTAAGTGTGGAAAAAACAAGCCTGTCCTTGTGTCAGGTGTGAGCTGTGAGGAGTACAAGAGACTGGAACTGACGTTCCTAAAAGACACGAAGAATTCTGTGGGATCGGGAGCAACAGTGTAAACGTTTTTCACCATTTCCATAGAATTCTAAATGGGCATTAGATCATCCCCCTCCGTCTGTCAAGCGCGAGGCAGGCACAGCGCCTGTGTTCTCTTCGTTACCCGGGCCTGGTTGGCGCTCCGACTAGGAAATGATCCTGCTGGTTAAGATTCAGTTTCCTAACGCCTTTGTTTTCAAGTGTTCCATAAAGCACGGTGTTAAACTGCTTGCAGGAAAAGAACTAACGTTTGGAAAACGCTGCTGTTTCGAGGGAGATACACCCTAACGGCATTCTCGTGCCTCAGCTGGTTCCTTAAGTGTAAAAACAGAACAGCCTGAACGTTTTGTTGTGTGTGTCCAAGGAGCTTCTCTAACAAATGTTTAAACATCTTCAGTCTTGAGTTACTCAGGCATACATTCAATTCACGTTTTGCCAAGAATCTTCTTTCTCCAGCTGCGTGTGCGTCTAATGAGAAGAGCGTTAAGTAGCAAAGATTTGTTAAAAGCAGAAAACCCAACTTAAACGCCTCGCACCGATTAAGTTATCCCTGGCCACGCGCTCTGAAGGCCCAGGGACACCGCGCGCTCCCGACAGCCGGCAGGGCGCGGGGCTCCGGAGGCGCACTGGGTCTCCCCGGCCAAGACCTCCAGTAACATGTCCCGGGAGGAGCACCAGGCTCCCCCCCCACCCCCCGCCGGGCGTGTGTCACCTCCAACCGTGCCATCTGTAACTCCGTGGGGACCTTTCCCTTTAAAGTGTACCTTGAAGAGTGGAGAAGCGTGCGCCCTCTTCAAGGACTCTTCCAGACTGAAGGAGAACAGCACTTCGGCCTCAGCGTCTCGGAGGAGGTAGTTCTGCTCATCTGGAAGACAAGAGCTGCCCGCTCAACAAAGTGCAGAGACCCAGGGGACACGGGCCGTGCACCCCGGAGGTCGTGCCGCCGGTCAAGTGCACGCCGCTCGAGGCTCACGCTTCCCTGGGAAAGCTCTGACTCCGGAAATGTCAGCCGTATGTCTGACAGTGTCACTCACTCTGCCCCGGAAACAGCCAGAGCAGGTGAAGGACAGTGCATCTCCACCTTCTGAGGTTATAAGCTTGTGGGAGACACTGGACTGAGAGGAAGGGCCCCTCCCGGCCGCTGCTTTGCACTGTTTCAGGGAGCTCATGGGGAGGTCAAGAACCCCAGGCCCCAAACGACCAGCTCGGAACGAGCATCACACCCAGCGTGTGTGTGAAATACCACAAGTCTCGGACTCCATGATCTGATGACCAATGAATCTTTATAGATCTGACAAAAACACATTCCGTTTAAATACCGGACGGCGTATAGCACCTTAGAAAGAACGGTTTCACCCGACTTAGAAGCCTTTAGGCAATTTTAATTGGTTTTCAGAGTTACAAGAAAAGTTAAAGATCACAAAATGTCTTAAGCTTCTCATAAATGTCTCACGATCAGAGAAGCATTTCTTCCTTTCCTCGTTTTCTAAGAGTAACCCAGTAGCATCACAGCGCTCTAGCCAGACGGCACGCTGCTCCCTGACACGGTGGCTCAGGCCGGGGACACGTGCTCCTTCAGCCACACGTCCTTCTCTTAACAGGGATGCTTTAAAAATGTAAAAACCGGTCCTACCTAGCTCACGGGCCAGAGTTTGCCGACCCGGAGCAAAGCAAGCCAATCAGTAAAGAGACCCCGAGATGACGAATGACGAACTGCTAGAGATACGAGGTCAAGTGATCAGCCAATCCGGGAAAGCGGCTCTGCGGTTTTCGGTGGGAAAAGGTATGACTGTCCGAAAATGGGAGAAGTGAAAACAAGCAGTTCAGTCACACAGAAAATGTCTGACATGTAAGTTCTAAGGCAAAACTCGAGGCTGATCTGCCTTCTCAGGAGCTGGTGAAGAGCCCCACGCGGCGTCAGGGGCTTGGATGGAGAGAACGGTCCCCGGAGGAACAGCGGCTCTGACGACCCCATTACGGGGAGATTTCAGACAGGAACAGAGCTGCGTCACCCTTGGGAGGAGTCTGTGGGAGGAGTCAACCTGAAAGTTAAGCTTTTCACAGCCGCACAGTGGAAATGAGCACCCCAGAAAGCGACAGTCTGTAAAAGTAGTGTCTCAATCTCTATAAATCAGAGACAAACACAAAATTACAAAACCACACCCCTAGCACACGATGAAAGCTATCGGCCCACGTGGGGTGCCAGAACCCCAGCCGAGGGAGCCGGTGCAGGCAGAGAGGGGGCCCTGCACCCACAAGGTGGTGCTGGTGATGCTGGGACATGGGTCACACGCGCGGGAACTAGGTAGTAAACACGCGTAGCGTTCTGGAAGCCAGGCTGCTTGCCGTGGGAGAACGGATTTACAAACGCAAGAGCAGAAAAGCCTAGAACTTTCTTGTGCAAAAGCCAAAAGTGTTCAAACACAGAGAGGACAGCCTGAGGGGCCCTGAAGCCAGAATGGCTCTCACTGTCCCAGTCGGGACAGTCTAGGCATCAAGGACAGCATGGTAACAACCCACGGAATGCCAGAGAAAAAGGGCTGCACACAAGGAGATAAACGAGTACATCAAAGGAACGGTGGCAATGGCACACTTCCCAGTACTTCCCCACAGACTTACTACAGCGGAGGCGGCCAGCAGACATCGCCTGCACCCAGGGGTCCCCGTGACCCCCTCCAGTGACACGACAAATCAGAACCGCGCCACCCCGGCAGGAGCCGCGCAAGGGCACGGCGCCCACCGGAGTTGCCGCACTCCATCGTGGGAAGCGGCGGGCAAACCCACACGGAGACGTGACGACCACGTGTGCTTCTGAGCTACCCTGTGGCTTTCAAGGAAGGACATCACGGGGACAACCAGGCAGAGCCGAATGAGGTCTGCAAACCAGACAGTAGCAGCAGATCCTGATTTTGGCGGCTGTGCCGTGGCCGTCTGGCAGAGCATCCTCTTCTGTAGGTAACACGACATCAGGGATGATGGCGCGTCATCTTGGGAACGTACTCGTTCACGGTTCAGGAGAAGGCAGCGATCTGTACTGTTTGCTAACTGCAACTGTTTGCGAACTTGGGGATTGTTTAAAAAAAGGTGAGAGAGATTTGATTTCAAAAGCCAAACGTGTTCCTTAAAAACCCATCAAATGCTAACAGATGAGTAAAAGACGTGAACCTGACAGCAACGATTCAGATATTAATGACTCCAGATAACCTAAGGTCCATATTCTTGAGAAACTTAAAACTTTTGGCAAAACAAAAGGTCTTTAAATATGTATTAAATATGTATGTATTAAATACGTATTAAAAACCAACCATTTACACACACCAACAAACTGACCCTAAAGTTCACCCGGAAAGCAAAGATGCAAAGCAGCCAGCTCGACACTGAAGGACGGGAACAAAGATGGGGACCGCCACTGACGGACCTCAGTGCTCCAGCAGACAAGACCATGTGGCACTGGCCAAACAAATAGATCAATGGAGAGAAGCCCAGAGACAGAGCCAAGAAACAATCACCTTGGTTTTTAACAAAGGTGCAAAGGCAATCTGAGCAAAAATCATTTAACAACTGGACGTCCACCCGCAAGAAACTGAATCCAGACACAGACTGTACATCCTTCTCAACTCAAAATGCATCACTGACCTGAGTGTAAAACACAAACCATAAATCTTCTAGAACACAGAAGAAAAATCTAGATGACCCTGAATATGGCAATGACTTTAGCTACAACACCAAAGGCACGATCCATGGAAGAAATGTGATAATCTGGACTCCGTTAAAACTGAAAACTTCTGGGGCGCCTGGGTGGCTCAGTCGGTTGAGCATCCAACTTCGGCTCAGGTCACGATCTCACGGTTCGTGGGTTTGAGCCCTGCGTTGGGTTCTGTGCTGACAGCTCAGAGCCTGAAGGTTGCTTCGGATTCTCTCTCTCTCTCTCTCTCAAAAATAAACATTAGAAAAAATTTAAAAATAAAAACTTCTCTGTGAAAGAAAATGTCAAAAAAATGAGAAGACAAGCCATGAATTTGGAGAAAATATTTGCAAAAAACACATTTGATAAAGGACTGCTATATAAAATATACCAAGACCTCTTAAGATTCAGTAAGAAGACTACCCAGTTAAGAAATGGGCAAAACATCTGAACAGACATGGCATCACAGAAGATACAGTGATGGCAAAGATACTCCACATCGTGTGTCATTACCGAAGTGCAGATTAAAACAACCGTAAGATCGCCCTTCTACAGCTGTGAAAATGGTGGAAACTGCGAACACTGACAACAGCAAATGCAAGCAAGGATGTGGAGCAACAGGAACTCTCCCTGCTGGCGGGAGCACAAGACGGGGCGGCCAGCTGGGAAGGCAGCTCGGTGGCTTCTTAACAGAACTAAACATACTTTTACCATACAATCCAGCAACCCCACCCCTTGGTATTGGCTCAAGGAGTTGAAAATTTATACCCATGCACAAGCTATACACGAATGACGGCAGTGGCTCTATTCGTAATGGTCGGGACTTGAAAGTTCTGACCTTCAGCAGGTGCACAGATTAACTGTGGTCCGTGCAGACAATGGAGAACCGTTCGGCGCCAAACAGGAACGAGCTATGAAGTGAGGAGACAGGGAGGAGGCTTACGTGCCTATCACAAAGTGAAAGAAGGCCACTCTGGAAAGGATACGTGCTGTAGGAGTCCAACTGCAGGACGTCTAGAGAAGGCAATGATTATAAAGTGGAAACACTCTCTTATGTCTGGAAATTTAGGGGATTAAATATGAAACGTCTGAACAGTTACTATTAAATAGTAAACGTTTATATTACAACTAAACCACCTTCTAACCCTCAGACATCAACAGTTATACCAGAAATAAATGAGTCAATCCGAACTTCTGTGACACAGGAAATGCCGTAAACTTTATAAAAAGATAAAAGAATCACGTGTCACCAACTGGCAAACTTGGTAAACTAAGTCAAATTTCCATTAAGGAACAGCCCATATCATTCTAAAGTTTACAACTGTTACAAAAACTTGGGAGCTAATCTGTATGTTTATAGTAATTGTTTCTACAAATGTTTTCTTTTGCCTGCATTTATTTCATTAATAGCTTTTAAGAACAAAAACATTAATTTCAATCAGAAGAGTCTCTACAGTTTTCCTCGTTACTTGCGGATTCTGCATTTGTGAGTCTGCCTACTTGCTACAATTTACTTGTAAACTTCTGCATCGCTCGCGGAGACGCACAGAGCAGCGACAAACCCGAGGACCAGACGCGCACGTTCCCAGTGGGGGCTGAATAAGGCAATGCTGGGCCTTCATCCGGTTTATACCACAAACACTTTCCTTTCTGTGGTCTATTTAGTGCTAATTTTCCCACACGTTTATGCTTTCTGCTGGTGACTGGTCTCAAAAGTGCCAGCACGGAGCGCGGCCGTGCTCCCAGGGAAGAGGCCGCAGGAGACCCGGTGGCCTCCTTCGGTGTCGGTTATGTGCGGCTGGCCAGGCGCTCGGTGCGAGGGGGCCAAGAGCAGGTGTTAACACGGGCTCTTTGACACAGCGCACACGTACGTGATGTTTTCCAGATACACACGAGGGTACGTATGGATCGGCTGATGAGCACAGGACCAGGGGCTCACAGGAGCCCAGCCCTGCTTCCTCTGGGAGCGATGGTTCAGTGCTCAGGAACCCGTGTCTGTGGCTACTCTGTAGGACGTAACACCAGGAATGACAGGGATCGACTATATTATTGTTGTTGAGAATTCAGGTTTTTTCATTATTACTGATTTTCAGGTAAATGATTCTTTTCTATGACTGACTTGGATAGAACATCACAGAATTTTAAGTTTGGTTTAGCTTTGCTATAAACAACAAACCTAAGTGTCTGCAAACAAGTTATTTTTCTGGATCATACTTTCTCATCTGTATGTTAGACTACATGAACTTCAAACTACGCGTGCTTTTTATTAATTTTTTTACAGTAAAGACTGAATCAGATTTAAACACGAGTGGCTGAGAAAACGACACGGATCTGCAATATGACAACATGTCCCCGTCAGGGAGAAGTCAGGTTAGAGCATGAGGGCAGTGAGGACGGGAGGGTGTCTGCTGGCCTGGGGCATCCACGGCATCCCCCTGCCCCAGGGGTAGAACGAGCGGGCACAGCCGAGATAGTGGGAGGAGAGCCCTGGGCCCAGGGCAGGTGGCTGCGGAGAAACAGGACAGTGGGTGCGTCCTGACAGGGGGCCGGTCACTGCTGTCGATGCCACATGATGGGGGGGCGGGGGGGGGGGGGCCGGGGCCCACAAGGGAGCTAAGACTCTGCACCACTGCGAGATCGCGGTGAAGCTTGTCCGGGCCATGCACCTGCTCTCCTGCTCCACCTGCACCAGTGGCCGGGTGAGGGCTCAGGATGTGCGCGTGGGGGGCATGTGGGCGGGGAGCACCACACGGGGGGTGGGGGGTGGGGGTCACACTGCCACTGCTTCCACTAAAAGCACCTCGGTCCACTGATCCGTGTAACAAAACCTATGCTTTCTCTGCCGTCTCTAAGCACGACCACCTAGAAGGACTTCGCTCCTGGTGCCCTGAACGACGCAGGGCAGATGAGGAGGGGCGGACGACCAGCCCTCTGACGGAGCCCGCAGTCAAGAGCCGTGCCCGGACACCCCTGGACTCCATCCCTGTACCCTGTGCTGCACGCGAGACCGCACTGCACGGCCAGCACCCGAACCGAACACACGCATCGGGATCGGGAAGCGGCGAGGCGGAGGCCTTATTCCCCCCAACGTCCAAACGCCGAAGCCTTCCTATTTCCCGGTCCGAGGCAAAAGTATCAAATGACTCACTGGGACGTGGGAGACGTTTATGAATTTAATGGTAAGTTATCAAGAGTAAGAAAGCAAATGAGGCGTTTGCTGGGACGAAAGCAGAGATAAAGTCGAGAAAAACACGAGTCGGTTTTCCACATTAGCAACGGAGCTGTGGACGCTACGTACCGATAAACGTCTGACACTTGAAACACTCTTCCAGCCAGTCTGGCGTCACGATGTGCTTCACCACGGAGATGGCCGTCAGGAACTTCACCGTGCGCGTCACTTTGCTGGCGATGAGGTGTGTGCATTTCTGCGCAGACTCGGCGACCTCGCCCCCAAGGATGTAGAGCTTCTGGAGGGAGGGGCACAGAGCGGAGGTGAGCGCGGGGCCGCACCTGAGCACGGCGCGCCGCGCTGGCCTGAGAGCTGGGAGACGGCGAGCACAGCAACGCACGTGCCCGTGTCCGGAGTCGACCCCGCGCCTTGAGCTAAAACCAGCGATTCCCCGAGGGCCCCCGTATCACACCCCACAGACACGATGCCCGGAGAACGAGGCGGCGCGCTTCATGAAAAGGCGCGAACATGCCCGGACTTTCTAAGCTGAAATGGGTGTCGATGAGGCACGTTAACAGACAGACCCTGTTCATAAAAATTAGAGAAGTGACTGAGAAGACGTGAACGTCCAGGAAAGAGCTCAGTAACTAGGCTCAATTTTAAAAGTGAAAAAAATTGATACAGCACTTAGGGCGGTTTCTTCTCCTTCAAAACCTGAGCGGTACGATGAACGAAGCCCACGCGACGACAGGCCGACTTACACCCTCTTGACCGCCGCCCCGAAACAACAGCCAAGCAAGATGCCCCCTCCCTTGTGCTGTTACTTCCCACAGCACGCTGAAGGCTGCGTTCCCACTTCCTGTCCAAGCACAAGCACGCGGCCCTGGTCCCCACCCAGGAGAACCGGCCTGCGGCTTCCCCGACACCGGGGGGGCTTCTGGGACGAGCACGTTCAAGCAGGTTGCTCGCGTTCGCAGGACCATAAATGTGGGTCTCGTCTACTCACCCGAGTTACGTTTTCTACTATTAAGAGAGCAAGGGTCTAAGTATAAAACTATAAAAACCACAGAACAAGGTGAAACATCACTTACGATTTAATGGCTACTTTTACTGTAAAAACGACTACAACTCATTTACAAGCCAAAAAGACTGTTGTAGCAGGACGTTCCTGATTAAATGTTCCTTTAACACACTGCTAGCCTAAAGCCAACGTGTACAAAACAGAACGGTGCTAAAACTCCTCCCAGAACGTAGAATGGAATTTCACCTTAATATACTGTTGAACTTGCACAGGCTCAAATCCAGTGAAAAGCACAAAAGGGGTCAATTCTGGTGTTAACTTTTTGGTGGGAGGGGGTAGATCTTCAATTCTGTGAAAGAAAATAAAAATGCTGTTTAGCAAACAACAGATTCTAACAGCTTGCACAAGCCTTCAGAGCTCCGAGTGTGCGGGGTTCCTCGGTAAGGGGCAAGCGCGAGGGCCTCCCCGCCTTGGACGCGGTCACCCCCGAGACCGACGCGCTCTGGCTCAGGCGCACGCCGTCTCTTCCTCAACACCCTCCCCCCGCCCCCCCCCCCCCACACACACACAAAGGTCTCCACGGGCTTTAAAAAGAAAGTGGGGGCTTTAGCCAGCTGTGCCAGTGGAAGCGTCCCTCACGGGCCAGGCAGTGACAGGGGCATCCCCGGAGCCGCACCTCTGGCAGGCGCCAGGCCCCTGTCCGCTGCCCTGTCTTACACCAGAAGCACAAAGCAAGCGATCTGACTTAGGCACGCATTTTAAATGAAACCTCAGTCTCACGTAGCTGACACTTGAGGCCATTTAGGTAAAATAGTTTTTTAAAGTTAGTTTGTGGCATTTTGATGACAACTTAAAAAACGCGTCATCACACGACCGAGACGTTCCTGAACGCTCCTGGAACACGGACTGTGATGTGGGGGTGCAATGGGCCTGATGGAGAGCAGGGGAGAGGCGAGGGAAGCTGGTGACTGCGGAGGACCGCCTCATCGAGTCCGCCTTGGAAGTAACGGCTTTTCCACACTCATGAAAGAAGGAGAAAGGTCCCCGCTCACCCTGCACCTGCCCTGCCTTACGAATCACATGACCCGCACCGGCCAGCCAGGTCTTCGGCAGGTGAGACCACTGCCTCCGCACACGTCCTTCCACGGGGCTCTCGGCCCCTGCCCGCCTGGGCCGCGGGGCTCACCTCGGGGACGCAATCCCACACTTGCTCCTACAGTGCGGCCCGCCAGCCCTTCCCGCCTGCCGCTTCACCGACTGCGGTGGGACACAGTTTTGCTTAAAAATAAAAAGATGCAGGGCGCCTGCATGGCTCAGCCAGTTGGGTGTCCGACTTTGGCTCAGGTTCGAGCCCCGTGTCGGGCTCTGTGCCGACAGCTCAGAGCCTGGAACCTACTTCAGATTCTGTGTCTCCCTCTCGCTCTGTCCCTCCCCTGTTCATGCTCTGTCTCTCCCTCAAAAATGAATACACTAAAAAATATAAAACTTATAAAACCAAGAAGATTCAAAAACGTCCCGGAATCTCCCCAACTGTGAGCGTTTCTAACACAGGCCTGCAGAGAACCCCAACCATAGCGGCGGGAAGGGGCTGTCCGTACCTGGCTCTTTTGGAAGAAGGCTGGACGTTGGTCACTTCGTTCTGCTTCAGTTTGGGAGGCAGCCTCACGCCCTGTAATCACACCGGTGTCCACGTCAATCGACTGCACGAAACACAGCAGCTGCCCACACACCCGCGTCGGAGAAGCGTCCCTCCGCCACACAGAAGCCAGCCGCGCCTGGATGGCAGCGAGGAGGACGCCGGCCAGGGGCCAGAGGGCTTTCTGGAGGGGCCCACGTGCCTGGCACCTGCCTGCCGGCTGGCCCTTCCCAGCCCAGCTGCCACACGACAGCGTTCGTTCCCACGTCGTCTGCTGTCCCGACGTGGGATTTGGAAAACACACTCCCTGCAATCACACCCCTAAAACACGGCTGCTCCCGCAACAGAAATCTGGCGTGTGGCGGCTCACGAAAGCCGTCTCCGGACGGACCGCCGCGCTACCAGGGGCTACGCGGGTCACTCGTTTTACTGCGTGAAGCCACTGCCTCTCCATCTCGGGCATTTACCTTCACGTTTTCTAAACACCCCAGCTGTATCCACACGACCGAAAAGAAAGTCGGCGCAACTCCAAAAAACATGCGAGACCCGCTAGCCCGTCAGGCACGGGGCCAGGCTCTCCTTCTCTGACCTTTGCCCTGAGGACACAACCCTCGGCTCCTTAGTCTCCAAACTCCACACGTTGGGGGCAATGAGGAACAAGGTAAACTGGCCCCTGAGTCTCTGAGACCCGCGGCTCTGTGACCACCACACGAAGCCGCGGGACAAGCCACCGTCCAGGCCCCTGGGGCCGTGCGGGGGAGAACATGACCGCGTTCCCACCTTCATCCCGAAGGCCACGGAACATCTCTGCCACCCGGGCGAGTCAGGAGAATATTTGCTTTTGCTGGTGTGTCAGAGCCAGTCGTGTCTTATCAAATCATAACTACTAGGGGCGCCTGGGTGGCGCAGTCGGTTAAGCGTCCGACTTCAGCCAGGTCACGATCTCGCAGTCCGTGAGTTTGAGCCCCGCGTCGGGCTCTGGGCTGATGGCTCGGAGCCTGGAGCCTGTTTCTCATTCTGTGTCTCCCTCTCTCTGCCCCTCCCCCGTTCATGCTCTGTCTCTCTCTGTCCCAAAAATAAATAAAAAACGTTGAAAAAAAAAAATTAAAAAAAAAAAAATCATAACTACTAGTTTAAGCAAAGAAAAAACACAGGACCACATTATCACTAGCCTACGGGCTCCTTGACAGACTCCGGACGATTCTCGGCAGCTCCCAGGTTAGATTCGGAAAACAAGCGGGGCAGGTCATCACAGAACACAGGCCGGGGTGTCACTGGGTGACCCTGACCGGAGGGTTCCCCTCAGTTCATTGTTCACAGGGACACAACCCCCCAATTAACTCTGTAGTGCTGAGGGATGTGCTGAAAATCAGCGGGCACGTGACTCAAGTCCCTTGATACGAACAGACAGGTAAACACACATGGTGACCCGGGCGTAACCCTAACCCCTACATCACACGGCCACCCAGCATCCAGGGATCACACGGCGTGGTTACCGCAGCGTGACACGGAAAACAGGACCCGGCGTCCCAGCATCACACGAGGGAGATGTGGCTGCACGGCCCCTGCAGGAAGGCCGCCCGTCCCTGCTTCCGAGCCAACAGCCACCGGCATCCGACCTCCTCGCGTCCCGAGCCGGCGGCCTCACCCGCCAGGGCCCGGCCCACAGTGAGGGGGGTCCCCATCCTGTACCACGGGCAGCCCGACGCGAGTCAGAGCGGCCAGCGCTGTCCCAGGGCTCCTGCCCCGTGAGTGCTCGTGCCTCCCCTCTCGCTGCAGCTCCTCGAGCAGCGCTCCCCCGTGCACACATACGGGCAATGACAAAAGCACCGACTGAGGGGGAGCGAAGACCCCGGGCGTGCTGAACGTTCTAGGACGTCGTGCTGACAAATCACTTAAAGAGTTTCGAACGTACAAACACGGGTCTGTGCCTACCGCGTTCCTGTAAGACAGGGACAGCCCAAGTGACCGGGCCGCTGACTGGACGTACCATCAGCAGTTCTGCCGACACCTTCAGCGGGACCCTCCAGGCATCTAGAGAGAAACGAGTTGCATTTACAACGACATACCGTTCAAGTGGAAAAGCCCTTTGTAAAGCCCTTTTCTGGGGCCAGTAACGTTACATCAGACACGTCGGTGGCTCAGTGGACATTCATTAATGATAAATGCAAGCACCACGCTTACGCCGAAAAACGTTTTCAGTACAACGGAAGGGGAGAGCAGCCAGCAGCTGCGGGACGTGCTCGGGTGTCCCGTACTGAGGGTTCTCCAGGTGAGGGACACGAAGAAACGCAGCACAGCACAGGTGTCCAGGGCGGAGCCGCCCCCCAGCCCACCCTGGCGTCACTCCGGAAGCCGTTCCCGGGAACCACAACCACCCGTGACAACGGGAGGCCCACACGGAGGACCACGGCACGTCAGGGTGGCCGAGGGACCGGCGCACCTCCCTACACGATGGCCGTGCTGCTTCAAGGACCGACCACAGGTCTCGGTAAAGCTCCCGGAACTGAAGTCAAACGGGCAGATACGTCCCAGGGAAGCAGACTGTGGCTTAAAACGAAGAGCCATCCAAACACCAAACTCAAGAGCCACGATTAAAGCCACCGGAAAACCAGACTTAATGAGCATTTTGAAAACGGAGCCTATCAAGGCAGAGCTTGAACGGGCATTTTCTGGAGCGCATTCAGCTGAGTGTCAGAGCGTGTCCCGCAGGGCGGGGGTCCGTGTGGCCCAGGACGAGCAGCTGGCAAGGACAGAGGGGAGACCACAGGTGCCGGCCTACAGCCGAAGGAGCGCAGGCGGGCACGGGAGACCAGCAGGGGCAGGCTGGGGAGACCAGACGGAAAAGCGGAGTGCTCCTTCTATCCCCGGCATCTACTAAAAAGGCAGGAGAGAACACCAAACCGGCAAGAGCCCCTGGGCAGGGTCGGGGGAAGGGACTAAGAGGAGGCTGGCGCACAGCGGCGCCTCGGGCAAGCGAGAGGCGGTGGACGCAGTCTAGCACCCGCACTGATGAATCTGACCCGTGAAACTGCACTTACCCAGGAGACTGAAAACCAAGTGCGGGGTAGGGGCAAAGGGCTCCTGCAGACTGAACGTCGTGTAGCGGCCGCAGTGGGCCTGTCTCAGCGCCTCGAAGTTCCCCAGGAGAATGTCGCCAAGCCACTGGGCGTTCACGCACGGTATTCTCCACTCCTTGGCCTTCTCGTACTTCAAACCGGCAGGCCTTTTTGGTTTTGAGGAAAAACACACTTCATTAAATGCTAGAAGCATCTACCGTTCAAACCAGCGTTTCTTTTGCATCTGGTATCAGAGACCCAGCAGGGCTGCCCGCGCCAAGGCGACCGCAGCCCCTGGCTGGCGATCGCGATCCCAGGGTGCGTCCAGGCTCACGCCGCGGTCCCACATCGCCCGCGAGCCCCGCGTCTGCCTTACTCCCCGGACCCGACTCAGCTGACTCAAAGCCCGCGAATTTGAGATTCTAGTTCACCGCAGTGCTTTACGGACGCCTCTGCGAACGTCAAAACTTCACTGCTGTTACTCCCACAGACCGTTTTCGGGCTCCCAACACCGAACTGCTGACACACCCGCCAAGTCGTAAGCGGGCTTAGGAGCCCACGTGGCGTCAGAGGCGTGCTTACTCTTTACAGATGAGCACCGTGTTGCTGCGGCACAGGTAGCCCGTGTACTTGGCGCCTGCCAGGTAAGCCATGAGCTTCAGGTCGTCCCTGTCACTGTCGACAAATCCAGTCACAGAAATAATCTAAGCACAAAGAGAGCAAATAAGGCCAAGACGCAGTGACGATTGAACCCGTGGCCACTTCCTTCTCCGGGCCTGTTCTGTGCACGTGGCGTTCCCGCGGGCAGCTGGGAACGCCGCTCCCGACAATGTCGAAAGCAGCATCCTGTTCACGGGACGCAGGCTACGTCTGTAGCCGGCGGGGGAGGCGACCGAGATACCAGACCCGAGGAAGCTTCTTCTGTGTCGGGAGGACGCTGCTGACGTCACTTTAACAGAGCCGTCCTACTAAGCGTGTAAATACGAACGGGCGAGTTCTGCACCCTCCCGCCCGTCCCAGTTCTGAGGTCGTCGGAGTGAGAGAGCCCACAGGTACCGACAGGGGCCTGCCCGGTGATGGCCACTCCAGCACAAGACCCCCGCTTTACTCCGGGACCTTAAGTCGCGTCCGAGACGCTAGAGACCCGGTTAGACTCTCCTACGTGCAGGAGCCTGTGCCGCCAGGCGCACGGGAGGGGAGGTGTCCACCCGGCCTGGGCCCTCGGGCGCTGGGCCAGAGGGAGCCCGCGCGGGAGGCAGAAAGCAGCGCAGGACCTACTCTGCCGGAGGAGGACGAGCACAAAACAAAGCCGAGTCCCTTACGTGCTGAGAACACGGCTTCCCTCCGGGGGGGAAAGCCACCGGGAAGTGAAGGGCACGGTGGGGCGGCACCATCTTCCTCTTCTTCAGGACGGTATTTAGCCAGTGCGCTGTGACACATCTCTTCCTCTCCCTGATCGCCTACCAAAGACAGAATCACGGGTCTGTTGTGCTTGGGGCTTTGTGGCTGCAGGGTCACGCACAAAACCGCAAGGCTGGACAGCTACGACGACACCTTCCCGGGATCAGGAAGCCCTCGCGGGGATGTCACGACACCTAGCCCTCGATTTACCAAAGGGACAAACGTCACGATTGAGAACGTGACGACCCACACGCGAACGGGAGCCTGCGAACGGGAGCCTGCAACCGGGGCAAAGGCAACACGCTTTGTAACCACCTTAAAAATAATCACGGAATGAGATCACATCTGTGATCATCAAAATTCAATTAAAATGCCCCTGCAAGAAGATGGAGGGCCCCCAAAAGAACAGGCTCCGAGAAAACGTCACCGCCTACCTAAAATCAGCCATGGAGGGAAAAAAAACCTCACAGGCATTTCTACAGTTTTAGTTGGAAAGTGGATCCAGAAAAAGGCTACAGTGTTGAAGAGCAGTTTCGGGGAGGTTGTTTATCACACACGTATTAACAGGGTTCTGTCCACAAGTAAGAACGCTGTTAGAAGAGAAGACACAGAACTTGAGGCCACAGATGAGGGGACACCACGCGAGCCCACGCCCTGCAGGAGTTTACAGAGGCTCCGTCCAGCCCCGCGCACGAAGGCCCCCAAGGGCGCAAGTCCCGCTTCCGCCCCCCACTTGGTCACGGGGCTGCCCTGGACTGAGAGAAGGGGCGCGTCCTTGGCACACTGCGCTCAAAGACGTAAAGGCCAGGCGTCCACAAGGTTATCTGTCCCAGCAAAGACTGGTGAAAAGAAGGGACTCTGCTCTCTTCAGAGGTAGAAAAAGGTCCTTTCCAAACACAGCAATCACCAGAATCCTAAGATGGGCCCGGTGATGGCCACTCCAGCACAAGACCCCCGCTTTGTGGGCCCCGTTTTCATTCCAGTCACAGGGGACGCCGCCCTACTCACCTGTGCGTACATCCCGCTGACCTGACTCTCGCAGAGGAGATGTGTGCACCGGCTCGAGAACGTCGGGTCCACGGTGCCACCGTGCGCCTGGATTATCTAGACACACAGGAGAGACAAAGTCATAATCAACCTCGTGTGCTCAGGAGGACAGGGTATGGTTTCCAATTAGACTATTAAAGAGCCCATCGTCTATTTTTATAGTATATTTCACCAGAACATATACGATATACGTGTGGGTTATATTTACAGGTTCTCCACTCAGCACCGTTAAGCGAAAATGAGCTCCAACATTCATTTAACTTGAATTTCCAGAGGGAAAGACAAGAGAAACGAACGTTCTCTTTCTGTAACACGGTTCTCTCCACCTCGCACTGCTCACATTCTAGACCAGCCAGCACCGCGTGGTGGAGGCCGTCCTATGCTCCCCTGACCTGCACCCACTGGACACCTACTACCCGCCCTGGTGTCATGACATTTCAGACATTGCCAAATGTCCCCTGGGGGGCACAGCCACCCTGGCTAAGAGCCATTATAATAAATAAATTAAAAAGCAGGAAGTTAGCAAACCCCAAAATTTATCTTTAACAACAGATCTGTCTTAGGGCTGAGGGAACTATTCTGTGGCATTGCACGGTGCTGGCAGCATTTGTGAAAGTCCAAAGAACCGCGCACCAGAAGGGAGGGACTTTCGCGGTCTGTTAAAAAAAACACCTGCCCCACAAAACGGTTCTGCTTCATTTACTTTTTTTTCATGTTTATTTTTGAGAGACAAAGAGTGAGCAGGGGAGTGGCAGAGAGAGAGAGAGAGGGAGACACAGAATCCGAAGCAGGCTCCAGGCTCTGAGCTGTCAGCACAGAGCTCGACGTGGGACTCGAGCTCACAAACTGCGAGATCGTGACCTGAGCTGAATTTGCACACTTAACCGACTGAACCACTCAGGCACTCCTTGCTTCACTTACATTAAAAAAAAAATTTTTTTTTAAATGTTTATTTATCCCTAAGTGAGACACAGCATGAGCAGGGGAGGGGCAGAGAGAACGAGAGGGAGACACAGAGTCTGAAGCAGGCTCCAGGCTCCGAGCTGTCAGCACAGAGCCCGACGTTGGGGGCACAAACCCACGGACCGCAGGATCGTGACCTGAGCCAAAGTCGGATGCTCAACTGACTGAGCCACCCAGGTGCCATTTACTTTTTAAATTTGATTTTGATCGGGGGGCCTGGGTGGCTCATTCAGTCGAGCATCTGACTCTTGATTTTGGATCAGGTCAGGACCTCAAGAGTCGTGAGATCGAGCCCTGGGTCAGGCACCGTACTGATGGTGTGGAGCCTCCTGGGGATTCTCTCTCCCCTGCTGTCCTTCCCCCACTCACGCTCTTTCTCTGGAAAAAAACAAAAACAGAATTTACCGGTTTTTGTTTCAGCAGTGCACAAACATGGCTTCCTAAGGCATGTGAGCAAACCAGCGGTTTCTACACCACTGGTTCTCATCCCCCTGCAGCAAGCACAGTCAGCTCTTCGCGTGTCTTCCGATAATTCCGGGTATGTTCTCACGAATCCACGCCTCCTGACCTCCTCCTGCGGGGCTCACCCTGGCTCGCTTCTCCTGCGGTTATTAGGAGCCGTATTCCCTCCCTCCCGCCTGCCTTTCTTAGTTTTCTATGCACCTTTCACTACGTCATTCCCGAACTCTTCAACACACGACTACCGTCCGTGGTGGTATCTGACTGCGCCCACAAATCCTGGACGCGCCCCCCTTCACAGCAGAGCTCGGCCTCCTCGCTTGGTACGGGCTGGACAAACAGGATACGGTGCGGCGACCGCATACGGCTTCCCAGACAGCAGACGCTGTGGCTTCCTCCCTGCTCCGCCTCAGGTCACCTGCCCCGGCGGAGGCCAGCGCTGCCCCAGCCCCACGGAAGGCCCCGTGGCTCCCGTCGCCCGGCTCCCCCCGACCACACGCGAGCAGAGCGCCTCGGCCACAGCCACCCTACTGAGCCACGGCAGGGTCTCCACTCGCGAAGCACCCTCCAGGTGACACGTGTTCCCTGCTGGGAGTCACCATGTTGCAGAGGACTCGTTACACGGCGGAGGGCACGGTGTAGCTCTTCCCGCCCCGACAGATACGGCACATCAGGTCACATCAGAGCGCGTGTCAGCTGCCCCTCGGGGACCGCTCCTCCCTCTCCAACTGAGGCCGGCGCCTCCCTCCACTCATCTCCACGACTGCCCTCCACCCTCACCCAGAGAATTCCTCTCCCATCTCCGCGGGAGGGGGCGCCCAACCGTGGCCGCCTGAGGACGAGGTCACCACAGCGGCGCGTCACGGGCAGACAGGCCGCGACATCTGAAGCCAGGAGCCACTCTTCCTCGGGGCTCCGAAGATGCCGCCGGCTGCTCCGTGACACCAGATGGCCTCCCAACTGCTGCTTCTTAGAGTCGTCCCTGGGGCGCAGCTCCGGGCAGCCCTCCCTCTGCACCCCGAACTTGCGGCAACGGTGCCCGTCCGTCCCTCTCTACGTGCTCCTGCCCGTGCTTTCTCTGCGCTGGCACGCCTGTCCCTTGCTACGTGCCCTCCTGGACTAATCCCGGAGCTTCAAACAGAAGAAGACTCGTCTCTATCTTTTGTGTCTTTGAGTTACAAAGATATCTTTGTTTTGAGGCCGGTTTCTACACATCACCTTCCAACACTTCTGTGATTTTTAGAGAATTTCCTGCTGCCGTGATTCTCAGACGGGCCTCTCCCCTCCTCTCTCTGCCTCCTGCCCCAGGTCAGGTTACCAGCATCTCCCAACTGGCCTAGTCACCTGCCTGCACTCCCGCAACTCAACGTTTCATGGTTTGGAATGTACGTCTCTCCTTTTTCTCCATGCTTTAATAACTACAGGGAGAAAATCCGACTTCTGTCACGTGGCACAGGAAGGTCTTCGAAGGGGTGGCCTGGCCGGGAGCCCGTGCCTTCCTGCCACCCCCTCCCCATCTACACCGAGGGTTTCTCACTGGGACACCCTCCATGCTCCCTCCTGTTTGTCCTAAGACTGAGCGCAGGAACCACCTGTCCCCACAGGCCTCTCTCAAGGCCCTCGCCCCCACCCAGCGCGCTGTGTTTTCTCACGGCTCTCGCTGCACCTGCCGTCCTGCCTCCTGCTCATCACAGGTGGCTGTTTCTCCGATTGATGTGCGGTTTCCCCCCTCTCGTGCATTCCCAGTATTCTCTGTCTCACACGGAGAATGTTTCAACAACAGGAATGCTTTCGGGGAAGCGCGTTTAGGATCTGCCCGAAGCATACTTACAGTCTTTTTTTTTTTTAAATTAGAATCAGTTTTGATTTGCGGCACTAACGGCAAAAGCGTTTACTTCTCTTTTTCCTTAAAGGCCAACATACAAAATAATAAATACGAGCACTACGGTTCCACTACAGACTAGAGACTCTGAGGTCCCTTCCCAGCTGGAGAGTCTAAGATTGTCCGGCACTCGCCTCTGGAGACAGAAAGGATTAAGGCACACAGAGGTTGATGGTCCCTATCCCGGGGCACCAAACACCTGATCTCATTCTCACATCCCCAGTTATGCACAAATAACCTGTGGCCCTGAGAGTTTAAGAGCTGGAAGAACCTCAAGAATCACGAAGTCCAACATGCTTCCCTTACGGCGGGAAACACTGAAGCCCAGAAAAGTGATCTATCTGCCCAAGGTCACAGAGTGTCAAAATAAAATGCCCATAATACATTCCCAACACAACAACGTGTAGGTCAGTGAGGGCAGCCAAACAGACAGAAGGCCAATCCGCATTCTGCAAGTCCTCAAGACCGAGCTGCGTTTCTTCAGGCACAACTCACCCTTTTCCAGGTGGCCAGGAGCTGTTTATCAGACATCTGCTCAGGATAATCTGCGATTGCGAACACACAGCCCAGGAGGAACCCTTCTTCGGGAACTGGAACGGAATCACACGAGGAAAATAAAACCCCCTGAGTACGTGTGCGCAAAAACGGAGGCGTTCACTTCGCCGCATTCATTCTGCATTTCTGAAGCCGGTCGCTCTCGACCCGGACGCTCGCGGCCTGAGCGGTAGGTTCAAAACACAGGTCCGCAGGCTCGATGGTGCGCACGGGCGACCGTGTGGAGCCCCGTGAGGGGCCCCGGTGCTGCCTTCAGGGGCCAGGACGCCCCACCATGACAAGTGGGGCCCGCGTTGGGCACCGGACCCGTTCCCCTCCGTGAGGACCCTCCCGACGGGAACCCTCAGCCCCTCACCCCACCCTCGCGCCTCCCCGAGGAGACTTTAGGGGAGAGAGAGACCGCGCGCGTTACTAACTCTCCACTGCCGGGTCGTGTCCAAACAGCTGGTGCGGGTGCTGGTGCGGGTGCGGGTGCTGGTGCGGGGGCGGCGGCGGCGGCGGCTGCGGCTGCGGCGGGGGCGGGGCCTGGGGCGGCGGGGCCTGGGGCGGCGGGGGCGCGGCGGGCGCGTGCATGTGCTGCTGCAGGTGCAGGCGCTGCAGCTGGGCCAGCTGCTGCTGCTGCTGCAGGTGCTGCTGTAGCTGCTGCTGCAGGTGCTGCGGGGGCTGCGGGGGCTGCGGCTGCAGGGGCGGCTGCGGGCGGGGCGGCGGCGGCGGCGGCGGGAAGGGGTGTGGCTGCGGCGGGGCGTAGGGCTGCTGCGGGATCTGCGGCTGCGGCTGCAGCTGCAGGATCTGCTGGGGCGGAAGGTGCAGGACCGGGTGCGGGGGCGGGGGCGGCGGCTGCGGCAGGTGTGGCTCCGGGGCCACCTTCACTTGGCCGAACAGCACGGCGCCGGCGTTCGCGTGGCCCTGCTGGCTGTGGTTCACCTGATGCTCTAAGGTTTTCGTGGGCGCTGAAAGGGACTGTAGGATCTAGAAAACAAAAACGAGGCGAAGTCATTAGCGACAGGGAAACGGCCTAACGTCCTCCAAGCGGGAGAACGTGAGCGGACCCTGCCATCTCTTCAGCACCGCGCGACACGGAGGCACCAAACGGCAAGCGTCACCAACTTCGATAAAGCGAACGAATTCACCGGAATTCAGAATTTGGAAGTAAGTAACACGGAAGGAGCTAATGCCTTAAAATTGACACACGTGTAAACTCACACGGCTGATGTGTTCGACGGAGCACAGTCACGGGGCTGCAAAAAAAAAAAAAAAAAGGGGGGGGCGGGGGGAGGAGAAAAGAGAGGCGCCCTGCTTCCTCGCAGGGGTCTGTGCGCCCCCCCGCAATGTGCTGCGGGCACAGCGCCTCACCGGCACCCCCCTGTCCCCCTGCCAAGCTCCAGACTTCTCCTAACCCAGGGATGCTCCAGGGAAAAAGTGGACCCTGCAGCCAGTCGGCCTGGCCCGAGCTCCTCTCCGCACCTGCCATTTTCCAACGACGAAAGGGGCCCCGGAGGCGGCGGACGTGAAGACCACCCCCCAGTGAAAGCACCCCCACCCCCCCTTCTGTGGTCACCGTGCCCTGCGCCCTGGCAGCTCTGTAAACGGGGGCCGGAAGAGACACCAACGGTAGGTCTGTTTAACGGCAAACGGTCCCTCAACTGAGAAATCCTCAGCACAGCTGCTGAGTCAACCTTCCCCAAAAGGACGGGGGGCTCTTCAGAAGGAGCGAAGTGTCTCGAGCCAGAGAAAATCCAACTGCCCAGACCGTTCCCTTCTAGTTCCTCCTTCACGACGACAGGCGTAAGCGGAGAGCCGCCCGCAAGCTGAGGGGAGGGAGGGGACAGGGCCAGGAGTCGGGAGAGGCCAGAGCACCAGATGGCACGTTACTGTATCATCCTGCACAGCACTGAATGTTATGTCCTACGATGAATTTTTTCCCAATTGAAAACACACTTGCCATTTAAACAAAACTCTAAACTCCAGTTGCAACGTAAGCCACGACTAAATCGAAAACCTCAAGTATGTTCTTAAAACGTATCTTCCGCTTAAACAGACTCCAGAACGTAAAGGCGACAGACTCTGGATTTCGTGGCCAAACAGCTGCCTCTAAAACTGATGGAGGCCTGGCGCCCGGGGGGCTCAGTCAGGTGAGCATCCAACTTCGGCTCAGGTCATGATCTCAGGGATCATCAGATCAACTTCCACGTCGGGCCTTGCTCTCAGCGTAGAGTTTGCTTGGGACTCTGTCTCCCTCTCTCTCTGCCCCTCCCCGGCTCGTGCTCGCTCTCTCTCAAAAATAGGCAAACATTGAAACAAAAAACAAAAAAACTAAGGCCAAACTCGAGGCTTGCACGATCTGTCTTTGAAATCACTTACAGGTAAGACCTCTCTCTCCATAAGGAGTTCTCTCCACACTTCAGAAACTCCTCAGTAGAGCGCTAACCAGAAAAAAATTTTTTAACAAACTCATAACCGGCAGGGTAACGATTTATTCTCTATGCTTAAAAGTACTAAAAAGTACCGTGTAAAGTGGAGGGAAATGGACCTCAGCGCGTACCACACCCAGACAGCAGGACAGCAACTGGGATGGCTCACACGTCCACAAAAGCCGCGAGGGGCGGGTGGCGGACAGCTGCTAGGACTTCTGCGGATCAGTCCTGAGCCTGTCAGCGCAGCGGGCCAGTAACAGTGGCTGCTTCTGGAGAGGACACAGGAGTTAAGGGCAGGAGGGAGTTTACCACTTTATACCCTTTGGCGCCACTGGAATTTTTTAAAGTTTTGTACACATGTATTTTTTTACTCTCAGAAGTCACAACCCACAGGAGCTTGACTGGGAATAAGGAATAAAGGCCCGTCCGCCACGATGGTCAGGTCAAACCAGTGGTGTGCCTCAGGCTGCCTCCCCCGCCCCTGCATCCCAACCCCAGATCACAGGGCAGGTCTGAAGGACCCTCTGTACAAAGGGTGAAAAGACCAGGAGTGGCTGAAGGTCTGGAGCCCGAGGCTGTTCCCCTTCCATCCGGGGGGGGCCGGGGGGGGGGGGGAGGGCGGGGTGGGTGCAGGCTGTGAGCACAGGGTGGCTCGGAGCAGACAGGGGTCAGGACGAGAGCCCTGGCCTGGGGTAAGACGGACCCCGGGCTGGAAAGCCGGGCTTTTCAACCCTCTGATGTGCCTCTTGTGGAAAACACGCGCTAGTCTCGAGCAATCAAACAAGCGGGATTCTTGGCTGCTTGGTCGCATAATCTGCCATTCCACAAACAACAGTTCTTAACGAATGTCAAGTCTGGATTCTTCCTTCATGTAACGCTATGGCTTTCTTTATTTAAATTACTTCCTACCAAGCGCCCCAATATATAAAGAATTTCAACACAAACAACATGGCTCTAGCCACTACCAATTCGCAACCTATACAAATTTTGATGATTGGCTGTGTTCTCCTCATCCCCAATCTATTTTTAAACTAAATCTGTCCTCTAGCTGTAACATTTCAAAACTTCGTTTTCTTCACTTCTAGCAGCAAAATGTCCCTGCAAACCAAAACCGCGCGCAAAGCCTCTGGGCAGCCGCTCTCCCTGGGGCCCGGGCGGGGCTTCGCGGGGCCTCGCAGCGCACCAGAGCCTGGGGCCGGCTTCTCCGTCGGCCCTCCTGCGGGGCGCACCCCACTCCCTGATGCAGGCACCCATTTCCACCCCACAGGAGCGGATTCCATCCAAATGTGAATTCAGGGAGCATGGGATCGAAGTGGACGTGGGAGAAGCACAGGGCGGCAGCAGGGGCAGGGGCAGCGGCGAGCCGACGGACGGACAGCAGTGGGGACAGCAGGGGGACCCCGGGCCCCAGACCACAGGACAGGTCCGTGCGCGCTCCAGCCGCACGCCCAGGGGCCGCCGGGCCTCCCTGCGCACGCCCCGGTCACACCACCGCTGCCTCCGGGCTGTCCTCCGGCTGCCTTCTCCACCGGCCTCAAGCCCCTGGCTTTCCGGTTGGTTCTTTCTGACCGTCGGCTCTGCTCCCCTCACGGCCCTCTGGTGCCGGGCCCAGGACCTCGTGGCTTTAGCACCCACTCCCCATCGGAGCCGTTCTCTGCGTTCCGTCCTCCCCCCACCCGCAGGGACCCCATGTGAGCATGGGCCCCAACGGACAGAGCATTCCGTCCTCTCCCCCCACCTCCGCTCAGGCCCCCCCCCCTCCCCTCAGGTCCTCCTCACTCGCCACCACCCTCCAGAACGGTGTCCCGCCGACTCAAAGTCCTCCCGGCCCGGCAGGTACAGGACCGCGATGGGAAGTCCAAGTATGGCGGTGGCGGGGAGCCCATGGAAGGCGCCTCGCCGCAAAAGGGGAGTCTGCCGCTCGGCCACCACGCACTGTCACCATTCAGGCTGCAAAATACTGGCTCACCCACCTTGCGGGAAATGCCACAAATCCCGCTTTTGTGGACAATCCCACGATTTTGGCAAAAAACCCCACGATCTTCTTTGCCCCAACATGAACACGCCAGGCAGAAGGTCGCACTGGTTGCTGGCGTGTAACCTGGGCCCCCTCCGTCTCTCATCTTCCCAACCACCGACCCTCCGACATCGCTAACTCGGCTGCCACGCTCTACTGCCTGCACCTGTCCTTCGGTCCGTCCGTCATCTGCTCGGCCACCAACACCCCCACCCCCGCATCCACCTGTCCTTCGGTCCGTCCGTCATCTCCTCGGCCTCTACCACCACCGCCCCCGGCCCCACATCCACCTGTCCTTCTGTCATCTGCTCAGCCACCACCACCCCCACGTCCTCTTGTCCGTCAGTCCGTCCGTCATCTGCTCGGCCTCCAACACCCCCCCGTGTCCGCCTGTCCTTCCGTCCGTCCGTCATCTGCTCGGCCTCCACCACCCCTCGCGTCCGCCTGTCCTTCGGTCCATCTGTCATCTGCTCGGCCTCCACCACACCCCATGTCCACCTGTCCTTCTGTCCGTCCATCACCTCCTCAGCCACCAACACCTCCCCGCATCTGCCTGTCCTTCGGTCCATCCGTCATCTGCTCGGCCTCTACCACCCCCCCCACCCCCGCATCCACCTGTCCTTCCGTCATCTGCTCAGCCACCACCACCCCCCACGTCCGCCTGTCCTTCGGTCCGTCTGTCATCTCCTCGGCCACCACCACCCACCCACGTCCTCTCATCCTTCGGTCCATCTGTCATCTGCTCAGCCTCCACCACCCCTCACGTCCGCCTGTCCTTCTGTCCGTCCGTCATCTCCTCGGCCTCCACCACCCCCCGTGTCCGCCTGTCCTTCCATCTGTCCATCATCTCCTTGGCCTCCACGCCCCCACCCCGTGTCTGCCTGTCCTTCCGTCATCTCCTCGGCCTCCACCCCCCCCATGTCTGCCTGTCCTTCCGTCTGTCCATCATCTCCTTGGCCTCTACGCCCCCACCCCGTGTCTGCCTGTCCTTCCGTCATCTCCTCGGCCTCCACCCCCCCCATGTCTGCCTGTCCTTCCGTCTGTCCATCATCTCCTTGGCGTCCACGCCCCCACCCCGTGTCTGCCTGTCCTTCCGTCATCTCCTCGGCCTCCACCCCCCCCATGTCTGCCTGTCCTTCCATCTGTCCATCATCTCCTTGGCCTCTACGCCCCCACCCCGGGTCTGCCTGTCCTTCCGTCATCTCCTCGGCCTCCACCCCCCCCATGTCTGCCTGTCCTTCCATCTGTCCATCATCTCCTTGGCCTCTACGCCCCCACCCCGGGTCTGCCTGTCCTTCCGTCATCTCCTCGGCCTCCACCACCCACCCACGTCCTCTCATCCTTCGGTCCATCTGTCATCTGCTCAGCCTCCACCACCCCTCACGTCCGCCTGTCCTTCTGTCCGTCCGTCATCTCCTCGGCCTCCACCACCCCCCGTGTCCGCCTGTCCTTCCATCTGTCCATCATCTCCTTGGCCTCCACGCCCCCACCCCGTGTCTGCCTGTCCTTCCGTCATCTCCTCGGCCTCCACCCCCCCCATGTCTGCCTGTCCTTCCGTCTGTCCATCATCTCCTTGGCCTCTACGCCCCCACCCCGTGTCTGCCTGTCCTTCCGTCATCTCCTCGGCCTCCACCCCCACCATGTCTGCCTGTCCTTCCGTCTGTCCATCATCTCCTCAGCCTCCACAGCCCCCTCTTGGTGAACTGCATCTCACTCACTCTTCCTCAGCTCCTAATGTGTGGTCACCAACCTACCCTGGGTCCTGACCACATCCAACAATACTGTCTTCCCAGGATCCCTGTATCACCTATTCCAGAATCTTCAATTCTCCTCAAACCCAATTATGTCTCTCTTCCCCTCCACCCTACACACTCTGCCTCGTGCCACCTTAATTTTCTTCCTTCAGATGTCTACAGAATGTGTTTTCTTTTCTTCCACCTTATTCTGGTGTCTCAACCACGTACTGTCTAACTCTCTAAGTCAGGAAGGGAGGACAGGAAAAGAAAAACGAGAACATTTTTAACATGCACCTCAAATCAAAAGACTTGAAGCACCACCAGTAGACTCATCAGTGACACTGCGAGCTACAAGAAACAGACCCTTCCCAGAGCCCCAGTGGCTTGCTCAGAAGGTGGCCACGTTCCTCCGGGAGAATGGTCCAGGCCCTGGGGGACAGACCCCTGCAGAGGCCTCCAGCTCTCCCCACAGCCTCAGTCTCACAGACTTTCTTCCCTTCCGGCACAGCGAATTCACGCCTGCCTGTGGGGCTTCAGTCGCTGTTCCTTCCTCTGGGAACCCTCCACCCCCACCCTGTTCTTCCCCAGCCTCTGTCATTCACGCCTCTTTCTTGAGGCCCTCCCTAACCACCTCTTCTAAATGGCCTCCTTCCTCTGTCGGCTATTATAGGACCCCTCACTGAACTGTCTTCAAAACACCCAGACCCCGAACCCACAGGAGCCCTTCTGTTTGTACGTGTCTGTCTTCCACACCTGAAATGAAGGCGGGAAACTGGTCTTTCTCCTTCGCCACCTTGTCTCCACGACCCACAGAAATGTACACAGTGGCCAATATACCACCGTGACTACTTTCTTTTGGTCCTAAATTGAAGGACATCTGCTGAAACTTTCCAAGTCCGTTCCACATCAACAAACTCCAATTGGGATCCTATCAACTGAGATTACGACTTCTGTAAACGAGGAGTTCATATTACATCATTTATCCACCGTGAAGTTCATTATAAGCAAATACAAACACGCAGTCAACTTCAAGCCACTGCTGATTTTAGGCTAATTAAGAGCAGAAACGTCCTTGAGGGGCAAGCACTCCCGTCACCGGTACCTGCTGGAGTTGAAGAGACGCTCGACAACACACACACACACACACACACACACACCCCTGTGGAACAATTCTCACACAAATAAATACCGCTTGTAAGTTAACTGTTCTGAAGAAGCGGGAAATACTAACCTGTATCGAAACCATCTGTAAAATCCAGCCCTAAAATCCGTTACTTAAGTTCCCGCTCGTTACAGAGTGACTTACGTGTGCCACATTTGGCGGCCGGCCGATCTGCTGAATATCAGCATTATTCGTAATGTTTCTCAGCGTCCGCACCGCCGGACTCCAAGAAGCGATCATTTCTGATCTTTCAGAACTCTGCAGGTTCTGTCCCGAAGCCATTACGCTGCCCCGGACGTCGGGGGGTAAGACGCTGCCCGGAACGGGTGGCACGCTGGCACATAAGTTAATCAGGCCCGGCTCCTTTCCCGGGGGCAGTCTGCGTTTGGCCGCGGCTATCTGTGGCACTTCCGCTGGGGTCCAGTTTAAGTTTCGCTCCTGTTTCTCAGGCGATGAATCCGAAGAGTCGTCAAACATCAACTCCCCTTTGGGTTTTTCGGTGTTTGACTTGGGTGAGAACTGCTGGGCACCTGAAGGGGATCCTTCTCGAGAACTGGCAGGGCTCGATTTCTCGTCGGTACTACCCTCATTGGGGGAATCCTGCTCCTCATTTTCTACCTCCTCCTCCTCCTCCTCTTCTTCCTCTTCTTCCTCTTCATAAATAATGAGCCGAGGATGGTAAAATGCTTCATCCTTTTTGGTTTTTTCAGATATGCAATCCAGGACCCAGTCGGGGGTAACAATTTTAATACTGGCTCTCTTTAAAGCACATTCGTATTTCTCCTGCAAGTAAAGAACAAACACATAAACACAGCTGTAAGTTTTACCAAATCTCCTAGAACCGTGTACTGAAAACGTCAGGACAGGGATGCAGCTGAAACGGTCGGCACCTGTGACTGCCGTTTTAGACACGGAAAAGCTTAAGCTCCTTCCAGACGCACGACTAGAGCCAAAATGAACCATCGGTCTATGAACTCGGGACGGCCTCACCTGCAACAGTGGTCTTACAAGATTTTATTTTATTTAAAAAATTTTTTTTTCAAGATCACTTATTTTTGAGAGACAGAGAAAGACAGAGCGTGAGTGGGGGAGGGGCAGAGAGAGACGGAGACACAGAATCCGAAGCAGCTCCGGGCTCTGAACTGTCAGCGCAGAGCCCAATGTGGGTCTTGAACTCACAAACCGCGAGATCACGACCTGAGCCGAAGTCGGATGCTTAACCAACTGAGCCACCCAGGCGCCCCTTACAAGATTTTGTTTAAAGTTAACCTCTACAGGTGGTATTTTAGAAAAAAGCACAGCTAGCGATCCCACGGAAAATTCTCTTACGAACGAAATAAATAATCGCCACCTCACTTAGTTTTTACTTACTGACAATCTGTACAAAGCCGTAATGGGGGCAGAGCTCCTTCAGGACATCGGGCACGGTCAGGGAGGGTGGCCGACTTTCCGTGGGGAGGCTTCCTCAACGAGGCGCCTAGCGTTAATCGAGCTCGCTCCACGGGAGACACAGAGGGTGCAGCACGTCTCTGACCTAATGAGATTTACGACTTCGCTCTGGAGAGAACGTGACCACCAACAGGAATACAGTGTGCAGCCGCCGCTGAGTGAGGCGGGCACATGTACAGAAGGGTCCCACCAGTGTGAGCCGCACGACTCAGGGAAGGCCTCTGCTGCAAGGTGAGGCCGGGCAGGGGCGTGACAGCAGGCACGGGCACTGAGCAAAAAACGTAGGGCGCATGGAAAAGGTGTGCTCACAGGCAGGGGCCCCCTTGCAAGTCAGGGTGTAGAATGGAACAGATAGCAAAGGATAAAAGACATCAACGAAAGAGTCACATGATACAGGAGCTTTAAAATAAACAAGTCTGAGGGGCGCCTGGGTGGCTCAGTCAGTTAAGCGTCCGACTCCTGATCTCATTCACGGTTCCTGAGTTCGAGCCCCTCATTGGGCTCGGTGCCGACAGTGTGGAGTTGGCTTGGGATGTTCTCTCTCTCTCTCTCTCTCTCTCTCTCTCTCTCTCTCCCTCCTTCCCCACTCCCGCTCTCAAAATAAGTAAATAAACTAAAAAGAATAAATAAGCGAGTTTGTAACTATGGTTCGCTTAACTAACAGAATCTCCCCCCCCGACCCCCCGCTTCTAAAGCCTAGGGTAACAGCAGGTCTCTGGCAAACACGCTGGAGCCCCCACATTAAAATGCGTTTCCCGGCAAGGAGACCGAAGGTGGCACTCGCTGTTCACGGTCAGGGCAAGGGTGACCACGCAGACGACCGCCCTCAGGCCGGCGCTGGCCACAACGGCAGAGGAAGCCGGGACCCACCTCCCGGGAAAGAGTGAGGCCCCCCACGAGCCTCAGGGAGTTCACGCTGTTGCTCCTGAGGACGCTCTACTTCGAACCTTCTGAAAACGCAGTCACGGGAGGACACGCGTGAATGACACGTGAGGCCAGAAGAGAAGCGGATGTAATCACCGCCATACTGCGAGACCCTTCCACCGTCCCCATCTGAGGGCACGGCTCCGACCATCTTTGTTATAAATACAGATGTACGTGTGTTTAAAAGGTGGAGGGGGCACCACGGTGTCCCGGGGCACAAACACTCTAGGATGCTTTTCGCTTCATACGTCGCGAACGACCTCCCACGTCAACGTGTGCTTCTAGGCCGGCCCTTCTGCTCCTAACTTTCTGGGGTACACTTTCCGACAAACTCCAAAAGCGGAGACGCCCGTGTAATAAATCCCCTGCACCCGTCACCCAGCTCCGGTAGCTGGCAACCGTCTGCCATCCCGCTTCACCTGTCTCCTCTGTGACGCTGCATCTCTGACGACCCCCGCCACCGTGACCCCCACTCAGCTGTGGGGCCCCCTCACACCCAGGCTTAACTCGTTTTAACCCCAGCACGCCATTCTGTTGCACAGTGATTTCAGGCAATCCCCTGTCCCCCGGATCACCGCTTAGTTATTTCTCGCATCGTTCATTCTCGTAGCCTCTGACGTCTGGGGTTTTGTTACCGTGAAAAACTGAAGCTAATTCTCGACACACATATCCTGAATCGTGGGGTCTGAGATGAACTCCTGGGTTCTGGTATCAGAGTATGGAAAGCACTTTTAGGCTCCTGACCTCTAACTACACCCCCTCCTAAAAGGCTGTGCCACCAACTACGAACAGCTCTATCAACTGACCCACACGCCTGTTAATACCCTATTTTATTCCTGGCCGTGTGCTTGAACTCCTTGAAGCCACGCTGTGTGTAAAGCATGATTTAAGCCATGCATTTTATTAAGATGGAAACGTTTTGAAACCTGTGTCGAGAAGCACGTGGGAATACGGAACGCTGAACTCAGTCACACCACATGGTGCACTAACCACGGAAACTAAGCTGAGCCCGGGTGCTGTGCAGAAGTGCCCGATCACTACGGTGCACGCCTGAGACTAACACACCACCGTCTGCTCACTAAATCACGGAACTGAAATAAAAACTTCAAAGAATTAAAAAACCCTCTTCTTTATCCCCCAAATCATCCCGAAATACTTAACCATGAAATGCGAAACCAACCCTCCCACGTCGATACAGATGAGAACCCTCTGTAGCAGACTAGAGACTTGCGACTTCCTGACCGCCTGTCCCAGACGAGCCCCAGGGCTGTCCCAGGAAAACAAGTCTGGACACACACCCAAGTATTTAGAAGCTACACAAATACGACCAGGTAACAAATCTGAGATTTCTACGTTATTTTCCAAGGTAGGAAGACGGTTTGCTGAAAGTAATAAAGCGTGACATTTTTTTTTTAATCGTTAACAAAGAGCAGAAGTAACACTGGTGCCACGCGGTGCAGTCGCTGAGCATTTCGGACACCGCGGAGAAACTCCACGCTTCGCGCTGGGAGCCGCAGTGGTCGGCCGGAGTCGTCGTCTGCACACCGGGCCGGCACTCATTTCAGGAGGGACCTGTGTCCCAGGCAATTTACGCACAACACTGTCACTCACGTGTCCTCTCCCTTCTCCCCAACAGGGAGTTCTTGTCACTGAAAGACACTCAGTTACTGCTTGAACAAAGGTGACCTAAGAACAAAGCAATGTCAGATGCCTTTGCCTGAGCTGGCATCCCAGCTAAGTCATTCCAATTCTCGAACCCTCACACGTACAAGTTACTAAATGCACGGACTCAGGGGTGCCTGGGTGGCTCACTCGGTTGAGCGTCCGACTTCGGCTCAGGTCATGATCTCACGGTTCCTGAGTTCGAGCCCCGCGTCAGGGTCTGTGCTGACCACTCAGAGCCTGGAGCCTGTTTCGGATTCTGTCTCCCTCTCTCTCTGTCTCTCCCCCACTCACACTCTCTCTCTCTCTTTCTCAAAAATAAACGAACATTAAAAAAAAAAAAAATCTAAATGCACAGACTCGGGAGCCAACAGTGCGGCCCACGGGGTCCAGGTCGTGGCCAGTGGCGGGGGGCCGGCGGGTCCTCCGGCCACAGCAGGCACGGTCGCCCGCGAGGTCTGCAGCTGCCAGAGACCAGCCCTTCCCAGCAACAAGCACACTCCCGTTGTTCCGCCGATTCTGTTCTTAAATCCCTTTCTTCTCCACTTGACTGAACATCTTAAAAATCCAGGAATATGAAAGGTGGTTTCGCTCTGCCGTTTAAACATGTTCTTTGTTCATAAAAATGCAAAAAAAAAAAAAAAAAAGGATTTGAAGAGATGCCGTTTATTTTTGAGTCTGACATTCACGCATTGCCTCTTCAATGACAATGACTCTTCAGAAGTATTTGCTCATCTTTACAAAAGCTATACTTTGTTTCCCTTCAAGCTAGCCACCTACAATCAAATGATTTGCTCTTAGCCATAAATTATAAAACATTAATATGAAAAGAACCGTTATACTGTTTCACCAAAACATACTGTATTTCTTAGAGTGTTATACAAAACGTGACTTTTTACTTCGAGAGACTTAAGAGTCACATCTCCCATTTTCACAGAAACGCTTCTTCTCGGACCGCGTGGCTAAGTTACAACCACACCCACTGGCTCCACATGGCTCTTGTCAGGAAACCAGCGCGGCCACGGCACACGTTTCCAGATCGCCTCTGCTCAATGTCAAAGCCTCTGTGAAAGAGGAACCTGACACGCCACCCCTGCCCCCCCACCCCCCACCCCCAGCCAGGGTACCCGTGGGAAGAACGGGATGGCAGCACAGATTCAGAAGCACTTAAGAAAAAGCAGGATACCGGCACGTGGAAAGTTAACTTGCCATAAACACACTCCTCTTGACTCTCAGAGTCCTAAACCATCGTTCCTGGGAGGAGCAAAGTCTGGTTTCCAGAACGCGATGGTCCTCAAACTCTCGTGCGCATCAGCACCACCGGGAGGGCCTCACCCAGGTTACCGGGCTCTGCACCTGCCCTCACCGGGTCCTGGTTCACGAGGTACGGGGCGGGCTGCAGTCCGCGCTTCTCACAGATCCACAGGGGAGGCGGGTGCTGCTGACCGGGGGGCCCCACGTGGGAAACCAAAACTCTGTGGCCCCACCAGTGCTTAGAGACAAGAACCCCACGATTATCGAGATAAACGTACTTGTATGTATTCCAGATCGTTAAAAAGGAAATGGCATTGGAAACTTCACCAAACACGTGTTTACAAAGCTTTACTCAGCACAATGCCTTTTTAAAAATTGTGAAGAAGGCTAAAAATACATACTTGCACAAATAAAAATGAAGTAAACTTTTACTGAATTTGAAAGGAAACTCTAGAGACTCAAAAAACTTTCCCATTTTCTCCACAAAATAAACCCAAATTTCTTCGCATTTAGAGGTCACATCTGGCTCAGAGTAGAAACGATAATCATCTCGCATCGTCTGCGGAATGAAGCCAGGTCTAAGTCAGGTAAATGAACTGAATCGGCTTTTGTACATGGAATCTAGCAATTAATCCAAGAGAAGCTCACAACCATCATTCGGCACCGGAAGTACTGAGGGGATGCGCGAAGAGGAAAACGTACGTGAAATGCTTACCCCCTTTGGTTCGGGGACCACCAGATGCGTGCATTTCTTGTTGAGGTGCAGCTGGCAGTTCCCCCCATAGAAAGTGAGCAAAGCCCACAGGGCGCTCCTGTCTTCAGACGACACCTGGGAAAGGAAGGGACACCGGGCTTCCGTCACACATTTCAGTCCGTGCAAGCGTGCTCATCGTCAAAGTACAAGGTGGCATCTTAGCAGTTCTGCTGCACCTACTGGCCTCCCTCGTCAAAGGAACTCAAGTGGGGGGACTCATGGGGGAACATGTGAGCGTTCGGGTATCTGCTTGTCATGACAAACTTTCAATTCCTATCGTGACTGCTTCGTACACGTGATTTTTTTCACCTTGTCGCCAAATGAATGGAAAACACATATCCACGCTCCCAAAAAAAACGAATGGAGGATTCTTGCAACTCAAGTGACGGGGAAGCAAGCAGAAGGAGGGAGTGCGTCACCGCGTCTGACAACCAGAGGCTCGAAAACGTCTGCGGGCAACAGCAGCACCCAAGTCACTAAGGAGCCCCTTCACCATTGAGGGCTAAATACTGATAAAGAAATGGAGGAATTCAAGAGACGACAAGAGTTACTTGGAGCTCAGCGAAAATCCTAAGTATTATCTAACACACCAAAGGAAATAAGGCAAGCGTGAAAGGGATCATTCTTATGCTTGCATAACTGATGAAGTCAACTCCAGGCAGAGTGGCTCGTGTTGGAAAAGAGGCTTTCACTGGAACAACAAAAACAGCTCCCCATTTACTGCCTGCCTCCTATGTGCCAGGAACTGTGCCAAATGCTTCGCACACATTCCTAACCCCTGTGACCGCCATGCAAAGTGGCAATCATGAAGCACCCCCCCCCCCAAATCAGGAAACAAACCTGCCAAAATTATACCTGATCATCAGAACAGCTGGCTTTTAAAACACTTTTAAAACACAGGTGTGTCTAACCCCAGGCCTGCCTACATCTTCCTGCTGTTCTGTAACTTCTCTAAGGGCAATTACTCCCCAAAATAATTTCTAAAAAAGAAAATTTTAGAGTCTGAAAGACAAAAGAAGGAAGAAAAATAAAGGTGTGTAAATTAATTCTGACGTAGTCATTTAACCGGGTCAATTTTTTTCCTTAATAATTTATTTTAAATTGAGAGTTATGGTTAAGAATTCCGTTAGTCCTCAAGTTAGTCCTGTGTTACAAACAGCATGTTTTTAAAAACCGCCATTATTCAGCTTGCCAGAACTCCACTGTCTTACATCTACTTCCGTCCATTTTACAAATGTTTCCAGAACTTATTCTGCACTGCACACTCACTACTCTGTGGATACTAACAAGAACACGCTAGTCTCCTAAAATCACCTTGGAGAATCACTACTTTGTATCTCTTTAACGTAGTTAGCCACTGTCACATTTCCGAAGACTGGACCAGAAAACCGTTATTTTTTTACTAGAGGCTTTCGCAAAAACGTGGCTCTCCTGCAGCATTTGGAGAGGTGAGACTGACTCACGTGATAATACAGACTGCTCCAAGAGAGCACTACATCCCTGTTAGAATCGAAGTTAAGAGACCAGCCCCTCTCTGTGCCTTCCTCGGGAAGATGTGCCTACAGGGAAGCACGTGCAGCCCGGGCTGTGCCGACCGCGGCGAGCCAGGCCCCGGGCCGGCGCCACAGGCCCGGGTCTCAACAGGGACAAGCCTATTGCTGGGGAACGAACATCAGGTGGGAGGGAGGGAGGCCTGGAGCTGACACAGGGTCTCCAAAAACGAGCTCCGGGCCACCTGGAGACCTTCCACGAACCAGATCCTGCATCAGTGCACGTCTGGGCCAAGCGACTTCAAACGGCCACAGCAGCTCACGTGTGTAATGAACCTCTTTGCACACCAACTAAGAATGCTCTTTCCACACCAAAATGTTAACAATAGTGCCCTAGCGGGGATGGAATTATGGGGACATTTTTGTTGTCATTTTTCTACTTTTCTGTATTTTCCAGATTTTCGAAAGTATTAATTTTGTAACTGGGGAAAAGGTTGTTTTTGTTTTTGTTTTTTTTTTTTAAAGCAACCTTTGTAAACTACAGATCTTGTCATCTCGGCCAACGAAGCTCGGACATGATCTCAATACCCTAAGACCAAAAACCCAAATGCTTGAGTGGTGAGTCAGGTGCAGCCCCCACACGCGCGTCCCATAGCACCGCCGCGTCTCAGGGACACTCCTCCGACACGCGAGGCTCTGGCTCCGTGTCCTGCCCAGCCTCAACGCCCACTCAGCTACCACTGGCCCTGGACCCCACGGCAGGCTGCACACACACCCACGTGCTGGCCACGCTCCGAAACCACATGCTCGCCCTCCCCACTATCCTGTCCTCTAAGGACGTGGAGCAGAGGACGGTCACCTCGTCCACGTCCCCCCCCGAATAAATGCCTCCTTCACCCCAGTCGGGAGCACCTTCCCTTCTCGGTACAAGTAGGACACTCCTCGGTTCTAGCCCACAAATCTGTCCTTGTCCCCTCCCGAAAAGAACTACAATCTGAAGGCACGGTTGAAGATGGGAGGTCTCGCTGGGACTCGCCCCCTCAACCTCTCTGCCCTCTCTCACAGGACCTAGTACAGCGCAAGGCACATGGGCAGGCAGTCAAGAAACACCTGTTGATTGAGATACAGAACGAAAGGGCTTTTATCTTCAGCCTTCAAGGCTGAAACCACAACCCTGGCCAGGCTCTCCGTCGCACTCTTGGCCTGTCCCCCGAAACCTACCCAGCACATCACAACGGAGGCCCAGCCTGCGTCAATACCGGCTCAGGAGAAGGCAGACGGTGTGTGTGCTTCTCAACGTCTGCGGGCACAAGCTGCCTTCCCTACCTCTCCCTGGGAGAGTTCTGGAAGACTCCAACAAAGAGCTCCAGCCTGTATCAACACCCTGACGGGGAAAAGACAGAAGGTCACCGAGAGCCACCGAGCAAACGGTCCTTTCGCAAAGGCGGGGTCCTGCCCGGTGGGCGCGTGTGCGGGCAGGTGTGCCAAAGTTCAGCAAACGGTGTGGACGCCCGAAGAGTCTCTGCGTGGTGCGGATCCACCGTCGAGACGGCTCCCTCCGGCTACAGTTTCCACACCTCGCACCCACTTTTACACGCTTGTGTGTGCTACGACACGCGGCTGGTTCACAAGCGCATCCTCCCTTGTGGACGGTGCGTTCGCTGAGGGGAGACATCCTATCTTAGTTTATTTTACACCCCCCATCGGCATTGCTCCCGTCACAAAAGTACTCATCTGGTATTTGTTAAACCAAAGTCCCTTAGCTACACGCTGTGCACGTGGTCTGTTAACGCATCTTAAGCTGAATTAACATTTTTTCGCAACCAGAAAACATCAGTGTCCGCAGTGCGCTCTTCTTAACTGGGGTGGCAGCAGGTGAGCTGCTATCATCGTTATTTGATCGAGCTTCCTGCACTCAAAAGCAGAGCTTTTTACGATGGGATCCCATCACACACCGGGGACTCCAATCCATCATCCTAAGTGATGGACGGCGTAGTAAGTGATCCATAAAGATCAAACTAACTCCAGATTCTGAGTTTTACTACCTAATGAGTTTGCTAAAAGGATAGAAAAAGACTGTCAAAGGTCCTTCTAAATTCAGCTGCCTGCCCACCACAGACCCAGCCGCCCCCCGGCAATGTATTTCACACCTAGATAAAACTCCACGGGCTGGACCGCTTCCCAGACCACATGACCAAGGGACCCTTGTTCACCTCTGCCCGTGCTCCCTACCACCTAGTTGTGGCTTCTTCCGTGGGCTCTCCATTCTCCCCCTCCCTGCCCCTCCGCTGTCTTCTCAGCCCAGAGCCTGAGATCCGCATGGACCACTAGGCCTGCACGATGGCCACCAGACCAATCAGCAGTCCTGTGTCCCTGCCCTCTCCTCCTCTCCTGAGTCACAGGCAGGACTGAGGGGACACCCGGAGCCATACACAACCATCTGCTACAAATCAGCGCTCCTGATTTGCGAAAAAGTGATCCATAAAGATCAAACTAACTCCAGATTCTGAGTTTTACTACCTAATGAGTTTGCTAAAAGGATAGAAAAAGACTGTCAAAGGTCTTTGTGGGCAGAAAAACAATTCCCTCTCCTCCAATAGCATCTCTATGCTCAGGTTTCTTCTCTGCAGAGCCCCTTTACTGCATGCTACCCAAGGCTCTGCCCCTGGCTACCTACCTTCTACGTTCCTCTGGAAGAAGCAAATTCTCTGCCCGTCACACATCCCCACATCTGGATAGCTAATCGACACCCCAAACTCAACGTGCTTCAAACCAGCTTCCCCAGCTTCCCTGAGGAACCAGGCTCCCGTTTCCCCTCTCCAGCAGTGATGCTGGCACTTCCCCCAGGCTCCTGGCCTGCTCGGACCCACTATTCACTGCGGAGGCAGCTCCAGGACCTGCCACACAGGCGCCCCGGGGCACTGCCTTCTCCTCCTTCGTCCCAAGTGTGGCCACATCACCAGGCCCTGCCGATTCCCGTCCGGGCCTTGTATCCACAGCGCCATCCCAAATCCAAACCTCTGCCTCAAGTCCAAGATCACGCCCTCCCTCTGGCCCAAATTCCCATCCCCACCCCGGCCCCGTGTCCTGCTACAGCCCCCAGACCAGCTGCACCTGCCAAACTGCAAGGATTTTCCTCTGCTTGTCTGTGTTCTTCAAATGTCCTCATGTAAATATTTGTAATCCTAAATTAAATACTTAAGAAAGAAGGAAGGAGCATCCTACTGGCCACTCCCAGAAGCTCAAACTCCAACATGTGGGTCCGTTCCCGTGCTCTCCGCCCCCACCCTCCCAAACGCTCTCTTTCCTCTGCACCCCGAGCGCACACCTTCCGTCAGCAGCCCGCCTTGGCGCCCTCGTCCGTCCCTCCATGTTGCTCTGCCAGGAACGCACTTCCCTATCCCACTTTTGCTCTAATTCTGCCCATTCCTTGGGGCCCCTCAGGTCTGACATCTCCCCTCCCCCAGGCTTCCTGACTAGGTCGTCCACACGGGTGACTGCTCTTGTGATCTCACGCACCGACACCAGGCCACCTGATCTAGCCCATCATACAGCAGGTGTTGTGTGTGCCTTAACCTTAGTGTTGTAGGTCTGATAATCTGTTACCTTCGTGAAATGTAACCACTTTTCAACCTTTGGGAAATGTAACCACTGGTGTTTTCTAAGACTAAAAGTCTTCTCTGATGCTAAACCCGTAGTTAATAAGGATCCCTATTAAATGAAGGCAGCAAAGACAAAAAGAGAGAATTTCGTAACTTTAAAGGACTTCAGGAATTAACTAGATGCAAACACAAAAAAGTGACCCTAACTGAGCTTGCCTACTGTGCGGACAGGGAAGGGGTCAAACTGTGGCGGGGAGACCGCCAGAACGAAGGGGGAGCCTGGCCAGCCTGGCTGGGTGACTCCCGACCACAGAGGCGCATGGCTGTGAGCGACGCCCTCCCGGGTCACCCAGGCCTTCGAAGGCCCCTCCTTGAGGCTTCCACAGGGATGGGCGCCACCCTGCTCCTCACCCAAGTCATTGCGATGGGTCCTCGAGGGCATGGGGCGAGGTCACGGTCAACCACACCTCTTCCTGTGCTCGTGCTGAACAGATTATTCTACGCAATTTCAAAATGAGTTCAAACAACACCAGCTGGACTTGTTACAATGGTTTTTTTTTATAGTTTGAGGGTTTTTAGCTGGGGGCGGAGGGCACAGAACACAATTTAAACATACTGAATATCCACTTTCCTCACTACCTAGAATTTACCATGGCTAACGTTGGGTCCCTCCCTTCAGACATTTCTCGTATATTTTCCTTGGCTGATGGGACATGCACATACCTACGTCATGGCCTCCTCCCCCCCCCCCCCCTTAAAGCACTGACCTCCTCTTTCCGTGTTTTCATAAAGCACCACCGACACTGGCTATGTACTTACGCTGCCGTGCAACTGCACACAACAGGTTTCTGAGCCATTTCCAACAAGAGGGTGACCTGATTTTTTTTCCCATTTTACCCTAGATATTCTACACGATGCTCTGCTCAGCGCCTTTGTCTATCAACCTGCCCTTATTTCTGCCAACTTGGGATACGTTTCTAAACCTAAGAGAACCGTAGGGGAAAACAAAATGAGTTATTTTAGGGCTCCCGTCACTACCCAACTTGCGTAGAAAGCAGCCACGCTGAACTGCATCCCCGCCAGCAGCGAGGGGAGGAGGGGAGTGCGTCTGCAGGTGCACCGGCACGGCACACACGCGGAGTCAGGCCTGTGCACGCGGCCAGGCGCGCAGGGTCAAGCGCGAGAACCGAGGTTCTCACGCCCGTGCTAATAAATGTTCGTGTCCTGATGGCAAAGTGTGTCAGATGTTATGTCCCGCTATTTGCGATTCCTCTTTACAAAAAGTTGTAAACTCATTTTTTTGCCTTATCTACTGAGGTTTTATTTTTCTTTGCCCTTAGGAGTGAATTTTTGCCATCTTAAATAATTTCATTTTTACTATTTTTTCACATTCAAATCTTACACCTTTGTAATTCTTTACGTTAGAAAGACCGTTTCGCCCATTAAAACTTTAAATCTTAAGTCTAAGCAGGAACGTTTAAATAATTATAAACGTATCATAACGTCACACTGAACATGCAGCTTAGTAGAGAGCTTCTTTAAACCTGGTTTACAAACAGGTCATAAATCCGAAAGTGTAAAAACTCAGAACTGCTATGTGTAAACAACACAAGACGGACTGTAACCATGCTTACCTGGGAGAGGCAGGCAGTGATTCCAAAAAAGATCTGACACGACTCTGGAGAAAAACCATTCACTCTGTTTTATAGTTATTAAGATTCCACTGAAATGAGATTAGTGCAACCTGCATTCCACGAAGACGAGCTATTTGCCCACTGGGACGTGATCCACCCCACCCCCACCCTCCCACTCAGTCCACGGAGCAAAGAGACTCGGATTGGCCAAACAGCAGAGGAGCCTCGAGAAGGAGCAGCGGACAGCAGAGACAACGGGAGGTTCCGTGAAGCGCTTTCTAACTCAGCACCTCCGCCAACATCAAGAAAACGGGCCCAGGACACTCGCAGGGGAAAACATCTGACCTCTGAGGGCTGGCTCACTCCACACACACGTAAACACACACACACACACACACACACACACACACACACACACACGTAAACACACACACACACACACATATCTATATACACACACGGCACAGCAATTACTTTAACAGCACATCCCAAAGTCTAGAGTTTATTTTAGAAGGAAACGTTAACGGAACTTCTGGGCTACGACAGAGAGAATCTTCCATAAAAGAACTTGGGTTCCAGTCTTGCTACCGCTGCTAACTTTACGAAGCTGGGCAAGACCAACTCTAAGCTTCGGTTTTCCTTTACTAAAACAAGAGTTAGAATATACATAATTCCCAACTCTCCCGGCTCTAATGCTCAGATTTTTAAAATTCATGCAAAAGAGCTGTGTGCCAGACATTGGGCATACGGCTCTACCCAAGGAGACATGACCTCAGGGCGCCAATAACATACAGCCTATTCAAAGCCAACACGAGGACTTTTTTTGAAGAATCTGGAGTGTCCACAATTCAACATGGGTTACTAAAGTATTGCCCTGTTTTCCCAACAGGAATAAAGTCTAGCTACTGAGGCAAGTGAGTGAAGAAAAACAGATCAAACTGAAAATTCTATTGTAATCTGGAAGTCTCCCACCAGCCCTGCTGAGAGATCTCATAATTGACAGGAGCCTGCCTGTCTGACTAACCTCTGCAGACCCCAACGTCATGCCTTCCGCCCCATTATCCAAGATCGGTTTCCATGCTCCTACCTGCAGCTCAAGCATTTTCTCCTTCCAAAGCCTTGGGGAAACATGAACAAAGGCAAATCTAGATTGTGCCGTCCAAGAGTCTTGGGGATCCTTTTATGTCCCTTCGAGCTGCGCTTGGACAGGCAGATAAGAACTCAAGGGGAGGACAGCTTCTTAAGGAATCTGGTGCAGAGAATAAATGATCCACAACAGGAAGAATTAACCTCTCATCTTCAAAATTATCCCTCTGTCTCCCAGTCTTTTTTTTTTCACCTGTACTTAGAAAACAAAGACTCCCAAAACAGCAAAATGGGATGAAAACTAAAACAAAACACGAACTGATTTCCTTTAACTCTTCAGATTATGGATGAAAAGCCTTAGAAGTTTTGAGTTGGAGTTGCTAGAGTTCTGCACATGCTCCAAGAACTGCTTATAGAGGGATGTTGTGTTGATTTGAGGCCACCTGGATTTAATACACAAAGACTCCCTCCGTCTACATCAGTTCAATAAAGTAAAAATGCATTCCCAGGGCCCACCTGGCCGAGCTGCAAAACAAAACTGGATGAAAGACATCATCATCTGCAATTTTAGCATCAGGGTACCAGGTACCCTGAAAAGGAGCACCTCCACGATTAGGTTACGCCCAGTGGAGTGACCCTCCAGGGAAGCTGCACACGGCCAGGGTGAAACAGAAGCCACGAGGCTCAGAACACGAGAGGGCAGCCCGACATCTCACCCAAGGCGGGGAGGACCGTGCTCTAAAGCCACACTCAGGAAATGCAGAAGCAGGGGACCATGCGTGGGAGGGAGCTCCCTGAGGGCAGCAAGGACACCTTGTCGACCCCTTTAGTTTTGGTGCCCGGCCCATAGCAGATGCCAGCACGTGTGTTAAAGAAACCTTCTACCCGACGTAATCAAAAAGACAGCACATATCAACGAAACTAGAAACGTTCTGATGTTCTTTTCCCCTATCCGTTCTTCAAGTAACTCATGATTTGGCCCACGCAGACTTACGAGTTTGGAAATAGTCCACCTAACTAGACATCACAAAAACTGTTCCAGAGACGAGAAGCTGAGGTCTAGAGAGGAGGCCTGCCCGAGATCAGAAAGCCCTGTCCTGGAACTGGAGCCCGGTCCCCGCAGCGGGCGGCCCTCCCTCCGGGGGTGGGGGTGGAGGTGGGGGTGAGACAAGGATCAGGTACAGAAAATCCGAATCAGAATGGAAAACACAAGGAACAGAGGACACACACACACACACACACACACACACACACACAGGCCCAAACTAACGAATCCACTCAGTTACCATTTCAGTCTTAAACCCAGAGTTGTCCTTTCCCTCGCCCCTTCCCCAAAAAGGATACGGCAGAAGAGCTCCACACTGAACGGACAATATCACCCAAGACGGCTGAAAAAGAAAATATGAACTCAAATCAAAAAATGCTTTCAATTTACAATCAAAATGACATTTCACCAGCCCTGCTCCTAGAAATTAAAGGCTTTGTTATAACTGATCACAAAGCACCCAGATTATGAGTATTCAAGTGGTAAAAATATCAAAGATTAGTTATTATTGCCCAAGCGAAAAAGCTCAATTACAGAACAAAGCACCACCACGTATTTTAATAACTATTATGCCTATAAATGTAAATTCTAGGCACACATACTATTAATGCTTAAGCGTTGAGGTTAGCTGGGAACTGTCCTCAGACCCAAAGGGCTGGGGTCTGACAGCCAGGCCTACCCCCTCCCCATCCCAAGCACACTGGGCCCTCCCTGGTTTCCCTCTTCAATCCCGAACCCAACCAAGTCTAAGTTCGTGAGTGTTTTAAGTAATCTCCAGTAGATATAAATGCTGGCAAATCGTGAGAAGTATTTCTGTCTGGTAATTTTTTATGAATTCCAAAATTCAGATTAATTATAAAATCTTAGTTTAATTACTACCTTTTTGGGTAACTTGTATTTTTGAAAATTTGTATTTCCACATTTTTAACATTACATTCCCCTACATAATGCCCCATTTAGCCACCTGAAACTTTCAGAAATTTCAACCAGCTGAAACATACACACAGACTTATTATTCGTGCATTAATTTATTCATCAAGTACTTATTGAGAATCTATTTTGTCCCAGAGATGGTACAAGGCACTGGGGATATAATAACAAAGAACAGGTATGCGGTCTTTGCTCTCATGCAACCTATGTTCCAACCTAATGATCTCCAAACTAGTTTTGGCATATACTAAGAACTTTAGAGGGACACCTGGGAGTCTCGGTCAGGGAAGCATCCGACTTCGGCTCAGGTCATGATCTCACTGCTCGTGGGTTCGAGCCCCATGTCAGGCTCTGTGCCGACAGGTCAGAGCCTGGAGCCCTCTTCAAGTTCTGTGTCTCCCTCTCTCTCTGCCCCTCCCCTGCTCGTGTGCTGTCTCTCTCTCTCTCTCTCTCTCTAAGTTAATAAACATTAAAAAAAAAAAAAAAAAAAAGAACTTCAGAAAACAAAATACCCCTGTCGTTTTTCAGGTAACGTCAACAATTTTTCAGCCTAAGTTTATAAAAGTGTGTCTTCTGTGAACAGGGTGTAGGAATACTGACCGTTTTATAAAATAAAGATTGGCTCCGCTTGGAATAATTATTTCATGATGATGTGATAATTTCACCACGCATTTTAAGTAACTTCTTATTGGACAAAGTGCACCAGGCTGAAAGCGAGCACTTATGCTTCTGCCCAGCACTTCACCCAGTGGGCCTTCACATTCTCTGATAATCCCAGGGAAACTCCAGTTCAGTTTAAGGGAGCTGGCCAGCGCCGGTAGCCAACACTGGCTTGGACTCTTCTATAGTGAGCGTCATCACGTGAGCCAAGCTACACGGTCCACGGTAGCACCCAGAGCCCCGCGGAGCCCTGCTTTGCACGGCTGCGCACCAGGGCGGCTTTCGAGTAAGCAGCATTTCTAGTCATCCCTTGGCATGGCGTGGAGGGTTCCCAGAGCCCGGGGCGATGCGCTGTGACAGGACCTGGGCCGGTGAAGGTGTGACTCTTCCCAAGGACAGTGGGACAGGTACCCCTTCCGACTATCGTGCGGCATACACCCTGGGCGGTGTCCCTTGGGGAACTGGGGGACGGGGGAAGCATGGGTATTCCCACTTGAGGGTTGAGGGCCAGCCACCATCAAGTCCACGCAGAGCAGAATCACCCCCAGGCCCTTATTCACATGAGTCTAGGACACACTAGTAACAATAAAGCAGAAACGGAGAACCGGAAAAGCATCGTAATAAGGAGCTCTTTATCCCAAAGGCAAGTAACGCCGTATAAAAATAAGCCCACTGCTGGTCAGCGTTAACATTTCCAATGATGCCCTAAGGCCACTGAGAAAAATAAAAATATGTCCATTAAAAAAATTATTCCAAAAGTTTTGGTGCCTAAAGATGCAAGTTTTAAAGATCTACGCAATTCAAATATGTAAATGATAATCTGTCGCCGTGTATAAGGACGCCTCATTTTTAAAATGCACTTGTCAAATTTAGTATGTTAAAGGCCAAGGGATCTGGGCTTATGGAGCCAGGCCTCTGCCTCAGCCGGCTGAGCTCAGAATAAGAACTTGAGGGTCTACTGGCGTCATCGTGGCGGGGGGATACAGACTGCTGGGCCAGCTCTGACAAGCTCCATCACCCTGTCATGTGGCACCACAGTCCGTGGACAGGACAGGCGCGGCCACCAACTGCAAGTAGACCGGGGCGCTGGAGACAGGAGCGCCAGGAGTGTTAACGGTGTGCCTGGGGGCTCGTGCCAAACTACAGCCAGAAGGGGACGGGTGGGCCAGGGGCGTACTAAGCCGGACTGGCAAAATGGTGAGAGTCACAGAAGCTGGCTAATAGGCACTTTATGCGGCCTTATTACGGCCTGACTCTTCCAGAAATACGACGTGTAAAATGAAGACGACTGCTTTTGTATCTCAGAACTGTAGCAGGGACTGATCGCCACTCAGAAACGTGGCCTCGCAGCTGGCGACTCTGCCTGCAGAGACGGGGACAGGTCTACATTTCAGGAGTCACTTCACAGCGCCTCCACATACGGCCGCAGGTGACCTCCGCCTCCAGGGGGTTGTGCCCAGTATTTCCGTGGCGAATACGTGATCTTCACTTTCCCTTTTTTCCCCTTTACATTTCACTTCGGGGTACTTACACGTGAACACAAGTACACATTTGTGTATACGTGTTTTAAATCGTGGGACGCTCCTCTACGTATAAGTAAAGGGATAATAAAGGGGGTATTACAAAGCGCAAGAAGGGATTTGACCGCCACCAGATTTAAGACCCACTGCTCTAAATGACCTCAGCCCCCAGCACCGGTTAATACGGGGGCCCTTTTAAGGTTCACTCTGAAACCTACACAATCCACGTGAAGTCACTGTCACAAGACAACAGGCTCCACGCTGCCGAGAAAAAGAAAGTGTGCGGGGAAAGGGGCCAGAGACACGGTCCCCACAGCTAAGGAAGAATGGAAACAAACCAGAGACAAAAGCAGGATCCAAGGGAGGGAGGTGCCCGAGCCCACGGCCCAGGGCCTGTCGCAAGTCTGTGTGTCTTGCGAGGTGGGGTCAGGTGGACGGAGCAGGAAAGGTGCGGACAGTCCGTCTTCACGAAGGACCCGGCCAGGCTGAAACGCACCGTTTCGGGCAGGGACGTGACCGCTGCATCTCACTGCTGCAAATGAACAGTCGCTCGGACTTACACAGCCGTCTCTTGAGAGGCTGGTCTCTGAAAGGCTTCTCCTGAGACACAGATCTGTTCTCAGGTTTATTTTCAAAAACCAGATTTCTAAGCCTGAAAGGCAGTTTCAGAGCCTGGACACTGATGAGGTGCAGACCTCCCAGGGCCAGGCCGGCTTCTCTGTATCCCAGCCTCACTTAATGGCAATCTTTCCTGATTCTAGCCTCTTTTGTTACTATACCACAACAACTTTTATACTGATTTTAAAGCAAAGTGTGTGGTGGCATAAAGAAGAAAAAAAACATGATAGTGGAATTAAACTATTTTAGGACAAATATACAATACCTCTCACTAGAAAAAAAACTGAAGGACCAAAACTATACAATTACATTTAGCATCAGTCAACTCAACTACGGGCAGCAAGAGAAGAGCACAGTGTGTAATCAGCAAACTCTGAACAACTCACCCACCCAGCTGAGGCCCCCACTTTCTAAAATAAACTAGCCAACGTCAGCTACGTAGCGGTACCAGTGACGGCCACCAGGTGGACAGCGTGACACATGGTCATGGCGACCACTGTTGCGGAGCGGTTGAACAGCACAGCAAAGGGGGGACGGGACTCCCTCCAACATGGCTGGCTGGAAGTTAAGGCCACCTGACACGGCGGGGACGGATCGTGACCCTGCTCCAGGAGTTACCTCCTGTCAGGACTCTGTCTGCCCCTGAGACTGAGCACTTTCTCCCGAGTCCCCAGTGCCCGCTGATGACACACCCCCTTCCAAGGCACAGGTCCTTGGCGTAGAGAGCTCCAGGCGGAGTCGAGATGGGGCCACCCCACGGCAGGTGCATCCGCTGACCAATCTACACCTAAGGGAAAGGGCCTTCTGCCGTGGTGGGTTACGAGCTGTCCAAAGAGCTTTGTTCATCCGGCAGCTTCCTCTACAAAGCAAACACTCTGAGAAGAGTTCCACGAAGTCTTGAACGTATTACTTTCAAGATACACAATGAGATACATAAAATCAATTCGATTCACTACCGACCTTCACGACAGGTAAGTCAAAGACTTCCCGAGCTTCTCCAACCTCAGGATTGTCCCCGTCTTCTGAAATTATGTGTGAGGCTAGCGCGTTGTAGGACACTTCCTTCGCTTTCCCAGCTTTCAGAAGCTGGATAACCTTTTAAAAAAAACACACCAATTAAAATGGAAAAACACATGTCATTCTTTTTTTTTTTTAACGTTTATTTTTGAGAGAGACAGAGTGCGAGCAGCGGAGGGGCAGAGAGAGAGGGAGACACAGAATCTGAAGCGGGCTCCAGGCTCTGAGCTGTCAGCATACAGCCCGACACGGGGCTCGAACCCACGAAGCACGAGATCATGACCTGAGCCGAAGTCGGACGCTTAACTGACTGAGCCACCCAGGCGCCCCCGTTTCATACTTGATTTACACAAATTATTGTGAACAATGAAAAGTCTAATAAACACACGTCGTGTCCACCACATCAAATTAGTAACTGACTCTGAGTCATACGCAATCCAACACTTGAGGACAGTGAAAAGCAGCAAATCTTGACCCACTGACCAGGTAAGCACAGAGGCTGCGAGCCAGGTACTAGGTAGTATCTTGGTCTGACAGACAGTGGCAACAGTACCCAGGCCCAAACTCAAAGCGCTTAGGGACAGGCGGTTTCACCAAAACCAGGAAAGCTTCTGGAAGAAGACCAACTTGAGCAGAATCCCGATGAGCTTCAGGAGCTGGCCACACAAAAATGCAGGCACCGACGGAGCACGGCATTCGACACACGGGACGGGACACCGGGCCAGACCACAACCGGCCTGACCTCCTACGCAAAAACATTGGTACTTTATTCTGAAATAAAACACAAGCGTCTTCTGGAGCGACACAAGGGTTTTAGGCAGGGAAACGGCATGACCAGATTTCACCGAAGGAGTGCGGTCAGGGCAAGAGTGGAGGGAGTGTGAGGCAAGCGCCCCGGGGGAAAGCAGCAGGTACTGACCTGAGGGACTGTCCCAGGGATAGGAAGAAGGAAGGTGCGGGAGAACAAGCAACACGTAGTGCCTGGGAGGGGGGACAGTGCAAGAGAGAAAGTGCTGGGGACACAGCAGTAGCAGTCACTGCGGGATGTGTTCTGATCTCGCAGAGGTGGGGAAGCAGGAAGAAACGTGCTTTAGTCCGGGCACATCCTCTGGGTGCCACACAGAAGGTCTAGGGAAAGACATCAGTGGTCCTTGGGGAGACCTGGGCCCCCAGCGGGTGGGGAGTCATCAGCACGTCAGCGACACGGTGGGGGCCAAAGTCCTGAGAGTGACCGAGATCCCCAGCTGCCGAGGGGTGAGTGAACCGGACCCTCCTCACCCGCCAGGAACAGGGGAAGGGGGCGCAGAGCCCGAGTGGCCCGGGTGGGCACCACCTATGAAGGTGATCTGGCGCCCACACGGCTCGACTGACCCACAAGTCGGGCTTTTTCAGAACATTTCATTCACCATCCAGAGACAGCAACTGGGGCCGATACTAAGTATTTGGTTCACACGTGACCCGACAACGGTGGTAGCGACCAATCACCCCCACTTCCCTCCCTGGCCTCCAAGCATCCACGTCCACTCAGCTTGTCCCACAGAAAACGACACCCTCTTATGCAGCCTTCGCGTGCGCTCCTGACCCCACTACCTGTTTTAGGGGTGTTGAGATTTCCAGCCCCCACCCCCCCCCCCCCCACTGGTCCTAACACGCGCACGCACACACGTCCGGGCCCCTTCTCTGCTTCCTCTTTGTGACAAACCGCTTGGAACAACGGTCCAACCTGTGTTCACTGCCTCACTCCCTGTTCACTCTTCACCCACTGCCGCCCGCCTTTTCTAGAACTCTACGGAAACACTGAATCTTCATGGACCTTGAGGAAACCCAGACCACTGGCTTCTTTCCAGGCTCCACAAAACTGAAGCTGCCTTACTAGCTTGATCTCCTATCACCCTGCACCAAGTGTCCTGATCGTCCTGACGTATCCCAAGTATATTAAGGCCTCCGTTCCTCAGCACACGCGTTCCACGTGAAAGGCCTCACTTCACCCTCTTCCTAACTTCTGCGTATCTCAACAGCCAACTGCAAAGACGCCGACTTTGGAAAAGTTCAGGGGTGCCCAACACAGAAGTCTGCTGTTGCCACACCAACCACCCTACGCCACAAGGTCTTCAGGTGGGCCCCCCACTCCCTACCAAGAGGGGGTCCTCAAGGATACGAATCAGGTTCCACTCCTCTCTATCTTACATCCACTATCTAGGCCAATGCTTTAACAGGTACTACGTGCTCAATATGCGTGGACTTTCTGAATCCGTGTTTGTAAGATTCAGGGAATCAATGGTTTGGCTGTAAATCATTTACAAAATATCCCGTTTCAGATCAAAGTGGTTTGCCAAGGACATCTGGAAGCACTTAGATTTGAGTCATGGTTGAGCAGATATGGTTCCAACTCAGCTTGTTCCAGGTTTTCAGTAATACTTGGTTCAAGTCCCTTGTAAGATAAAGTCAAAACCCTAAAACAAAATAAAGAAAGTAGCAAGGAAGTGGAAGAGAAGACTGATGGATACTAAAAGAAAGGAAAATTATCAACACGGGGAAAAAGGTCCCACTGTTACAGGCGCTCATTGTGATCACTCTGGGTTCAACACCGGTTTACCTTCAAACTCAAGGCTAAGTCTCTTCACCCTATAAAGTAGAAAAAGGATCCACCTTGGGGACCGTGCCGTGCGAGAATTTAGTTACTAAGACACCCACAGACCAGCCTCCAGAAGGCCAAGACCAATCAGCCTTCCATAATTCCTTTTACGCCAACCAAATTTATTTCTTAAACACCAGTCTCCACTCTTGAGGCCTTAAGGTCCGATCATCTGGCTCTGCATCCACTCCCGGCTTGGCAGTCACAGCAAAGGACGCCCAAGACAACTTTAACCGCATCAACTTCAATAAAGGGGATATTGTGAGGATGCACCTGAAAAGGATATCCAACCAAGACTCATTTCCACCGTGGAAGAGGAACACTCTGGCATCTCACCACATGTGTCACTTAGAAAATCCACGATATCTTTAGGGGTGAGCCCAAACTACAAAAAATTAAGTGCCTAGAGTGATGGTACTCCCTGGCTATTTCCCACATTTCCTGTTTAATTCCCCCAATCAGGAAAATCAAACAACAGGACTTCACTGGTGGCAAAGTGAGCGCTTCTCACGTGACTGGGGCTGCACAGCCCAGACGTGTGCACTCCTGTGGCCGGCCACACCAGGGGCCACGTTCACTAAGCCCCAGCAGCCTGGACCTGGGGTTCCTGGCTGAGCGCCATCACCTTCCTCCTGTCCACTCTCTGGGACCTACTGTTCTGGGAGCCCAGACACACGCGGTGGGCAGCAGGAAGGATGCTCCCAGTCCAAATCTGCCCCAGAAAGGAGCAAAGTGGCAGCTGGCTGAGGTGGCAGGCTTCGGGGGGAACTTACCACACGCGACATAGGCCGGTCCCCCACCAGGCGTAGGGCAGTGACATTCCGTCCTAGGCCCCAGGCATGGACCCTCCTCCCCTCCTCCCTTGTTAGTAAGTACCCTCCTCTCCAGGTCTCTCTCCTCCCTGAGCTCACCCTCCAGATGCCCTCCTGGCCAAAGGTCCTAGTAGAGCAAGACACAGATCTGCGACCCTCCCCCCATCTCCCCCAATCGTGGGTCCTTAAGACCCCCCCTCCCCTCCAGCCTCCCGGCCGCGGGTCTCGCAAACCACCCCCACATCCCCTCTCTCTCCTCTGCTCCCCGCCGGGCGCAGGTCCCGCAGAACCCCCACTCCCAGGTCCCCTGCCTCCCCTCCCCGGGTCTCCTCCAGAAAGTCCCGCAGACCAACCCCAGGTCTCCTCTCCAGATCCCCTCCCCGAGAGTACCGCAGACCGCCCCCCCCAGGTCCCCTATCCCCCGCCAAGCTCGCCGGCCCCGGGCCTGCTCGGCACAGGTGGCCCAGCCTCCGCGCAGCCAGGCCGGCGGGCTCGGCGGGGCCCGAGCGGCGGGGCCCAGACGTTTTGCGCCCGGGCGCGCGCCCGCGGCGGGAGCGGGGACGGGCCGGGGACGCGGAGAGCGGCGGGCGGGGGCGGCGCGGTACCTGCGGGTCGATGTCGCCCACCGCGTAGTACTTGACCTCTCGGAACATCTCATCGGGAACTTTGGGCGCCGGGTCCGACATGGTCGCGGCTGCCGGAAGGCTCCGCGGCGGCTCCCGCCCCGCCCCGCGGGGCCCGCTCCCCAACGGCGCGGCCGGGGCCCGGTCCTGCGAGTCGGGCCCGCTCCCCCGCCCTCTGCGCCCCCGCCCGCGCCGAGCGGCCCAAGCGCGGGAGCCGCGCGCGCCCTGCGGGACGCACCATCCCGCCGGTCGCCGAGGGGGAGCGCCGAGCAGCCGGCTGACAGCCGGCGCCGCCCTGCGGCTCCGCGGCGGCCCGCGGCTCCGAGGGCACAGGCACCGCACAGCCCGGTCCGCAGACCCGGAGCCCGTGGCCGCCGCCTCCTCACAAGGGGGCCCTGGGGACGCGCAGAAACGCGCCCCCCCCTTGGCGCGGCCCGAGTGGGCCGGTCCCGGGAAAGAAGGGAACGCGGAGGCCCCTCCCGTCAACACGCGCGGACGCCCGGGCGGCGCACGCGCGCGGCGGAGGGGGCGGGGCTTGCCGCCGGCCGGCGGAGGCGATGGCGGCGCGAGCCGGCCTCGGGCCACAGGGGAGCTCACGTCGCCGGCTGCTGCCCGACGGGACCCGAGGTAACGCCTCAGCGCCTGGGGCCGAGAGAGGCCGGGTCTCGGGTGCCGGGTCCCAGCTGAAGGGCGGACGCCGGACCACGTCCGGGACCGAGCGCCACGGGCGAGCCGAGGGCCCCAGGCCCCGCCGGGGGGCTTCTCCCCTTCGCACCCGAACCCCACTTCCGCCGACAGAGGCCCGGCTCCCCTCCCCCTATAGCCTCTGACGGCGGCCCTCCGTGACGTGCGCTCTCTGACGTCATCCTGGCGGCGCCGCCGTGACGTGCGCTCTCTGACGTCACCTGGCGGCGCCGCGGAGCCGGCGGGAGCGTGCGGGCGCGGCTGATCGATGAGTGTGACCGGCGGCCCGGGGCGGGCGCTGTGGCGGCAGCCGCGCTGGGGCCTCGTCCGGAGGCGGTCGGGAATGGGACCCGGTGGAGGCCGAGGCCGCCACCCACTGCTGCGTCAGCCGCTGAGTACTAGGCGTTTTCGAGTCCGTGTTGGTGAAATTGGGGTTCTGAAAGCCCGGGGAGTCGTGAGAGTTCCCGCGGCCGAGGAGGCAGGCGTGACCGGCCTGTGTTCCGTCGGGATCCGTCGGGGGGTGGGGGGCTGGGCTCCGCGGTGCGCGGCTCGCGGGCGCGTTCCCGCCTTCCCGCGCTGCGGTCCAGCGCTGTTACAGAAATAATCCACTTCTCCTCTTCCTCTTCCTCCTCCGGTGCACGCCCGACGGCGTGTGCGTTGTCGGTCGTGATAGCGTTGCAGGTTCGCTGTTAACTGTGGGCGCAATAAATGAGTCCAAACACAGAACCAGAATTCGCACGCCCTCTTGTTGTGTGAGAAGACTTTCCTTCTTTCCTTAGCTCCCTCCTTCTTTCGTTAAAACACCCAACCAAGCACGTAATTTTTTAAAAGACTTAAAGCAAACAGGTATTTTATTTTCGAAGTTAGAAACGAACTTGAAACATTTAGCAGGAGAAATTGACCCTACTGTGGCCTCAATGATTCAATAAGGCATATTATGGAAGTAAGCTATTTAGTCTAAATCTGCATTGCTTAAAATCTCATCAGCCTGTCAAAACTGCAAGGCATCCCGGGTGAACTGTGCCAAGTCCTGGTCCGTGCACGCGTGTGGGCCTCACAGCACGGCCCGGGGTCAGCAGCACACAAAAGGGTGTATTTCTAGAGTGTATTACCAGTAAGGAAAAATAAAAACCTTTGGAGGAAATCTGATTTGGTGTGGGTGGTGGATGTTCCGAGGAAATCTACAAGACCGGCATCTGAAATCATCAAGACGAACCCGTCTGCCGAAAGACAAAGTGGCAATTCCATTTGAAAATTAGCACTAAAGGGGTGCCTGGGTGGCTCAGTCGGTTGAGCGTCCAGCCGCGGCTCAGGTCAAGATCTCGCGGTCGGTGAGTTCGAGCCCTGTGTCGGGCTCGTGCTGACAGCTCTGAGCCTGGAGCTGCTTCGGATTCTGTGTCTCCCTCTCCCTCCGCCCCTCCCCCGCTATTGTTCTGTCTCTCCCAAAACTAAATACAACATTTTAAAAAAATTAAAATTAGCACTAAAACAAAAATGATTTTCACAAAAGTTTCCTGTCTATAAGATGTTCGTGTACAAAGTTATAGAAGAAAAATACCATGTTGAGACCGCTGTATTTTCTTCACAAATAGATACTTCTCATTAATTTCTGTGGCACTTAGGAGAAGACTGTGTTCAGGTTACTAACAGTATCTGTTCATTAAAGAGACACATTTCTTTAACTTGGATGCAGGTACTACCCTCGAATATGACACTGAGCATTATTTTTACACTTAGGCGCCTGGGTGGCTCAGTCGGTTGAGTGTCCAGCTCATGATTTCGTCCCACAGGTCATGAGTTCAAACCCCAGAATTGGGCTCTGCTGACAGCACGGAGCCTGCTTGACATTCTCTCTCTCCCTCTCCGCCCCTTCTCTGCTAGTGTGCTCTCACGTGCGTGCTCTCTCTCAAAATAAACTTTAAAAAAAATATGTTTTTACGCTTCTCCCAACTAACTTAAAAGCACGGTCATTTTGCTGATGAAGTCTTAGGAGGATAAACAGACTGATGCTAATTTGGAAATAGGGTAACATTTCTCATTTTCTATTTTGCAAGTTAAATAACCTGAGGCTACAAAAAAATGAAATGTGAAATTGAAAAAGCAAAAGTAGAGTTGGGAATACTTAAACTGTACCTACTGGTGGGAATTTGAGGCATTATTTAGAAAAGTATCTCCAAGTGGCTTTTTAAAAATGCATCTCTATGTTGGGTACAACAATCTCAGTCCTGTTGTCGTATTTTGTTAAACTGGTCACACACCCCTTAAAGTTAGATATTAGCAATGTTTAGCAAACCTTTCATTTGGGCTTATAGACTACAGCATTTAACCTTTTTCATGAAAGGAAACACTTAAGTCAGAGGCACAAAGAAGCCATTTTGTCACAGGGAAACCTGGGACCCAAATGTTACTTCTTTATGGGAAAGGTGCAGTCAACCCAGCACAGTTGCCACCAGCAGTCATCCAGCTGTTTAGTATATAAAGACTAGAAAACACAGAGACACCTGGGTGGCTCAGTTAAGTGTCCAACTCTTGATATCGGCTCAGGTCGTGATCTCAGGGTTGGTGAGTTCAAGCCCCAAATTGGGTTCTGTGCTGACAGCGTGGAGCCTGCCTGGGATTCCCCCCCCCCCCCGCCCCTCCTCCACTTGTGCTCGCTCTCTCTCTCTCTCTCTCTCTCTCTCAAAATAAACTTTAAAAATTAGAAAACAAGTAAAAAAACAAATTATCCCAAATCCCATCCCCAGAAGCAACACTTGAAATCCTTGCACTGTCCCATCCTTAAAAAAATATATACCATAGTACTCTTCTGTTGCCACTTAAAAAAGGAATCGTACCTCCTTGTCAATAAATAATAGATCTGCATTATTTGATGGATACACCATACTGTTTTTTTAAATAAAATTTTTAATGTTTGCTTATTTTTGAGAGAGAGAGTACAAGCAGGGGAGGGGCAGACGAGACACAGAGTCCGAAGCAGGCTCCAGGCTCTGAGCTCTCAGCACAGACCCTGATGTGGGACTCAAACTCACAAATCACAATATCATGACCTGAGCCAAAGGCAGACGCTTAACCAACTGAGCCACCCAGGCGCCCTAACCATACTCTGTTTTTTAGTGTACTTGAATTTAATCAATTCTGTATTGTGCTTTGTTTCCAATTTAACAATTACAGTGCTCCAATGAAGCAGTCGTCTTAAAACATGCATGCGTGTGTAATGTACTATATACAGTTCTGTGCTCTTAAGTCAGAAACTGTGGCCCAGACCTGTTCCCCATCTCTCTGAGCACCGTGCCTCGCACACAGTGGGTGTATTAGTCAAGAGGACTTAGGTCAGTTGTTCTCGACTATGGGCAGTTGTGCCCCCCGGGGGGCACTTAGCAACATCTGGAGACATTTTTGATTGTCATGACTGGAGGTCGGGTACTAGTGGCATTCTGTGGGTAGAGGCCAGGGAGCTGCTAAACATCTCAGAATGCAGAGGACAGCCCCCACAACAGAGGATAAACCGTGCAAAATGTCAGCAGCACTGCTGTAGAGAAATACAGTTTAAGATGATGTAGCAAATCACATTCCACCGGACTAAGACCTTGAAATTTTCTTGCACACAACTTGGTGGCTTGCTCAAACAGCTTTCTTCCGGATGGGCACCCAGGGCCTCTGTCATCATGCGGCTTTGCTGTCTGAGAGCCATTTCTTTTTAGCTATACACACCGGGAGAAAGCACGGAGAACATCACGCAGGAGGTTCTATGGCCAGGCCTGGAAAGAGCCGCATACTTCTGCATCCAACTACTTCCATTGGCCAAAACCCAGTCTTGTGACCCCAATCTAAACTGCAAGGGAGGCTGGGAAATGTTGTCTTCTATGCATCCAGGAAAAGGAAATGGGATTGTTGGCATCTTGCCAACTTCTACCATTTTTAGTTTTCAAAAAAAAAAAGTCTACAAATTAAGATTAAGGAAGGTGATACAACATCAAACAGGGGCGGCTGGATGGCTCGGTTGGTTAAGTTTACGACTCTTGATTTTGGCTCAGGTCACGATCTCACAGGTTCATGAGTTCGAGCCCTGCGTTGGGCTCTGTGCTGATGGTGTGAAGCCTGCGTGGGATTCTCTCTCTCTCTCCACCCCTCCCAACTTGAGTGCACGCTCTCTCTCTCCCTCGCTCTCTCAAAATAAATAAACTTTTTAAAAAAGCAGAAATTGTTAGATATTTAAAAAAAAAAACATGTTTGCACATAGCTACTCAGTAGGTATTTGTTGAATAGGGTTCTTGACTATTTATGGAAAGGATGAATAGTGTTCTTTTAAAAAAGCAATCAGGTATTTGTTGAAGGCCTGCGTGGACACGCTGGGTATCTTGTGTCCTCTTATGCCCGCCCTCAGATCTACGTTCCACCCTTCACCTCGTTCTCGGTCCCAGGACGCTGACCTGACTGGACTGTATAGTCTCCCTCGTCCTCTGCCCCTCCAGGTGAACTTGGTGAACAGGGAAACCCAACAGAGTTGAGGGGAGGGAAGGCAGAAGACTAGGCCGTTTATTTTCCAAGTTCCGCGTCAGGTTGACTTGGGCTCCCAAAGGAACCTGTTCTGTACACTTCTCTCCTTCCGGGTTCTGGCCACCTGGCCTTTTCCTCATCCCTTTGGGCCTAGGCTCTTTCATTATTCATCTATCCTGCCTGCAACTTCATGAGTAGTGCCTTTACAAACTAACTTTCCCAGATAGTCCTAATTCGGGTGTGCGCCTTGAGTCGCAACCCTGGCTGATAAAACAGACAGGAAAGCCTGATGGGGACGTTGCAAATTGTTTTTCTTCAAATAAGAGATTACATCTGCCCTAAAAAACCTGAAGATCGTTGGGATACACGAGCCTGGAGCTAGTGGAATTAAGGGTAAATGCAGCAGAGATTTAGGGAAGAGGGGCTCATGTGCCAGAATACCTGGGGAAACCTCCTTGGATGGAGTGGATAAGAAAGAAGTGATTCTCGGAGGGGGAAATCACCGACAAGGCATGTGAGGTCAGAATGCTGGCATTCTGGGTACAAAGTTGCACATTTTAGATAATAAGTTCTCGATTATTTGATACAAGGAAAAATGGGGAACAATACAAAACAAATAGGCTATGTTCAGTATATGAAGAGCCTGGATCCCCCCCCCCCCCAACCAGAGCAAATTGTTGAATTCGAGGTATAGAATAATCCTGTAGCTGTGGTAATAGGACAAAACAGCTTACTAATTATTCAGAGTTAAGTACTCTGGGACAGGCTGGCTGTAGGATTAACTGTTGCTTCATTCACGGCCTTTGAAGTGTGTGGAAATAAAACTGTCCTGAATAGCGTTGACCATTGATGTGAAGCAGTGAACAGCATTAACCCACCAAGAAATTAGAACACCCCCATTCATAGTAGTTAAAATGAACGAGTTAAACATTCACATTTGGAGGGAAGAAGTTATGGCCTCTCAGCAGCCACTAGCACTTTGTGACAGCCACCTTGATCATATTGGCTCGACTTCACTCCTCTCAGCGTTCACAGGTACCAGCAGCAGGAAGGACACACGGAAGCAAAAGCGCCCTGAAATTCGGAAGATCCCCCGCAAATTGGGGCCACGCACCTGCCTGTAGTTGTGATCGAGTGTCTACCGAAGCCCTCCTCTTCATCAGGATGATTTTGGGTGCTGGCTTTTGGGAATCTATATTGGCTTACCTCCCCAGAGCGGGTCCCACAAGAGGGCCTCGACCGCAGTGCCCCATGCTCTTGGCAACTGCATGCAGTATGAGAATAATGGGCGGAGAGTCCAAAAACTTCCAACGGGATACCTGCTTAGATATTTTTACAGCACTTCCAATGACACCTGAGCACCACAACCTTACTCTCCACGCTGTTGTTACCCAGAGACTTTCCTGAGGTTACAGATGTATAACCAAAGCTCGTGTTGACTGGCGTGACGGTCTAATGTTGTAGAGAGAGTTGTGTCTATCTCACGGTTCACCAACTGCGTAATAAAGACTCTGAGGACCTGGTCCTGCGCTCTGTCACACTGACAAAGAGTGCCACAAGCTGGCTGTAACTTCCTGACTTGTTCCTTCTACTTAGACCTATTTTCATCTCCAAGATACTGTGACTCTGTCTCACCTCTTGAATAGAATACTCTGAGCATGAGAAACCTGAGGCCCAGAGAACTGAAGCAACTGTCCCATGATCCCAGTTACTAGCAGAATTTGGGCTAAATCCGTCTTCTTGGACTTTAATTCATTCTTTTAAAGATTAAAAGGAACAAGGTTTAACTTCACATATAATCGAAGTAGAAGAAAGGTAACCTCTAAAAATACCATTTATGGGATGGAAAATGGAGCTTTGCATTGATTTAAAATAGTCCACCGATACATTTTTTGCAGCTAATATCTATTCCTCCTCTGGAGTTGGCTGAAGATGAAGAGATGGTTGTTACATCTAAGTCCAAAACTTCCTGACTTTAATGTCTTGTGTCAGTTTTAATTTTCTGATTTAATTAGTTTCCTAATTAGAAGGGGTTAAATTAATTAACCTCATTATTTACTATATATTTAATGATTTCTCCCCTATTGGGAGTTACTCAATTTTCAATAATTGGAAAGCTTATGACAAGAGGGAATATTGCCAAGTTTTACACTTACTGCTTGCTGATCAGCAGCAGGAACAGGACAGGCTGAAGGGGACTTCAGGTGACATATCAGGTACATGCAAAGGCCGTTTCCCACTTGTTTTGAAACATGGCGCACGGAAAAACTTGAGTCGGGATTCCATAATTGCTATCAACTCTGAGTGGCTATATCCTTTATTTCAAAGATATCCTAGAACATAGGATTTTATAAGAAATAGCCCTAGTTCATGACAATAAAATAATTATGAAGTTTTGGATAATGCTAGATAATTACAATGAAAAGGAGACTTTCAGAAATTGTCACCCATATAAATGAAACACTAAAATATTCAGATTTTCCTCAGACTTTGTTAATGGACAACCTCAATGGCATTTGGGAAGACATAGTAAAATCATAGTCTAATATCCACATGGCTTGTGGAAATCACAAAGGCCTGTTCCTATGTATAGATATAAGCAATTTGTGGATAACAACGTTTTAAAGAAGTAATATACAATGAAGAACACAAACGAGGCCCTATCCATACAATGGCTGAATTTTTCTTTGCCCACTTTGGAAGTACAGTCTAAGGCAGATTTGGGTAATCTGTCCTCTGCTGTGCAGAGACTAACGGAGACGGGAGGCAGCTGCTCATTTCTCCATGCCTCTTCATTGCCACTTGCACATAGCACCACCACTACCTGGGAGAAGCCCAGACCCACAAGAGGTGATGTGAGGAAAGCTTGGGTGGTGGTGCAGGTTTAAACGCACACCTAACATATTTAGTAGAACGAAGTGGTCTGATCATAGGAAATTCGCTTCAGTTGAGCCCTCAGGTGCGTTGCAGCGAGGACTTGCTCAGCAGTCCAGACACACCCATAGAACGACTGGGTTCTGTTCTAGAAGCAATGCCAACATGAGTTGTGTAGAGTGACCGAATTCACAGCGGGGAGATGCTATAGAGACTGGGATAATTAGGGAGAGCCTGGTAGAGGGCCCGAAGGGTAATAGGAAGAGGACGAAGACGTCCATCCTGCTGGGAGCGGCAGGCCTCAGCAGAGGCCTGGCCCGGAAGGCCCAACATGGTGGGCGGCACAGCAACTCCGGAAGTGAGGACGATAGTGTGGGCGGACCTCCGAAAGGCAGCAGCAAGCAGCAGATTGAAGACCTTCAGGGCACACTGTGTAGGAAGTGACAATAATTGACCATATTTATCATTGATCAGAATCTATCTATTATGAGGGCTAAATTTGAGACAGTAGAAGCTGGTCTTTAATTTGATCCCATTTGGAAAATACTGGCCGTGCTCAGTGTAGACTCTGGGTCTACAGTACTCCGGAAGTGCCAGCTGCACAGCGCCCCCTGCTGTGGCCCCACACTCACCGTAGCTTCTTGTTGCCTGTGGAGCGAAGTTCAGTCCCGTTAGCCTGCTTTCCATGAGCTCCACGATCACCTGTTATTCTTTGACATACACCCCATCCTTATTCCCCAGAACTGAGCACCCCAGACTTATATCTGCTACTCCCCTTCATTCACGCTCTCTTCCCACCAAACTGGACTACTTTCTTCAATCACAGCCACAACTCTCACCTCCATGGCTTTCTACAGACTGTCCATCTCTCCATCTGGAATGACCCCCTGCAATTACACACCTATGCAGATCTTACCTCCTCCTCCCATGGCCAAGCTCAAGTGCCCGTTTCTTGAAACATCTCTCAAGCCTTGAGATAGAAATATTTGTCCCTTCTATTTATGATTACAAACAAATCGTGTAAGTGAAGGCTCTTTGGCACGGATCACGGATGACTAAGCTAATCAAATATGAGAGAGTTTACCTCAACCCGTTGTAATGGCTGGTGTGATGCATCTGTGAACCATTTTCAAGGCAAGGAATACAACAGGGTAGGAACAGGAACCTAAATGTGATAGCTTACCTCCATCCCTATATCTAGATATAAAATACCAAAAAGACTTTATTTTGAAATACTTCGTCATCTCACACCCTGTCCCCACGTAATCCTTCCACGACTAACTGAAACAAGTCTTATTTCCCTTAACGTGTACTTCCTCCACTGTTTGATATGGTGCCCGATGAAGAGTGGACAGTGGACACATATTTAAAGAGTAGATGGCTGCACTTTGAATCAATTAATATCGCTAATGGTTTTGAGGCACCATTAAAGACAGTCATCCTTGTGCAAATTTAAAACTTAACTCTTCTCGTGAAGTTGCTATGTTACTGGCTGTTGGGTTTTATTTTACAGATAGGGAAATGCTCAGAAAGGTTAGGTCTTGGGTCAGCAAAGTCTTTTTTGTGAAAGGCCAGGTAGAAAATATTTCAGGCTTTATGATCCATAAAGTCTGTTTTGATTTCTTACCTTGGCTGCTGCAGTGTGAAAGCACCATGGACAGTGTGCTTACCAATGAGCAAGGCTGTGCTTCAACAGAACTTTATTTGCCAAAACAGGCAGTGGGCCAGATTTAGCCTTTGGGTCTTGGTTTGCCGACTAGGGGTGTGGGGGCAGGGGGAGGGGCAGGGCTCCAGGGTTACAAACTTGAAAGTGGAAGAAACAAAGACTGACACCCAACAGGTGTGAACTAAGCCACCAGCCTCACAGCCCCGGTCTGCACGCTTTCTGCTTCACTCTGATAACTCTCTGCTCTCCCGGGGTCTGTCTGAATGCTTGACCATCAGGAAAACAGGGAGATTAGGGCTAATTAATTAGTCCAGACTTTGAAATCCAGAGAGAAAAGGGCCTCATATTAAGTGCAAATCATCATCCTAAGTAATATGTTTGTGGCACTTTCATTAAATTTTCTCTCAAATCTTGAAAAATATGTATCTCCTGGCTGCCAACATTTTCATCTTAGTATAATTATGAAGCCTCCCCAAATAATCATTTTTCGGTTTGTGATACTCAGTGGGGCACAATGCCAGCTGCTGAGACCTGACCGAGCTGTTTGAGACTTATTAGCACGGCACAGGTGAAAATGAGTAAAGTCTTAGTGAAATTTGTTCATAGTGTATTGAATATAAATGCCTATTGTCTAGTGGCGTGCGTGGAGAAAAAAAAAGAGCACTAATCAAAAGAAGTTAAAATAATTCCGTGTCAAGATAAATATAGGGATTTAGGGACATTTTCCCAAGATATTAATAAAAACCATTTTGGTTACCAAATACAAGCCAGACATTTCAACATGTGATAACTGTTTTTATGAACATGTTCACAAACAGAAAATGGTCACAAAATTAAGTATGTGGCTCCTTAAGTAAGTTAAATACCTTTTTTTTTTTTCTCCATTTCCTAACAGGAGCAAGTATTTTGGACCTGAAGCTTAGAGCAAATCTAGGGACTATGAATCTAAAAAAGTATCACTCTTTGTTTATGGACATCCTATTCCTGGTCAGTTCTACAGACACATTTTCTAAGATACTAAAAACCCAATGACATCAAAGTTCTAATACTCTCCTCTGTTTCCTAGGCAGGGTTTACAAGTAACTCTGAACTCCGTTTAAATCAGTTCATCGTCTTTCCTTGAACACATGCTACCCCTTCAAAGACAGAGACCGCAGGAAGTGGCTTACCAGTTCGGAACATGGAGGCTAGAGGATGAATCAGAAAGAGAATCACAGGAAAGAAACACCTGATGTCGTTCAATTGGGTGGCAGTGACTTTCTGTTATTTCGTTTGTAACAGAAGAATAGCAGAGAGTCACCTCCATGAACACAAAAGCAATTTACTTTCAGAATTCTTGGCCCAGGAACCCTCTTCAATTACTGAGTGATTTAATAGAGTTCCGGATAATTCTAACATGTTTCTAAGTGGGAGAATTTGCTTAACCTATTTGCCTATGTGTGGCAGCTCTAAGGAATTTCACCCAAGTACAGAAAATGAGAGGAATATGCAGACGGTGTTGAGTCCCGCGTTCCACTGCTATGGAAAATTTGCAGAGTATTGGGTGTGTGTTATAACATCATAAACACTGAATTGTAAGTGTTGTAATTTATGGATTTTACTCCATTCACCTACATGTTCATTAGGATCAGAGAAAGCAGGTTCATTTATACCCTCTTTAGCATTGGAATTTACAGATTCATCAGAGATTAGCACACCTGAAACTCAATCCGTCGGTGTTTGCCAGTTTGCCACAGCCTGTTCTGGGCAGCACCTTCTTGGAACCCATCCTGGGAACGGTTGCTTATTTCCTGAATCAGATATTTTCAGACATAAAATGATTGAATTTCAAGGCTTCTTGATGCTGAGTGAAGATCCAAACGTGCAAGTAAAATAGGCTTTACAGGGACTTGAGCGGGGCCGTGTCAAGATTTCCCTGCTCTATACACTAATCTTCATTTTCTTCCTTGGTTCCCTACCATCCCCTCTTCTGTCTTACTTGACTCGGTGTCATCGGTGATCTTCATTTCTTTGGTGCTCAGATGGGAGCCATTTGGGGAGGTTGGGGTTGGTAAGGTAACACATGCCAGAGGAAGGTTTAAATCCAGAGGAACATGACTTCTCTCACCTTGCATCTTGCAGTAATGGTTTCATTCGTAGTAATTACCTATTTGTTCAGATGTCCACTCCTATCAACAAAAAAGAAAAAAGAAAGCCTGCTTATTCGTATTGCCACTTAATGTCCCTCGATGGGCCTCTATTACCTTGCATCAAGTTCCCAGACCTGTTTTTTTTTTAATTTTTTTAAATTTTTTAAAATTTACATCCAAATTAGTTAGCATATAGTGCAACAATGATTTCAGTAGATTCCTTAATGCCCCTTCCCCATTTAGCCCATCCCCCCTCCCACAGCCCCTCCAGTAACACTCTGTTTGTTCTCCATATTTATGAGTCTCTTCTGTTTTGTCCCCCTCCCTGTTTTTATATTATTTTTGTTTTCCTCCCCTTATGTTCATCTGTTTTGTCTCATAAAGTCCTCATATGAGTGAAGTCATGAGAGTTTTGTCTTTCTCTGACTGACTAATTTCACTTAGCATAAGACCTTCCAGTTCCATCCACATGGTTGCAAATGGCAAGATGTCATTCTTTTTGATTGCTGAGTGATACTCCATTGTGTATATATACCATATCTTCTTTATTCATTCATCCGTCAATGGGCTTTTGGGCTCTTTTCATACTTTGGCTATTGTCAATAGTGCTGCCATAAACATGGGGGTGCATGTGCCCCTTCGAAACAGCATCCCTGTATCCCTAGTAATGCAACTGCTGGGTCGTAGGGTAGTTCTATTTTTAGTTTTTTGAGGAACCTCCATACTGTTCTCCAGAGTGGCTGCACCAGCTTGCATTCCCACCCAGACCTGTTTTTCTTTTATTCCACCTGATAATAATTTGGGGGCATCTACTGCTGCCTTCCTGACTTGAGTATCCCTGTTCTTACAACTTACAGCTCCACATCTGTCTGGAGTGCAGGGGACTCTTTGTTCTCCCGTGCCCTGTGATTAGAGCCAGTGGAGAGCTATGACAACCTATGACTAGCCAGATGCTTGCTAAGGGCAAAAAAATTACACAATGGATAGGGGGAGAAGGAAGTTGTAAACTCCAGCCGTGACCACACGACCAGTTGTAGAAGCAACAGCCTCACCCAGACTGTTCAATCAACTCCACAGCTGTGTGAGGTTCAGTTGCTATGATGAATTCCTCATCCTATCTTGCGTTTGCTCCGCTTATCTGGTTAAACCTAGATTCAGGGTCTGTGATATACAAATTCATGTGCATATGCAACTTCCTGCCCTCTTTTCAGGTGAGAACAGAGAAACTTTCCTTCTGACTCTAAAGCTTTAGATCTTATCCCACCTGCATACATCCTGAATTGTGTATCATTTATTCTTTCTCTCCCTTATATATTCAACCTCTCTTTATTGGGTCTTCCAAAAATCTTTTTTTTTTTAATGCTTATTTATTTATTTGACAGGGAGGGGGGTAGTGCAAGGGGGGAGGGGCAGAGAGAGAGCGAGAGAGAGAGAATCCCAACACAGGGATTGAACCCACAAACTGTGAGACGACCTAGCTGAAATCAAGGGTTGGGTGTTTAACTGACTGAGCCACCCAGGTGCCCCCCCCCAAAGCTTTTAAATAAGCTCATGCTTTTATTTTTTTAAAGTTTATTTATTTTGAGAGAGAGAGTCCCAAGCAGGCCCCACACCATCAGCACAGAGCCTGATGCATGGCTCCAACTCACAAACCATGAGATTATAACCTGAGCTGAGATCAAGAGTCAGACACCTGACCAACTGAGCCACCCAGGCACCCTTAAACACCCTTTGTAAAGTCCAAACTCTCTGTTAGCCTGGGTCCCTGAGCGACCACAAGCAGCACCTCACAGTGGATGTGGTGTGTGAGTTAGAAAAGATTGTGAACCATGGCAAGTTCAAATGCTGCTGCAGGAGAGTCTAGCTAAAACTTGCAAGACCAGAGATACAAGCATGAACATGGACAGGTATGAAGTTGGCTCTCGATAGGTGAGGGAAAGTAGTTGGGAGAGGGCCTGCTAGCCTCCAAGTGGTACCCAAGCACCAGGATAAATAAAAGACAACCTTTTCTTCCATACTTTTACCCTTCTCTCAAGGTTCAAAGTCAACAGAGGGAGCAATGAATTTATCAAACCTGGGTTGACGCCTATCCTCTCTTTACACCATGGTGCTGACAGAGAGGCTTTGAGTCTTTCAGTACCTCCAGAATAGGCAGGTGTCTCAATTTCTTGTTCCTCTATCAAGTGTCTACAGTGCTGGGTGACAATTACCCCTCCATCAGTGGGGTTTTGTCTTAGGGAAAGGAAAAGGATTCTTGTGGCAACAATAACAGCAAACAGATTAGTGTATTTTCTCTCCCTTTTTCTACTTATACGGCTAAGCAAAACATAATCGTAAATATTTCTGTCCCTTTTTATTTAAAAAAAAAAGGTAATTTCACAACTAGTTTCCACTTAATATATCATGGCATGCCTCCAAGTTAGTATGGATACTTCCAACCTAAAAAAAGTTATACAGTTCATATCATGGTTCTACCATAATTGAACCATAACCTGAATGCCCACTTACAGAGATAGCTCTCGTTTTTTTGCCCCCCACAAACAACACAGCAATAAACAGCTTTGTCCTACAATTAAGAACTGGTGCTTTTATTTCTGAAAAATTGAGTACTGATTCTCAGAGAAGGACTGCTGGATCACAGAATATACACTTAATTTTAGTAGGTCCCCCTAGGTTATTTCCTCCCCAAAGTAACTTATATTTCCACCAGCAGTTTTCATTACTGTCAGCAGTGGATAGGATTGTTCATTTCCCTATACTCCCATCAACTTTAGATGTTATGCTATTCTTCACCCATCAGATTAGAAAAATGAAAAAGATTTAAGAAAGTAAACTGGAGCATTTCTCTATCTGCAAGGGAGACTGGTCACCTCTTCATATCTTAATTTGCTCTTAGCACAGCAGTTATGCTCATTTTTAATTCATGTTCTATATCAGGAATGCTTTGCAAATGCAAGCCTCTTAAGATGTCTCTGGCGGCAAGTGTGTATGTGTTTGTGTGTATGAGAGGATATATACATACACAAATAATATATATTCACACATAGACAGGTGTGTGCCAAAGGCAGCAAGACGTGTGTGGCTGGTGAACCTAGGTTATGATATGTGGATTCTCATTTCATTATTCCCTCAACTTTTCCAGAAGCTTGCACATTTTTCAAAATAAATTGGAGAAAGGTGGTCTCTCCAGTTGCAAGTGTGGTATATCTTGCGTCTCTGGGTTTTCCAAGACTCAGACCTGGGCTGCCTGACTTCATTACCCATCACTCTATGTGTCCACTGATTTCTGGCTTCCCGCCTCCCTGGTCCCTGATCTGTAGGGTGTCTCAGCCTTCGGTATTCACCTGCCTTCCAGTGCCACCCACAAGCTAAATCCAAGGAGCGTCCAAAGTTTGGCAGATCTTCTCCAGCAGCCGAGCCTCTCTTTATGACTTGCTTGGGGCACTTGTACCAAGTTATTGCACATATGCTCCGGGGTGACCAGCAGTCCCGATTTGCCAGTAACCGGAAAGACCTGCATCCTGGGAAATCCCTCAGACTGGAGCAAACTGAGATGGTTGGTCACCAACAACTGCCTGCCCAACCTCTGTGAGAGAAAAAGTTACCCTGACCCTTGTTAAAACAGTAAGAAAGAGTTTTTCAATAGAGGAGAGAGATTGGGCTCAACTCCGAACACCTCAAAGACAGCTGGGGATTTCTAGCCAAGGAGAAGACTGAGGGGTCAGGGTATGGAAACTACACTGGAGGTAGCCTGATGGAGGCATCAAGGATAGGGGACTCTTGCTAATGTGGCTGAAGACAGGCCAGGTGGGGAGGAGGACCTTGATCAGACGTCAAGTGTGGGTGGGGTGACCTAGCAGGATTCTTGCTAAGACCAGGCCGGGCAGACCCAAGATAGGACTAACCAAAAGGAGGGCTCCATGGATCCAGACAAAAGGTCCATAAAACAGAGTCTCTGTTGCCTCCACATTGAAGAAAGGGCAGCCAGTCAGAGTTTATAACTGAATCGGTGGCCCGAGGACTGTCACTGCCATCCGAAAGTGAGATTGTTGTTGCAGAGTGGGACAGGTGGCTCCGAGGACGCCAAGACCAAGGGTAGGAGGGCCGGTCAGTGCAGCCCTGCTCTAAGCACAACCAAGGGGGGGGTAGGTAGTTCATGAAGACTTTACAGCATTGTTAGTCCCTGTATGGTTGACCCATAAAACTGTTACATGTAGCCTACCAGAATTATTGTACCCATATTGTACCCAATTATTGTCACCAAGACCCAAAACCTTTTAGTGACTCCTGCAAGTCTTCCTGGCCACAAGAGAACCAAGGTCAACCATCAGATCTCACAGTCGGGCTACAATGTCAGGAAGTGTTTTTCACAAACATCTTCATTAGCCAACGTGGGCTTCGGATAGATTTTTTTAAAGGGCATTTACATATCTAGGAAAATGGCCATTCAAAGAGAAGTTTTGTGACCTAAGGAGGGAAAAAAAACCCAGAAAACAAGAATTTTTGCTTGTAACACCATGATGGGCCTGAAAAACCACGCTTCTTACAGAAAGATCTACTTATATTTTACCTGAAAAGGGCTCAGCAGTTATTCTTCGGAAGCTGTCGGCGTAGTAACTCCCCGGAGATTAACGTGAGTAGCTACAACTGGTCAGGTAGGTTGAGAGTCAGACAAACAGCCTCGGGGAGCCGCAGTGGGTGGTGGGACCCCGGCAGACTCAGGTTTGATTCATTGATTGGCTTAAAAACTCCTGCAGCACATAAAGCTTAATTGGGCGCAGAGAGGGCTGGGGCCCCAAGACAATGATGACGAAGGCAACTGCACCTGCTCAGAGTTGCAACACGACCGTGGATCTTGGTGCTTGAACAAGACATCTGATTATCTGCGGAGCACAGGCTATGGTTAGAAGCACATGCCTGCAGCTGTTGAATGCGCGGTTTCCTCTTTAGTTCTTGTAGACGATGCCGTTCGTTGATCTGCAGGATGGACGTCAAGCACGTGAACGCGAAAGGGTAATGCCCCCTGCCCTGTGAGAGTGGTACTGTTGTCCCCTGACAATGCAGAGTCCACTTTGCCAGCACAACTTTGTGGATCTTAGCGGGTTAGAGCTTTGAGAGTTCTAGAACTGACAAGTGCTAGAGTATATAGCAAAAAAGCAAGATTTATAATACAGCGTCATCATTGAAAAGCAGGAAAAATCACATGAGAGAGCGCCAATGATTTTAAGCTTTCCCATTTAACTGTCATTAGCAACCCTACTTTGTCCTCTCCTTTCTCTGCTACACGAACCAGAAGGCTAAGTATGAAATTTCCCAGCCTCTTTTGTAGCAAGCATCGGCCATGTCCTACAATTCTTGCCAGTAAAACAGAAATAGGAGGCTACCATGGAGGCGTTCTGGGGGAAAATCTGCGTTCCTGGTTCCCTGGTTTAGGTACGGGGTGCACAGGCAGAGCTGAGCAGAAAGTTGCCCTTCTTCTTTTTAATTAATTTATTTTGAGAGAGAGAGAAAGAGAGCAAGTGGGGGAGGGGCAGAGAGAGAGAGAGAGAGACAGAGACAGAGACAGAGAGAGAGAAAATCCAAGCAGGCTCTGCACTGTCAGCACAGAGCCTGACTCAGGGCTTGAACTCACCAACCCTGAGATCATGACCTGAGCCCAAACCAAGTCAGACACTTAGCCGACTGAGCCACCAGGAGCCCCTGCCTTTCTTTGTGAGCCTTTTCTTTCTTCTTGTACACGGGCGAGGTGCTTGGATGTGCAGCAGGCAGTGTGAACACACGAGGGGGCAAGCCCGCCTGCGGAGGACAGCAGGGTACGAAGACAGAGCTGAGTCCTTGTTGGTATTGCTGTCACGACTCTAACCCAGGGCCACTCATGTGATGACCCCGGTTGAAACCACTGCTCATCGGGCATTCAGTTACCTGTAGCTGACCACCTTCTTGGTTCCCTACGATAATTTTAAAAAGGCTGAAGAACAGGGGCACCTGGGTGGCTCAGTCGGTTGAGCGATCGACTTCAGCTCAGGTCATGATCTCACGGTCTGTGAGTTCAAGCCCCGTGCCGGGCTCTGTGCTGACAGCTCAGAGCCTGGAGCCTGTTTCAGATTCTGTGTCCCCCTCTCTCTCTGCCCCTCCCCCACTCATGCTCTGTCTCAGGAATAAATAAACATTAAAATTTTTTTTAAAGGCTGCAAAATAATACACAAAGCAGCAGATGGTTGCCATAGGCATATGGCATTATGATTTTAAAATTTTATTATAATGTACTGAAGCACGGCAGGATTTAATATTGCTAAGAGGAGTGAAACGTGTGACATTTTTAAATAAATATTTTTTATTTTTAAATAATTTCAAATAAATGGTTTCATGACCATCATGAGCTCTCCATTCTGCTGAAGGCAGTTGTTGCTGGAGGACATAATTAATCTGAAAGAGACAATTAAAAAAATTTTTTTCAATGTTTATTTATTATTGAAAGAGCGGGACAGAGCGTGAGCATGGGAGGGGTAGAACGAGGAGGAGACACAGAACCTGAAGCAGGCTCCAGGCTCTGAGCTGTCAGCACAGAGCCCGATGCGGGGCTCAAACCCACCAACTGCACGTTCATGACCTGAGCCAAAGTCGGACGCCCAACCAACTGAGCCACCCAGGCGGCCCAAAGAGACAATTTTTTAAATTAAACTTTTTACTTATTTATTTTGAGGGAGACAGAGACAGCGCGAGTGGGGGAGGGGCAGAGGGAGAGGGAGAGAGAGAGAACCCCAAGCAGACCCCGTGCCGCCAGCACAGAGCCTGACTCAGGACTTGAACCCACAAAAACGAGAAATCGTGACCTGAGCCGAAATCGAGAGTTGGCTGCTTAACCGATGGAGCCGCCTGGGCACTGCTGAAAGAGACCATTTTAAACTGAAAGATACTGAGCTGTTCCTACCGTCGAATTCTTTTTTATTAAGGCACAATATATCCACAAAGCATAAGATCAAGTAACATGCACAAGTCACACTTGTACAGCTGGAAGAATCTCACAAGGTGGGCACACCTGGGAAACGAGCAAGATCTAGAACACTAGCCCCTTCTCGTCACTGTCCCCCCAGACCACAGCTAACCACCTGATTTCTGAGGCCCGAGAGTCATTTTCCTGTTAGTAGAACTGTGCGCATGGAAAGCCGTATTCAGTAGAATTCTGTGTCTGTCAGCCTTGGCTCAAAATTCTGTCTGTGAGATCCATCCCCGTTGTACGACGTAGCACAGTCTGCTCGTCCGGTGCTGGGTAGTATTCCATGGTGAACGTGCTAATTTACCCACGGAACTATCCGCAGTTAAGGTCCTATGGCCCAGGACGATAAAGTAGGGATGCTGGCTCATTAGGATGGTATGTGGACCGCTGTATCAGAGGGATCAGATCTCAGGTGAGTCGTTGGAGAGTGGTGCTGGCTGAGACCCTGCAGGCAGGAAGGACGCGTCCACATTTGCAGATGAATAGGTGCCCTCGGCAGGTGGCTGGTTCCAAGGGAATCAGTGTGGGACACTATGTGAGGGACTGGTTGATCTCCTCAGGGGATGGTGCCGGTCTGGGGGCTCAGGGTTGGCCTCTGCTATTGGCAGGTTGGATATCAGGCAGGGACAGTGACTAAATGGGGCTTGGTGGGAGGGAGTCTATACTGTTCTACCCATACGGAGTTGTCTTCCCTTCCGCCATGGCGTCCTCACGCAACTATTACCCTGCACTAGGCTGGCCCGTGACGGTCCCCAGCCAGTCCCCAGCTGGCCGGGCCATTCTGCCATCAGTATTTCGCTCTGTGGGGTTGCCCTCGGGAGCATGTGAAAAGTAATTTAAAAAGAGAGAGAGAGATGTTCCCATTTCGTGTGTTATTCCCTTCGGTTCATCCATGTGCCTGCTTCCACAGACCAGCTTCGTCCCAATCTTCCACCTCCGAGGCCTTTAGACCCTGCTCGTGAGTCTTTGTATATTCTTACTTCGGGCCATTTCTCTTTCCACACAAAACGGATGGTTGGGTACGCCACCTAGAGCTCTGCCCATTGGGGGATATACCGTCTCGCGAGCCCACCCTGGAGTGGGGGCATGAGCAGCATAACGCCAAGGTGACCTGTCTGTGAGCCACTCTCGGCTCCTCTCATACCCCCTCCACTAGCCACGTGGCCGCGGTTTTGCGCTAAGGGGCAGGCGCTCACACGGGGCTGACAGATGACAGGGTGGTCTAGGGCACCTGCTTGTGGAGCCTCCTGGCGTTTCCATTTTGATGCGGCTTTGCTACCAAGCCCACCCAATCTCGCAGGTGCGTCTGCACGAATCAGACCACGACGGCGATACCTTGTCCTGTCGCCACTTAATGTCTCATGCTCGGATGCTCTGACTCCACTAAAGCCCTGGCACACCACAAGCTGCTTTTCCAATAACGCTTTCTGTGCAGATGGCACGACTTTGCATCAGAGCAGTTTATACTGTGACTCTTTTACTGGTGTTCACCACACAATCTGCGTGGAGTCTCCTCCCATCCCAGGTGCGTCTCCTACCATAAAGTTTGCCAAGTCTCGAGGCCACACAGAAGGGCTGCTTTCCCTGCCACCAGGAGTCTGGGACAGATCCCTTTCCTGCTGTTAGCCCCAAACAGAGCTGGCAGCCTCTTCGTGTCATTGGATGTAGGATTCAGAGCAGTATTCTCAAGCATAGAATATGCTGCCTGTGGCATCCAAAATACCATGCACTTAGTTTGCTTCCCTCTTAGTGGTGGGAAATCCCAGATGCAGTAATCTTTCTTTTACGTTGGAAGGAATGTCCTGCCAAGTCCCGGACAACTGGACCCCTGACATCTTCACTGATATAGCAGTTGCCTGGATCTTCAAAGGGTTTACTTCCTGCCCTATGCGGCACACATCCTTTACCAAGGACTGGCAAATTGCCATCCGATTCTGTTAACATTCTGCATTAACACGGTGGACCAAGGTGATATTCTGATGAATACTGACGACAGCCATTCTCAATTTGGGTCCCAGGGCCTCCTTTACATTCTTCAGAATTCGTATCCCGGAGAGATTTTGTTTATGTGAGTTTTATCTATATATGTTTCCTGGAATATAGTTTTAAATGGTCAAATTGCAAACACATCTGTGTATTAATCTGTTAAAAATAAAGTAATAAAGCCATGACATGTTTACATAAATGGCATAGCTTTAGGAAAAAATGACTCTATTTTCCAACAAAAATTTTGAGTGGCATTGTTTAACATTCTTGCAAATCTTTTCAAGACACCTGGAACCTTGTATTTGTTCCTGCACACCATCTGTTGTGGTACGTTATTTTGGTTTAAGTTTACAAAGAAAATCCAGCCTCATAGAAATAGATAGCTGGAAAGTGGAGGGTGTTTTAATAGTCTTTTCAGATAATTATGGATACGTTTTTGCGATGGTATATTGAAACTCAGTAAGTGGTAGTTTCTTAAAGGTTTGTTGTAATACGGAATCTGAAGTCCTATGGTGCCCTTTTTGGACTCCGTTAGGTTAAAGCCCGTTGGTCTATTTTGCCATTTGAAATGGGTCTTTTATTCCTCTCTGATTGTGCACCATCACGCACTGGTCATCGGCTCACTGAATTCTCCAGATACTCCAGATGTCGACACCTTTCATTATATAATGTCAAAGACTCACATTTGTTAATCTCACCACCAATCTCATCAGAAAGGTCGTTAAGTATTGGGAAGCTGTCAAGTTCACGGTGGTGGTTATGAGTTTTCCAAAATTCTAATTTTCACTCAAAAGCTCACATTTCATTATAGGCAACAGACGCTGTCGGTTGTTTTGCCTGAAGTGAAGGCTCATTTCATTCATCTTGAGAAAATATCTACCAAATACCCAAGACTCAGTAATGATAGTTTATTACCTGTCAGTAGTTCCTTCAACTAAAAATGGTGTTTCCTTAAAAAAAAAAAAAAAGCGCTTTTCGTTCAAATCAAATGATCACATGCGTGCTTTTCCTTCAGACAACCATCTTCTTTCAGTGTATCCTAGAAATGCCATATGTGTACCTTCTGACCTGTAACATTGACTTTTAAAAAGATGTGTACTCAGGGGCGTCTGGGTGGCTCCATCGGTTAAGCATAGACCTTCAGCTCAGGTCATGATCTCACGGTCCGTGGGTTCAAGCCCTGCGTGAGGCTCATCAGGTTCTGCGCTGACAGCTCAGAGCCTGGAGCCTGCTTTGGAGTCTGTGTCTCCCTCTCTCTCTGATCCTCCCCTGCTAGCACTCGGATCCTCTCTGTCTCTCAAAAATGAATAAAAATGTTTAAAAATGTTTTAAGAAGATGTGTACTCAAAGGTCTGGATTTGATATAATTAATAATATATAGTTTAATCTATTGATATAATAAATTACTTATAGTATAAACATGCTATCTAGTATTATATACAGTATTACTTATACGTATAATTTATTACTTATAGTAATATAATTTAATATAATTGATGCTTCCTTAGGACATTCTTCAGTGAAGCTGGCAATTTTTCCTTTAGTTTTCCTCCTGTGAGTGCATGGCGGCGAGGACTCTCATCCCACTGCTCTGATGTGCGCTCCAGTCCCCGCTGTCAGGTTTGCACACCGGTGAAAATGTCAACCCAGTGACAAAAGCAAGCCGTGTCTTAGTGTTATTGTGAAAATAGCTTTGACCTCCTAGACCTGCTGGAAGGGCCCGAGGGGCGTCTCAGGGTTTATGGACCCACACTTTGAAAACCATTCACCTAGAGGATCCAGGATCCTTCAGTCCATTTTATGACCACGAGAGGGAAAGTTAACATAGCCCCGGAACAAGAGCATAAATGTTTGCCGTTGGCTGTTCCAAGTTCCTGTTCGAACTGCTTTGATTCTCCTGTCTGATGGGAGTAGAAAACAGCTCAGTGACCAGGCCAGTGGCTGGCTGCATACCGGGTAGTGAAAGCTGTGTTAATCCACTCCAGCCGGCGTGCCAATTCAGCTGCACCTGCACGGGCTGTGCAACTGTGCTACTAATGCTTGATTAAGTTTGTGGTAGATCCCTGTCATCTGTCGGGATCCAGCTGATGTTATAGGGATTAAGTAGTGACTTCCATGTGGATAAGACAGGGAGGTGATAATCTCTGCCATTTCCCTTCAGCTGTGTTGTTGTTATTTGCTGTCTTGGCTGCCGGTTGTGGGAGGAGTTTTGGAGTCTCCCTCTTGGCCTTCCCTATCATAATAGCTTTTACTCCACAGGTCAACAAACCGATGTGGGGCTCTGCCAACTACCACAAATGCAGTCTTATCTTCTGGGAAGTGGAGAAATAACCCCTGGGGAAGGTCCACTGACCCAGTGCATCTACTCTGACCTGGACCTTGGCCTCCATTTGTTGGCTGGCCTCCAATCGCTCCTGCTCCAATGAGGAGGCCATAGTAGCTCTTTGGATTCCTAAATATCAATGTCAATTCAGACTGTGTCCAACAGTCCTTGGAAGGTCTGGATGCTTCCTTTCCTCCATGCACAGTTACCTGTGATTATAGCTGTCAGTTCTTTGGGAGAAGGACTGAGGATATTTCTGAGTACACGTAGTACTGTGTTGTAGGGTCACTCGTCACAGGCACCTGGCTTCTCTTCTCCTTCAGTCCATGGGTTCTGGGCCTGAGAAGTGGTTCAGGTGTGTCGACTGGGCAGAAGACTGTGTCTACTAGGCTAACTATCATCGGCCTCCTCATCACCCATGCTTGGTTTATTTTAAGCACATGCCTTATGCGGTGCTCTGGTCAGCTGCCCATCTATCTAGACTCGAGGTTCACTGTGTTCTTTTCACCATCTCCATAGCTCACTGCAAATTGGCCCCTCCCACCTGCCCCTATGACTTTGTTGTTTGTCACAGTAATTATGGGAGGAGCACCATATTATCCAAGAGGTGCAACTTCCACAACCACGTCCTGATATTATTTTATAGGATTTCAATAACAATTTAGCATCTACTTATTCCTGACTTCACCTTCTTCGGAATAACTAGGCTTCAAAAAAAGTACAGCGTCACTGCTCTGAGGTTAGAAGTTAACTTCATTTTTATATTAGCATGTTTCCACTCAGATAGCCTTAATTGTGCCTACATCAAACACAAACACCAGTAGTTTACTTGGGAGATCATTTTTTTTTCCGATTTTGTTTTTTTTCAGCAAATATTTATGGAGCCTAATACATTTTAGGCTCTTTGTTGGGTGTGATAGGAAAACAACAATAAAGAAAAGCTGTCTGACTTGAGATATTCATTATTCAGCCTAATGAATTGCCTATGACTAGGATAGTCAACCAGTTCATGTAGTTCATCCAGAAAGACATGGAAGGACAGGCCAGTGGTTTGTCGTCAAGATAAAAGGGTTGAGCAATGGTTTATTGCCCTGGAGCTCCTCTGAATGATAACCTGTCACCCTTGATACATGTTCTCCCGGACAAAGTCTGTGTGTATTGCCCTATGAGGATGCACCCAGAGAATAACCCATTGTTAGTGGTCTCCAAACTAGGTACATGCCCCCAGGTGTGTGTAAGGCAATCAGTGGGGGGTTGGGCTGAAAATAATGTCTATCTGTGCCCTTTTATCCTTTGAAAAAGGAAACAGATGCACTCTATCATATATAATCTGGATTTTGACTAGCAGGTTTATTCTTTTGGTTGCATGATATGTATGGAGCTTGAGACATCCTGAATGAAAAGTAAGATCTCCACCGGCTGATGGCACCTTGTTCTTTAGCTTTAAGTCTATTGTGACTTGTGATTGTTTTCTACTGTTAAGTAGATTAGATGAACAAAACAATAGATTTTTTTTGTATATAAATAGGGGCAAGCAGTTGTTTTAAATGTGTGGGGACTACTGTCTTTTCAGTTATAGGCTAGATGCATACTTATCGTCCCATCCACAATACATTGCCATTTTCTTCCTAACCAAACAGCAAGCCTAGATTTTTTCTGGCCATTGTTAAGCATATGGAGAAGGTAAGCCTTCAGGCCATTCAGACTGGCTCCTCTGGTTATTTTTATTTTCTCTCACCTTTGGAAAAAATGGTTGGGAATAACATTGAGTTCTGTAAATTGCTTTGGTTTTTCCCTTACCATTAAATAATCTCTTAAGGCTGCTATGGATGGAATTGTGCCCCCCATTCATATGCTGAAACCCTAAACCCCAATGTGGCAGTATCTGGAGACAGTCTTCAGAAGGTTAAATGAGTTCATGAGGGTGGGGCCCTTATCCAACGGGACTGTGGGCTTAGAAGAGAAAGATTGATCTCTCTCTCTCTTTCTCTCTCTCTCTCTCTTTCAACTTTCCGCAAGCCATGAAAAGACCCCTCATCAGAACCTGCCCATGCTGAGACTCTGATGTCAGACTGCCAGACTTCAGAACTGTGAGGTCAATGTCTGTTGTTTAAGCCACAGTCTGTGGTATTTTGTTTTAGCAGCCCAAGGCAATGAAGACAAGGGCTTAGCTTACAATTGTGAAATCCTAATTATTTCTGTAGTAAAACATACCAATTAAGAGCATAGACTTGGGGGGCACCTGGGTGGCTCAGTCAGTTAAGCATCTGACTTCAGCTCAGGTCACGATCTCACAGTACGTGAGTTTGAGCCCCCTGTCTGGCTCTGTACTGACAGCTCAGAGCCTGGAACCTGCTTCCGATTCTGTGTCTCCCTCTCTCTCTGCCCTTCCCCTATGCATTCTCTCTCTCTCTCTCTCTCTCTCTCTCTCTCTCTCTCTATCTCTCTCTCTCTCTCTCTCTCATAAATAAACATTTAAATAAATCTTGTGGTTTTGGGAAAGTTCCTTCATCTCCAGGATTCCATTTCCTCAATTATAAAATAGGGATAAGGATTCCTTAATTTTCTTTTTGTGGTAGGACCACACAGGGATATGCATTTGACACCTGGTTTGCCATATAGATTTTATGTAATAATGATGATGCCTTAATGATTTATTGATCTCATGAAATTGTGATGGTTTGGTGGATAGGAAAAATCTTATCCCTCCCATCCTTGCAAGTAGGGTGGAATAAGGTTATGTTCTGCATTTTGATTTTTTCTCACTTTAAACTTGTAATTAATAATCTTAGTTTGGGGGCTCATGGGAGGCTCAGTTGGTTAAGCATCTGACTCTTGACATCAGCTCAGATTTGGGAGATTGAGCCTTGCACCAGTCTCTGCACTGATGGTGCGGAGCCTGCTTGGGATCCTGTCCCCCACTTGCTTTCTCTCTCTCTCTCTCTCTCTCTCTCTGAAAAAAAAAGAGAATCTTAGTTTATACTTGAATCAAATAGATGCATACCTTCCCATTATAAAAAAAAATGTAAAATAAGCATCTTTCTATATGCCAATGATATGGCTTAATCACAAGTTGTAACTTTAGTAGACAACAGAACTTGTGTCCAGTTATTCCTAGGATGAGCACAAAGTACATTTTATAAAGATGTGTTTTAGTAGATGTCCCTTAATTTGTCATTGTGTTTATAAATTGCCCCCCCCCATGGTATATCATCTTGGTTATATCTTTCGTACGTATCTTTTGTTGGATGGTGTATTCATTGGCTAGAGCTGCTGTAACAAAATACCACCACTAAGTGGCTTAAACAACAGCAATTTACTTTTTTCTGTCACAGTTCTGAAGGCCAGAATTCCAAGATCAAGGTGTCATCAAGTTTGGCTTCTCCTGAGGCCTCTCTCTTTGGCTCACAGATGGTCACCCTTTTGCTGCGTTCCCACACGGTTTCCTTCTGTGTGTGCACATTTCTGGGGTCCTTTTGTATGTCAAACTTTCATCTTCCTATGAGGACACCAGTCCAACTCACCATAGGAGCCTCTGTTTAACTTCATCACTTTTTAAAAACCCTATTTCCAAATACAATCATGTTTTGAGGTACTGGAGGTGAGCACTTCAACACAAGAATTTTGAGGGAGAAGGGGACATAATTCAGCCCCCAGGAAGAAAACCAGGAAATTCCACTCCTCAAAACTGGCATTTCAGAGGTGCTTTATGGCAGAGTTGTAGACCTGTTTACATGTTTTTCGAGCTAAAATTATGACCATGCTCTAAGATAAAAAACTGAAATTTCTGATTTCTCTTTGTGTTTCTTTAAAAGATAAATCAGGATTTCTTTTAAAAAAAGGTTTTTCTGGAAATGCTCCATTGGACTTCTTCTTTTTGAGAGCATTTGACTTCATTCTTACCTATATGACACTCCAGTTTTTACCAAAAAAACCTCAGTTACGCCCGGCTTGGTCTCCTATTTGAAGCGTCTCACTTAACAGACAGCTAGCTGTAGCACACAGTACCAGTGGGGAATATGCTTGAATCCCATATGCCTTTTAAGATCTGTATCCAGAGATACCATCGTCAAGGCCTGCTGCCCACTGGTTATGCAGCTCACCCATTATTCCAGGTCACGGGCCCCTGAAGTGGAATGCAGAATTGTTCAGAACATTTGTTTCAAAGACGAAGATTCATGGTCTACACCTCAGTCCCATTGGTTCTATGGCTCCAAGAAAGCCATGTGCTCTGAATGAGCACAAGTTTTCCCTTGACTAGACCCACACACAGAAGCACTGTACACGGGCAGCCACCATCTGGTGTGTTTAAGGAATATTTGGTGAAGCAGCTCTGTGAGTAATCTTGTGTTGAATGAAGAATATTCTCATCAACGTTTCCCAACAGCATTCTCTCTTATGGGCCCCAGTGGAGAAGTTTCTCTCTTCCCAGTGAAGTCTCCTGATGCTTATCATACTCATTTAGAAACTGAATCTTATAAAAAAAACAAAACAAAACGTATTTCTCATTTTCAAATAGCTAAAAAGCTTTTGGCCAAATTTGTGGCCCGCCACTTGTGAATGTATGGGACTTCATAATACCTACTGTATGTACTTAAAAAATTTTTTTTTACATTTATTTATTTTTGAGAGACAGAGAGAGACAGAGCACAAGTGGGGGAGGGGCAGAGAGAGAAGGAGACAGAGAATCCGAAGCAGGCTCCAGGCTCTGAGCTGGCAGCACAGAGCCTGACGCAGGGCTCAAACCCACAAACTGTGAGATTACAACCTGAGCCGAAGTTGGATGCTTAACTGACTGAGCCACCCAGGCGCCTCCCTACTGTATGTACTTTAAAAATGCTTAATGCCATCTTATTTTCCTTGTTGTCATGTTGGTTTTCTTAGTTTATTTTATCTTTGTATATCATGTCTCTGCAAAGTGCTTTACATCATAACTTCTGGGTAGGGCCTTTTGATATTTTTGCAATCACTGTGAATGAATATATGGTTATGTGTGTATGCACAGGGAAAGAGTTAAATGCTCCCTCTTTTTTTCTAGTGAGATGGAGTGTTGTTGTTGTTGTTGTTGTTTTTTATAATAACTTGTTTCCAATGTTTCCCTTCATGGGGAGCAAATCTAATAGGGTCTACTGGAAAGACTGCAGCTTTTCTGTGATTCTGAGGAAATAGTTTAAACATTCGAGTTCCAATGCCTCAACCGTCTCTAGGAACAGCAGTAAATACTATCTTGCCTTTTCTCTTTAAAGGAAAACTACCCTTTAAGGGAAGCACTGGGTGTTGTGTAGGAAGAATGCAATAGTATACTGAAATCTTCAGTAGTTGAAAAGCCAGTGTGATAGCGTCTTAGACCCTTAACCTGGAATACACTTACAAAATGTAAGTCCCTGCGGAAAGCTGAGAACCCACTGAAGGTACGCAGACCACCCCTAGAGGATCGTGGGCAGGGGGTGGCTACAGGAATGTCTCAAGGGAAGTTCATTGGTAAACTTGATCCATGAGGGAAGCCCATTTCAGAAAGCAGGGTCAGTACCGAGGACAGCACCAAGCCCCGCGCCCTGGTGGATAGAGGCAGCAGCACCATGGACAGCACCAGCGTGCTGGGGAGAGAGGCGGGGAGACGCGACCTTATCAGCTGATGCCTTACGTAGGATGGATCCCCACTTTGATAAGGGAGGTCTGGACGCGCGCGCCAGTGTTCGTTCTCCAAAAGCCGCAGCCCCAGACGGGGTGGGGCTAGGGGACGGGTGGTGGCGGGGTGGGGGGGAGAGCGGGGGTGGGGGGGATAGCAGAAGGCAGGTCCCCGAAAGCAGGTCCCTGCTTGGCTTCCCTGGCACGGAGTTGAGGCTGCAGCCCGCTGCCTGGAGAGAGGGGCGGTACCGAGGCAAGGCTGCGAGAGTACTGCTCTGACGCACCAGCATCCTCTCCGGCAGGAGAGGCACCCACACGCTCCAGGGTCGCCCAGCTTCCCCGCCCCCCCCCCCCCACCTCCCCAACCTGGGAGATGCTCGGCTCTGGGCGACCAGACTGCTGTCTCCGCCGAGGTGAAAAGCCTGGGCATGTGACAGCTTAGGCGGGCCCGGCTGCAAGACGCAGCCCAGCGCCCTCCTCTCCGCCGCACCGTCTCCCACGGATGCTCGCCGGCAGAAGGTTGGGGCCAGTTTCATAGGCAATCCCCAGAAACCCTGCCCCCAGCCAGAGGTTGCAAACATCCGAAGTGGCTCTGGACGCAGTGGCCACCGTCCGTCTTCCTGAACTCCCCTCCTGCACACACCCTGGGCCGGCCTCCTGACCCAGAGATGGATTCGCCTGTGAACCTAACCTACTTTTCCCTCTCCACCCCCGCCCCTTTGGAGACCAACCGCAGCGGCCTCGGCGGGGAAGACTCGCGCCCCAGCCCCCTCCTCTCCATCTTCGGTGTGCTTATCTTGACCTTGCTGGGCTTTCTGGTGGCCGCCACGTTCTCCTGGAACCTGCTGGTGCTGGCGACCATTCTCCGTGTGCGCACCTTCCACCGGGTTCCGCACAACTTAGTGGCGTCCATGGCCATCTCGGATGTGCTGGTGGCCGCTCTGGTCATGCCCCTGAGCCTGGTGCACGAGCTGTCCGGGCGCCGCTGGCAGCTGGGCCGGCGGCTGTGCCAGCTGTGGATCGCGTGCGACGTGCTCTGCTGCACGGCCAGCATCTGGAACGTGACGGCCATCGCGCTGGACCGCTACTGGTCCATCACCCGCCACCTGCAGTACACACTGCGCACCCGCAAGCGCGTCTCCAACGTTATGATAGTGCTCACCTGGGCGCTCTCCGCCGTGATCTCCCTGGCCCCGCTGCTCTTCGGCTGGGGGGAGACCTACTCCGAGGACAACGAGGAGTGCCAGGTGAGCCGCGAGCCGTCCTACACCGTGTTCTCCACCGTGGGCGCCTTCTACCTGCCCCTCTGCGTCGTGCTCTTCGTGTACTGGAAGATCTACAAGGCGGCCAGGTTCCGCGTGGGCTCCAGGACCAACAGTGTCTCACCCATATCGGAGCCTGTGGAGGTGGGTGTTTTAGTGACCCTTGCAAATACTTCACTCGCGTTCCTACGCACGCTGACTTGAAAGTTTGTAGGAAGTGAGCTTTTTAGTTTCCTTTCTTGGGGAGGGGTGGGGGCAAAGGGGAAGGGGTAGACCGGGGTAGCTGAAGAAACCCTCGGAGGCTGATTTTGCTCCAATGCGCTCAGTATCACAGAGCCAATAATGGTCTTTACCATCTCTGATGGGTTCCCCCCCCCATATGGGAAATGAGGGGGTTGGACTACATTCTTCCACAGGGTCCCATCTGGCTCTAAAATTCTGTGACTCTATCACACCCTGTAGGAGGGCTGAAGAAGCAGGTGTCTGGGGCTATAGTAGATAAACTTGCAGCTTCCTGCATTTGGACTGAGCTGCTCAATGAGGAAGGAAGGGACAGATGGTGAGGTGCCTTGGCAGAAAGATTGCCAAACAGCAGGCCAAGCAGATTCATGTTTCGACCCAATCTATTTTTTTTCTTTGCAAATTAAAGCAGCTAGCTTTGCAGAATACAGTGTCTCCTGGATTACTCTTTGCAGTTCTGCAGCGTCCTCTTCCCCTGGTGTGAGATTACAGATCTTTGTCTGTCTCTAAGCCTGCATTTGTTATGTCCCATTGTTGCCTGTGGTGCTGCTCTCTGGGTCTAGCCCCAGCCCTGTCAGGCTTCTGTGTATAGCTGAGGATCACCTGTTTGCCTTCCCAGACAGGCTACGGGGCGGGGGGGGTGGGGGTGGGGGGCGGAGAGGGATTAAAAATCTAAGGCAGACAATTCCCCAGCTCTTTGTAAGTGGCATTTTCTGTAGGACAATCGTTATAGCGACAGTGAGGGCTCTCTTCCAGTTCTCTCTCCGCCACACTTTCCTGTTTCTTGTTAACTCTTAATAATCCAACCCTGATTTCAATTCAGGAAATATATGACAACTGAACCCATGGGGTGTGGGGATTGCGTCCCCCCTGACCAACTCATTGCCAAGGTGATCCCTTGAGCCTAATTCACTTTTTTAAGTGAGATCAGAAATCGACACAGCCCCATTTTCTGTTAGGGGCTCTAGGGCAACAACATAAATTCAATTAAGCATATCAAGCACATACTATGGGGATGGTGGTAGGAGTGAAACAATGAAAGACGTCATCTTTGCCCATGAAGAGTTCCCTCTAGTGAGGGAGGTAAACACCTACTGTGGATGCTGTAACGTGGTTCTGTTTTCCTGATCAGAGGCTAACTCCAATAATAACCAGTCAATCAAGCTTAGAGGGATCAGAGGTGTAGGTAATGGAGGAGAAAGTGCATCATTCTGGAAGAAAGAAGGAAAAGGGGGTCAGAGGCTACCTATCCTTTCATCTGGAACAATGGTCTCAACCAGGGGTGATTTGCCCCCTCCATTTGGAATGTCTGGAGACATTTCTGATTATCAAAGTTTGGGAGAGAGTGTTAATGGCATCTAGCGTTAGAGGCAAGGGGTGGGGCTAAACATTGTACAGTGGACGGGACAGCCCCCACAAAAAATAATTCAGGCCAAAACGACAGTAATGCCAAATTTGGGAAACCTTGACCTATTAGATTTCTAACCTGAATGAGGAGTGCTGATGGCTAAGAGTGCTCACAGCACCAGACTGTCGGGAACTTCCATGTGTATGAGAATCCACCCCAAGCCCAGGTCAGGAGCAAGAGGACTGACCACCTTCAAGGGTCCTCCTTACATGGACTCTCTTCCGCCGGGATGCTTATCCAGGTAAATGGTTTACAATCGGTACCAGATACAGCTTTAAAAGGAAAGCAGTCACAGTTTTTCTTGTGAGGCTTACTGCAAGGCGATGCAGGCTTTCACTGCTCTGCTCTGGAGACAACAGAAACAAAGCATCATGATATCTTTGTGCTTTTATACACTAGTCTGCACTGTTTCATTTTCTCTCCTTTCTCTGCCGGATAACTTTTAAAAAATGGTTTGTCTTGGCTTTGCAAGACCTCCAAATGATCCAGGGTTCCATAGACAATATGGGGCTGCCTCTGTCCTCATGTTACTGTGAAGGGTTAATTACAAACCAGGTCTCCTGATTTCTCCATGGTAGCAGGTGCCAAAATTTCTAAATACAGTTCTACCACCAACTAGCTGTGTTACCCAGGGAAACACAATACTTCCTCCTTCTTTATCTGCTGAGTTTTCTCCAAGGATATTACTGAGAACCTAACCTATGTCAGACACTGAGATGGGAACTGGCAACACAAGAGATGGGCTTTGCTCTCAAAAAAAGGATGATGAAAACACTACCAAAGATCTGGCATAAAAAGATAATGCTGAATTTATTATTTACTAGTGTATGGCTGAACCATGCTGGCCAGGCACAATCTCTCTGAGCAGAGAAGAATGCTGATCTTAAATAGCATTTTTAGAAAGCTTGGAGTTCAGACATTGGGAGGCTTTGAGAGATATAGGTAGGTTGACATCATCTGTATGAGTCTTAAATTTGTTGGTTGGTTGTCATCCCAGTAGGGGTTTACTGGAATGAATCCAACCCAGGTTGACCTGGGACTGACACTGCTAGGTTGGCTTGTAAAATAAGTCCATTGAGTTGAATTGCCCCTGATCAATAGACCAAGTTTAAGCTGGCTCTAGGCTATAGAACACACAGTCTTGTCCTAAGTTTGTGGGAACATTTAGTTCTCAGGCTCCCACTCTTGGTCCTCATTCAGCCAAAGCTTTGAGAGAAACCCTCAAGGACTAACCAGATATTGACCACTGTTGGTGATTCTCCCGGAAGATGAAGTTTCATCTGTGGAGAGCTGATGCTCAAATTGCACATCAATCAATGTAATTTCCAATCATTTCTCAGGACAGGGCAGTGCAGAAGCATTTGAGCTCTGGCTACCAAGCATTGAACAACTCTGAGGCAAACAAGTAGAAGTATTATAAGAACGGCCTGGAAGATCTCCCAAGTCATGACCCAGGATTTTCTAGTCCTAATCAAAGCCAGTCCCAAAGATTCCCTGTGTCTACTTAAGACCGCTAGTTTACCTTTTCTTTTAGTTTAAAAATAGTTGTATCTTACCTGTAGTGTTAATCCAGGTACAATGTGAAGTCTTACTTAGTGTTAGTGCGTAGACTCCTCCTTGGCTGGCCAAAAGCAAAGCTGGAGTGATTTTGTTAGTCAAGAATTTTTGGGTTAAGATACTTAAACTGCTTTGTTGTGCCTCCAGAGCGTAGACTGTACAATTTACTATGTCAGCCAATGTAGACATTATTGTGCCAACCATTTTTTTAAATGAAAACCTCAAGTTGTCTGACTCCTATGGATGAGGTCAGTATTCTCGGGAATCTTTTCCCTGAAAGAGTTTTAACCGTTTGGACTCTTTGTAAGGAGATACAATCCATTGAGGGCATTGGAGAGTTAGTCCTTGAAATGGCCTAACCGATGGCCCTACTGAACAATCAATCTTGTTTCTTGATTGACATGAAAAAGCGTGAGTTTAGTGTGGGATAAAGAACCCTGGAGGTGTACAAGAGATGTGATCAACTTCAGTGAAGCTATAGGTATATTGTCAGACAGTCTTCATGTACTCATCTGCTTGGTCAAGGTTCTTGATTAGCAGCCAACGCCTACCCCTCTACTTCTGGGCATTCTCTGCAGCTAATGTTGAGGTCATCCTCCCTGAATCCTAACACTGCAGTTTAGGATAATTTCAGAGAGCATTAAGTCACCAACCGAGTAATTCACATTTGTTGTTCATTTTTAAAGAATGCCTGAAGAAGGTGCTTCTATAGCATGTTGAAGAAGTGAATTATCTGGAAAGCATACCAGTTATTAGTTTCTATACCTTCTCTTCTATTATTTTAGCAATTTTATATGCCCTAGAAGCAGCCCCCGTTGAGTCATTGAACAATTTGGCTTCCGATATGAAATTACGTTTTATGAGAAAGACTGAACTACTTATTACATATCAAATTGATTATTACACATTATTTTTATTTTCAGTATAGCACCCACCAACAAAGAACAAAGTAAGTTGTAATTTCAAACAAGAGTGAAAAAAATTCTGCTTGGGGCAAGGACACTTCTTCAGTTACAGAAACACAATCACGAGACTTACCTTCATTGGCTAAGGATTATACAGTTGCCGGATTGTTAGTGTTAAACCAATGGGTGGTAATAGGAGAAAGAGAAGGTGACAATGAATCATGATTAATCAACGAGTAGAAAAATGTGGGTGGTTTTGATTAGCAGTAGGGATTGTCTATGTATAATAACAAGATTTAAAGGCTTAATATAAGGTCTTAAAATGTGGTGACTAATTTTAGTCATGTAATTTCTCTGAAGCAAAGGGAAAAACCTTTATTACTGAACTGAGGGTTGGCCTTCAAGAGACAACAGTTCTCTGATAGGCACCATGTTGCTGAATTCATCTACCTAGAGCATGGCCCAGCCTTATCATATTTGTACAAAAGGCAGATTAATGATAAGCCAGGAAGAATCAATCTAGACTTTATGCATTCTATTCCAATTAATCTTTCTCTCTGTGGTGTCCTTTGTCCATAGGATTCTAGACCTATTGCCATTTGTTTGATAATGTCTGGAATTACACAGAGTGTAAGTATTTTCATGTGTAGATCAACTATAATCTGATAACATACAAGGGCTGCAGTACATTTCACCTGGAAGCAGATCTTACTTCTTAAATTTGTAGGTGTGTGATAGAGACTAAAGAACTATGCTTCTAATAATGATCCTAAAATACCAGCTTTGAGTTGGCACACAAAATTATGAAAGATTTTCATTGCTTCAATTTTTCTAATGAAGTTCACTTTCCCTCAAGCCTTTACAAATTTACTCTCTAGCCACAAATTTGTCTTTCATGATCTTCTTTCACTATCTGGTATAACTAATTACTTTTTTAAAGAAAATTTTCTCTACTTTTCTTCATTTGCTTTTAACTTATTTCAAGTCAATTTGCTGTTTCCTTTTCAGACAACGGTAAAATTTTAGGTTGAAGGATCTGTTGTTCTATAATTATGGGGATAATGGCAGTTATAGTGATGCCTGTATAAACAAGAAAGCTGTATTGTTGTACATCTATAATGATAGACAGCTCCCCTTGGAAATTTAGAAGGATAGGGATTTGTTGGGTGATAATGTCTCCCTCAGAGGGACTTCACTGGATAGATTTTAGATAGTTGTCATCTTTACTTGTAGCCAGTATGGAACACTGATTCTTTCAAGGATTTTTCTGTTGGCAATACTCACAAGGGTCCTTGTCTAGACTCCCAAACCTTTGAAAACAGAGGTCCTTTGGGATGTTTCATCTAGAGAAACATATCTTGTATTGCTTTCTAGCTAATTTATTTTTCTAAGGATATCTGGAAACGTCTAGTCCCTTAATGGATATTTTCTAAATTGGTAATTTCACATTTCCATTATTTTTTATTATTCAATTCCCTAATTCAAGTTTGAGCCCACTTATAGAAAGATAGGGCAAGACTCTAAACTTCAGATGCTGGGTTTATACCAGAATACTGCTTGAACATTTCCAGAAGTCTATTTTCTATCTTTATTTAGTTTACAATGTGGAACATCTAGTCAATCTTTCCTTAAAATAAGGGCTTCTGATTTTTCCATTTTATAGTTTTATATATTTTTATATTTAAAATGTTCATAGCTGGATTATATAGCTCTTCTCTTTTCTATCCTTCTACTTTTAAGGATCTGTTTTTCCCCATCTGAGGGGACTTCAATTCACTTCACTCACTGGTACAGACTTGTAGTTCAAGACAATAAGAATTTTGTTCAATACTCTCACCAAATTCTGAATTCCATAACCATGTTTATTTTTATTTTCTCTCTGAAGTTTAGGAAAATTCTAAATTATAACCCTTAACGTAACTTGAGGCCAGGGTTTTAATGGAAATTCTATAGATTTGACTCCTTATCTGGCAAATTTACTATGTGGCTTTGCTTTTTCTGAGAAAACCCTGAAGAGAGGACAGTTCATTTAGGAGGTCAGGTGCAGCTAGGTAGAAATATACAAGACCTAGATGTGCAAGGCAGGTGGGTGTGGGGATGTTACAAAACCTTCGAGACTATTTTAGAGTTAAGATTTTGTTTAAGGCCCTAGCATACCAATTAAAGAAGGAAGCTGTTAACTGTTTGGTCTTTTTCCCCTTGATTTTTCTAGGGCTCTTATCTGGGTGAATTTACTGATTTTGACTTGTCAGAAGTTCCTTATCAAGAAAGGTTTTTTTAAAAGGCATTTGTTGAGAAAAGCATAGGAGTTCAGATTATAGTGCAAGTTAAACTAGGAAGTCAAAGTTCCTAAAGGAGAAGGTTGAGTCCTTGGCTTAGACCAACCATGACACACAAGAAAGACTCTATGGTTGGCCAACAGTCAGTGCCTGTGAATAGTGCCCAAGGATCCCTGACCAGATGCTAGCAAGGGGTCACACAAGCGCCAACCCAACACTCATTGAGATGGAATACCAGCTAAACAAAGTGACATTCCTTCACAAATTGAGAGGACAGGGAATATCCTCAAACTTTGTAAAGGACCGAAAGCGAAGTTTGATCAATTGCTTTTCCACAAATTGGTGTTAAGTCTATCAGTCCTCAGAACATTAGCCCTCAGTTCTGGCTTGGAATGGATTAGAAGCTTATCAAGCCAATGCCATACAGAACAATCTTTTTTTATATTTTTATATTCAACTGAGAGAAAGGCTCTCTAGGAAAAACAAATGAAACTACCCTATGAAACCAGACTTTGCACATATAAGCAAGTAGCAATAGAATAAGTACATCGATGGCATAAACATATTTGCCAAATGGTACACCTCTAGGATGAGAGATACAACTGGCTTGCACAAAGATCTAAGTCAATTACCAAATAGTATACATCTCAATCAAAGGTCTAGTTACCTGGTACAAAGACCTAAGTCTAAAGACCTTAACCAAAGACACTTTTGGTTACAAGTCCTAGGATAATAAAATTCAGAGAGCAAAAAGAGCCCATTGGAGCTGGTTGGAGCTGTTGAGGCCACCACAGCTGGCTACAGATTCTGAGTGCCCCTGGAGTCTGGGCTCCAGTGAACGCACCTGTGGTCCAAGCGTCCTGTGGAGGGTCTTCAAAATGATCTCAGTGGACTCTGTTGAACTGTCCAAGGATGATACGACCACCACACAGTATCTGAAACAGAAATAAATGCCAAACTGCTTACTACAGTGAGAAGAAACTATACTTGTCAAGCACCGTATCCAGAATGGAGCAGAATGCTGAACACCTGTGGGGACTGGGGACAGCGTGGAGTTCAGGGCAGTGAACTGACATCTCCCTAAGACGAGGTTCCTCGGTGAGACTGCTGTCAATTGATTGGTGCTCAGAGGAGCATTTATTGGGGGTGAGTCCTATCCTAATTGGCTGACGTTCGAGGCCAGACATGATGGATTGTGTGGTTTGCAAATGAGTATTCACAGAGGGGGATTGTCCCTGGTCAGTGGAAGATATGTAAACAGCAAGACTCCTTGTTGCCATAGCCACAGAACAATCAGTCTTCCTAAGTTTGTTGGGAAGTTCAAGCGATGTTTTCACCCTCCCCTGTGTGGAGCCCTCCCTTAACGTGTAAGACCATTTCTAGTTTGAGCATCCTGGTTCATCGGTCCATCTTCCATTCTGACAGTGGGCTGGTCTAACCTGCAAACCACCCAAAACCACTTCTAAGGTAACAGTCTTCATCCTTGAACTGCAGTACCTACCATTGATGGTAATCTATCAATTATGTGTGATATTAATAGGAAGGCGAAGCTGAGTGGTTAGAGGAAATGAAAGAAACCTACTAGGTTTATGATTAACCCGTAAATCGTTATTTAGTCCATAACGATTTCAGAAAAATGAGAAGTCTTACACATAAGTACACGTCCCCCAAAGAACGCATTTATTTGGAGAGATGAGGCTAATTGTTCACCTAGAAAAATTTTGTATGTGTATCCTAAATTGTGAGATGTGTGCTTCAAACGATACAGCATTACAAAGATGATTAAGAAAAGTCTAATTTGGCTTGGATGTCCACTTTATTGTTTATCCTCCTACTTCTTTTTCTGTGAATCTACTAATGAGCGTGTTGAGTAATTGATAGAGTAATTAATAGAGTTCTATTCTCAAGACTCAATTAGGCGCTTTATTGTAATCATTGATTAGCAGAAAGCAAAGAGCTAAGGAGTCCCTGAGTCAGAAAGCCACAGGGCGAGCAACAAAAAGCCATGAGACACTAGAAACCTGAAACTTCCCAGACGACAAAGATCTTCCTTCCAGCGGAGCCTCTGCTGTCCCGGAAGAACCATTTTAAATCCGTGGCCCTCTTTCTTCTGTCAGGTGAGTTGGTGTTGAAGGATGCATGAAGAGGGGCCCAGTTAAACAGTCAACATTTCATATCGAGGTCCTGGAGAATGTGCTTTTCTGAGTCACGTGGGGTTCTAGGACTAACCTATAAATAACTCCTGACTCACAGAAAAACAGAAAAAGATAGTATTCAGAGAAAATATTTAATCTGAATCTAAAGCAGAACCATAAGGGGTTCCCATGGGACATAAAAAAGAATGGTTAAAACAGGAATCTTGAGTCTTTGTTGGAAGGGGCTAGGGACGTGGGCCCCCCACTGCTGTACTAACAACTCCGTGAGGAAGGAACATGCATGTAACCCCTGCGAGGGTTTAGCTGAGCCCCCCTATTGACAAGGGGAAAGTCCTCCTGAAGACAAACTTAGGAATAAACTCCCTGGGATATCTTTAAGAATGCCCTTCATTCAACATTAGAACCATTACACAGCGGACGATTCTTGCAGACCCAGCGAATGTCCGTTTTATCTGGGAACAGCTCATCACCTGTAGGAACCCAGGTAAACTGGAAGAACACCAGGTTTTATAGGATGACTGCCAAATGCCCATACAAGCAGGCCTGCACGTAGGGCACTTCATGTTCCTGTACAGGGACCACGACTAAAGTGATGAACTTCCATAAAAGTGTCCTATAAAAAGTCATCTTCCTTTCCCAAGACTAACTTCCATCGAAATATTCAAATCCTACACTTAAATGTAGGTCATATGCCTGGAAACCTTGCAACTTTTTCCCATTATGCAACAGGAAACTCCTACAAACATAATGTGCCAACACGGGGATATATGTCATCCTTACAGAAGGCTGGTCTTCCATTGGTAGTTTCGTTGTGAGGCTCATCGTGTCTTGCAACTGGAATTTGAGTACATAAAGGACTACGCGGGGGCTTCTGGAGTCAGTCTGAAAAGGCTAATGACCACAGGGAAGGCAGACAGGGAGTCAAGATGGGAGGGGTTGGCTGTTTCCCAAAAGACTGCCATATCTCCAAAGCCAGAATATCTGGCTGTGTGTTGCTGTATTTATTTCTACTGTTAGACCAGAGCCTTTGACAAAGTCTAGTTTAAGTGTTCTACTTTTATATCAGTTGTGCTATAGAGAATTAAGGGGTGGTCACAGGGGAGTCACAACCCTGAGTGGCCAGTGCTACCCCTGAAAAAGTGCTGAGAGGGAGGAGAATTTTTAGGGGTTTTAAAGTCAGGACCAGAATGTTGCTTCAAGTTGCCACCCTTGGAAAAGGGGTAAAAATCGCTTCCCTGGTGCCGTTTTGGGTTTGAGTTTTATTAAGAAATTGGTAGGTTTTCCCGCTTGTGCGGAAAAATAAAGCTAAATATTGTGTTGCATTTCCATAAATGAATTCCCTGCAATGCACTACCGGATGTGCACTAATAATATATGAAAGGTCACTGGCGCATCTTGGGGTGAGGCTGGGGTCTAGAAAGAGGTTTTCACTTCTCACTTTATGTCCGTTTTTCCGGGTTGCAGTGTTGTGGACTATTTGTTCCAATATTTATGATTTTCTTTTTGATTGCACAATACTTGGTGTTTCACTATTCTTCAAGCAAATAACAAGAAGGCTATCGTGCAAATTTAAGAATTCATATAGCAGCTAATCTTACCTTAACCATAGTGTCCTTATTTATACCTCCGTTATGCTCCATGAACAGATAAATCGATTCTTTTGGACTCCCAATCTGTAGATGTAGCCATGAACTGGTCAAGGGGATTAGGTTAACAAGAATGACCCTCTGACCTGGTCCTTCGCCTAAAAGTTTGTGTGCTGTTGAGAGAGAGCTGTGTGAGCATCCTTTTCAAATGCACTGGGATCACAGAATGCTGAATCTGCTGGGTTGGGCTGGGAAGAATGATATCGAACGTCCACGTAGTCTCGCCCGCTAGGGAATGAAAGTCTGCTTTCCATGAAGCCCCGAGGGAGGTAAGTGTCCTGGTGAGCGAACTGTCCCAAACGGTCCTGGGAAACTGACGCCAGGAGAAAAGTTCTAGAAAATTCCTTGAGGGAGGATTCACATGAGCACAGAAAGTTACAAAGATTTCAGAAAGTTGTGAGGATTTTAGAAAGTCAGACTTTAATTGTCCCAGGGTTTGACAAGGATTCGGAGCACTTTTGATTACTCGTGCCTTTGTCACCGAATTACACGCACTGACTATGTGACTGGCTTATTTTTTCAGCTGTTTGTTGTTGAACAGGCAGCAGTGGGAAATTCACCTTCATCATTTTTATTATGGGCGTTCCCATTTTCCTTCCACTTCTAAGACGGAAGCAAATGCCAGCTCTGTCACCACGTTTCCACGGCTGAGGGTGGGCTCCCCAGGCAGCCAGTCTCCCGCACGCGACGACCAAGGGCTCTCTCTTCAAGTGGATGTGCAGGACCCAGCGCCTGGAAGGCACAAGAAGGTGGCTCTTCATGAAGCTTCTGCTTATCTCTTCCAGGCGAAGACCTCTGCTCAGCAGCCTCAGATGGTGTTCACAGTCCGCCACACCACCGTCACCTTCCAGACAGAAGGGGACACGTGGAGGGAGCAGAGAGAGCAGAAGGCCGCCCTGATGGTGGGCATCCTCATTGGGGTGTTTGCGCTCTGCTGGATCCCTTTCTTCACCACGGAGCTCATCAGCCCCCTGTGTTCCTGCGACATCCCCACCATCTGGAAGAGCATCTTCCTTTGGCTTGGCTACTCCAACTCCTTCTTTAACCCCCTGATCTATACAGCTTTCAACAAGAACTACAACAGTGCCTTCAAGAACTTCTTTTCTAAGCAACACTGAGCACGAGGCCTGGGGATAGGAAGGAGCTGTCCTGTAACTCAATCAAATTTCCCATTCTACCCACTTCCCCATAAATACCCAGCACCACACGGAAGAGGCAAGTCCTCGGAGTTCTCCGGGGTCGTCTTCAGAACGAGCCCTCCCTTCCACGCTCCAAGGCAGGAATGTGGGTCTTCCCAGACAGTTTTGGTGACCTTATTAATCTAACTTACCTGTTCTTGCTCCCCCTGCACCTACCAGCCACGGACTTTGCCCACAAAGTGCCCTTTCCTCCCCCAAATCCACTCCAGCATGGTCATCGTCCTTGCCCCAGAGAAGTCAGACATAGCAGATGAGAGGGAGGAAATAAAGCAACACGGACAGATTGAGAATGGGTGGATGATGATGAATTAGAAGTCATACTGCGATATCCGAGGGGTAGGAAACCATAATTCCAAGTTTTGTGGAATAGTCCTTATTTCGAACATTCCATTCTGTGGTCCTGGTAAATATACCCTAGTACTTATTGTGTATGTCCCAGTGTTTGGCCATAAAATATTGTCTCTGAACCTATTAAAGCACATGGCCACAGCTGTAAGACCAGTGAATACTGGCTTTAAGGCTTTGTTTGTGGCAACCACATGTGTGTGTGCACACACACACACACACACACACAGAACTCTGGAGGAGGTGAGTGTTCCAAAGGCCAGTTTATTCTAAAATCCAACCCATCAACTTGGAACAGGAGCTGAAAGTCAAACCAAATATCTCCCACCATTCTGAGGCAACTGTGCACCAACCATAGAAAAATAGACTAGTTTTGTAGACTCTGTCAAACTTGCTTATTTCCTATGGAGTTTCTTTGTATAGAATTTATTCAAATGTTGCAGGACAAAGACCTTTATCCTTGGATCATGAGGTTAGAGGAAAACAGGTGTCATGAAGCTGGCGGCTTCTTTTAGTCTCATAACCAAGGACCGTGAAGGTATATTTACCAAACATGTACACTTTAAAGGGACAGTTGGTTAATTTGCTATTTTTTACTGATGTGTGAATGCCCATTTTGAGGCCAACACTACTACTAACTAATGAGAAAAGCAGAAATATGGTAAAATGTGGCCTCGGTCCTCGGCAGATTGACACCTCTATATAAGTGAGTCAAGGCATTTAAGTGATGGTGTGGTGTTTATATGATCATATAAAACCTAGGCCATTCTACAAAACTTTAAAAAGATCTTGGGCAATAAAAGTGCCTGTGGTCCACTATGTCCCTGGTTCTTTCAATGCATGAATTCAAAAACTATATCTCATAATAATCTTTGATTATTATCATAAATATATATGTATTCTTTTGTATATAATAAATTATATCAAGAATAGGAAATCTGTGTGAATTTGCAGTCTTGGTTGGAAGTTTAGTCTTGCGTTTACTGCCAAGATTCTTTACTCAAAGAATGTGAGCAGACGAGGAAATGTTACACAGCTTCTGTGGGTCATGGCTGATGATGCTAAGTGCAGACCTCTTATCTATGCATTGAAGCAAGTTCATGGAAGAATTTGCTTGGAAACATTCTTAGGTTTTTCTGCCTTCTGTTTATATAACTTGAAGTGCCAAACCTACAAATATTTTAATTTCTTTTTAGTTTTTTTTTTTTTGAGAGAGAGAGAGAGAGGGAGAGGAAGGAGCAGAGAGAGAGAGAGAGAGAGAGAGAGAGAATCCCAAGCAGGTTCCATGCTGTCAGCACAGAGCCTGGTGTGGGGCTCAAACCCATGTACTGTGAGCTCTTGACCTGAACTGAAACCAAGAGTCAGATGCTTAAGTGACTGAGCCACCCAGGCACCCAACCCACAGATATTTTACAATACGGATTGTTCATTTCAGTTACCTTCCCCACTATTACTTGGAACCAGAGAGACCGCCAAATGCTATTAGATTCTAGTGTCATAATAAAGGACGAGCGTCTAAAATTTCATCAATACCTCGTAGCAGAGAAGGCTACGCTCAGACAAGGGGAGCCCAGAGATGGGACATCACAACCAAGGGAAGGGGAGCCTGGGCGGCTCAGTCAGTTGAGCGTCCGACTTCGGCTCAGGTCATGATCTCACAGTTCATGAGTTCGAGCCCCACGTCGGGCTCTGCACTGACCGCTCACAGCCTGGAACCTGCTTCAGATTCCGTGTCTCCCTCTCTCTCTCTGCCCCTCCCCTACTCGTGCTCAGTCTCTCTCTCTCTCTCTCTCTCTCAAATAAACATTAAATCAATAAATAAAAGAACCATGGGTAAACTTTTCAATCTATCTGAAAGAGCCCGTGAATGTCATTGCAATCCATTATTTCAATGTTTGTCTTTCTGTTTTAAAAAAACAAGGGTCCTTTCCTTGACACTTTTAGGAAGATCTGCCACATTTGCTGGTGGCTTCAAAAACTCCTTGACTCCCCCAGGATTCCGTATCCCTCGTTGGAGAAACACGTCATTATTTTCATTTCAGTCTCCTACTGAGGCTATTCATATTTCTGTCAGATGAACAGGTCCGGTGGCTGTTGTCATTCGATACGTACTTAACGCCTCCCGGACGGCACTTTATACGTCGTGCGACACGCTCTGCGTGCGCCAGAGTGAGAGACACTGTCCCCACCATGGAAGAAGTGGCACCTCATGAGTTATTCTGCTTCTATTTCAATTCCAAAAGTTGTCCGTGACTAGGTTGGAAATGCTAGAAAATGCAAATGGTGATTGAGCCAGGGTGTCTAGGGTGCATTTCGTCACCTGTGAGCCCGCCACGGCCCGCGGTCAGCGGTCCAGGGCTGGCTGGCCGTGCTCGTCCGCGCTTCTGTCTGTCAGTGGGGCTGGTGTGCTCGCCTTCCCGAGCAGCCCCTGAGCGATGCAGGGAGCCCTCTCTGCCGAGGGTGCCACGGCCCGGAGGACCACGTCCATCGTGGGTAGCCCGTGTCTGGCTGCCACGGGGTCACCCAGCCGCACAACAGCTCTCTGTTTTGTCTCCCCCTTTGCATTCAGAGCAGCTCACACTTACTCGTACCGTGTGCCCAGAGATGTCGTCTCTGGCCATCCCGGTGTTTCTGTTAACAGGAACGATGAGGGTCCTGTCTCCTGACCCAGCTGGGCAAACTCTGAGGGTGGTGGCATTTGATGTGACAGTGTCTCCAGGCTCTGCCCTCCAACTTCTCTCCAGTCGGGTCTGCTGGAGCTGAACTTGGGGGTGTCGTGGGCTGGGCCGTGTCCCCCCAGAGTTCATAGGTGAAGCCCTAACCCCCCGGCCCTCAGGATGTGGCTGTACGTGGAGGTGATTAAGGTGAAGTGAGGTCAGGAGGGTGGCCCTGGTCCAGTGTGACTGGTGTCCCTATAAGGAGGGGAGGTCAGGACACACACACAGGGGGACGACCCCATGAGGACACGGGGAGGAGATGGCATCCACACGCCAGGGACAGAGGCCTCAGGAGGGACCAACCTACCCACACCGTGATCTCCGACTCCCAGCCTCCAAAACTGAGAAAATGAATGTAATTGCCCAGCCCGTGGTCCTTTGCTAAGGCAGCCCAAACACACTAACATAGGATAGGATTCGGGTTAGGGTTATCGAACCAAACCTCCAGTTTGGCATCGGACAGCCTGCCTGTCTCCTCTGCCCTGACCAGGCACCTTAAGGGGGACAGAGGTCCGGGCCCAGATTGGAGAAGGTGGGCTGGAGAGAGTGGGTACAGAGGCCACCTCTCACCTTCCTGCTCCTCAAGGCAGGTGGGGTCCCCTGGGCACTGAGCCATTCCCCAGCGGGTCACAGGGATCACGATGGACCACAGTCGGCGTTCACAACTACGCCCGTTGTGACTCTAGCATCAGCAAGAAACCACGCCACTAATAAATACATTCTTCATTACTTACACTGATGTCTCCAAATACAGTGTGTTAGAATCTTTGAGACAATGTAAGTTTTGTCTCAGGGAATTAATTCCCCCCCCCCTACATTTTAGAATCAATCTAATGTAATCTAATGTTAATCAATCTAATCAATCTAATGTTAAGGTCAAAGAGGGGAAGGATCTCGGGAAAGACCACGTGAGGTTTCACAAGTGTGGCTGGAGACAAGGGCCTGGCGGTGAGCTCAGAGCCACATTTGAGAACAAAACTGACTGCCCGGCTCTTCTGTCCATTTAATTGTGGTTTTAAATGAGACCGGTGGGTGAGTGGGGCAATGGTTCTTAGCGTCCCCCAAAATATGGTCGAGAGGCGCCTGGGTGACTCAGTCGGTTAAGCGTCCGACTTCGGCTCAGGTCATGATCCCACAGTCCGTGAGTTCGAGCCCCGCGTCGGGCTCTGTGCTGACAGCTCGGAGCCTGGAGCCTGCTTCTGCTTCTGTGTCTCCCCCCACCCCCGCCCCCTCTCCCTCCCCTGCTCGTGCTCTGTCTCTCTGTCTCTCTCAAAAATAAACATTAAAAAAAATTTTTTTTAATATGGTAGAGAACAAAGTTTGAAGATGACCCTGTGTGTGTGTGTGCATGTCTGCATGTGTGTGCACGTGCACATGTGCTCATGCGATTTACAGAGAATGTACAAGGCTATAAAATGTGACAGCCGGCCGGGGGCCCTAGGCTCTGGGAGCTTAAAACCAGCCAGCAGCAGGACACACAGTAGGTCTACGTACAGCAGAGTACCTGCCACCCTGGTTGCTGACTCTGGCTCTCTCTTCATCTGGAGGTGTGGCTTCTCCTCTGCTTGGCTGTTTATCTCTTCGCCCACCAGTGCCACACTCTTTACCCGTCGAGGCCCAGATTTTGTTACGCCCTCCGGTAGGTCTCATATTATTGTTCACATAGCCCTCTGCTGTCACGGTTTTCCCAGGTTTGTTAAATACTATCTTCCCATCGGACTCTATGTCAGCGTGCCTAGTTCCAGGCAAAACGTGGTTGGCATTTTTTATTAATGTTGCGTTAGGTAAATGGCTCCATGCCTAACCTGGAAGGCCTTAGGGAAGACAGTCGTCTAGGATGCTGAGTCATCCTATCCAAGAGTGAGGGATGTCCTTATTCGTGTGTAACACATTCCTTCCTTCCTACTCCTTAACCAGCCCGCCTTGTCTCAGGGCACCGCGAGGTGAGGGTCCTGGAACCATCGGTGAGGCCATTCGCGTCTTGTAGCCTCAGGACAGAGTTCTGGCCACAGACACACCGAACTGTGGTGAGCCCACCCTGCGGTTTGAAACAAAGGCCTCAAGACATAATCATGCGACGAGAGTCCACCAGACAGCGTTTCCAGTTTCCTCCATTGGATGGAAAGTCGTGGGATGCCCAATTACGTTACTACAGATCACGCGCACTGCTCAGTTTCCTCTTGCCGCTGTAACAAATACTACAGACTTGGTGGTTTAAAACCACAGGAAGTGATCATCTCACAGTTCTGGAGGTCGGAAGTCCAACATGGCCTCACCAGATTCAAATCACGGCCGCCACAGGGCTGTTTTCTTTCTGGATGTGCGAGGCCAGCATCCGTGCCCTGGACTCATTAGCTTTCAGACACCTTTCCTTGGCTCGTTGCCTTGCCTCCGGCTGCCAAGCCAGCGACGTCACAGCCCTCCTGCCTTCTTCCATCATCACACGTCCCTTGGACTCACTGCTGCCTCCCTCCTCCGCTTGTAAGGATCCCTTGATTACATTGGGCCCAAAGAGATAATCCAGCAAACCTGCCCAGGACAGGCAGCTGACTCCTGAGGCCACTTCCAAGAAGTACTTTAAAGTTCCAAAGCCACACGGTCAATCGTCCAAGCCGCTGGAATGTGGGATCTAATGTGTGGCTTAATGGGCAGATAGGCCAGACTGAACTCACTTAGAAATCAGCAGGGTAGGGGTGCCTGGGGGGCTCAGTCGGTGAAGCGTCCGACTTCGGCTCAGGTCACGATCTCACGGTTTGTGAGTTCGAGCCCCGCATTGGGCTCTGTGCGCTGACAGCGTGGAGCCTGCTTGGGGTTTTCTTTCTCTCCTGTCTCTCTCCCCCTCCCCCATTTGCACTCTCTCTCAAAATAAATAAACTTAAAAAAAAAAGAAAGAAATCAGCAGGCTAATTCCTGATGAGGAAACACTAGCTGTGCTATTTCCCAACAATTGTGGGTGAGGGCTCCGTGCCCAAATCACCCAAAATGTGGCACCGTGCCAGTGGTTATGCAAATCAACCATCCCTCTGCCTTGATGGCGCCCTGGATGCCGGGCCTGCGGTTTTCCATCAGGGAGCAAGGAGCCTTCACTCGTCGTAGCCCCCACCGTGCAGAACACCAGTGGCCCAGGCGAGTGGCTTGCAAATTGATTTGGCAATAGGACCCTTTCATCAAGGGCGCCCACTCCCCAGAGGACTCTTACCGGAGGACACTAGAGACTGCCGGGGCCAGTGGCCCTCCCGGTCCTCCCCTTCCCAGGTAGCAAGACATTGGGAGGCATCCTGGTTCCGTTCTTGCCTCACGGACACAGGGTTGGTTCTCTGCTCCCTGCGGCCAAAATCCCAATGGGGACTTTTCCGAGATGATGACGGGCTGAGAGTCGCGTGTCTCCTCTGTTCATATCCACAGTGAAGCAGCTTCCTGACATCAGTGCCTTGGGAAGGGAACCGCTCATCTGAACTGGTATTTCTCCCTGGTGTAAGCCGACTGCTTTAGAAAATGATGAACGTATTTCATTCACCACCTCCCATCCTAGCTCTGCCTCTATGCTCTAATTGACGTGTTCAATTCTCAATGAAATCGTTATTTCCCTCTTTGGCCCTAGGAAGGCTTTGAGGCAGCTTATGACAGAACCAGACAATCAGGTTATTGTAATAAAAACTGTGGGCACTTCGGAAGCCTTGTCGGAACGTCTAGGAGGAATGATCACTTTTCTAAAAGGAGAAAGGGCGCCTACCGTCACAGCTGCCTTTCTCTACAAACCCCGGGAAGCCCATCCCCATGCCGCAGAGTACAAAGGGGATAAAGCTGGAGGGCATAAGAGCAGACCCCGAAAGCAGTCCAGTCCCTCTGACCGCACCTCTGTGGGGACCGTGGCCTTGCCGTGGCTGGTCTGGCAGAAGTGCCACTCTCAGACCGTGGCCGACACGGGTGGGATAGACTCCACGAGATTCACACTGGCTTTAAGGGACCACAATTGTGTGTTTCTCCCGACTGTGGGACACCCGTCTTCTATCCTGGCACAGGTAGCACGAGCCAACCTCCCGGAGCTTCTCCTGTTTTCCAGGTGCCAGACTAACAGTCACTATGAGAATGATCTGGGGTCACCGACATACTTTTTTAAAGAATATGTTCATGTGCCTTATGCCCATGCCTTGCCAGACACACAGACTTCTCCCCAGTCACCAAAGGTATCCGTCTGCTGGGATTGGAGGCTAAGATGGTCAGGAGAAGGATAGATTGATCCCCTCAGCTTTGAATAGCAGTTTTGAAAAGACAATGAGAAGAAAGGATTTTCTACATTCCTCGAACTCCTCTCTTTGAGTATTATAATTGGAAACAGAGCCCATAGTGTGTGTGTGTGTGTGTGTGTGTGTGTGCGCGTGCGCACCCTCGCATAAGGAGGGAGAGAGAGAAAGATTTTAAGGAATTGGTTCTTGTGAAGTCTGCGATCTGTAGAGTAGGGCCTACGGGCTGGGAGTTCAGGGAGGAGTGAATGTTGCAGCCAGAGTCGAAGGACATCTGCTGGCAGAACTCCTCCTTCCGTGGGGGAGGTCAGTCTTTGGTGAAGGCCGTCAACGTACCGGACGAGACCCACCCGCATCGTGGAGGTCGGTCTGCTTTGCTCCACGTCTACCGATTCACATGGTAATTGAATTTTTAAGATGCCTTCACACCTAGAGTAACGTTTGACTAATATCTGGGCACCACAGCCCAGCTGACCCGTGAAAGTCACTGTTACAGAGGCGAACTCTCCTGTGTCTGGCCGCTAAGCGGTGAGACTTGGTGCCCTATGGCAGAGAAGGTGCACGTACCTGCTTTCTTTTCCACGATGGCCTCAACGATACAGTCAGTGCCTGCAGCACAGTTAGCTCTCAAATATCTTTTGAGTGAAAATAGAAAGGCTTAAACCCTGCTTTTCCGCCTGGAGAATTGAGAAAAATGGACCCAGGGGCGGAGCGATGAGGTCAGGCACGTGGTCCCTGTCCTCCAGCCTCTGTGGGACGCTCTAGAAATATTCGGCTGACATGGAAAAGACCGAGAGCAGCCGTGTCGTGGCGTCTTTGCTCTGCCGCCCTTCGGACTGGCTCAGAGTGACAGAGGATGACCTAGATGGCTGTCCGGGGGGCATCCTGCAGTGTTGTGTTTTGAAGTGACACACAGGTGCTGCTGACGAACAGAGGCCGCAGGTGGGCACCAGACCCCGAGACATAAATGACTCAGGGCCAGGCCTCGGCCCACGGTCTGGAGAGGAGAGAGGGGGCCAGTCCCAGTTTGGGCGGTGGTCCAGGAAGAAAGTCAGACTGGCCGTTCTACCGCAGACAGATGTGGATCCAGGGGATGCCTCCTGGGTCAGGAGCCCGGCTTGCACTGGGAATGTCTTCTCCAGGAGAAGGGGAGGCAGTGGGGACTCATCTAACGAGCCCTCGTCTTTGAAATGACTACGTGATGTATCCATGGTAGAGACAGACATTCCTCCCCATTTCTCTTTCTCAACAAGATGTCCAGGGGCCCAGTCGGTTAAACATCTGACTTTGGCTCAGGACATGATCTCAGGGTACACGAGTTCGAGCCCCGCGTCCAGCTCTGCGCTGACAGCTCAGAGCCTGGAGCCTGCTTCGGATTCTGTGTCTCCTTCTCTCTCTGCCCCTCCCCCACTCATGCTCTCTGTGTCTCTCTCTCAAAAATAAATTTTAAAAAACATTAAAAAATTAAATAAAAAAAGATTAAACAAGATGTCCAAATAATGGTATTAACCCAGGTCCCCTGTCTTGCTGCCTATAAATCTCAGTTTCCCTGGTCACTTTTGAGTGAACAAAACTTAGAACAAAAGTGAGTTTTGACCGACTGTCCTCTACAAAAATCAGGTGTTGGCAAACTTCTGTAAAAATTCAGATAGTAAATTTTTAGGCTTTGCAGATCATACAGCTTCTGTCACCACTATTAATTGGACCATGATGGCATGGCCACAGCCGTAGAGGTTACAAAAATCAGCACACGGGGCTTTGTTCCAATAAAACTTTATTTGTGGACACCGAAATTTGGATTTCACGTAATTTTCACAGTGTGAATGTATTGCATTGTGAAGTATTATTCTTTCGAATTTTTTCCATTCTCTTAAAAATTAAAATCCACCCTTTGCTAGTGTGTCACACAAAAATAAGTGGCAGATTTAGCACGCAAATTATCTGAACCCTGATCTAATTTTTAAAATCTTTAAACTTCTTACTTCCTGAAGAATGGTCTTTTTTTTAATTTAAAAAAAATTTTTTTAAATGTTTTTATTTATTTTTGAGACAGAGAGAGACACAGCATGAGCAGGGGAGGGGAAGAAAGAGAGGGAGACACAGAATCTGAAACAGGCTCCGGGCTCCGAGCTGTCAGCGCAGAGCCCGACGCGGGGCTCGAACCCACGGACCGTGAGATCATGGCCTGAGCCGAAGTTGGACACTTAACCAACTGAGCCACGCAGGTGCCCCAAGAATGGTCTTCTTGAACTGTACTTTGTGGCAAACTTTTAATAAAGGTTTACATTAACTTCCTTGCAGTGTTATTCGACTGTTCTCTTCCTGTGAGTTGCCCTTGAAGTCTGATACAAACCTAACACCCTGTGCTCTGTAAGTGACCTGACCTCTTCGCCAGGAGGCCTATGGGCCTTTTTCCTTCTCTGCCATGCGTTTTATGGGTTTCCATCTCAGAGTGGACGTACCCATTTTCCCCAGGGACCTTTCAATATGTGGATTCGGTCCATCTTTTATTTCAGGAAAACACCCTTGAATTAAATTCCAAATAGTCTGTTCCGTTGTTTTATCTTTCTAGTGGCTGCATTGATTTGCATGTTGAACCTTCTTTGTTAGTTTCGCGAATGTCTCTGATCATTTTTATTTTCTTTTTCCTCTTGGCCCTTTATGTTCCTCCTTGTGCTTCTGGTGATATCTTCATTGTTTAGTTTTGTAATTTTATTGTCGTTTTTGAGTTGACTTTGTCTTTTTCTCCTCTTTCTTTCCTGAGTTTGAGGAGTCCCCACTTTATGCCTTAATATTTCTCTATTTCTCTTCTGAGTTTCTGAGTTTCAGTTTTGATTCATGGTTATCCTTTTTTTTAATGTTTTTATTTATTTTTGAGAGAGGAAGAGAGAGAGAGAGAGAGAGAGAGAGCACGTGCGCGCGCACGCGAGCCAGCAGGGGAGGGGCAGAGAGAGGGAGGAGGCACAGAATCCAAAGCAGGCTCCGGGCTCCGAGCTGTCAGCACAGAGCCCAATGCGGGGCTTGAACTCATGGACCACGAGATCATGACCTGAGCGGAAGTCGGACGCTTAACTGACTGAGCCACCCAGGCGCCTTGATTCATGGGAATCTTATTTTCTCATCTAATTATATATAGTTTACATTAGATTGTCATGGTTTTCATCTGCCTTCGTTAACCATCTTACCTGAGAGAATTATCTGAATAGAAAACGGAGCCCACTACACAAGTAGGCAGCTCAAAAGAGTTATATATATATATATATATATATATATATATATATATATATATCACCAATAATAACCATACTATTAAAACAATATTGCATCTTTTCATTAAGAGAAGAATCTGCTGGTTTAAAAAATAACACGATGGCCAAAACGAACGATACCCAGTGCTGGAATGGTTAGGAGTTCCCTCATTCCCAGCTGGTGGGAGTGAAAATGGCCCCAGTGTTTTTGAAGTTCGTTCTTCCCTATTTAACAGAAACCTTGACCATGTGCGTAACAGGAAAAGTTCTGCTTGCTCTTCCCGTTCCCCCATTAGGGATGGGCCCCCAGCAGCTCAGGAAAGCAGCTTTCCATTCAGGGAAGACATTTTTGAGAAGCTGACAGTCGTTACGTCCTTTGATCTTCACGGGCCCGGAATTACTGACGTGTTTAAGAAGTTACTTTTGGAGTTCCTTGATTCTCATCGTGTTATGTTTGCTTCAGGCTGAGGGCTGGGAGAGGGGGGAGCGGCCGCGGGAGGAGCCCTGTGGGAGACTCCTGTGTTATGAAGATAAGATCAAACCCCCAGAAGATGAAAACGAGCCAGGGTCTGCCTCTTCCGAAGTCCTGAGTCTGAAGGTCAGGACCAGTGGGCTGTAAAGCAATGATATGATCCAATTCTTAAGGGAATTACCCTGCAGGAAAGTAAAACCTTCAAGAAAACATTGGTGAGCCCAGCCTGGAGTTGGTGGGGCTGGAAGAGACACGGGAGGCCAGTGGATGGACAGACAGATGGACAGGCTGCTGCTGGACGAAGGGGAGCAGGATGGTGGGGAAGCCAGCAACACCCGTGTTCAGAGGCTTTGCTTGGGCATACGTGACCTTGTCGCTGGGCACTCCGACTCTCTTTGCTGTAAGTCCTTCAGAAAGCAATCTGGATGTCCGTCAACTTTAGGAAAACTCCACGCTTCTTTCGCCAGGACATCAAAACCCCAAGTTTCTCGAACTTCATGAGCTAGGCTCCAAAGCTCTCAGCTTGCCATTAAAAAAATTTCACTGCAGAGGCTCTGTGTTCCCTGTAGGGTGATTCCGGGATGCATTTTCCCGTGTGCCTGAGAGGCCTGAGAAAATTAAAACTTAAAAGCTTAAGTTACGGGAAACTGAAACCTAACCAAGCTTAACCAGCTTGTTCCGCTTCTGTACAATTGCTTGGCGCGCCCATGTATTCCTGATCAACCATTGTTACTTGGCACATCCGTGTACTCCTGATCAATCATTGTTGCCTGGCACATCCGTGTATTTCTGATCAATCATTGTGATACCCGTACCCCCGGTTGTGGTCTGACCTAAAGGCAGGAACCAATCGAATACTGTTAAGTGTCCGACTTTAAACACCAACCAATCGCAGCTCTGTAACTGTGGAAAATTCCTGATTTCCCCATGACTTGTTTGTACCTGTCTATAAAAGGGGTGTAAAAACCTCTCTCAGGACCTCTCGGCGTCACCGGCAACGAGGCCGCAGAGGTCCAGGTTCGAACCTGCAATAAATGACCCTTGCTGCTTAGCTTTGACTCTGGACTCTGGTGGTTCGTTTTTGGGGGTCCCTTAGACTCTGGGCATTTCATGCCCTTGAGAGGACACCGAGGCCACACGGGCTGGCCTGGGCAGTGCTGTCCTGCAGTCCACTGTTACGGCTTCTGTCCCTGTGTCTTAACAGCAGAGAGAAAACAAACTTTAGGTAGGTGATCACAGACATCGTCGCCTGTGATCCCACATCCATGGGGCAGCGCAAGGAGAAGGAGAAGCGGTTGGACACACCGTCCTACCAGGACGGACACAGGGAGAGAAACACCGGTCAGGGGACGCAGCAGCAGGGCACTCCTGACAGCTGTGGCATCCACACGACTCCTGAAACAGAATGCTACGGGCACCAGTGACAGTCACAACAAAGTTTATCGCAATGAGAGGCAAGGCAAACCGATCGATCGGGACCGACACTCTTGACCAGAGTGCGGTCTCGAACAGCCGGGGTACAGAGTTTCCATAGCCGACCACATCGTCTTATTATCACCTGGGAACAGAACAAAGGAATAGTTCCCAGGTGGAAACAGTTCAAGCAGGCCCTTGCCCCAATCCAATCAAGCGCTAATCCATCCCTTGATTGATAGGCTAAGGCTGTTATCTCTTAACAAAGCTGTTATTTCTTAAGGCTACAGGTTAGCCCTACCCTTACACAGCATTTTTTAATAAGAGTAAGTAGACGCGACATTAACATTAACCAGTCGGGAATTGGAGAAGTCATTATAGTTGAAGTCATTATAATTGTGTGTGTGTGCAAATTATAGGAAATGAGGACTGTAATATCTTTCCAGGGAATGACATCTATAAGAACTTATAGCATAATCCTGTTTTTAAGAACGTATTTATACATGTGGGTGTGTAGACCTCAGAAGGCTGTAAGGCAAGACATAAATGGTCCTCACTTCTGTGTGTCCAGATTCCAGGTGACTTTTCCTTTTAACTTTTGAAATATTTTTGGACACGCTTGCAATGAATATAACGTATAACCAGAAACAAAGGGGCTTGTAAATTCGAGAGCTCTGAGCTGGAGACAAGCTAACGTGCATGAGGCAGGAAGTTTCCCTATGTATTGAAAATAGACAAATTTAACAGCAATATTTGACCCCCCCTAATGCCTAAAGAAGGCACATATTCCTCCTAGAAGTTTGGCTGGAAAAGCAATGCTTTTTTTCTCCCGATGATTCCCCATCCCCCATGATTTATTAAAGTAATAAAGGCTTGTTGTGGAAACTTCCAACAAAGTGTGTTTTATTACCTTTCACGGGGTGGTCCGCACAAGGCATGCGGCTCTCCCCATCTGTCCGCTTCGGGCTCAGGGACTTCCAGAGTTCGTAGGAGGAGGGGGCTTATTCCTGTTTAACTCTCCTTCCCTGCACAGCCCTGTTGATGGGTAGACGTTACTGCGTGTGATGAATTATTAATGGCAGAAGGTGCTAGACCATAAATATTCAAGGGGATACATCTGGTTTCCCTGATGCCCAATGTAGGGCAGAAAAAGTACGTTTTTACTGAATAGGACACCTTGTCAACCCCAAATCTCTGTTTGCCTGGGCCCAAGCTCCACAAGGAGAGAAAGAATCTTCTGACACCTTACATAAAAAGTCCCACTGAGACACACGAGTGTGTGAGGACGTGTGCAGGGTTCTGCCTGGATAAGCGCAGGTTAGCCAACGGTTCCCACCGTGCTCCCATAGTGGATCAGAGGCTGTTCGCGAGTCGGGGTGGGGACAGAGATCTCCCCGAGACACTTGTATTCAGCTGGAACGCAGCCTTTAAGACGCCAGTTGGAGCCTCCGAAGAGGAGAGAGGAGAAGGAAGGGGATTTGCAGTTAGGGAGCATCCGGGGGTGTGTGTTGGGGGGTTGGGGGTCCCATTCTGGCTTCCACAAGGCTATTTTCTCCCAGTTTTCCACCCCGGAAAGATAACAGAATTGTCTCCGGGCTCCAGGACACGTGTCTGCTTTAACGTGCACCTGCACAAGCAGAGGGTGGTCAGAAGAAACGAGTGTGCCAGAAAGCAGGCGTGTCCCTGGTCACCTTAGCGTCAGCTGAGTCCTCTCCTTGTGACACGGAGCGGTGATGGTCATCCGCGCCTGGCCCTCCCCCAGGACCGTCACCCGCTCAGTATTTCCTCACCCAGCCTTTTCCAGGCTGTGCTCCATCAAGCCCTGATCCCAGTGAATGTGAACGGATACTGTGCGAACATAAGGGCTCCTCTGTGGCCAAATCAGTTCAGGAGATAGAGAGCAAAACGACCGAGAGTGGAGGTGGGGCAGAGAGGGAGATGCGGGCTCCACGCTGTCAGTACAGAGCCTGATGTGGGGCTCGAACGCACAGACTGTGAGATCATGACCTGAGCTGAAGCCGACTGAGCCACCCAGGCAGCCCCAGGCAGGTTCTATTCTAAAGCCACCAGGCCAGAGGGAAGTCACCTGCCCCCAGAGGCACGGCCCCGCCCCCTGGATCTGCCCCCGCGCCCCCAGGCTGCCAGCTTCTCTCCGGGTAGGAATAGCACCGGACCATGAGCTTGCTTGCTTTCTTGCTTTCTTTCTTTCTTTTTTTTGAAAGTTTATTTTTTTGAGAGAGAGAAAGAGAGCACACAAGCAGGGGAGGGGCAGAGAGAGGGGGAGGCACAGAATCCAAAGCAGCTCCAGGTTCCAAGCTGTTAGCACAGAGCCCGACGTGGGGCGTGAACCCACGAACCGTGAGATCATGACCTAAGCCAAAGTCGGTCGCCTGACTGACTGACCCCCCAGGCACGCCAGGACCCTGAGCTTTCTAAAGGAGGCTGCCTCTGCTCCCTGAATTTCACTCTATCCGGTGACGGCTCATCTTCAAGTATTTGAATGAGGATAGGAGTCTTGAAGGGTCTGGAAAAGACCTAGCACCGCTTACCACTTAAACCTAACAAACGTTCACACGGTTTTCTTGGTTGTGGAGCACAGAGCTTCTAAGTCCACACCCCCACACCCTCAGATGAGCCCAAACCCCCCTGGAGGGAAGTGACTGCGATCAATCGAGTAGGGGGACTTCTGTCTGCTGGGGGCGCTAGAGACAAAGAAGTGAGTTGGGGCCAGGCCCCCGAGTGAGGACTCGGGAGGATGATGGGGGGGGGGGAGTGGAGGAGGGCGTCCACCCAGCACAAGAGCCGGCCCCTGGTGCGCTTTCTGGAAGAGGCTTAGGGGATAAATGCGGAGAAGGCATCAGAGAGCAATTATTTAGCTCCAGCTGACAAACTGTGTTTGGCCAAGATTTATCAAAGCACTGCAACATTCCTGGCTGCCGTTAGCCTGGGGGAGGGCTCGCTCCTAGGCTAATCCCCTACCCCCAGGTAGAAACTGAGGCAGAAGCTGGAAACTGACCAAGGGAGCTGCTGGGAAGAGGAAGCAGGGCCTGGCCGGGGTGGGCCACTGCCTGCACCTGCTGGGAACTCAGCTCCGTTGTTCCTCAGGGGGCTTCAAATGGTCACCGAACGGGACAGAAAGGCTGCTGGGGGACAGGGCTTCATAAAGCTGGTGTTCACCGTGGCTTTGACCTTTGGCAATAAGAACTAATTCTGTTTTGTTTTTTTAAGTTTATTTATTCATTTTTGAGAGACAGAGGCAAGGGTGGGCAGAGAGAGAGAGAGAGAGAGAGAGAGAGAGAGGATCTCAAGCAGGCTCCACACTATTAGCACAGAGCCCGGTACAGGGCTCAGTCCCATGAACCGTGAGATCATGACCTGAGCCAAAACCAGGAGTTGGAGGCTCAGCTGACTGAGCCCCCCAGGCGCCCCTTTATTTGACTCTTTAGTGAGCGGACCAGCAGAGCTCCAGGGAAGCTGGTCCGAAAGGGTTTGAGGAAGTACGATTGCAGGTGAGAACGGGAGTGGGGACGTGGGGTCCCCCAAAACTGGTTCGTGGCCTCTGGGGCAAAGACGCCGTAAGCCTGGGGTCGTCTCGTCTGCCCGAGCGACCATCTACCAGAGACTCCTTAAGCAGCATGAGATGCTATGGTCACATGGGCTGGGGGCTCTCAGGACAAAGGCCCGAGGAGTGCTCCCCACCAGATGTCAACAGAGCTGTAAACTGTGGGTTCGTTGTTGTAACACCAGTGCTTGGAATGGTGCCAGGCACCTAGTACGTGCTCAGTTAACATTTGTTGAATGAATAAATGATAGCCAGACTCCTCTCCACCCTGCAGCACCCCAAGGGAATTCTATGGTATGACTAAGCATGTGCAGAACTAAAACGTATGAGGACACACAGCCTTGAAGCTCGGGCCGTAAGCTCAGATGTACTCAAAGTGTCACCTTAATTGCATTTCAACTGCCAAGCTACGTCTACGGTTCTAGAATTTTACCCAGGGCCATAGGGTGGGGAATGAGCCTGCCCAGCGTCCACATGACCAGTGGGACACCGTATCCGGACACCGTGACCCCTCCTGTGACACGCTGGGGGCGTGGAAAGCCACCTCCCTTCCCACCTATACCTGCAGGTCTCAGCCGTAGCTCTGAGCTCATGGTCCCTGGAGGACTTGTGAAAACATACTGATGCCTGCTTTCCTCTGTCCGAGTTCAACTGCCCTTGGGTGCTGATTTCTTTTTATTTAAGGTGAGACTCACAATACATGGAATAACCATGGAAAGGGAGTGACTCAGCAACACCTACTGCAAAGCATCACCCTCATCTGGCCCCAAAACATTTTCTCTCTCCCCAAATAACACCTCGCTCCCCTTAAGCTGGTTAATCCCCGCTTCCCCTCCCCCAGCCCCTGGCAGCCAATCTTCCATCCGTAGGGATTTACCTCTTGTGCGCATTTTGTACAGACGGAAGTTTCTGGTTTTGTTTTGTTTTGTTTATTCCAGTCATCCTGGTACCTAGTGGGTGACCAGCAGCATCTTCTGGTTTGATTTGCCTCTCCCTCCGGACTCAGAATGTAGGGCGTCCTTTCGTGTGCGTATGAGCCATCTGTACGCCTCCTGGTCTGTCCTCTGCCCGTTTGTGAATTGGGTTGTTTGTCATTTTGTCGTTGACTCGTAGGAGCTCTTCAGATGTTCTGCATATTTGCAAACAGTGTGTCCCATTCTGGGGGTTCTTTTCACTTTCTTGATAACGTCCTTTGAGGCACAAACGTTTTCGGTTTTGATCAAGCTGGATTGATCTATTTCTTGTCATCATGTGTGCTTTTCGCACCACGTCCGAGGCCACGAAGATTCACCCCTGTGTTTCCTTCTGAGGGTTCCATAGTTTTACGTCTTACATTTAGGTTATTGACCCACTTCTAGTTAACTTTTGTATATGATGTGAGATACAGGTCCGGCTCATTTTTGCATGTGGACATCGCATTGTCCCAGCAGCTAGGACATCGGTTTTTGCGTAGCTCTGCCCGGGTGGTCCTGATACGCCCAGCCTGCTGCCTGCCCGCCCCGGGAGCCTGACAGGTGCCCTCCGCCCATGCTGACCCCACTTCCTGCAATCTTTCCCGCCAACCTGTTCTGACTCCATTCCTGCGGAATGAAGGCTTTTGGAAGCTTCGGGCTCCCTCTGCTTTGAGCCTGAATACCTTTTCCCCTTTTCCTGAGCACGGCTTTGGCTCAGGCTCCTGCTGGCGGTGAGGCTGTCCTTTGCGGGACCCCTTCTTTGCTGGACCCCTAAGCCATGGCTCCTTACCTGAGCCACCTTCTGGCATCAGTGGCTATGTTATCTGGGCACAGTATATGGGTTTCCCCATCCAGATGGGCGCCCTCCAATTACCTACAAATGAGTTCCCCTTAGCTGATTGGAGCTAAGAATTGACCTACAAAGAGATCTTCAGTGTTAACATGGGTTTTATCGCTCCTCGCCACAATCTCATTTCAGCAGAATCTGTGAGGTAGGTATGGGCAGGCTTTGGTTCCATTTTGCAGGAAAGAAATGGGATTCTGACAGCGAGTTCTAGATCTGGGAACCTTGTGCTGAGCACTGAGCCCTGAGCAAGCTTTCGACCTAAAGGATCCATTAATCCGAGGGTTGCAGGGTTTGGACGAGGGCAAGCGGGCTGGACGTGCGGCCCAGGCCGGAAAAGGAGGGACACGTCTCCATGCGAAGGAGGGCCCGCCCTGCAGAGTAGCGTGACTGAGCAAGCAGGGGAGTGGCACCCAGCACCACAGCTCACCCCTGACTGGAACCTGTGTTTAAGGAGCAATGACTTTATTCCCACGTGCAGCTAGAGACTCCAGCCCAGAAAGCTCGACTTGTTTTGCAGCGATGAGGTTCCACCACCGCCTTGACCTCTAATCACACATCACCCGCTGCTCAGACAACGAAACAGGTGCCCTGCCCTGGCCGGTCGGCCTCGGCCTGAATGCTAACACGGTACCTAGAGAGTTCTTCCCTCCTGCCCCAAATTCTTAACCCAGGGCCATGTTTAGTGAGGGGCTGCGTTGATAATTGTCCCGTCCTCCGCCTGCCTTCTCCTTGGGCTCACTCACCCTCGGAAATCGGTCTATTTTTGCAAAAGGATAAAGGGCTTCTCTCACCGCGGGAAGGTAAATTGACAATATCAGTTATCCCTTCGGCTGTTCAGGACTCCGTGACATTTCTGGGAGCTGCTGCTCAATCCTGAGGGAGGATTAAAATTCTGGACAGGCGTCTCCCTGGTGCCAGAGAAACTAAACCAGACCGGCCCCCATTTGCTCAGGAGGAGGTCTGTCCTCCATCAGGGTGAGGGCGCGGGAGGAAGCATGAGCCCTGGGATCTGGCCCAGCGACCCCAAACAGGCTCAGTGAGACACAGAATCCGAAGCAGGCGCCAGGCTCTGAGCGGTCAGCACAGAGCCCGACGCGGGGCTCGAACTCATGGACCGTGAGATCGTGACCTGAGCCGAAGTCGGACGCTCAACCGACTGAGCCCCCAGGCGCCCCGAGGGTCACGTCTTTAGATTGGCTACCTCTGTGCTCCTGCATGCGTCCGGGGCTGCAGGGCTCTTTGCTGAGCGCTGTGCCTGGGGCCCGGCTCCCTGTGCACCCCCCACACAGCCCCTTGGGAGCTGTCCCGGGACCTGAGGACTCGCTGCCTCCAGCCTGGTCTCAGCTGCTGGGCACCAGAAGGCTACCGCTCCAGGGTGCCTGTGGGAAACGGCAGCGGCGACTGAGGTGTGGGTGTGCGGGAGGCTGGAGTATCACACGGGGCTCTGGTTCCGTGCGGAGAGGGCTGCAGAGAGGGTGTCACCAGGCCGAGGCTGCCAGATGGCAGGAGAACCAGGGTCTAGGCCATGGCGGGGGCAGCTCCCTGGAGAACCTCACGCCTTAGCCCCCTACCACGCCAGGGTCTTCGGAAAGCTTCTTCCCCCGACAGTGAGCCTCCCACACCCTCTACTGAGAGATTAACACCCGGCTCACTTTTAAAGAAAATTACTTCGAGGACCCCACCGTCTACCATGGGGCTTAGACCGGGGGGCGCAGGCCCAGCTAGGAGGCAGACGGCAAGCTCGAGGTGTCACTTAAAGCCTGGTGCTGGGATCAGGGCCATTTTTAGGTGCTTGTTCTGGATTTTTCTTCTCTTCGCCCATTTTCTACTGAGTCATGGGTCTTTGTGCGGACTTGTGTCCCAGCACCACGCTGGAAGCAAAGAGCGTCCTCAAGCCGACCTCTCAGAACGTAACCAACGTCACTCCCCGGTCGCAGACCCGGAAAGACATGCCTTTCCCACCTCGAAGGACAGTCTGACTTTGAGCCCACGTTCTCGGGGCTCGGTGGGCACACGTTTCATGTGGGGACGGTGACGGTGTGAGGCTGACCGTCGCAAGCCAGGGAAGCGAGGTCCAGAAATATGGCTCCTGCCCCCGCAGCCCGGGGCCCAGCGCCCACACACAGTGTGGCCACATCCGCCAAGGACCAGGAGCCCAGGCCTGGGTGGCCAGCAGGCACAATTCAGGAACCTCCTGTTTCTCTGGGTCACGGTTCCTTCGTTTCCTGCCCTTGTCTTTCCGTAGGAACACTCACTCCACAAAATATAATCTAACTGGTTCCTAGTGAGCGGGGGACCTTTGACGTTGCAGCAACGTCTGAACGCCAGAGAGGCAGATTTAAACACGCTTCTTAATCAACCCTTCACTCGGGAGTGAGCTGGGCGGACGCGGGAGAGGATGTGACGCCTCTTACAGAGAAATAATTTCCGCAAGTCTGCTCGTCCAGAAGTAAAAGGGACATGGGACCGAAGTGCTGCTTTGTAGACATTCAAGTGCACAGGGACCCTTCCCATTCTTGATAAAATCAAGCTAATTTTGAAAACGAATACCGACCCGAGGGTCACACTCACATAAATATCGCAGCCAGCTGTATCCTTTTCTGACCCCGCGCAAAACGTCGTCCCTTTATACTGATGCACACCTTAAGTCTGTTATCTTTCTCTTAATAAATTACGGTGCTTTCTCCACATGAGCACACACAAAATTCCACCCGCGTGTGCGTGCACGCGCACGTGTGTGTGAGCGTGCACGTGTGTGTGGGTGTAAGGTGTTCTACGCTATAGTATACTATTCATTCTATTGCTGGGTATTTATATTTATGTTACAATAAATAATTTGTGATTCCTACAAGTAGCATTCTTGTTTAGAACGCTTTGTGGTTTTTAAAATTTATTTAAATTCAATTTAGTTAAACATTCCGTGTAGTCTTGGTTTCAGGAGCAGAATTTAGTGACTTATTGCTTACGTAAAACACCCAGTGCTCATCCCAACACGTGCCCTCCTCAGTGCCCGTCACCCGTCTAGCCCGTCCCGCACCCCCCTCCCTTCCAGCAGCCCTCAGTTTGTCCTCTGTATTTAGGGGTCTCTTTTGGGTTGCCTCCCTCTCTGTTTGTATCTTATTTTTCCTTCCCTTCCCCTATGTTCATCTGTTGAGTCTCAAACTCCACATATAAGTGAAATCCCGTATCTGTCTTTCTCTGACCGACTTCATTCGCTTAGCGCGACACCCTCTCACTGCAGCCACTTTAGAGCCCAAACGTCCATCGACTGATGAAATGGATAAAGATGTGGTTTATGTATCCGTACAATGCAACACTACTCGGGGATGAAAGAGAGTGGCATCTTGCCATTTGTTTAGAACTTTCATGAGTGTTGCTGGCTAGAGCGCCGTCCCGATCTACGATGCCGCAGAACGCAGGCGGTGGGACGCCTCCCTCTCTGCTTTCTCCAGGGAAGCCAACGCAAGAGGTAAAAAAGGGAATCTCAAAACAGTTCTCCTTACACTTCCGGTTGTGAGTAACGGTGAGCATCTTTGCTTCCTTGGAGTGCCTTTTTATTGCCTTTGCTGTGAATTTTCCTTCTCTTTTCCTCATTTTGCTACTGAGTCGCGTCTTTGTTCGTACCCGCCTGCCGACGCTCTATTAGGAAAATTAACCCTTTGTCTGCGATGTTACCAGAAAGCATTTTTTTTCCCAGCGCACTTCTCTTTGGACTCTATATAAAGAAAGAAATTTCTGTGTGGCAAAACACCATCCGCAGTCAGATTTATTCATCTTTAAGTTTACAGCATCTGGGTTTCAGGTGCTTGGGCCTTTTCAGCTCCAGGCTAGAAGAAATCCGCCGAAGTTTATTTTTGCATTTAAGTTTTAATCCATCTGGAATTTACCCTGGAGTCGGGTATGAGACGCGAACCCAACTTCGCTGTCTTACAGATGTCTACCCACTTTGTCACTCTCCCCACAAACCCTCCGGCACACGTGCCTCCGAAGGGGGCCGATTCCCCTCCCCGACGGTGGGCGGGACTCGGCGACTCACTTCTGTGATGGTACAGAAGCCAGGGTGCGCTCGGCGGAGCCCAGACCACAGGACGCTGGCTCTCCCGCTCGCGTGGGGGCCCTGGCGGAAGCTGGCACCTTGTTGCGAGGACACACAAGTGGCCTCGCGCACAAGTCCCACGCCCAGCACACGTGCCAACGGGCAACGCGGGGTCAGCTCCTCCAGCCACATCCCCGAAGCTGGACGGAACCCGCAGGAGAGGCCCCAGAACCACTCAGCTCACTCTCTGGTGGGTTCCTGACCCACAGAAACGGGGAGAGACGATAACCGACCGTTGTGGTTTTAAGACGCCGGCTTTTGGGGTGAGTTCTTAGGCGGCAAGCGGTAACTAACACGTTAAGCACAGGTAACAAACCATTCACCGAGCAATTTATTTCCCCCACGACCTTGAGATGTCACTTTTTCTATACTGCAGGCCTGTGGGGCTGTGCGTCTATTTCCGGATTTCTGTTTTGTTCTTTGGATCTAATCACAAAAGCTTTATTGTAAGTCTGAATGTCCAGGAGGGCAAATCCTGCCTTCCTTCCTTCATCAATCCAGTCTCAAAATTATATCATCATGATGATTGGGATGACCTAAACTTTATAGATTCAGGGAGAAACGACACCTTATGATGTTGTGGTAAAGCGGTTCCCAGGGAGACATTCAGAGAGGAAGATTTGCATGCAGAAAATGTGTCAGGGTGTGCTCTTGGGATCAACGCCTTTCTTTTTTTTTTAACTTTTATTTATTTTTGAGACAGAGAGAGACAGAGCATGATCAGGGGAGAGGCAGAGAGAGAGGGAGACGCAGAATCCCAAGCAGGCTCCAGGCTCTGAGCTGTCAGCACAGAGCCCGACACGGGGCTCGAACTCACGGACCGCGAGATCGTGACCTGAGCTGAAGTCGGACGCTTAACCGACTGAGCCACCCAGGCACCCTGGGATCAACGCCTTTAAGAGGGCGAGGGACGTGGATGAGACCAGTGGCACATGGCAGGACCCGCAGAGGGGAAAGTGAGCTGCAGAGACGACCATCCGTGGAGAGAAACGCACTCTGGGGGGTGAGTGAGGGGAGGTCTGGGCAGTGTGCACGTGGTTTATCATTTCTTGAAGTGTCTTTTGTGCCCCTCGGGAACATTTGAAACATCCCTTGTATACGTGTTGTAAATGTCTTATTAAGTTTATTTCTAATTATTTTTAGTTTTGTGTTGGTAATGTGTTTCTTTCAACTAGTTATTTTTGTGTGTTTGAGACCCTGCCCCCAACGCCCAGCGCAGCAACGCCCAAGGGCAAGGTGTTTGTTGAGCACCTACTATTTCCACAGCTGTTCTCTAAGAAGCACAGCTATTTGCTCCAGGGCCATAAGCCTTAGGGGATTCGAACAATAGTCAACGGGGACTTGTCCCATCTCCCTGCTCCGGCTCCTGTAGGGAAGAGGGAGTCTAAGACTGATTACACCAGAAACACATCTGTTGCCATCCAATACTGTCTGGCTAAGGCGTTTCCAGTGTCTTCCTAGGGGGGGTCACATCAATCTCCTGAATGTGCTTCCCCGGCTTCTCTCTGCCTCTGTCCATGGACATGGGAGCACTTTCATCAGATAGACTCTTGTGACTTTTCCCAGGGTGTTAAAACTTCAAACAACTTTCATAACCGAAAACGCTCCAGCTTAGTAATTATTAAGACCATTGAATCCATTTGGAGTTGAATTTTGTGTGTGGTATAAAATAATGGTCCAGTTTCATTCTTGTGCACGTGGCTGTCTAATTTTCCCAGCACCATTTATTGAAGAGAATGTTCTTTCCCCGTTACATGTTCTTGGCTCTTTCGTCATAAATTAATTGATCATATATGCGTGAATTTATTTCTGGGCTTTCGATTCTGTTCCGTTGATCTATGTCTGTTTTTCTGTCTGTTTTTCTGCCAACACCACACCATTCTGGTTACATCGTTTTGTGATATAGCTTGAAATCAAGAAGCGTTTTTGCCTCCAGCCTAGTTCTTTTTCAAGATCGCTTTGGCTAATCAGAGTCTTTTGTGGTTCCATACAAATTTTCAGATTGTTTTTCTTATTTTTGTGAAAAATGCCATTGGAATTTTGATAAGGATCTCTTCGAATTAGTAGGTCGCTTCGGGTAGCATGGATGCAAATACTAGATGGTGTCATTTCTACGTGGAATCTAAAAACGTCAAACTCGCAGAGACAGAGAGTGGAGAGGTGGCCAAGAGCTGGTGTAAGGGGCGTGGGGAGAGGTTGGTAAAAGGTATAAAGTGTTAGGGTGCCTGGGGGGCTCAGTCGGTTAAGCGTCCGACTTCAGCTCAGGTCAGGGTCTCACAGCTTATGGGTTCGAACCCCGAATCGGGCTCTGCGCTGACAGCTCGGAGCCCGGAGCCTGCTTCGGATTCTGTCTCTCCCTCTCTCTCTGCCCCTCCCCTGTTCGAACTCTGTCTCTCTCTCTCTCAAAAATAAATAAACATTAAAAAAATTTTTTAAAAAGGTACAAACTGTCAGTTACCCGAGGAATAAGTTCTGAGGAGCTATTATATAACATGGGGACCATAGCCGATAATATTACATAACTAAAATTTGCTGAGAGAGTACAACGTAAGTGCTCAGGCCAAAACAGAGGGAAGGAAAATGTGTGAGGTGATGGGTGTGCTAATTAACTTGATCATGACAATCCTCTCACTGGGCACCTGCACACCAAATCATCACGTTGTACACGTTAAGTGTATGACGATTTCATTTGTCAGTTACACGTCAGGAAAGCTGAATAAAGGAAAACACTGTAGTTGGGTGGGGACAGTTTCCAAGGCCAGGCCGAAGTGTTAATGCAGGAAGCCCCGTGCCCCGGAGACCCGACTCTGGTGTCGAGTGACCGATCGGGGTCCCTCAAGCTGATTCACGTGTTCTAGAACCCATTGATGTAGATTTTCAAAAAGACCTCTTTTACACAGGAGAATCATTATTCGTCCGTAAGGTGCTGAAACAGACCGCTGCGTTTCTAGAAAACTAAACGCCAGATGGACGATTGCGCGGCTCACCGCTGGCTGTCCAGGCCAATGCTGAAAACAGGGAGTGTGCACGGGGTCCTGGGGTCAGAACACATCACAGTGTCCAGAGAGCCAGGGATGTAGGAAAGCAGACTTGGTCAAGACAGCTCCTGCAGGCTGCAGATTTCCCACACGCCCTGCACGAGTCAGTTCTGTGACCTCTGATGACAGCGGCCTGGGACGCTGCCCTGACAGGTGAGGCCGGCTTTTCAGCACATGGTGAGGCAGCCACGGAAGGAAGGCACCTCCATGGAGGCTTATACCTTCTCTCAACCAGAGGAGAAGGTGCTGTCTTGATCAGCACGGGGGGCTTGTAATGTTTTTGCCCCAAACGCACCAGCTCCACAGAGAGACTTCTAGCCTCAGAGCAGAAGGGTCAGAAAGAATTCAGAGATTTTTCTAGGAGAAGAGCATTCTCAGTATCTTTACCTGTATGGACTTCTTGCAACTTTAGACACACACACACACACACACACACACACCCATCCACACCCATACACACACACACACACACACACACACACACACTTTGGCTCTGAAAATCAAACTTGATAGATTTAAGATTTCTCTACTTTGCTTATGGTACTGACTAATATGAAGAACTCAGAAATAGGCAGACAACCCCCTGTAGCCAAGCCTCCATGTGGTAGAGGGGCAGTAACCTGGGGTAGGAATGGAACATCCAGTCTACATATTCAGTTATTCTCTGCCGATGAACACTAAGTTCGTTCCCATCTGACCCCATCCTTCCCGACTATGCAAATGAATAGCATTGGCTCGCAGACTTTGAACGATTTGAGGACTTACTAAGGCTAAGATGATGAGTTTACAAAGGTAACAATCATCTTTAGTCACATGGCTTTTTTTTTTTAATATTTGAAATTTATTGCCACATTGGTTTCCATACAGTCACATGGCTTTAAGGGAAGAATAACAGAACAAAATATCTCGTTGTAGTTTATATAGATTACAGTGGCTTTTACGACAGATTTGAATCCCCAAAAGTGATTTTTATTGGTGAATTGATCGTAGAAACTGATTGCATTTTCCGAAGTGAGGACCTAGGATTCCATATTCGTTTTCCTCCCATGATTACTTCTGCAGAAGGTGACAGATGTTGACCACAGTCCTACCAGCGTCCAGAAGGCAGCATGACCTAGGGGTTCATCTGCTAACGGCTGTCTCTGTGTTTTTATACTGTGCTGTCAGACGGGCTTGACTTTGAGTTCTTCCCTCACAGAACCACTAGTCTGCGTCATTTATTTATTTATTTATTTTTGAGAGAGAAAGTGAGAGAGACAGAGCAGGAGCAGGGGAGGGGCAGAGAGAGAGGGAGAGAGAAAAAAATCCCAAGCAAGCTCCGAGCTGTGAGCACAAAGCCCGACGCGGGGCTTAAACCCCACGAACTGCGAGATCGTGACCTGAGCAGAAGTCGGACGCTTAACCGACGGAGCCACTCAGGTGCCCCGAGTCCGAGTCTGCTTTTTTTTTTCTCGCTGAAATAATCTAGTTCCCTGTTTATTGTATATTTTATAAAAATCTGATAAAGTCCCTGCAGCTCTAAAACTACATGATACTATCACAAAAAGTTTTTTTCTCTCTTGGAGGACCTCCAGACCTCCGGTGGCCAGCTTCCCACATGTGGAGCAGATCTGCCTATGAGCAAAGGGGACACGAGGAGGCCAGGAATTGACAAGTACCCGTGACATCTCGTGGGCGTCCTCAGTTCTACTTCCTGGCCCACTGAGGCGAGGACGACTTCCCTCAGCACCCTGGAGGCTGACCAGTGGCAACCCCCGACACCCAGGCCTCGGGCCCCCCGGATCCGGCCGGCCTGTCGCGGCTCACAGCCCTCCGCCGGGACTTCTCTTCCTTGTTGTAGGGGCTGCAAGCTTCCTCTGCTGCTTTCCTGGGTCCAAGCCTCCGTGGCCCCTGCCATCTTGGAGTATTTGTTCCGGCGTGGAAAATAGACATTGAACGATCAACATCTTCTTCCTAAAGCAACAAAACGACCCAACAGCGCTCTTTCTCCTGAGATGGGCCTGCCGGGCTTGGCACACGTCCTGACCAGAAGAATTTTAACCAGGATGTTAAGCAGCTCGTAGGTCTCAGGACCTGTCTTGTCTCTCCCTCCCTCACGCTGATCCAGACTGACCCGGACACGTCTGCCCTCGCCTCACCTTCCCCAAATCAGAAGTGACGGCCCCGCGGCTGTGGTTTCCATTGTCCCGGGCAGTGACAGATGATGCTGCAGTTTCTGAGAAAATTAAGTCATCAGCTCCCAGGCACCCCTGACATCATCAAAAATGTCCTGGCTGGAGAGCCACAGGCCCTCAACTCATTGTTGGAAATAATGGGCAAAAGGCAGGCAATTATGTGTCGACAGCGGGCTGTGCCGCTATGACGGGGTGGGGAGTTGTAATTCCTGCCCGTGGGTCATATCAAAATTTGGAACCAGAACCCAATTTGAAGTAACATAAACTAAAAGAATTGATTAGACCGGGTGTCATTTGTAGTGCACCTCTCTGAAGTGCCCACAGATCCCTGCAGGTTATAATCTAATGCACAATAATTGCACCAACTTCCAGGGGGCTGTGCAGGAGGGAGGAAGAAGAGGTTATGGGTGCTTCCAGCCCTGTCTGGACTGGACCTCCTGCCAGGAAGACCTCTTATTCCCTGGCTCTTTCAACCCAGTACATCACGCAGTCCATAGCCACTGGCACAGGGAGAGGCCCTCGGTAATTAAGGTGGATGATTATAACCAGAGGTGCCCATTCAGCTCCCCTAGAGGCATGTCACCGAGAAGACAGGAGAGGTCTAGTTCCTACGCATCAACCCCAAGGTCCCGGGCAGGGCCAGGTGTAATAGACAACACAGAGGAAGGACAGGGCAGCCCGGGGGCGCTGGGTGGGGGGGGGGGGTGTCTACCAGGGCTCAGGCTGCTCCGACCAAAAGCAGTGAGGGCAAGGGTCAGGGAAGAGTCAGACTGGCTTCCCAGAGCCCCTACACACCTTAACCTGCATACCCTGTGCTGGGCAGGGGACCCCAGGCCTATATCCCGGATTTTCAGGCGTGCAGAATTTCCGCATGGGCAAGGCGGTCACCTCCCCGACCTGAAGCTCAGTCCCCCAACATGCTTATGTAGGTGAGTGTTTTGTTTCTTCGTTCTCACATCAGTTCATGAAGCATACGCGTCTACTTGTTTCCACCTGCTTAAGCAGGAATACACGCAGGAAACTGACTCACTCCCGGAAAAGGCAAACACCAGCCAAGGAGAGAACAGATCAGCACGGGGAGCCACATAAATTAACCAGGTGACAGAAAGTTCCATTGGTTGCTCCAAATGTCAATTAGCCAAAGAGCAGGACTGACCATAATAAGAGGATAAGGAAGTTTTTCTCTAAATGCTAATACAGCAGAACACAGATCAATGGTCAAGTAACTCCAACCACTGAAGAAGAAAGAAGAAAGAAAGAAAGAAAGAAAGAAAGAAAGAAAGAAAGAAAGAAAAGGAAAGAAAGAAAGAAAGAAAGAAAAGGCAGGAAAGAAATGAAAGAAAGGAAGAAAGAAAGAAAGGAAAGAAAGAAAGAAAGAAAGAAAGAAAGAAGAGGAAAGAAAGAAAGAAAGAAAGAAAAGGAAAGAAAGAAAGAAAAGGAAGGAAGGAAGGAAAGAAAGAAAGAAAGAAAAGGAAAGAAAGAAAGAAAAGGAAGGAAGGAAGGAAAGAAAGAAAGAAAGAAAAGGAAAGAAAGAAAGAAAAGGAAGGAAGGAAGGAAAGAAAGAAAAGGAAGGAAGGAAAGAAAGAAAAAAGAAAGAAAGAAAAGGAAAGAAAGAAAGAAAGAAAGAAAGAAAGAAAAGGAAGGAAGAAAAGGAAGGAAAGAAAGAAAGAAAGAAAGAAAGAAAAGGAAGGAAAGAAAGAAAGAAAGAGAAAGAAAGAAAAGGAAAGAAAGAAAGAAAGAAAGAAAGAAAAGGAAGGAAGGAAAGAAAGAAGGAAAGAAAGAAAGAAAGAAAGAAAGAAAGAAGGAAGGAACGAAGGAAAGAAAGAAAGAAAAGGCAGGAAAGAAATGAAAGAAAGGAAGAAAGAAAGAAAGAAAGAAAAGGAAGGAAGAAAGAAAGAAAGAAAGAAAAAGGAAGGAAGGAAAGAAAGAAAGAAAGAAAGAGGAAGGAAGGAAAGAAAGAAAAAAGAAAGAAAGAAAAGGAAAGAAAGAAAGAAAGAAAGAAAGAAAGAAAAGGCAGGAAAGAAAGAAAGAAAAGGAAGGAAAGAAAGAAAGAAAGAAAGAAAGAGGAAGGAAGGAAAGAAAGAAAGAAAGAGGAAAGAAGGAAAGAAAGAAAAAAGAAAGAAAGAAAAGGAAAGAAAGAAAGAAAGAAAGAAAGGGCAGGAAAGAAAGAAAGAAAAGGCAGGAAAGAAAGAAAGAAAAGGAAGGAAAGAAAGAAAGAAAGAAAGAAAGAAAGAAAAAGGAAGGAAGGAAAGAAAGAAAGAAAGAAAGAAAGAGGAAGGAAGGAAAGAAAGAAAAAAGAAAGAAAAGGAAAGAAAGAAAGAAAGAAAGAAAGAAAGAAAGAAAGAAAGAAAAGGCAGGAAGAAAAGGAAGGAAAGAAAAGGAAGGAAAGAAAGAAAGAAAAGGAAAGAAAGAAAGAAAGAAAGAAAGAAAGAAAGAAAGAAAAGGAAGGAAGGAAAGGAAAGGAAAGAAAGAAAGAAAGAAAGAAAGAAAGAAAGAAAGAAAAAGAAAAAACTTAAAAATACATTCTTGAGGGGCACCTGGGTGGCCCAGTCGCTTAAGCGTCTGACTTCAGCTCAGGTCATGATCTGGTGGTTCATGGGTTCGAGCCCCACGTCGGGCTCTGTGCTGACAGCTCAGAGCCTGGAGCCTGCTTCGGATTCTGTGTCTCCCTTTCTCTTCCCCTCCCCTCCTCATACTCTCTCTCTCTCTCTCAAAAATAAATAAACATTTAAAAATTGAGAAAAATAAAAAATAAAAATACATCCTTTAGAAAAACAACAGGTCTCAAAACTTAAGTAAATACAATGAAACAAATGTAGAAGAAAGAGTCTTAAAAAGATCTAAGACATAACCAGTAAAACTAATACAGGCAAGAAGTCAGCCAGCTGGCTGGTGGGTCAGGTTAGTGTACCAGGGACTCAGGACGGTGTGAAGAAATGGGACAGCCTGAATGCCGATAAATCTTTATTAACAAAACCAGAGGAAGTTGTCCCCACCAGGGAATGTCGAGAGGAAACCCCAAAGGGGAAACTAATTCTGCCAGAGTACCTGACATTATAACATTTCTGTATGTTCTGGTACACTTTTAGTTTCAAAATTGTGGAAAGTGAATGGATGTTTTAAGAATGAAAAGTAACAAAGTACTATTAAAGATTCTAAGAATGTTCTGTTTACAAAATATAATGGGTAACTGAGACACACAGAGAGACAGAGACTGTGAGTGGGGGAAGGGCAGAGGGAGAGGGAGACACAGAATTCAAAGCAGGCTCCAGGCTCCGAGCCATCAGGACAGACAGAGCCCGATGCGGGGCTCGAACCCACGAACCGTGAGATCATGACTTGAGCTGAAGTCGGACGTTTAACCAACTGAGCCACCTAGGCGCCCTACATCTTTACACTAACTCTAAGTCACTATTGAATAAATATAACATATTTACTAAATATGTTGATGTTAATTTATATTAATAACATCACATATTATTAAATGTTATAAATATAACATATATCTTCGAAGCATAGCATGTGATACTTTATATAATAGGAAGGCAGAATGAGATCCAAATCCATTATTCTGTAAAATATGTTAAAAATTAGCAAACCCAAGTTCGTTTTTTACAAATGTATTTATCTATTTTGAGAGCGAGAATGAGCGAGGGAGGGGCAGAGAGAGAATCCCAAGCAGGCTCCACACTGTCAGCGCAGAGCCCGACCTGGGGCTCAAACTCAAGACGGTGAGATCACCACCTGAGCCGAAATCAAGAGTCAGACGATTAACCAACTGAGCCCCTCCCCCGCCCCCCAGCGCTCCATCAAAGCCAAGTTTTGCACCCAGCTTCGCAGGCTCTGACCACTGTCTTTATCCTGCCTTCCTGCCCCCCTGCGTGAGCACCCAACTCCAGCGGGAACACTTTTCCAGCCGCCTGCCTGCTTGCCCACTTTCTGCCCGCCATCTCGTATCTCACGGTTACCCTTACTGCCGGGATTGTCCTTCTTATTCATCCGGACCCAGTGAAATTTCTCACATTCAACCATTTAACCTACAAAGTGGCAATTTTATAAGACTCACACAAATAATAAAAATATGGCAATTTTCCAAGTAAGTACATCCCAGACCATTGGATTCCCAGGTCAGGAGTCCTGGGAGACAGATTTCAAAGGCATGAAATGTGCACGCACCGTAATCCACTATTTCAGCCCCTGTGGCTCAGCTAGAAGGATCTGGGCTGGACTGGTTTCCTTATCAGGAGTGTGGCTGGCAGGGGGGGCGGGGGGTGCCTGGGTGGCTCAGTGGGTTGAGCGTCCACCTTCGGCCCAGATCATGATCTGGCGGTTCACGGGTTCAAGCCCCGCATCAGGCTGTCTGCTGTCAGCATAGATTCCTGCTTCAGATCCTCTGTCCCCCAATCTCTCTGCCCCTCCCCCCTTCAAAAATAAGGAAATCTTAAAAAAAAAAAAAAGAAAGAAAGAAGAGTGTGGCTCATTCCACACCAGCCAAGCTCGTTCTGGACCGGCATTCGGGGCTCTCTGTGTCTTGGCATCTTGTGCGCACAGACGGCATCCGCGTGTGCTGCCAAGAGCCTTGGACTAAAGGTTCGAGAGGCTGGGTCCTTCATCCTGACACGGTCACATCCCTACTTAACCACATGGCCCTAGATGTCTCCGAGCCGACAGGGACGACACCTGCCTTCTTTTTAGCACACCACAGATCTACGGAGCCCCCCCACGTGCCACGGAGCTCCCGTGCCCCAGCCCCAGCGCCTCAGGGGTCCCCCTCCCCTTTGCCTCCGTGATTTGCAACAACCGGCATTTTGGCACCCCTTCCTGAGAAGAAAATGAACCTGCCCAGGAGTTGACGTCACCATATGGCCAAAGCTGCTGGAGCCGACAGATGGAAAAATAAAAAATAGAACAAGACTCCAGGGATTCCAGGGACGGTGTGACCCCCCTGGGGCCCGGGGCCTTCAAACTGCTCGTCAGCAGGTAGGAGACAGCCTGGTCCCAACCCCAGACTTCGCCTCACTCTCTGGGCGACCTTGAACAAGTTCTTTATCCCCTCTGAGACTCGACTCTTCATCTGCAAAATATCAGCCAGGGCAGTTCTTTCGTCAGAAGGTTGAGAGGGTACATGAGCAAACGCACGGGGCACACTTAGTACAGTGGCCGGGGCACACGGCAAGCCCCCAGTAAGCACTGCGATCCTCGTGGGTGTGGCGTCCCGGGGGATCCTGCCCATGGGGCGGACTCCACTTGTAACAAAAGACTGTGCTCTGTCTGCATCCCGAGCCAGGTGGATGGAAAATCGTCACATGGCAATGAACCAGCTCTGCTTCAGGACTTCGTGTTCTGACCTCTGACACAGCGCCTGGTTCCCCCGGCGCGAGAGTAGGGGCTAACAGGTGTTGTAGGGCTGGCCCCAAACTGGCAGGGCCATGCCCACCATCCTCCTAAGACACACACACACGAAGGAAGCAATTCTACACCCCCCGTTGTTACCGTGATAAAATTAAGCTTTTGCACTTAGAGTTGGAAATGTATTGTTCTCATGGTGTTTCGTACATAGGGCATGGAGCCTCCCTTCCAGGACTCCAAATAGAAGGTAAATTGGAATTATTTCTACTTCTTCTAGAGGCTGTAACTTCAAACAGAACGAAATGTCAAGTTTAATGATTCCCCCAACCACGAAGCTAGAAATCAATTTTTTACCTCATTTCTTGTGCCACCGCTCCATCACCTAAATAGACGCTGTATTCTAGAAATTGCAGCTACCAGCAGTGAGAGCTCAGGCTTTCTGTACAAACAGTACCAGTCTTTTCCCAGAGAAACATAACTGCATCATTAGAAGGAAAAAACTCTGTCCCTAGGAATAAATTGAGAAATTAAAGTATGAGTACCATTATGAATTAAAATGGACTCTCCCGGAGAAACATGAAAACCAGGTCCCTGTCGACCCCAGATGCGAAGGGGAATGAAAGGTGTGCGTGTGAAAGGCAGAACTCGAAAGTTCGCCATAGACGATTCAGGAGAATATCCCTGTGACCGCAAAGGTAGGGAAGGACGTCTTCATCAAAACATCTAAATCAGAAACCACAAGGCGTGCACACACACAGCATGTGCACTTGATGACATAAAAATAAGGGTTTCTTTTTGACGCACACCATGGACACAGAAGATAGGAGGAAGAGGGGAAGGTATTGCGATGTCCAAAGCTAACAATTAAGAAGAATTCTTGCACCAACAAGAAGACGGCAGCCATAACAGAGAACTGGGCGAAGGGTCCGAACAGGCGATTTACAGTAAGGAGATCCAAAGAGGCAGCAACCAAATACAGCGATGTTGAAGCCACGAGTAATCACAGAAACACAAATCAAAGCATTGTGATATCACCCTGCGCTCATTCGATTGGCAAAGGCTAGACGTTTGGAAATGCCAGGTGCTGGCGGGCCAGAGGCAGGGTGGCCGGGTGGAGCTCACCGGGAGCCTCACCGGGCACCGCCCAGCTGGGTCTGCACACCCCCCACAATCTGGCCGTGGCACAGCCGAGTGTGGCCCCTGGTGGGCCGGAGGCTGGTCCCAGTCTACCCTTCCCTGTGACGGAATTGCACATCCACAGCCTGCTGCACGTCAGCTGGCTACGCGTCCCCATCCCACCCGTACGGGGCTCGTCCAGGGGACCTGCCTCAGCCTGTGAGGCACGAAGGCTGGAGGAGGAAAAGCAGAGACCACAAATGTGCTTGTGTGTTTTTGTCTTTACCTCTTGCACGCCAACCACCCGTCAGAAGAGGAACATGCCCTGTGTTGACGTGGGCCCAAGGTGAATGAAGAGCGGTGTGGAGCGGTTCTGGCCCCAGCCCACAGCCCGCACCCGGTCCACGGCACAGGCCAACTCCCGCCTCAGGGTCATGGCTTCACCTGCTGTCGGGGGGCCCAGCTTCCACACGGGCGGGTCTCCCGGTGCGAGGCGGGGTCAGCCCGATTTTAATTACGGTGTTTTGTCCATGCTGTGTCAAGGAAAGGGCAGTGTCTCTACCGCTCACTGTCCTGTACCCAGAGCTGAGAATAGAGCTGGGAACGTGCTTGTGTTTATTAAAGTTTACAGGGGCGCCTGGGTGGCGCAGTCGGTTAAGCGTCCGACTTCAGCCAGGTCACGATCTCGCGGTCCGTGAGTTCGAGCCCCGCGTCAGGCTCTGGGCTGATGGCTCGGAGCCTGGAGCCTGTTTCCGATTCTGTGTCTCCCTCTCTCTCTGCCCCTCCCCCGTTCATGCTCTGTCTCTCTCTGTCCCAAAAATAAATAAAAAACGTTGAAAAAAAAAAAATTTAAAGTTTACAAGCAGATGTGGGCCGGCGATGGCTAGAGGCTTCTAACACCCCAACTGCTAACAAGGGGAGGGGAAGCCAGGCTGGAGCGAGGCTGTGTTCCAGCTGCAAGGAGCCTTTTCCATCGAGACGTGGGGTCTCTCATTTATCTTTGAGTCCAGACTTCTCCTTTGGGAAAATCACTTTAATGGGCTTTTATTTTTTCTTTCTCTCTCTCTTTCTCTCTCTCCAGAAACAAAGATCTATGAAAGAATTGGTAAACAGCTCTGCATAATTACTCAAGTTTGTGCTGTGGGCTCTTTGCACCTCTGTGAGACTCTTCCCTTTAGGAGAGATGCTCATTTTCTTCAGCAAAATATTTCTTTATTTAAAAAAAAAACGGGTTTATAGCACATTGTCCCTGAAACTTACTCATTCTTGGGAGATGTGTGTGTTCATTCGATTGGTGACGCCCCTCCCAGGAGCCTGGAGTGGGGGTGCCTGGCAGGAAGGTGTAGACGTAAAAAACAAAAAGATCAATGTGGAGCTGGGTTACAGAAGTGGGTTAGAGGTCACAGGTGCCGGGCCCGAGTGCAAGACTAACCTCCCCGGGGAAGGGAGGGCCTGACTGTCAAACATCTGGCAAAGGGACCATCTGAAAATGGTATGAGTCAGTGCCTGCACCCAGGTAGGGAACACATGCTCCGAGCAGCCACCTTTCATGTCGACCAACCCCCCACAATGTGGTCTAGAGAGGGTGGTGTCCAGGAAGGCTCCTTGGAGGAGGTGGGCTCACGGCATCTTGGGACAGCCATGACTGCCTTCTGGCCCTGGGTCTCCGTCCCGTGATACCCGCAGACAATCCCAAACGCTAAGCACGGCAGGGAGAGGTGGGCGTACGGGGGTTGCAGGAGAGTCCCAGCAGACCGCTGATGTGGCCAAGACGTGTCAGGACCCCCGGGAGAGCCCCTCTGGAGCGGGACCTGGGCAGTCTATGTCCGCATCTTCTCAAGTGATCTAGAAAAGATCCTGCCCGCACGGTTTTCTGAAGCAGCAGACAGCTGTCCTCTGACCCCGAGGGTGACTCCTCCTGGCTTTGTCCCAGCGCAGAAGGTCTTGTCACTATTTTAGGATTTCCTCAACCCTGGAGGCTGACGATAGCCAAGCCAGCCAGAAATGACACATCCATTCATGGTGTCACCCTGCATTTAACAAATATGGAGTAAGGATTGCTGTTAATTCAAAATTCTCAAATAGATTTAATAGCATGGGTCAAAAAGAAGTCTAACTCTGGGAAGAGAGAAGTGGCAGGAAGATTTTTTTTTTAATTTTTTTTTTTAACATTTATTTATTTTTGAGACAGAGAGAGACAGAGCATGAACGGGGGAGGGGCAGAGAGAGAGGGAGACACAGAATCAGAAGCAGGCTCCAGGCTCTGAGCCATCAGCCCAGAGCCCGACGCGGGGCTCGAACTCACGGACTGCGAGATCGTGACCTGAGCCGAAGTCGGACGCTCAACCGACTGAGCCACCCAGGCGCCCCGGAAGATTTTTTTAAAAAGCAAGACAAGTGGTATTTAAGGACTAGAGAGCCACCGGGGTGGCTCAGTCGGTTGAGCATCCAACTCTTGATCTAGGCTCAAGTCATGATCTCACGGTGCAGGGGGTCGAGCCCCGTGTTGGGCTCTGCGCTGATGCGCGGAGCCTGCCTGGGATTCTCTCTCCCTCTCTCTGCTCCTCCCCCCACCTCGCCCATAGTAAATAAATAAAGGAATAGAGATTCATCATCAAAGATCTTCTGCAGAGACTGGTCAGTGGGATACGACCAGCTGACCTTCTCCGTTGGACCGTCAAATTATACAGCTTCTCCACGTGTGCAGGCCAACCCAGCCTCGCAGGGCTGTAAGCTCGGGACGCAGGGCTGTAAGCTCGGGACGCTTCTGTGGATTGTACCTCTTAATGAGATATGCTTCGGTCACAAAGTTACCCTCTCCAGCGTTGTGGGATAAGCACCGACCGAAGAACAGCAAGGTCCCCTACGTATTCACACAGGCTTAGGAGAAAACACCCCGTGGTGATGCCAAGAATGAAGCAATTGAACAATCCGGCAGATGATTTCTCCCAAGTTTGGGATGACTTTTTCCCTCCTTTGCCCAGGACACCTTGGTACCAGGTGAGGAAGGGCCCCCCCCCCCCTCGTCCAGGGAGCTCCGCGCGGGAAGGACAAGGCAGAACAGCCACAGGGTGGCCGTGTCTATGGGGCCGCAGGGAGGAGGGGCTCAGAGGCAGGAAGGAGTCACCAGGAGGTGAACTTGAGCCCTGGCGGCCACCAGGGCAGGGGAACGGACGTGCAAACACACACCCAGGAAGCAGAATGAAAACACCGCGGTGTGCCCAAACAGTCCGGTAGGACCGGAACCCGGGGTGTGGCGGGGGACAGCGCTGCACGGTGGTTGACACTCAAGTTCTGGGTCACACAGCGAGGTCAGACCGCATCTCAGCCTCTGAGTTTCAGCCTTTCCATCTGTGATGTGGGTACCGTGCCGACCTAGGACCCGCGGTGAGACTAAGGGACACCACCTTGCTCTGTTTCCTCAGCCGAAGGCATAGTGCACGTCCGCTGTGGGGCCACGACGCTCGACACTCGGCTTCTCAAACTTGGCGAGCAGCCGGATCACCCGCCGGGGGCGGGGCACGGCTGTTCAAGTGCTGACGTCTACGCCACGCCCACACCCACTCGGTCCGCGCCCCACGTGTCAGCACCTGCTTCCTGAACATCGGGGGGTCTGGGGGCGATCAAGAGGCCGGCAGTTCGGGAACGCAGACGTGCGTGTGGATGAAAACGGCGGCAAGGCTCAAGCCCAAAAGTTTCGGGGTCATCGCTGTCCGCACCCACCGAAAGTGACACGCGTGACTGTCCCCTGGCCAAACCCGAGGCCAACAAGGACACTCCTATCAAGGAGGACACTCCGGGGCCTGGAGGCCACCTCCCAATCATCCAGGGCACAAGCCAGACGTCTCTCCAGGTGAGGTGAATTCTTCAGCTCACGGCCCCCATTTCCCCGTAGGAGAATCATAAAGACATAGGACTTTTAATTTCTTTCCACTTTTCTACATTTTCTATAGCGACTGTTTTCACTGGTATAATTCTTGTTGAGATAGTTGACAGCTGGGACTCTGGAGCCCCCTGTCCAGGCCCGGATGCTTGGCCCCTGTGACCGCCACCCACTCACCTGGAATCAGGAGACGGAACCTCGTTCCTTTCGATGCTGATTAAAAGGGTCCAAGCCCCCATCCACTTTACCAGCTTCAGGCCGCAGCCTTCCTCGCATGCCCTTCCCAAATGCTCTGAGAACCCCCACAGATGCTCACGGCCTTCCACAGGCGCCCCTGACCTCCCCCCGCCCCTCAGCTATCAGGAGGGAGCCTGTAGCTGCATCCGGGCCCCCCCGGCCCTCCTGCCCACCGCCGCCCCAGCATAGGCCCCTGCTCTGGCCACAGTGGTGCCTCAGGCAGGGGGGCAGCGCTCAGAAAGGAAGGGGCAGCCGTCCAAGTCCTGTCCAAGGGGTCTGGGGCCTGGGCTAAACTGGACCCAAAGAATTTGAGCCCCATTGGGCCAACCCTGTCTGCTGGGGCCTCTGGCTGGGGCGGGCTGGCTGGGCTGGAGCACTGAGGGGCCCTCGGGTGCCGCGGCGTCTCAGGGAGCCTGACTGCGGCACCCTGGGCTGCGTCCCCAGCCACCCGCGCCCGCTGCCTGTCTCTCGGGTGCTCCGCGGTCCAGGGCTGAGGCAGTGTGAGGCAGTGTGTGCCCAGCACCCCTTCCCGGACCAGCCTCCAAAGAGCGCTCAGCTGTGAAGCAGGCTGGGCTCAGAGGCCTTCATTCAGTGTCCAGAAAGTCTGTGGGACCCCTGCTCGTCTGTGCTCCCCACACTGGGTGTCTGTGTTCCTCTCGGGCTCCCTGCTCTCTCTCTCTCTCTCTCTCTCTCTCTCTCTCTCTCTCGCCCACTGGAGCACATGGTCCTGCTCTGTTGTGTCCCCGCCCGCCAGCTTCGCTCTGGACTCTGGGGGACAGGACTTATTTCAGGAACTGTCTGCGCTGCGGCCTGGGGTCTTGATGTCAATCTGTGAAGGACATTTATGGAGCAGGTGCCACAGATGACAGTCAGATGAAGTATCCCTTTACTTTCTTAACGGAAAATCGGTTCCTCGTGTTATTTTCTAGACCAAAGAGGAAGACGACTTCCTCTTTACAATTCGAGTCTCTGAAAAGGACAAAATGCTCAAACGTGCATAACCTCCACCTTCTTCCTCAAACCTTCCACCTTCCCCTCCTCGGGCTTCTCCCCCACCCCGAGCGCACGAACGCGAGGTCACGAGACGTTCAGATCCCACGGTTGTCACGTTCTGACGCCATCTGCGTTCAACAACTTTAGAGCCATGATCTGGGCCCGCCTCAGGGCGGGCTGCTTTTCACAGGGACCTGGAAGATTTCATCTTCCTCGTTTGTGAGGAATACGTTCACGGGCATTGGGCCTCGCACGTCTGTCTCGCGCGCGTGGCTCACGTGTGTCTGAGAGACAGCCCCTCGCCAGTGCTGACTGACGGCGCTCCTGGGCTGGCAAGACCGCTGGTCCCACCTAATAGGAATGGTCTCCCGGGGGGTCCAGAGCTCTGCTGGCCCCATGCTGTAGCACTGTGGCCACACACACTGCTACGGGGCGTTCCTCACCCGTCTCCAGGGTCCAGACACGGCCCAGAGAGGCCCCCCGCCGAAGGTAGAGACCCCAGAGGCACATAGGTTGGGGACATGGGTTTGATCTCCAGGAAGCGGTTTGCAAACACCCGGATGGAGGCCATCGAGGGTGATGGTGGTGGGGGCCAGGGGAGAGAGGCTGAGGGCTCCCCACCCCAGACAGCCGAGCCCGGCCTGGCCCAGTTCCTGGCTCTGTGTGATCTTGAACAAGTCGTAGCCTCAGTCGCTTAGCTGTGAAATGGGGTAACTACCCCCGGTGTCATCTGCGGGCCTGGGAGAGATGTCACGGGGACCCGCCCAGAGGGCGCCCCGCGTTCCTGCTGTGTAAGCCCAGGGTGTGGAATCCTGAGGGGGGGCCATCCAAGCAGACGAAGACAGCCACCACCGCTGCAATCCTGCCGTCAGGCTCGGGGACGGCTTGGAAAGGCCCCTGCCTGGCCTTCTGGGAGTTGGGCAGGTCAGCGTGTACGGGCAGGTGGCCGAGGGTACAAGACACCCTTGTGGAGCCTGCTCGCCACCCAGTGATCTCGAGATCTGGGGCACGACAGCCCTACTTCCCCTGGCCTCCTCTCCACCCCCCACCCCCACCCCAGGAATGTTCCCGGAATGTGAGCCCAACATCACGCCCTGGCTTCTGGAAGGCCCCAGATCCCTAAGAGCCCTGCACTACCAGGCGTGGCCACTGGGTGGCGCACCTCCACGCGGTTCAGCCCCTGGACTGGCCGGGAACCAGCGCCTGGACCGTGGCCAGCAAGGCGGCACCCAGTTTGTTGTGATCACAGCTTGAACGATGGGGGCGGCGCAAGTCCCTCCTGCTTGAAACGCACCTTCGTTGTTCTGGTGTCGCCATGTTTCCCTGTAACGGGTGAAAATGGGACATCCCGACTGAGATGTGCCGTTAACGTAAGATACGCACCAAAAAAAAAAAAAAATGTACCAGGGAAATGTAAACTAGTCATTAATACCTTCTTATATGGAGTAGACGTTGAAACGGCATCTGGTGACATTGCATGAAATAAGACATTCTAGACTGCCCGTGCTCCTGGCCACTCCTCTCTTTCGGCCGCGGCACGTTTCGATTACGCACGAGCTCAGCCTGCATTTCTGTGGGAGCGCGCTGAGCTGGGGCCCCGCTGGGTGTATTAGCCTGGGAACCAGCAAAATGGCAAGGCTGGTTCCGGGGGCAGCGGAGGGGAGGGCGCTCTGTCGTGAGGCTAGGCGGGCACCCCTCCGTGTCCTCGAAGTGAGAGCCAAGCGATTGTGCCCTGCAGGGAAACCGACCCACAACCGTTGGGGCCGTCTTCTCCACCAGACAGAAGTCGTTTACGTCTCTACCTGCAAAAAATGCGCAAATTCACATACGGCTTCACAAAGCTGGGCCCTAATCGGTGGCAGATAGCAAGTCAGATTCCGGCACTTTCCCCTGGGTAATCAAGCAAGACTTAGGGCCTTGGCTTCGCGGTAGGCAAACGAGGACCACGCATCCTTCCCGTCACTCTGGAGTTTGTTCTGGCGGCCACGGGACACTAACGTGCTCGCTCACGTGCCTGGCGCCTCAGCAGGTGGCCCGGAGCCCCGGGGGCTGGCGGGACACCCCCTCCCCCTGTAGCCCGCTTGGGCTCCCTCCCAGCATGGCATCTGCGGGGTGGGCAGACTTGACCTAGGAGCTGACTTCCGAGGGGGGTGCCGGTGCCTCCCACCCCAGCTCAGGTTATGGGCCATCCAGATGCACAGGGGTGGGGGGGGGCCGCAGCTCTTGCCCTCCATGGGAAGAGGACAAAGACGGCCCCAGAAGTGTTCTGTGTGGCCGCTCTCCCGCTGGAGGGCCGGCGACAGAGCTATGACACCACGCCCTCCGTGGCCGTCCAGCCGGCAGACCCCACTGTCAGCTCTAGGCCACAGGCCATATTCTGAGTGCCCAGGACCCTTGAGAACACAGATGCGGGGAACAAGCTGGAAGACTAGAGAACAGACCAACGAGGACGTAAGATCGCGTGCTTTCGGGGAAACTTTTCTTTTAATATATACGTTGTATTAATTTCTGGAAAAGGAAATGAAGGGTGATGCTGTAATGATACGGTGTCCAAAGAAAAGCCTCCAGCTGAGCAAGGACACAGACTAATGAAGGCCAGGTTCTGAGCCAGAACGCCATGCGGGAGCCCAGGCCGTGGGGTGCAGGCTGCAGGAGCCCGGGTCTTGGGGTGTGGGTCGCGGGAGCTGGAGCTGGAGCTAGAGCTCACAGCTGGGGGAGGGAGGAGCCTGCTGGTCCCTGGTGGGAGGGGACCAGGGGGCCACTGAATGTGCCAGCACACGGGCCAGCCCCACCACAGAGAACCACCCGGGCCCATGAGCATGTAGGGCCGAGGCTGAGGCTGGGAGGCCAGCGTGTATGCCTTACCCGTTATTAACACATTGTGTTACACACATTCGCGAGCGTTGACACAATCATCAAACCTCACATGACCTCCAGGACACAATTACTGAGGGTCACGCTTCCAGGAGTGAACTGGCAAAGGAGGCTGGTAGGCGGGCGAGTAGGACCCACTGGGCTGGCTTGTAATGGGTTGAATCATCACAGCCCAAGTGGGAATCACCCACGCAGGTAAGTGACAGCCATCAACCCAGAGGTAAGGCTCCCAAGGGGCCAGAATTTTACCAATAACCTGAACAAAGACTTATTAGCAAAGCTAATGAAATGGTCAAGTTGAAAAATCTTGAAGAGATCCTAAAATAAGACTGAGACCAGCAAGGCGCATCTGGGCAGCTCAGTCGGTGAAGCGTCAGACTTCGGCTCAGGTCACGATCTCACGGTTCGTGGGTTCGAGCCTCACGTGGGGCTCTGTGCTGATGGTTCGGAGCCTGGAGCCTGCTTCGGATTCTGTGTCTCCTTCTGTCTCTGCCCCTCTCCCGCTCGTGCTCTGCCTCCCTCTCTCAAAATAAGTAAGCATTAAAAAAAAGACTGAGACCAACAAGGTGAGAATTGATAGGGAGAAGTGTGAAGGTCTGTATTTGGGGGCAGAGCGCCTTCGGCCCGCCTCGACAAAGCTTGCGGGGCAGACTTCCTGCCTCCTTCTTGCCCATAAAACGCTCCAGTTACTGGGAAGAAGGTGAGAATCTCAGTCGGGGCCGAGTGCACAGAGCGATACCGCCCGACTCTGGCGTGGCGCTCTGTGGCCCGTTTTCACACGTGCCAGCTTCTCTCGCCAGGCCTCTAACCTGCGCAAGAGGGGTGCCAGCGCTCCTATTAAACCCATTTCATAGCTGGGCCTCAGACAAGCCACGAGACGTCTAGGATGACAAAGGAATCACAGAGCTGGGTGTGGAAGCCGGGTGCTTTATTCCAAATCCCACGTTCTTTTCTCTCTGCCAGAGCCCTAGGCGGCTTGTGCCTCGAGGACGGTTGAGGGGACTCCAGCGGGGCCCAGTGGAGATCAAATATGGGGGAAGATCCTTTAGGCATGTGGACAAGGTAGAGAAAAGGAATTAGACTTTGTCACTTCAGTAGCAGACTACGATGGAGGGGAGGGTTTTCTATCCAGCCCGTCCCTCTTCTTCTTTTTTTTTAATGTTTTTTCTTTTTGAGAGAGAGAGAGGGAAAGACAGAGCTTGAGCAGGGGAGGGGCAGAGACAGAGAGAGACACACACACACAGAATCCACAGCAGGCTCCAGGCTCTGAGCCGTCAGCACAGAGCCCGACACGGGGCTCGAACTTGTGAACCGCAAGGTCATGACCTGAGCCAAAGTTGGACGCTTAACAGACTGAGCCACCCAGGCGCCCCCCCCCCCCGCCCCAAGCCCACCCCTCTTTATGTATAAAGGGAACAGACAGATCCCTTGAAGATGAAGAGCTCCAGGGAATATTTTTCACACGACTCTTTCTTGGGGAATCTGCTAGCGGATGAGCTATAATCAAGCACGAGATTTACCGGGAAAACTTGGGAAGAAGATCGGCAACAAAGATGTTGGTGAGAATTGGCCAGAAGCATAAAGGGTGTTTGACAAAGAACGGAATATGCAAACTATCCCGTGCTTCGATGCTACAGGAGCCATAGAGCCAACGAGAGTCCAGGGGAGGAAAGGAACATACGCTAATATGTCTCAAGCTTCATCAGAATCGCTGGGACAGAAGAGATTAGGTTTGGGGGTGTCAGATCAGTTAAAGAGGCAAACAAGCCGCTCTAGTACCTCACAAGTAGTAGGTACCAAGGAAGGTACCTTTTGATGAGTGCTGGGGTGTGCTGGGGCAGGAAGGAAAGGAGGCACAGAAGGAGGAGGAAGAGAGAAGCCGCTTTGTCGTTGCTTGCAGCAGGGGACCCGCAGACCCTGCTGAAGGACCGAGGGAGGCACAGGCATTCTATTAGGGCATGGGTATAGAGGGCACGACTGGAACGTGAGTCCGACATTCTTAAATTTCAGAATGATTAACATTTTAAAAGTTTCTAGAACAGACCACCTAGTAGAAGATTAAGTATGTGTGTGCGACTGAGGAAACTGCTGTATCTGTGTGTACATAGAGGTATTTTAGGAATCTCGAGAGACAGAGGTAGGTAGATGTAGACACAGTCGTATCATCTGTATCTCTGTATGTAGGTAGATAGGTCTAGATATCACAGCACGAAATAACAGATTAAGATCAAACGCAGTCATCAAACCAATTAAGTGCTAACGGAGTTAACTCATCTATTAAAGCAAAAGATTTTCAGACGGGATTATTGCATTAAATATCGATCGCTGTGTAACAAGTAACGCCCAAATTTAGTGGTTGAAAACAACAGTGACTCTGTATTGTGTCTCACAGCTTCAGGGGAGGACGGTTGGATGCTTGTCTGCTCAGGGTATGGGCTGGGGCCGAGGGCTCATCTGAAGGCTCGACTGGGCCTGGAGAATCCACTTCCAAGATGGCTCCCTCATATGGCTGGCCAGGCGGGTTGTCTCTACGTGAGCTTCTCCACACCTTTATTGGCGTTTCCTCGCCAACACAGCGTCTCACTTTTCCCAGAGCGAGCAATCCAGACCCCAAGGCAGCCCTCCAGTGACTTTTATAACCCAGATTAGGAGTCACACGCCATCGTCTCCACCAGCTTCTGGCGGCTGGAAGTCCTTGGTGCTCCCTGGCTTGCAAATACACCCCTGCATTCCCTGCCTCATCCTCAGTGGTATTCTCCCTGTGTGTCTCTGTGTCTCCATGTGTCTCTCTCTCTCCTTATAAGGACACTGGTCGCAGGATTTAGGGCCTATTTCCAAATAAGGTCACGTTGACAGGCCCCGGGTGGACTTGAATTTTGAGGGGACGCTGTTGAACACAGTAGAGCAAATTTCTATTTTACATGTGCCTGCTCTTGTCCTACAATCTTCCCATAAATACGTACGTGTCCTTCAGACACACAAGGCTACGTGCCCAAAATATAGGAACAGACACGCCACAGCCCTGCTTGTAAGAGTTCCACTGCTTAACCAGTGCTGAGACCCAAACCCAGGAGCCGCTGGAGTTTCTTCTCTTTCTTTTGAGCTCCATCCATGTCCTAATGCATCAGCAGCCCTCTCGGCACTAATTTCAAAGCCAACTAACTTCCCTCCCTCCACCATCACCCCCGAGGCCGTGGGCCGTGGTCTGGCATGGTCTGCAGCCAAAGCTTCCTCGTGGGCCTCCTGCTTCCCAAAGGTTCCCACAGCCACATGATTTTGTCTCTTAATGCAAATCAGATTACATCAGTCCCAGGCCGAGACCCTTCTTCGACTTCTGTCGTGGACGGAATACGTGTGTAGCTGGTCTGATAGCTGATCTGATAGGATCTCGTGTGAAGATACACCGGAGAGTTCTCGCCCTCCACGCACGTACCCAGGCAAGCAGCCCTTGATTTCTACTTATCTGCTTGGATTTTCCCCCATGGGATTTATCAACACCGAAAACTAGCTATACATTCGTTCCCTTCGTTGGCCTGTTTCACCCCTGGAAAGCCCCCACCATTGGGAGGAGGTCTTGGCCTCAATCGCAACGGCCCCCCCTCCGCCACCCGTCCCCCCACCGTGCCGCTTTCCCAGGGACACAGTTGGCACTCCGGAGTCGGGCGTGTGCATCGAGGGAGGCAAATACTTATGAACAGAAGCTTTTACTCAACACATGTGACATCCTTAAATAGAAAGTAGCTGTCGCAGTGAGGTCCAGGGCCCCTGGGGGCTGGCTGCAAGGCCTTCTCAGGGGGCCGTGGGCTCAAAGCTATTTTCATAACAGGAAGGCGTTATCTGCCCTTTCCAGCCTCATTTTCCCGTGAGCACACAGTGAAGTTTCGCAGCGGCCACAGGATGTGGCCGCCGAAAGACGCGAGAATCCAAACATTTGCAACCACGTAAAACAATCCACTCTTCTCGATAATGTTTTTTGTTTTGCAATGCAGTGTGTTTCATACAGACGTATTACATATGTTAACATGTAATGGGGTTTATTTTTAAGTGAGTTTCTGTATTTTAATTTCTCAGTTTTGATTTCTCTTACGGTAAATGTCAGCAGATGTAATCCACATCGACAAAACCTCTTGGGAGCCTCACAGGTTTATAAGAGTGTACAGGGGTCCCGGGGTCCCCCAGCTTGAGCACTGATGCCATCGATGAGATGACAGTCTGTTTTGTGCATGTCAGTTCGTTACATTAAAAAGACAAGTTATAGACCAGCGTGCATAACATGAGCCCGTTTGTACAAAGCCACCAAACAAACTATAAAAATAATTTGTTTAGTGGCATTGATGCATGCATGTGTCATCACAGCAAATTGTCCAGGGGCACCTGAGTGACTCGGCCAGGTAAGCGTCAGACTCTTCACTTCTGCTCAGGTCATGATATTTCGGTTCGTGAGAACGAGCCCTGAGGTGGGCTCCACGCTGGCAGCACTGAGCCTGCTTGGGATTCTCTTTCTCTGCTCCCCTCTCTCTCTGCCCCTCCCCTGCTCACGCTCTCTCCCTCTCTCTCAAAATAAATAAATATTTTTTTAAATGTCTGGTAGGAAAGTTGGCCATGGTTTATGGAGGCTAATTTTGGGAGGAAAGCAGACAGAAGGTGGGGAGGAATGACTTTTACTTTTTCCTATGTGTGTCTGTACTGTGTGCATTTTTGTACAATGGGATGTATTCCTTTATTACATAGACTCTTTAAAAATTTTTTTTTAATGTTTATTTCTATGAGAGAGAGAGAGAGAGAGCATGAGCGGGGAGGGGCAGAGCGAGAGGGAGACACAGAATCCGAAGCAGGCTCCAGGCTCCGAGCGGTCAGCACAGAGCCCGACGTGGGGCTCGAACCCACGAACCGTGAGATCGTGATTAAGCTGAAGTCGGATGCTTAATGAACTGAGCCACCCAGGTGCCTCACATACTCTTTTTCTAAATAATGGGGGGGGAAGTAAAAGCCTGAGGAGGCTGGGCTGATTGGCGGGGGACGCCCCGGGGAGCCCGAGGCAGGAGCCCGAGGCCAGGAGGCCAGCTGCCTGGAGCTCTGGGTCCTCCTGTCTGGACCTGACACAGGAGGGTGGTGAGTGGCACCGAAGCCAGGCTGCCTGCTGGAGACACTGCTTGAGTGGTCGGGGGCCCCCGCATCCGCATTCGGCAGCTCCCAGGGCATCTGCCGTATGGAACCGAGCAGGGACAAGTCAACGCCGCTTTTGCCCCAGCCGAGGCTGCTTCCCTGGGGCCTCGGCGACACGTGGCAGAGCCTGGGACCCCCCAGCGAGTCCCAGTGAGAGCCGCGCGCACCGGGGTCTGGGGCAACGCTTTGCACACCGCCCGGCGCAGTTCACAGGACGGGGCTGGCGGGTCCGTTCGCGGCGCGTTTCTAGCTGGGGTCCCACCTTCCCTCGGGTGGGCGCTCAGCAGAGAGGCTAAGCCACTGGCTTCCTGGTTTGTTCCGTGCTGCCACGCGGTGTCCAAACTCTGGCCCTTGACGCTCCGTGCTAATGGTCTCCCTTGGTGATCTGGAACTTGTTGCCTGGTGTCACCGCGCCTCCCGGGCTGAGTACATCCCTGCACCGGCCAGACGCGCCTGACGGGGACATGGGGCTCCGCAGATAACTTCCAGCGCACGTGTCCCAACTTTAGTCTCAGGCTGCGCTGTCCCTTGAGGTGAATATCGATTTGGTATTTAAGTTCCGTCAATATTTACCTGCTAAGTCAATAAGGCTTAACGTTTATCTCCACTGACGCTGGTATCTGCCTAGAGTTGATTCACACTCCCAGCCTGCAATCCCGCAGTCTGGACGAGAGGAGTTTCGTGGGCCCGTCCCCTCCTCGGGCCGGGGTGCCCTGCAAGGTGTCCAGACCCCCTCACCCCACGCCGGATGCTTCCATCCGCGCGTAGTGAGAAGGGGAGCGGAGGCCAGTTGCCTCAGGTTGGTGACTGGCGAAACCTGAAAAATGAAACATGGCTTTTCCATTTGGCCGGACAAGAAGTATTTGCACTCGCTTCCGCTGGCCCTGCTTGGAAGCAAATTTCCGGGGAAAGCTGCGAAAACAATCAGATGGCCTTAAGACTGGGACCAGGCAGATGAGGCCTCTGGTCCCCATGGGAGGGCCCTGCGGTCCCTGTGGGTTTTATGTTTAATTAATTATGTTAAATGTTTAAACATTTAAAAATAAAATAAAATAAAATTAAATTAAATTAAATTAAAATTAAAAGAAAAAAAGGAGGGGGCCCCTGGGTGGCTCAGTCAGTTGAGCATCCGACTTCGGCTCAGGTCATGACCTCACAGTTCGTGGGTTTGAGCCCCATGTCGGGCTCTGTGCTGACCGCTCAGAGCCTGGAGCCCGCTTCAGATTCTGCATCTCCCTCTCTCTCTCTCTGCCCCTCCCCTGCTCATGCTCTGTCTCTCAAAAATAAATAAATGTTAAAAAAAATTAAAAAAAAAAAAACACAACAAGAATCTGTACCCTGGGCAAAGCGATTGCCCTTCCTGGTGTGGGGAGGCCTGGACAGAACGGGGTAGGGGAGGGGGACTTTCCCCCTGCCCGTTTTCCAGCTGGGACATCGGTCTTCATCTGCGTTCAACGGATCTTACAGCACTGGCTCTCCCGGGTCCCCAGCTTGCACGTGGCAGCTCGTGGGACTCGCCAGCCTGCAGTCACATGAGCCCACTCTTCCCCATGCACACGCGTGTGTGCTTACACCCCCTGTGGGTTCTGTTTCTTGGAGCAGCCCGGCCGATGCCCAGGCAGCACGGCCGGCCCCGGGCGAGCGGTGCTGCCCTCGTGGCTCCCACGGCCTCTGACCCTGCATCGGCAGAGATGCCACGGTGACACCTCCTGGCCACCCAAGGTCTGATCGGGGCGAGCCTCGGGGTTCTCAGGTCGCTGGACTGCACGCAGGGGTCTGACAAACCCTCATAGCGTTTGGCCTTGGCCACGAGCACCGTCCGTGACGCGTAGGACTCGAAGCTGCAGGAAGCAGATGGGCCCAGGGGCCGTAGGCACTGGTGGGTCAAGCACAGGAGGCCGTCACTGCCACCGCCCGGGCACTGGAGGGACCTGGCCGGGCGTGCAGGTTCGCAGTCAGGTGGGAGTGGGGGCGAAAGGCGGCAGGCTGAGTTGCTGGGCGCCGAGCGCCTCGGACTCTCCACCTCCATGCGGCCCCGAGACCTTCCAGGGGACCCGCGAGGCCCTTCCTGCCCAGACACAGGCGTGTGTGCAAGAGCGTCTCCACCTTCCACCAACACGGCGACAGACGGATCGCAGAGGCAGGCAGGAACTCCCGACGTCTTCCATCATGCCGGGCAGTAAAGACATTTACAGACAGGTAAACACAGCTGTTTGCCATGAACTATTTACGTTAAAATGTAAAGGCTTGGGGCATCCTGGCGGCTCCGTCGGTTGAGCGTCCGGCTTCGGCTCAGGTCCCCATCTCGCGGTCCGTGGGTTCGAGCCCCGCGACGGACTCTGGGCTGACAGCTCGGAGCCTGGAGCCCGCTTCGGAGTCTGTGTCTCCCCTCTCTCTGCCCCTCCCCTGCACACGTTCTCTCTGTCTCAAAAGTAAATTTTTTAAAAACATACAAAGGGTTAATGGCTGTGATTTTTAAATGAATTAATAAACTTTGTTAAATGTTCTTGGCTTTATTTTCTAATGTAGAAAACTTGTCATTGGTAATCTCTAACGAGGCCGACATCCTTAGGTATAATTCACACGAACCGACGCTCCTTGGGTCCCCCTAACTCCCAACCGTGTGAAGAGTTCCTGGGGCTGAGTGGGTGAGCCCCATACTCAGGACCATGGCTCTGCCCGCCCGCAACAAGCCGCCGCCTTGCGACCCTTGTCGCCTGTCACCGGGCCTCTCAGGTGAGGGAGAGAACAGCAAACACCGCGTGCCCTCCATTTCCCAGGCGCTGCGCTAAGCCCTTGGCAAATATGAACGAACTTGATCCCCAGGCCGCGCCACGAGGTAAGCTTTGTTTTTCGCCTCCCGTTTACACACGGAGCACAGAGACGTGAAGGCACCAGCCCTGGGTCCCACAGCTGGGAAGGGGCAGAGCCGGGATCGGCCCCGGCGGGCAGGCCGTGCTGTGTCAGACGCCGGAGTGTTAGTCACTGACGCTTACTGGCCCGCGTCCTCTCAGACGACACTTTTAACACTTTAAGAGCCGTCTCTGACGGCCGGCTCTGTGGTTTGCAGTCACGGAGGGTGCCACCGCCCGTGGCTGACAAGCGTGTGGTGCGTGGGCACTGGTTTGCTCAGGCAAATACACGGCCCGGAGTCCGCAGGCCCGAGACCGGCCCGCAGCTTCCTCCCGAGGCTCCGTCCTTGGCGTGGGGACGTCCGTCTGTCTTCGTCTTCCCATGGGGGACCTCCCCGCGCGGGCGCCCGCGTCCAAGCCCAGACACTGCTTGCGGTCACCCCGGTCCGCCGCATCCGAACGAATGGCCCGCGAGGCCCCTCTTTCCACAGAAGGTCACCTTCGAGGTCCCGGGGGTGGGGGGCGTAGCGCGGTCCCTAACAATACCTTACACGGCAGCCGTGCTTCTGAACGTCGTTCCTGCTGGAGGACAAGCCTTCGAAGGGGAGCGAGCCCCGCTCAAGGCCCGGGTGGGGAGGACGCCCCGGGCCCAGGTCGCCCCTGGGTTTGCTCCCTGCTTCCCTCCCCCTTCCCACTCTTCTCCCCCCTGCCTGCCACAGCGGGGACTTGAAGCTCGGTCCTGGAAGAGGCCACGGTACCGAGGCCGGCGTGGCAGCAGTGGAGTGACATGAAAACTCTTTCCGCATTGACCCCGGGCTCTGCCCACGCCCACGGAGGGGGGTCACCTCCCTGACGTCCACACAGTTTCTCCAGGGCAGCCCTGGGTGACGTCTGGGTTTCACCAAGTAGTCCCTGCGGGTGTTTGTGGTAAGGCCACGCTTGTATTCCCACTCACCGGGGGGTAAACTGAGGCAAAATGGAGCACCCGGGCAGAGGCCAGATCACAGCCGCATGGGGACGGCCGACTGGGGGGGCAGCCTGTGTGCTCTCGGTCCACACACAGGGTGTTCTCACGGGGACGCTCCGCCTTCCACAAAATCAAGACGGAATAATGTGCAGATTTACAGAAGCGATGAGTTGAGCGTTGGCCTTGGCTCAGGCCATGATCTCGCGGTTCATGAGTTCAAGCCCCGCGTCGGGCTCTGTGCTGACAGTTCAGAGCCTGGAGCCTGCTTCCGATTCTGTGTCTCCCTCTCTCTCTGCCCCTCCCCTGTTTGCACGTGCTCTCTCTCTCTCTCTCTCTCTCTCAAAAATAAACATAAATTTTTTTTAAAAAAAATGTAGAACTCCACGCTAGGAGTATATTATGTCTTTAGTTCTCACTCCCCCTTATTTTTAAAATTTTCTTACTGAGGTATAAAATCCATAAAGCTAATCTTTCTTCTGAGGGGGCTGCAGAAGAAGAGAGAGGGGGGGAGTGAGAGAGAGAGAATCTCAAGCAGGCCCCGTGCCCAGGATGCAGCCCGACGTGGGGCTCTATCCCACGACCCTGAGATCGTGACGGGAGCCGAAGTCAAGAGTCGGACGCTTAACTGATTCAGCCACCCAGGCGCCCTGATAAAACTAATCTTAATCGTACAGCTTGTATAACTACCATGTGTTTAGGAGGGAGAACATTCCGGAACCCCAGACAGCTCCCCAGTGCCTTTATCAGTGAGTATGTCCCATCCCTCCGCGGGATTTAGTTACCAATGCTACACACACATCCTGCTTTTGGGAAATCCCACACCATAACCGCCTGTGTGGTTTGTACCAGGAAGGGCAGACAGTTCCCGGCAGCAGACCGGTTCTCCAAGCAAAGGTCATGACCCTGCGCTAACAAAGATAAAGGTGAAAAGCGTCCACGTTTCTGTGTGAAATGCAGACATTTCTAGACCTTTAAAAAACACCACTCCTTGCTTGAGGACTCTCCCGACTGAGCGGCCGGTCAGAAACTCTCTGGTACGAGGATTCCTCCTGTTGTTGAAATGGTAAAATGAGCTTTAATCTGCAAAATTTTAACCTATGACCACCTGTTTTAGCTCTTCCGTTCCAGAGGCAACCTCAGTCCACCCGGAAGCCGGCCCCCACCGAACACGGCACGAGGGCGCCTCGTGGCACTTCTCCAAGTGAATTTTGTTCACACGCACCTTCCTTGACCAGACGTGGTTCACCAGGGTCCGCCAAGCCCCTAAATCCATACACATGGTAGGCCGTGAGGACAGGGGTCCGTCAACCCAAAGTCCACTTGGCATTTGTTTCTGATTGTGAGGACCCAGCACAGATGTGGGCACCTGGACGCTTTCCCTCCTCTCTCAGGGCACGCAGGACATCCCCTCCCGCGACTCTCGGGTTCACGAGAGGAGACCGGGCAGAAAGACCACAGGCCACCTGAGGGCGGGACGGGGTCTTTTCGCCTCTGAGTCCCCAGGCAGCGCGAATCCAAGAGTCGCTTCAGCCCCATCTATATCCACCAAAGGACTGACGTTCAAGACGGACCAGGCTGGCGGATGGGGTCCTGGCGCCCGAAAGCTACGTCCGAGTCCCCCCTGCCTGCGAATGTGAGCTTACTTGAAAATGGGGTCTTTGCAGATGTAATCAGACGAAGGGTCTGGATTCAGGGCGGGCCCCGGGTCCGAGGGCTGGGGTCCTTACCAGAGAAAGGAGGGGGACTGGGACACGGAGAGCGAAGCAGGCAGACACCAGGCTGTGGAGCCCACGCCACGGAGCGCCAAGGACGGACGCGCCGCCCGGGGCCCCCGGAGTCTCCCGCACAGGGTCCGGGAGTGGATCTCTGTGGCTTGGAGCCACCGGTTCACAGGGCCTCGCATGGCAGCCCGGGAACGAACCCGGCGAGGTCCTCACTGACCCGACAAAGACCCCCGTCACCAAGCACGCTGCTCGCGCTCTCTCCCGGGAGGGTGGGACCCGGTGTCCAGAGGCCCCGCACAGATGCCCCGTTCTTATCCTGGAGGACAGCGCGGCTCCGCCCACTCGGTTGAAAGTCTCAGAGCCTCGGTTCGGGGACAAAAGGCCCGAGGGCCCAGAGGATGCCCGCCGCCCTCACCGCCCTCACGCCCACTGCTCTGCTCCTTGGTCGTCCAGTTGGCCGGCTGCTGTCCGTCTGCAGGGGCCGTGGAGAACCGGGGGCCGCCCACCCCGGGCTCACAGGCCTGTCAGCACACGCCTGGGCCCAGAGCCCGTTCTCCCACGTGAGGGTGTGGGCGGCTGGACGGGTCTCGGGACAGCCCCAGCAGGGGTGAAGCAGAATGACTGAATTCAGTCTGGTTTCCTTTCCTAATTTGCATGTATTTCACTCACAGCTACCAACCTTGAACCTGGAGGGGACCCTAAGAGTCTATTGGGCTTGTGTATTTTGCCAAGCCCCTCCCCACCATTACCTGCTCGTGACCTAAGGTAAGGGGGCTGGTGCTTTTAGCGGAATCTGGGCGGGGGCAGGGATGGAGGGGTCACAGTGGCTGAGTCAGGTGCCCTGCCCAGGGGTTCCCAGGCCACCAGTGGCACAGCTGGCTTGCATCCCAGGACACCTAGTCCCGGGAGATCAAAGCCAGCTTTGAAGACCAGTGCTCCCCAGCCCCGTCCTCTGCCCAAAGGTCAGACCCTGAGCTCACAGCCTCCCTTAATTTCTCTGAAACTTCCAGGAACAGATGCTGCCGTGCAGATTTCGAGAGTGTGAAATCCTGTTACAGCAATAAATGTCAGCATGCCCAGGGGCTAGGATGCTTTCCAGGACTGGAGGGCTTCTAGCCTGGGAGGCTGGGAGATGGTGACACCACTCGTCTGGACCCTGAGGTTACTGGAGAAGGCGCCTATTTGACGGGCGACATGAGCTCAGCTTGGGGAAATGGGAAAGAAACAAAAGGCATCAGTTCAGACCTGATACAACACAGTCTGTTTGCAAAGCTGAAATATACACCAATGAAGCCTCCAAAACGAGTTACAAAAGGAGTTCTCTATGAGCGCAAAACGACAACCAGGCTGACTGCATAAGCGCTGACAGAAAAGATTAACTCACCTGAAGGTTAGGGCAGGAATCCAGGAGGCCTTCCTGCAGGAGGAGAGTCTCAAGCCAGGTTTTATGGATTGCTGACCAGAATATTCCAAAATGAGAAGTACTAGCCAACACTGAAAAACAGAAGACTTTTATTCAGTTTTCAGAGGAAACACTGAGAGAGGGGAGAGGAGGGAGAAGGGGAGGGAAGGAGACAGAGACAGAGAGACAGAGACAGAGAGAACCTTCTCATTTTGCTTGGGAACAGAGCACTCAGGAAACAATGTGGGATTTTTATCCAGGAAATGCCTTCTTCCTTTCTTTCCACTTCTCCCTAAGTAAATAGCCCAAGACCTCTGTCACGATGTTTGTGTAGCATTTAAGGCTGGTTTATTTAATTAGAGCGATGATTTCAGCCTGCCAGCCAGAGTCCGTGAGACCTCAGCCCTGCCGCCTCCAACCGGCATGGGGGGGTTCACTCACCCTCCGACCTTGGAGGGTCTTTTTATCCGCTTGATCTCAGCGTGATTAGTGAAGGCAGTTAGGCAGTCAGATGGAAGCCCAGGGCCATGTCGCCTCTCAGACACTCTTTAACAACCCTGGAAGGGTTTACAGAAATGAGCCTAGAAGGAATCAAGCGTGGCCATGAATAAACATCACCTGAGAACGGTGGGAAGACCTCACTCCACCTCTGGAAGAATGTTCCGGAAATCAGGGACAGAAGCGGCCGCAGGGAGGGGACCGGCTGGCTAGGAGGAGGGAAGGGGGCTTCATTTCTCCCCGTTCTCTGTGCTCCTTCCCATAACATCCCCGTGCACGTACCACCACGGGGAGACACGTTCCTTAATGTCTAGTGAAACACCTTGTGCTCCTGCCTTGATTCCGTGCAAGATGCTGATTCTGCTTTTCTGTGACAACACGCTGAAGGTGCAGGCAGAGGGGCGCCCAGGGCCCATCTTGTATGTTGTTGTGGCCCTTTTGTTTTTTTTAATAAAAAAGTGTTATGCGTTGCCTTTTTTTTTAAGAGCTTCTGAAACAGAAGGACCAGCTAATACTTCTGGCTACAACAGAAACCAGACTAACTTAATCCGGGTGTCGTGCGTATGGGGTTCCAGAGGTGACTGCTGCTTCCCGCGGCAGGGTACTTCCAGGAGGGCAGAGAGGGCACATCCGCCTCGGGCGTCACTGCCTGGATGGTGGCCAGGACAGAGGCTCCACGCTTGCTAGCACACAAGTGCCCTGCGTGTGGCTAAGGCAGAGCAGGAGGAAGAAGGGGCTGGGGATCCAGAAGCAGGTTCTTTCTCATGGAATGTTTTGTGGGGAGAGGCTCAGACTGCCCTTGAGGGTGGCAACGGAGTCACATCTGTTCCGGGCAGACCACCTGCCGGGCTCAGTGGAGACACTCACCACATGCTGGGCAGTGCTGGGGAGATCATGGAAGAGTGTGGGGGGCTCGGCTCTGAAGCCCCCGCCTGGGAAGCCACCATGGGCGCAGGTCACAGCCAAGCAGGGGGAGCCCATCTGCAGAGCTCGAAGGGGGTCACAGAGACACGGAGGAGAGCAGAGACAGACACAGAGAGAGGCAGACGGAGAAAGAGACCCAGAGAGACAGAGAGAGTCAGAGAGATTCGGACAGAAAGTGGCAGAGAGAGGCAGGCAGATGGAGACAGTGACACAGGGAGAAAGAGGGGGTCAGAGAAGGGGGGGATTGGGGAAAGGAGGGGGTGCCGCCCCCCAGCCCCAGGCCCTGGGCCCAGACCAGCACAAGGGCCCGCTTCCTGCCCTGGGTTCCTAGGGAACGCCCTCCTTCTGCTAGATTCTGTCTGCTAAGGCTCCTGGGAGAGCGACAGTTCTTTTAAACCAAAGGCACCTAGCTTAAACCTGAAGTTATAACCAAGGAGACTGAGCAGTGATGCGGAGTCGGGGTGGGGGCCACCGGGGCACCCCCATGTGCTGGGAAGCCTGGGCACTCGGGACAGGGGTGTGGGGTTAGCTCCGAAGATCCATCGCGGTGGCCGTAAAACCGGCCGTGACACACCTCCAGCCGCATAATCACAGGGCCCAGAGCTTTCTGCAGCCACGCACCACCCCCTCAGCCGGCCAAGCGTCCCACGCGGCTCCCAGCCAGCGACCGAGCACAGAGGGAACACCGAGGGTGGCGGGAGGGGGACGAGTGCAGGGGTCAAAAGGCAGCGACCCCCAGTTACAGGATAAATAGGTCCCGGGAATGTCAGCACAGCACGGGGACTCTAGCCGATGACACTGTCCTGCGCACCTGAAAGTTGCTCGGAGAAGAGATCCTAAAAGTTCTCATCAGAAAAGTATAATAAAATTTGTAACTATGTGCGGTGATGGAGGCCAACTAAACTTATATCCTGGTGATCATTTTCCAAAATCTACGTGTACCAGATCGTTTTGCTGTACGTGTAAAGCCAATACAGCGCAAGATGTCGACTGTATCTCAATTTAAACAATTAAACGTAAAGCGCTACGACTACTACTGAGAGAGAGCAGTGAGGCTCGCCCCCCGGTGTGGACTGCTGATTTCTCCCAGGGGAGGGGGGCGAGGCTGGGCCAAACTACACCAGGCACCCGGAGGCCCCGAGGCTCTCATCCCCTATGGACAAGAAATTAAGAAGAGCCTTAGGGGGCCTGGGGGGGCTCAGTCGGTTAAGTGTCCAATTTTGGCTCAGGTCATGATCTTGCGGTTTGCGGGTTCGAGCCCCGCATCGGACTCTGTGCTGACAGCTCGGAGCCTGGAGCCTGCTTCGGATTCTGGGTCTCCCTCTCTTTCTCTGTCCCTTCCCCACTCTCACTCTCTCTCTCTCTCAAAAATAAACATTTTTGAAAATAAAAGAAAGAAAGAAGGAAAGAAAGAAAGGAGAGGAAGAAAGAAAGAAAGAAAGAAAGAAAGAAAGAAAGAAAGAAAGAGAAAGGAAGTAAGGAAGGAAGAAAAGCCTCGCCTGGCCCGTGGCCAGAGTGTGCCCATCCCCCCACCCCAAACCAGCTGAACCACGGCTCTCGGTCCACAGCATCACCTCCCTAGGAGTCAGTCTGTCCAGAGGGCTCTTTCATCCACCTCCTCCCCTAAGTCTCCCGGTGCTTGGACACGACATTGCGGTCCACCCACACGCCGTCTTATCACCGACTCGCGGAGGAATGCTTTGTCAAGGTCAGTATCGTGGATCTTCATAAAAACAGTTACATTCTGGTGGTCCTGGCGCCAGAACCTCCGTGACACACATCCGAAACGACGTCAGTCTAGAATGTTCCCTCGTGGGTGAGACGAAATACGGCGCACGTTGGATGACTCGGCACAGCCACTACGCACCGTCACCTCCACGTCCGGTCGCCACAAAGGCTCGCTCGCAAAGAAGGGGCGGTTCAGCCTGAAGACCCCACACAAGGGAGGTGCTCGGGTCCAGTGTGGCCCGGTCCGACGACGGTATGCCGTGCAGGCGTTACGAGTCAGAAAGGAGACGCGTGGATGCGGCAAGGGTACTCGGGTGGGAGGAGGGACTCCCTGAATGTGGTCGACCCCCTACCAGCTCCAACAACAGCTAATTCCAGCCGACAAGCTCGTTGTAAAAACCGCAGCGAGGGCGCGTCGTTCACGACACAGCATCGTTTCCCAGATTGGGTCCGTATCGACTGCGGTCCGGAGTTGAGGAAACCTGGGAGGCTCCACCTTCATCCTGGGACCATGTTGTGCCAGGAGGAGAGGAGACGATGGGGTGTCCAGAGCGGCCGTTGAGGGAGATGGGCCAGCATGGCTTCTGAGACTCATCCGCTCCCCACAACAAGGCCGCTGCCCGTGAGCTGGGGCTCTGAAGCTCCATTTGTGCACAGAAGTCACACGGGAAGACGGTTATAAAAACAACACAAGTTCCCCAGCCCCAGCAACTGGACGCGACGATTCTGCCTACTGACCACGCTCCCCGCCCCGCCGGGATTTGGACGCTAGCGGCCTAGCATGCACACCCCGAGACGCCACTGGAGGACTTGACGGGGTGACTCCCCTCACCATCAGGATGCCACTCCCTCGCGTGCATCGCCGCCCCTAAAGCCAGTCTTTGGGGGGAGCGACAGCCTGGCCTTGGGTGTCCATCAGTGAGACCGGAGTCCGGGGCTCGGACGAGGGCCTCAGCAAGGATAAGCCGGCCTCATCCAGCGCAGAGCACGGGGTTCCCACAGGCAAATCACTGGGGTTCTCTCCAGAGCGAGGAATTAAATGCTTGCCCAGAGAGACCCCCAAAGCATCGTTTCTGGCTGGCCACGGAGGCTGCTTCGGCAAAGCCACGTGGCGCTTCTGTCCCATCAGCAGAAACCCAAACGGCGTCCCCAAAGGTTGCTCCGTGGGGTCAGCACAGTAAGAGCCCCCAAGGGCATCCTGGTCCTGATCCCAGAACCCGTGGCTGTCTTAGGCGACGCGGGAAGAGGGCATTCACGACGCGGTTGGCACCCCGGCGAGCTCGAGCAGGGACAAGCGTCCTCAGAGACGACTCATTTCTTGCCAGTTTTATATCAACTCAGCGCAATCATACCATTCACATCGCTGGTGGCCGGAATTAGTGATGTCCCCTCCATGCTTGCCCGGAGCAGACAAGCAGAAATCTGGGAGGCGGAGCTGGCCCAGAGGCGGCGTCCCTGAACATTTACTGCGGCCTTTTTGCAGTCCGGTCCTGAGAAGCCTTTGTAGTAACTGCCCTTCCAACCGTCAGGTGAGTCAACAGCCCCAGGGAAGCTGCGAGAAGCAGGTCCTGGGCGCAAACCCCGGCTTCCTCACCTTTAACAATTAGCATCTCGTTTCTGACACTTAAAAATCGCCTTCAGAAGGACTTGAACACACACCACCTGCCAGATAAGTTAGAGAGTTGCTTGGCAAATTTTACGTCTTCAAAAGTGATAAAGTCAACGTCAGATCCATTGCTGTCTGGATTATCGCAAGCTCTGAAATTAGCCCAGCGTAAAATCACTGGCCTCGCAAGAATAATTCCAGACGTGTAACCCAGAAGGCATGTCTAGGATTCTTTTTTTATGGCCATTTATTTTTGAGAGAGAGAGAGAGGGAGAGAGCAGGGGAGGGGCAGAGAGAGACGGAGACACAGAATCTAAAGCAGCTCCAGGCTCCGAGCTGTCGGCACAGAGCCCGACGCGGGGCTCGAACCCACGAGCTGTGAGATCATGACCTGAGCTGAAGTCGGACGCTCGACCGACTGAGCCCCCCAGGCGCCCCTAGGATGCTCTGGTAAGAAGCGCTTTGTTGCTCTCTGACACATTCTTCCCTTCTGGAACTCTTTAGCCAGTCCACCAAATGTTTTCCTGACATGTTACCGAACGGAGACACAAGAAAGTTTTCTCTAAGCGGCTCTAACCTGACACCGGACAGACCCACGTTCCTTGGCTTCTGCGGCTCAAACTGTCTCAAGAATGTCACTGCTACATATAGTCGGTGACTGACTCACCAATAGTACTCCTTCCGTGCTCTTTCCGTGACCAAGGGACTAGGAGGGGTCAGCAGGGGCCCCACGCGGCGGGCCAGCAGGCAGGTTTCTGGCCCGCAGACAGAGCCCCGGGCCACGTCCACGGAACGCAAGCCCTGCTTGGGCCTCTGGGATGTGGGCTTGTGCGTCCAGATGGGCTCTCACGGTCGGAGAAGGATCAGGGTCGTGTGCGGTCAGGGTAATTAGAGGAAACGGCCAACCCGTCACGAGGCCAGGGAGGCCTGCCGTCGCGGACTGGTCTCCCAGCCTCCACGACCTTTTGGCCTGTCATTTAGCCTGGAGTCATAGGCCTGCACCTGCACCAGCTGCTCAAAGTCTCACTCATCAGAGCACTGCATATAAAACTGAAAAGCAGTCACGACCCACCCACCAGAACGCCTCAGAAAGAAACCTGCACTTCTGTGCACACACGGCCGGCGCCCCCACACCGAGACGCGATAATCGTGGAAAACGAGCCTCCCCTGGCTGGACTCTAATTTATCAAGCGCATCCCCCTGGGATTCCTACAACGACCCCACGAGGTCTCAGTGGAGGGGCTTCAGCTCCGTCTGAGGGCCCTGGGTGGCAATGAGCCTGGACTCAGCCCTAGATCTTTCCGGCAACATCGCTGTAAGGAGAAAACACTGGACTAAGGGACAGGAAACAGCAGTTCTGCCCTTTAGCCACACTTCCTGCCATAAAATACATGTACGATCTCTTGTGATGCGTCCCCCTGCAGAGACGTGGCCGTGCAATGGAATTCTGGGCGCCCGGGGCGGGGGGGCTCAGTGAATTAAGTGTCTGACTCTTGGTTTTGGCTCAGGTCATGATCTCACGGTCGGTGAGTTGGAGCCCCGCGTGAGGCTCTGCGCTGACAATGCAGAGCCTGCTTGGGGTTCTCTCTCTCTCAAAATAAATAAAATAAACTTAAAAAAAAAACGCAACATCCCGGACCCGACGCCCGAGGTTCTGATGGCCATGTGACATGGAGCCCAGAAACCTACGTTTTCAGCGAGACTCCCAGTCACCTCTGATGCAGGGGTCACCACGCACACCAGGACAATTGGGGGGTCGTCACTCACACCAGGACAATTGGGGGAGCAAAGGGACATGACTAATGATTAAGCCGGAAACCAGCTTACGGCGGGGACCGAGATGCACAGGCTGAAAGCGGCAGACCCCACACCAGCAGGAACACCCGAGAGCGTCATGGGAGGAACCGCGTGGGCTGACCCCCAGCATTCTGACTCACACCCGTCGTCAGCGTCACGAGGTTTATGGCCGGCAGAGGGTTAAAACTCAAAGACGAGACATCAGAGCACTGTCCTCTTTCCCGTGCGTCGGAATTATCGTCCAGGGCATGAACTGGCTCTTCTGATGGGCTTATTATTTTGATTTTTTTTAAACTTTTATTTGTTTTTGAGACAGAGAGAGACAGAGCATGAGCAGGGGAGGGGCAGAGAGAGAGAGGGAGACACAGAATCCGAAGCGGGCTCCAGGCTCTGAGCCATCAGCACAGAGCCCGATGCGGGGCTGGAACTCACAGATTGCGAGATCATGACCCGAGCCGAAGTTGGACACTCAACCGACTGAGCCACCCAGGCGCCCCTGATGGGCTTATGCTTTGAAGCATCAGGATCTATCACCGTCCTTTCCATTATCACTGTTTCCGAGAAGAATTCGAAGCCACCACAGACTTTGGTCATCTTTCCTCACTGCAAGGTGCGAGGCTTCCAGTCTCCCCTGTTGGCAACAGTCTCTAACACCCATTCTGCCCGTCTCCCTCCAGAGGTGTGGTTAAAATAGAACTGCCGTGGGGGCCCCTGGGTGGCTCCGTCGGCTAAGCGTCCGACTTCAGCTCAGGTCATATCTCGCGGTTCATGGGTTCGAGGCCCACGTCGGGCTGTGTGCTGACTGCTCGGAGCTTGGAGCCCGCTTCAGATTCCGTGTCTCCCTCTCTCTCTGCCCCTGTTCACGCTCTGTCTCTGTCTCTGTCTCTGAAAAATACATGAACATCAAAAAGAAAAAGATCTCTAGTCCTGTGTTTGATTCTTGAAGAATTTGAGACGGCCACGCGTGCACACGGGCACACTCAGGGACATGGACACGCGTGCACACACACACACACACACGCAGACACGCACACCCCACAAGCTCCTGCACGTGTAAACTCATGACCTGCCCCCTGAAGAGGTTCGCTGCTGCTGTTCCCACGGGGGTGCCTGCCACGCCCGGGCTCTGGGCTCCGAGGCCCCCGGTTCTGGTCCTGGAGCTGCCACGGGACATTGGCCCTGTTTGTCACCCACACCGTGCTTCAGAGTCCCTTCTGCAGACAGGGTCATGGAGACCTATGCCCAGACCCAAGATTAAATGAGAGTCCACGAAAAGTATGGCACACGGTGCCTGGAACGCAGCATTGAACTTGTCTTAGCGATTATTACAAGCTGTGGGATCACCGTTTGCTAACCCGTGATCTATATTCTGCCTTTTGTCCCCTTTGATGGGTGTGACGTTAAGATCCTGAAAGAAAGTGGAGCCAAGGGTCTGCCCCCTTCCCGAAGACAGGCCGTGTCCCCGTGCGTGCCCCCCGCCCCCCACGTGAGTCCAGGGCCCCCCTCGTGAGCAGAGCAGGGGAGCCCCGGTCCCGTCAGCTTCCAGCTGGGGCCTCGCACGCACGCACCCCCAAGACTGGCAAACCCTTGCCTTCCCCTCCTTGGACTTGGATCCCCGAGAGCTGCCCTGGTCCCGGCAGAACAAGAGCAGCGGGCTGAAGAGAGAATTAACACTCCCCCCAGTCGCGGGCAGCTGGCTCTCGGTCCGCGGTGTTTCTATCGCCCACCCGCCCGACTCACTCCGGTGCCGCCATCCAGACAGCGCGGTTCCCGGCCCGGGAGGGTGTGCAAGGAGCAGGCCACTGCTGGCGTGAAAGCGTCGTGATGTGCCAATTCAACTTCTATCGGCAGTTGTAACGGGAGGCAGGTGGGGAGTCTCCGGGGCCGCAGGGGCTCCGCGAAGTCCAGTGCTCACCCTTTTGTGCACACAGCCCCCGCCCCCCCCCCACAACCAGGGATTTAATCGCCCCGGACACAGCTAAGGGAAGCAGAAGGTTCCACAGAGTCCCATGCAGCCCACTGGCTTCCGAGCTCCGGCCTCTCTCGGCCTCTCTCGGCCTCTCTCCCTCTTGCCACTCAAGATGGAAAATGGCGAATTTGTTCCAGGGACTCTGCGTCTGTCCCGGGGTGGGCGGCCTGGAGCAGCTCCCCTGGGCAGGTCTCCCCCGACCCACCCCCCTCCCACCCCCACCCCTGCTTGGAGCACCTCCCCCCAACAAAGCCCACCCCCACCCTGCGTAGCAACCGGAGGGACAAGCCCAGGCAGGTGGTGAGGAGGAAGGCCTGGCTTCTGTCCCTGTGCATCAAAGGCCACTTCTGCCATCCAGCCCGTCTCCCCATCTGCAAAGCGTCCCCTCCAAATGTTGTATCTGGGGTGTCATGGTCTGAATGGCAAGTACCTTCAGGCCCTCGGAGAGGCTGAGGGGGGCAGTCCCAGTGGCCCAGCCATGACGCAAGGGGACACCGTGATGGGAACCTCACTGCCCATACGACTTCCCTCCCCCCTGTCACCAGCAATGACGTTCCGGGGACTGACCTATGTCTAGGGCTGAGTCCCTTCTTTTCCACTCCTGATTGGTGGGGGACTGCACCGTCCAGCAGAGATCCAGGCTGAGTGCACGAGACACTCGCCAAGGTCCCTAGGGACGGACAGTCACTGGGCGGCCCTGACATCTGTCCTCCAACGAGAGGGACCCAGCCTTCAGGAGACACTGACAAGGTCAGCCAGCAGCCAGCAAAAAGCAGACAGGCTGGGTCCTCGGTGATAAGACATGGCTTAGCTGCTGAACGAGCCAACGCTGGACCCACTCTGTCTGAACCCCCAGTTCTGTAGACCCCCAATTCCTGACCGTTTAAGCCAGCTGAGCTCCCACTCTGAGGGGCCTTACGAAGTTTTGTCTTTCTTTGAATCTCCGCAGAGTTCGGCCCAGACTCTACGAGATGTTCACGCACGGGGACCAGGGCAGGACACAAGCTCTCTGAGACTGTGCCTGACGCATTAATGAACACCCATCAGTGCCTGTAGGGTGGTGGACACTAGGCTGACGCCTTCCACGACCCCTTCAGCTTGCCGGGGCGCCATCACAAAGTGCCACACCCCAGGGGGCTAGACTACAGAAACGTATCTTCTCCCAGCCCTGGGGGCCGGGAGTCCGAGATCACGGCCTGGGCAGGGCTGGGTCCCCCCGGGGCCTCTCTCCTTGGCGTGTGGACGCCGTCTTCTCCCCGTGTCCTCACACGATCGTCCCTCTGTGTGTCTGTGTCCTGACCTCTCCTCATAAGGACACCGGTCACACTGGAGCAGGGCCGCCCTCCTGACCTCATGTTGCCTGAATCGGCTCTTTAAAGGTCCCTCCCAAACACAGTCACGTCCTGGGGTCCTGGCAGTTAGGACTTCACTATGTTCATTTTAGAGGGACACGTTTTGGCCCATAGCAAGTATTACATCATTTTAATGGGCATTTCAATTTAATGGGCATTTTCTGAGCTGCCCAGAAGCCCTGCAGAGCCTGACTCCCCAGTGCTCTATGGGGATGCGTCTTGCCCAGATTTCCGCGGCCGGTGGTGGCCAGGCCAGGACTCCCAGAGACACCTCTTTCCTCTGACCCCAGAGCAGCCAAGGCCCACGTTCTGGCAGAATCCCAAATCTGCTTCACAAAATGCTCTGTGAGTCCCGAGTGATCCGCGCCTCGCAAGGTAGAGGAAAATACGAGGAAACCCGGGAACGGCCCCTTCCCTTCTGGATGGTCACCGTGTCACTGGAGTGTTGGTCTCACACTCTGGGAAAAACAGAAATGCCATTCTCGCTTCTCTCCTGAAGCACACGCCTCTTCGTCTGGGAAATGATTCAAGACTGCTTGGCTCAAGGACCTTGCACTCCACCTCTGGTCACAGCTGGCTGGCCAGAGCTGGAGTCTGTCCCAGCTGCCAGCTGTAGCTCCTGGTCCCCTGGGAATAGGTCACCGGCCCAGGGTTGGACCAATCAGAGCCCTCCCCCAGGGGGAGAGAGGTGAGACCCCTCCCTCGTGGCAAGGCAGGGAGAGGGGAGGGACGGTGGGGGCGGGCAGCCAGCGGCCTGGTTTCCGGCCTCGTAGGAAAGGCGTCCGCGAGAGCCAGGCCACGCTCAGGGAGAGGCATAACGAAGGCAACGACCCAGGTGGGGAGACAGCCTGCAGCTCTAGAACCTTATCCCCGGGGTCCCTGAGGGCACCTGTCCCCTACCTTTCCTGGGGTTGCTTTTCCCCAAACTCATAGTCCCCCCAGCAAGGGGACTGTTGCCTTCAGGGACACAGGACCTGGGTGCACAGCCCACATCACAGGCTACCCGCTGGGCTGGGTTGCGGGCCGTCACGATTAAAGACTCTGGGGCTCCCGGTACCAGGTTCTCTCCCTGAGTATGGTCTTCGCTCCTGTTATGGTTAGATTGTGTCCCCTCCCCACCCCCCAGAAATTCATACATCAGAGTTCGAACTCCCAGAACCTCAGAGTGTGAGCTTATTTGGGAACGGGGCCATTGAAGACGTGGTCAGTTACGATGGGGTCCTGCCTAACCCGCTCTGACTGGCTGCTTACGAAAAGAACGTCATGTGAAGACACACAGAGGGAAGGCTCGGGACGACATAGGAAAATGCCACCTAGGAGCGGAGGAACGCCAGGAGCCGGTGCGGGGGGAAGGGGGCGCTTCAACCCGCACTCGCGGACCCCTAGCCCCCAGAACCGGGAGACAACAGTTCACGGTGCCACACCTCTCCGTCAGCGGCAGTTTGTTGAGGCAGCAGATGTGCAACTCCCACACCTGCCTCTGGGTCCGGGGTCCGGGGTCCGGGGTCCGGGGTCCGGGGTCTGGCTCAAGGCATCATCTGAGAGGCTGGGGAAAATCTCTCCCCACCACCGCACTGGGCACCTGGAGGGAAGTCGCGAGGACAGGTAGTTTCGAGGAAGGACTAGGTGGGATGCTCGCAGGAAAGGAAGGGCCACGAGTATGTCACAAACCGAGGGCCGGGCTTTGGACACCTTAGGGGAAGGACAGGAGAAGTGGGGAAAATAGCAGAGAGGCCAAAGTGAGGGGGTCCAGGTGGCTGACCACCGCTGCACCTGTCTCACTCCCCTCCCTCCCGTGGCCCCGAGGCACAGCCAAGGCGAGTCCTTCGAGTTCACAGCCAACAGTTGCCAGAAGGTCCCCCGCAGCAGCCTGACGCCCTCCCTGCCCTCCCCCCGCCCCCGCACTTGGAGTTCTGCACTCACTGTTGAATTGCAGGGGTGGGGAGGGCCGGGCTGACGGTTCCTTCCCTCGGGGTCAGCCAAGTCTCACGACAAAAGCTGGCATGACTTAGCGAGCTTTCCAGAGTGGCACCACCTTCCGGAGGGGGTGTTCCCGCTTTGCATTTGCACCGCCGTGTGCAATTCCCGGGTGACCGGGTGACCGCCGCATTTCCCAAAACACCGTTCCCACACTTGGCTCGCCAGAGTGGGGAAGCGTTGCACAACCGAGAGCAGATAAGAACAAGCCGGCCTCTCCGAGCACAGGGGCCGCTGTGTGCAAATCGGGGCGAACGCGAGGGCAGCGCGGGGAAAGGGGCAGCGGGCGCGTGTCTGAGCTCCCTGCAGGGGTCTGCTCGCAGCAGGACAAGCCCACAGCCCTGGAGCCCGCTACACCCACCGCCTGGCTCCCGAGCGTCACCAGGCGAAGGGGCCCTTTGAGAAAGAATGATTCACGGGGTCGGTTCTGCAAGGAGCGTTTGGAAAACAAGAAGCCTGGGACTTAGAAATCACCGAGGCCCACGCGCACGGGTCCGGCGGGCTCGCATTTGTGCGCCGCGGGCCTCACCAGGAGACCCCGGGAGACGGAGCAGATCCCCGCAGCGGGAGGAAAAGGGGATGTCGCAAAAGTGTCCCCAAAACGTGCACTCTCAGATACATCCGTGCTTTTAACACCAACCCTGCAGAGGAAAGTCGCCTCTGTGCTTCGGTCCCCAACCTCTACCCTGAATGTAACGTGTCAACTCGCGGCAGCCGCGGAGAAGTCGCTGCCGGTGTTAGCGGTGAACGGGCATTAACAGAGCTGTCACAGCAAACCCAGGAGCAGCGGCGGAATTAATTTTTCCTTCATTAATAATGTCCTAATTTGCATGATTAATATGTCATGGTCGATAAACACAGGCAGCGACGAATGAAATCACTGAACAAAAATGCCACCTGCTGAGCAAACAGCATAAGTAAATGACTTAACACAGCCAAGTGAGCAGGAGACACTGTATTTCCCCAAAAACAATGTTCGAAACGCCTCAAGTGTCACCATTATTGGGAGAACTGGTTGAGGAACACAGAGACAATCATTCCAGACGTTTCCGTGGAAGGACGAGCTCCAGGGCATTCACGGCTCTGACAGGTCGCCACAGGACAAGGCTGACTCGCGCCAGCTCGCTGGGCTCCTTCCTCGCCTCGCCCTGCTTCCTGTGCCAGGCCCAGGCCACGGGGCAGAACATTCCAGGCCACAGTGGTGCCACGTCTCCGACCAGCCGCACGCCTCGGTGATTTGGGCCCGGAACTAGGGAACAGGGCTGTTGCCAAGGGCTCGAGTGGCTGCAAGGAACAGAAGGGAAAGGGAAACTGAAAAGACCCGAAGTGGCCCCAGATACATTGGCAAGACCCTTCGTGGACACCGGTCCAGTGCCGGACACAGAGCCAGGAGCCGGGGGTGGGGTGGGGCGGTGTTCACACGTGGGTCCTGGGTGCAGACGATGGCCTGAAATCCTGGAAGGCAGAGCAGCCATAGTGGCGGGCAGCCCGTGCAACAGAACTTCCCGCAACGATGGGAATGTTCTAGATCTACAACATCCAGGGTGGCAGCCACATGCGGACCGAGCACCCGAGAAGTGTCCGGGGCGAGTCAGGATCCTCGACAATCCTGGACTGGGTTGCCCGGCACATTCCATTTCCGTTAACGCAGATCTGAACAGCCACACGTGGCCGGTTGCTCTGTACCCAGCAGGGTCTGGAAGGCTGTTCCTGCACCGGCAATGAGGGCAGCACGGGCCCCACAGCCCTTTCCTGGCTGTGGCCCTGAGAGACACATCCCCACCCCCCCACCCCCGGACTTGTTCGTCTGCGGCGCGAGGGGATTGGACGAGCTGATCCCTGGGGTCGGCCTGCTTCCTCCCTCAAATATCTGAACACGCTGCTCTGTTCACATTTTAGCATCACCCAAAGCCTTCGAGGGGTCTCCGCTGCTTACCAAACCCTCCTCCCCAGGGGCCCCCTCGTGTTCGTCACCCCACCCAGTCCTGGCGGGAGACCCGCCTTGACTCCGAGCCCCGCGGCCTCCTCTGACCAGCCGCTGGCGGTGGCCCGTACGTAGCCCTGGCTTGTTGATCCCGGTGCTGTTTCCGTGCATCGACGTTGCCACATCGTGGTGGCAGCAAATGACACGCTAGAGCTCCTGTGCGTGCGTGACCACAGGCAGCAGGGGCAGGTGAGGTGTGGGGTCCCGTCCTCCCCCCGCCCCCCAGCAGAGGCACGGCCCCGGGAAGCTGCCAGGCTTCTCCAAGTCTGGGTCCCGCGGGTCCGGACGAGCAATGCCCGCCCCCCCTCGGGTTGGATGGGAGCCGAACCCAAGCCGGGCGGGAGCTCCCAGCGGGGGCCGGGGCTCAGCAGGTCCTCCGCCCGTGGGGGCCCCCGTTTCACCCCCAGACGGCATCCGTTTCTCCGCCCTCCAGCAGCTCACAGAGGATGATGGAAAACTGTTGCTGATCACGGGGGCGGGTAACCCGCAAGAAGCGTTTCGCAGATGGTTTTCATCTCGGGCTCATTTAGTGAACTGGAACCGGGCTTGTGGCGGAATGAAATTGTAAGAATGCTTTCCCCACTATCTCTTCTCTGGATTATCTGTGTCTAATCACCTCTCTTTGCTTTTGTCATCCTTCTCACTGAAGAAAGAGGACAAGGAGGAGGAGGGGGAGGAAGGGGAGGAGGGAGGAGGGAAGAGGGAGGAGGGGGAGGGGAGGAGAGAAGGAAGAGGGGGAGGAGGGGAGGAGCCAGAGGGGAAGAGAGGGGAAGGGGAGAAGGGGGAGGAGAGGAGCAGGGGGAGGATGAAGAGGAGGGGAGGAGCCAGAGGGGGAGAGAGGGGAAAGGGAGAAGGGGGAGGGGAGGAGCAGAGGGAGGATGACGAGGAGGGGAGGAGCCAGAGGGGGAGAGAGGGGAAGGGGAGAAGGGGGAGGAGAGGAGCAGGGGGAGGATGAAGAGGAGGGGAGGAGCCAGAGGGGGAGAAAGGGGAAAGGGAGAAGGGGAAGAGGAGAAGGGGGAGGGGAGGAGCAGAGGGAGGATGACGAGGAGGGGAGGAGCCAGAGGGGGAGAGAGGGGAAGGGGAGAAGGGGGAGGGGAGGAGCAGGGGGAGGATGATGAGGAGGGGTGGAGCCAGAGGGGGAGAGAGGGGATGGGGAGAAGGGGAAGGGGAGAAGGAGGAGGGGAGGGACAGGGGGAGGATGGGGAGGAGGGGAGGAGCCAGAGGGGGAGAGAGGGGAAGGGGAGAAGGGGGAGGGGAGGAGCCAGAGGGGGAGAGAGGGGATGGGGAGAAGGGGAAGAGGAGAAGGGGGAGGGGCGGAGCAGAGGGAGGATGACGAGGAGGGGAGGAGCCAGAGGGGGAGAGAGGGGAAGGGGAGAAGGGGGAGGGGGAGGAGCCAGAGGGGGAGAGAGGGGATGGGGAGAAGGGGGAGGGGAGAAGGAGGAAGGGAGGAGCAGGGAGAGGACAGGGAAGAGGGGAGGAGCCAGAGGGGGAGAAGGGGGAGGGGAGAAGGAGGAAGGGAGGAGCAGGGGAGGATGATGAGGAGAGGAGGAGCCAGAGGGGGAGAGAGGGGAAGGGGAGAAGGGGGAGGGAGAAGGAGGAAGGGAGGAGCAGGGGGAGGACAGAGGGGAGCAGGGGGGAGGATGAGGAACAGGGGAGGAGCCAGAGGGGAAGAGAAGGGGAGAAGGGGGAGGGGAGAAGGGGGAGGGGAGGAGCAGGGGGAGGACAGGGAAGAGGGGAGGAGCCAGAGGGGGAGAGAGGGGAAGGGGAGAAGGGGGAGGGGAGGAGCAGAGGGAGGATGGAGAGGAGGGGAGGAGCCAGAGGAGGAGAGAGGGGAAGGGGAGAAGGAGGAGGGGAGGAGCAGGGGAGGATGATGAGGAGAGGAGGAGCCAGAGGGGGAGAGAGGGGAAGGGGAGAAGGGGGAGGGAGAAGGAGGAAGGGAGGAGCAGGGGGAGGACGGAGGGGAGCAGGGGGGAGGACGAGGAACAGGGGAGGAGCCAGAGGGGAAGAGAAGGGGAGAAGGGGGAGGGGAGAAGGGGGAGGGGAGGAGCAGGGGGAGGACAGGGAAGAGGGGAGGAGCCAGAGGGGGAGAGAGGGGAAAGGGGAGAAGGGGGAGGGGAGGAGCAGAGGGAGGATGGAGAGGAGGGGAGGAGCCAGAGGAGGAGAGAGGGGAAGGGGAGAAGGAGGAGGGGAGGAGCAGGGGGAGGACGGAGAGGAGCAGGGGGGGAGGATGAGGAACAGGGGAGGAGCCAGAGGGGGAGAGAGGGGAAGGGGAGAAGGGGGAGGGGAGAAGGGGGAGGGGAGGAGCAGGGGAGGGGTCAAGAGGAATGGGGAGGGGAGAGGAGGAAGAGGCGGAGGGGGAAGAGATATGGGGAGGGGACGGGAGCAGGAGGGGGAGGAGGAGAGAGAAGACGAGACGCATGTGGAGGGAGGGGTCCTGGAATCGCCCGCGCGTGCTCCAATTCTGGGGGCAGTGATACTGGCTGCCGGGGGACAAGTGTGGTCCCCGATCCCGTCCCCCGGCCCCGGGCTCCAATAGTCCGCCTGACTGGCTGTTAATGGACTGCAAGTTGTGTCCTCTGTGCCCTCACCCAAAGTTCGTGTGTGGAAGCCCTAACCCTGATGTGTGGGTGTTGGGGGGGGGGCGGTCGTTGGGAGGCAGGTAGGTTTAGGTGAGGTCCTGAGGGTGGGGCCCCCATGACGGCGTCAGTGCCCTTACAATGAGACACCAGGGAGCACTCAGTATCGACTTCTCTCTCTCTCTCTGTCTCTCTCTCTGTCTCTCTCTCTCTGTCTCTCTCTCTCTCTCTCCCCCTGCCGTGTGAGGGCACGGCGAGAAGGGCCTTCTGGAAGCCAGGACAGAGCCGGAGCCAGAACCCCAGCACGCTGGCACCGGTCTCAGGCTCGCGGCCTCCACGGCTGAGAGAAGCTGCACCGTTCTGTCGGGCCAGCCCCAGCTGACCGAGGCACGCGTTCTGCAGGACGACGGTCCCCAGATGGAGGGCGGCACGGAGCTCTGCCTCGGGGGCTGGGCCAAGGGCGGCCAGCACACGGAGCGGGAGGCTGCAGACCCTGGAGGTCTGTGCGGCTCGTCCTGGGGCCTCGGGACGCGCCGGGGGAGCCCCCGCACGGGGGTGTCTCGGGCAGAGAATGACACTTCCGGGGTCTGAATGCTGGAGGCTCACGGTTCAGTGGGGAGATAGTCTGATAACTCTCCGTCACGGCCTGGTTTACTGTGCGAGCCGCGACAGTTGGGTGAGAAGTGACCAGAGATCCGCGAGGGAGGCGTGAGAAACAGAGATGGGAACGGGTCCAGGGAGTCCAGACGGAAGCGGAAGTATTCAGGGACCAGGCAGGAGGAATCCACTGTGTCTCTTCCCCGCTGCTGGCAGCCTAGGAGGTTGGTTGTTGCCTTTGGGAGGACTTCCCAGCCCCAACGAGGCTTGTGTCCCAGGCACACGAGCGCATTCCCGCGTCTGCGGGTGCGTCTCATGGGACTCTACCGGTACCACCGTTTCAGGCCACGCACCCCGGGCCACGTACTAATTCTTCACATGCTATGTTTCCCCACGAATAAAACGTAAAGTAACGAAAGAAAAAAAAAAATAAAGATGCAAAGGTCCTGGAACCATCAAGAAAATTAATTGCTGTTTTGGCCTACGTGACAGAAAAGTCCCACACTTCCTCAAGGTCAGGATTTTAAAAGTATGACAGGGAAACCTGGAGAATTTAGAAAACACGTGCTCCAAATTACCATCAACGGCCGTCACACCGGTGGCTCTCACAGGCCAGGCTGACTCACACCAAGGGACTCCCGTGTTTCTAGATGCATAAAAATATGGGAAGATGATTAACCAGAATAATTAGAAATGCCTGGCAAGGTCAAGGCACCAGGAACAGTTCTTGTGTGAAAACCCAGGACCCGGGGATTACGGCGAGCGCGATCCGGGATATCCGGTATGGAGTCGTGTGTTTTGGTTGGCACGGGGGACGGAGAGTGTGAACCCGCGCCCCAGGGAACCACGGCAGAGTGACATCCGGCACACCCAGGCTCGCCCTCAAAGCCCCGACAAGACGTGAAGCCCTAAGCGACACTGCCGAGGAAGCACGCGTCGGCCGATCTGAGCACGGCACACACGCTGCAAGTTCAGAGGAGGAAGAATATCGGGAATTGTGCAGCAGGTCCCCTGGGGACTCAGCAGACTAGGACGAGGACCAGAACAGCAGGCACATGTGAAGCGAGCAGGGGACCAGCCAAGAGGCCGTCGTCTGGCACAGGACCGGGTGGGGCCACCGCGGGGTCACAGGGACTCCAGCCGTCCCGGGAGAGCAAGGCCGCCTTCCCCACCCGTTCCTAGCACGGCCGGGCTCGGCGGGCTCAGCGGGTCCCGCTCCAGCGCTCCCTTGGTGGCCGCGGGCCGGGCCATCTGGGTGTGGGTGGCGGGGAGCCCGGCCGATGCCCTCACCACCTCCCTCTGGGTGCTCTGGGAAAAGTGTCCTCTCCCTGCCCGAGGACTGTGACCATCGTGCGCTTCTCTGCCGTCCCCAGGCCGGTCCTCGCGCCCTCCACGCGCCCCTCTTCACCGGCACGCACCCCTGCTCTGACATCATCATCACCCCCACCGGGGTCCAGTCCCCACCCCCGCCGTGGGCCTCCTGGGGAGCCATCCTTCCTGGTAGACAGTAGGGATCTCTTACAGACACGGTGCCTCGATCCAAAAGATGGCCCTCGACGCGGCGAGTCACGGGCACCTAACGGCTCTGGGTGGAAACTTACTCTGTGTATTTGCATTATCCTAACTCCGCGTAGTTCCCATGCGGTGTTATAGCGGCTTCAGAGGCGCAGCACAGCCACTCCACGCCGCCACGCGTCACGAGGGCGCCCGTGATCCCTTCACCTGCTGAATCGGTTTCAACGTACGTAGGCTCCTCGGGCTCCTTCGGGTCGCTGGGTCAGACCGGCCCGCCCTCGGCGGTAGACCCGGCCGACCGCAGAATTCGGACAGTTCGCGCTGGAAAACGTCCACCGCGACGGCACGAGCATTTCATCCTAAGCTTTTCTTCACGCTGTTTTTTTCTGGGTACAAAAGTAATGTGATGGTGTTGTGAGGGATTTAAGCGCTTGCTACACACTTTTTAAAAAGTTTTTGTGGGGGCGCCTGGGTGGCTCAGTCGGTTGAGCGTCCGACTTCGACTCAGGTCATGATCTCGCGGTTCGCGGGTTCGAGCCCCGCGTCGGGCTCTGTGCTGACGGCTCGGAGCCTGGAGCCCGCTCGGGATTCTGTGTCTCCCTCTCTCTCTGCCCCTCCCCTGCTCGCGCTCTGCCTCTCTCCCAAAAATAAATACACATTTTTAAAAAATTGTCCTTTGGATAGATCCTGAGTGCAGTGGTCTCCCCACCAGACTATACAGGATAATAGATGATCTATTACAGCGTCGTCTTTGTACACCCAGTTTCGCTTGTTAGTCTGAGATCATAAATTGTTTTTCATTTTGCAAAACTTCTCAGTATCTGATACAGTAACCATAAACACAAACGCTACTTCTCCAGTTTATTCATCGACGTATAGTTACTTTTTACTCACTTCCTTCAAGCAGGCTTTGATAGATTTTCCAATTCTTAGACCCCCCAATGGATGGCCTAACATGGGGACTTGTCTGGGAGTTGATAGGCTCCCACACTTTTCCTTTTAGAGGAAAAACTATGGACCCATTTCTAGCCCATGAGATAAAATCGGAAATCTGCTGGTGGCATTTCCAAGAAATCTTTAGCCGTCCTGATACAAAGGGCCCAATACAGTTCACATAGGCCTTTGACTCCTTGCTTTCCCCAGTTATCACTGGCTTGAACACAGGTGTGATGCCCAGAGTTCTGCAGCCCCGTTGGCACCATGAGGTGACTGACAAGTATCCAGGGGAAAGCGCACGGTCTAAGGACAGCAGAGGGCTGGATGTTCTCCCTGCCATTCTAGATCATCCACTTAGCTCCACTCAACTCTGTGCCCCAAGACATTGGCCGCTACGGACTGAATCACTGGGCTTCCTTTTCTTCTGGCCTCCATTTGGGTCCATTCAAAGAGGAGGGTAGGAGTCACCGGCAGAGAGTGGAGGGGGGAGGACATGAGGTCCGTCTCTCGTGCTTCCCCATCCGTGTTGGCAGCAGCTGCTGTTCCCCTTCTGAAGGCCACAGCCTCTCTCCGGGGGCCCTCTGAAAGCTGCAGGCCTGTTACAGCCTTCTGCACATTCCGCTGATTACCCCACCAGGCGGGGTGGGCCTCACCCCTTCTTCGTAGTAACTCCCCCCTCCATTTAATTCCCCTCCGTCACCCACTTGAGCGTGCCGTCCCTTTCCTGCCGGCGCCCCGAGAGCGGCTGGGAAGGAAAGGGCTGCGGCCCCCCGCCCCCCCATCAGGACCAGTCCCAGACCACCTCCCCGTGGACCTCCTATCCGGTGATAAATAAATACACGGCATCGATTCTATCACTAGAGTGCAGTTAGCTCACACCCGCCAGTGAGCTCCATCCCTACTGAGCCACCCACAGATTAATACAATGGAATTCTCGTCCCCACAGGGGCAGCCCCTCGGGGCGTGGAGGGAGGGAGGTATGCCGACAAGAAATGAAGCTATCTGCTGTAACAGTTCTATTAGAGGGCGATCGAGAGCCAAGGAGGACAAGCCCCAGCCGGGAGGGCTCCTAGGACAGGTGCATCTCCCTTGCGAAAAGCCTGCACCTGCTGCCTTCTTGCCAGGTCTCCCATGGTATTTGCCAGGTGAAGAAACTGGCGGCAACAGGTGGGAGAGGCTGGATGTTTGGGTTATTTAGGCAATAGGCTTTGCTGCGATATCTCATTGAAGAAAGTTTTCCTAAATTTACCTTAAAAAGCATAAGTCCTTGGCTAAGATTTTTTTTTTTTGATGTTTATTTCTTTTTGAGAGAGAGAGACACAGACAGAGGATCCAAGCAGGCTCTGAGCTGTCAGCGCAGAGCCCGACATGAGGCTCGAACTCACAAACCATGAGGTTATGACCAGAGCCGAAGTCAGACGCTTAACGGACTGAACCACCCGGGCGCCCCGTGGCTGGGAATGTTTCTTAAAGGAAACTAATGGATCGAAACCTATGAAGCGTCACCAGGAAGTTTGAGAAACTTTGTTGTCTTTCCCACCCAGACTGACCGTTTCAAGTTTAACAGTGTTTTCCACTAGTTTTCTTTCCTCTTCTCAAAGCCAGAATGGGCTTTAAATCCGTGAACACCTGGGGAGCGTGGGTGGCTCAGTCGGTTGAACCTCCGACCCTTGATTTCGGCTCAGATCATGATCCCAGAGGTGTGGGTTCGAGCCCCGTGTTGGGCTTTGCACTGAGCGTGGAGCCTGCTTGGGACTCTCTCCCTCTGCCCCTCCTCTGCTCATGCTCTCACTCTCCCTAAAAGAAAAAAAAATGTAAATCTGTGGACATCAGTTAGAAATGAAATTACAGAAGCTTATCCTGTGCCAACAAACATGTTCTGGAACAGCCAGTTTTTGGAAATCAATCAATATTTTCTTTTCCTCAATCAAGAAGACAGTGTGCATCTTAAAAACATGGGTGGTGCCAAAAAACTCAAAATGGATGAAAGACCTAAATGTGAGACAGGAACCCGTCAAAATCCTAGAGGAGAAAACAGGCAACAACCTCTTTGACCTTGGCCACAGCAACTTTTTACTTGACATGTCTCTGAAGGCAAGGGAATTGAAAGCAAAAATGAACTACTGGGACCTCATCAAGATAAACAGTTTCTGCCCAGTGAAAGAAACAATCAACCAGACTAAAAGGCAACTGACCAAATGGGAGAAGATATTTGCAAATGACATTTCAGATAAAGAGTCAGTATCCAAAATCTATAAAGAACTTACCCCACTCAACACCTGAAAAACAAGTAATCCAGTGAAGAAATGGGCAAAAGACATGAATAGACACTTCTCCAAAGAAGACATCCAGATGGCCAACAGACACATGAAAAAATGCTCAATATCACTCATCCTCAGGGAAGAACAAATCAAAACCACAATGAGATACCACCTCACACCTGTCAGAATGGCTAACATTCACATCTCAGGCAACAGCAGCTGTTGGCGAGGATGTGAAGAAACGGGAACCCTCTTGCACTGTTGGTGGGGATGCAGACTGGTGCAGCTGCTCCGGAAAACTGTGGAGGTTCCTCAAAAAATTAAAAATAGATCTACCCTATGACCCAGCAATAGCACTGCTAGGAATTTACCCAGGGGATACAGGAGTGCTGATGCATAGGGTACTTGTACCCCAATGTTTATGGCAGCAATTTCAACAATAGCCAAATAATGGTAAGAGCCTAAATGTCCATCAACTGATGAATGGATAAAGAAGATGTGGTTTATATATATAATGGAATAATACTTGGCAATGAGAAAGAATGAAATATGGCCATTTGCAGCAACGTGGATGGAACTGGAAGGTATTATGCAAAGTGAAATAAGTCAGTCAGAGAAAGATGTGATATGTTTTCACTCATGTGTGGATCCTGAGAAACTTAACAGAAGACCATGGGGGAGGGGAAGGGGAAACATAGTCTCAAACAGAGAGGGAGGGAGGCAAATCACAGGAGACTCTTAAACACAGAGAACAAACCGAGGGTGGATGAGGAGGTGGAGGTGGGGGAGGGGAAAATGGGTGATGGGCTTTGAGGAGGGCACCTGTTGGGATGAGCACTGGGTGTTATATGTAAGCGATGAGCCACGGGAATCTACCCCCAAAACCAAGAGCACCCTGTATACACTGTATGTTAGCCAACTTGACAATGAATTATATATATATATATATATATTTTAATGAAATAAAATAAAACGAAGAGTGAGAATCTATGAAGGAATAAAATAAAATCAAATATAAAATAAAATAAAATAATAAAGCATGGGTGTTGCAGCTGAGTCGCTGGCCTCCAGCACCCCCCCGGCAGTCCCCACCCGCCCCTCCTGAGACTGCCAGTCCCCCCCTGCCTGCAACACATCAGCCTGAATCCAAGCGCCCTGCAAGCAGGTGGCACTGAATTTTGAGGTGTCTGTTCACTAATACATCACTGGGTCTCATACCCTGGGCCTGAAGGCTGCTGGAAGGGGAAGGACAGAAACTCTGTCCCCCATATTGTGGTCCAGCTGGTCCCACCCAACACGGCGGAGGGAAACCCAAGTCCGAGCTCAGGGCGTGGTGGCCATGAGGCACTGGGACGCTTTGAGCCTAACTCGCCTGTGTTACGTACTGTGGGGAACCCGTGATGGTGAAGACGCAAACCCAGCTTGCAGAGGGTTTCCAGTGTAATAGGGAAATGCCCACTACCACTGGCGTTGGATAGCACGTGCACGAGAGCCAGGATGGGTGCTGGGGCATCAGGAGAGCCACAAACCGTCTCCTTCTGAGAGCATCACAGTAGGACCGCTGAGCCGAGCCTTGGACAGCAGGGCAATTCTCCCAGCCTTGGTTCTAGAAGCACATGCCTTTCATCAACACAAATCAAATCTTAATTTTTGGCTAGTAATCTATTATAGCATGTAGCAAACTGGACATACCCCTATCCTATTTAATAGCTTGTGATCATTTCTTTAATTCTTAACACGATTCCGCTAAGGGGGCTCATTAAGAGCTGGGGTATGTCTGCACCCCTGGATGCCTGACGCAGAGTCTGGCCTAGAGGAGGTGCCCCAAACATTTGATTACCTTCAGTATATAAGCATATGCTATGTGAGTCATGAGCTGTCCTGACTTCCCACTTCACAAGGAAATAAATTACAGGCAAGGGTTTTTTTATCCTCTCCCAACTTGGTTTACCCACATCTAAGGGAAAAGAGATTCAGGAAAAAGACAAAGCTGAGAGCAGACAGCACAATGTGTATTTCTGGACGCGCATTTTGATTCAAGAGTTTATGCTTACCAAAATAGCGCTCGAGCTCACACGGCAGAAGACGATGGAAAAGAAAATGCGAAGGATTATGATGAGGTTTCTCCTAAAAGGTTGCTACTCGAAGTGTGGTCCCCACACCAGCAACACCAGCTTTCCCTGGGAACTTGCTAGAATGCAGAACCCAAGCCCACCCAGCCCTGTCCGACGAACCCCTGCAGGTCGACGAGGTCCCCGGTGACGGGAAGGAACACCGAGGTTTAAACAGCCCCGTTTTAAAGGACTTCAACTTACAGACTTGTTACCTTATCTTTTTTATTATTATTATAAAGAGAGAGCATGCACGAGCAGAAGAGAGAGGCAGAGGGAGTGAGAGAGAGAGAGAGAGAGAGAGAGAGAATCCCAAGCAGGCTCCACTCTCAGTCTGTTGTCCAACTTGGGGCTTGATCTCAACACCCTGAAATCACGACCTGAGTTGAAATCAAGAGTCAGATGCTCAATCGACTGAGCCACCCAACTGCCCCTGTCTTTAAGAGAGAGAGAGAGAGAGAGAGAGAGAGAGGGAGGGAGAGAACAGAAGCTGTGGGTACGCATCCACCCCCAAATGTAGCACCCCGGCCATCACGCAAAAGGGTGACGATGCAGACCCCCTTTCTGCTGCCCACTGGCGTCCCCAAGAAAAGCACCTCTGGGACCAAACTCCTGGAAGCTGTCCTGTCTCCAATTGGATGGTCTCCCAGCTTGGAAAGGACAGCACAGGACCAATCAATAATGCTGAGCCGATGATGCAGTAGATTCAGGTCAGGACCAGAGCAGGCAGGAGAGGTAACGCCTGTGGGACACACGCCAGACGCCCGTCCTCCAGTCCCGACTGGAACCATCCAGCGCCTACGAAGCGGCCACACCGGACGGAGTCAATCTGCTTCGCTGTGTTAGAGGAGCTGTGACTTCCGCAGCTACATTCTCTTTGGAGAGAAGGCCGTGTGGATGGTGGGGCTGCAGCAGGTGGGCAGGGAGGCGCCGTGGGGGGCTGGGGAGCGGGGAGCCTGCCCCAGACCCCCCACCCTACCCTGGGGGGACCATTCGCACCTTCCCCAGGCACAGGGCCAGACGGAGACGGGCTGTCATGAGAGCCGGGGGTCAGACGTACTCGCCTCCCCAAAGAGGCTCACCCATGAGTGCGGGGCCCCTCCGGGGACCCGCGTCTGCTTAACACGCTTCACACAGCCCGTGAGAGGAGAGGGCAGTGGGTGATGCAGCAGAGACCCACCTCCACGGGCGTCGACCTCCGGACATGAACAAGACAGTGTTTACTGCTCAAGCACAAGACGAAAAAGTAATTCTCACCCTATTTAGAATTTTTCAATATGTTAGTGTCGTCTAAAGTCACACGTCTCGTTCCTCGAAGCCATTTCTACCTTCTGTTCTCCTGGTGTTGATGCAGAAATGCTTCCAACATCCCACGCTAGGAATGGGAGGAGAGAGGGAAGCAGACTCCTGGAGCTGGGAGTCCCCTTGGTGTCACCTCGGGATTTCTCGATCATCTCCAGATGTTTGAGGAAGCCGAAGTTCCGGGAAGATCATGACTTCTTCCAGCTCATGTGATGAGTGGCTGAGTCAGAACCGGAACTCAGAACCTCTGAGTCAGAGGCCGAACTGCCCTGACACCACACTGCCTGTAAAATCAAACGCGCGCCGGGGCGCCTGGGTGGCTCAGCCGGTTAAGCGTCCGACTCTCTGTTTCAGCTCAGCTCACGATCTCGCGGTTCGTGAGTTGGAGCCCCGCCTCGGGCTCTGCACTGATGGCACGGAGCCTGCCTGGGATTCTCTCTCTCCCCCTCTCTCTCTCTGACCCTCCTCTGCTCTCTCTGTCTCTCAAAATAAATACACTTAAAAAAATGAATAAATAATACGATTAAATGCACATGCACACACATACACGCACCCCCTTAGTCACGGACACGTAGAATGTTCTAGGAACTAAGAGTAACGCACGAACGATGACTCTTGGATGTGTCCAGTGAATACAGATAAGTCTTGCTCTTCCTCTGTCTTGCTCTGTTAAATGGGGAAAGTGAGGAGAACTGTAAATTGTATATATCACCCCATTTCCTCTATAAAAATCTCACATCTAGGCACCCGGGTGGCTCAGTCCGTTGAGCATCTGACTCCTGATTTCAGCTCAGTTTGTGATCAAGGGTTGTGGGATCATGCCCTGTGTCGGGCTCCACGCTGACTGTGGAAACTGAGATTCTCTCCCCCACCCATCTCTCTCTCTCTAGAGAGTTGGGGGGACGGGTAGAGAAATCTATGGAAGTAGGAATATTTTAAATAAACAAGCACACTGCATAAGCCGTCATATGACTTTCACTCTCCAAAATAGCATCTGGAGCCTAGAGCTGGTGGTTACAGAACAGTTATGCCGTGTCCCAGGGCGCGACACTCCTGAAACCGTCTAAGACAGTGGCCCCCGCACAGACCCCCAACTGGCCAGGCGAGGGCGGGGATCGTTAGCAACAAAATCAAGCTGTAATAATGTTCTATGAACATGATTTCTTATCGTCGGTCTTACGTATTGAACACCAGGCAAGCACGTGACAAACACAGTCACGAAACGTTGCGTCACTCCATACCAAGAGTTGAAATTCGGGCTGGCACCATAAAAAAGCACCCGGGAACTTCTCAGTATTCCCAAGTAGAGGGCGAGTGGTTGAATGTGCCAGTAACTGGATGTCCGTTTCCAGGTTACTGCAAGGTACTGCCGGGTCTGTGGCCAACATCGCTGGGGTCATGCAAGGAATGCACAGTCTTGGGCCCCACCCCAGACCCAGGCATCAGAATCTGCACTGTAGCAGGATCCCCTGGGAATCTGCATTCACGTTAAAGCTTGACAGGGAAGGCATTAGATGGGACTTGATAGATATTTGGTGAAAATCCTGTATTTCCTGCTCTTTTGCCTTTTCAATGCCACAAGAAAGCAACTGCTGGCAAAAGAGGTATATTATCCACAACGGCAATATGAAGCAATTATTAAATGCTTTCTGTATGCATGGCATCGGAGTAGGTTTTTTTTTTTTTTTTTTGAGAGGACCTCATTTTATCCCTCCTATGTAGACTGATTGAAATTAACATAACTGGCCGCATGTTCGCGCCTGGGAAGGAAATCGTGAAAAGTTTCTGGAAGAAGCCTTCACCAAATTTCTTTCTATGAAAGGGGATTTGAAACGGAGGAGCCAGCAGAAAGGGAGATTTTGAAGGTACAAGCGAAAAAGAGGGTACTGGAGGAACGAGGTGTCTCAAGGAGAGAGAGAGTTTCCACAGCCCCCACCCCAGCTCTCAAGTGCGGAGAAACGCTGAGTGGGGAAGTAGGAAAACAGAGGCAAGTAAAGTCAACTACTGTGGTTAATTCGGCAGAGGCGGGGGCGGGACAGGTGGGCGCAGTGGGAGTCCCCCGCCCCCCTCAGCCCCCCCTCCCCGCAGTGGGGGCTGAGCTGCCCTGAGAGCAGGAGTCTGGAGAAGACCCTTGACAGAGACGTGCTTCCGGAAGATTCAAATCTGCTCCGCGTTGCAAGGACTCAAACCAGTCCTGCCTTCTCTGCCTGGAGGGGTTGTGCCCTCTCACGGGAAGCCCATCTACCATATTTCTTCTTGAGACAACTGTCCTCTCCCTCTGCTGCATCATGAACAGCTTTCCTAGAAGCTGGCCTATTGTTCTCATGCCTCTGATGCCTCTATTCTGATGCCACCGCCTGGTACTTGCTGGGTTTTGTGTTAGGCGTAACTTCTACAATGGGAGCCGTATCCTTACACCTTGCTAATGCATCAAAAGCGTGTGTATGCCTGGCTTCAGAACAAAATTTGTTACCTGTGTTTGTTTACAAACCTGCATGTTCACAGTGGAAAGAAAAATTATCGAGGTCAAAAGTGATTCTCAAAAGTGCGATCGCTGCCCTCCAATTTTGTTTGCCTGAATACCTTTAATGCATCAGACCATCAACCCTCTCGTGCACTTGTGAGTGTTCATTTGGGGCGCCTGGGTGGCTCAGTCGGTCAAGCATCCGACTTCGGGCTCAGGTCATGATCTTGTCGTTCGTGGGTTCGAGCCCCGTGTCAGGTTCTGTGCTGACAGCTTAGAGCCTGGAGCCTGCTTCGGATTCTGTGTCTCCTTCTCTGCCCCTCCCTGCTCACTCTCTCTCTCTTTGTCTCTCTCAAAAATAAATAAACATTAAAAAAAATTTTTTTTAAAAGGGTGTTCATTTAAAAAAAATCAGTAAAAAACCTCTTTTCCATTATTTTCAAGTTCTTATAATATTAAAATTAATAAATTTCCCTGGGATTTTTTTGTTAATAGTAATAAATCCACCATGGAGGAGTACAAAAATTATTACCCAAAAATACAAAAACACTAATTCAAAGGGGTACATGCACCCCAATGTTTATAGCAGCATTGTTTACAAGAGCGAAACTATAGAAACAGCCCGAGTGTCCACTGACTCATGAATGGATTAAGAAGATGTGGTATAGGGGTGCCTGGGTGGCTCAGTCGGTTAAGCATCCAACACTTGATTTCAGCTCAGGTCATGACCTCACAATCTGTGGTATCGGGCCCCATTTTGGGCTCTGTGTTGAGCATGGAGGCTACTTGGGATTCTCTCTCTTCCCTCTCTCTCTGCTCCTCCCCTGCTTGTACTCTCTCTCTCTCTCAAAATAAATAAATAAACTTAAAAAAAATAAAGAATTAAAAAATTAAAAATAAAATGGAATGCTAAAAATCAAGCAACTCTAAAGACAAGAAAGGAAGAAAAGAGGAACAATACCAGCTAAAAAAAAAAATGAAGAAAAACAAACACACGGCAAATAGCAAAATGATAGATCACAAGTCATATCAACAATTACAATAAATATAGAGGATTAAACTCCCCAAAGAAAAGGCAGAGACGTGCAGAGTGGATTTTAAAAAGGGAGACCCAATGATATGCTGGGTACAAAAGATGTGTTTTAAATGTGAACACACAGATAGGCTGGAAACAAAAAGGTGGAGAAGGCCCAGACACGATGGGTAAGGCTACAGTCCCTGTACTGACATCATCTCAAAGATGCAGAGGGAGCAGAGAATCACCAGAAAAAGGGGAACATTTCATAATAATAAGAGTCTATTTATCATCAAGCTGTAACAATCATAAAGGCATATGCACCTAATAACAGAGCTTCAAAATACACACGGCAGGGCTCAGGACAGAAGACACTTTTCTCGACTCACACCACACACCCTGCAGTTGGCGTGCAAACACACAGCCCCTGCACACATCCTGTACTTAATCGCCCCAAATCAGGAGAAAAACCAGAGATCCTGAGCAGATCAGGCAAACTCAGAAAATCAGAGGAAGCTTTCCATCTCACTCTGTTCTCACCAGATGCAAAATCTTGCAGGGATCTTAGCCATGCACATTTGGTTGCAAAACATTTTATTGTTTTTTGCTGCTGAGTGGGTCACGTGAGTAAACTGACACTGAGCCCAGGCATAGCCCAGGTCACTCTGAAGGCAGTCCTGTCTCCTTTAGAGGTCGGGGTCATCTGCGGTGAGGTCACAGGGCACCCACACACCCAAATACCTAGTGGCTCTGTTTTCAGTGGGTGTGGCCCTGAGTGTGGGGAAGAGGGAGGCTTATCTCTTTTCTCAACTCTTAATATGTAGAAATTTTACATCCCAATACCTTGCAGCAAGAAGGAAATTAGTCCAATACTTAATAATAATTAATAAATTACAATTCATGAAATTCTACTTATTGCAAAAAGGGAAAAGAATTCCATTAGCTGGATACAATTGTTTGTCATACCGCAAAATTGCATACAGAGCAACAGAAGCAAAATCTTGCACTGATGAAACACAGCTATCCCGTTCATTAATGAACTTTATACACTGTTCTGTTTTCAAAGTGCCAGTAAATATTTCAGATTATAAGCAATTTAAGGGTTTCTTGTTCAACCACAGATTTAAGCTCAGCTCTGATTTAAAACAAAAAAAAAATAGGGAAACAGGAAATGATTGTGAATGAAAAGCAGAACAGGAGCCACGTGACCCATGAGGCACAGAAGATGAACTTCAAAAGACAGTGCCGAAGTTTATCCTAAGGCGAAAGAAGAAAGATGTGCGTACGTATTTAGCTATGAAGATATTTGTTGAAGCTTTGTTTCTGATGGTGAAAAATAGGAGGCTATCTGTGAGTGTCCACTGATAGGATAGGCTAAGAAATTTGTCACACGCACACACACACACACACACACACACACACACACACCCCATGTAGCCAGTAAACATTGCGGTGGCCAAATGTTTCTTACCCCAGGTTGATGTTTAACCCTGGATTATCGAACTGTCGGGGGCAAGAGTAAACTGACAAGGCAACAAAATATTAGGTACAGTACAATCCTAATGATACTTGCCCACAGGTTGACAAGTGTAATTACACGGGTAAAAGATCTGGTCGTGTGTACATACCATGATCACCTCCGAGTCTGGGAACCATAGGTCATTTTTATTTTCTTGTTTTTGCTTCTTCTGACTTGCCTACGTGACCTTCTGGTTACAGTTGGGTCTACCTGAGATCCCTGCTTTCAACCAAGCGGTACTCTGAAGGGTTGAATTTGTCTCCCAGAGGATGTGTTCAAGTCCTAACCCCCGGGACCTGTGAACGCGACCTTCTCTGGAAATAGGGTTGTTGCAGATGGAATTAATAAAGATGAGGTCCTGGGGCACGCGGGTGGGTCCGTCGGTTGAATGTCCGACTCTTGATAACGGCTCAGGTCGCGATCTCATTGTTCGTGAGTTCCAGCCCCAGGTCGGGCTCTGCGCTGACAGCACAAAGCCTGTTGGGATTCTCTCTTTCTCTCCCTCCCTCTCTCTCTGCCCTCCCCTGCTCACGTGCTCTCTCTCCCTTAAAAGAAATGAATAGTGGGGTGGCTCAGTCGGTTGAGCTTCCGACTTCGGCTCAGGTCATGATCACACGGTCTGTAAGTTCGAGCGCCACGTCGGGCTCTGTGCTGACAGCTCGGAGCCCGGAGCCTGTTTCAGATTCTGTGTCTCCCTCTCTCTCTGCCCCTCCCCCGTCCATGCTCTGTCTCTCTCTGTCTCAAAAATAAACATTAAAAAAAAAAAAAACTAACTAAAATAAATAAATAAATAATAAATAAATAATAAACCTAAAAAGAAATAAAATAAATATGAGGTCCTGCTGGAGTGGGACCCGTGTGTTATGAGAGGAGGGAAGAAACATGGAAAGAACACACCAGACGGGAGACGGGCATGTGACGACCGGGACAGAGACTGGAGGGAGGGGGCTGCCGGAGGGGGCTGGCCAGAACCCATACAGGCAAGGACGGATTCTCCACTGAAAGTCTTTGGAGCTAGTGTGGCCCCACTGGTATCTTGATTTCTATCAGTTCTGCTCTCCACAATCCCATCGTACCTACCAATACCAGCGCAGTAACAAGACAAATGCGGCTTTTATCGGGCCCAGAGTTTTCCCAGTATCCGTGGATGGCTCAGATTCAGTGCGTCCTAAGCCCCTCACTCACGGTGACGGCCCCTAGCGATGCTGAATGCAGTGGCCGCGTCGCCCTGCTCTCCAGGGAAGCCCGCACTCCCAAGGCAGCGGCAACGCCACTAGGCCCTGGGGACATTTTCAGAACCTTCGGTGTCTTTCCGATAACCTCGTGAATGGCCACCGGGCTTGCTGTCCTCAGAAATTTCTGGAAGCTTCTTGCTGGGAGAAGCACAAGAGGAGGTAACAGTGATTCCACCAGGCCCGAGTGGGAGATCGAACTCCCCCGGATTGTTAAGGAAAGACTTGGTGAGGACTACTTAGGGAGGAGGCCAGGGGGAAGGGAAGAAACCAGGCACAGCCGGGTGTCTACAGACGAACCAAGGGGAAGGTCATGCCCACCATGGGGTCGATGCAGCTGGGAGGGGGGCTGGAGGGGCCTCCGGAGGGCAAGCCCTCCTCCCCAAAGCAGTCTCCCACAGCGGGCACAGGACACGCAGCGGCCAGGCGGTGGCCGGGCAGGGCAGAGACGGGTCCAGGAGGCAGAGGATGACGACGACCCCAGAGGAATCTTCCTGAAAGAGCCCAACCTAGCGGACGACCCGAGGGAGCCGCGGAAACCCCAGGTCATCCAAGAACGTTCTTGTCACGAAGCTCGCGCCTTTTAGCAACTGTGACTATTCAGTGTGCAGAGATAAGTGACACTAGAAGTCAAGTGTGGGGAGCGCGTGGGGGAAAGGACAGTGAATATTCAGAAAAGACACTTGAAAGAGAGAAAGAAGCCTGACAAAGGCCTTCTGTCATCTCTGACGCTGCTGCGGTCCCCGGCTGCGGAGGACACGGACCGCATGGCACCAGGCGACAGGCCCCTCTTCCTCCCGGGTCTCTCTCTTCTCTGCTTTGGCTCGCCAGCCCGAGGCCGCGGAACACAGGCCCGACGTGACCACGCGCACACGGGAGAACCAGGCCACGGTCGTTTCTACCTCTTTCCGTCTTTCCTCTCACAGTTTTTTTGTTTGTTTGTTTTTTAATTTTTTTTTTTTTAGTGTTTATTTATTTGAGAGAGAGAGAGAGAGAGAGTGACAGAGCATGAGCAGGGGAGGGGCAGAGAGAGAGAGGGAAACACAGAATCCGAAGCAGCTCCAGGCTCCGAGCTGTCAGCACAGAGCCCGACGCGGGGCTCGAACTCACGAGCCGCGAGGTCACGACCTGAGCCGAAGTCGGATGCCCAACCGACTGAGCCACCCAGGCGCCCCTCTCTCACAGTTTTTAGTTGGGGCAAAATCCACAAAACATGCAATTTACCACCGTAACCATTTTAGGGACACCATTGTGCGGTTATCTGTACACTCACTTGCTGTGTTACCACCGCCGCCACCCATCTCCAGAACTTTCTGTCATCCCGGATTGTAACTCTGTCCCCGTTCAACACTAACCCCCGTCCCTGTCCCCCTCCCCCCACCCCCAGTGCCCACCCTTCTGCTTTCCGTCCCTGTGAACTCGGCGCCTCTAGGGACCTGTGACGGAGTGATGTGCACAGTGCTAGTCTCTCTGAGACTGGCTTCTGTCGTGCACAGTGCCCTCGAAGTCCACCCACGCTGTCCCGGTGGACGCGTTTCGTTCTCGTTTGTGGCCGAGCGATACCCCTCTGCGTGCACACGCCACAATCTCTTTGCCCGTCAGCCGTCTCTGAGGGGCTCTGGGCACCTGTGCCCTCAGGCAACTGCCGGGTCTGGGATCCCAGCCCTCTGCCCTCTCTCTGCTGCCATCACGCACTTTGTCCCTTAGGGTCCTGTCCCCGGGTCCCTCCACACCACCCCAAGCCTGGTTGCCAAACAGCAGTGGTTTCCTCTCCCTCCCTGTCTCCTGTCAATCTTGAACAAGGGCACACAATGAATGCCCCTTTTTCGTCTCAAAGGTTTTGTTGCCAACAACCGCAGGGAAGCTGACAAGAGATAAAAACCAACAAACCAGGGGAAGTGACAAACATTCCCCAGTCCTGCAGGAGCCACTGGCCCCAGCCTACAGCCCTCGGCTCCCTTCTGAAGGTCTTTCCAGCCAGGTCCAGCCAGGGCTTTCCACCTTCTGTTCTGAGAACTGGCTTCTCTGTCCCCACCCCTGTCTCCTGGGCTCAGCCAAGTACAAGACACGATGAGCTGCTTGATAAGCTGTTTCTCCCTGACAGGTCCCGGGCCTGAAGGGCCACGCAGGGGGGACGTGGGCTCTGTGCTCGGTCAGACTCTCCAGGCCACAGGGCCCATCCCAACGGGGCTCAGCCCGTGCCAGCAAGGCACCCTTCATCCCGGGGACTGAGGGGACAGAAGGCACGGCCAGCCACCACTCTCCACTCCACAGCCCCCAGATCAAAGCCCCCTCCCATCCTACCAACTCAAGCCACCGTCACTCTGTGGCCTGCTTCCCCGCTGAAGCCCAGAGCTGGCCTAGAGGCCGTCTTAACAGAGATACGGCTTACGCTCTATGTAATTCTAACAAAATCTTTATAATTCTCTATGAGGAAGGGGAAGTGACCATGAAAATATTTTCTTGCATGCACAGCCTTGTTGTCTATCAGGGAGAAGTATGAAAAAAAACAAAACAAAAAAACTAGGGCACCCGGGTGCCTCAGTTGGTTGAACGTCTGATTCTTAATTTCAGCTCAGGTCTAGATCCCAGGGTCATGGGCTGGGGTCCCACACTGGGCTCGGTGCTGAGCACAGAGCCTGCTTCGGATATTCTCTCTCTCTCTTCCTCTCTCTTTCTCTTTGCCCTTCTCCCTTGCTCTCTCTCTCAAAAGAAAAGAAAAGAAAAGAAAAGAAAAGAAAAGAAAAGAAAAGAAAAGAAAAGAAAAGAAAACAGCTTGAGCTTAAATGTGAACCCCTCATGTGTATTAGGGGTAAACAGACCGCTATAACAGGAGTCCAAAAACAAGGTGACTCAGACGGGAGCTGAGCCCTGTCTCCCCCAGCCACCTGGAGGTGAGTGGGTTGACTTCCCGGGTCACCCCAGGGCCCTACGGCCCTGTATCATCTTGCCTGCATAGTAGAAGCTGGCTCACTTCTCTACGTTCCCAGCTGCAGGAACAAAGAGAATCCAGGAAACCGGTTTGTGTTTAGAGACACGGGCCGGGAGTTGCCCGTGGCACGTCCGTGCACATCCTATCAGCCCAAGTTCAGGCATGGGACCACACCTTGCTGGAAGGGAGCCTGAGAACTGCGGTCTCTACCTGGTGGCCAGGCAGCCAGCCAAGGTTCAGGCGCTCTGTTAGGTTTCTCTGCCTTACGCGTGTTACGACGTACACAAGATATCAGCACAGTGATGCCCGTGTAATTCATAAACACACCAATATACTTGGGGGTGCAAGCTAAGATCGGCTCAGCCAAAAGGAACACACGACCGAACAAGGTTTGGAGACACGAACCCACAGGATAAAGGCCGAGCTTCTCAGCCTGTCCCTCCCGCAGGACGTGGCCCAGCTCATCTCTCCCAAATTCTCCAGGCACGCTCCCAGCACGCTCAGCCCTGCCCGGAAAGTTCTGGCACGTCGCACCACTGTGCATTATTCCCTCTGCCTCCTGCCGTGTTTCCGCTTCTCCTCAGCACAGACTCGTCCTTCCAGACCCAGTGCAAACATCCCACCTCCTGAGGAGCTTTTTCTCATCGTCGCACCTCCGTTCCCTAGCATTCTGCGTGAAACTCCGTGAGAAAGCCTGCCGCGGTGCCTGGACACTCTGTCCTCCCCTCGGGCACGGGGAGCAACAGCCTCTACCCTTCTGTTCACATTCCAACCCCAGAGCCTGTGTCACCTTCTACGGCAACGGGCCTTTGCACATGTCATTAAGGATCTTGGAGGTCTCGAGACCGGGCGATCGTCCGGTGGGTTCTATGTGGGTGCGAGGGTCCCGAGATGTGACTGAGGCTGGGGGAGCAGAGTCAGACAAGGAGACGTAAGGCAGGAGGCAGAGGCTGGACTGACACTCGGAAGGGGCGGAGAGCCAAGAACAGTAGGTGGTCTCCAGAAGTGGGAAAGGCAGGGAAATGGATTCTCCCGTGGAGCCTCTGGAAGGAGCCACACGCGGGGACACCTTGATTTCCACTCACTGACACCCATTTCCCACGTCCGACCTCCAGAACGCTAAGATAACACATCTCTGTTATTTGAAGCCACTGAGTTGGGGACAACCTGCCACCGCGGCCCCTGGGAAACTCACACAATGCCGTTCTCTCCTGTGGGTTCCTCCAGGTCACGTGCAGGGGCTGAGCCCCCAGTGTGCCCAGCACGGCATATACAGCAGAGGCCCCGAGAGGGGTTGTGAATGACAGCGGGGGGGGGGGGGGAGGAGAGGGGGCTGGAGGTGGAGGGGCAGGTCGAGGGGTCGGGGGAGCAGCCGCTCGCGACTCCGAAGGACCTGGATTTGAACCCCGCTCTGCCACTCACAGTGCGCGGTAGGTCTGAGCAAGTTTCATTCGGGATCCCGTTGCTTCACTTGACGTCCCCGATGACCGTCTGGCAGGTGTGTGCGAGGACTAAACAACAGAGGTGATATCGGGCGTTTGCATTTTGGACGGTAACCAAGGAAAACAGAAAACAGGGCCGTGAGGCACGACGGATGAGCTCACGAGCTCGCACACGCCCCGCACACGCCTCCGTCCCTGCCACCCGGCTGTGCTTCCTCCTCCGGACCGTCCCCCGCGGGAATCCCACCCGCGCCAGCCCGCTCTCCCAGGACCCCTGCCCGTAGCCACCCCCCACCCCTGGTGGGGGTGCCTCCCCTCCTGCCAGCCCCCTGCAGCTGGGAAAGCCCCGCACGGGGGGAGGGGACTCAGCAGAGACCTCCAACCCCTCCCAGGCCCACCAGCCAGCCCGGAGCCCACGGTCAAGGTGTGGGCACGCTCGAGCCTCCGCAGCCTCTGGGGGCAGGACTGTCCTTGCCCCTCCTGCTCCTGGCAGCCCTCGGCCTCCCCGGGGCTGGGAGCCGCATCCCTGTGACCTCCGCCTCTGCGGCTTCGTGGCCTTCTCCCGTGTCTCCTCTGTGGCTCCCCTCTCCTTCCAAGGACATCGGGCCTCTTGGATTAAGAGCCAAACCTACTCCAGTAGGTCCAAGATGAGCTCATCTTGACCAGTCACCTGCACAAGGACCAAATTTCCAAACGAGGGTGTATTCTGTGGTCCCAGAAAGGACAGGATGCGAGGGGGACGCTAGCCAGCCCGGCACGCCAGTGTGCCACGGGTGTGCCACGGCCGTGTCCCGCCCTCCCGGGCAACTGCCTTCGCTCCCCAGGACCTCAGGCCCCAGCCACACGGCCCACCTTCACATGGCAGGTGTGCCACTGGCTTAAGCAACTTCGTCCTCCACAAACATGACCCATCCAAACCCCGGCCTCTCTGCGCCCGGCCTCGCCGGCCCCAGTGACTCACTCCACACTGCTGCAGCCACCCAATCCTGGGGCCACGGCACAGACGTTGTCATCGTCTGCAGCTGCTGTCTCCCTCTGAAACCACGCATTCATAAAGCTTCCCGTGGCCTCTTCCACACCAGGTGCCACCTCCAGTAACAAATTTGTGACTGCTTGGTTTCCATCAGTGGGCGGAACGATGACCCCGCCGGGGTGGAGCCGACCTCCAGGAGAGGCGGCCCCCCACCTTCCCTGCTGCACCCCCCCCCGCCCCAGCCCTACTTCCTTCCGCCCTGCTTGGGCCCCAGGGCCCCCTTCAACCACTAGTCAAGGTCCCGGACTTCCTTGCCACTTTGTCCCAGAGGAGGCCAGTTCTAGATGCCTCAGAGGGCGGGCCTTCTCTTCCCCGCCGGCCCAGGGTGTGGCTCACAATAGTCACACGGCCCCGAGGCCCCTGCGGGATCCCGGCAGAAACCTCAGCCAGGCCGTCCACACTGAAACCCAGACTGCAGTCTCTTCGAACCAGCCCCTCCCTCCCTTGAACCACTCCTCCTCCTCCTCCTCCTCCTCCTCCTCGGGCAAAAACCGGAACTGCCTGAGGGCGACGCCCTGCAGCCCACCCCCCCCCCACGCCCACAGCCCACCCAGGACTCCAGTCCTTTCTACCCTACAGGTGGCCTCTGGGTAATTACAGGAAATGCCTACCCAGCCTCCGCTGGACTCTTCCTGGGAATCGCCCCCACGTCCTTCCCCTTTATCCGTCTCTGCTGGAACCTTCCAGCAGCATTTACATTTGCTCCCGTCTTCCCCATTTTTGAAACAGAAGAAAGCTCCCTCCGCCTCACGTTCTCGCGCAGCTCCCAGTCTCTCGCCATCTTGTCTATACTTGCTGCGTCACCTTCCTGGGCTCCAGCTCTCCTCGGGGTTCCCAGCGGCCCCACATCGCCGCACACTTCCGTGGGGCAGTCAGGAGTGGCCTGCCTTCTTTGCCACGGCTGGCCCTCCTTCCTGGAGCTCACACCCCTGGACTTCTGGAGCCCATATCTTCCTCCCGCCCCTTTGGACCTCCCACCCCCACACGCTTTGCCGCCTCTTTTCCTCCTCTCCCTTCCCAGGGCTGTCGGAGGCTCATTTGGTTTCTCATCCTACACACTCTGCCTTGGTCCCTCGTCCAATGGCTTCGGCCGCCCTACGGATGGTCTCTGATGGATGCACCCGTAAGCTGCCGCAGCTAAGGTGGTCTGGGAAGGACAGAAGCATTCTTCTCTATCCTTCGAGGTCTTGCCCCTGGAGTAATAATTAAACTTATGGGAGACAGATCGACAGGACAGAAGACCAGCGTTTTATTACGTGCTCGCAGTGGCCCGCGAATGAAATTGAGACCCAGAGAAATGACCGAGGCGGGCAGTTTTTCCGCTTTTTAGACAAAGAGACAACGGATCCGTGAGGAATTGACGAGACCAGAAAAGCTTAACTTTGGGAGCTTCCGGTGGTAGTGAGGGATTCTAAACAGACTTGGGCTGGGGAGTAAATTAGTAGAAAGTGACAAGGGTTGTCTATACAACCTTCTCGGCCCTCAATCTCCCACCGCTGGTCATAAGGGTGCCTCTTCACCTCCTGGGACAGAGAGGGCACCTTTCACATGGGAGATTTGTTTCCCACTTGCGGGGGGACAGAGGAGGGTCTGAGTGACCTTTCCGCACAGGCAGAGGCACCAGGGCGCGAAGTATTAGAACAAGGAGAGCAGAGGGGTGAACGACACTGGAGCAAACCTGGGCCCGCTGGAGACAGGAGCAGAGAGCGAACAGCCACACTTCTTCCCCCACAGGACGCCCGTGTGGCCCCTGGATGTGTGTACTCGCTTCTTTCCCCCACTCTTGTGGGGGTGACACTCACCGATAAAGTCTTAGCGCGCAAGCCAAGATGTTCCTCGACATCCAAGAACACCGTCCTGCTCTCGGAATCGGGACCGAACCCCTTCACACCCCCTGGGATAATGAGACTCAAACAGGCGAGTAGTGACAGGTGTTGATAAGGATGTGCAGAACGGGGTGCCCGGTGGCTCAGGCAGTGAAGCGTCCGGCTTCGGCTCGGCTCATGATCTCACGGTCTAGGAGTTCGAGCCCCGCGTCGGGCTCTGTGTTGACGGCTCAGAGCCTGGAGCCCGCTTCATATTGTCTGTCTCCCCTTCTCTCTGCCCCTCCCCTGCTCGCGTTCTGTCTCTCAAAAAAATAAAATAAAATGTTAAAAAAAAATTTTTTTAATAAATAAATAAAATGAATAGAAAGGATGTGCAGAAATCAGAACCCTCATACTCTGGCGGGAATGTGAACTGGGCAGCTGCTTTGGAAAACAGTCTAGCAGTTCCGCTAATGATTCAAGACAGAGCCACCACTGGGCGCAGCACCTGCACTGCGGGCAGCCTCACCTGGGAGAAGGGAAGCGTGCCCCCCCACCCCCCACAGAGACGGTCACGCCCATGGTCGCAGGGGCATTGTTCATCAGAGCCTCAGAGTGAAAACAACGCAATTATCCATCAAGTGGCAAATGGATAAACAAAACGGGCATTTCCTCATAACAGGATATTATTCAGCCATAAAAAGGAGTAAAGTACTAACATATGATACAACATGGGTGAACCTTGAAACCTTATGCTGAGTACAAGAAACCAGTCCCCCAAGACCACATGTTATATAACCCCATTCAAATAAACTTCCAGAACAGGACCAGCTATAGATAGAGACGGAAAGTACATTACTGGTTGCCGAGGGCTGAGGAGAGGAGGCTGGGAGGTGGGGAGGAGGGGGGTAACGGAGATGTGAGCTACAGCCTGAGTTTCTTTTCGGGTCGATGAAAATGTTCTAGAATTGACGGTGGTGATGGTCACACAGATCCGTGAATATACTAAAAGCCTTCGAATTGTACACTTCACATGGGTACATTGCGTGGTTCGTGAATTATATCTTAATAAAGCTGTATAAAAATGATAACACAGTCTACACTGATCGACTCTGAAAGATACTCATTATCTCCAAAGTTCTGGTTCCATTATATGCGAAGTATGATCTTACGCGTGTTTGTTTTTTTTGAAACACACACACACACATAATTTATGCATAGAGAAAAAAAATGTGGAAATACACACCCCCAAATGTTACATTATGTTTAGTCACTGGGATTATGAGGTTTTTAAATATATTCTTGCATACTTTCTGAATGTTTTGCAGGGAGCATGTGATATTTTTCCATTAAAAATAATATACTTAGTCATCTACCCTATTTTTTAAGAGTATTTATTATAAATGGTTACCAATGTGTTTTTTTCTTTAAAGAAAAAGGCAGCAGATTGCTCACTGCATGACCTCTCAAAGATCTGAGACACCACGTCCTCCCTTTCTTCCCATGAGTCTTCTGTGTCCAGAAGAGCTAGAGAGGTCTTGTGTCCTGGGTCAGCGATTTGGGAAGAAGGCACTGTGCTACCTTTAGTCCACAAGCGACAGTAAACTCTCGTCACATGATGGCACATCTACACGGATTACCCTCCAGGGATGCCGTTAAGAACCAAATGTTACCCTCCTGAACACATTTCCCTAAATACTTAAGTCAGAGTAACTGGGGCTAGGGAGAGCAGATCCCGTCATGGTCGAGATACAGCCCTCATTTATTAGAGAAAGGACAACAATAACAACGTCCGTGGCAGGGGCTGATCGAGTTGCAAATTCTCAAAATACTTGAATATGGTTTCCCATACCAAGGTTGTGGTTTCAGGACTGCAAATTCACATTCCTCCAATGCCGTTCCCCTAGACTAACTTCATTCGTGGGACCAGACTCCCATGATACATACCCTGGGGATGCAGCGACAAACCCTTTGTGGGATGGAGGCCACACCCACAGCCCTCAGGAGGGACCCAACAGAACGCAGCCCCCAAGCACCCTCCCACATGGTCTGTGGGCCTCTGCGTGGCTCCGGGAAGCCCCCTGATTCACAAGGACCCAGTAGAGATGGGAGGGAACACAGAGTCAGAGGCTGGGCTGTGCTGACAGCGGCTCAGGTGGACAGGAAGGTGCCAAGTGAACAGACTTCAACACACCAATAAGCTCGTGGGACGGGGAGTCCCTTTCCACACAGGAAGCCATAAAATGCTTTCATAAGGTCTGTACCTGTCCGGAAGGAGGATTACAACTCAAAATGACACTGGGAAGGTCTGCACGGCCAGGCCGAGTGGCAAGAGGGAAAACGTAAAGAAAACCGAGGGCACCTTACACCCTGGAGGACAGATACACTGAGTTCTGTGCTGTAAGGAATCCGCAGATACAGCAGCTCCACTGGGAAGCAAAGAGCTGTCGCTTCTGCCTCTTGGGCCTTTATAGACCCAAATAAGCCAGTTTCTGAAAGCTGGCGAGAAGCTCCGTGCGTTTACCGGCGTTTCCTATCGGGAGTCCGTGACATGCCCACATTTCAGGGTCAAGACGGTGGGAGAGACACACCTCCGTGAGGTCCACACGTTGAGTGTATCGGTGCTTCTCAAGGTGCCTGTGTGACGTGTAATGTGTTTCTGTCCTGTTTCTACCCAGCGCTTGAGGCTGATGGGGGCGGGGCGGGGAGGGGAGAGCCGCGCAGGCTTCTGAGGACCGACTGAAGAAGGACTCGACTATTCGGCGTCCGGTTGGATAGGTGTGCCCCCACTGATCCAGCTGACGTCCTGTCGGTGGGCAGCAGGGCAGCCTCTGCTTTTCTTGCTTTGACAAAGTCCCAAGGCTCCTACGACAGGACGCACTTATACAAGGCGCGCTGGAGAAAATGGCCGGGACCCGGATCACAGCGCGCCATGAGGTCAAAAGTGCTGGGAACCTCCGGAAACCGAGTTCATAGTGGGGACCAGGGCAGACGGACAGAGGGTGAGAGCCTCCTGCCCTTCCCACGGGAAGACGTGACCACGGAACCCCCCCCCCGTTCCCACCCCCACTTTGTCTGGGTCATGCTCAAGAAATGAAAACAAGTCACATCCCTCACAAGTGCCACGTCCGGATTGTGCACGACGGTTTGAAAGCCACTTTGTCATAACGCGTGATGATGACACTTCTTAAAAATGTGTGCTCTCGCGGACGTAGATTAGGTTAAGAGGTCACAGCAGCGTGGTATGTCGGACTGGGTGTGGGATACCTACACCACGACCAGGCTGTGTGTGGCCTGCAAGTGAGCCGTGGCCAAAAACCCACTACTGGCCGGGGGGGGTGGGGGGGGGGGGGGCAACAGTGACCGGCTAACGAGTGGCAAATGTCTTCACGCAGCGCTCCTCAAAACTCTCCCAGGGCAACACCCCTTGAAGTCGGGGAGTGTGACCCCAGCACTGCAAGCACTGCTTTTCCTGGAAGTCTCCTGTTTAATCATTAAAAATGCATGCGAATCCTGCCTCCACCCCCCACCACCAAAACCAGGAACTTTGAGAAACATCAGTATCTCAGGAGGCTGTTTCTGGTTTTTTGTTTTGTTGCTGTTGTTGTTGTTTGTTGTTTTTTTTTTAAGATTCTGGCAGATGGCCACAAGCCCCGATACTGGAGATGCCACACAGTGGAACCTCACACCGCCCGAGCCTGTGCCACGTCGTGGCCATCAGACTTGCTCTCAAGGTCCGAGTTCCTCTCCATCTCTGGGGCTCCGCGGACAGTGCCGCAGACCCGGCTCTTCCCCTACGTTTGCTGAAGATCCCGCGAAACAACAGGACCTCGCTCAACAAGATGTGGGTTTTGTGGGGCCTGATGTGACACACGTTGGCAAGCAGGACACAATCACGTGCGCACCAACGCGGTAAACGAATCTACTCTTCAAGAGGAGAGTCAAGGGTTCAGATTTCCTTTTTTTCTTGAACGGTGGTGGCTTGCTTTCGCCGGGTAAGGAAGGAAAGACGAATGAGATTTTTACCATTTGCATTTTCGTAACAGACGTCACGTGGGCCAGAGGTTTGTGGACCGCTCTGCCGCGGGAAGCGGCGATGCACCTTTAACAGCACGCACGCCTGCACACACACACACACACACGGAGCAGCGCGCCTCCGAGCCCCGGGGCACTGCACGCACCAGTGCACTCGCCGTAAACTAGCAGGTGTGGTGACCAGCCGGCGCCACGGAAGCCGGCCACACGACAGAGGTCACAGCATCGTCAGGTGACTCGGCAGGTGCATAGCGATCACCTGTTGCCCGCCCAGTGGAGGGGCCAGGTCAGCAGGGGAAGCTCATCAGTGGGCCACGTCTACGTGACGATCGAGGGCCCAGGTTGTTCAACCGAGGGATGCCGCCCACCCGCTCCGGGCCAGCCCCGCTCTTCCCACCCAGGCCCGGCCGGCGAGTCCCCGAAGCCCCTCGGTCCGTCAGCCCATCCGCCCGCCGTCCGCGCTCCCGAGCCAGCGCCGGGCGCGAGGCGGCGGTGGCGTGTGCTGACGTCATATGGGCCGCCCGCCCCCGATTGGCCGCGGCCGCCTCACCAGACCCAGAGCGGACGGGCGCGCGGGCGGGGCGGGGCGCGCGGAGGCCACGCCCCCAAGCGGCGGGCCGGGCAGGGTCATGTGACCCGCGGCCCCGCCACCGTCGCTCGCCTTAAAAGCTACACCGCGCGCCCCGCGCCCAGGGCCCAACTCCAAGCGGTCCGGGCCGTGACCACTTTCCACAGCGAGTCCGCGCGCGGGCGCCCCTCGGACAGGTAGGTGGGGCGCGCTGGGGATGCCCCGGGGTCGATGCGGGCCGGCGCCGAGCTCGGGTCGGGAGCCGGGGATCCGGGCGCCCCCGGCCCGGCCCCGGGGCGGGGCTGCACCCCTGACCCCTGCGGGCCGGCTCAGTGCCCCCCCTCCGTCCGCCGGCCCCGGGAACTTGGCGCAGCTCGCGGGCGGGGTCCGGGAAACTTTCGGACTGGACGGGCCGGCAGTAGAGGTGCGTGCCCTGCTTCCGCGCAGAGCGGCGCAGCTGCGCCGGACACCTGGCCGCCCCCCTCCCCGGCCGCGCACCGGCCAGGTGGGCTGAGGGGGGTGGGGGTAGCGTCCCCACCCGGCGGCCGGGAACTTGACGGGGTCCCGCCCCCTCCCCCCTGCAGGAACGCCGGCCGGCGCCCGGGGACCGATGCCCAGGCTGGACGACCACTGCTGGAGCTGTTCCTCTGCTCAGGGCGCCAGGCACCGGAGCCTCCCGCGAGCCGGGCCCGGAGGGCTGGCGGCCAAAGTGGGGGACATGCTCGGCCCCGCGGCGCTGGCGGCCCGCCGCGGCCCGGACCCAGACCCCGCGCCCGCTCGCGGGCCTCGGAGCCCCGGGCCGGGGGGGCGCGGCGCTGGCGGCGGCCCCCCCGGCAGCTGGCACCACCACCTGGTGCAGAGAAGCCTGGTGCTGTTCTCGGTGGGGGTCGTGCTGGCCCTGGTGCTCAACTTGCTGCAGGTGCAGCGGAACGTCACCCTGTTCCCCGAGGAGGTCATCGCCACCATCTTCTCCTCGGCCTGGTGGGTGCCCCCCTGCTGTGGGACGGCGGCCGGTGAGTGGAGCGGGGTGGGAGGGGGGAGGTCCGGGGTTGGGGGGGGGGCGGAGGTGGGCGCGCAGGGGCGGGGGCCGCGGGGGCGCCGGGCCGGCCTCCCGCCGCCCTGGCCCCGGGGCCGCGCGCGGAGCCCGCCGCCCGCCGGGGATTGGCCGCCGCGGAACTGGTGAGCGGCGCGGCCGGGCTGCCATTGGCCGCGCGCGCCGACACGCTACCCGCGGGCCGCCGAAAACAAACCGTCACGTGGGCCGGCGGGCGGGGCGGGGCGGGGGTCAGGTGCGGGGGCGCCCGGTGCGCTCCCCCCGGCCGCGCGCGTGGAAAGACACGGCCGATCCGGGCCCAGAAGACCGCTTGGTGCGTCTGTAGTCACGCGGCGCCCGTCGGCCGGCAGACACTCGCCAGGTGCGGGCTGCGGCCTCCGCTGTACCCGCCCCTGCCCTCGGCGCGGCCCGCTCCGGTGCGGTGCGCAGAGCAAAGGTGCGGCGACGGGGGCGCCCTGCTGCTTGCTTTGCAGCCGGGCCGGCGTTCGCGGTCTGCTCATTACTTTGTATCTTCTGCGCTTCGCTTCCTTCGCGCCTGACAACAGCGCTCTCTGCCGGTGCTCCATTTTACAGATGTGAAAACTGAGTCACAGAGAGGCTAAGCGACCCGGTCTAAGGGCATACAGTACAGAGCAGGGCCACTGCTCACACCTCTGCGTACTGCCTCCCCGCAGTCGGGGTGTGTGTGCGGCGCACTGAGGAAACGCAGCACCTTCTCAGCACGCGCTCCCTGAAAACCGCCGGAGGGCCCAGGACTGGGAATGGGGAGCTGTGTTCTAGCGAGGACACGTCCCTGGGGGGTACTGCACTTAACTCCGCGGGCAGAATGTCTTCATCTTTGTTCGTAGAAAGGTAGGGTCCTGGGACGCCTGCGGGCGCAGCTGGTTAAGTGTCCGACCGACTTGCGCTCAGGTTATGATCTCGAGGTTGGTGACTTCGAGCCCGGCGTCCGGCCCTGCGCTGACAGCTCGGAGCCTGCAGCCTGCTTCTGATTCTGTGTCTCCCTCTGTCTCTGCCCCTACCCTGCTCACACTCTCTCTCCCAAAAATAAATAAACGTTTAAAAAAAAAAAAAAAAGAAAGAAAGAAACTTAGGATCCTACTTTGCCTTTCTAAACCTTTAAGTAGCACAGTTATACTATTAATTTTTTTTTTTTAACGTTTATTTACTTTTGAGACAGAGAGAGACAGAGCATGAACGGGGGAGGGTCAGAGAGAGGGAGACACAGAATCTGAAACAGGCTCCAGGCTCTGAGCTGTCAGCACAGAGCCTGACGCGGGGCTCGAACTCACGAGCCGTGAGATCATGACCTGAGCCTAAGTCGGACGCTTAACTGACTGAGCCACCCAGGCGCCCCCACAGCTATACTCTTAAATATCCTTTTTGAGATACTTACCTAGATGCAGATTGCATTTTTCATGCACATTTGGTACAGCAGTTTGTTTGAATCAAAAATATGATTCTAAAAGTGAAATCGTTTAGTTTAGGCTTTCTTTGCAATTGCAGCCTCAAGGAATTCCAGGACTACCTGAAACACAATTTCTCTTACTACGCCCCCTTGGAGTGTTTGTACCTATTTCGCTTTTAACCTTCAAAGGTGAGATTAAATTGTAGCGAAATAAGTTACAGAATCATTTGCATTCCAGTTTTCAAATTTCCAAAACTAGACCTTGAGAAAATGTCGAATGAAATTGAAACCCGAGTTTCTGGAACCGAGCCTCTTGTTTCTCGGTTCAAGAGCCTGAAATACTTGCCTCTTTCATAGGACGCCAGGTGGATGTGCTCCCTGGCTTCCAAGCCTCAGCGTTTCAGTGACTTGACGAGCTGAACTTTGTGCCCCACAGTCGCTCCCGTGGGCCTGGGTCCCCACCAGCCCGGTTTGCTTCTGGCCTGGAACCCCATACCCTTCCCCCGTCTAAATTCTCTTTATCCGATCCCATGCTTTAAAATTCCGTGTCTGTAAAAACTCCCTAACTCCTCCCGGCCACAGTAAGCTCTTGTAGTTACATAACCCTTATCACTTTACACGTGGGAAAAAGGAACATGAGGATCCGGGTCCCGTCAGAGCCAGTGTGATCCTTTTGTTCTCAAGGACAACAAAAATGTAAAGTTAATCTTAATTAAAATACTGTATTCTGTAGCACATACGTTTTCTAGGGAAAGAACTGATTTGAATAATACGTTAACAAGCGCCACGTGGAAATCCTATCACCTTGAAGCTGGCACAGTCTAATGCTGTTTTGTTTCGTTTTAACAGCTGTTGTCGGCTTGCTGTACCCGTGCATCGACAGTCACCTTGGGGAACCCCACAAGTTCAAGAGAGAGTGGGCCAGCGTAATGCGCTGCGTAGCGGTTTTCGTCGGCATCAACCACGCCAGTGCTGTATCCTTCGGTGGCTGTGCCGGGTCCAGAGCATTCTCGTGGGTTCCATGTTGCAGCGTTTTGTGACTCAACGAGCGTATCTTACTTTATAGGTCACTTGAATGGTCTCCTTCCAGCTATTTTATTTTAAAGCGTGCTGCTTGGTTTATACTTAGCGAGAGTTTTCAGAGTTTTCGAAATGGTGCAGGGAAACTGTCGAAGTAGTACCAGAAGCAGAGTGGACTTCTTTGTTCTGCCTTCTGTCAGACAGAATCTTCTGGATCCTCGCGGTTGGTTTTGTAAATTCCCTCGTAGGTTCCTAACTCGCATCTTCCCTTGTGAAGATCTGGTTTCTGTGGCCCAGTGACCGGTGGCTGGGGGTTCCTCTTCTTGGGGCCACTGCTTCCAGAGGTTGGGGGGAAACCCGTCTCTGCTTCTCTGCCCCCTCCCTGGCCGTGACCATGATGTTTCAGGGACCGAAGTGGTGTTCTCTGGAGTAGGAGCCTTTTTTTTTTTTTTTTTTAAGTTTATTTACTTATTTTGAAAGAGCGTGTGTGCACGTGGAAGCGGGGGGTGGGGGGTGGGGGCAGAGAGAGAATCCCAGGCAGGCTCTGTGCTGTCGCACGAGGCTCAGTCTCACACACCGTGAGATCAGGACTTGGCTGAAATCAAAGTCGGACGCTTAACCGACCGAGCCCCCCGGGTGCCCCCGGAGTAGGGTCCCTAACGGAAGGTCCCCAAACTTCCAGAGTCCACGGGTGGAGTATGTTGCACAGACTTATGTTATGTGTCTGTTGTTCAGTGCATTTTTCAGGAAGATAGGCCATCGAGTACCAGGTCTCAGAAATTTGGGGTTTCTTTAGGAAGCCTAGGTCCTATCTTGAAATTTCAGAGAAAGTTACTTTAGAGTTACTGATTCTTAAATCTGCTCTACCTGTATTTTCTTGAAACGAGTTTCAGGAAGGGGTGTTACAGGCTAGCTTAGCTCTGACAAATCTGTGTTTTCACCACTTGATCAGCAGTGTTGTGACGAAAGGCAGCTAGCTGTGTCTCCATCAGGCGGAAGTGTGATTCTGCTGCCAACCGATGAGGTGTCTTTGAGGCGCCACGAGAGAAGAGTGTTTGCTCCGTTCAAATTGCTAATAAAAACGAAAAACAGAATAGCGCCTCCAGGTGGCTTACCAGCAAAATACGTTGTTTTGTGCTCAGAATGCCGGCAGCCGCGGCGTTCAGAAAGTTTCCGGGTAGAATTATGGGTTTAACCCAGTGATCAGAGAAGGTCCGTCCTCTTGTATCCAGCAGATCTGGACACAGCCTGGGCAGGACTGTTGGATGGAGAATCTCTTGCTACATGATGAAAACGCAGACGCGTGTGGGATCTGCAGGGGGTTGTTGTTGTTGGCTTGTATTTGACGGCCTTAAACGTCGCTGAAGTTTCCTTAGCCCCGCGCCTCCAGAAACTGGATTTTGCCAATAACGTGCAGCTCTCCTTGACGTTAGCAGCCCTGTCTCTGGGCCTGTGGTGGACGTTCGACCGGTCGAGAAGCGGCCTCGGGCTTGGGATCACCATCGCCTTCCTGGCCACGCTGATCACTCAGCTGCTGGTGTATAATGGCGTCTATCAGTAAGCACGGGCTCCCGACTCTGCCTTTGTCCGCGAGCTGTCACCTGACTCCCACGAAAAACACCCGCCGGCTGGGCGGTCCGGTTGTATGCACACACGTGGTGTCGATTCAGGCAGGAGAGTCTCAAAAATGCCGCTGGTTGTTGATGCACACGTTAAAAACGTGCCGTCTAACCTGGGGGGAAACGTAGCAGTCACGGCAAGCACAGCATCCCGACGTGACCCTCCCACGGCGTGGCGCATCGCGTCGCGTCGTGTGCCTCCCCGGTGAAGACAGTCCACCCGGAGGCGAGCCCGACTCGGGGAGGCCGAGTGCCCGGAGACAGGTCTCCTCCTCTGTTCTTTCTGCAGGTACACGTCCCCGGATTTCCTCTACATCCGCTCCTGGCTGCCCTGTATATTTTTCTCAGGAGGCGTCACCGTGGGCAACATAGGACGCCAGCTGGCTATGGTACGTGAAGCAATCAGCTCTGCTCGCCTGCTGCAATCGCTTTATGTAACACAGTGTGATTTGTGTTGACGAATGTCTGCTTGGGACTCAAGAACAACAGTTACTGAGAACAGCACACTCTTAAACAAAAGTAGCTAACGGTCCCAAGGCAGTTCCTCGCTACGTGAAGCCTCAGGGATCTGTAAACGCGTGATGAGCCAGGAAGTAACCGGGGTTCCCGGGCAGCCCATCCTGTTACAGGGCTGTTCGGTGACAGTTCTGAGCTCTCCATGGAAAGTGGCAGAGGAAAGTTACTGAGATGGTAACGTGAGTGGTTGGAAATGAGCCCCTCGCTGACGCCGCAGAGACACCCCGCGCCTGGGTCGGGGCCTGGCCCAGCAAACACTGCCCTTCCCGGGACAGGTGGCCCCGGGGCGGCGTGGGGGGTGCCCCGCGTCGCCGGAGACCTCCCCCTCCCCCCCACCACCGGGTAGATGGACTCCCCCAGCACGGAGCCGTGTCCTGAGAGCCGGAAAGGCAAATGAAGTCGGGAATAATTATGGCAGTTCTATTCCGTAGTTAAAAGTTTGCATTTGAACACTTTAATAAGAGGAAATCAACTTTGGGCACGTGAGCGTTCCTTGGCGTTGACTTAGACTCTGGGGCTTAAATAGAATGAACTGAAGGAAACCACGGAGACTTCTGAGGGCCATTGCCCTCAGAGATAAACCCTGGGGCTTGCTCAGAAAACCTATCTCGGTCCCTCACATGCCATTTTTAAAACAAGGCATTTATTAGTGCTGATACTCACCAGTGGGAGCTGAGTCTAAAGGCTACTTGGCTGGTTCACAAAAATAGAACTAATTTCAAAAAGATAGAATGTGTAGCATGTCCCGCTGGTTCCTGAGTCCATCGTCCCACCCTCTACCGCTGGAGGTTCTGTGGATCCCGCCCCAGAATGAGAACTCGATTAAAATACCGTTTCTGGCACCCGCAGTGAGGATCAGAGGATTTGACACGTGTGTGTGTGTGTGTGTGTGTGTGTGTGTGTGTGTGTAGATGTACCTATAGATTTACATCTAGATTTTTGAGTGATTTCTGTACTCAACATGGGGCTCGAACTCACAACCCCGAGATCAAGAGTCCCGCGCTCCGCCTGCTGGGCCAGCCAGGTGCCCCTTGACTGGGTCCTGTTAACACTGGCCGCAGCCCCACGTCAGACCTGTGCCCTGGCTCCCTCCCCTCCCAGCCCCCCTGGCTGCTCTCCCCAGGAGACCCGGGCAGGTCCACCTGTGCTTGTGCCAGTTTAGTCCAGTAGCTTCCGTAGAGAACCCCTAATAGGGCTTCCAGGACAAAACCGTCCTCAGCCAGGGTGACCCTTCACAAAATTAAAATTTAATAACATTCAGCGAATTGTCGTTATTTGAGGCCGACGGGCCGACGGTGTTCCGTGTGCACGAAGACGTTTTTGAACCAGGTTCAGGACGTGAGCGCATCTTCGGTAGAGGCGGGGGCTTCACACGTGCGCGAGTTGCAAGCGGCTGGAAACGGTGGGAGGAAACTTCTTTCAAAGGAGTCGCGCAAATCGTTACCTGTGAAAATACTACCGCTTGGAGACTGTCTCCGTAAACGATCCTGGGTGGTCCCCTCCGGTCATTTTGGTGCAAATTTGGAAATTAAGTACAGGTTGTCCGGATGAGTGTAAGATACGTTCCTGTCGTACGGCGAAACGAGGAAGGGCCACGATCCCTTCCCTCCCGGGTCATCAAATCTCCACGCCCACCCCGCTCGCTCGCTGTTTTTTCCACCAGTGAGAACGTAAGTCCTTCCCGCTGGGTCCTGCCCGCAAGGAGGGTGAGCCGAGACCTCGGGAGCGCGGGGCTCCCTTCCCCGGGACCAGTGGCACCCTGGCTGCCACCCGCTGATATGGCTCCAGGGCAGGGGCTCAACCTGGTCCTCGTCCTGTGGGTTTTCAGAGAGCAGGGGGCCGGAATCGTGGGCCCTCTACCCTGGGGGGCAGCACCCCCCCGGAGTTGGGGGATGGGGAGAGCGGGGTGTGCGGTCGGTTAGACGTGGCGGCTTCTGGAGAGAACCGCACGCGGCCTTTACAGTGCGATTTTTCTGGTCGTGAAAGTTACGACGTGAACGTGACTGTCGTGGTCGGCCCCAGGCGAGGAGGTGTGCAGGGACCCGTCCCACGGTCTGTGGAGCACGCCGTGCATGCGGTCGCGGGGAAGCCTGGTCGCGGCGGCTCCTGGAGACCGGTCGGCTTACTCGGGGCACGACTGTGGCGTGAGGCCGCCGTGGACATGGAAGGCGGGGTCCTCCCCCCACCACCCCGGGTCTGTCGGCGGGTCCCTGCGTTCCGATTCTCTTGGCCTCCACCCCCAGAGGTGTGTGTGCCAGTCCCTCCCGAAAGCAGCGCATCGTCTACGCTGGTGCTCGGGGAAGGGCCTCCGCTCTCCAGCGGCCGGTGCCGTGCGCCCCTGAGCCCGGCAGCCCGCCCCGTCCACTCTGTACCAGGGCGCTGCCCTCTGTGCCCTCTCGGGGGGCACACAGACGGCCTGCCGAGCTCACGCTGCCACAGCATCAACAAGAGAAGCGCGTGAGGCCAAAATTGTGTTCTTTGTGGGAATGGGTTCGGGGGTGTCAGAAATCGAATGGTCTCAGGCTGCGTCAGGACCAAAGGGTGAGGTGCGCGCTCCGAATAAACGTTTCCCCGCCTCGCTGTGTTTTCACGGGGCCTCCTTTCTCGGGGGGCTTCTCCCCCCGGCCCCCACCCACCCCCCGGCACTGGCAGGAGGTGGTCCCCATGGGCTGCAGGCGTCAAGGGCCTGCAGGTGCCTCCCGCGGCCCAGCCCCGATTCTGTGGCGCCCAGGGCAGCACGCTCTGTCGAGTGAGCCCCCCGGCCGCCCCCAGGGCCGCGCTGAGGCCCGCGCACCCCAACAGCCTGGGGGAGACGGCCCCGTTCTGCAGGTCTGTGTGTTGGGGTCCCAGAGTGGTGAACCTTGGAGCTTTGCTCTTACCACTCTTGTGGCGTCTTGAAAGGTGACCCTGTGACAGGGTGGGCCCTTGCTGGAAGCTTCATCATCGAGGACACAACCACCTTTAAAAGGACAAGCTAAAAGAGGTGCTTTAAAGAGAGAGGGTACTTGCACCTACGACTTTCATTATTCTCTCTCCAAAGAAATGAAAAAGTAACAGCCTTCTGTAAAAACAGGCCTACTCTTTGCTCAAAATTCGAAAACTCGTTTCCGCCCTTCAAACCCAGGAAGCTGCTCGATGTGTCAGGGGTGGGACCGGACCGGCCCCGTCCTTGGGCCCTGCCTGCAGCTCGGTCGAGCTGTCTCTTTCCCACAGGCCTTTGCACTCGAGCTGTTTGTGTGAAAAATGAACCCGGCCTGGTATTTTAGGGGCGGCATCTAAGAAGGAACTCCACCAAGTGGGGCTTTCGTGAGGGATGTGCCTCGAGTGAGGAACATGAAGACGGGGGCCGTGCTCAGGCCAGCGCTGCCCACACCTGACCCAGTGTCACCGGGGGCGCCTGCCCTGTGCATCCCTGCCCCGACTCCATCTGGGTTCTAGAATCCTCTTCTGTCCTTCCCCGCGGCCCCCTCCCTGAGGAAGAAACGTAATTACCACTAGGATGGCCACGTCCATAAGCCACAGGTGGGCTCTGCTTGCGGTTCAGTGGTTCGCGTGGCTTTTTCTACGTGGTATTTGTTGTCAGCCCGGCGTTGAAAAGGGAATGATGAGTCTGTAGCATAATTTTGTAGAAATGCCTACTTATCGCTTCAGGTTTTTTAAAAAGATAAGGCTTCAAACAGCTTCCAGTAGATGCCTGCTTGCCGCCGGGCTGCCCCGGCCGCGGGCGTTGAACTTGCCTTTCCTGTTTGTGATTGACCCGATCAGCTGCAACACGGATCACGCCGGGGTTCTCTTCGAGGGTGAATTAGCACTCGCTGTGCACGGGTGTGCATTTTCGTTGTCGGCTGATTTCACCTTTTATGACAACAGTTTGAAGCAGGACCTGGTGTTAGCCCATTTTAAAGATGGGGAAACGGAGGCTCGGGAAGGTTAACAGCTCGCCCGGTGGGCGCAGGGGTGTGAGGCGGGCTGGGCGGGAGTACGCGCCACACCGCCCTTCTTGCTTCTTGCGCGCTGCTCGCCTCTGCCGGCAGCCCTCCCCGTGGCTCTTCCCTGGGGCGGGGCCCCTCCCGCCCCTGGACACGCTGCTCTCGGGTCGCGCGAGTGCGGTGCCCGGCCCAGGCTGACCCGTTCCCTCTCGCCAGCGGTCACTTGTGTTCGTACAGAAACGCCAGACCTAATTTTAGTCTCCCGTGGGCCGTGGACTCCAGGCCTGTTCTCTGCGTGTCTCGGCAGGAGCATGGGCCTCCTCCCAGCGCGTGGTGGGTCAGCCCCGGGTTCCCGTGGGTGACGTTTGTTCGGGACTGTCCTCGTGTCTGTGGTTGTCAGTTCGTGATGCTTTCGGGTGACCAGTTGTGAACGGAAGTCGTGCTTCCCTGGGGGAGGAATGAGCACCCCAGAACCCCTGGCGGCCTCCACACCCCCACGGCACTCCCCACGGGTCCGGATACACGCAAGGTCTCAACCTTTTGTAGTTGACGCGTAATGGTCAGCCCTGCGGTCTGGTTGCCAGACGGGGAGGCCGGCGGGCACCCCACACTCAGGGCAAGAAGTGTTCGCTGCGGGTGTTCCTGTGCCCGTCGATAGCTTTGTGGCCTCAGGAACGGCATCGGCCCTGCTCGTCCATCAGCGGGACGCCCGTCCTCCAGGGAGGAGTCCCCGGCAGGGCCTGGGGGGCGGTGGGCACCTATGGGTGAGGGTCCCGTGAGGAAGTGGGGTGTAGAGTGTTTCTGTGTCGAGGGAGGCAGAGTCGTCACTCTGCGTCCTAAAGCAACACCTGTTTCGGGCCCCTGTCTCCCCAGGCGGCGGAGGGGAGAGGTGCAGCGGAGAAGCGGGGGTCCGTGCAGGTGGGGGGCAGAGACCCCCTCACGGGAGCAGACCCATCCTGCACAGAACAGCATGCTCCCTTAGACCTCAGGGAGCCACAGCCCCCGGGCCCCGTCCCACCGGGGCCCGTCCCACCGCCGGCCGCCTCCCTGCGGGTGTGGGTTTGGTCTCCACCCGCACAGCAGCTTCACTGAGAGCTGTCCACGCCCGTGTCAACTGACAGTCCCTGATCTGCCAGGTGGGACGGGTAGCTCCCGGCCGGGGGCAGTGAGGAGGGCCCGGGCCGCTGTCTCCCACACTTCCGTCGCCATCACCTCCTGTGTCAAGGCGGTTTCTCTTGGCCTCTCAGGGTCCACGCGGGGCTCCCTGCAGTGTGCCTGCACGCGGTGCTGACCAGCGGCCACTCTTTCTCCACACAGGGTGTTCCCGAGAAGCCACACAGCGACTGAGTCTCACAAGCCACTGACGAAAAGCACGATTTGGGAAGAAAACCTGTGACCTTGGATTGTGACAAAGATGATCTTTCTCCTCCGTGATCTGTTTAGATTGGGTGACTGTCCCCGTGACTCCCGGAAAAAGAAGTCCCCTGTTCCAGAGCGGCAAGCGAGGGGAACCGCCGATCTCCAAGCGGACCTGCACCACACGCCCGTGCCTGCGTCCGCTCCGACGGGGCGGGGGTTCAGGCAGGCACGGCTTCCCGAGTATTCGATCTCATTTATGTTATTAAAAGCAAGTTGCCATATTTCAAAGCCTTGAACTAAAGCCTAATTACCAGCTCTTGGTTTCGTATCCGTGCCCACAAGGGATAGCTTGATGGTGCTTTAACAAAGGTGAAGTGTGGTCTAATAGGAATCGTATTTATCCAAGAGATTTTTTTTTTAAATAGGGTTGTGTAAAAAGAGAAGCGGCCGGGAGGCCCGCTCCCGCGGTCGCGGCGCGGAGACCCTTCGCGCCCTCGTTCCCCCCGCGGAGCCCTGTGTAGACAATCTCACCGAGCGCAGAAGGCAGCGAAGGCCGCGGCTCTCCACTGTGACCTGCTGGAATTCTCACCTCCGTATTTGCGAAGTTTCATCCCAAATCCACAATCCTCTAAGAGGGAACTCCCGTCTGCCGTGTGTTTCGGTCTTAGCCAGAATTGTCTGTCGTTTCTTTAATCCTCCAGAGCAGAGATGACGATTTTTCCGCAGCCCTATGGAATTTGCAATCTGTGATTGCCTTGTAAAAAGAACCGTGCACATATCACCACGTTGAACATTTGGTGTTTCTAAATACTCAAAGATCTCGGTGAGCACAATGTATTCACTTAATGGCATAGACCATAGTAGACCCGCTTGGCGAGGGTTGGGTCTCACACTTCAAGTGCAATGTATCTGAAAACCAATCTGAGCCTTGTATTCTCTTAAATATTTATTTTCTTTTTTTTAACGTATGAGATGTTAAAGAGGGATTCTCCATTCATTTCAGTGCTGCATGGAGGCAAAATTCAGCAATAATTTCTTTCAGTTATGAAGTTACTCTGTTGTGCCCTCCACTGAGCCCTGGTCCTTTGAAATACTCCAGTTTTGTGGGTTTAGTAGACTTGTAATTTTTACTGACAAATTTACCTTTTTTGTATTTTGCAATTTAAATGTTTTTGTTTTAAATTTTTTGTGAAGCGATTTCATGAAGAGACTCCTTTTGACTAGACGCAGGCAGTCGGCAGGACGGGGGTCGGCGCCCCTGGCGCCTGTGGCCACGTGTGCTTGGCCTCATCCGCGCGATGGGTTTGTGGTTCCTTTGTTCTGCGAAAAACGCCTTGGAGTAAATTTTAGGTGGCTGTGTAGCTGATTTGTTTTCAAGGAATTTTGTCTAAAAGAAAACGGGGTCATTCCGCACCTCGAAACGACCCCTACGCGTTTTCTGAAAAACCGGAAGTTATTAGGTGAAAGCAGTAATTGAATCTTTAAAATATACTTGATCATGTACAAACAATAAGTATTTTTTTCTCTTAAACTGGAAGTAAATCTCTGTTAGAAATAATGTAGCCAAAAAAATGTGAATCCGAAGAATTTTTTTGCCAATACTTTATAGCAAGTATATGAACCAAAGTGATTTGAGTTTGTAAAAATGTAAAATACTATGAACAAAATTTGCACTATCTGAGATATGGACATCTAGTGAGGTTCACATTCGCACTAAGTTTTCAGTGTTGTGTTCTTTTTCCATTCGTTTGTTACTTTTATTAAAGGTTCAAAACCAACCATCATATTTATGAGTTTTTCTTCAAAGGCGAGGGGGGCTTCTCTGTAGGATGTTAGAAGGTGAAATGGAGAACTGTTGTATAGCTCTTCAAATTTGACTGCATTTCTGTACAGCCTCTTGGGAAAACCCCACTTGAGTGTATTTTCTGTCACGGTGGACGGCGACGGGCGGTAGTGGCCATGTTCACACACACACACACACCCCACCCCCCCGCCCCTTGCCCTCCTCCCAGACGCAGGGAAAGCCAGGCACCTGCTGTGCCTTCCTCTGCCCTCTCCCAGGAGCGCTGTGCACGGTCTTGGGGTGACAGGGCCCCTTCTCCCCATTCAGATGGGTGTCCAAGGGCCTCTGGGCTCCCAGCAGACAGAGCCCGGGAAGAAGGGGAACGTGCTGAGTGCCCACCAGCATGGCAGGCCTGTCCCTCCCCACAGAGACTCAAAATGCTGCCTGAGTCCCAATTCATGTGGCTCCAACATGGGATCGGCCACACCGACCCCGTCCATACCTGTGTTTGAGGGGAAGTCCGGGGAGTGTGGCGCTTCCTGGACCATCTATCTGGTCAACAAGGGAGGAACTCTGTCGTCCCATTTCATTACGGGCCAGGCACCCAGTCACGCAGATTCCTCGTCCCCACTGTCGGAGGCCCGAGCAAGGCTGAGTGCGGGAACCCGGGACGGGCACGAAGGTGCTGTGTTTACTCAGCTGGTTTTCAGAGTCACCTATAACCTCACGTAAAGAGTGTTTCTGGAGATTGAAGACCGGCACCCGACTCAAGTCGCCCAGTGTCCCGGCACCGCCCTGGCCTTGAATTCCAGGCACCCCCACCACCGTGCTGGTAAAAAGGGAAGGGGACCGACTTAAACCTAAACCTGTCTTTTCTCTTTCGTGTGTTACGATAGACCTAACAACACTCGCTGTACGAGAGTTTCAGCTTTTGTCTTTATATTGTGAACTGTTAATAAGGACATTACAATTCGGCTCCAATATATATTATGGGCTAAGACTCTGGCCCACTCCCCACGAAACTACCACCAGGCTTGCCCTTGAAAAGGAGGTGGGTTGATGCGCAATAAATTGGCCACAGGAGGGATTTCCTGTTGATCCCTGAGTACCGCCAAAATATGTAGAGAAAGACACATGAAACGTATCCAATCCTAACCCCTAATCCTGGTGCTCTGTGGACTTTCTTCATGAGATTCACGCCGGAGAGATTTACCTGAGCATTTCTAGAAACACCTGCGAGTGCTGGGCATGAGGTCGGCTGGAAAGAACAAGTGGGCAGAGTGCTGCGGGGGCGGGGTCCTGCCGGACTCCTGATTTTGAAGACTAAATGGCCCACGTGACAAGGGGTATTTCTTTTTTTTTTTAATGTTTGTTTTTGAGAGAGAGAGAGAGAGAGTGTGTGTGTGTGTGTGAGTGGGGGAGGGACAGAGAGAGAGGGAGACACGGAATCCCAAGCAGGCTCCGGGCTCCGAGCTGTCAGCACAGAGCCCGACGTGGGGGCTTGAATTCACGGACCGTGAGATCATGACCTGAGCCCAAGTCAGATGCTCAACCGACTGAGCCGCCCAGGTGCCCCGACAAGTGGTATTTCTTTACCATGTCCGTTTACTGGACACTGAATTTGGCGAAGTGTTTTGGCACCTGTTTTCCTAGTTCGCCATGGTGCCTTGTTCCTTCCGACGCACGTTCTCAAGTTCAGGAGCACGGGGAAGACACACGCTCAGTCCACGCCAGGAGTCGTCTCGCTGTGTCTCTGAGAAGCCGTCCGTGTGCGGTTGTGCGGTTTGGCGTTTTCATCCTTCAGACCTCGGCCAGCGTCGCCCTCTTCCCGCAGCACATCCACCCCTGGAGCTCCTGGGGCCACAGGGCCCTGTCCTCGCCAGCCGTGAGCCCGCCAGGGGGAGGCTGCCCCGCCGTCCTGTTCCGCGCCTGGCCTGGCCTCGGACACGCGGCCGGAGGAATGTCGAGTCAATGAATTCATTCACTCGCTCGGGCCTCCGTCAGCCCACGCGCCGCCGTGCCTGGCCCTTCCCGCGTGGCCTCGCCAACCTGCCCACGCCATCCTGAACTCGCTGGGGTCTCGGTGGCGCTTCCACGAGGGCTCCTCTGAGGCAAGCGGTCACGTCTGCGTGACGAAACGTTGGCTCGCCGCCCTGGGCCGCCGTGTTGCCACACGCCCCACGTCAGCGAGGGTGGCGGCACCGCGGGTGATTCTTCCGGCACCGGGCCGGGCTGCGCTGGGCCGTCCACGCCGCCGGCCTCCGCCAGCCACAGCCGGCTGCACTGGCCAGATCGAATGCGGGGCAGCCGTGGCTGCTGACTGAAAGTCGTTAGAGCCCGGAGCCCCCCTTCCCTCCGCTAACCGCACCCCTGCCCGTCCCCCGTGCACACGGACACCCTTACGACTGGCCTTTCCTGGGCTCCACGCTGTGAGCTTTGGCTCCCGGGAGGCCTGAGGCTGCCCTTCACGTCGTGCCTCGCTGGCCATCTGCCGGCTTTCGTGCCTGCCCTCGTTCTCCCACACGTGGGCCTGGTGCCCCCCGCCAGCCTGAGCAGCTGGCATCACTAGCCCCCGAGTTTCCTGTCAGTCAGTCACCTCTGTTGCAAAGACCCAAGGAGGGCAGGGCAGGTGTGGGGCTAAGCTGGGAGAAAGCTCTCTGGGTGAGGAGAGCAGCTGTGCCCCTAATGAGCGGCTTCCTCCCTGACTCCTGGTTCCTGCAGCCGGCCTTGGGGGGGGGGGGTGCGGAGGGAGGGGTGCGAGCCCTGCTCAGACAGCCTGCTGGAATCAATAGCCCTCCACAAGTCCGGCCTGTCGGGCCGGTTCTGGGGTTTGCGTCCTCCCGCTCCATCACACGTCACTATCCGTCTCCCTCGGACGCCCCGCCAGCTGGCCGAGCCGTCTGGAAAAAGGTCAGCATGCCAACAAGTCACGGGAAAGATCATCTCAGAGTTTCACGCGTCCAAAGGAGGGAGAGTCTGCAGGTTATTTCCCATTATGGGGTTAGCAGCAAGCTTCCAGTCCTTTTAAAAATCTGGGCACACAGAGCAGCCCCGTCTGGGGGCTTCTCATAGATGAAATTGTTGCATCTTTTAAGGGGCACATACAGGAATTTGCAAGTGTACTGTTGGTCATTTAAAACCATCAGGAATGACAATGACGGTAGGTGTTTTCGTAAGAGCGAAAGAGGGAGGGAGGTTGTTAAACACCCAGGCACCTGACATTATGAATCCGTCTTTAATGCAAAAAAGCCTCCCTTTTCCCAGCACTTCAGAATGTGACCTTGTTTGGAAAGAGGATCCTTGCGGTCGTGAGCAAGGGAAGACAAGGTCACGAGGGTGGGCCCTGATCCAGCAGGACGGCGTCCTTGCCCAAGGGGGGGAATCCTAGACGCAGAGCAGCGAACAGAGGATGGTCGGGGACGCACGGAGAGGATGCCGTGTGCTGCCGGGCTCTGCAGCGATGTGTCCACACCCAGGGAGGACGGAGGCTGGGACACGTCCTGCCCCCGTGCCTTCGGGGGGACGGCGGTCCCGTGACACGTTGGCCCAGACCCCAGAACCCGAGACACTGAATCTGTTCGTGTCCTGTCTCCTACAACAACGTTGACTTTTCCGGAAGCACAGGAGACCTGCTGGTCTGCATACTTACTTGCCCACTTCATCCAGACTTCTGGGCGTCTCCCAAGCTAGACCCAAAGTCCTTTTTTCTCCAGTACAAGTGTATTGAAATCTATTCCAAATCATCCGAACCATCCTAAGGTAGGATATTCACGCTGTATTATAGATAGTTGGAAATGACAGTACGATTCACTTTTCGATTGCTGTCATTTGGAACGTGGAGACGCTTCATTTCCCAGGCAGTGGTGGAGAAAGGGATGGAGAACCCACAAAGCCAGTCCAGGGACTGGCTGGCTTGGGAGCCAGACTCTGAAAGGCTGTACACGGTCAGCAAGGAAGAGTTTGCCGGCCTGTGTGGACATGAGTGGCTCAGATTAAAGTTAGCGCTAACCAGGTAGAGTGTCAACGGCCAGTGTCAGATTGTCCCGCTGAGATCTGTCAGTCTCCTCTCTGCAGCTGGCCCTGAGGACGACAGACTCCGGAAAACAAAACAGTGAAAGCTCAGGCCCAGGCCCCTCTCCCCCCCGCCCCCCGGGGACCTCACCCCAGGCCCAGCCCCAGCTCCGCTCGGCAGCCAGATCCCTGCCCTTCCCAGGGGCCCGAAGACGCGGGGCCCGTGGGAAGACCTGGCTGGAATTCTCTTCTGTTACTGGGAATGCAGTCACACTGGAGGTGGGAATGTCTTAGGAACCATCCACATCTGCCCCTCGGCTGCACAGGTGAGGGGCTGGAAGCCCGAGGGGACACCGAACCTGCCGTGTCCGAGCGTGGCCTCTCCCAGCTCCTCTGTCCAGCCCCAGCTCTTCCTCCCACTGGTGCATCCCAGTGCTGACCTCTGGGCCGGGCACTGCTCCTATGAGCAGCCGCCAGTGTGGCCAAGCAAGCAGGGACTGCTGTCCCCCGGGCTCCCCGTCGCCCTCCTTCCCCTGCACTGGGGCACTCTGTCGTAATAGCGGTGGGGTGTGGGTTATGCTTGTTGGGCTCCCGTTGTGAGCACCGTGTGCCCTAATTCACATCACCGGGCTTCTCCCAAGGAGCCTGTGCCCTCCTGGAACAGAGCCCTGCCCCTCTCCCTAGCCACGTCCCCCACCCCAGGAGCTGAAGCTCTGACCTTGACCTTACTGATGGCAGAAACGTGATTACGGGGAGGCTCGTGCCTTTCTCACCACCCTCCTGGCTCTGAGGATTTCTCCTGGAGCTTCCTGGTGCTATGAGCCTGAGCCCATCCCGTGGCACAGACCCGTGAGTTCTGCTCCCTCTTCCCGAGGGCCACCCTGTCCCACAGGCTTTGCTCTGCTGTGCCCAGCTGACGTCACTCTGCTCTCTCCTGCAGTGGAGACGAGGAAAGGCAGACCAGGATATTGGCTCTAAGACCAGGTTCAAGTCCAGGGCTGCACCCCTTCCTAGCTACACACACTTGGCTGATGAATTTTCAGCGTCCCACTCTCCTTATCTCTAAAATGGGCACAATAATAGTACCTATCTCATGGAGTTGTTATAGTCTGACAAGAGTATGAGCTAAATAAATGTTAACTACTGTCAGCATCGCCACCATCAGCACCATCGCCATCATCACCATCACCACCATCACCATCCCCACCACCTCTGTCACCATCACTACCTTCACCACCGTGACCTCATCATCACCACCACCACCATCGCCACCATCGCCATCATCACCACCATCACCATCATCACCATGATCACCATCATCACCATCATCACCACCATCGCCACCACCTCTATCACCATCACTACCTTCACCACCGTGACATCATCATCATCACCACCACCATCATCATCACCACCATCACCACCATCGCCACCATCACCATCATCACCACCATCACCATCACCATCATCACCATCACCACCATCGCCATCATCACTATCATCACCATCATCACCATCACCACCATCACCACCATCGCCACCACCGTCACCTTTGCCATCATCGCCACCATCGCCACCATCGCCACCATTGCCACCATCGCCACCATCACCATCATCACCACCATCACCATCATCACCATCATCACCATCACCACCATCACCATCATCACCACCATCACCACCATCACCATCCCCACCACCTCTGTCACCATCACTACCTTCACCACTGTGACCTCATCATCATCACCACCACCATCGCCACCATCGCCATCATCACCACCATCACCATCATCACCACCATCACCATCGCCACCACCACCTCTATCACCATCACTACCTTCACCACCGTCACCACCATGACATCATCATCATCATCACCACCATCACCACCATCACCATCGCCACCATCGCCATCATCACCATCATCACCATCATCACCATCACCATCATCACCATCGCCATCATCACCATCATCACCATCATCATCAGCACCATCGCCACCATCACCATCATCGCCACCATCACCATCACCACCATCACCACCATCGCCATCATCACCATCATCACCACCATCGCCACCATCACCACCATCACCACCATCACCATCATCGCCACCATCACCATCATCACCACCACCATCATCATCACCATGACCACCATCGCCACCATCACCACCATCACCACCATCACCATCGCCATCATCACCATCATCATCGCCACCATCGCCACCATCACCACCATCACCACCATCACCATCACCATCACCATCATCACCACCATCACCACTATCACCATCACCATCATCACCATCACCATCATCACCACCTCTACCACCACCACCATCACCATCACCATCACCACCATTGCCACCATCACCACCACCACCATCACCACCACCTCTACCACCATCACTACCCTCACCACCCTCACCGCCATGACATCATCGTCACCACCACCACCATCACCACCACCATCATCATCTCTTTACTCCTTTTGTTTGCTCTACTCTGCTTTGCCTGGCTACTATGGCCATCTATAGAGAAGCCCACCAGGAGAATTTGATAGCCTACTTTACAGGACCCTGCTTCTGATTTCTAGAATTACAATCCTGAAGCATAAATGCACAAAACTAGAAATAACAAATTTTACCTGGAGAAGTAAAAATAATAATCCTTCTTAAGATGGAGAACTGGACAGAGTTTCAGCACTCGTACGCAAGCATTTATCTTTAACTAGTTAGCCAACCAACTATCATCTCTCTCCCTGCCTATTCCTCTAAACTTTATAAATAGTAAACCTTATTTTTCTGGTTAAAAAAAACTGTAATAGTAATATCCTTTCCTTCTGAAAATGCCATATAGAAATGGATAAAAAAAAATTAGAATTCTCTCCTCCCACTTTTACTTCCAGGAGTAAAATGTGGTGTGTATACTTCCAGGTCTTTTCTGATACACACAAATAGTAAGAATAATACATATAGTGGGGTACCTGTAGCTCTGTCCCCATTAAACACTAACTCCCATCCTGCACCCTCAGCCCCTGGCGCCTGCCATCCTATTTGGTGTCTTAAGTCTGATTACTCTAGGTACCTCATATAAAGGGAATCACATGTCCTTCTATGACTGGCTTATTTCACTCAGCATAATTACCTCAAGGTTCATCTATGCTGTCGCAGGGTCACAATGTCCTTCCTTTTGAAGGCTGAGTAACGTTCCATTGCTTGAATGGACCGCATTTTGTTTATCCATTTGGCAAACGCCCGCTGACGAACGCTTGGGTTGCTTCCAATGCTTGGCTATCAAGAAGAACGCTGCTATGAGGGTGCTGTGTAAAGATCACATCGAGATCCTGCTTTCAATTCTTTTGAGTATATACCCAGAAGCAGGATTGCTGGATCATATGGTAGTTCTTTTTAAAATTTTTATGAGACATCTCTACACTGTTTTCCGCCATTTTACAATCCTACGAGCGGTGCAGAAGGGTTCTAACTTCTCACATCCTTGCCAACACTTGTTATTTTCTGTTACTTCGATAGAAGCCATCCGAAGCAGATGTGAAGGAATATTTCACTGTGGTTCTGATTTGCAGTTCTCTGACTTCGGTGATGTTAATGCTCATTGGCCATCTGTATACCATCTTTGGAAAAATGTGTACTCAATTCCTTTGCCCATTCTTGAATTGGGTTCATTTTTGATGTTGAATAGTAGAAGTTCTCTTTATTCTGAGTATTATCCCCATATCAGGTATATAATTTGTAAATATTTCCTCCCATTTTTAGGCTGCCTTTCCACTCTGTTGGTTGTGTTTTCTCCTATACAAAAGTTTTTGAGTTTGATGTCGTCCTATTTGTCTACTTTTGCGTTTGTTGCCTGTGTTTCTCGTGTCATATCCGAGAGACCACCGCCAAGCCCAATGACGTGAAGCTTTTCCCCTGTTTTTGTCTAGGAGTTTTTTAGTTTGGGGTCTTACATTTAGGCCTTTCATCCACTTTAAGTTAATTTTTGTATGTGACGTAAGATAATGGTCCAACTTCATTCTTTCGCATGTGGATGTCCAGTTTTCCCAGCACCGCTTGTTGAAGAGCCTGTCCTTTCCCCCTTGAGTGGTTTGGTACTTATGTTGAAGATCATTTGACCACATACACAGGGGTTTATCTCTGGACTCTATTGTGTTCCGTTGATGTGTGTGTCAATCTCCATGCCACACCACACTGTTTTGATTACCGTAGCTTTGTAATACGTTTGCCATCAGGAAGTGTGGGTCCTCCAACTTTGTTCTTCCTTCCTTCCGAATCATTTTTCTGGGTCCTCCAACTTTGTTCTTCCTTCCTTCCAAATCATTTTTCCTCTCTGGGGTCCCTTGAGATTCCACTTGGATTTTAGGATGACTTTTTTCAATCTCTGCAAAAAAAAAAAAAAAAAAAAACAAAAAAAAATGCCATTGTGTTTTCAGAGATTGGGTCGAGTCTGTAGATCACTCTAGGTGGTACTGACACCTTACGTCTGCCAATCCCTGAACACAGGATGTTGAAAACTATGCTTTTTACCCAACGGGATATCAGGAATATATTTTGATATCAGTTATACAAATCATTCATCCATTCATCCATCGAGTGTTTTGTAAGTGCCTTTCGTGTCCCAGGAACTGTTCTAGGCACTTGAGCAAAACAAAGGCCCCCCCTCCTTCAAGAGTCCTTTCCCGCTGGGGACAACAGACACTGAGCACCAAACTAGTAAACAAACAAATGATACAGTATGCTAGAAGATGGCAAGTGCTATGGGGAAGAAATCAACCCAAAGTAAAGAGGATTAGGAGTGAGGCTGGGTAGGTTCACTCACTTCCAGTGAATGAGGTTGCAATTTTGAGTAGGATGTCTGAAATAAAAACCTCACCGTGGGGGCACCTGGGTGGCTCAGTCGGTTAAGCATCCAGGTCATGATCGCACAGCTCGTGAGATCGGACCCCGTGTCAGGTTCCGTGCTGATGGTGCAGAGCCTCCTTGGGCTTCTCTCTCTCCCTCTCTCTGCCCCTCCCCCCTCAAAATAAATAAATAAGCTCTAAAAGCAAACAAACAGACACGCACCTCACTTGGAAGCTGGCTTAGCTCACGCTCCCCAGAAAACAAAAGCCAAGGAGATGCATAAGTGTTAGCACCTTCCTGGAGGTGTAACCCCTGGGCAACAGTAGTGAGGACAGGAAGGGTGGAGAGGCGGGTGTGGGCGCCAGGAGAGCTAACCAAGCCGCCCCGGGGCTGCTGAGGCTTTGTCACAGGCCGTGGAGAGGAACACTGGGTTTTTAGCCACGGAGGAGACCTCCGGGCAGGTTGTATGGAAAAGCCACGCCTGGCTGACGGGCACTGGAGAGAGCACACACGAGACAACCAGCTGTCTGCTCTCTGCCCCCTCCATTAACTGAAGTTTGCAGCTATCCCCCTGTCTCCGGGCTGTGTCCCTTAGCTACCTTGTCAGCTGCGGCGGGAACCAGGTCCCATGTCCTTGAACTTGGTGCTTCATCCGAGCCCAGAAAGGGCAGTGGGAACCGGAGACTCAAGGTGTAGCTGGCCAACCTCAGGCAGTGGGGGGACCCCCTGGCCATTTCAGAGGCCGGGTAAGGGATCTGAGAGAAGGCGAGGTTGACGGAGTCCCGTCTGATGCAGACGATTTACCGCATTCCCCTTAGAGCACCCTCTCTCTTTTTAACGGCCACACGCCCTTTTATCGAAAAGATTTTAAGCTACTGGGGCGCCTGGGTGGCTCAGTCAGTTAAGCATCCGCCTTTGCCTCAGGTCGTGATCTCGCGATTCGTGAGTTCGAGCCCCACATTGGGCGCACTGCTGTCCGCACAGAGCCCATGTCAGACCTTCTGTCCTCTCTCTCTGCCTCTCTCTTGCCCTCTCACTCTCTCTCAAAAATAAACATTTTTTTTTTAATCTGAAACAAACAAACAAAAGAATAGATTTTAAGCTATTTCAGTTTCCCCCTCTGGAGAGCCTAAGGTCATCTCCAACTTTCACCGTCATAACCAGCGGTCAGGCAGACACGCCTGTCCAGTCGTCCTCGTGACCTTGCCTGAGTATTTCTGTTGCCAGAGTTCCAAAAGCGAAACATCGGGATTTATGGCGTGTGCGTATCTGGCCGCTTGTTAGAGGCTGTGGAGGTCCCTTCAGTGCTGTGGTGCCTGATCGCATTCTCACGGCTGACAGTCAGTCTCTTTACCTGTTGGCCAATCTGCAGGTGGAAACGGTTTCTCATTTTTATCTTGCGTTTCTCCAGTGAGACCGGGCGGCTTTCAGGGCGGTTTTAACCATTTGTGTTTTCTCTTGTGAGTTTTCTGCAAGGTTTTTGGGGTTTTTTGTTTGGTTGGTTGGAGTTTTTAGTTTATTTAATGTTTACTTGTTTATTGTTTTTAAAGTTTATTTATTTACTTTGAAAGAGAGAGAGAGAGAGCTGGGGAGGGGAAGAGAGACTGACAGAGAGAGAGAGAGAGAAGCCCAAACAGGCACTGTCGGTGCAGAGCTCCATGCAGGGCTTGAACTCATGAACCGTGAGATCATGACGGAAGCTGAAAGCTAGACTTGGATGCTTAACCAACCGAGCCACCCACACGCCCCGACATTTATTTATTTTTGAGAGACAGAGAGAGACAGAGCGCGATTGGGGGAGGAGCAGGGAGAGAGAGGGAGACACAATCCGAAGCAGGCTCCAGGCTCCGAGCTGTCAGTACAGAGCCCGACGCGGGGCCCGAACTCACCAACCACGAGATCGTGACCTGAGCTGAAGTCGGACGCTTAACTGACTGAGCCCCCCAGGCGCTCCCAAGGTTTTTGTTTTTTAATTGTTACCGTTTTCTCACTCCTAGGGCCTCTTTGTACGTGAGGAAAGTTAGGTCTCTGTCTTTTCTGTGCAACCCATGTTAGTAATAGCCCTCCTCACCCTGCAGTATCTGGGTTGGAGTGACAAGTCGTAGCCAGTGTGGAGCCCTGGTTACGTCCGGCTCTCTCTGGGTTCCTGAGTCTTTTTTTTACAAAGGTCAAGTATAGTAAAGATGGGCCAGAACAGATTGTGTGAAAGTTGCCTGAAGCGGCCGGGCCCTGTCCAATGTCCTCCAGAAGAGGCTGTTCTCAGTTTTTAGAGCAACCCCCAGGATGGACCCTTCTGCTGTGTGAACACAACACATCATTCTGTCACTTAGCCCAGAAATCAATCAAGTTTCCTGAGCCAGTGAACAAATGAGTGGGGGAACCAAGCAATCGGATGTTCCTGTTGGATTAGGTATTTTGTTGAAGGTGAAATGGTGGAAACAGACCCGGGAGAAATTCGATCTGAGCCGAGAGCCTGGAATCAACCAGCGCATGGCACCATCTGATGGCCCTCCCGGTCCCCTCCTCCTAAGGGTGGTGAGCATCACAGCACGGCCGTCATCCATTGACCCATTGAGGCTTCCTGTGTCAGCCCACTGTTGTCCCACAGCCGATGAACTGGGGTTGTTCCCACAGCCGGAGGAGGAAACGGGGCACGGAGGCCCCTCCCCACTAAACGCCAGTGACGCCTTCCCCCCCTTTCCAAACATGTCCCCACATCAAAGTCGCAGGGACTGAAGCGCGGGGTGCCGGCCTCACTCGCCGTCCCTGCCTGGCACAGCCCCCTCCACAGCCAGTGCCCGAACCCCAACAATAGCCTGAGCCTGGGCCTCACCTGCCTGCCCCCCCGCCCCAGACACCGGGGGAAGCGGAGGGGAGCCTGCTTGACCAAAGATCAGCCTTCTGGAAACCACTTCTCGCTACCGTGGGGACCCCCGTCAGGAAAGCACCCCACCTTGGTTCAAAGACCTTCCCACGGTCGCCAGACGTTTCCTCCTGATGTGGGCTTGTGGCCAGCGTGTCCTGCACGTGGGGCCTTTCCTGAACAGACGTGGCTGTGCTTGTGGCGAGGGCTGCTTCTGTCCCCAGGTTCCACGCCACTCCCACCCCCACCCCCCTTCTAGAATGAACCGCTGTGGCCCGGGCCACACCTTCCACAGACACATGCTCCCTACACTTGGGGGCGCCGTCCCCGCTGGGGCTGGGATGGGGAGGCCCTTTGTGTGCCTGCCTTGGTTCCCGGTGGCGCCTGGTCACGTTCTCCAAGTGGCGCCCGCGCCCCCTGGTGGCCACTGCGGCACCTGCGTCCTCCCGGGCGCGCGCCCTCCTCAGCGGCCAAGGGGGCCGGGGGTGTGTCCCGCCAGGCGAATCCGGTGGCAGTTTTGCTGTCGGTACCGTGTTCTCTTTGTTAAACAGACAAACACGACAGAGCTTTAGACAATCTGTTCGCTGGGGTCACGGGGGGCTGGGATTTGGGGCCAGTTCTCCGGATTGCTGAAAATGACAGTTTGGGAAGGGTGCCACGTCCGTGGCCAAAACGTTGACAACCAGAAGGTTGAAACCCTGATGCTGTGGACGCCGCCACCGGGTCCACCCGGACCCCTCCCCACTCACCTTAGGGTCGGCTGGTGGTTTAACTGGCGGCTCACGGCCCGTTTGCAAACTGCCTCATCAGGGGTTTCCGCGACTCAGTCTCCCCCGCCCCCCGCCCCCCGTGCTCGGGGAGGAAAATGGGTCTGGATCCCCGGCGGATCAGTGCGGCGGGCACTGTCAGGGCTCGGGTACAGGAGGAAGGGGCAGCAGGGCTCCGGCCGGGTGCGCACACCTGCCTTCCCGTCTCTGGCTCCCAAACCCGTCTGTCTGACCCGGCGGGGAACTGGGGCCTCCGGTGACCCCTGGCTGCTCCTGCCTGCTGTTGAGACCTGGCAACGGAACGGGACGCGGGAGCGGGACCGTCTGAAGCCAGCAAGGTGAGAGCCTTCACCCCCGGGGCCCAGGCAAAACGGTAACAGATGCCACGGCCTCTGCCGAAATGAATTTTTAAATGAGGCGCTTTGGTCGCAGGCACATTACTGAAGAAAAATACCCTTTTCCCCCTCATTCATGGGCATAAACGGCTGGAAGCCAGATCGGGGGGGGGGGGGGAAGGCACAGAGGAGAGGTTGGGAATTCTTTCCACGCACAGACGTCCAGGAGCCGTCGTCCCTCGATGCCTGAGGGACGTGATGACACCGCTCTGCCCCTCCGGCACCAGCCTGGCTTGTCACCCCACAGCTTTGCCCTTTGTGGCCGAGGACAGATCTGTGGGCTGGAGAGGCTGACAGAGCCCAGCCGAGCCCCACTCGAAGGGGGCGGGCCTTAGCCGTTTGGGGGCCACAGACGCCGCTGAGAACAGGAAAGGCTCTCTGAGAGAAGGAATGGGGGTCCCGCGATGCTGCCCCCAGGCCCCCAGGCCGCAGAGGGCAGCCCGAGGCCCCTGCAAGCCGCGTCGCCCCGGGCAGGCCCTGCTGTCCCCCGCGTCCCTTGCTGCAGGTATAACCAGGTACCAGAGAGACTGTCTCTGCCGATGTGCATCCCGAAAGGTCCAGAGTGGGCTTCTGGCCAGAGGCACGGCTGTGTGGGCCGCCCCTCGAGGCCCAGAGCCCCAGCAGTCTGTGGCCGGATGGAGACCGGACCTGAGACGCAGAAGAGGGGGAGGTGGTCCGGGGGCTGCCTTAGGGCATCTCCCCAGCCCGAACATGTCCCCTTCCGGCCCCACCAGGCCGGCGGCCCTGCCTTCTTCCCCAGGTGCTGTCTCCCTCCGGAGCACACTGCCAGCTGAGCCAGGCATCCAGCCGGGGTCTCGAGCACGGGCACAGGGCCTGCGGGGACTTCAGGCACCCCGGACAGCTGCTCTCAACTGTCGCCCACCCCCCAGCTGCTGGCAGCTGGAGGGACAGCCTCCCACAAAGCCTGACGGTCCCCAGCACAAGGGATGACTGGCCCCCGACTGGCCCTCATGTGCGGCCAGGAGCCCGTCCAGCCCTCCGTGCCTGTGTCCCTGGGGCTCCCACACTGAGTTTCACCCACTGGTGCCATGTTCTGACACGTACACCTTTTTAAACATGTCAAAGGCGGGGGGCGGTGCCTGGGTGGCTCAGTCGGTTGAGCGTCCGACTTTGGCTCAGGTCATATCTCGCGGTTTGTGAGTTCGAGCCCCACGCTGGGCTCTGTACTGACAGCTCGGAGCCTGAAGCCTGCTTGGGATTCTGTGTCTCCCTCTCTCTCTGCCCTTCCCCAGCTCGTCCTCTCACTCTCTCGCTCTCAAAAATGAATAAACCTTAAAAAAAAAAAAAAGTAACGCGTTGGGCAGCTTATAACACAATAGCAGCCCTCCACCCCACCCCCACCACTTGGAATTTCTGCGCTGACACAGCCATCCATATCTCTTCTGGCTGTTGTTTCTAGAGCCTTCCTCATGTGGATGAATACTGTGAGTAGCTACCTCGTTGGTTCCTATGGGGAACCGTGGTTTAACCCTGTCATACACCCCCCCCCCACACTGATCCCGGATGCTTACGATAGTATATGGTTGTGTTAATATTGTTCATAGCTCGCTCCCTTATGCGGTAAGATATTCATTTGCTGCTGCAATTTTTTTTTAAGTTTACTTTTATTTATTTTGAGAGACAGAGAGAGGGAGAGAGAGAATCCTAAGCAGGTGCTACACTGTCAGCCTAGAGCCCGATGCAGGGCTGGAAGTCGAGAACCGGGAGCGGAAAGCAAGAGTCAGACGCTTAATCGACTGAGCCTCCCAGGCGCCCCTGGTGCACAGTTTTACTTTCCCTGATGTTGATGACGGTCTTTCCCCTCTAAGTTAGCTTCTACAGGGCTTGTTTGCCCCCGCGGTACCTGTGGGGAGTATAAAATCCCCCCCCACCCCCAGCCGGCACTGGTTGTCTTTCCTCCGGGCACCCCGCCCCCATCCTGGGCGGCCCTCCTCCTCCCCCACCCCGTCCCCCCTGGTACACCCCTCCATGGCCCTCTGGTGTCATTTCCTCCCCTGCTCTATTGTTGTGGGTTTACTCCTTTCTACCACAAGTGAAAAATACAAAGAATGATAAAGTGGCACTTGTTGTCCCCACCCTATTAAAAGATAAAAGCTTGCAACAGTTAACCTCCCGTGGATTCCCCCTCCTGCTCACCTCTCCCCAGCTCCCCTCAACTTGGACAGAACCCTTCCTGTGGGTTGAACTGTGTCCCCCCCCAAAAAAAGATCTGTTGGACTCCTAACCCCCAGTGCCTGCGAATGTGACCTTCCTTGGAAAGTTAAGACGAGGTCACACGGGAGCAGGGTGGCCCTAATCCCGTGTGACTGGCGTCCTCATAAGAAGGGGAGTGTGGACACCGACAGGAATGGGGGGTGGGGGCGGGGGCGTTCTCTGCCAGAAGCCCGGGGACCAGGGGCCACCACACTCGGGTGGGGGGGGCGGTGGCTTGAGCACGTGTTTTCTGGCAACTGCAGCGGATCTCGGGCCGCGGGGAGGCCTGAGAGACGATGCATTTCTGCTGCTTAAGCCCCTGGTTTGTGATCTGGCGGCCTTACCTCCCAGCTGGGCATCCGCTAGTCCGTCTTGATCCCGGGCGGGGAGGCCCAGTGCCTGAGATGCAGGTGGGGTGGCCAGGGGGCCCAGGGGACAACCTGTGGTGGGGGCCTTTCCCTCGCACCCCAGTGGAAGGGACGAGCTCTCTCTCGTCCATCCCGACACCAGCCCTGGGGTCGGAGGGAAGCTCAGTGCCAAGGAGTGACCATAGGACACAGGCGTCCCCTCACAGGTGGACACGGGGCTCCTCTCTGTGCCTGCTCCGTTCCCCGTGGCCATGGCAGACACCACACTTTGTCCCCAGGAGCCTCTCTTCCTTTCAGAACCTTCCAGAACACCCAGGCTGCACCAGGACTCCCTGCGGAAAACCTCACTTCCCAGCCTCCCTTGCAGCCACGCGGAGCCATGTGAGCAAACGTGGGCCAGCGCAGTGACTTGAGAAGCTTCTGGGCCAGGTTGTTTACAGGACATCATCCTGCAGGGACACAGGGACACAGACGTGACGGGGGCGGGGGCAGGGGGGTGGATCTCACCGTGCAGGCCAGACCCCGACCGGCATGAAGTGTCATCACCCTGCACCGTGGAGGGAGCCTTTCAAGGGGAGCAGGGAGCCCGTCCAACCTCCGGAGGAGAAGAGGGGCTCCCGGCTCGGAAAACGCACTCTGTGTCTACCCACAGCAGCCCCGGGGGCAGAAAGAAGCGATCTGCTGGTGGGGGGCCTATGGCTTTTGATTTGTAACCTGAACAACTGTGATGAAAGCTTTCAACACAGAAGAAAGGCCAAGCTATCCATTGTTTTTTCATGACAGGAGTCTGAATTACAGACCAGAGCAGGTGCACAATTATCATTTAATTTGTCCCTATCCCCTTTTTTAGGCTGCAAGGACTCTCCCGGGCCCTGGGGGAACGGGTTTGAAGCCTCCGAGCTACCAGTCATTCCAACGCTTTTAACAATTTGAAAGCGACGAAGGGGGGCAGAAACAAGCCACCAGCGAAGCATGAGCGCATTTCACTCACGGGACAAGGCATCACGGAGTGTCACTTAAATAGTGCTTTCTCGACACTCAAATGCAGATTCTGTCTACGGTGGGGGCTTTCTCCAGACCAAAAGCCCTCTCGCCCGGAGACGCACAGACGATGCCCAGGCGTAAACGAGTCCTCGACTTTTGGAAACGACCAGGAGCCGGCGGCATGTTCGTCCCCACCCCCCCACCCCCCAGGACACCCTGCTGAGTTTCTGCGTGGCTGGCTCGGCGCGGGGTCAGCCCGGGGCTGGGCACGATGGGCCGCATCGCTCGTGCTAGGCGAGCCATTGGGTAGATGTGATCTCCTCAGCTGCTCACAGGGGAGTCGGGATAAGAACCCAGGAATCAGGGGCGCCTGGGTGGCGCAGTCGGTTAAGCGTCCGACTTCAGCCAGGCCACGATCTCGCGGTCCGTGAGTTCGAGCCCCGCGTCAGGCTCTGGGCTGATGGCTCGGAGCCTGGAGCCTGTTTCCGATTCTGTGTCTCCCTCTCTCTCTGCCCCTCCCCCGTTCATGCTCTGTCTCTCTCTGTCCCAAAAATAAATAAAAAACGTTGAAAAAAAAATTAAAAAAAAAAGAACCCAGGAATCAGATCCCCATCCTTGGAGCTGGGTATAGACCTGCTGAGTGCAGGGAAGTAGCAGGGGTCCTGGATTCGCGGGACGGAAGCAAGACCCGCGTCATGAGCCGCTCGGAGACCTGGAACAGAAGGGGGACCCCACCTGGAGCACGTACATCCCCCCGCCTTGGGTTGTGCGCGTGCATTTTGTGTGGAAGGCAGCCCCCCCCCTTTTATTAGATTTTAATCAAGAACGATCCTGTTAAATATTTAAGATTGCCTTTTGAGGATGATATTCTTAAAGAACCATGTGATGAAGAGAAAAAGACGGGGAAGCATGAATTTTTAAAATTCATTCCCGGTATATAATAATTCCGAGGGGCTCTCGCTGCTGCTCTGCCGTGAGGAGAGTGTCTCTCACGTGGCCAATTACTCCCGTCCCTCCGGCCCCAGGACCCCCATCCCAATCGCCCATCGCAGCTCTGTTTACAGAAGGTAACACCACTGGACCCACCAGCAAGGCAACACGGGTTTCAGAAAGGTCTGACTTGTTCTGTGCGCACTCCACGGATCCGTCCTCTGGCCGCGTTGAACGGGTCCTCCCCTTTGGCTTGGGAAGGCCCAGTTCAGGCGCTTCCTCTGAGCCCGTGCTGCCTCCGGGGAGACCAACAGCGCCGAAAGGCAAGAATCCAAGGTCTGGGGACTCCCGCTCCTGGTCCGGGGACCCAGGACAGCCCCGGCTCCGCCTCTCCTGCTGGGTAGGCAGGGCCTCCGATGCCCCCGTTAGCGACCACCCGTGGCCACAGAGGCGAAGATGGGTTATAGGAGTATGGGACCCCCGGGATGGGCCCCCCATCGACCCACCGTCACCTGACGGGGCTCTTCCCACACCCTCGCCCTCCCCCTGCAAACGTCCGCTGCTCTAGATGCCACTCCCCGGCAGCTGGCCGACAGGGTCCCTACCGAGGTGTGGACAGGTGCCTAGGACGTGAGCCGATGCTGATTCAGGCAGGGTTCCCGAGGAGAGTTCTCGAGAACGGAGGAAGGTTCCGGCGAAGATGCACTCGTCTCCCAAGGAGGAGTCGGGGCTGGTGGAGACTGAGGTCTGGCGGGTCTGCTCCCCAAGGCTGCCCGGTGCCCAGGCGCCTCCCGCGTGCTGCCTCGCTGCGCGTCCTAGCGGTCACTTTGTCCTCCGGGGCGAGTGGCCTACCACCAGCCACAGGGGAATGGAAAGAGGGCAGGACCTCCCCGACCTCACCTAATCCAGAGGAGACCGGGAACTCTTCCTGTGTCCGGAGGGACAGTTAACGGTCTCTACCACGCCGAGCGAGAACCTCTGTAGCCCTTCTTCGTGGTTGATCCTACGCCATGAGACACAGTTGAGAAAAGAAAAGCTGGGGCCTATCTGCACTTGAACCCGGGACTCGGAAAGGGAAAGCCTTCAGGACGTCCATACGCCAAATGATGGGGTCAGCATTGGGGTCAGACCTCAAGGACAGCCCAGGAAAGGGAAGGGACCTTGTAGGTGGAGGCGCAGGGGCCCAGCCCCCAGTCCCGACACCTGAGACACATGACCCTGAGAGGCAGGTGGCTGTGCTCCTGGGCCGGGCCAGACAACCTTGGGTGGCCCTGAGGGACAGGGGGCAAGAAAGAGAGGAACGGGGGGGATGTCTTCACGGCGGCTGTTGATTTTCAACAGAGGTCCGTGCACCCCTCGCTCAGGACGCTGCAGCTGCCTGGCCCCATGCCCTTCCAGAGAAGTCTTTTCTTTCTTCCCTCCTGGGAAGGGTGGGGCCAGAGATGCCACAGGCCATTTGCAGCCGTCCAGGGAAGGTTCAAGGCCCCGGGGTGATTTACCAAGAGGTGATTCGGATTAACAACTATTTTCGAAGCTGCTGCATCTGGGTTCTCCAGAGAATCAGGACCAAGAAGGTGTGTAAGGAGGGAGGAGAGGGGGGACGGAGGGAGGGACCTTTACTTAAGAAATGGGCTCGTTTGGGGCGCCTGGGTGGCTCAGTCGGTTAAACGTCTGACTTCAGCTCAGGTCACGATCTCGCAGGTGGTGAGTTCGAGCCCCACGTCGGGCTCTGTGCTGACAGCCCGGACCCTGGAGCCTGCTTCGGATTCTGTGTCTCCCTCTCTCTCTGCCCCTCCCCCGCTCACACTCTTGTCTCTCTCAAAAATAAATAAACATTAAAAGAAAATAGAAAAGAAATGGGCTCACTTGACTGTAGGGGCTGTAAGTTCAGGTGAGATTTGGTGTCCCCATCTCGAGGCCAAGTTCTGAAAGGCAGCAGGCTTGGAAACAGGACGAGTATGTTGGGCTCGAGGCAGAATTCTCTCTTCGCCAGGAAAGCCGTCTTTGCGCTTAAGGCCTTCAACTGATTGGATAAGGCCCACCCATGTTCTGGCGGGTAATTTCCTTCCCCAAAGTCTACTGATTAAATGTTAATCACAGCTACAAAATACCGTCACAGCAGCATCCAGGCTGGTGTCTGACTCAATGCCGGGGCACCAGAGGCTGGCCCCGAGGACACAGACCACTGACAACCGTAACCTCAGGCACTTTCCTCCTCTATCCGCCAGACTTACACGAATGCTCGTTAGTTTTACTCTGCTTTGTTTTGAAGGAACCCAGAACGCTTCTCTAAAAACAGGGCCCTCCGGTGGGCAAAACGCCATCTCTGAGCTGGGGATCCGGACCAGGTTGGCCCCGGGGTGAGTGACTGTGGTTCTCCCGTCTCTGAAGGGTTTTCAAAACACAAAGAAAGCACGTGAGCAGAGACCCTGCGTGGCCTCAAAGCCGAATTCACCCTGTTTATTATGAGGCCCTTTGTAGAAGGCGTTCGCCCACCTGGATCTAAGCATCTCTAATTTCCTGTCTCCGCGGAACGCGCTCTGGCAGCCGCTAGTTCCTTGACGGTGTAGATTGGCTCCCAGTGACAGCCTCCATCCCTGCTCACTTAGCCTAGAGCAACTGGCTTAAAATTAAAAGCACTTCACCTCTTTACCTTGGTCTTCTCTGTCTCTCCTGACGGAAGCTAAGCCCCAGGGGTCTTATCCCTCTTGCCAACCTGCGGGGTGGTTTCTACATCTGTATCTAGAACAGGACGGGGTTTCTCATAATAGTGCTATTAATACTTGTTGAATGGATGAAGGCTTCCGTAAATAGATACTCTAAGCAACTCTGCCGTCTTTGAAACTCTATAGTTAGAGAGGACACCTTCAACTTGAAGCAAATACAGGGATGGTCCTCGGCTAAAAGGCAAACGCCCCAGGCACGTGGGCAGCGCACACAAAGCTTCCTGCCCGAAGGAATGTAAGTGATATCAGCTGGGTAGCCATTTACACATTAGTATAAACAAGCTTTCTATTGTAGTCATGGAAGGACATTTCAAGGACAGAAAAGAAAGGCAGAAATCAGAACACTGGGTATGTGAGCAGGTCAAGGAGAGGGGACGCTGACAGGGAAGAAGCGGACGAGAAGGGGAGGCCAAGGACACTGAAGACAAACCGTCCCATCTTCCCCAGGAGTTGGCCCAGACAACCACTCTCAAACCTGTCAGTGGGCAAAGCCCGCTCGGTTATTAGGTCACAAAAATGGAAACCATGTGCACTGTTGATTTGCTCCCAGACCATTTCCCCCCGATGCTGTAAAACTGGACTCTCCCAAACTGTTCCAGAACACCAGACGCCGAGGAATCAGTAGGAGCTACGTAGGGAGAGATTCCGGGGGAAATGCCTGGTTAAGTGAAACCACACAGGTTTATCATTTCAGGACTTGTCAGAGCCTTTATTATGCTTACATGAGTATCTTCACCTCTGGGAGGAGGCTCCAGATGGTGGTATGCCCGACTGTTTCTTCACGGAACCCCCTCGTCCGTTCTGCATGGCACAGGATATCGACACCTAGAGAGAGTGACATTCCCAGGAACACCATTTGGGAAACACGGACCCCGAGGTTTGGACCATGCGGGAAGTTCTGCCTGGTGCTCCCAGGAGGCATGTCACTTCCGGAGGTAATCAGGCACAGGGACACCTACGCGTAGCCTGGCTCTGAGTGACGGTCCCCATCGTTTTTATAAAGAGGCTCCGGGCCCTGGTCCACAAAAGCTAAAGAAGGGCCACGCTCTGCCTCACTTACCTCTGCCCACAGCTCCTGCCTTCCAAGAGGAAGAGAGAAAGGGGAACAGACAAGTGGTCTAGGGGGAGGAAAAGGAAGATGGGGAGGGGACAGGGAGGCTGGTGCAGGGAGTGGCACCCCTCTGCGCCCTCTGCAGCTCTCAGCGGACCCCCTCCCCCCACCCCTCCCGCGGCAGCCGGGCCACGGAGGGACCAGGAGGGACCAGGAGGGACCGGGGCTGGACGCGGCATGCACGGCCCTGTCCTCCTGGCCTCAGGGCTGTGCTGTCACTGCACGGACAGCAGCCCTTTTCCACCACGGGTTTCCGGGCAGATGTGCGGCCGGGCCCCGCGTGGCCCCCCGGAAGGGAGCCCGGCACGTTGCAAAGCTGTGTTCCCCCCTTCAAGGTCACGGGCCCCAGCTCCTTCCTGCTCTAAGCAAACACCTACGGACCGCGGGGGGAGGGCTGGGCAGCAGGCAACGGCAGATGGGTAGCAGTGTCCTGTCCTCGGGCGCCTGGTGACCCGCAAGGACCCCCGTGGTCTCTGAACCGTGGGCACGGAGCGCCCCCATGGAGCTCTGACGCTCCCCTGCAGGCGGAGCTTTGCAGATAAAGCACAAGCCGCGGACAGAGCTCACACGCCTGGCCTCTTCCCTGCGATCCCGCCACCTGACCTCGGGTCCCCCCCCTCCCCGGAGCCAGCTCTTCCGGGCCTCGGACCCCCTCCCTCCCCGGGGAGGCAGACGCACCTGCGTGGCTGGGTGACCCAGGTGGCTGGCGGGCAATCCCGCGTCGTCCCTGCTCGGACGTGGGACTTGTCAAGAGGAAGGACAGACGAGCGTTGCGGGAGCGGGTCCGTGCTGTTTTCCATACAGTGTGTGTTCTTTCTGCCCCGGGGCAGCCATCGCAAACCAGCCACTCCACGGCCACAGAGCCACAAGCCCCTGTCTGGCCTGCGAGCCCCCGGAGGCGACCCTCTTCTGCCGTCGTCACCCCAGAGCTTGGAACCCACTGGAATGCTTCGAACCAGCCCTGCTGGCCTTTCCCTCGGGAACCCCGAAGCCCTGCCTCCCTCCTGCCCCTCTGCCCACCCGCCCCGCCCCGCCCCTGCGTCCCGCGTGGCCCCGCGAGGCACGTGGCCACCCCTCAGGGTCCTGGGAGTGTAGGCAGTGGCTTCTTTCCAGGCCTGGCTCTCATCCCCTCCCTCGGCCTTCGCCACACCCCAGCCCACACGGAAGCTTCTGGAACACGCAGCAGCCCAGGCGGATGTTCTCGGGTGGGGGCTGGGACCAGACGGAAGGAAAGGGCGGAGGGAGTTTCCCGCACCCTCACAGCCCAGCACACCCCGGTCCCGCGTGGGCCCTGCCGGCCCCTTCGTCAGGGCAGACGGACGAGGACACACGGGCTTCGGGAACAGCACCGTGGCATCGCAGCGGGAGGGGGGCTCCTGTGTCCCCGGCCTGGCTGCCGCCCGGCCTGCCACGCCCCACCCCCCTCCTCCTGCGGGGTCTGCAGAAACAGGGGCCCACAGGCCGGGGGCTTGAGCAGCAGAAGTGGACTCTCTCCCAGCCTTAGATCCAGGCTAAGCTGGCACCTGCAGGGGAGGCCCCCTGCCTCTTCGGGCCTCTGGGGGAGCCTGCGGGCCTCCCTGGTCCCCGCTTGTGGATGCTCGGCCCGGCCTCCATCTCCATCGTTATGTGGCCTTCCTCTCTGGATGTCTCTGTGTCCTCCTCTCCAGTCAACGTCTACAGGGCCACCCTGCTCCAGGATGACTAACGACAGGTGCAAAGACCCCTGAGGGTCTGGGAAGGACGTGAGGGGGCGGGACACTGTCGCCCCAGTTCAACCGTGGTCTGTTCAGCCCCCCCCCCCACGGTCCTCACCCCTCCTCTAAGGGAGGGGCAGGTTAGAGACCCCAAAGTGTGACGTGGGGCAAGGCCACGGGAGCCAAACCACAAGCCGCGGAGGCCCGTCCCGCTCTCTTCTCGGCGCCTGGTCTGGGACGCGAGACGCTGAAGCGAGTGTGTCCCCTCCAGACCCCAGGTTCTCGGCACACCGCTCAGACCACCCAGGGGTGGGGACCGCTCATCACGAGTCCTGAAAGTCAGATGAAGTCAGACGCTCCAGGGTTACTGCGGAACACAGCCTTCCCGCGGCCCTTCAGGCCCTTCAGGCCCTTCAGGAAGTGCGGACGCCAAGGTGGGGGGGTGGGGGGGTGCTGAGAGTCTGCAGGTGAGGCCGCAGGTGCTTCCGGGGAGGAGCGGGGACACCGGCTCATCCTGGGTCCGCCCGAGGGGCCACCAGGGGAAAAGAGACCCACACGTGGCTGGCACAGGTGATAACACAGATCGGGTGCTCTCACCCGGCGGCTGTGGGTGTTTCTCTACCCCTCGTCCGGCCACTCGTGACGCGTGACCGAGGGAGGGCCCCGCCCTCAGGATGCCCCGCTCCCGGGGGTCATCGGAACTGGGCCGGCTGTATGGGAAAAGCCTGCTGGACACGCAGCCCCCAGGTGCCGCGGAGACCCTGTGGGGCGCCTCCGGGACCTGGGCAAACACTGCATCCATAGGCCACGTTCCGATTTGGACGCTGCAAGGAGGGTGCACTTAGCCAGCTCTGCGGCAAAGCCACCCGCTCGGTGTGGGGACGGTCGTGGGGGAGGGGGTCAGCAGAGGCGGGCAGCGTCACTACCCGGGGAGCTGGTTCCCGTCTGGAACGGCGGCCCACACCTCGGTCCCCATCTTCTCTGGTCAGGCACCCTCTCAAAGGATTCGATTTTCTCTGAAGGAAAATCCATTTGCCACCCGAAAGGTGGCAAAGCGCTCGGCACCCACACTTCAAAGGCTCCCCGGCCCCCAGCCCTGCAGGTGTCCTTCCCCTTTCGTTTAAACTTCAATTTTGCAGCAGCTGTGGATGAGGCCAACGTCAGGAGGGCTGTTTTTGAGGCAAGGTCGTTGGAGGCTGGGTGAATGTGACCCCAGAAGCAGGACGGCTGGGAGAGACGCTCACGAGTGTTCGTTTCCTGTAGAGCACAGACCACACGGGGGGCCGCAGGCGAGTAACAGCCGCTACTCGGGGGCCACGCCATCTTGGGGTTCAGAGACCCCCAGCCCCTGCTTCACCCGGGAGCGGCTGTGCCCCTCCTCAGAGGAGTCTGCAAAAAAGGCTCATGGCAGTGAAATCCAGACCTGCCCGTGTGTCTTCAGGTCTCAGATGGTCTGGTTAAAACAAACAAACACCTGCAGCATCCGTTTATGGGGTCTGGGGTAAAGGAAAACTCGCAGGAAGCGAGTAATTTCCCCAAACTCCATCAGGCTGTCCGTGCCCCCGGTCCCTGAAATGTGGAAGCCGGGAACCCCGACGTGAGTGTGGTTTTGTTCCAGAGACAACAGGGGCACAGTTTCAAGCCGGGCAGGTGAGGTAGGCACCCTTAATAAGAAAGCCTCTCCACTTTAATATTATTTTCCCTACTTTGGAGGGAATCGTCTGGTCCGTTACTAAACATACTTCCCGAGCTTTCGTTGCAGCGTATTAAACAGGCGTGGCTGTTTCTGGACGGGTTGGGGAACATTCACTTAAGGGGGCTGGTGACAGCTTCACTCCAGCTGTGTTTCTGCCGCCCTGTGGGAAGACAGGAGGTTCGGGGGACAAGGGTCGCCAGTGGGAACAGGTGTTTAGGCCGAAGAATCCCAAAGAGGCTGGCGTTGCTGCCCGGTTGGTGGACAGAAGCAGATGGACGGAGGCCAGGTCGCCAGCGCCAGCGGGGATTAAGACTCATTAGATCAAAGCTAAGGACAGGGGGGGTGGGGCCCAGGGTCAGCATCGGGAATCTCTCCCGGCAGGGGTTATGGGACAAATGGCATGTGGGGCCAGCTGCGCTCTTTGATTTGGGAACATTGGAGGCTTCCTCCAGCTCACCCTCAGGGCGGGGACCAGGAGGCTCCAGGATGAAAGGCAGGGTCCCAGCAGCCAGGTGGGTGGCCAGACCTCCGTTGCCTCCTCCTTCCCTGTCCGTTGTCCTCTAGCGACAGTGGATGGGACGGGCCTCTCTTTGTGAAGGTGACGCTGTGCAGGGCCAGACCGTCTGGAGACAAAGCCTGCATCACTTACCTGGGGGCGTGTCACTTGGGCAGGTCACCAAACCTCACGGTGCCTCGGCTTTCTCCTCTGTAAAATGGGAAGAATGAGGCTGGAGCCTGTCCCCCAGGCTCGCTGTGAGGCTGCATTCCTGAAGCGGCAGGCACGGTGATCGCTGCTCAGGGAGTGCTCCCCAAGTACGCCTGATATCAGCTGCCGGGGCTCCCCTCTTCCCCGCCCGTGGCTGACCTCGATGGTCGATGGTCGGTCGATCATTTCATCTGGCAAGGCCCTGGGGAAACCCCGCCCCCACCTTGCACCTGCCCTCCCGAGGCTTCTTACCTGCAAAGGTGATGCACCTTTGGACCGGAAGTGGTGGGAGGTGGGACTCGTTCCCCGGCCGGAGCCCCTCTCTGCCCCCCAGAGGACGTGGTCCTAAGGGGTCAGGAGAGCAGGTGCAGAGGTGAGAGGTGAGAACGGCAGAGGCTTGTGCAAGGCGGCACGGTCTGCTCAGACCCTTGCAAGTATAAAAAGGGCCTTCCACGGGATGTTCTAGAGCATGATTGTCCTGTGCATGTGCGTTTAGATACATCTCCCTCACCTGTCGTTCTCTCACTGGCCCAGCTCAGCACAGGTGAGGAGGCGTCTTCACATGCTGGGCACTGGATCCAGGCTCGAAGCTGAGGGAAGCCGTCCACAGGAAGTGGACAGGAAAAATGGGGGAGTGAGTTGAGCAGCTTTTTCGCCATACTGTGGAAGGTTCTAGATAGGCCTATCGGTGCCCCATTTATCCAAGCAGTAACTAGGAAACTATGCTGGAGGCCGCCTTCCTTGAGTTAAAGCACACAGATCGTGGGCTGCCTGGATGGCTCAGTCCGTTGAGCGTCCGACTTCGGCTCAGGTCGTGATCTCACGGTTCGTGGGTTCGAGCCCCGAGTTGGGCTCTGCACTGACAGCACAGAGGCTACTTGGGATTCTCTCCCTCTCCTCTGCCTCTCCCCCCCCCCACTCATGCACATTCTCTCTCTCTCTCTCAAAATAAATATATAAACTTAAAAAAAAAAGAACACGGGGTGCCTGGGTGGCTTACTCGGTTAAGCGTCCAACTTTGGCTCAGGTCATGATCTTGCGGTTCGTGGTTTCGAGCCCCACGTCAGGTTCTGTGCTGAGAGCTCAGAGCCTGGAGCCCGCTTTGGATTCTGTGTCTCCCTCTCTCTCTCTCTCTCTCTCTCTCTGCCCCTCCCCCACTTGTGCTCTGTCTCTGTCTCTCAAAATAAAATAAAAACATTAAAGCCAACCACACATAGTGGGGCAAGCTCTGGGGGGCTACAGGGCCCATGCACCTGCGTATCCTTTGGCACACTTAAAACCGAGTTTGGCTCATAGCAGGTGCTTGATAAAATTTGCCAAGCACTGCTGTCCAGAGATCTTGGATTCCAGCATTGTCTCTCTCAAAGGACTCAACCCCACCTCCTCCTAGTCAGCTCCGTGACTCATCCACTCACATCGGAAATTTGAAACACAGTCCCTGATCACTTCAGCGGGTTAAAAATCATCCCAGCGCAAAGCGCCCTCTTATCTGACAATGGCCCCCCTGCTCCGAAGGGCACGGCCACAGCAAGTGCACGGGGCAGAATCCAACACGCGCTTGGCCATTTGGGCCACAAGGAAGCAAAACACGTCCCGCCCCACACCACTAAGAGCAAACGTCATGCGTTCAGGTATTTACGCATTTCTGAAGAAACGTATAAATGAGTATTTGCTCATCCCTTTTTAGTCTAGGCTTCTTCGCTCCAGGGTGAAGGGAGTAAGGTCGGCTAAGCATCATTTTACAGGCCAGTCATCTGAGACCCCCCTCTCCCCAAACCAGGCGCAGAGCGGGCTCCCCACGGGCACACTGAAGGGGTCGGCAGAATGTGTCGGTTCTCAAGGCAGATCTTGGTCAAATTCTGACCAACTTACTAGCTGTGTGGCCTTGAAAAAGTTGTTGCCCTGTTTGTGCCTCAGTTTCCTCACTGGATGGGATAAATGGACCTGCCTCGCTGAGTCGTTGGAAAAGATTAGCCACAATAATCCACGAAGAGCGCTGAAAGCCACCTGGCCCGTCCGGTGGTTATTGTTACAAAGGAGGCCCTGGCTACACCGCTGGGCCACGGCCCGCCCCTCCGCCTGGGGGCCCGTGAGGCCGACTCCCATGATCACAGGAATTATTCCCGGGCCCCTCAACTCTCGCCGAAGGTCCTGTTTTGCACGCAGCTGGGTATTTTTTGCTAAGATTCTGCAAGCGTCCAGGCAGGCTCCAGGGAAGGGTCTAGGGCCCCAAGAGAAAAGCGTCAGGATCCGAGGAGCTGCCCCCTGAGCTCTCCGCAGGGTTCCGCCGGCAGCCCTGAAACGTGCAGAAGAATGTGGGGACCCCATCCAACCTGTGACAGTCCCTGGCTAGATTTCCGGTCTTTGTCAGCCGAACAAAGGCGCGTCTCCCCGCTCCCTGCACCCGGGAACTAGACCACCGTGAGCGGAGGAAAAGGAAACATAATCTGGCTGCGGTTGTTGGCGGAGAGTTCAAGAACAAACTCCCCTTTGTGTCTTCTGGCTCCGTGCAGGAGAGTGATAAAGCCAGCCAGGGGAACAGGAAAACAATTTCTTGACTCGCTCTGTCGCCTAGCTCCCTTTTCCAGGACGAGCTGCAGGAGCAGCGCTGGGCGTGGGCTGGGTGCGCCCTTCTCCCCTGGGGCGTGGAGGCCGCCAGGGCGCGGCGCAGCGGGTGGGGGCGGGGCGGGATCTGGGGGCCTGGAGAGCGTCGCTCCGCCGCCGTATGGGGCGCAGCCCGGAGGCCAGGCCCGCCCTATCCTGGGAGCCATCGAAAGCGCCAAAGCCTTGTCGGAGGTGATGCCCATGGTCCCACAGCTCCCAAGAGCTTCTGGAAAAGTCCATGGCCCTGCATCCTGGCCTCTCTGAGCCGGAGGAGCCCTTTCTGTGGACCCCACCCACCCCTTGAGCAGGTTCAGTTGGGGAGAGAGATCATACCGGGTGGGACAGCGGCGCCGGCACCAGGAAAGGTCTCCTAAGCAGACCCGAGCCCCTGCCTCCACTCGCATCCTTCCACGCCTGACCTGACTCCAGCCTCATCGTGGAGGCCTATGCACTGGTGGACTCGGACTACATGTTCTGCACTTATTCCAGAATGTTCAAGGGAGAAACCACATTTCTCTGGACTGGGCCAAGAGTTTAGGGCAGGAGTGGCGAAGACGGTCTGAAAGAACAAGGGTGCGCGCCTTGGCAGCGAGCGGACGGAATCCGCACTCCTTCTGATCCTGGGACGGAGCCCTGGAGCCGAGCCCGTCCCGCGCGAGACGCCGGCTCCGGACCCGGCCTCCGGGTCCCCGCCCGTGGCTCCCTCCGGGCGGCCCCTGCCTCCGCCCGCCCTGGCGCGCCCTCCCCCAATCAGGGAAGTGCTCGAGGGCAGGTGCTCCTGAGGTAGGGGAACAGCCGGCAGAGCCCAAGACCTGCGGGGTCCCTTCTTCCTGTGGGGAGAAGCTCGGGGCTCCCCACCCGCGGCTGCCCCCAGAGCTGGAGGCTGGCGCCACGGGGCGTCTCAGCGCGCCCCCTGCTGACTGCGCGGGGCGGGGGCAATGCCACCTCCCTGGGGAGGCCCCGTTTCAGAAGGCGGAGAGGGGAAAGGCATGTGTCCCTGGCCAAAGACATCTGGTTTCCGAACGAAATCTCCAGAACGAAAGAAAAACCAGCCTGGCGGGACGCAAGCATTGGTCAGCGTTCCCTCTGATTGGTATATGGCCAAGGTGGGGAAGAGAGGCCCCTGCCCGGGCCGCCTCCCCCTTTGCTGACCCGCCTCGACCGCGGGCGACCCCAGAAATCAGGTCTCCCAATGGGTCTACCGCTTAGACAGAATCCAGGATCCTAGGCATCTGTAACATGAAAAACGTCACCAGCGGAAGCAGCAACTGGCTTTGAAAGGCCACCTCGGCTCCCCACGAGCACCCGCAAGGCCAGAGGAAGGCCTGCTCCCTAAAAGCGGCCCGGGGTGGGAAGGGACCGAGGGAATGACTTGGCCGCGGCCGCTCCCGCCCGCAGCCCAAACGCGCCCGGTCTCCTTCCTCGGGCTCCAGGCACCGAACGAGAACCGCTCCGACCCCGGATCTTTTCAAATCACTTTTGCTGGTTTTCCGCGGCTTTCCTCCCGAGAGGCTTGGTTTCCGGCCAGCCCTCTGGCCTCCTCGCCCCACTGCTCCCCCCGCGCAGCCCTAGGGAACAGCGCGGACGCCAAACGCGCCGGGGCCCGGCAGGCTCGGTCCTCGTCCGAGTGCGCTGAGCGAGCTGCTAGGGGGCGCGGCGCCTCTCGGTCCCCGGGAGCGCAGTGCGAATCCCGGCGCCAAGGCCCGGCGCTCCGGTCTCCGGGCCCGAGCCCCGCCGCGCAGCTTCTGGCGGGCGCTTCAACCCTCCGAAAGCGCAGCTCCATTTATTTATGTGTTTTAATGTCGTCAACGGGCAGCTAAATGAATTGCAATTTGTAATTTTTATGGTTAGTTTGAAATCTCGCTCTTGTTGGCTAATCCTGTTAGTTGGCGGCCAAACAAGGGGAAAGTCGTGTCGCCGCCGCGGTGGTTCTAACGGGCATTTTACGTGAAATGACACCGGCGGCCGGAACAAAGGGCGCAGCCGCACCCGCAGGCCCAGCGGCCGCGGCGGGTCGGTGCCGGCGCCAAGCGAGCCGAGGCCCGGGCTCCGCGCGCCCCAGCCACGCCGCCCCGACCTCGAAATCGGGAGGCCCCGGTTGTGGCCGCGAGCTCCCCCCCGCCCCCGCGCCCCAGAGCCTCGCCCCGCGGCCCCCGAGCCGCCCCGGCCTCGCCCGCCCCGCCGGGCGTCCGGGCCCTCCTGCCCTCCTCGCCTCCTCTCTGCCTCCCCGGCCGCTCTTGGCGCCGGGCCCCGCGGGGAGCGGAGCGGGGAGCGGGGCGGTCGGGGAACGCCGTCCCTTCGTCCCCCTCCCCCCTCCCAGGGGCAGCCACCGTGCGGGGGCCCCAGCTCCTTCCGGCCCCCGGCGCGGCCCGGATGGGGGTCCCCGGGGCGGAGCGCGCGTCAGTGGGGGCGCTGGAGCGCGCGGCTCGGCTTGTTCGCGCGTTGTCGCCCGCCCCGTGTTCCTTGTCCCTGGCGCCTGCTCGGTGCCGTCCCAGTGCGTTTGATTGAAACGCGGCTGCGAGAAGGTGTCGAGCAGGGAACGCGGCGCGCGGCGCGCGGGGCGGGCGGGGCGAGGCCGCCGAGAGGGAAGGGGACCCGGGCGGGGAAGGGGCCCCCGGAGAAGCCCGGGAGCGCGGCGGCGCTGCTTCCAGGACTCCTATTTTGAAATCGGCGGCTGTGCCCTCCGGGGCGCAGGATGCAAGGGTCAAGTGTCACTTCCTCTGGCAGTCAATCTCCAATATTCCTTGTAATGTTTCTAAATGGACGAATTCATTACGCGGGGGACACGTGAATGGGGAGAGGCCGCTGGCGCGCCGGGTCAATAGCGTCCACTAATGGTTCATTTTGCACAGCGGAGCGCGGCGCCGTGGAACCCAATCAATAGTGTTCACTTCCTCGCCGCCACGGGCCTAAAGGTCACTTAGGGAAGGTGGGAAAGGGCAGGCCCCCGACAAGTCTCTCCTCTCCCCCTCCGACCGGTTTTCCCCCCGCGACCTCCTCCACCCTGGCGGTGGAGAACCGGGTGTCTTCCGGGGGCGGAGGGGGTTGTAGGTCGCTTTTGCAAGGACAGGGGCTCTTCTGGCCAAGGGGAGGGCGACAGGGTGGCAAGCCAACAGGCGGGACCGCGGTCTCTCCTCCCGCTGTTTTTCAGAGGAAGCATTGAGTACAATGAAAAAGGGACCATCTCCTCGTCCCTTCCCGCGGGACCGCCAGGACAGGAGAGGGCTGGGGCAGGCAAAGCCCACTCCTTCCAGGGGAGGAGATTTCAAAATGATCCAGGAGAGGCAATGCCCAGAGAGGAAAGCCTGCCTCAGCTGGGTGGCCTTGAGGGCTTCCCGGAAGGGGTCCTGGAGCTCAGAGGAGGGAAGGACACCCAGAAGGCCACCCAAAAGTTTGTCCCGGGGAGATGTCAGACGGGGCTGGCTCCAGATTACAGGGTGGAACGAATTCCCTGAGTTTGGTGAAGGGAAGTAAAAATTTGCCTCCTGGAAACCCCTCCATCCCTGCCCACCCCAGCAACCAGAGAACTTCACCCCTCTTTCTTTGTCTTCCTGGGGTTCCGGCGAGGAGGAGGAGGAGGAGGAGGAGGAGGAGGAAGAAGGTCATGGGGTTCACACTTGGGGGGGGACATGGAATGGTTGTATCTGACCCTCTGAAACCTGTGACACTCTGGGTATACATGGCCGTCCCCCGGACATGTGTCTCTCGCGGGAGCCGTGTGGATGCCATAGAAAGCAGACTTTGCACAAACCCTGCTTGGCTGAAAGGAGATGGAAGGGGTTGGAGTCGCGGTAGGAGGTGCAGTGTGTGCTTACTTATGGGCGTCAAGGCCAAGGTCAGGGGAAGAGAGGGTCCTTGGTGAGCGATCCACAGAAAACCCAGTGAGCTTCCGCTGCTCTCTCCCCTGTGGCCGGTGGCTGGCGGGGACCCAAAGGCAGGGACAAGAAGGCATCTCCGCTCCCTTCGGATGTGAGGAGGTAGAGCGGAGTGGAGGTGAATGGCTCCGAGTTAAGATGCAGCCACCACCTGCTTGTCGTGGCTGCTAATGCGTTTCTCACCTCCCCAGGCTTCAGACATATCTATTCCCCGAAAAGCATGCTTTTAAAGAAACTCAGATGTGAGCACTGTGGCAGTGGTGACTGTCCACAATGCATCCCGTCTTGGCTTATGGTCAGATGGTTCGTTTCCACCATCGTCTGCGGGTCTCTTTGCAGCAGGGGGGTTAAAACTGTTTGCACTTTGATTTACCTGGAAACGCACTTCCCTCCTCCAGCTCCGTTCCCCACGTGCGGCTGCCTGTGAGGCTACTTCCAAACCTCCTTGTCCTCCCCATCAGGTACCTGTGCCCAGGGAAGGCAAGAGCACTGTGCTCAATTGAAGGAAGTAACCTGTACGAATAGGTAAACGCAAGCTAAGGCAACACGGCTAAAATCTTTGGCCAATTAAATCTGACATTTTTTTTTTTTTTACCAAATTCCAGATCTTAAGTTATTTATTCAATCTTCAGTTATCCTATTAAAAGGACAAACATATATCCTATTAAAAGGACAAAGGGACCTTTGGTGCCAATATTTTTTGGAAAGCAAGCTCTTTTACAAATTCCCACAGAATACATTCTTTTACTTAAACGTCTATAATCGAGCTTCTCGAATAATCATATGAATGCTGTGCTCTCATCGTCGGCCTCCTCTAAGCCTCTGAGCCAAAATACTGTAAGGTCAAGCACTTGCTTTTTATTTATACATATTAAAATTGCTCCTAAGAGTGGACTTTCCGCACACGATGTGTCAGGACAGGAAGCAAATGTTGTTTGAGGGGAAGATTCCAATAACAACCCCATTTATGCAAGCACATCAGAGCAGAAAGAATCATTTCTGTTAGTTAACATTTTTAAGCCAGAAAATTAAAAACAAATATTTAACTTCCCAATTTGGAATTCGGGTTGGCATTTGACTGCAAAACTTTTACAATGCATACTCAATGAGTTAAACACAATCTTTACTAGCCAAATAAAACGGCCTTCGTGTGGCTCAAAAATAAGTTTGAATAAACTGAAGGATAAATAAAACGTGTGAGGATGCCCGGGAGGGAGCTGATGTGTGCGAACTTGGCCAAGAGACAGCTTTTGGACTCTGCCCAATTCAGGGGTTTTAAGACGTCTTTTATTAGATGCTATATTTAGAGAAGACAAATATTGAATAAATACGTACACTTACAAACATTAACAGTTCTCGCTTTGTTCTCTTCCACGCCGACTTTACGGTCTGTTGGGGATGAACTTGCCCTTCTCCGTTCTCCATTGCTCCCTTTCTGTTTGGGGCTCACGCTCCCCCTCCCCCTGAGTGTGCTGTGATTGTGCGTGGGTTTATCTCATTTCCCCTACACAGGCCACCAGTGGGGAGCAAGGACTGGAACCTCGCGGCTCACTGGACGGCCTCTTGTGTGCTCCGAGCCCCTCCGAGTGTGCAAAGGAAGGAGGCCGCCCCGAAGCCCTAACATGATGTCCCTTCTGGTCCCAGCACACACCTGGCTAGGCCTCCCTAAAATGTAGCTTAGCTGGCCTCCGTGGTTCTAGCGCTGAGTTCTGGCCAGAGACATCCTAATATTTCCTCTGTGCTCTGCCAGTGCACTCCAAACCCCTCTCCCAACACAAAAACATGAGAGCCCTCGAGCCAGGAGCTTGGGCTCCGGCCTGACCAGGGCTCTGCTGGGGCTGGGGCAGCCCCTCGTGGGCCTCGGCCCGGTAATCCTCGCTCCTGGAACCAGGGAGCAGCTCGCCCTTCCCCCGTCTCGGTGCGACCCCAGCTCATGTCCCGCCCCTGGGCCCCAGATCATTTGAGCTCCGTTCGTTCACCGGAGCAGACCGCCATCCTTCGAGCTGGAGGCTGCCAGTCCCAAGGCCGACAAAGGCACAAATACAGTGAGAGCCCACTCATGTCTGTAGTGGTTATTATTCGCGGTGTCTGTGGGTCGGAGATGGGGAGGCGGTGGGGGGGGAGGGCAGGGGTGCAGACTAAATGGCCTGAAGGAAGAGGCCGGCCTCTGGGTTTCTCCAGGGCCCCTGCAGGTGCAAAAGGAAAGGCCGCCCTGCCCCCTCCTAGGGATACCCTGGAGAGGAGAGCCGCCCCCACACCTATGAGCTCGAGCTCTTTCCTCTTTCACCTGAGAGGAGGGTTCACCCTTACTTGTAATTGCTGGCTAAACAGCAAATGTTATAATTAATCCAGATAAAGACAGTAAAGATAAACACATACACCTGCTGGTTATGCACAAGCTTGGGAAAATCAGCAGAGGGTGTACATCCCAGGCCCAAACAAAGGTGTGTGAGTGAAGGGACATTCTGATGTTTTCTACACCTTTGGTCAACACGCAGCTGCTGTGGAACTCTCCCCCTCGCCACCCCCCCCCCCCCCCCCCCGCTGTCCCTGTCCTCCATGTTGACAGTTGTTTAGCCTGGCCCGGTCTGGGGACGCCTCTGTGTCACTTTAAGCTTGGGGTTCAGCAGAATGAGCCAGAGAAGGGGAGGGTAGGGGTGTGCCCCACGTCCTCCCCTCATGTAGCACCTACGGTGGGGGAGGATGGTGGTAGGGGGGTCGGGTAACTATGGCAGACGTCTGGGAGAATGAAAACCTCACTAAGAGATACAGACCTGAGTAAAGGAAAACCCCCAAATGTGATAAAGATGGGGAGAAGAGGCAAAAAGGGCCAGATTCTTTGGGCCTTTAGAACCGTCAACTGTCTCATGTGCTTAATGTGTTCACTAGAGGAACCAGAACAGAGTTCAGACCAACGAGGTCGTGGGTCTTACCCCACCTATGAGAAAATAACGGGTCCTGGGGTCCTGAAGCCTTAGCAATAAGTGAGATTATTGATTAGTTTTTAAAGGGGCACCCGTGCATGAATTCGCAAAGCAAGCCATTAAAACACGGAATCAGTGAGATGCGGCCTTGCAAAAGGGCTTCGTTACTGCTAACGCGCGCGCGCACACACACGCGCGCGCACACACACACACACATACTACGTTACGTATGGGAAACAGGAAACATTTTAAAAATAAACAAATCCGTGACTGCACTCTCACCAGATTGATCAAAAGGGATTCACCTAAACGCGTCGCCCGAGAAAACTATAGAAAACTATGAAAACGTGCCATCCAGGACTTCGCCAGCCTGCCCGCGGGGAAGCTCTCAGATAGCAGTTACACAAGGTAGGCGAGGCCAGGGCTCAGACGAAGCAAACTTCTCTTTCCATTCCCCGGGACAGGACACAGCCAATCTGCCTCTGTGAGCAGACAGCGGCAGACATCTACCCAGCGTTCTGGCCCTGCACGGTTCTTCTGGGGACATCTGTCTCTCCCTATAGAAACTGACGTTCCAGATCTGTGCCCTCCCCGGCTTACCGCATGCCGTCTGCAAGGGAAGCCGAAAGAACCCCCTGGCCGGCCTCTCTCCCTGCCCTCCCCTCAAGGGGGAAACTTTGATCAAGCAGAACTTTTCTTTTCCTTTGGCCCCCCCGAGCTTCTACGGATGCACACTTTACTCTCAGCCAGAACCTCAGAGCCTTTTGGATTAATTCTGTCCCCTCCGGCTTTCTGTCTGCAGCTCATCCTGAAAAACGCTCTCAGAAATGCCACAGACAAGTCAGATTCAATGACTTCCCAGTGGTTCATGAACTGACCGTGGCTACCTCGGGAAACGCACCCCGGGGCCCCCAAAGTTCATGGCTCAGCGCTGTGCACCCTGAAACAATTAGAAACGTTCCCTTGCTTTGCCCCAAAGAAATCGTGTTACTGTATGACACACGGGAGCCCGATTAACAAATCGAGACTAAATCTGCATGTGGCGAAATGCAATAAAGATCTCCGTATTTTTCTCAATAGTAGAAACAACAGGCTTGGCCATGGAGTTCTGCCGTGTCTGCGTTTCTCCGCTTTTAAACACCGAATCTGTCTGGGTATTTAAAAAATGAATCGATTGCTGTCGCTGCCTGTGGGGAAGGAGCCTGTCTGCAGCGCGTGGGGTGTCCTTCTATCAAAGGGACGCCAGGGGCAAGAGGCGTTAACAAAGAACGGGCGTAGACACGCGGCCTTTATCTGCCCGTGCGTGTCACTTTCCAGGGCGAAATGTCATTTTGCAAGGTTATACGTTTCCAATTCCACACAGAGCCTTATCGCTCATCATTTACCTCTTGGGCACAAACAAACATCCTCTTTAAATAAAACCAGGGAAGGGAAACGTATGCCCTCGCACAATTAAAAATCACGCAAGAATGCCAGACTGTATTGAACATTGCTGATAATCCGACTTACCTTGCTGATACTTTGGCCTAATCCTATTTTCTCCTCGAGGGAGAAGGATTCTGCAAGGCCATGTTTTGTTCTTCGGGAGGATGGTTTACCTGGCCGGTGGGCCAAGGGGTGCAGAGCGCCCCCCTCCCCACACCCAGGCCACCGCCTGGCCCAGCAGGTTGGATGTCCGAGTGCAGAGTCTGCTCGGCGAGACAGAAAGCAAACGAAATCACTCAAGGGAAACTTGGCTGGAGACAAAACACGTTCAATTTCCTGACTCCTCCGCTTTCTCTCCCGAATTAGTTGCTTTTGCAGGGGCACGTTAAACAAATTAAACACTAAAAATGGAACCTCCCTGGCTCAGAACATCGTTGTTGTTTTTTCTTTAAGGCTATGGTAATAACAGTAATAAAAATGAAAGAAAACAATGGCAGCCTATCTTTTAAAAAATAAACTCAATTTGTCCCCTACAGTCCTTTTGGCAAATTCTTATCAGGCAGGGCCGAGCAGACAATGGGAGCTTTGTGCTAATGGCTGCTGCACTCCGCTAATGGTTCTGGAAGCTTCCACACTGCTTATTTGGGCTCCTTCCTGCACCTTGGCCCTGCAAACAGCAGCTTCTGGGGACTCCGACATCAGCCTGGCTCCCCCGTCCGGATCTGTCCTGAGAAAGGGGCCTGGTCTGAGCGTTGCTGAGGAGCCCCGGCGGTTTAGGATTCTGTTTCTCCTGCACACCCTTCCCTACCCGCCCCCCTCCCCCCCCCCCAGTATCATTTCTCTTTGAAATGTCATGAACTTGGCGCTTTCAGACCCAACCGCGGGCTCAGGCCCCAGACAATGGGATTGTCAGAGGGCCAGCGCCGAGTTTTTTCTGCGTGTGCACCGAGCGTTAAGCCTTTTCGCCCACAAAACGGCTCTGTCTGACCGGGTCAGACAAAAGCCAACTTCCACCCTCCGCCTCGGAGGGCATCTGGGCACAGCCAGGGTGTCCAGCGCCGCGCCGCCCGCTCCCCCTTGGGGGGAGGGGGGGTCCCAGCCACCCCAGCCCCGCCCCGCAGCCCAAGCGCAGTCCACCCCCCCCCCCCGCCCTCGCCCCCCGCCTTGGTGTGATCACCCCAGGCCCCCGGGGCTCCCTCTGCGCCCGTCCCCTCCCCGCGGCGCAGCAGCTGGGGGGCCCCCCGGTACGCCCCCGCTTCCTTCGGGTCCGGCGGGCCCTGCTCTCCGAGGCCCCCCGCGCAGACCTGCAGACCCTCCCTCCGCACCTCCCCGGGCTTGGGCCGCGGGGCCCTGCGGCAGGGGCGCGTGTGAGTCTGTGCGAGCGTGTGAGTGTGCACGAGCGCGTGAGTGTGCCGGGGGCGGGCGGCGAGCCGGCGCCGGGCTCCAGGAGGGACAAGAGGCCTGCTCGGTTCCGAAAAGACCGATGAGAACGCGGGCGCGCCCGACTCCGTGCGGGTGAGTGTCGGGGGGCATCTCTCTCCGGTGGCCCTGGGCTTGGGGGGTGGGGGGATGGCGGCTCCGGGGGTGGTGGGGGACCGCTGCCGGCCGACCCCCTGGCCCAGCCCGAGCGAGCGCGGCCTCCCGCCCCTGGGCGCCCCGCTCCCCCTGCGGGACGAGGGGGAAGCGAGCTGGCGGCTGCTGAGAGCCGCTCCCCGGGTTCACGGTCAAGGGCGGCCCAGCGGCGTGCGTGTGCGGGGCGGGGCGGGGAGGTGGGGGCCGGCGCGCCCAGGGAGCCCTGCAGGCAGAGCCCAGGGAGCGGGCAGGAACCTCAGGCGACGGGCGGGGCCTCGAGGCAGGCTTCGGAGGGAGGACGGTGCACTCGGGGACGTGGTTTTGTTCCTCCCTCCTCCGCCGTGGAGTTGAGTTTCAGCACGGGCAGGGGGCGGGCTGGAAGGAGAAGGAGGCCGTGAGCGCAGAACGCCCTCCCACACACACACCTGCAGCAGAACGTGGGCAGGTGGACGTCTTCCAACCACGGAGTCGAATGCAGCGTCCCCGGCTTCTGGGGAAGGAGAGCGAAGGGCGGAGCGCGGCAGGGAAAGGGCTTGGGAGGCCTGTTTTCCATCCCAGATAGGCCGAGGAGCCCCTCACTAGCCGTGGGGTGAGAGAAGGTGGACTGGACAGTGTCCCCCCGTCTCTGGAGCCCTGCCCTCCCAACGGTGACTTCTCCCATCTCTGTCAGTCACCTGGGGCCATAACAGGGTCCTGCAGGCTGGGGGCTTGAGACAGCAAATGTATTATCTCCCGATTCTGGAGGCTGGAAGTCCGAAATCGAGGTGTGGGCAGGGCCTTCGTTGCCTCTCCCCAGCTTCTGGAGAATTCTTGGTTCTCCTTAGCTCCGCAACGCAGCATTCCAAGACCGCATCGTCACATGGCCCTCTTCTCCCTGTGAGCCTCCTGGCCTCATCTTCCCTCAGTGCCCGCAGAGGCCTCTGCTCCTACGAGGCCTGAAGATGGCCTTGGGGGGGCCCTGAGAGACGACCATGGGTCCCAGCAGCCCAAGAGGCCGCCAGGGGGCAGCGGGAACAGAATAGCAACACCACCCGGGGAGCCTTGCACGTCCCCTCTCTGTTCTTGAGGAACCAGGGCTTGGAGCAAGGTGGGCATCTTGGCTGGCTCTTTCCTCCCAGCAGATCGCCGTGTTGCCCCGGGATGCGCTCAGGGTCCTTCCCCCTCTTGACCTCACCCCATCCCCTCCTCCCTTCCCTTCGGGGCTAGAGTCCGGATGGAGCGGGGACTGAGCGTGGTGGCTGACGTTGGCCGTTCCCCGAAGGGGTTGTGACAGAACAGTGCATCCCCAGAAGACTTGGGGCTCTGTGGCGCCCTCCAGAGTGAAGGGTTCCGGGGCCCCTGGAACACTTCAGCTCCACCGAGCCCTCGGGCTGTGAGTGGGTCTCACGCATGGCTGGGACCTCAGGCCAGGGAAGGGGCAGTCACCGTGCTTGCAAACTTGTTGGTCCCTTTCAGCTCTAAGACCTTGGAACCCGTTACAAGCTAAAGCTGGCCTCCTCCCCCAGGATGCCCTTCCCTGCGCTGTTTCCCCACCTCCTCCTAATTCCAGGCCAGGAAATGTGTCCCTCATCTGGATCCTGTGACACCAGGCCCGAGGTCTGTCACCACACCGGTTCCATCGTGCCCGCTCCATGCCTGCACATGTGAAATCCCGACGCGATGCCTTGTTTCTGTGTCCCTGGCTGACAGGGACTTTCACGGGCCCGTGTGCAGTAGGTACTTCATTAATGCAAGTGAATGCGTGTCTGGCCACCTCTCCCTGGATGGGGATAAAGGGAGCGCTCCCCTGACTTAAGCCCCTTTTCCTGCAAGTTGTGTTCCGAGAAGACAGGACTTGTAGCAACGATCCACGCGTCCCTCGTTCTACGCAAACTTCATCTACAGGGGGAAAGGGAAGGAGGCCGTGTGGATTAAAACTCAGACAAGACCCCCAAGCAGAGAATTCGGGATTCCCGCGTGTGATCGCTGGGGCCCGTATCCCGCCGTGGGAGGGGTGGTGCTGCAGACCAGAAGTGGGTGGAACAGACAGCACTGGGGCCGGTGCACCTGCTGGTCCGCCCGGAGCCCCAGGCCGCGGGCGTGTTCCCGTGTCACACCAGGCATCTGCACCTCCCAGAGGGTTGGCCGCCCCCTCAGCCTCGGCAGGGAGCTGGCGCTCCCGCCTTTCCCGCCAGCACCTTAAGGCCCCCGGTTTCCTTGACCTTTGCGTCAATTTAATTGTAGGAATCGTGAGGCTGGTTTGCGCACCGCGTGACGCTGAGTGATTGCGTGTCTGAAGAAATGGTCGGCGCCACGGGAGTTCAGGCCCTCGGGCAGCAGGTACCGTGTGCCAGGCGCGGTTGTTCACGGGACGCACCCGGCCAATCCTCACGTTGAGTCTGCAAGGGTGGTGCTTTCGTCACCCCCACTCTCTGCAGGACGGAGCACATGGGGGGGTCAGCGTCTGCTCGGCCACTGGGGAGGAGGGGCCAAGCCTCCGTCCTTGGGCAGACCACCCAGCTCGCCCCTCTGTGAACACCTCTACGCGTCCTCCGCTCCCCGAGACGGTGAGCTGTAGGTCGTCTGGAGGGCGTCCTGCGCGGATCAAGGCACATCCGGCCCCATCAGCACAGGGGCATCGTGCAGAACTTGGGGCGCCGTGTCAGAAGGAGCCCGGGACTAGGCCCGCGGCATCTGGCCCCTCATCTAGGTAGGGGAGGCTTGGGGCAACTCATCTCTCTGGATGTCAGCTCCTACACAGGCTGCTTTCTCATCTGTACGAGGAAGCCACTGCAAGTCAACTCTGTGGGGCCACGGGGACCATCCAAACGGGGACAATGGAAGCTCCCTTGAAAAGTGCCAGGCAGTGCACAAAGGCAGCCGTCTGCTGTCGTGAAAGTGAGCCCCCTTCGAGGACACCCTCACAACACAAGTAAACCTGGGGCAGAAGGTTCTGGCTGCTTAGACCAGAACAAAGCCTTTCATCCCAGCGCGGAGAAAAGAGAACTGGCCAGGAGTCAGACCATTTGGGTTTTAGCCTGTCAAAGCCTTTTAAGTGTTCTGCTTTGTCAAAGGGTGTGTTACAGACTCAGCTTATTTTAAGGTCCCCTTTGCTCAAAACCTTTGATGTTTCATATTTGAGTAGGAGGCTGTTCCTCCCTCAGAGAGGGGGTCCTCGGCTTTCTCCGCCGAGTCCCCTGCTCACGGTCGCAGCCCCTGCACCTGCAGAGCAGTGTGTTCTCCTCGGGGGGTGCGGCCGTGGTCTTGGAGAGGCCTTGGGGCTGGGGGCCCGGGGGCTGGGGGGCTGCTGGGTGAGGAGGTGCTGGGTGGAACCTCTGTAAGACAGGACCAGATAGAAAGGGACGGCCGGGCCTAGGGGGGCAACACTCCCACCAAAGCGGGCAACAGGTGCCCCGGCACCGGGGGGGGGGGGTGTGCCCCCCACTGTTCGCGGAGAGAAAAAGCAGACTCGCCTCCCGCCCCGTAGCGTCGGAAAGAAGAAACTGGGGTTCTCAGTGGTCCGGTGAGTTACCCGAGAACCCAGACTACGCTCTCAGTCTGTCTGTCCCACTCTTACTGATTTCACCAACGCACGCGTTTGGGCTAACGAGTCCTGCCCGCAATGTGGCAGTCTCGTTAGGAGAGCGCCACCAGCACTCAGGACACAGTGACAGAAGGCTGGGGGCCAGTGAGTAGCTGTGCCGTGTCCTCGTGGTCGGTGCCAGTGCAGCGGGAGTTCCGGGGAGGCAGGGCCTTCTCAGGGTTTGCAGGACACCAGGCCTTGACCATCTCCATGTGCGCGTGCCGGTCCCCCCGCTCCACACAGCCAGGCCTGCCCTGTCGGGCACCTGCTGGGTGTCCCTGGGAAGCCTGCACGCGGGCTCTCTGTGCCCCTCCTTCCCAGCCTGCGCTGTCCTCTGTCACACGGTCCCCAGCACGGGTGTCCCAGGGGTTTCCCCGAACCCGACATTTGGCCGCTCTCATCTTGGGGACTCGAGGAGGCCAAACACGGTCAGCGGCCAGGGTGGGAGAGATCACCCCTGTTATGCAGAGCCCCCCAACATTTCCCGGCTATAGATTGACTTTACCACTTTGCAAGAGCTGCTCCCATGGGAGGGGCGGTGCTGACCTGGAGACCAAGGGGCTGGCCAGGTCTCGGGCGGGGGGAGCGGGGGGCTGGCAGTGAGCTGCATCCCGGACCCCGAGGCCACGTTGCCTCCTGGCTGGGCTGAGGGGGCTGGGTGGGAGCCGCCGGTACCCCCACAGCACTGTAGGGTAGCTCTTGTCCCGTTTCACAGCAGGGAAACTGAGGCCCAGGAGGGCAGATCATGGGTTGGAGGTCACCAGCCAGTAAGGCACGGAGCTGGAATTTAAATCTGGCTTCTGGAGGCCAAAGCCTGCCAGCGCTCCACCCCTAGGCCACATCAGCTTCTGGTGCAGGTGTAATGCCTGGTGTGGGCGCCTCTGAGACACCCCTTCTCCTTAGTAGACAAGCCAGCCCTGATGCAGAGGGGTCTCCAGAAGCAAGAGACTGCAGCTGCCGTGTGCACCATGCAAGGGCTTGCTTCCAGGGTGTGGACTTCAGGCCAGTGTGAGCCTGGCGGACTCCACGAGCACCTGCCTGGTCTGAGATCAGGGAGGGGGCGGGGTGGGGGGGTCTGGCCGGAACGCCAGTGAGCTGAGACTCGGGCCCTTAAAGGAGCTCTGTGGGGGCCCAGGGGGCAGTCCAGCAGAAGAGCGCTGGGGCGGGCCGGAGAAGACAGGGCTGGCCCGTGGGGCCACCTGGAGGACGCCTCCTCCGGCTTGGGGCTAAGGGACTGGTGGGCAGTGAAGGCCGCTTGGAAAAGCAAGAAGAGGGCCGGTGACGGATCTGGACCCTCACCCCGAACACAGCGGGTTGTCTGGGAACGGCTTGAAGTTCACGGTCAGCTTGCAACGAGCGTCAGTCGCGTCCCCAAGGGGAGAGAGGTGGCCCGTGGAAGGGGACACGAGTGTGGACGCCTGGGCCGGTGATGGCAGGCAGCAGCCCCCACCCCGTGGCTTAGGGGCGGTCACCTGATGCTAGAGGAGAGGGGACAGACAAGGAGCAGGGGACGCGCACCTCTGATTTCCTGCTGACCTCCCACCGCTCAAACCCAACTGGAGCCAAAGGCCAAGGCAGCTGCTGGGTTGTGCCCAGTTAGCTCCTCCCGGCGCAGAGCCGCTGGAGAAGGGCAGGCAGGTGGGGACGACCCGGCCCAGAGGCCGTAGGACCAGGTGGCCCTCACTCTGTGATGGGGAAGCCCCCGCGCCTACCACTCCTTGGTCCCCGGTTCATGAATAGAGATGAGTCCCGGAGGGCCCCCCCACCCCGGTCCGGCACAAACAGCCCTGCGGTGATTTATTCAGAGAAAACCAACCAGCGGGAGCTCTGGCCCATGTTGAGGGGCCTCTGTCCGCCCACAGGGCTCCGCTCACGCTCCCCGTTTGGCACGTCACTGCCCTCATTGCCCCCGTCACAGGCACATCGTGCGGGGTGCCGTGGGGCCAGCCTGCGGAGGCGCGTGACCCAGAATCGCGCCGGGCCTCCCACCAGATCCCAAACGGCCCAGGCCACGCGCTTTCGTCAGTGGCCGGGGTGGGTGCCGTGGAGTAGGAGGTACCACGTGTGTCCCGGGACCATCACCTGTGCGGTCCCCCCCTTCCCACGTCAGCCGCTGAGTGATACGCTCTCTGAACGAAGCGAGGGAGACCCAGGCTCTCCGGTGGGTCCCTTCATTGCGTCCTGGCTGCGAAGTAAAGGGAAATCCAGAAACGCCGTGGCTGGAAGCTTAGGGCCCAGGTGTGGGGCGCACACGGTCCTCAGCGCTACCCGGCTTCGTAAGAGACGCCGAGGTACGGACCCCGAGGGACACAGGGACACCAACAAACTTCTCGCCAACTCCGTGCACCCAGGATGGTGGGAAGGCAGGGCGGGGGGGGGGCGGTCTTAATCAAGGCAAGTGACTAAATGGCAGTGACATTCAAATTAACATTATTCACCTTCGGTCTGGAGAACAGTGAGCGGATGATCGCAGGTCATGTATGTTTGAGTGGGAAGTCGTTAACTATAAAAACTCACAGTATGGTGTCTCTTGAAAAATACTGCAAAATGAAAAGTATAAAGCCTGTATTTTCCCATTTCATTAAAATATGAGTGTGACACCCCTCCCCCCCCCACCGCCCCGTCGCGTGGGAGCGTAGCGGGCCGACCACCGCCGGCTGGGCTGAGAGTTCATGGTCCCCACCCAGCGCTCAGAACCCCGCCCGAGTGCCGGGCCCAAGGCTGCGTTTTAAATGTTTAAAATGTCGGAGAGCCACTCTCAATATGCACGGCCTGGGACGCAGGCTTAATAAAGCATCCTCCTTCACAGTCGCGGGTCGTGCCGACAAAACGCAGCCGCTGAGGCCGGGGAAGCCCGCGAGGCTGCGGCCTGGAGTCACGCGCTTTCCAACCCCGGGCGGGAGGGGTGCGGTGTGTAGAGTCGTGTGCAAACCCCGAGTCTGTCTGCGGCTTCATTTCCACGCCGGGCCCGGCGGCAAAGTGATGCGGTGGGAGACGCGTGGTGTTTTGGGGTAGGACCGACACGTCTGCTCACAGGCTGAGCTCTAGGGAGCCCTGGGGACCCCGGCCCAGACGCTCCCCTGGCTGGTGGCTGCGACCTTCCCCCGTGGCCCCTGCGGCCAGGAGGGAGGGCAGGGCTCCTCTGGAGGGAGGGAAGGGGCGGACGGCCAGGAGATCCCCCGACGACGGGGCGGAACAGCCCAGAGTCAGGGTGCTTGTGGACCACTGGGTTTAGAGGCTCGTCTTCTTTGAACGGGGCTCTCAAAATCAGGAACCAGGGCCCTTTGCGATTCTGTACGGTCTGTAGAATTTCCATTCCCAACATTGGGAAGACGTATAACAATACGAACATGTGCAAAAAATAAACAAGTGTAGAAAGTAAAAAAGAAAAAAAAACCCATCCACCACCCCTCAGAAGTAAGAGTGAAATGAATGTGTTTGTTTTCCATAGGAAGTATGAAAAAAACAGCTCTGTGTTGCTTTAGGAATCGGCCCCGGGCTTTGAAAGCCGGGGAAAAAAAAATCATTTAAAATTTAATTTTAAACGAATGACGCTTTCTTGAGAATCTCCATTCTGGGCCCATCGCCCTAGCAGCACAGACCACACTTTCCTTAGATACCAAATTAATTGCTTTGCTGAGAAGCCCCGCAGTCACCCAGGAGGGACCGAGGGGCCGCCCCTCCCCCGTTTCACCTGCGACCTGAGAGCTGGCGCCTCCCGCGGTCCTGGCCTTGGGGACTGTGTCTGAAACAATGAGGGAAATGCGACTGTTGTACAAACTGGGTTTGAAATGCGTTTTCCAGACTTGCTTCTGGAAAGGCACCGTTTGGTCTTTGGACGCCATCCAGGCGATGTCGAGATCACCGCCCTGAAGGGACCCCTGGTGGTCTCTTCCAGGGGGCAGAGGTCCTGGCCGCCGGGAGGGAGGGCTGCCCGCTTCTCCCGTCCCTCGATGGAAGCCGGCCCGCGGTCAGGGGGTGCACTGGCCTCCCGCCCACCACACACAGCCGCTCGAGACCGAGTCTGCTCTGTTATCAACTGTCCGCCCCTCGAGGACCACAGGGACCGTGGGGAGGAAACGGGGAGACCATGGAGGGGCTGAGGAGCCCCAAGGCGGGCGAGGCTGTTGGCCTGGGTGCAGGCCGCGGGGGACGCCCTAGCACCCACCCTCGTTGGGGCGCCCACGGTGGTCTTTCCGGAGACAATGGCCCGGCTCCCTACCCACACTCTGGGAAGGGCATCCCTGCAGGGGAGGTTCCGCGGGTCCCAGCGGCACCCCCCGCAAGTGCTATTTCCTGCCCGCAACGTTTCGGTTCCAGTAAGTCGGGCGTGTGAGCACGGAGCGCTCCCCCGCGGTGTGGACAAGGAGGGCGGCAGGGCCGCAGCCTCGCCCGAGGACACGGACGCTCACCCCAGCTCCCCTCTCTCCCCAAACGCCGCGCAGCCCGCGTGCGTGAACCCCTTTGTTCTCCTGGCTGCCGTTCCGAATTTACAATATTTGATCGTAGCTCCACGAGAATAATGATCCCCGCTCCTGAATGTTTTCACGACGGCACACTGAGGAGCCGGCGGTGACGAAACGGCGAGGGGCGCCGTGTGATTCCCCGGCCAGCCAGAGGCTGGGGGCCGCCGCTGAGGGTCCCTGCCGCCCCGGGGGCCCGGCGTGATTGATGAAAACCCTCCCGGGAGGCGCTCCCACTCGGCCATGCTTTTAATATACGTCTTAACACCGTTACGCTTTTAATACACGTCGTAACGCGCGGGGGCGTGCTGGGGCGGGTGCCGCTGGCCTCCTCGGCCTCGTCCGTGACTGTGGGTCACCCGGCTGCCCAAAGGCCCTCAGACGTCATCATAAGTGACACTTCTCCCACCACCCGTGCGTCAGTGACATTATCGGGTGCGGAACGAGGGGGAGAAACAGACCGGTGGCCTCACCCTCTGACAGCTTACCGCACCCCCACCCCTAACCCTTCGGGGACAGGGACGTTGAGCTGCGGGTGAGAGTTCCTATTTTCTTTATTCTTACATTTTCTTGGAACCAGAGAATCTGCTCTATAAAGGGAAGCAACGATTTTCTAGGAGAGCCGAGGTCAAGGCGAATGAGCCCAGGAGAGATGAACACGTCTGGGTTTGGGAGTCCACCAAAGTGAGTTTCGGTCCTGCCACTTGCTAGCCACGAGTCAGGCAACTCACTCTCCCAGAGCCTCCACCGCCGTCTCCGTAAAATACGGGCGAACGTAACGGGATGCTGTGACTGCCAGACCGCAAACCGGGGCTCAGGCACTCACGAAATAGCGGGTTCGCCCGGCGAGTGTCCTGGGACCAGTTGCCCCATGTGGTCGCTGTTGTGTCAAGGTTCAGCTTTGGGCTCGCGGTGCCGCCTGTTTACTGGGCACCTATTATGCGTCAGTGCTAATGCGGAGACAAACCGTGCCTGGCGCTGCCCCGCAGGGCCTCACGGATCACACAGGTGGAAAGACGAGCAGGTCGAGAGGCTGGAGAGGGTGCGGTGCCCGAGGCGGGGTCGGAAGGTGCGAGCTGGAGCTTGGAGGGGTGGATGACGCCCGGAAGGGCATTTGGCCAGAAGGCACAGCGGTCACAGAGACACAGAACCACGGCCTCCCTGGTATGTTCCCAGAGCCGCCGGGAGGACTCGTGGGGCGTGAGCTCAGGGCGGGCTCCTGGACGTGTGGCCGTGGGCTGGGACCCTGTCCTGCGAGCAGGAGGACACCACAGGGGTGTCTGATGAAGGAAGTGACATGGTCAGCATTTTGCTTTGGGAGGACAATTCTGCCAGGAATGTTTGCCTGGGAGGAGGTGAGGACAGCCTGGGGGACAGCGGCTACGGAGGTGAGCCAGAGGAGTGTGGGGCAGAGGTGGGGTGAGGTCTCAGGGAGACCGCAGAACGGAAGGCAGGTGCGGGCCAGGCAGGACAGAGGTGACGGCGCCTTGGACCAAGAGGGCACATCCCGTGATGCAGGGCTTCCCGGGGACTCTCCTCACAGCAGCCCCGGGGGGGTGGGGGGTGGGGGGCTGGCCAGTTGTTGCTTACCTACCTTACAGGCGTGGCGCCCGGGGCTGGGACAAATGTAGCCATCCGTCCAACCCACGTCTCTGGCGCCCGCTGAAACCACACAAGGCTTCCGCACTGCTTCCCAGACTCGACGTGCGCCTCCCAGGACCCCAGGGATGACGCAGGGAATGCATCCCCACGCACCCCCTCTGGGACCACCTTCCCCTGTCTCCGGGTGCCAAGGGCGCTGAGCGAGGCCTCGGCCAGGACCGGCCAGTCGGCCGGCAGGCCGCAAGACTTGGGGCTGACGCGATGTCAACCCGGTGTGGTAACGGTGGTTTTCCCGCTACAAACGGGGAGTAGTGTCTGTGGAAACAGTGCAGGCTGCCTGGTGGCTGGCCCGTTTCCACAGTGGAAACCGGCTTGGGGATATGTTTTAAAGGTCTAGCGTCGGGGCGCCTGGGTGGCTCAGTCGGTTAAGCGGCTGACTTCGGCTCAGGTCATGATCTCGCGGCCCATGAGTTCGAGCCCTGCGTCGGGCTCTGTGCTGACAGCTCGGAGCCTGGAGCCTGTTTCAGATTCTGTGTCTCCCTCTCTTTGACCCTCCCCTGTTCATGCTCTGTCTCTCTCTGTCTCAAAAATAAATGAACGTTAAAAAAAATTTTTTTTAATAAAAAAAATTAAAAAATAAAAAGGTCTAGCATCGTAAGAATGGAGAAAAGCTGCTCCTGACTCTCCATTCCCTCCTGCAATCCTGCCCCAGCCGCCCAGCCCCGTGGGGGCTGCTCCCCTGCCCAGCTGGGCTCTTCCCACTTTGCTGCCTGAGAGCTGCGGGCTTTTTTATTTTTTAAGTTTGTTTATTTATTTTGGGAGAGAGGGCACGCACACAAGCCACGGAGGGGCAGAGAGAGAGAGGGGGAAGAGAGAATCCCGGGCAGACCCCACGCGCAGCGTGGAGCCCCACGCGGCGCTGGAACTCACGAACCTTGAGATCGTGACCTGAGCCGACATCAAGGGTCGGGGGCTTAACCGATGGGGCCACCCAGGCGTCCTGAGACGCGCGTGTGAGCGCTTAGCCGCGGTCGGCCAAGCAGAGCTGGGGTGCTGCCTGAGTGGGAAGCTGGCTTGTCTGGCTGGTGAACACACTTCCAGACGCCCGGGCCTCGTCTTACCCGGTCGCGGATGGTGTCATCCTCCGTGCCCGTGGACCGTCACGCAGCAGCTCGGTACCCGCGAGAACGGTCTCACCTGAGGGGGAGGGGACGGGGCGAAGGGGGGGGGGGATCAGGATCACCTGGGCAGCTTGGTTACCCAGACGCCCTCAAGCTACTTACACAAGCTGAAGACACGGGAGGGCGTTGAGGGCAGACCCCTGGCGCACGGCACAGGGGTCCTGAAGTCACGGTCCGGAAAGACATGGGTGGGAATACACCCCACGGATGCAGCGGGCAGCCAGAGCCCCTGCGAGCCTCTCTCTGGAGCTGCGCGTTGAGAGCCTTCGGTGTCCAGCCTGGAGATCAGCCGTGGTGGGAGCATTTCTACCGTGAAATCCAGCGAACGGTACCAATCGGGCGCCCTGCCCCCACCCCCGAGCAAGCCTGCGGACACATCCCCGCGGAGAACGGTCTCAGGGCCTGGACGTCCCAGAGGGGTCGCCGGCCGCCTCGGAAATGAGAACGAACCCGGGCTTTGAGGGTTCGCTGTGTTTAAGGCCGGTCCACCTGGCCCGGCCCGAGTCCAGATGTAAGCAGGCCGTGCTGGTCCCCACGGCCCGATCCCGGCCGCTTGCCTGGCCCTGACCTCACGTTAGTTGGGTGCTGGATGTCGTAAAACTTCTCACAAGACAACAGCACTAACAGGTAGTGTTTATTTAGCACCTGACATGTGCCAGGCCCCCGTGCGAAGGACCTCATGCGCATGAATCGTTTCGTTTTCTCCAAAAGCCTACGAGGCGGATAATGGCTTCCACACTTTAAAACCAGAGAAAGCTGAGTGGGAGGAGTTGAACCGCGTCCCGCAAAACTACGCTACGGTCCTACCCGCCGGAACCCCAGAACATGCCCTGTGAGTAAAACTGGGGTCATCGTACAGGGACTGAGCTCAGGCGAGGTCACCCTGGTGGGTCACGCACAGGCCCCCACCCTGGGAAAAGGAGGGAAGTCTGGACGCAGACACACGGGACGAGGCGGAGACGGGGCGGGTCAAGCCACAGGTCACTGGCAACAGCAGAGCCGGGAGAGGAACAGGAGACAGGTTCCCTCACAGCCTCAGGAGGAAGCGACCCTGCCGACCTTGATGCTGGGCCTCTGGCCTCCAGAGACGCCGGGAGGCTCGCAGAGGGCAGGACGGGGCCGCGTTCACAGGTTCACAGGCGCCCGAGGGGACGCGACCACAGTGTGATGCCCCAGGGACCCTCAGGAGCAGATGGCCCGACCCCTTGGTTCCCAGAGGCAGACACTGAGGCTAGAGGAGGAGGGGGCGCCTGGAGCGTCGCGGAGCAGGGGCCAGGACCGGAGCGGAGGACTGCGGAGTCCCCGCGTGTGGCCCGGCTCCCCAGCCCGCCCCCGAGGTCGCTGTGTCCCCAGCCCTGGGTGTCCCCCCGGGACAGCTCACCGTGTGGCCGCAAGAGTCCCCCACTGCTGCTGGGCCCCGCCTCTGCCCCCGCCTCGCCCACCTGCCCGCGGACCCCCGCACACCCCTCGAGAACTTTGGCTCCTCGCACGTGGCATCTGAGGACCCTGGAGTTTTCCAGAAGGGAAAAACATCGTCCTTCCTCCTTTCCCTTTGACTACGTTCAGTCGTCTTTGCGCCAGGGAGAAGTCGTCTTTGCGACTTCTGTCGGACGTCTGACACTTCCCTCTGAGCAGCAGCCCAGGGGGCCCGCCGTAGAGGCTGAGGCGGGAGAGGCTCATCTCGGGGGCTAATGATCGCGCTGGCCTCAAATGGTCGCCGCGAGAGGGACAGCGGCCAGTGCACCGTAACCTCATGCGTTAAGGAGATCAGTGAGCGCATGAGCAGAGAAGTCTGCCCGATGAAGTGTGTCCGTCTGGGGTGTGCCCTGTAACCCAGAGGGACACGCGGTCCACGGGGGCCTCGGCGGCAGCCCAGACCTCACGCGGGTCCCCCCTCCTGTCTTGCTGCCCTTCCTGCTGTGCCCTGGGCGTCCTCCACGGCTCCCGGCCTCCCTCGAGTCTCCCTCGTGCGTCACAACCAGCACAGACACGGCCCGCCGAGGTACGGCAGTGCGCAGGACTCGGTTGGACTTGCGTGGAAACTTCTAGACGGGGCTGGAGGGGCTCGCTGCAACGCCGTTCGGTCCTAATCACGCTGGAGGTGACTTCCCACGCCGTCCCCTTGCAAACGTGCAAGTCACATGGGAACATCTGTAAAATGCTAGAGGCTCCACCGCGTGAGCTGCAAAAAAGGAAAGTCCTCTGACTTCGCCAGCTCAGTAACGCGGCCGCCGGGGGCCAGTTTGTGGCGCTTCTGCCAGAAACCCAGCTGGCATGAAAGTGGGTTTTTAATCCAGCCTGGAGTAGCCTCCCGCGTTCAGAAATCCTTTGCACGACTGCAGAAGTCTCCAGCAGGCCCCTGCAGCATTCCCCGCAGCTGGAGAAGGCGAGACGTCCCGGCCGGCACCGTTCGGGAGCCAGATCCGCGCGGCCCGAGCCAGGGGCAGAGGCCGGGCCAGCGGGCCCCGTCCGCGAGCCGAGGGCCCCAGCCTGGGGACAGCTCTGACGAGGGGAGGTACCCACCTGGGACGCAAGCACAGCGTTCAGACCAAAGGGGAGAGCTCTCTGAAGAGACGCAAACAGCTGAATTCAAGAGAAACAACACAGATGGGCGACCAGGCCTTTCAGCCCCCGATTCTCTTTGTGCATCCGGTCTGGCTCCCAAAACCCCGGGTGGAATCGGACCCCCGCTCACGTGGCTCCGGTGCACAGACCTTCGTCCACTCCCACCGCCTGCGGAATAAAGTCCACGTGCTTGATTCTGCCTTCTCTCCTGCAAAAAACAGAACGGTTTTTAAACTGATGGTGAGGATTGTGTTTGTCGAGCCCGCAGGCTCCCGTCCATCCGGCCAAAGGAGCTTCAGCCCGGGGCCTGTCCATTGGGTGGGGGCGGCGGCCCGCACCCCAGGGCCCGGCCGGGGTCGCTGCAGGACGCTTGCACGCTGGCCACGTTCTCTGACCTGGGGCGGGGGGTGGGGGTGGGGCTGCTGTCTGGGCTTACTTCCGTCTCTCCAGATCTGCTCCTGGGGTCCCGGCACGGCGGCCAGCTGAGTCACGGATTCCTCTGCGTGCGCCCCATGGCCTCGAGAATACCGTCCTGCTCTGGCACCCACAGCCTTCGGAGCCCTCCCCGCCCCCTCGCCCACAGCTCCCTGGACACCAGAAGATCTTCAGGCCTCGCACCCGGGCTCACACACTCTCCCCCTCGCCCCCCCCCCCCCCCCCGCACAAAACTTGCTCGCCTCGAGGTCCAGGACAGACACCCCTCCTTGTGAGCAGACTTCCTGCTCCCGCAGCCACGAAGTCCAATGAACTGCCCCCTTGTCTACAGGCGCGACCAGAGACCGCACCGTTCCGGCTGTCCTGTGCTTCCTGTCCACGCTCGGGGCGCACACGTTACTGCACAATCGCGTACAAGTGCCTGAAAGAGAAAGGCTGTGGGTTGGTCCTCTCTGCCTCTTGCCTGATGCCGTGGGCAGAATCTAACAGACGTTACGGGTTGGGAAAGGTGCCGAAGGAGGGTGTGTTAGGGGCTGAATTGTATCTCCCGGGATTCGCACGTTGAACCCTAACCCCGGGACCTCAGAACGTGACGGCATTTGGAGACGGGATGTTTAAGGAGGTGATTGAGGTAAAAGGAGGTCACCAGGGTGGCCTTGATCCAATTCGACTGGTGTCCTTATAAGAAGAGGAGATCAGGGCATAGACGCGTGGGGGGAGGATGGGGTGAGGACTTGGGGAGAAGACGGCCGCCCACGCGCTGGGGAGAGAGGCCCCAGGAGGAACCAGCCCTGTGACACCTTGGTGTGAGACTCCCAACCTCCGTCAGTCCCCGTCCCTCTCTCTGCCTCGTTCCCACCACCACCCGCAGCTAAGGGCCTCCCCCAGCAGTCCTGCCCCGGCCTCCCTGAAGTGCCTGCCGGGGGCTCAAAGGACACAGCCCTCTCCAGCCGCCACCGGCCCGGAGGCCGCCTCTGCAGGCTCGTTCACGCGGGTCCTGAAGGAGCCCCTGCGGCAGGCGACCCCCTCCCAAGCCTGGAGAGGGGGCACCCAGAGAGGGAGGGGTGGGGTGCAGGAGCAGGGGAGACAGAGGGAAGCAGAGGCTGAGGACGGAGGGGAGGCCGGCCGCCCGAAGCCTCCCCTCCATGCCGAGAGCGGCCCTGGACCCGACAGACAGTGCCCGTGCTGGTTCCTCCTGTGCGTGCATGCCTGCGTAAACGCCCCCGCCACACCCCTGCAGGAGAGCTGCCACCAACAGCTGCGGGATCAGGAGATCGCAAACCCGCTCTGTTTTGAAGATGTCAGCATTCAGGCGGATCAAAAGTCGAGCCCGGAGGCTGCTGTCAGCCTCCCAAGCACATAACTTCATACAGTTTCAGAAGCCCCGGTGCAGGGCTGTGGCTGGAGGCAGGCGAGTGGCCGCTCCAAGGCTGCGGGCAGCAGGGAGGGAGGGAGAGGGGCGGGGCGGGAGGGGGGGGCCCGCAGGGTCGTGGGCAGGTGGGGCGGTATCTCCTCTGAGCACCCTTCCCGGGGTGGGGGGTGGGGGAGGGCCCTGGTGGAGGGGCCGAGACACCGCACCCCCCAACTTCTCCAGGGCGCCCCAGAGAAGCTCTGAGACGGCAGTGTGATTTCCTCCACGGGGCAGCCGGGAAAACAGGCTCAGAATTATCCGGGGGGGGGGGGGGATGAGCCACAGCCAAGGCCTCCAAGTCCTAAAGCGCCGGGAGCAAGGAATAGCGGGGAAGGGCGGGGGGCCGGGGTCACGGTCGATCAGGAATTGGTTGAAGCTGGGTCGGTGTGAGCGTGCGAGCGCGCGGCCCCCCACAGCACCCTCACAGGCTGCGTCCTGCGAGGAGTCGCTTGTACGTTTCTGCGGGCCTCTTCCCCTGTGTCCCCGTGTGTCCCCTCCCCCTTTCCTGCATCCTTGAGTCTCATTCACGGGTCCTGAGACACCACCGGTGTCTCCATGACCTCAGTGGGCCCTGAGCTCTAGGCGGGGATGCCTGCCCCGCTCCCAACTGTACGAATGGAAGAAAAGACCAGAGGGGGGATCTTTCATCATGCCCGTTGGAAAGACAAGGAGAGTGAGGCACAGAGAGGCGAAGACAGTCGAGGTCACATAGCTCACAAGTGGAAGAAACGCACTAAAATCCAAGCAGTCTGGACCCAGAGCCTATAATGTTAAGCACTCTTTACTACAGGGATAATTCTTCATTTTTTTAAAACAATTTTGCTGGGGCGCCTGGGTGGCTCAGTCGGTTAAGCATCTGACTTTTTAAAAAAACTTTTTTTAACATTTATTTATTTTTGAGACAGAGAGAGACAGAGCATGAACGGGGGAGGGTCAGAGAGAGAGGGAGACACAGAGTCTGAAACAGGCTCCAGGCTCTGAGCCATCAGCACAGAGCCCGACGCGGGGCTGGAACTCACGGACCGCGAGATCATGACCTGAGCCGAAGTCGGACGCTCAACCGACTGAGCCACCCAGGCGCCCCTCGTCTGACTTTTTATCTCGGCTCAGGTCGTGGTCTCACAGTTCATGGGATCGAGCCCCCCCATCAGGCTCTGTGCTGACGGCATGGAGCTTGCTTGGGACCCTCTCTGTCTTCCTCTCTCTGCTCCTCCCCTGCTCTCTCTCTCTCCCAAAAGAAATAAATAAACACTAAAAAAGATTTTAATTTTTCTAAGTGTAACTGTCTCCATGGTAACCTGTGGCCACATTGTCCGGGTACCGCTTTCCCGAAGAGATCCTGCTCAGCTCCCAGTGTGGGCACCCGACACACCAGCAGGGGGGCTGGGAGGTGGGTCAGGCTAGACATGGACAGGGTCACTCTCCTCTCCTCTCGGGGGTCCTCCTGCCTCTTCCCGCCCGACTCCAGCGTCCCCCTGCCTACACCCATCTCCCCTCAGGATCCCATAGCTATTAACACCTTGTGTGGATGCTGTCGACCTGGTGAACCTCCTCGGAGTAAAGGAAGCCTCACCCGAAGGAATGAGTATCTAATAGTGAAAATCTAGGCCCGGAAGCACAACGATAGGAAGTTATTTGGGATGGTGGGAGGATTTCCCCCGGTCCCTATGCTCAAACCGCTGGGGCTGGGCGGACCGCTGTGTTTGAGGACGGCGCCCCCAGGAACGGTCTGTGCTCAGAGCCCGGGTTATTCCGGGTCGGTGCTGACCGCAAAGGGCAGAGCCTACGGGCTGCTGGGAACACCCGCGTCTTGGTGTGCGGCGGTTACAGGCCACCCTGCAGAGGTCTGTCCGGCCCCACGCTGGGGGTCTGTCCCCACCTAACCCGGGGCACCAGGAGCCGAGTGCAAAATCTGCCTCCTAAGAGTGCAGGTGGCCGTGGCTCCTGGGCAAATGTCCTGGTGGCTCAGGGTTTTGAGACGGTTCCTGGATGGGGAGCATGTGCGTGTGTGTGTGTGTGTGTGTGTGTGTGCGTGTGTGTGTGTGGGGGGGGTGTTTCCTGTCTCTGGAACAGTCCTCCTCCAACAAGGATTTCCCGACCTCCAGCGGGGCCCGGTAGGCCGGGGCTCCGGGGAGCTGGTCTCTTGGAGAAAGCGGGGGCGACATGGGTGTTGGAAGGATACTCGCAGCCACTGAGCTTGGCCTGCTCTGCCCGTCCCCGGCGCCCCCAATCTCTCCGAATCTCGGAACGGGTTGAGGCTCGTCGGGCTTCTTTGGGCCACGCTTTCAGACCCCCCCTCACCTGTGTCTCATCAGCCGCGTCTGGACACGGAGACGGGGCTCTGACATCCAAACTCCGCTCACCGGCCCTGCGGACGCCCCGGGGAACCCCGTGGCTGCAGTTGGCCTGCCCTCGGGCCCCCCTCCCCGTGAGGCGGGGATGGTAGGGCTCACGCTGGAGGTCCGCACGGAATACCCAGCTGGCCAGGAGTCACAGAGCACGGAGGCTCCCCTGCCCCCACCCCCACCCCCGCAGTGAGTCCCAGAGGCGCGTGCAGAGGAAGTTGCTCCCTTAGCATCTGTGGGCGAGCCGGCTCCTGGAACTACGGGCCGGGGGGACCTGAGGGTCGTGTCCGCCCTGCGCGGCCCTGTTCCCGAGGACGGCTCGTCGCCGTTCCAAGTTACGTTACCTCTCACCTGGCTCCCTGCCTCCGTAACCTCGGACCTTCCCCGACCTCCGGCAACCTGGGGGAAGATGCAGGAACCAGTTCTGGGCTTTAGGTCCCGTTCCAGACGGTAGTAGCTTCCCGTTCCTGCCGTGACAGGTGACCAGACGCGGTGGCTTTGAAACAACACAAACGCACTGGCTCACAATTCTGCGGGTCGGAAGGCCGCCGCGGGCTACAGGCGGGTGTCCACAGGGCTGGTTCCTTGCGGAGGCTGCAGGGGGGGATCCAAGTCCTTACCTTTCCAGCTCCCAGGGGTGCCCACACTCCGCTACTGGCCCTTCCTCCCCCCCGGGGTGCCAGCGACACGGCGCGCCTCCCGTCTTCTCTGAGCTCACACCTCCCTCCGGCCGTGGCGGGGAAAGGACCCTTGTGACCAGACGGGGCCCACCCGGATGACCCGGGCAGTCCCCTATCCCAGGTCCCGATCACGTCTGCAGAGTCCCCTCCGACACCCAAGGTCCCATATCCACAGGTTCTGGGGATCCGACCGCGGGCATCTTGGGGGGCACACCTCCAATCCCAGAGAACCCAGAGGCCCCGCCCCCCAGTCACCCCCCCACACACACGTCTCGGGCCAGGAGCCCTCAGGAGCTCTCTGCCTCTCCAGTCCTGAGCTTGAAGCCGGTCCGGGGGCCTGACCTGCACCCTGTCCCCGCCGGTGCTGCCTCAGGCCCCCCACTGCTCTGCTGTGTCGTGACCCCATCCGGGCCCTGCAGTGGCCCTGCCTCCCCACAGCTCCTTTCTCAGAAACTCGGGGGATGTCAGGGCCCGCCCACTGCCGCGGAGAGCCCTGGGTGCTGCCCCACCGCAGGCTGCAGATGCTGGGGTACTTGGGGCTCCTTCCTGTATTGGACGGCATTCAACACGTGCCCTAAAACCCAGCTGTGGGTCCGCAGCGTCGCCCCACCCTCCTAAGCCTCATTGTCACAGCCACCGAGCAGCCAGGGCTGGCCCTCCCTCATGTGGACAGTGTGACGGGGAGATGCTCGATCCCGCTAAGCCTCAGTTTGCCTATCTGTGAAACGGGGGTGATACGAAGAGCGTCAACCTCATCAGGCTGCCGTCAGGATGAAACGAAGTCCTGTGCGGGGCGCCTGGCTGGCTCAGTCTTTGCGGCATGCAAGGCTTGACCTCAGGGTTGTGGGTTCAAGCCCCACATCGGGTGTGGAGCCGACTTAAAAAACAAAAAAGAAAGAAATGAAACCCGATGGGCCTTGGGTACGGCTGCAATACAAGTGCTCCTACAGGTTAGCCGCCACCATCATCACCATCCCTGTCACCGTCGTCTGCAGACGAGTTCCATGAGGGAACCCACATGAGGAAGGCCGAGCTTTGGGTCCAAGCCCAGTGCCGCCACCAACAAGTTCTGGAGCTTGACTGAGTTACTTGTCCCTTCTGGACCTTCCTCGCCCGTCAAGCCCGTGCCACGGGAGCGGCTGAGAAGTGGACCCACAAGGTTCTGGAAAGCTGCAAGTGACCGCATTGCCAGAGCACGGACGTGAGTGCTCCCTGGCACAGGATAGGGTGTCAAACAAGGGCACGTGGAGGCATTCCCACCTCTGGGGTCCACACAGCCTGAGAACGCTCTGCGCGTCCTCTCCGTGGGCACCTGAAAGGTCTCGTCACGTGGCCCAGGGGGAGGCTGGGGCACAGGGGGGCAGAGTGTGTGCCCCGGGCCAGCAGCTGCCAACACACGGCCAGGCCTCCTGTGCCGGATTCGGTCCTCCCGGCACCCTTATGTTGTCCTTCTCCCGGGAACATATCCCCGGTCTGCAGAGAGGGCCGGCTCCGAGGAGGTGGGCTCTACCCTGTGCACGAACGTGCCATAGGACTGGGGCCCCCGCTGCTCCCTCACTGTCCCCCGTCACTGGCCCGCACGTGCAGAAAGCCACCAGGGGAGGGACATCTGAGTCAACTTGGAGAAAGTGAGACGGGGCGTTTGGGGCACAGGGTGGTCCCGACACAAGGGCCCAGAGGGAGAGAGGGACATGGGTGCCCGGGAGCTGACCTGCTCTGGGCTGCATCGTAGGAAAGAAGCCCCAGGTGCCCCCCCCACCCCATCACCGCACCAGCACCTGCAGGAGCCCGAGTGTCCCGAGCGAATGGGTAAAGTGTGGTGTGTGCCCAGTGGGACATTACTCAGCCCTAAAAAAGAACGAGATCTCGCCATTTGCAACCACACGGTTGTTGTGCGAAGTGAAGGAAGTCAGACAGAGAAAGGCAAATGCCACATGATCTCAATTGTATAGGGAAATCTAAAACAACGACGACAACAAATGCAGAAACAAGGGCAAAGCAGAGACAGATGCCCCAGTGCACACTGGTGGTGGCCAGAGGGGGTGGGGGCAGGGGGAGAGACAGGCTTCCGGTTGCGGCCGAACGGGCCCCGGGGATGAAAGGGACAGCGCAGGGAATCTCGCCAACGGTGCTGAGGTACCGTTGTGTGGCGACAGCACAAGGCTGCACCTGCGTTGAGCACAGCACGGTGTCCACACTTGCCCGGTCACTGCGTCGTACCCCGGAGACTCAGGGCACATCGTGGGTCAACTACGCTCCCATGAAAAACAGATAAGTGAATGAATCATCAAAGAACAAAAACAATTTGGGGTGCCTGGGTGGCTCAGTCAGTTGGGCGTCGACTTCGGCTCAGGTCATGATCTCGCAGTCTGTGAGTTCGAGCCCCGCGTCGGGCTCTGTGCTGACCGCTCAGAGCCTGGAGCCTGCTCCGGATTCTGTGTCTCCCTCTCTCTCTGTTCCTCCCATGCTCACCCTCCGTCTCTCTCTCTCTCTCTCAAAAATAAATAAAGATTAAAAAAAGAAGAACAAAAACAATTTAAGAAAAAGAAAAGCTCCCCAGCTGTGGCCCTGGTGTCTTGTTCGGGATGGTGGGGACGCCCACCCAGGCTAGGAGCCAGTTGAGGCCAAGAATCACAGCTTGGAGTGATGCTGTTTGCTCACTCCGCAGATATCTAGTGGGGCCCCTGTGGGCCAGCACCGTGCTGGGGGCTGGGATGCACCTTCTCCCCTCGCTGACGGAACGGGTGATCGGACAAACGCGGCATTATCTACCTTTTAAAGATCTCCATCTTGTTGACACACACTCGTTTGCCTGTTCATTCATTCATACAACAAACGTTTCCTGGGGGCCTCTATCCTCGGCACGATGAACACAGCCGAGAACCAGACGGACAAAAATCCACCGCAGAGCTCCAGTCCCTTGCTTCCGATGAGGAATAACCAGCATTCTCTCGGCGTCTCTTTTTCATGGCAGCCGTGGTTATTAATCCATGCCTGACTTCGAAATGGAAACTCCGAGACCGAGTTAATTGCCTAATTACTTTTGGAGAATAACCCACCAACCAACCATGGGCGAAGGTGAGTCTAAAACGATATAAACGCTCAGAAATGAATGAAAATATAGCATCTCTCCCCCCCCACCACACCCCACCTAGAGTGTCTGTGTTTCTAAAGACACTGAAACATTTTGAAGGATAAAATGTCGATTTCATTGTTTAGCACGGGGTGGCTCTATGTTGTGTCTGGGTCTTTATTCTCATAAAATGATTTCAAAAAACTATGCACTGGGGGGATTCTGTAACCAAAATCAGTGTCCGACGACAGCACGTGAACAAAGAGGGAAGCCGGGCGGCCGATACCACGTGGCAGGGCAGGGTCTGGTCGGCCTCTGGGCCCAGTCACTCCTCAGCCCTCCTCTGCCTGGGGTCGCGTCTGGACGAGGCCGGGACATGGAGTGAGGATTCATTGCAGCAGAAGAGGGAACCAGACACTTGTAGGCTCAGTTGGTACGTGGGGCTTCGGGGGAAGGACGTCTGTCCCTGCGTCTGAGGCTAGACCTACATAACCCTCAGGTCCGTGACCTTGAGATTCTCTGTGAAGCTACGAGAAAATGTCCTTCTCTATGGGAAGACAAAACACGGTAATTCTGCGGGGAAATCTACTTATAAATAACACAGTGTCGTGGTCCCAGACAACTCACATCCACCTACTTTGTGTCTGAAAGAAACGTCAACAAAAGAGGTGGAATGTTTGACTTTTCCCCTAAATGTCCACTTCCTATACTTACTAAGTGTTTTTTTTTTTTTTTGGAAGGCAGGTTTTTTTTTTAATTTTCTTAAAATTTTTTTAATGTTTATTTTTGAGAGAGAGAGGGAGAGCGCAAGCAGGGCGAGGGGCAGAGAGAGAGGAGACACAGAATCCGAAGCAGGATCCAGGCTCCGAGCTGTCAGCACAGAGCCCGATGTGGGCTCGAACCCACAAACTGTGAGATCATGACCTGAGCTGAAGTCGGATGCTTAGCCGACTGAGCCCCTCAGGTGCCCTGACCGTATGCATTTCTAATAGATAAAGGTTTTTTAGGAACGTGACCACCACCTGTTATCACGCCCCCATTCCAGCAAATGCAGTGTGGACGCCGTCCGTCAACGGGGCCAACACCTTGGTCTCGTCCGCGGGCGTCTGCTCACTGATGGGGGCATGTGTCCCCAGGGTTGTCGTCTTCTGCTGGAACCAGGCCATTTTGTGAATCCTCTGTTCTTAGCTGACTCTGTCCCCTCTGGCCTGGGGCACCATGGACAGTGACTGGGCCCCTCCGCCCACCGGAACGGACTGTCCTGGGGCCCGTATGCCACCCTCCTCCCACAGCACCCCCAGAAGTGGACTAGACTCCTAGTCCTCAGCATGGTTTGCAAACTGCTCTGAACCTTACGTTGAACGTGAACTGTGTTAAAGACAAACAGCTAGGGGCTGGGGGGCCCTTGTTCCTCTCCGAACTCTGCCGGTGAGTCGCATGCCCGGCCAAGTCCTCTGACTTACCTTGGTTTGGATTGCCCTGTGGACAGAGAAGGAGGTGTCATTTCAGTCACCCGGAGAGCCACGTATGCCCCCCTGTCCACGGAAGAGAAGGAAGCCCTCACCCTCCAGAACCCTGAGTCACCCACCGATCAGATCACCTCGGCTCTCGTTTTACGCCTGGCCGGGGAGGCAGGAGAGGGAGGACTGAAGAGGGTCGCGTGCAAGGCCGTCGGGCCGTCTGATGAGTGGCCGCCCCTCCAGCACCCACGGCCGGCTCTGGGGCCCCGCAGGCAGACCCCAAGCTGAGACAGGGCTCCAGCTCGAAGATGTAAAGCCCTCCTGCATCGTTGCCCCGGCCCCGCTCCCACCACCGCGGGAGGCCAGCGGGCTGTGTGTGCAGGTGGAGTGGGGCGGTGTCTCTGTCCCCACGTGGCCTCGTGGACGCGCCCCTGTCAGTACCTTCAGCACTCATCGGGCCCGCAAGAGCAGAGCTGTGCCCGCAGACTGGGCAGCCGTGTCCCCTGCCGCGGCGGCGCGCACAACCCTCTGCTCACACGCGCGTGCCCACGTGTGTGCACGATGCAACCACGCGCGCACACACACTCAAACCTCCAAGCTCCAAACGAGCAGAGTGACTCAACAAAAAGCGTGAGGCACGTTTCCGGGAGCCCGGGATGCTGGCATCAGTTAAGCCCCACAGCGGCGAGAAGCCGCAGGCCAGACGTGGGACTTACTGTCTCCAGGTGTCTTAGTGGGGTCTCGCGGAACTCAGCAAACCGGGGCAGGAGATGTTTCTAAAGGAATTTTACTGCATTAAAAAAAAAAAAAGGGATCCCTTTTTCCGTAAGGCCTCCAGTTTAATAAGTATCCGGGGCTTACCCTTAAATTCACCGGGGCTCAGCGCTAAGGACTTTATGACAGATTTGCCACTCATCTGAGAAGTGGCCTGAATCCCGGCTGTTATAGCTGATAGATTTATCAAAGCCGCTCTCGTTGGCTCCCGGGCGCGTGGGGAGCGCCGAGAAGCCGGGAGGAGAGACGGGGGAGGTTTGGGAGAATTAGCTGCGGAGACTGGAGCCGCCCCGCCCGGAAATGGGCCACGCGTGGGCTTAGAGCCGAAATCTTTGGAACGGGAGGCACGTCTAGTTACGGGGAGCCGCGCAAAGCCGGCGCCTCGCTTCCACGGGCCGGGCTGCACCGAGTAGGGGCCGCGTGGATGTGGAAGTGGACGCCCCCTGCCCACGGCCTCACACCTGCTTCGGGGGCGGGCAGCGCGCGTTCCAGCTCCAGGGTCCCCCGCTAAAGGGTCCGCCAAGGGGCCCTGCGCCCGAGTGGGCAGAGCAGAGTGGCGCCCACGGCCACGCGGACGCCCCTCACGCCCACTGACCACGGTGACGTCTCCATTCACTTTCCCGGGTGCGCCTCTCCGAACCATCGCTGAGGGCGTTTCGCAGCGAAAACACCCAGGTGTGCGGGGGCCTGGTGAGCGGCGACGTGTCCCCCGGCCTCCGACGTCCCTGCCTCGACCAGAGGTGTCCACGGCGGCCCCGCCGTCTTCTCTTCCCACCAGGAACTCGCCCTACTGTGAATGGCCCCGGCAACCTGTCCTCTTGGGTGGAACCCACGCGTCCCGGGTGCCCCTACTCCCCCCCAGTCCCACACCCCAGCTGCTGTGTGCCCCCCTCAGTATTCACACGTTGAAACCTCCTGGTTGTGTAACCACGTTCGAGTGCTTTGCAATTTCTTCACCCGTAAACTTCTTCACCCTCGTAGTGGCTACGAGGCCTAAATGTTTTGTATAAATGCCATTGTCGTCCAGCTCAGGTACGGCCGGCGTCAGCCCTTCTGTTGTTCCCGTCGCTGAGCCTACGCGGGACCGAAGCCGTTAACGAATGTGCAGCGACACCGCCCCTCCCAGGAGCGCTGGCCTGCGTTGCCTGCCGTCTGGTTTGGGGTCTGCCCGGAGACCCTCGCCGGGGCAAGGGACGTACCTGGAGATTCAGAGATTTGCAGAATGGCTTCTTAGGATTTAAGGGCTGGGAGGGACCCGAGTCCTCACCCCTACTTGGCACATGGACACTGAGGTCCCCAGAGGGGCGGCCCCTGAATCAGCCTGGCCCCTTTGAGCCTCAGGACTCGGTATGGAGCCGCCACAGCCTTGCCCGAGCTGTTCCGCGGGGCTCGAGCCCGGGCCCCAGCCCCCAGGTGACCCCCCCCACCACGCACCCAGGCAGGGTGAGCTCCCAGGGGCCTCAGCCCAGCTCCCCCAGGGATCGGCAAAGGGGATCGCCATTCGCCCCGGACCGTCACTGGTCAAGGGCTCCTGCATACAGAGAAGGGGAGTCAGTTACCAGGCGGGTGGACCAGCTCCCAGTGCCTGCGGGCCAGTGGCTGTACCTGTGCTGGGTGTCAGGAAGGGAAGGCCGTGGGCGGGGGTGGGGCCCTCAGCAGCTGGAAGGCAGCTGACGGGTGGGAGGGCGCCACCATGGCTGGCTGCCGGGGGGACCGTGCTCACAGGCGAGGGCTGGTGAGGGACGGGCCGGTGCAGGGCAGCCAGTGCAGGGCGGCCCCAGCTGCCCCCCACCCCCAAGCTCCCCTCACCTCCAGGACGCCGTCTTCCATTTCAGTCTATTTGCGCCTGATAAGCCGGACTGGGGTACGTGGGGTGAGACGATGGAAATCTCTGAGCTTTCTTGTGGCCCAACTATGCGTCGGTCTGCCTGGTGGTGATGGCGGCTGTGGATCGTGAGACGCAGTCAATCCTTGGTCAAGGTTCTGGTGGTCATCTGGAGGCTGATGCCGGCCCACCCCCTTGGGAGCCACAGCCGTCAATCCCTCCTGGATGGAGGGTTGGGTGGCCCAGGAGGGGGACAGCCCTGGGCCTCCGCTCTTCAGCCCATGCTTCTGGAAAAGCCCTGAGATACCTCCTGACCATTGGCTTGGTTGAGGTCTAGCGGGACAGGCCAGCCGCCATTAAACTCCCCCCTGGGAAGTGGGTTTCCGAGCCGTGGCTCAGCTTGTGGAGGTGCCACAGTGTGTGCGGCCACGCCAGGACGGCCACGCCTGACCCGCTGGGTGTGCAGCCCGGGTGGAAGCAGGGCCTTTGGACAGAGACCTGAACTCCTGGGGTCTAGTCCCACCTTCCCTGGAATCTTCTGGTCACGAGATGAAGAACGAGAGACAGTCTGAGAGAAGCAGACGCGTCACAGCTCTGTGTCCCGTATCCTCGTTGGTGAAGTGCACAGGTCAGATCCAGTCACCTCCCGCACCCTAACGGTCCCATTCGGTGGCCGTGGCTCCGTCTGCCACCTCAGGGTCCATTCAGGTCCGGGATGATGTCATCCCATCAACGATGTTAAGCCAAAAACTACGAAGTCACAAGTCTGCTGCCTGGACAGCCTTGCCACCCGTCACGAGACCCGATGGTGGGCTTTCCCACCTGTCCGGCTCCAGATGAGGGACTGAGCCCACCAGGCGAGGAGCTGCCCGTGGCACCTGACCACACCGTCCCCCGTGGGTGCGCGTGGGGAGAGACGATGCAGGAGTCTCTTCAACATGCGACTTGCTTCGGAAACTCTCTGCCCTGCACGCAAAGCGAAGACAACCGTCTACCCATCTGGCAGACCGTCAGTGCCCCTACCGTGCGCTCTCTCCGCTGGGTCACCGCACGCCTGGTGGCGTTATCAGCGGTGTGGCCTCGTGGCCCCGGGATCAGAAGCCACTTGGGATAAACTCAGCATCACTCACTAACTGCGTGAGACTAAACAAGTTACTTGGGCTGTCAGCACGCGGGTTTCCCCTTTTCTGAAACGGGAGTCATTTTGGGCTGTGCCCGGATTTAAGCTGCGTCAAGGGAGGTGGGGCTGACAGACGATGTCAGGCAGGGGTCATTCAGAACCTGTTACGAGGACAGCAGTGACGCTTGGGGACAGCGGAACATATGGTCACCGTCACCCTCCGCTGTGTCTGACCCTCAGCACCTCATGATGCTCTTACCTGAAGCCACATCGGGACTCGAGTGGTGTTTTTTCCATCGGGTACAGGAAACATCCAACGAAAGTTTGAGTCTTGCCGTGCGTGGGGAGATCCAGTGAGATATCCTTTCTGGAGAGCGAGAGAACCTGGCCCCTCTGGGCCCTGGGAGTGTGGGAGGGCAGTGAGCTTGAGGGCGAGGCCCGAGCTCCAGGTAGAGCCTGACCCGGGGGCATGTGGCCTTGGGTGGAAGCTTCCGGGCTCCAGAGGTCTGTGGACATCCATGTCCAATATGGCGGTAGGGCAGCCAGGCATCCCAGCCCCAGCTGACTCCGGGCGTCCTGTGGCCCGCTGGGGGGCGGGGGGGTGAGCCGCGGATGTTTGTGGTGCTCTGTCACAGCAGCCCGGGAGATCATGCACAGAAAATGACAGAAAGGCCGAGAGAGCCACAGGACACAGAGCTATACCACATCTGCCTGCCTCTTTGCAGGGAAGAAAGGGCTGGTTTCAGTCCCCGTGAGTTAGGTTTCCTGTTACTTGCAGGCAAACGCACTCCCAGCTGATCAAACGGTTCAAACGGGAAAGGCTGGAGATGTTGTTAAGGGACTGCTTAAGATGCCTTGCTCTCAGCGGGCAGGGGGCTGTCGGAAAGATCCGGTCTTTCTGGGAAACGACAAGGCGCGTATCTGGGGATTCAGTAGGTCCGGGCCCCAGCAGGGTAGCCTCTTTATAGTATTAACGAGTATTTCGGTAGAGGCGTGAACAAGTTACACACGGGGTTTTCTTAGGAAGATGAATCTTCGTTGAAAACACCTCCGTGGGCGCCTGGGGGGCTCAGTCGGTTGAGTGTCTGACTCTCAATTTTGGCTCAGGTCCTGATCTCACGGTTTGTGGGACGGAGCCCCACGTCAGGTTCGGTGCTGACGGTGCGGAACCTGATTGGGATTCTCTCTCTCTCTCTCTCTCTCTCTCTCTCTCTCTCCCCCTCTCTGCCCCTCCCCCCACAAATAAATAAACTTAAAAAAAAATAAAGAAAACACCTCCCTCCCTCACCAGCACCCTATGGTGGGTCAGACGTTTTTCAAATGTGCCCCCCAAAGCCCAGGTGAATGACAGTGGCATGTATCACAGTCTCCCCGTCCCTCGCTCACTCCAGCCTGGGAGCACTCGATAATCAGTCTTTCAGGGTGGGAAACCCAGTGCTAATAAATGTAGGACCCTGGGGCGCCTGGGTGGCTCAGTCAGTTGGGCGTCCGACTTCGGCTCAGGTCACGATCTCGTGGTCCGTGAGTTCGAGCCCCGCGTCGGGCTCTGGGCTGATGGCTCGGAGCCTGGAGCCTGCTTCGGATTCTGTGTCTCCCTCTCTCTCTCTGCCCCTCCCCTGCTCGCTCTCTCCCTCCCGCGCTCTCTCTCTCTCTCAAAAACAAACATTTAAAAAATGAATGAATTAATTAAAAGAAAAAAAAGAAAGAAAAACTCTCCAAGCTCATACTCGTTTAGGACCTAAGTGAACAAGTCCCTCCCAGTCTCTAACCCTCCCAGTTCTGCTACCCGCTGAACTGAAGCCTCGAGAAGACGTGTGAACGCGCTGACCCCCGCATCTGTGACTGCGGCCTTATTGGGAAATAGGGTCGCCGGGGATGCAGTTAGGTAACATGAGGTCAGACAGGAGTGCGGGGGGCACTACTCCAATGTGCCCGGGGCGCCAAGGAGAGCCAGCACGTGAAGCCAGACGCGCAGGGAGGCGGCCCTGCGGGGATGAAGGCAAAGGCTGGAGCCAGCTGCCAGCCCAGGAGCACCAGGGGCCGTGTGCATCCTCCAGAAGCCGGAAGAGGGAGGAAGGACCCCCCTCCCCCTTCCTCGCAGGTCTCGGAGGAAGCAGGGCGCTGCCGCGACCTTGATTTCAGACCCCTGGCGTCCAGAACTGGGAGGCATTTGCGTGGTTTGAAGCCCCCAAGTTTGTGGTTTGCAAGGCAGCCGTAGGACAGTAATATTGATCACGGACACCCAGGGAGCACTTTGCAGTGAGCACACCCAACCCCCGGCCCTGAAATCCGGCTTTAATGGCCTCGGGGTTGGGGCTGCGTGTCTGTGACTTGGACCCAGCAGAGCCCGTGTGATGGACCAGAAGCGTCCCCGCCACGTGCTGGGTGAGGATTAGCCTCCGTCTGCAGATCGGAGGCTCCGGGGAAAACGTGTAGTGCCCGACGGGAGCCACGGGCTCACCTGCTCGGCACCGTCACCCTAGGACCCTCTGGGCTCCGACAGCCCACAGTCCGGCAGGGGCCCCGGCCCCGGCCCACGACCCCCAGGGCCCTCGACTCCCTGAGGCCACCATGAGCGCCCGCGCCCCTCTGTGCCTCCTTTTTGGTCTGTGTGTTTACAAAGCCGACCGGAGCCAGATCCCGGGGAGCCAGTAGGTGCATCCGTGCCCAAGACGGAGAATTAATTAAATTTACGGCTCCAGGTGATGTAAAATAAATTAGGTCTCTGTGTCATTGATTTAAGTCCTCACACCTTGACGGCAAGTTTACTTAGGATGTGCTATCTCTGAGTAAAATAACGCACACCTCAAGAAACGGAAGCCGAGTGTGTGCGTAGAGATTACATGAGCGGCTTCAACTTTAGGAAGTAGGTCACAAATGAGGTTTTACCCTGTGCGTGGAGAGCTCAGGGTCGGCTGAATTATTCATGCAGTCTGCGCTCCACTGTTTTAAACTCGACAATTGAACGCTGGCTTGGAAGGTCATTAACACCCAGGAAAAATGCAAATGGTTTTCCTCCATCTTTTTAATTGTCATAGCATGAGAATCACCGGCACGCGGAGATGAGACGAAAGCAGGTCCCCTCCCTGGTGGGGGAGGCGGCTCCCACCTGGCACACTCCTCTCGGATGGAGACTGGAGAAGGTTCCCGTGGGCAACTGCTTCCCCGCAGAGACCCTGGCTCGGTGGGTAAGGAAGCAGATTGAGGTGCTATTTAAAGCCGTGTTCTCATACGTGAATAATCAAGAGCCTCTTTCTTTCTTTTTTTTCTTTTTTTTTTTTTTAGGGTGGAATTGGGGGCAATGCTCAATTAGCCTAGAAACTATCCCCTCGCCTGGCCACCTGTGGAAGGAGAAATCCCACATAGATCGCAGTGGCAGAGGGGACTCTTCCCAAACCTTCATCTTGGAAGCCCACAGAGGTGTGGAGATTCGCCCCGAGCGGCTCAGCGACTTAATGATGGTCGGAACCGGCACCCCCTCCCGTCCCCAGCCCAGTGCCCGATTCGCTGCACCCCCTGTCCCCCAGGAGGGCAGATTCGAAGGGCTTATGTGCAGAACATTTAATATCTGTAAGTGCAGCTGGAAAAAAAAAAAAAAAAAAAGAACCGAGCAGGTTTTTAACTTCGAATCCCAACCTTGGGAAGGCTCTGAATACAAATCGTAACCAGTTTCTGTTTCCTGAATCCCTTCGGGTCAGTGGGGGGAGGGGGGGGGTGCCACGGCCACCCAAAATTACAGGGTGCGGCCAGGGAGCCGAGGAGCTCCTTCACGGAGCCCTCGCCAGGCGCTGCCTCAGGGCTCCAGTTCTGGAACCCGGTCTGGTGGGGGAGACAAACAGAACACACAGGCGGAGGGGCAAGAAAATGGGCTGTGCTCACTGAGGCCTGGGGGGGGGGCCGGACGCGGGGGCCACGGGGAGGCCCCAGCTTCACCGGTTCCTAGTTTGTTAACCAACGGCTCATCGCGTCTGAGAGATGGTCAGATCTTAGCCTGCGTGCCAATGACCCGAGGGGCTTGTTGAAAACGCGGATTCCCAAGCCACACCCTGGACTCCAGGAGGAGCTTCTGACTCAGGGGATGTCGATGAGGCCAGGATTCTGGCGGGTGAGCCTCGCTCGCAAGGTGAGAAACACCAGGCTAGAGAGAACTGGGCCCGCCGTCCGGAGACGCACAGGGGAATCCTGGATGGACTCCGGGGTGCAGACGTCAGGGGAGCAGAGGGTGAGGTGTGCAGCTCTCGGGACATCCCGGCCTGATCCCGCAGACCTGCCGCGTCAGCATTATGGCCCCGCAGAGATGCCGCCGTCCCAGGCCCCGGAGCCTGCGCGTGTGTTCCTGGTGGGGACGTTGCAAGCCCCACATTCACGTGTTGGAAGCTCATCTTCACTATGACGGTGTCAGGGGCTGGGGCTTCGGGAAGTGTCTGGCCCACGAGGGTGGAGCCCCCACGATGGGCTCGGTGCCCGTATGGGAGAGACCCCACAGGGCCCCCTCCCCCCTTCAGCCGCTGGGGGCACAGAGAGAGGCTGCCATCAGCGGACCGGGGAGCGGGTCCCCACCAGACGCCAAAGCTGCCCGCACCTCGTTCTCGCACTTTCAGCCTCCAGGGCCACCCGGTTATTTATGCGGCCCGCTCTGGGGCCTGTTGTGGTGGCCGGACCTTACGTGGCAGAAGGAAGGGACTCTGCAGACGTGACTACGCTCTGGAGATGGAGACATTATCCCGGATCCCCTGGGTGGGTCCAGCGGACTCACGAAGGTCTTTATCACAGGAAAGCAGGACGGCCAGAGGCAGAAAGAGGACCCGTCAGAAGCCAAGGCTACGGTTCTGGGTCCGGGCGTGGAGGCGGGGCCCCAGCCGGGCTGCAGGTGGAGCTGGAAGCTGGACTTTGTCCAGGAAACGCACCCTCCCCTGCGGCCTCCAGGCCACCGCCTTGGTTTGAACCCGCTGAGACCCGCTTCAGAACTCTGACCTCCAGAGCGGCAGGGTAATAAGTGCGGGTTGTTTTAAGCCCCCCGCACGCTTGTGGTGATTGTTTTAAACAGCAGAGGGAGGAAATGCATCCACCTCCCAGTGAGTAAATCCCGACACGCGGGCACCGAACTTCCCCCCCAGTATCACAGGTGGAAACGCATTCCGGAATGTAATCAGGAGACGTTTGGAGCATCTTGTGGTGGGCTCCATCCTTGGGGACAGAACACACAGCGGCTCCAGGGTCAAGGCCACCTCCTTGCCAAGTGTGGAAACACACCGCAAGGACGAGCTGGGGGCGCGCGCTAGGGGTGCAGCGGGCGGCCTGCTCGGGGGCAGGGCTGTCGGCACCGGGTGCCTGCGCCCACCTGTGCTCCCCAGAGGGCCGGCTGTGTGTCTGAGCTAGGTCACTGCCCTCGGCAAGCAGCTGGACATCGTCCCCACCTCCAGGCTGCAAGGTGACCCCCTGAGGTCCTGGGAAGGAAGCCGAGAGAGGGGGCCAGGAAGAGGCCGTGGTGAGGCCCCAGGACCGAGCCTGCGTGTGGGGGTCACTGACACCGGTCCCCGACTCTTCGTACGCAGGTGTGCCCGTACGACAGGGATGGACCTCCACGTGCACACGGGCTCAGGATTCCCACGGCAGGTGCATACAGCACATCATTTACCCCCTGGCACAGGTTGATCTGATTCTCAGGTCGCTGAGCCCAAGACTCGTGTTACCATGTGGAAACCACAGCTGAGGACCCCGGGAGAGCCGCCCATGCCCTCAGGCCCCGGTTCCCCGTAGGGGTCACTGCAGGCTCACTTCCAGCCCCTGCAGCTTCAGGACGCTCAAGACCCCTCCCTCCCAAGGAAAACTCGGGAAAGCCTGGCCGGTGCAGAGAAGCCGGGAGAAGAAGGCATGGGTGGCCGCCCCCACCTCCAGGGTGGGACCTTTCCCAGTTCAAGGGCTCTCTGTCCTCCTAGGACTGAATGACAGGCACTGGGGAGCCAAGGAGAGGTGGGTTGGGGGGCAGAGCTAGAGGACCCTCCCGAGGTCCCCAGAGTCACAAGCCCTCAGCTGCCCCCTCTTCCTACCAAGCAGCCTGGTGACCCCAGCCCAGCCTCTGCACCAAGCCGTTAACTTTTCCTTGTGAAACTGAACATGGGGGGAGGTGGGGAGGTGACTTTGTCAAGCTCCCTGATCTTAGTTTGGATTCACTTCCTAGCCAGGAACGAAGGAAGGCGGCAGAAGAGGGGGGCCTGGGGTCTCTGGGACAGAGCCCAGGGGGCAGGGGCTCTGGGCGTGCAGGGGACTGCCCTGGGGAGGCACCAAGGCTGTCGGCCCTAAATAGGAGCGTTGACACCTTCTCGTTTTGTCTTGGGTGGCACAGCCAGCCACAGTCTCACGACCAGCACCACAGGAGAGGAGAGAGACTGTGTCAACCAGTCTGGAACCTTCCAGGCCACAGTGGGGTGCGTGTGCGTGCGTGTGTTCCCTCATACGCCCACCAAGTCTGTCGGGAGGAGTTACTAGCTTGTTTGTGAAAAACAAAATTGAACGAAACCAAAAGGACCGTGGTGTTTCTCAATGACCCCTAGGTGACGGGGAGGTGTTAGGCCGCCCGTTGGCCAGCCACCTTACCCAGGGAGTCCCTGAGAACACCGCACCACATCCCTGGCAGCCAGCCCCTAGGGGTCAGGGTGTGACAGGTCCCGGGGAAGTCTCGGAAAGTCAGTCTTCATCAGCTCCTATGATTACAAACAGCTCTGGTTGTTACAAACGAGCCCACAGCATCCTCCCGCCCGTAGGCCCGTGGAAAGCCAACCCTCACGGGTGCACAGAAAAACACCTGTGCCAGTTGAGGTGACCCTGCGTCCGAAGCCAGGCCCCGCGAGCTCAAAACCCTGCTCAAAACAAACACTGATTGAGCAAAGCGTGTGCTCCGACGCGTCCGTCTCGTCAGTCCCCGTGAGGCTTCCCGGTGAGGGCCGTCACGAGGAGGGCTTTTCCCGCGGACAAGAGCCTGAGATGAAACCCCAGCACCAGGGCCGAGCCCACCCGTCCCCTCGGCCCGGCCCTCTGAGGCCACAGCCAGACGGGGAGCTGCCCTGGGAAGCAATCTCGGATCTCGTAAAGCGTCCGCTGGAGACCACGGGTCAAGGCCGCCTCTCCTGTTCCAGCCCCTTCCCCAATACCCACTGTGGACACACACACACAGGGGCCGCTCTGGAGGTATTTTGTGGATGTGATTACTACCTACAATCAGTTGGCTTGAAGGAAAGGAGATCACCCTCCGCAATGAGGTGGGCCTCGTCCAACCAGCTGCAGGCCTTCAGAGCAGAAACGGAGGTGTTCAGAGCAGGAGGAAGGAATCCTTTCTCAAGACGAGCATCAGCTCCTGCCCGAGCGCCCACCCGCCAGCCTGCCCGGAGGATTTTAGGTGTGCTCGCCCACCGTCTCGGGAGCCAGTTCTGTAAAACCGGTCCCCTGTTGGCCGCTGGCGAGCCCTGGCTGGTGCAAGAGCCCACGGGGATGCTGTGCTTTTGGATGGATCCTTCCACGTGAAGGTTCCAGAAGGGTGCCCAGGACACAACAATCATTCAATAGACGTGACCTGCCGTGGCTGCTCTGGGCCGGGGACAGGACACCATGCTCCCTGCCCTTGGGGCCTCTCCCTCACACGCCCCGTACTCTCTCCCCAGAGACAGGGTCCGACCACTAGGCCGCCCCCCCCTCCCCTGGACCGGGGCCACCGCCCTTCTGCCCACTGGCCCTTCTGTGGGCTCAGCTCCACTAAGTCCCCAGTGAGCTCTTGCTCTCTGTCCGCTCGTCCCTGCCCCGGGTCGCGGCCTCCGCCGCTGCGGAGCGCAATTCTAGACCCATCCCCCAAGCTGTCCCCACCCCGTGCTCCCACGCCCCTCCCCCAACAAAGCCAGCTAGACCGAGGCAGAGGCACCGAGGCACAGCCTACCCGCCACCCAGCTCTCCTGGGGCCTCGCCTCCAGGAACCGTGAGGCTGGGTCCGCCCCTCTCCCTCTCGCCAGAAAATGGTGCGCGTTGGCGAGGACGTGGAGACACTGGGACCCTGCGCATGCGGGTGGGGACGCACAAGGTGCAGCCACTGCAGAAAATAGTGCGAGAGTTCCTGCAAACAATGTCAAATAGGGGCACCTGGGTGCCATATATATGTGAGTGTGACCCTCGGGGGGGTATTCATGTTCAAAGTTAGCTTGATTAGTTAAGAGCGGGAAGGGTCCCTGTGCCCTTGAATGCCTACAAAGCAGTATTTCTGTCCTATGTCACTTTTACTTCTGGACAAGGAGATCGTCATAGAGATCATTTCTCTTTAAGAGGCATTATATCCTCTCCCTCAGTCCACCCAGCTCACTCCAGAGTGAAGGGTGAATTAAGAAATGTGTTCAGGGGCCCCCGGGGGGCTCAGTCCGTTGGTGAAGCGTCCGACTTCGGCTCAGGTCTTGATCTCGCGGTTCATGAGTTCGAGCCCCGCGTGGGGCTCTGTGCTGACCGCTCAGGGTCTGGAGCCTGCTTCGGATTCGGCGCCTCCCTCTCTATGCCCCTCCCCCATTCGCGTTCTGTTTCTCTCTCTCAAAAATAAATAAACATTTAAAAAAAGCGGTTTTATTAAACCTTGGCTCTTGGGCACATACGTATCGTTTTACCGTCCTGGGTGGAGAAGTGGCCACGTCCAGCAGGGAGGCTCTTGCCGGCCGAGCTGCGAGCCAAGCGGGCCTCTGTTCCTGGGACTCCATTCTGCACATAACGACGGCTGCCGGACAGACCACGGTTATCCGGACTTGGGTACCTGACTGACGTTTTCGCAATAATGAAAGAACCGAGGCTGGCACGTCCGGGAAAACCAGAGCTGTTGCCAAGAATCAAATTGGAGTTTCCAAGTGAAAAACAAAATTTTAGAAACCCTGTATCCAATACCCCGAGCCAGACCACCTCGCAGTATTTCAAGCCGTTTCTGATGAATTCGACGGTGACAATAACGCATGTGACCGTGTGGTCCCGGGTGACGAAAGCATCCATGTCTGGAAGAGCTGACCCGTGAATGGCGGTGCAAAATCTTTCATGGCTCCAAGGTCCTTTCAAATTCAGGGGGGGTCGGGAGAGTAGGAAATGTTCGTGGATGTGGTTTCCGGTCCCACGGTGCAACTAACCTTCCCGTAACTACCACTTGTTGAATTTTGTGTAATATTATGGGGAAAACAGTCCACAATTATCTGACCAGAAAAAAGCCTAACAAAACACTCCTTCCTCTTCCAACTCCCCGTGGAAGGTGGGGCTTTCTTCATATACCTGGACCAAAGTAAAGGCTTGCACAGCAGAGATGCGGAGCCAGCAATCTTCTCTGAAGCCAGACGATAAAGCGTAAACGTAGAAAACGCTACTCTTCTGACTAATTTTGTTTTGTTTGAGGGGATACAGTAAACGTTCATTGAAACATATTAGTTAAGAAAACATGAGGAGGGTTTTTATTGTCATTGTAAGTGAATCAACAAATACGTTTACAACGTTTGTCTTAATTTCTAATATAATAAATATCAGTAGCAGGGCGCTTTGGTGGCTGAGTCCTTTAAACATCCGACTTCAGGGGTGCCTGGGTGGCTCAGTCGGTTGAGCGTCCGGCTTCGGCTCAGGTCATGATCTCGCAGTTCGTGAGTTCGAGCCCCGCGTCGGGCTCTGTGCTGACAGCTCGGAGCCTGGAGCCTGTTTCGGATTCTGTGTCTCCCTCTCTCTGCCCCTCCCTCCCTCACTGTGTCTCAAAATGAATAAACATTAAAAACTAAAACTAAACTAAATATCAGCAGGTATAATCCAAATAAAGAAAGGTCTTTGGTGGGGGGGAGGGGCACCCGGGTGGCTCAGTTGGTTAAACATCAGAGTCTTGATTCCAGCCCAGCCCAGGTCTGCACTGAGTACGGAGCCTGCTTGGGATTCTCTCTCTCTGTCTCTCTCTCTGCCCCACCACTCTCAAAAACAAGAAATAAACATAAAATAGAAGACAGGTCTTTGGGACCCTCAATAATTTTTAAGACTACTAAGGGGCTCGGAGACCAAAGCTGGAGGGCGCTGGCTGGGTGTAGCCGTGTTCTAGCTCCTCTTGTAGGACGGGGCTTGAAGCCACAAGGGACAGGGCCCCGCCCACCCCACGTGCGTGTCCCGGCACAGCCCAACTGCACCCACGCTGACACAACCTCAGGAAGCCAAAAGTGCCATGAAGAACGCACGCCTGGGTCAGGCACGGTTTTAGACAGCATGGCCTCGTGCCGGCTGTCTGTATCCAAGGATCCGCAGGAAGGATGTTCCAGACATCGGGGACAGAACCCCCTGAGGTGGGGGTGGCTTGCATGGAGAGGGGGAGTGCCTGGGCCTGCAGAGGGAGGCCAGTGGCATCTCGTGTCACGCAGGGTCCTGAAGGACGCTTACAGGGTTGCCTCTCATTCTCCGCATTCTTGGAAACCGCCTGTGTAGACGAAGGACCTGAGGGCGTCTGACCTGCACTCACTCAGGCTTACTCAGACTGCAGGGACCTGCAGGGGTAGGAAGCTATTCGGAGGGATACCGCAGCCATCCCGGTGGGGCAAGAGACGGCAGCAGAGGGAGAGGGAGACAGAGAAGAGGGGTAATCAGGGCCTAGCGAGGGTGGCCTGGGGGCTTGGACAGAGAAACTGGGTGTTTGGGGGAAACCTAGAAGGAGCAGACTGGGGAACAAGGAAGGCAGACTTCAGAGTGGAGGCGGCCAGGAGGCAGTCAAAGCAGGAGTCTCGCGCTCAGAGGCAGAGAGAAATCTGGATTGTTCACCACGCGGCGAAGGTGCCGAGTAAGGCACATCTCTTCCGAGCTGCTGGGAAAAGGGGGGTGGGGGTAATCACAGGCAGCCGGGTGCTAGAGGGGACTCAGGTGGAGGACATACCTGACTCAGGTTTTCTTTGTACTCCTGACTGCCACAGCTCCCGGAAAATGTCAGAGCCCCTCTTGTGGCTGGGGGCGGCTGGTCCCCCTTGGGGGGGGGGCGGGATTTATCCTCGGGAATCTGGGGAAGGGAAAAAGCCAGAAGGGCTTTCCCAGCAGATGGGAGGGAGCGGGGAGGCCGAGGCCCGGCTTGGGGAGTCTGGGAGTCTGGCCCAGGAATCCGAGGCCCTGCTCCTGCAGGGCGGCCAAGGAGAAAATGCATCTTCCCACCCGCTGCTGCTGCCACCGGGGCCTCTCCGGGGGTGCCCTGGTCACCGAGGGACAGAGAATCATCAGAGGCGTAGATGGCAATGGGCACCGTCGTCATCGGTGTCCAGAAATGGTTGATGCGGCCGCATTGAGACACAGGGTATGTTTGCAGGCACAGCGAGCTTGCGGCGGCCTTGGCCTCTTCTGCCGGGCTCCTGGAGAAGAGGAAGTAACGAAGACTTCTAGACTTCTCCTGCTCTTTCCTGGACCAACGCTGCCCACCCCCCCGCCGCAACTGGGCTTTTTAAAAACATGTCCGGACCCTCTGCTTCAGTGATCCCCTCCCGGGGCCACTGAGGATGAGAGGGGTCGCCGAGCCGTAATCCTTTCTAACCTCTGACCTCGCTCTCCTTCCCTCCAAGCAAGTGCCCCCCCCCCGCCCCCCTGCCTCCCTTCCCGCTTCTCGGCCGCTCCCTCACTTAAACGCAGGTGGGGGCCCGCTTCGGAGGCCGGGACCGCCTCGGAGACTCAGCGAGAGACCCGCGTTGCGGAGAAGGGGAGCCCGGCGGCGGGCGCGCGGACGGGTCTCCCTCCCGAGGGGGCTCTCCTGGGCCCGGCCCCCGGGGTGCCTGCGCCCCCACCCCCAACAACGGGGAACACCGGCGAGGCCACAGGCCTCGATTGCAAGCTGGGAGCCACAGTGGGGGAGGCGTTTGAAAACACAGCTCCTTGGGGAAGCCCCGCGCGCGCGCGCGCGCGCGGACCGGACGGGGTGAGGGTTTAGGTGAGCGCGCCCGGAGGCCCCGGGGGGTCGGCGAAGGGCGCGCGCGGGGTGGGTCAGAGGCGGCCGCGATCTCAGGGTCGCTGCGGGCAGGAAGCGGGAGGGTCGGGGGTGGGGGTGAGGGACACGCAGCTCCAGGCCGCGCCCCCGCTGCGAGCGCCACCCTTTCACTGAGGCCGGGCGAGCGGCTTTGAAGTCGCGGCCTCCGCGCGCCCCCCGCCCCCCGCGGTCCCGCCCCGCGCCGCGCGGAACCGCCAAGTCCGGGCCGTGCCTGCTTTGTCGCTAAGCGCTCTTTGCAGCGGCTCATTGGACCACGTCGGTGGGGCGATCGCAGCCCTCTGATCTGTGAGCTGCGGAGAGCTCGGCGGCTGGTTCACAAATCCGCGCCCGGGGCCGCCCTCGCTGCGCCGGAGCCTGGGGCCCCGCGCCTCTGCTCCTGCCGCGCCCTCGCCTCCCCGCCTACCGGGGAGGGGTGGGGGAGGGGCGGCCTTCACCTCGAAGGGAAAGCCCGAGGCTGAGAAGTCCGCCCCGGGGATCCGGCCCCCGACGCCCCGGCCCCCGCTGTCGAGCCGAGACCCTGTCAACTGGGCCCGGGTCCCCTCCTCGCCCGGAGGCAGGAGCCCTGCTGGGGCGCATCCCTAAGGGCCTACTCTGAGCCTCAGGCGCGAGTGTAGACCTCTCTGCCACCCGGGCAGGGCCGGCGCCGGAGCCACAGCGCCCCCTCCCTCCCTCTCGGGGCGTGGCGGGGCACCTGGCAAGTCACGAGGAATCGCCCCGAAAACCCCGCCTGCCCGGGCTTCGCAGCTCACCCTGATGCTCGGGGGTGGGGGTGGGGGAGGGCACCCGCGGAGGAAACTTGCTTGGGGGCCTCCTGGGGGTCTGGCAGTCGGAGCTCAGCGAGGGACCCCCTCACCCAACCCCGCGCAGCCGCGAGGTGGGGAGGGCAGTTCCGGCGGAGGTAGAGGAGCCGCGCCCCCGACCGAGGCAGCCACCCCTGGAAGGAAGGGCCCGGGTCACACACGAGCGAGCAAAGGCCCGCGCCCCCGCCCACCGCCGCGCGCGCACGGCCGGCCCCTGCCCCGCGTGCCCGCTCCGCCAGTCGGGCGCACGACGGGAGGACCCGGCGCGGGGCGTCCCACCCCCCCCGCCGCCGCCGCCGCCGCCGCCGCCGCGGAGACCGCAGCCCCTGGGCGCAGAGGCCTGTGCCCGCCCGAGACACCTCCGGGCCCCTCCGGGGCGCTGCGGGTGCGCGGGCAACTCCCCGATCCCGCTCGGCGGAGCAGACGGGAGCGCGGCGGGCGCCCGTGGGCTGCCGGGGTTGGGGGGGGCACCCCGCCCCGAGCACGGCCCCCCGCCCCCACCCCGCCCCGGGGCCTGCGAGGGCGAGGCGCCCTGGCTCCCGGAGAGGGAGCTCTCCTCGCGCCCCGGCCCAGCCCGGCCTCGCTGCTTTCCTGCTCGCTCGATTTTCTGTTTTCCGGGAGTTGTTCTTACGGCGGAAGGGAGGTTCCCGCCCCGGGGCAGAGGGCTTGCGAGCCTGCGTTCGGCCCGGTCTCCAACCCGGGGAGACGCTTCCCTCTGCGGACCTTCCCGATCCTAAACCCATTCCGGGCTTCGACTGCGGGGAATGCACCCGAGCGAGGTTCCCAGCAGATCCCCACTTGGTCTCGCCTTCTGTTTTCAAGGCTGAGCTTTCCGCGGCCGCTTGGCACGAGGAGCCGCTGAACTCGTGTCTGCAAATAAGACAGGAAACCTAATTGTCACCCAGAGTGTGTCGTCTGTTGGGGGGCGGGGGGGGGGGGAACCCGCGCTTCGCCCTCCGAGCGCGTGTGCCTGGCGCTGGCACCAACTCTAGGCCCGGCCGGCCGGCCGCCTCGGACCGCTCGCCCCCCCGGGTGCCCGGGGCCCCCAACGTCTGTAACCCAGAAGCGGCGGCGCCGCCGAGGCATCCCTGGCGATGCCGACTGAGAACTAACGTCGGCGGTTAATTAGAACAGCTCGCGTTTCCCGCTCCCGGTACATGGGGAGGTGTAAATCCCGAGGAATTTAAGGGCATTAGCTACATACGTGGGAAATCCTCGCTCATATCCCATTTCTCTCTCGGAGCCTGCTCTAATACTCCAAATGGCATAGAGTCCCAGCACTCTGCCGGCATCGCAGAGGCTGTTGTGTCTTAAGGGATTACTGACATGAGACACGCAGAAAACGCTGGAAGTCCATAACGTAAAACGCAACACAAAGAGGCTGCCTGCGGAGGGATGGGGTAGTTTTGTTAGAGGAACTGAGGGGAGGGAAGAGTTTCGCAGGAGAAAGAATGTTCTGCAGCGTGGCCTCGCTCTAAAACATTGCGCCCCGGGTTTTTTCCTGGAGGGGAGGAGGAGGGTGGAGGGAGGTTCTGAGGGTGTCCCCGGCCCTAACAGCCTTCTGAAGAGCCCGGGGAAGGGCAGCCGGGCCCCGGTGAGCACTCCCCGAGTGAGTTGCTAAGGCAGGCACCCACTGGGCACCCCCGCCTGGTGCCCGGCCCCCCTTGCAGGTTCACCAGGCTGGTGCGTGGAGCCTTTGTCCCCGTCAAGGGCAACCACCCTTCCCACGAGTGCCCTTCGGTACTTAGCACAGGAATTTGCCAGGTTGGGACGTACCCAGCTCCCATACACCGTTGGTTTGAGAACCTTCTCCAGTTAGATCGTCATGCTGAAGAGGTGACCGACTTTGTTGAAGTCCCTGAAATTGATCCATAACTCGACCAAGTACAGGGAATGTTTGGATTTAAACCACAAGGTAGTTTCACCCTTTTATATCCAAATATCCAGTTCTATTTGCTAAAGGGACAAAGAAATCACCTTGAACATAGGTTTTTGAAAAATCCTCCCTCCCCCAGCTGAACCAGGGGCATAACTCTACTGAGCGCCCCCCCCCCCCAGTGAGGCGCTGTTCAGTCGTGGACGTGTGAGAGTGACGGTGCAGGAAATCTAGACGAAGGCGCGGTTTGTCTCACGAGCTGGGCTGGGTCCAAGGACTTGAGTTGAGCCTGAACTTGTCGAAAGTTCTGAAGACCTGTAGCTCCTCAAACACACTTCCAAACACAGCGTAACGTCGGCACACGTGGGTAGCCTCTCCACGGTTACCTGTGTCTTTGAGGGAAAAGAAAGAGAGGAAAAGAAACCTCGTGCTCTGCGAGGTGAAGCAGGTGTTTGGGGAGGTTCCTTTCGAAGATCTCGTTCTCCTTCCAAAGACCCAAAGGAAGACAGTGGCTGGACACGCAAAGTTCTTCCACTATTCGTAAGTAATCATAAGATCGGAGAGGGGGGCTCGTTCTCTCCCCAACTCCGTTCCCCTTTGTTGTGTCGTCTCACTCTGTTCCTGCTCTCAGCTCGAACTCTAAGCGCCGCTCTTCAAAATGCCTTTGCCAAACCAACTTGGCCTATTTTCCTCTGGATTATTTGGAATGCGTCACTTTCCTCTGAGGGGACATTTTCTTTACAGTAGAGGCGTTCGGTCCTGGAACAGTCCGTGCGACCCCCGCCCATAACTCTGTACAGGCTGCTCTGGGAAAACATCCATGCCAGCCCCCAGAGCCTGTGGTCCGCCCGGAGAGCAAGTGGGCCCAACCTCCAAAGGGGTCGGGGTTTGACTGGGATTAAGAACGGCAGTGAAACAGGGTGAGAGAGCAGGAAAGGGCCCCTCCCCTCCCGCACCGGGGCGCAAAGTGATTCCCAGAGACTGCTTCCTGAATCAGCTCGCCAGAGTCCCCTGGCCCTGGAGAAAGTCAAGGGAGGGTGAGCTTGGGGCCAAGACCGAGGAGAGAGTTCGGGGGTGAGTTCACTAGCACAAGTACGGCCGGCCTACAGATCCCCCGTTAGAAGCTTCTGTTTGCAGGAGAAACCAGGTTAGGGGTGGTTTCTGCAGGCCAGTCTCCCAGCTCCGGAGATCTGCCCACAATCCACACTTGCCCCAGCTCTCCCAGGCTAGCGCTAGAGCTAAGTGGCCCAATGAGGACCTCTCCCTGTGGCCTGGACAGGAGGGCAGTCTCCAGGGGTGCCTCACCCACATGGTGCCCCCTGCCACCCAGGAGCTTTGCCTAAGCACAAGCTGCTCCTTCTCCGGCTGCCCCCACCGGAGCCCAGACAGGCAAGGCTCACTTGCTGCCCAAATACCCTCCTCAGCTGAGCCTGCCTGGGCACCCACCCACCCAGGAGGCTCTCTGTAGCACCTCAGGCACCTCTGGGGAGCTGGGGGACCACTGCCGGCCTGGGACAGGAGAGGCATGAGGCCTGGAGCCCAGGAGTGGAGGCACCTCAGTTCCCGCACAGGCTTCGGCCTTCCCCTGGCTGGCCACTGCGGTGTTTCACCCCTTCCTTCCTGGGGTCACCGGGCTGAGGCCCCAGACCCCAGGCCCAGCCTCCAGGACCCTGGGCCCCAAGTCACCCCTCTGGGTGTGTAGTCCCCTGCTTCCCTTGGAGGTGGGCACAGACGTGCTCCCTCCCTCCTGGCCCACCGGATCCTTCCCCTGCTACTCGAGCCCCTTCAGTGCGGCCTTTGTCCGCCCAGGCCCAGGGCGGGTGGCTCGGCCAGGCTGGAGGCGGTTCTGCTTGGCCTCACTTCCCCGTCCAGGCCCAGCGCCCAGGGCCAGGCCGCTCGGAGCCGGGCTCCCAGCCAGGGGCGCGGGGCTTCCCAGCTTGATTGTGCTGGGGTTGAGATTTCACTCTCTAAAATTGTGGGGCGTCTCTACCAGCCGAGTGGCAGGGACCCCTCAGGGAGAACGCCGCTCTCACTGCCTCCGTTTTTTCCTTCCTGCGTGTCCCCACACCCACCTACCCAAGTGTGGAGAGTGAGGGGACCACGGAGCTGCCACGGAAATGTCACCCTCCTCCAGCCTCGTTTTAAGAGAAAAAAAGGAGGCTGAACCTGCTGCCAGGCACCCAATGTCCCCAGGAGCTCCCCTGCCATCCACAGCCCTGCAGGTTTTATTTGCAATGCTAGTGTCGCTGTTATAAACCCACGTGTCCAACAGCGGTCTTTCCTTTTGACACACTTCCAAGTCCCTCTTTGTGCAGCTAGCCCGGGAAGGACGGAGGCGCTTCTCCGAAAGCGGGTGGCTTGCTGAGGCTCTCCCGCACCTGGGAGAGTAGCAACGTTCGAGGTTCCCGGGCCGCGGCCTCCCTGCATGCTAAGGAGAAACGCCGGTCCGGCGGTGGTCCGCTCGATCGCGCAGCGACCGAGAAACCGACCTTGAGCGCGGCCGCAGCCGGCAGGGTCCGGCGAGAGGGGGAGCGCCGCTCGCCGGGCGCAGGGGCGCGGGCCGCGGGGCCCGCCGAGCGGCGGCAGGGCTGACATCTCCGGGACCGCGCGAGAATCTTACAAACGCCCACTCCCCGCACTCCCCAAAAGCGCGGCCAGGGCAGAGTCCCGGATTCCGCGGGAGGCCGGGGCTGGGCCTCAAGCGCGTCTTGCAAGCTTCCTGAAACAGCTTGTTCGCATGTCTGTGTTGCAAGATTTAGAATCCCCTCCGCTTGTGCAGCTTCGGCCCAGATTCACTGGGCCTCCCCGCTGGCCCTTTGGATGCTGCTCCCTCTCTAGGGGTGCTCTTTTGGGGAACTATTGCCACGTGTATTGACCCGTGTCTGCGGGTTACTGCCCACAAACAGTCTAGGTTTGGCTGGAGATAATGTGCTGCTTTGCAGAGTTCCTGCTGCAGCCATGACTCTGGGCCTGGGTTGCAGGAGAGAACACAGCGGAAGTCCAGCACCGGGGGCTCACTTAGTGCTAAGGCAATCGGAGGCCAAGTTTCCCAAGAAATTAGAAAATATTTCTCGGAGCCGGCCTAATTGATTTTTCATGGGACAGGTGGGGAAATTAACCTGGGATGCCTTTGCAGGAAGCAAACCAGCCCTGGGCCTTCCCTCCGCTCCCTGCGAGTTCTGGAGCCCGAAGTAATTGGACATTCGCTGGCTGGTGATGACTAGGGTTCTCAGAGGTGCAGGAAAATTTCCCAGAAGACCATAGGCATGTGTCGAAAGGGTGCTCCCACAAACCTTTCCAGCCCCATTTTCCTAGGGGCAGGCAGACTGGGAGGTTTGAGTTTTTGAGACGCAGGGAGGGCCCCTGGCAGGTGTGTGCCCAGCCGGATCATTTGGCAAGCACCCCTCCAAGGGGAGGAAAACGGAGGAGGAGATGTGGGTCACCCCAAGTGAGAAGTGCCTTCCCCACCCTGTCTGAGTCCTACAGAAGATCAAGGAGCCTCCCCATCTGCCACTAGAGCCTACCAGCCCTCAGTACGCTTTAGTGGCCAGGCGACCCAGGCCAGCACCTTCGCCTGTCCCCATCCAGGCCCCTCCCCCCCCGAGGGTTGATATTCTGGGGAGCAGAACCCTTGTAACTGTTGCTCCTTGTCCCACACTGTCCCACGCTGTCCCACACTGCACCCTGGAGCCTGCAGAGGGTAGACAGAGCTGGTTTAGACAGAGGACAGGCCCCAGGTGCCACCAACCGGAAGAGAGCTGAGCCAGACTAGGATGAAGCCTTCAATCCTCAAGGTGGCCCGGGGGTCACCGTCCTGGGAAGGCTGCTCCCCCAGGCCCCATCCCACCTCGCCCAGCCTGGCAGTGCCCCCCGGCAGCCCCAGGCCCAGAGCCGCTCCGCAGTGGGTCTCAGCTGCCTGCACCCTGAAACGGCCTGGGCTGGCCAGAGCCCCAGCTCTCCCTCCTCTCCCTCTCCCCACCCCTCGTTCGGCGGAGGGTACTTTTACTGTGTCAGTGCTCCCGAACCCTCAGAGCTGTCCTTTAGGATGCTTCCTGAAGTTTGCAAATTTCCATAAAAATGCATTTTAAGTGATCGACAGGCAAGCCCAGGGAACAACAACCGCGTTCGGTGGGGTGTCTGCAGCTGGGGGCAAGGAGGAGAGAAGGGCAAACAGGAAGGAGCTTCGGGGAGGAGGGGGAAGAGAAGAGGAAACAGAAGTTCAAGTTGGACATTCTGACAGCAACTGGAAAGGAAGTTTAGAAAGGGATAGAGAAAACAGCGGAGGAAGTGGGGAGACCCAAACAGACCCCCCACCCTGCCGCTCCTTCTAGATGGTCTCTGCTCTCCCAAGGAGCTCGTTTAAAAGGTTTTAAGACAAAGAAAATGAGGTGAATGGCCTGGTAGCCCCTCAGTGGGGGCGGAGATGTGGGGGAGGAGGAAGGATTGTCTGAGAACTGGGGGGGGGGGGGGGCGGGGGGAGGCGGCTGATCTGGGTATTTTCTCCCCGGCCGGGTTTTAAGGTTTGGCTGAGCCGTCGGCCGGGCTCTCCTTTCCGAAACAGGCTTCGGTTATAACCCGCCACGCTCCTTTATTCCTCTTTCCCCGCACGGAGCCCCAAATCCTATTCTCGCGCTCTTCGGGGTCTACATGCATGTTTCATGAGGACCGGTGTCCCCGGGTGGAATCCTACCGTATGCACGCGCCTCCCTGCTCACGCACACGCACACACATGCACACTTACAATGAGCGTCTACGGGAGGAGGGTCCTGCGCGCCAGCTCTGCGTTAAAGACAGGAATCTGCCAGGCTACCCAAGTCAAGTGTAAGTGACAATTTCCCTCTCCGCCAGCAAGGAAAGGAGACCACAAAAGTCCCTTTGTATCTCGGCGGCTCGTTTAATATTATTTATGCATTTTTGTGCAAGGAATTGTGGGATTTTTTTCCCCACGGTAAACAATATGGAAATGTTAAAAATAGCCGTCTCGCAGCGCGCGTCCGCGGAGGCACACCGGCGGGGGGGGGCCCGGCGGGGCCGTGGCGGGGGCTCCTCGGGTCCCCGGACCGAGAGGCGGCCGGGGAAAGCGCGAGCGAGCGCGGGGAGCGCGGTCGCGGGCTCGCTGGGGCCGGGGCTCCGGCACGCGGAGCCCGGGGACGCGGCCGCTTTAAGGGGGGGAGGGGCGGCGGCGGCGGGGGAGGGGCGGCGGGCGGCCCCCGTCACCCAGCGGCCGCCGGCTCGTCACGTGGGCGCGCGGCGCCGCGGCCATTGGCCCGAGGCACGTGTCCAGGAGACCGGCCCGCGACGTCACTCGAGGGGGCTCTGTTAAAAATAAGAACAAAAATCCAGAGTGAAAGTGTCTCAGGTTGCGCTAAGTGGCCTGGAAACCGCCCGAGCCCGCGCCGCGGCCGAGGCGGCGAGGGCGCGCAGACGGCGAGGGAGCGCGGGCGGCCCAGCCCGGCCCGGCCCGGCCCGCGCCTCCCGCCGCTCACCCATGCGCCTCGGGCCGCGGGGCTCGGCGGGGCTCGGCGGGGGCGCGGCCGCACGCCGGTGGGGCGCCCGGGCCCGCGGCGGGGCGGCGGCCGAGCGCAGCGCGGGCCCGCGGGCCTCCATGTGCGTGCTGGCGGCGGGCGCGCTGACCGCTCGCGCCCCGCACCCTCGAGGGCCGGCCGGGGCGCGCGGGCGGGGGCGGCCGGGCGGCGGCGGCGGCGGCGGCGGCCCGAGCGGGCCCGGGCGGGCGTGAGCGCGGGGGAGCGCGCTGCCTGCATGCGCGCAGCTCCGGCCCCAGCCCCGGGCGGCCGCGGCGGCAGCGCGGGAGCCGGAGGCAGCCGGCCGCGGAGAGGAGCGCGGAGCCCGGGCGGAGCCCCGGGTCCCCGCCGGACCTCTGTGACTGTCTAGCGCCCGGGTGCGCTGCAGAGACGAGGACCCGACTCTTTTGAATCTCCCGGCGTCTGGGCGCGGGGCGACTCTTGCTATTTTTCTAAACTCAACTCGTGGATTGGAACGTGGCTCCGCTCCGAACGCGGCCGGTGACTCCTACGACCCCGGCCCTGGCCGCGGCCGCCGCGCACGCCCTCGGAAGACTCGGCGGGGTAGGGGCGCGAGCCGGCCGCGAGTGTCTCCGTGCGCATCACGGGCGGGCCGAGGGCTGATTGGAGTGGGCGGGGGGGTCCCCGGAGAACCAATTTGGGATTTGTCGTGAACAGCATGGAGGAGAATGACCCCAAGCCCACCGAAGCGGCGGCGGCGGCGGCGGCGGCGGAGGGGCAGCGGCAGCCGGAATCCAGCCCCGGCGGCGGCTCCGGTGGCGGCGGCGGCGGCGGCAGCCCGGGCGACGCGGACACTGGCCGCCGGCGGGCTCTGATGCTGCCCGCGGTCCTGCAGGCGCCGGGCAACCACCAGCACCCGCACCGCATCACCAACTTCTTCATCGACAACATCCTGCGGCCCGAGTTCGGCCGCAGAAAGGACGCGGGGACGTGCTGTGCCGGCGCGGGAGGAGGAAGAGGCGGTGGAGCCGGCGGCGAAGGCGGCGCGGGCGGCGCGGAAGGAGGAGGCGGTGGCGCGGGCGGCGCCGAGCAGCTCCTGGGGTCGGGCCGGGAGGCCCGGCAGAACGCGCCCGGGGCGCCCGGGGCGGGCGGGCCGCTTCCCGGCGGCGGCGGCGGCGGCGGCGACTCTGCGGGCGACGGGGAAGGCGGCTCCAAGGCGCTCTCGCTGCACGGCGGCGCCAAGAAAGGCGGCGACGCCGGGGGCCCCCTGGACGGGGCGCTCAAGGCCCGCGGCTTGGGCGGCGGCGACCTGTCGGTGAGCTCGGACTCGGACAGCTCGCAGGCCAGCGCCAACCTGGGCGCGCAGCCCATGCTTTGGCCGGCCTGGGTCTACTGCACGCGCTACTCCGACCGGCCGTCTTCAGGTGAGGCCGCCGCGGGGAGGCCCGCGGGGTTGCGGGGCGGCGCTGGCGCGGGAACTTCCCCAGGGGGAGAAGACACCGGGACACCACCCCCCCCTCCTCGTCCCCGACACACACAAAGACGCACAAGCGGGGACATTGTGCGCGGCTGACGCCGGACCGGGCAGCGGCCGGGAGAAGGGGCACGATCGATTTCTTAGACAAGCGGAGGAGACAGGACCTTTCTCTCTCTCTCTCTCTCTCTCTCTCTCTCTCTCTCTCTCTCTCCCCTTGGGGCCACTCCTCGGAGTCCCTACCCACCCCTCCCCGGCTGGAGTTTATTCGGGAAGACTGGGGGTGGCCTCAAGGCTGGCCTAGAAGCTTTCACTCTTAGCCCCTTCTCCGTCCTTCCAACTCAGTCCAGACCCAGGACCCATGTGCAGCCCACCTCAGACCTAGACTCGCCCTACGACCCAGTTATCCCAGACGAAGCCAGGGAAGAAAGAGCAAGGCTCCCAGCTCTTCCTTCCACCCTTGGGCCTGGGCTGAGGAGGGAGGAGCGGGGGACAGAGACCAGGACGGACACAGAGGCGCTCTTCACCCGGTTTTAGTTGCCCGAGCACACGGTGAGGGAGCTCGGCACCCATCTTGATCACTGCTTGGAGAAGGAGGGAGGCCTGCAGTCCCCCAAATAAAGGACCTGCTCCCAGAGGTTTCCTGGGGCAGCTCTCAGGCAGGAAAACAGCAGATTGCGGCGGCGGGGGGGGGGGGGGGAGCGGTGGAGGGGCCCGCAGTGTGTGCAGAGGTGCTGAGTGTATTTTTCATAGATCTGGATTTTGAAAAGCTACATCCGCGTCCTTGTGGAAATCATCAGTTGCATGAAATGCGGTCCTCGGCTTGCAAACCGCCATTAGGACGAACTCCATTTGTCCCTGAGCTGGTAGCCCAGACAGGACCCCTCTGCCCCCCTAACCCTCAACTGTTTTTGCGGGGGGTGGTTTACCCAGATCACCGCACAACCGAGTCACCCCTTGGCCGCCTTCCCGCAGAAATGTGTGCGTATATTTCGGATGAGATCCAAATTTCTCCGGCTAGACCTGAAATTTGCTCCATTGTTCTCGCCTCCCTCCTTTGTTAATATTTAATTAACATATAGGCTCACAAAGCGGCCGGCGAGGTGTCTCGGCCCCGCTTTGTGCAGCGACCGAGTCGCGGCCGCCCCAGGCCCCGCTGGCCCGCGGGAGCCCCGCAGCCCTGCCGGGCCCCAGTCGCTGCCCTTCTTGCACTCAAAACAAAACAAAACGAAACAACAACAACAAAACCCATAAGGTAACATTGGTGTTTCTTGGCCTTTTACAAAGAAGCAACGCAGAGAGTTTTCTTGCCGAGCTTTGGTTCTGTCTCTGCGACTCTTTAAGTGTTTACGTTTTGAAAGAAAATCAAAGAGAGAACGAAACATTCTGATTTTAGGGAGATTTCCTGCCCGCACAATGGTGTGTATGTTTTTACCGGCTGGTTCGCGTGTGCGAGAGCCCCAGCACCGGAGGAGTTTGGAGGGTGGGGGGCGTGCTTCCCTGGGACGGTGGAGACGGACAACCGCCGGCTCCTGGCGCAGGAGGCCGCGGTCGGCCCGAGCAGGTGCGGGGCCTCGCGAGGCCTCTCCGAGCCTTCGCCGAGCCCCTCGCGGGCGCCCCCGCAGCCTCCCGATCAAAGCCCGGCGGCCCGCGCGGAACCGGCGTCCTGGGCGAGCGCGCGGCGGCCACGGTGGGTGTGCGCGCGCGGGACGCGGGCGGGGGCGCGGGGGTGAGTGTGGGTTTGCTCTAGATTCTAGAAGGCCGGGGCTTTGAGCCGAACGGCCCTTGGCGCCCCCTCTCCCGCGCCGCGGCGGCCTCTGTCCGAGTTTGCCTCTCCCGGAGCGCACGGCCGCGTCCTCGGGCCTCGGCGCCGCTGGCTCTCTGGGGCCCGGGCGCGCTCTCCACCCTCCCGGGTCGGGACTGTGCGATCGGAAACCTCCCGGCGGGATCCCTCCGCCGCCGCCGCGGCTCAGGGTGGCAGGGCTGTCCCCTGGCCCCGCGGGACGGGCATGTGGGCGCAGGCGGCGACCCGGGGGTTCCGGCGGCTCGAGGGAGCCGGCAGGGGGTCCAGCCTCCCGCCGCGGGCGTCTGGGAAGGGGCCGCGGCCGGTGCTCCCCAAAGGTGGTTCCCTTACGCACCAAGAAGCCCATACGTGCGGCCCGGACCCTCTCCCCCAACAGCCTTTGCGGCCTCGGCCTTCAAACACACCCTCGTGGGGCCGAACTTCTTGACAGAAACAAAAAGAAAGCGCCGGGTCCTCCTTGTGAGCGCTCCCCTGGTCCGAGAAACCTTGCACTGCCCCAAACCAACCTCAAGTGGTGCGGGGAGGGTTTCCCAGCGGCAGGAGACCCGCGTGGGGGTCAGAAGCCCGAACCCTCTGCACGAGGTCGGCTGGGCTCCCCTGCAGCCTCCAGTGAGGCAGCCCCAGTCTGGGGGAGCCGGGTCCCCTCTCCTGCAGTGGGAGACTTGAGCGGGGGGGGGGGGGGTCGAGTGGCTCAGTGCGTGTGCCCCCTCTCTTCCAGAAAAGAAACAATGAACTTGGGCCCACAGGCCCAGTTAGGGGCGACCCAAAGGGGGCTAAGGTGGAGGCAGCCCGGGGGCTCCTGGAGGCAGCTCCAGACTCTGCGGCCCCCTGGCTTCTCAGGCCCCTAGCACCTGAGGGGTACCCCCTGTGGGCATCTCGTGGGAATCCTGTCACTGTCCCCTGGGCTCCTGCTCTGACTGCCCCTCCCCTCCCCCAGCCTTTCTTCGTGGCCCCTCTCTTGGCACCTGCCTCCACTCTGTCCTCACTCCTGGATAGAACCGCAGAAAGGGTTAGAAAAGGTTGTGCTAGGAAGTTTTGGATTTTTGCTTTCCTGCCGGAGTTTTCCTTGGAGACCTTTCTGTTTGTTTGTTTGTTTGTTTTTAAGTACACTCTATGCCACATATGGGGCTTGAACTCAGGACCCAGGGATCAAGAGTCACGTGCACCCACGGCTGAGCCAGCCGAGCGCCCCTGGCGACCCTTCCACTAAGCCTGTCCTTTACCCCCACTCACTCCCTCACACTTACACTTTTTTCAGCCTATCTTCCCGCTTTGGGGGGGGGGGGACGGGTCTTGGAGGCTGTGTGGGCCCGAGCCGGTCCCCAAGTCCCTCTGGGACTGGGTACTTTCCTCCCTCATCTCTTTGTCCCTCTGGCTCACTGAGGGGGCAGACAGGCCCCGAGACGTCCTAACCCTGTTCTCTGTCCACCGTGCCTGCCCAGGTCCCAGGTCTCGCAAACCAAAGAAGAAGAACCCCAACAAAGAGGACAAGAGGCCGCGCACGGCCTTCACGGCCGAGCAGCTGCAGAGGCTCAAGGCCGAGTTCCAGACCAACAGGTACCTGACGGAACAGCGACGCCAGAGCCTGGCGCAGGAGCTCAGCCTCAACGAGTCGCAGATCAAGATTTGGTTCCAGAACAAGCGCGCCAAGATCAAGAAGGCCACGGGCAACAAGAACACGCTGGCCGTGCACCTCATGGCACAGGGCCTGTACAACCACTCGACCACGGCCAAGGAGGGCAAGTCGGACAGCGAGTAGGGCGGGCGGGCGCGAGTCCAGTCTCAGTCCACGCTAAACAATGCAATAATTTAAAATCATAAAGGGCCAGTGTATAAAGATTATACCAGCATTAATAGTGAAAATATCGTGTATTCGCTACGGTTCTGCAATATTCTATGTATATATAATTTACAGGTGGTGTAAAATCCAAAATATCTGACTATAAAATATTTTTTTGAGTTTTTCTGTGTTTATGAGATTATGCTAATTTTATGATTTTTTTTTTTTTTTGCGAAGGGGGGCTGCTTAGGGTTTCATCTTTTTTAATCCCCTAAGCTCCATGGTGGGACATCGGACACTTTTATTTTTTAATTTCAGAAGAAGAAAAAAAAATTAAAACAACTTGCTAAAGTCCAAAGATTTTTATTGCTGCATTTCACACGACTGTGAACCGAATAAATAGCTCCTACTTGGTCTATGAGTTCTGCCACTTTGTTTGTGTGGGCTTGGTGAGGACAGCAGGAGGGTATGTAGCCCCCCCTGCCCTGCCCCGGGCTGGGGGGGGAGCACAGGGGCCCCCGCAGGAGCGCCCTGGGAAGCGGGCCCTTGGTGATGGGCAGCCCAGGCCCCAGCCTCACCAGGCTCCCCTCCTCCTGCCTTCCCTCCCTTTCCCCCTCCTCCTCTTCCTCCTCCCCCCTTTCTCCTCCCCCTCCACCCCTCCTCTTCCTCCTCCCCCTCCTCCCCCTCCTCATCTTCCCCCCTTCCTCCTCCTCCCCCTTCCTCCCCCTTCCTCCCCCTCCCCCTCCTCCTCCCCCTCCTCCTCCTCGCCAAGGCCTGGCCAGCACCTCCGTGTATGCTTCAGTCTCTGTCGTGTCGCTGTCCCCTATCCAGCCGCCCACTGCCAGAGCCAGCTCTCTCGCCTCCAGGCACCACTTCGGGGACCCCTGGCCCAGCCTCTGGCCAGAGGCCCCTCGTCCCTCCAGGCCCAGGGAGTCTCCTGTGGTCCATCAGCCACGCCAGGCGCTCGCTCACGTGGGCCCCAGAAATGGCAGAGGTCTGCTGCCTCTGGGCGGGCACAGGGCTCCCGAGAGGGGAGTTGGTATTTTCTTCCTTTCTGGTTTTTTTTTCTTCCTTTCCTTTTTTTTTTTTTTTTTTAAGTGGCTGCTTCTGCTACGGAGAGCATTCTTTCAAGGTGCATATGCGCGTGTACATATCTATGCATTGCGTGTACACGTGCACAAGCGGGCCTGTGAGAGTCCAGTTTCCAAACATGTGGCTACCTTGGCTTTCAGAGGAACTCAGAATCCTCCAGGATCTAGAGGAAGGAAGAAAAATGTGTAAATAATCATTTCTTATCGCTTTTTGTCTTTTCTTGTTTTTTTTTTAATATACATTTTATTTTTTGACGGTGTGTGGTACAGTGTAAATTAAATATATTCAATATATCCCCACCAAGTACATATATATAAACAAACACAGTATCTATATATATATAACTCTGCACTGTCTTCTGTTTAGTGTATGGAAAAAGAATCGTGTCCAAATGTCCATGTGCAGCCGGGACGGCCCCGGGGGTGTGCCCGTGGCTGAGGCAGACCCACGGCTGGACCCCTGAGGACTGAGGGTGAACTTCTCTCTTTGCCTTAAACCTCTATTTCCCTGCGATACCACTTTTATTTTGTACATACTAGTGCAAACCTTTTTAAAAAGGAAACTATAAAAAGAAAAGCTGTAATTTAAAATTCTGTGAAATAACCAACTGCTGCTTAGGAAACTTCAATGAAATGATATGCCTTTTTAGCAGGAAGCAAAGTTTTGGGGTTTTTATTTTTTTATTTCTTCTTTTTTTTTTCGTTTCTAAAACGTGCATTTTACAGTTCCAATATCAAATATTTATAATCTTATGAGAAATGAATGTTTCTATTTACAACTGTGGTTATCAGCATTGTGAACATTCCCCTTGCATTTTTTGTGTGTTCTAATTCTTGAAAGTTACATTAAATAAAAAAAAAAAAACTGCTTTATTGTAAAACATTGGATGTCCAAGGTGGAATGACTAGTTTTTCTAAGCCTGTTTCTAAGTCCAGCCCCACTGCCCTGGGCAACCTCCCCATCACTCAGGTACTCCTGGCCTTGGCCTCCGTCGAGCAGGGGGTACACATGCTGTCTTTGTAGCCAGAGGTACGATTTCTTTTCTTAAACAACGAAGACACTTGCAATATCTCCTGTGTGAGCACAGAACCACCGATGTCCTCTGACTATGTTGAATAATTGTTGAAAATCCCACAGAACGCGAATCCCACGAAAGGGACAGAGACGCTGGGCCCGTGGGGAGGGCTCTCCTCTTTTGTGTTTTGTTGTTTTTACTCCTGCCCCCTCCAAAGCAAGGGTCATGGACAACATCTCAGGACAGATGGGCGGGGGGTGGGGAAGGACAGGCTTTGCCCAAGCTGACCAGAGAGGTATCTGTCTGGGGTAGTGTTTTGCGGGGGTTGACGTCCAGGGCAGCCGGGCAGGGGAGCGCTCCCTGTGAGGCCGGTTGATCTATGTCCAGACTATCCTGGCTTGAAAAAGATGATTCTCCCAGTAAAAGAAGCTCAGAGACTAGCGAGAACCGTCTGTTGCCAAAGGAGACTGGTTAGGCGTTTTACGTTCACGTTGGCTTCCCAAGCAGAAGCTGGGCCTCCAGGCAGGAGAGCGGCCACTCCCGGGATTTGCACAGACACGCTGAGTGAGAGAGAGCTGGGGTCTCACCACAAAGCTCTGGAGCCCTAGCTGCCTCGTCCCAGGAGTGCCCCAGGGTCATCGCCAATGGGGCGCCATCGCTCAGGCCATTCCAAGTGTCTCCCCCCTCCACTGCACAGTTCTGAGGATTCTTTAGACTAAAAACTAAACAAAAAGCATGGGCACAACTTCTGTTAGCCGATTGGCTTCTCTCTTTTTTTAATAAAAAGACGGTACAACAACTTTAAGCAATCATTTTTGTTTTTTAATTTATTCACAAATCATAACGTCGAGGGGCAATGTATAGTTTTGTAAGGTAATGAGTTCCCCGTCCTCAGGGGAGTGCAAGCAAACATCAAGCCAGCAGTGGCATGAGGAGTTTTTCTTTTTTGTCTCTGATAGGGGATTGGACCGGATGAACCCCAGACCCTCGAAATGCTGAGATTCTGGTTTTGCTCCTATATTTGTTACTTTTTTTAAAAAAATTCCACATGCAATCCAAGTTCGAGACTCGCGGAGAGCCACTGTTGCACCAGCCAGCCCTCTCTCAGTGGCAAGTGGAGACCAGAGCCAGGCCTGCAGGCGAGGCGGTGCTCCTCTATGGACCCAGAGCCTGCGGGACTCCGGGCCCAGCGTGCCTTGCATCTGGACCGGGACCGAAGCCCCAGGAGTTGATGGAGCTGGACCGCTGCCAGACCGTCGCCCCTCCGGGAGGCCGGTTCCTTAAACGTTCTCCGGAGGAACGCCCGTTTATAAGGGAAGTCCTTGCTCCTTCCAGCCAATCGGCAGCCACCCCCCAGGCCTGGCTGTGCCCACAGCCCTCCGTCGCCCGGCAGAGTCCAGGCAGGGGCCCGGGGGGGGGGGGGCTCGCTGGGGGTGGGGATCGCTGCCTGCCGCCCCCCCCCCCCCAGCCCTGCCCGAGCAGAGGCTCCCGCGAGGGGTGCCCGACCGAGGGGCCTAGAGGGCTCCCTGGGGCCCAGAGGGCCTTCCTCCTCCCGCTGCCAAAGTCAGATGAATAGGGTCGGACCCTGGGGCCCGAGTCAGAATCCGAGGGTCTGCACGGGCCTGAGCGTCACGCAGGGTGGACCCGCCACGTGCTTTCTTCGGCGCAGACCGGGACGGAGCCACGCGGCTGTCGCCCGTCTTATCTCCAGGAGGACTCCGACTGTGGTTTTTGTCTTTTTCCTTGAGGGCAAAGGTGGGGCGGGCGGGGGCGTCTGGACCGCGCGGCGCAGGTGTGCGGGGCGCAGGGCGCTCACCACCGACGGCCGACCCTGGACGCGCACAGGCGCTCGCCGGCCGCGGGTTTGCGGGCTCTTGCTCCGCTACGAGCCGTCCTGCGTCCGCAGGAGTAACGTCCGACCTCCGCGGTCACGGCCCGCCCCGGCAGCTCCCCAGGTGTCCCCCGCCCCCATCCCGGCTCGGCCGAAACCCGCAGCCTGCCGGGAGGAGGCGCGGCGCCCTGGGAGGCTAATGGAGACTGGCGACCTGGAGCTGTGTCGCGGCGCCACGCCCGCACCCCGACACCCGCTCCGCGCTCGCACGGCACCACCACCCCCTCCCCCCGGGCCGGGACCCCCCCCCCCCCTTTCCGCGCGTCTCCGGCCCAGGCGGGCGGAGCGCGAGGCTTTCTGCAGGCCTGGGCCGGGCGGCGTGCGGCGGGACGGAGGGTCGCGTCCCCCGGACCCCGCGGGCTGGCAGGACGCGGGTGGGGGCGACCCCTCGCGGGCCCAGCCTGGCGCGCGCGCGCGGGTGCGGGCGGCGGGAGCCCCTGGGCGCACGCAGGTCCGTGAACCTGGCCGCGTGAGCCCCGCGTCCGCTGCTCATGGCGTTGTTAATGTCAGACGCCCACGGAAAATAAAGGCCATTCTTGAAATCGCCCGAAATGTAATAATATTCATCAAAGTGGTTCCTAATTATGAGATTTAATCAAGCGTGGTCCGCCAAGCGGGCTTCGGCTGGTGAGGCCGATGACGGCGACAGAGTTACTAATATTGCTGTTGTTAGCAGCCCGGGTCTCAGCCCCCAGAGTGCCGCCTGCTTCTTCAGTTTGGGGGTTGGGGGAGCCCCACGATGGAGGAAGCGGGGCGGAACGACTCCGGAACGGGTGTGGCCCAAGCTCGCTGCCTTGCCGACCGGCCCCCCAGGCCCGTGCAAGGCCTGCGCAACAGCTCGGGGAGGAGGTAGGGGGTCCCCTGGCTCCTAGGCCCCCCGTGTCCCCGAGGGACGCCAGGGCAAGTTTTCTGGGAAGGGGAACGTTAGGTCCGGGGCCCGGGACACCTCCCTCCCCTCCCCCCCCCGTTGGCTGCTCCCTTTTCGGGGCTGAGCCCCGCGCTTTGCTCGGAGCAGAAACAAAGAGTAGCCAGATCTGCCTCCCGGGCCGCCTTTTCGCCCCCTCTGCCTGGAAGGCGTCCCAGAGAGGCTCTACCCCCCCCCCCCCGCCCCGTCCCGGGCCCCCGGAGACCCGGCAGGGCAGGGCAGGAGGGCCTAGGGCCTAGTGCGTTGCGCCGCTGCCCGGGCCTGCGGGGCGCCTTCTGCGCGGAGGGACCCTGGCGCGGCCGGGGGTGCTGCGTGCGGCGAGGAGCGGTGGGGATCACCGCGTGCACGGAGCGTCTGGAAGAGTCGGGGCGGGCCGCCGCTCATCCCCATCTGTCTTGGCCGCGCGGTCCGAGCGCGCGCTGCCTGCGGAAGGGGCCGCCCAGCGCCTTTCAGCCGCGCCTTCGGGGTTCTCTCCTCCCGCCAAGTCCTTTGTCTGGAAGGGGACTGTCAGCTCCGCCGCCTCCTCCTTCCCCCAACCTCTACCCCCTCCGCTAACTGCCCTTTCTTCCCTCCGCTTTTCTCTCCTCCTTGGATGGTTAATCACAGGCTCCAGCTGCCAAGCGCGGCGAGCAGTCGCTGCCCTGTTTGTGTCTGCGGCCCCTCCCAGCGCAGACCGGCCGCTTCCCTCCAACCTCGCGGGGACCCCAGGCCCCTGCCCTCTGGCGTCATTTGGTGGCCCGGGGGGCCGCTGCCTCGGACTTTTCCCCTTTAGGCCAAAACTTTAGGTCCTCAGGTTTTTGGCAGCTTTACTCTCCATCAACTGATGTGCCCCCCCCCCGGAAGCTGGCATTTCTTTGGGTTCAGGCAGTAGGCGACACGGCAGAATCCCGGTGCCCTTGGCAGCATCCGACTCCTGCCAGGGCCAGCACCCTTTCTCTACCGCTGCCGGTAAGGTGCCCCCGCTGAAATGTTTCTGTCATGACCCACGAGTCTCAGATTGTATCTTCTGATGCTCCAACATCTGGATCAAAGATAGGAGACCTCAGCCCCTCGAATGAGTGATGACTATGCTGGCTTCCAAACACCTGCTGGTTGGGGGAGAGGAGAACGTGTACAGGGCAGCAGACCCGGCTGGCCGTCAGGTGCCCCAGGTCTGTGCTTGCACACCTCGGCTCAGGCAGTCCAGGGTGCACGGGTTTGTTTATATTTTTTTTTCTTGCGAAGGCATAATATCACTCAGCACTGAAAGAAGTGCCCTACAGTGAAGGGAATTTTCCCAACTGCTTCCCCCCCCCCAACCCCAGCCCATCCATTCATCTCTTCAATAGAAAGAAAATCTATCTAATGGGCTTCCCCATAGGGTTTCCCATGAGGGAAAATGAGCATAAAAGCCCTTGGCACGGAACGGGACAGGGTGAGCGAGAGGGTGACTCATCACGGGGCAGTGACTCTGGCGCTGGGCTCGGGCTGTGCCCTCCACAGCTCAGTGCCCGTTGTTGGTAGAGCGCCTCGCCTTCCTGGCTGCTACCACCCAACGCGGCCTCGCTTTAGTTGTTCGGGGGAAAGGAAAAAAGGAGGAGGTCACGACTAGGACAGACAGTGTTCACACGGCTATACAAAGAGGAACCCCGAGAGGAGCTGAGAACGACAGAGGAAATTCAGGATGCTGGTCTGCACTCCCCAGAAACACTACCCCCTTCTCTGGAGCACTGCTGTGTGTGCTTTGTTCCCGCCCGGCTGGGACGCAGGCACACCCCTTCCCATCAGGATTTACCCCCACATGTTTCTTGACCGCAAAGTAGGGAAGATGCTCCGGTTTCCATAGAAGCCCGGTGACTTCACACGCCACGCGGCTCTCCGTTCCGATCCCGTAGTCACTGCGTTCAGCAGCATAGTCCCATCACCCTGACTCAGACTTGACTCCGTGCACAGGACGCAGGCACCCCGCTGGACAGCGAGGGAGGCCAGAAGTCAGGCTGCACCTCGCACGCACGCACGTGGGGCCCAGCCTGTGGTCAGGAGCCTCCCTGTGCCCCCGCCCGCGCCCCCCGTGCCCCCCCTCCCCGTGGCTCTTCCTCCAAGAATGAGTGGGCGTCCTGATGGCCTGATGAGCTATTTGGTCTAAAGTAACCCCTTTAAATTAATTGCTGTTCCTATAGCTAAAAGCATAACAGGCTTTGATTACATGCTAACCAGAATGAAACATAATCCTGAGTTAATTATGTGGGGATAATTTTATAATTATATCATTCAATTTGAGAAGCAATGTGTTGTTAACCTCTCGTTTTGACAAGAGTGTTGATTCGAAACGAAAATGGTCATAAATCTGGACCTTGTAAAAGACCTCTCAGGGCTCCCTGTTTTCCCCACATGGCAAAAGTGACTGTCAGCTCAACCCACCTCCAGTCCCACCACCTGCGCCACGTCCCCCCAAGAAAGTGGAAAGCCCTGGCAAAGCTCAGACAAAGGGCCGGTCGGAGCCGAGCGTTTCCCAGCGCTGACCTGCTCTCAAATGCTAAGGAAGTCCGTCTGCATTTCTATTCTGTCCAGCTTGTTTGTGGAAATAACACCCAACGTCCCTCACGTAGAACCCCCCACCCCCAAACCGAGAATGACCGGCTGGGAGTGAATGGAGCCCGGAGCCCGGGGCTGGGGGCTGAGGTGAAGGTCAGACCCCAGCCACCCCTGCAGTTGGCTCACTTCCTCTCCCAAACACTAATGCTCTGGGAGGGGTGGCCCGTGTGGGGCCGGCGGGACCAGGGCTGGCTGTCACCGTCTCCCCTTCCTCCCCCTCCCTCCCCTCCCCCACCCCTAAGCCACCCGAAGGCGGCTCCGGTGGCGGTGGCTTGGGAGGCGAGGTCGTTTAAGAGGTCCCCCGCTGGGATCTCCTCTCCAGGCCTGTTCTGCCAGCAGGCTGGCCTCTCCCGGGGCAGTTCGGGGAACCTGCGGAGGGCCGGAGGGCCCGAATCTCGGGTCTGGGTGGGGAGTGAAAGGGCCTGATACTTCTGGGCCCATCAAAGGTCAGCGAGACACGTTCCCTCTGGGCACCGGGTGTGCCCTAGAATTCATTCGCAGCCGACTGATGGGCGAGTCACTGGTGACTCCTCACCTGGAAGGGGGAGGGGCAGCTTTTCAGCCGTGGCGGGAGCGCGCTGGTGGGTTCGCGGCCCTCAGGAGACAGAACCGGCGCGTCGGGAGGATAAATACGATACAAACCACTGGAGTCACAAGCCGAACGGCCCCCGAACCCAGCGCGGGCGTGACCATGGCCTTTGTGCCGGGAGCCGCGCAGAGCCGGCCCGCGTGGGGCACACGTTTGCACGCAGGTAGGCCCGTCTAGGGGGCACAACCCAGGGGCGCGAGGGGCCGGGCAGCCCCTCCCTCCCCCCTACGGGGCTATTTCATCCCTACCTTTTTTTTTTTTTTTTTTTTTTTTTTTTTTTAATGCTTCCTGGTCTAACTTGAATATGCAATGAGGCGCCAGACCTTTGTGGCGGAAATATAATTAAACTGGTGGAAGATGTAAAAGAGGAAGAATGATGATGACACCAGGCCGATTTCACACTTGGCAGTCGGATGGCTGGGCCCAAGCCGCGCTCTCTCCACGCAAGGCAGATCAAAGTGCCCTGCCACTGCTAAAAAGGCAAAAGGGGACTTAGTATGCTAATCCCCAGGACAAATATATTTTAATCTTGTTAGAATACAAGTTAACGCTGCAGCTCAGTGGCTGAACTTGGTCAGACTGTAGAGATCCATTTTTATTTTAGCTGTGAATGAGGGGCAGACCGCCTGGCTTATTCATAGGTGGTGAAAGTAAATTTGCAAAGCGAACCCCTCTTTGGGCTGCGGAGGGCATCCCCCTCACCTAGACCTTTCTCCACTGGGTTGGGGGGGGGCGGGATTCAGGACGCTCCCGGGATGGGCTGATCCCCAGGCCTCCCTCTCTCTGCACAGGATCCTGCCGGCCGAGAAAGGAACACAGCTCATTTGGTGGAGAAGAAACAGGGAAACTCTGAAATTAATTAAAAGATTCTCCAAAGCAATCCGTTTCCCTTTAGGCCCGAGGTATGACAACCAACCCAATCCCTCCCTATCAGCCCCCTCACTTTAATTTTTACGATGTCAATTTTCATTACTATTAATTATTTGCCGAGCTCCAACTGTACATCCGGTGTTGCCCTGATTAACAAGAAGCTTGCGGGTGCTTGTGCCTCGGAGTTTCAGTCCCTACTAGATGTGAACGTGTAAGGGGGGCTGCATGCATACGCAGGCAGGCAGGCAGTTATGCACCGAAGGAGAGAGACTAAGTCTGCAGAGCTCCCCCTCAAAGCAAACCATCAAGGTAAAATATCGTGGAGGCGTGTGGGAGTGAGAGAGAGAGAGAGAGAGGGAGAGGGAGCGGGAGCGAGCACTCAACTGTAAGGTTACAGAAGGTTAAACTACCCTGCAGAACCTACCTGCTAAATATTGCTGATGGCAGCCATCTAAAAGGCAATTTCTGTCTTGCTGTTCTAGCCTGTGTTAGAATTCCCTCTGCCTCAGGCATAAAACCTGACTCCCGCTAAAGCCGTCAACGCGTCCCTGCATTCCAAAGACCCGCCTTGGCTGTCCGGATCCCGCTGACCCATAGCCCCCGCCCCCGGAACGCCCCGGTTTCCAGGACTTGGGCATGTCCGAGGACATAATCCACCCCCCCCCCCACAGTTTCCCTCGCGTGCACTGTAATTACTGTAAACAGCCCGTGGGTCCCAGCTCTCACCACCAGGGGAAGGGGGCCCGGCGGAAGCTCACTGTTCCGAGGCCAGAGACTCCAGAACAGGAATGTCCCGGGATGCTCTCTTCTTTCTCCGGCCAGGTCTCTCCTTCCCTCTCTGTTGTGTCCCTTAGCTAGTGGCCGCCTTAGAAGACAGTCTAGAACTTCCTTTGTGTTTCTTGCCCCAGCGGCCCTGCTTCCCAGACGTTCAGTCTGTTATATCCCTTCGGCCTTAAATAGGAACACCAGCCAACCCTGACGGGGCTCCTAGTATGCGCCCGTGGCTCAGTTTCCCAAGGCCACCATAGCAGAGAGCCACGCGCTGGGGGCTTAAAACAGCAGGAAGTTGTCGTCTCAGCTCTGGAGCCCGGAAGTCAGACACCAAGGCACCAGCAGGTCAGGTGGGCTCCTCCTGGGGCTCCGAGGGCAGAGCGGTCCCAGACCTCCTCCGGCCTCCCGTCCCACCTCTGTCTTCCCGGCCCGCTGCTGCGTGTCTCTGTGTCCAAATCTCTCCCCCTTCTGAGACACGGGTCACAGAGAACTTAGGGCCCACCCTTCCCTCGACTGCATCTGGAGAGGGTCTGTTTCCAAATGAGGCCACAGTCACAGGTTTGTGCACGGACGTGGACGCAGCCGGTACAGCCAGGACGTGGCATTCGACGTAGATGGTCCTAAACTCTTGTGACATCACGCCTTGTGCCCTGGACCCTGCTCTTACCAGCACTTAGCGGTGAGGACCCCGGAGGTAAGACCCTCCCGGAGGGTGAGCGTGCTTTTGTTCTCGGCGTGACGCAGCCCTCCGGCTTCCTCTGCTGGTCTGTGGCACCGGTGACACGAGCCCCGACTTGGGTTGGGGCCTGGCCAGCCCGCATCCGTGTGACCCAGTGAGACACTGTCCCTCCCATGACACAACTCATGAGAATGGCCTTCGTCATCCGCTTGGCCAGATGCAGGGCACAAGGCAGCTACATGGTGATGCTCCCCCTCGCCCTCCGTGCCTTGACTTCCTCGTGTGAAACCGGGAGAGAGGGGGAGACAGAAGCCGTCGCGGGGGCTGGCTGGGGGGGGGGTGGTGACCGGCAGGGCAGGCGGGAGGCCTTTGGACCGCCAGCCCAGGACCTCGGGGAGCTCTCAGGAGGCGTCAGCGGAGGAGATTACGACTCAGGCTTCCCACTCCTCTTTGCCAAGGTTACCTTCGATTTTTTCATCCTCAGAGTCCAACTACGAAGTCCCGTGTGCCGCCCTCTGGGTTGTTCAGGTTCAGGTAAGTCGCAAGCAGTCCTCTAGGGTCCCCGGCTCTGTGAGCAGCAGGTGGAAGGGACCCGGGCTTCGGGACCAGCCGGGCCCGTCTGGGAACTCCGGCAGATCCGGGCAAGCCCGTCGTCTCTGGGTGGCTTTCGGCACGTATGGGCCCGGGGCTGACGAGGACTCCACAACAGCCACCGCCTGGCCTCCCGGGGGCCCCGCCGGGTGCTCCAGAGCAAACCCCGGACCCTCGTTTGCCCGTCCTGTGTGAGCGAGTCCCGTTCCCGCAGAGCGGACAGAGGAGTGTGGGGCTGGCACGCTCAGAATGGCAGACGGCCGAGCGCCCGGGTGCAAGGCCCCCGACCGGACGACTGTGGTTGGAGATTCTATTTCAGGCAGGGAGGGACGGGCGGCCGTTGTCCGGTCGGAGCCCTTGGGGAGAAGCGTCAGGTGGAGACCTGCTGTCGCACCTTCTCAGGGGCCTGGCGGCACGCCAGCCGCAAACGCACGTTGAAGGCACTGTCCCGGGTCGTCCGGCTTCCGTCCGCTCAGGGCCTGCCATCGCCCGCAGCGGGAAGGGGATGTCACCACTGTGGCAGACACGTGGTGCTCCCGAACATTCCACGTGCACCCACGTGCTCCCCAGCCTCCCCGGCAGGTAGGCTGGGGACACCAGATTGTCACTGACTAATGATCTTGGGGCAGAGTGGCCCACTTGGGCCCTTGGGTACGAGGCCACTAAAAGCGGGCCTGGGTCCCCCCACATTCTTTCTGTTCTGCCTTCAGGGCTCTGGGCACCCAGGTTAGACCGTGATGTCACGGCGCGGTGAGGCCCGCATCCGCCTGGGTCCCTAAATGGCCGTGTGGGACAGAGCTGCTGGCTCACCCTGGACATGTACGTCACAACGTGACTCCAAAGCCCGCCGGTCCTGATGGAGGTGAGCCAGTCCCCTGCCCTGGCCCTTCCACCCCCACTCTCGTCCTTTCTCACTTCAACCTCCAGGGGCCTAGACCCAGAGCAAGGAGGCAGACTGAGGCTCACACATGGGGCCCAGGGGGTCCCTGGGACGAGAAAGGCCACGCCCCTGTTGCTCTAACCACTTATTGCGTCTTTATGAAAGGGCAAGAGGGCCCATCTGAACATTTGCTGAGAAAGGAAGGAGCGGGGTGAACGGGTGCGTTCAAAGCCGCCGAGCGGCACCACAGGCCTCCCGCCGTCCAGGACCCCGTACAACACGATGGGATATGTTGATAGTCGCACTATTCCTGGGGTCTCCTCAGGATGATGAAAATTCAAGACTAACGTCGTCAGTATTATTCCTACGCCCAGCCCTCTTTTATGATGGTTCTGGGCGACACTTGCCTAACTCAAATAAATGTACATTTTCTTTCTTTTTTTTTATGTTTACATTTACTTATTTTTGAGAGACAGAGCACAAGCGGGGGAGGGGCAGAGAGAGAGGGAGACACAGAATCGGAATCAGGCTCCAGGCTCCGAGCCGTCAGCACAGAGCCTGACACGGGGCTCGAACCCACAAACCGCGAGATCATGACCCGAGCCCAAGTCGGTCACTTAACCATGTGAGCCACCCAGGTGCCCCTAAATTTACATTTTCATCTCCTCTAGCTTCATAGGAGAAAATCCTACCTTTAAAACCATATGTTCGGGGCGCCTGGGTGGCTCAGTTGGTTCAAGCTCTGACTCTTGATTTCAGCTCAGGTCATGATCACATAGGTTTGTGGGTTCGAGCCCCGCATCAGGCTCTGTGCTGACAAGAGATTTCCTCTCTCCCTCTCTCTCTGTCCCTCCCCTGCTCATGTTCTCTCTCTCAAAATAAATAAACATTAAGAAAACCAAAACCATGTGTTTAACCATATGCTATTGGTTGTCTTGTATGACCCCTTCACCCCAAAACACAGTGCTTGTTCTCTACCGAGAAGCGAACGCAGTGAGGGGTTTGTCTTCTCTTGCTTTTCAGGGAGCATCCACTGACCTACGTTGGAGTTTCCTGTTATTTGCTAGTCCAGAGACAGAAGTGGTACACAGACAGGCCGCCACACACAGCTGAACAGGTTGTTCACTGTGCAAGGGCAGACCCGTGAGATGGTTGAGCCGTTTGCCAGGCCCCATGTCCTGGCGCAGGGCTGTATCCACCTCGAGGGAGGGGTGCATTTTTTAATTTTTTAAATGTTAATTTATTTTGAGACAGAGAGAGGCAGAGAGAGAGAGAGAGAGAGAGAGAGAGAGAGAGAGAGAGACCCAAGCAGGATCTTGCCACTGGTACAGAGCCTGATGTGGGGCTCAACCCCACAACCGTGAGAGCACGACCTCAGCCGAAACCAGGAGTCGGACGCTTGGCGGACTGAGCCCCCCAGGCGCCCCTGTTTCTCGTTAGGTTGCCTGAACGTGCTGCCCGCTCACCGGGGTTCGGGCTCGACTGTCCACGGCGGCTCCCAGAGCAGAGGCTTTCTCGCACTTGCACACAGACCGCGGAAGCAGCCCCGCCAGAAAGGTTTGGGAGGCTACCCAAGGAGTGGCCACCCACACGTCACCGACACGTGAGCGCCCAACGTGGACAAGACAGAACTCAGAAACAAAAGCCACAGCAACACAAAGCCCTGCCGGGTACCTTGACCGTGGGGATCTTGTTCAGCGAGGCTCCACTCCCCTCTCCCCGCCTCCGCTCCTTGCATGGAGTGCTGTCCCCACCGCTTCCCACGTGCAACTCTGCTCAGGAATGCATTCGCAGACGTCTTCGGCTTTCCTGTGTGCCCTGCTGATCGGCCGTGAGGAGACGTGGCCGCGGGCAGCCCGGCCTCCAGATGCACCCCTGCGCCCTTCCCGAAGCACGGGGCCAGGGCCCATCCCTGCTCAGCCCAACGAGGGTTGTCCTGTAGACCCGTGAGCGGAAGGGATCTCACCCCTGCAAGCCGCCCCGGGGCTCCACAGCGCCCAGCAGTGCTCCACGCACTACGTGGGGAACCGCTAACGCTATTCTTTCTTTTTTTTTAATGTTTCTTTTTGAGAGAGAGAGAGAGAGAGACAGAACGTGAGCAGGGGAGGGGCAGAGAGAGAGGGAGACAGAATCGGAAGCGGGCTCCAGTCTCAGCTGTCTGCACAGAGCCCGACGTGGGGCTCGAACCCACGGACCGCGAGATCATGACCTGAGCCGAAGTCGGATGCTTAACCGACTGAGCCCCCCAGGCTATCCTTGCAAATGCCTTCTTTGCCCACATCTGGAATTTGGGGCTGGTTTTTTTTTTTTTGTTTTGTTTTGTTTTTGAGAGTTTTAAACACATTTCAGTGCAATCCCACTTAAACAGGCCCCGTGTGTGACCCGGGCTGGCGTTGGACAGGGCGGCCCCAGGCGCTCTCAAGGGGCAGGTGGGTCACGGGCAGGTCTGGACTGAGCGTCCAGCAAGCACCAGGCCCTGTGCTTGCTCCTCGCTCAGCGAGACCCGCGTCCCCTGAGGAGGTGGCTTGCATTGCATCGAACGTTGGCCACTACGCTGGCCGGGCTGATAGTGGGGACGCCCCAGGACGCAACAGGCGGACTTGGGCTACACAGGGCCATCCCGAATCTCTGTGTTTGCTCCGTTTCTTGGACGCTCAGACCGGAAAGGTGGGAACACGTCTCCCTCTCGCGTCTCTGCGTGCGTAGTCCTGCCAGCAGGCCCTCCCAGCCATGCCCCTGTCTCTCTCTTGCTCTCCCCTCCCTCCCGATTCCTGGGCATCAGGCCCTCTCTCCAAGCTGTAACTGGCCTTTCCCCTCCAGCATGGGCTCCTGGGCCCCCGGCCTTCACCACAGGGAGAAGGGCTGGTGGTGGGATCTGGGGCACCGAGGCAGAGGCGAGAGGCGGGGCCCCCAGGTAGAGCCGGGCCTGGGGACGTGGGGACCCTCATGTGACCATGCATGGACTCCTCCCTCTCGGAGAGGCACGGGGTGCCCGGCAGTGCCAAGGACAGCAGGGCCTCCTACGGGGTCATAAAGGCAACTCTCATGCTCGGTGCGAAGGGTTCCAGGGCTCATCCCGCTGCTTCTGGTGGTCCAAGCCCCGCCCTGGAGAGGAGCCTCTTCCCCAAGGAGGGAAAGGACCAGAATGCGGAGAACCCGCCTGGCGCTGCAGGTAGGAGGCCCGACTGTGACGTGAACTCTGTCCTTGTTTAGAGAAGTTCTGGTCCTACCGGAGAGGCTACCCGGAGGCTGCTCTCTGACCCAGGAAGTGGCAGACAGTGCTGGGGACGCTGGGGCCTCCTTCCTGCCATGCCTGGACCCGATCATCTGAGGGGACAGTTCACATGGCGGTCTACTCCTGTCCTCTGGCTGTGTCCCTCACACCCTGTTCGGGGTGGAAGGGTGTGCGTGTGGGCTCTGGGGAGAGCATGGTCTGTGTCTGAGCCAGCAGCTCAGGACGGGCCCCTGGCACCCCGACTATCTCAGGGGTGGGAGGGGCCGGGGAGGGTGCAGGGGCAGAGGTCGCCCTCCCAGACCTGAGCGCCGGAAGCCAGCCTGAAGCTTCCCTCCTGGAGGGGCAGGCAGACGGGGCCCAGGCCTTTGGGTCACATCCCGGGGGGTGGAGGTCCACGGGGGCCACGAAAGAGGCTGTTGCCCGAGTGTGCGAGGTCGGGTCGGGAGGTGGGAGGTGGGTGCGTGCGGGCGTGCCCAGCAGACACAGTTCACGCAGGAACGGGCACGCGGAGGCTGGTTTCGGGTCGAATCGAGAACAGGCACCAAGGGATAGCGCTCCTACCCACTGAACTGCAGAGCCCTTGTGCAAGGGTGCGATGCAGAAGGGGCCATGGCGGGGGCGGGCCGGGGTGAGAGGGCCGAGGGCCTCTGTAGAGTCTTGGGGGCCAGACCCCAGCCGAGGGCCGGGCAGGCGGGCCAGGGAGGACAGCCTCAGCCCGCCGGTGGTGGGGGGTGGGCAGAGACCCCGACTCAAGGAGCCAGGTGAGCCGAGGGTCCCCAGAGTAGAGTGAGGGGGGCCCCAGACCCTGCGAAGGGCAGACCGGGTCCGTTTCCCCAGCGGCTTAGGCCTCCGGTGAGCACAGGGCAGAAGACTGGCCGTGTGCCCCGGGGAAAGCTCATGTTCCCTGAGAGCCATCTGTGCACGCTGACCTGGGGGGCAGGTGTGCATATGTGTGGGTGAGTGTGCATGTCTGTGTGTGCCCATGTGTGAGTGTGCAGGCTGTGTGTGCATGTGCACGAGCATGCCTGGGTGTACCCGCATGTGTGTGTGCACATCGTGGGTGTGCACGCATGTGCGTGTGATCCCGTGTGTGCCCACATGTGTGTGCATTGTGGGCGTGCACGCGTGCGTGTGTGATCCAGTGTGTACCTATGTGTGTGTGTGTGCATCGTGGGTGCTCACGTGTACATGTGTGTGTGATCCTATGTGTACCCACGTGTGCGTGTGCCTGTGAGTGTGCACACGTGCATGCATGTGCGTTCGCACGTGTACTCTACAAGTCTACGTGTGTGCGTGCACACCGGCATGTCAGGTGCGCAAGGTGTATGTGAGGAGCGGTTTCTGTCTGTTGCTGGGTTTGGGACCAAATGCTATTGCTTTGGGGACCTGAAATCAAACCACGATATAGTAAACAGGAGAACAGAACCTCTTTCCCCACTAGATTTTTGGGGACTCATCCGGCGGCTGCTCAGAGCACCTGAGGTTAGATCCCCGCTCTCAGCCCGGTGTCAGGGGCACCTTGTTTCTGGGGGGGACCTATGACCCTCAGCCAGCAGGGCTGGGACGTTGGGATTGCTAACCGGGACCCGGGCATCCGAGGCGGGACGGCTGAGTGCACGCTGGCCAGGCTGGTGCCCCTGCCTGGCAGCCTGAAAGGGGACACCCACCTCTGAAGGAGAATCGGCAGCCCCACCCCCAGCTATGCCCACCGGGCATCCAACCTTGGGCAGGACAGACAAAATCAAACGCGGAAACGATCCTGAAAAGTAGAGAGAGTTCTGTTTTTTCCTCCAGCCCAAATTCGAATTGTCTCTCTTGGTCTGGTTGATTCCCATCAGCAGGAGGCCTTTTTAAACATCCAGAACATGCGGGACGCAGCACGACGGCTGCCGTCCTGTACCATCCGCTCGCGGAGAAATTAAACAATGGGAAGGCACGATGACGAATTAAGTAATGCCTTTAAATGCGGCGATCACAACCGCGTCTACAGATATCCACTTGTATAAACAGGAAACACTTCATTTCTCCAGCCTGTCGGAATTGCTCAACATAAAATGAATTAATAGTTGTGTCAGTTAAGACGCTTTCAGTCACAAGGAACAGTAAAAGCCAACTCAACCCGGCTTAGACAGGCCCCACGGTTCCCAGGACGGTGGCATCAGGTAAGGCTTGACCAAGGCTGGTCAAAGTCACCGGCGCTGGTTTCCTTTGTCCTTCCCTTTACCGTGGAAGGTGTCAGCTTCTTTCCAAGCCTTCCTCCCTGCACGGCTGCAAGTGGGCTTCCCGCAAAGACGGGGGACATGACCTTCCTCCTGCACGTTCATAAGGAAACTAAGCCCGAGCCCGCAGTCCATCCGAGAGAGAAAAGCAGAGAGGCCCAGGAAACGCGTCTCTGTTTAAGCCTCACTGAGTTAAATCGGGTCATGTGATTTTCCTGAGCCAATGAGCAGGTGCTCTGCTGACTGGCCCGCCCAATCAGGGCCCTTCCTAGAGCTGGGGGCGGAGCCAATACTTCCCGGGGCGGGGGACCCGGTAGGGGTGGAGGCAGGAAGGCGGGGGTGGCGCTGGATGGGTCCCACGGCAGGTGGGCGCGCTCCCTCCGCACCCCTCTCGCTCTGTAAACGGCCCTCGCCCCGCCCCAGGGAGACACAGCACCTGCCCCAGGGGCGGGGTCCCGCCACTTTCCAGACCCCTTGGTTCTCGCTGCACCCCTGCCCCGACCCTCGGCTGAGACCTGTTGGTTATTCTCCACTGGGGACATGTTAGTCGCCAAATAACTCCTCTGGGGCTTCCGCTGTCACCCTTTCCCCTCTGGTCCGTCCCTTCCCTCCTCCTCCAAGGCGAGCCCACACGCAGGGCCAGGGCCAGGCCCGAGCACCGTCTACAAGAGGTGACTTTCAGGGGCTCCGCTGTCTTTTTGTCCAGCCACCCGCCCCTCCCTGAGCGGTGACCCAAGGACTCATGTCCCTAAGGCCCCATTTTCGTCCCAGGAAGAGAAAAGCCCCTTTACCGCCTGGGCTCCAGGTCGCTACCTGCCCAACACCAGCCTTTGGGCACAGATGGAATGAAAACGTGCTGACCCGTGAGATGTATCCGGTCAGGGCCTCATCCTCTGAGACGGACTGGGCCTTCCTTGGCTTTAGGAAGCCACCAGAACTTAACCATCCCCGTGGCCAGCTGGCCCACGTGAGTAGGACACCCAGGCTTCTCGACGACCCCTCTCCATCCTGGGTCTGACACTGTCCCTGCCGACTGGCCCACAGCACATTCTTCAGCTCCTTCTCCCACCACGGCCCCTCCCGCCGGTGGGGGGCGTCCCAGGCCGCTGTCTGCTTCGGCCACACGTCAGCTTGGATGGAAAGGTGAACAGGGGCTCAAGGAGGGGTCTTCCTGGGAGAGTTCCTCCAGCACTGCGGGTCGCCCCCCAGGTCCCCTGACCAAACAGGCTAACCTCAAGGCCGCGGGAGGGGGAGGCATGCATATGTGACATCATGCCAAGCAGACGTGTCCTTGTCACTGAGGCACAGGGAGGATGGAGAATTTGTCATCATTTAGCAAAAAGTGTTGGGTGACCAGTACAAAAGTAATTTCTTGGCTGTCGTATGAATTCCCAGGGGACATATTCACACAGTTGCTTGTAATGTGACAGCCTCAACACGGGCCAGTGGGAAGATAGCGAGACAGCCGGAGGGGTGGGGGGGGGGTGGCCTCCTGGTGGCGAGGGAGGGGAGGGGCAAGGGTGTCCTGTCCTGTCGCATCTCCAAACTCTCCCTCCATTGGCTGCCTCTGGGGAGGCTGCACAGCAGGGTGGCCGGGAGCAGGACTCTGCACTTGGATCCCCAGTTGACCACTGCCCAGCCGTGTGAACATGAGAAAGTCTCTCAGCCTATCTGTGCCTCAGTTTCCCTGTCTCTGGTGCTCCCCGCATTAGGCTGTCAGAAGATCATCTCCACCCCCAGGCCACACACCTGGACACTCCTGCTTGCCTTGCCTGTTCGAGTCACCCACGCTGAGAGCCCGGCCCGGGACCTCTCGCCTGCGACCGAGGGTCAGCGGTCGAAGCCCCCTGTGCCCCCCACAACGTCCTCACAGCAGCGTGCAGACCTCAGGCTGGGCAGCTGTCCGTCTGGTCCTCCGCTCTGGCCAGGCTGGTCTTCTGGCTGTGGCAGTGACTCTCCACCTTTTCAGGTAAAGGCTTTCTTTTTAACATCTAAAAATGGACTTGGAGGGGCACCTGGGTGGCTCATTTGGTTGAGCGTCCGACTTTGGCTCAGGTCATGATCTCATGGCTCGTGAGCTCGAGCCCCGTAGTGGGCTCTGTGCTGACAGCTCAGAGCCTGGAGCCTGCTTTCGATTCTGTATCTCCCTCTCTCTGCCCCTTCCCTGCTCTCTCTCTCTCTCTCTCTCTCTCTCTGTCAAAAATAAACATCAAAAATGGACTTGGAGATCCATGACCTGATGGCAATGACAGCTTAAGCACTTTCTGAGAAAACATACAAAACCCCAAAATCTTTGCATCTGTCGGTCACATTAGCACCCACACATGTCTGAGGCATAATCTATGTATATGTGTATGTATGTATACACACAAATACACGCATTCAAAAATACAGATACCTGCAAATGTATCTTTATATAAATATGCATACCCCCAAGTATGTATTTATAAACACAGAAACACCCACAAATACATACTTATGCAAATGCATACACATACAAGTATTTACATAAACATATACACCCACAAATATTTACACAAACACACACAGCCACGCGTATTTACATCAACAGGTACACCCACAAATATTTACATAAACACATACACCCACCCATATTTACATAAGCATATACTCCCACAAATATACACGTAAAGGTAGGTTGCTGTAACAAAGAGGCCCCAAATACAGTGTATTCTGCTGAGAAGACAGAAGTTTACGTTTCTCTGACTGGCGCGCTTCTGCAGTGAACAGGCCCGGCCGGTGGGGCGGCTCTGTGCCAAGGGATCATCGGAAACCCACGATCCTCCCGGCTGCCATCCGCCAGAACTCTCTACAGTGGCGAGAACGTTCTGCACGTGCACCTTCCAGTACGGCAGCCACTAGCCCACGTGGCCGTCGCGCTCTCGCGACGCGGCCGGTGCAGCCGGGAAGTGGAACCACAGTTTCCCTGAATCTCGGCTCGCTTAGATGAGGTGCCACGGCAGCCGCGAGGCGGGGCCTGCGGGACAAGGTGGGGTTGTCGCAAGGCACACGATGTGAGGGCTGGTACGTGCGTGGGGAGACAAACATGGAAACAAATACTCCGAGGACAACACGCAGCTTTCCGGCCGTCACCGATGGGTATGGATGCCCCTGAGAGGAACGCCGAGAGCACATTTGGGGATGTGGATGGAAACGTGGTGCCCCCCCCCCAGATGGCATCGGGGGCTCCGCGCTCTGTGACAGATGGCACCCCAACCACCAAACCGCAAACTCATCTGGACAAACCGCGCGTTCAGTGTGAGTGGCGCTCCAGACGGTATGTGCCTCCAATTCTGCCATTAGAAGATTCAAAGGTGGGTCCCACCTGCAATGCCTCACAAGCGAAGACAGTGGAAAATAATTTAAGCACGTAAAATACGGGCTCTCCAGGTAACTGCACTTTTACTGCTTGGTATTAACTTGATTAAAATTGTTTGATTAAGCCAAAAAAAAGAAAAAAAAAAGCTGCCCAGGGGGCTGGCGGCCACTGTGATGGACCGTGTAGCTCCCCCAGCCTGGCCCGGTCCCCACTGGGAGGCCTGCTTGGAGGAGGCAGTCCCAGCAGGAGGACTATGTCGACTCACGCTCGAGAGAATCAGTCCAGGGCCACTCCTCACGGCAAGGGGCCGGGGGAGGGACTGGCCGAGGGCAGCAGCAGCTGGGGCGCCCCGAGTTACCGTGAAAGGGGCATGGGGGACAGCTGTCAGTCTGAGCCAGGCCACCTCAACCCGACACGCGCTGTTTCTTCTGTCCGTAGAACTCACCGGTGAGCCTAGGGGCCCCTGGCAGTCACTGCACACTCAGGGGTCTGTGACCAGGGGTGGGCCCCCCCCCCTCGCTCCGCTCCCACTCAGTCCTTCCTCGTCTAATGCTGGAACCCCTCACAAGCCGGGTGCCCTGCCTTCCGGACACTGATCTTTCTCTGATCCCCTTGGACAGGGCTCCCCGCCTCTTGGGGCCCGGCTGCCGTGGGGGGGCCCTTGAGACACCTCGCCCCAGCCCCGGACTCAGGGCCGCCCGAGAGCCTCCCATGTCATTGTCAGAGGACCTGGATGGCTCCTGGCTCATTCCGTCTCCCCAGCAACCCTCAGAGGGAAGGGGGGGGGGAATCCCCACTCCCTGATGAGCCAGCTCAGCCCGGCGCCCTCCCCTAAGCCCCCTTCCCTCCGACACAGCCCCACGCCCATCCCTCGTGTCCCCAGAGCGATGCTGGGTCTATCAGACCATCCCCCTTTCTCTCCCACTTTGTCGAATGGGAAATCTGATCACTTAAAACTTGACCAGCCCATAGGTATTTACTAACCGTTTTCTGTAATAGTGGGAGCTGGAGGCCCACACCCCCGTGTGCTCTGCTCACACCCTGGCGCCAGCCGGCTGCTCCGAGCCCTCCCTGCTCCAGGGTCTCAGGTCAGAGGACAGACTCTGTGGTTGCCTTATAAGTAGTGTGACTGTTTACACACGCGCTTGAAAGTCTTCTCCTCGACTCCTCACAACAGGGCTGTGTGGCAGATACAGTTCCCTGCCCATTTTACAGGCGGGCAAACTGAGGCTCAGAGGGCAGAGCTGGGATTCCAGGCTGAACAATTTCCTCGCCGATGCGCTGAGCACCGAGGGGTGGACAGATGCGTCCGGTGGTCAGGCAACCGGATTGCACGCGCAGGCGAACCTGGGTGGGACGCCTGGATCTGAGCCCCGGGGGTGGGGGGGGGGACCAGTCGATGCTTCCCTTGAGCTGCGTCCCGTCCTGCCCCTGGGCCAGTGCCCAACGGCAGGGAAGGGTCTTGGCGGCCATTGGGTCCCAGAACCAAATGGCACAAATGCCAAGCGAGGCTTGGGACGGGGGAAGGCACGCCCGAGGGACGACGGGATCATTCCCCGGCTGCAGGCCTGGGCACAGAAAGGACGCGGAGGAAAATAAAGGCTGAGAGCCAGCGAGGGAGCCCGGCCTCTGTGGATGACGGAAGGCCGTGCAGGGCAGTGTGGCTGGGGCCCAACCACCAGAGGCTTATCCGGTGGCCCCTGAAGGGTGGCTGGAGGGAGGCCAGGAGAGAAGGGCTGAGGGCCCGCATGGGACAGGAAGGCAATGACGGATGAACCCCAAGAAGCGCAGGCTGGTGGGGGGGGGGCAGAGGCAGGCGGGCAAAGTGGTGCGTGGGGCTGGCAGGGCAGGCTTGCTCCTGCTAAGGGTCCCCGCTGGGCCGAGAACGCCTTCTCCCTGGTCCAGGGCAAGCGAGGCCCCATCCGGGCACCCCATCCCTCCACACAGTGCCGGCTGGGGTGACTGAGGCGCGTGGCAACCCGGCAGGAGGGAAGGGCGACGCTTTGCCACTGAGTGTCGTCGGGCGTTCTCATCAGATGCCTCCTGTCCCAACCCCGGGTCGGTGGAGAACGAGGGATCCTCGGATCAGGAAACGCTCTCCTGGGGAGCTCCTCCCAGGGCCCCGGCCCCCCGGCCTGCCCCCTGCTCCCGGGGATTGTCCTGAGCGCCACTGCCCAGGACGTCATGGTTCAGAAGCCACCAGAAGGCAAAGGGTGAATGGCGGCGGTTCCCAGACTCTGCGAGGGCCCCGGAAGGGGCCGTTCAGGGCTGCACGCTTGGCTGCGCTTTCTGTGTGCTGCGCGTCTTTAAAAGTGGGAAGAGCTGAGGCCCGAAGAGAAAAGGAGGAACATCCCGGGAAGTGATGGGGTATCTGCTCTCACCAGAGAGACTCTTTTAAATTTCTAATCAGGAGCCAGGCCTGGGCCGGGCAGGGCTTGGCGGGGACAATGAGGCCAGGAGGCACTGGCCCGGGCTGCCGCGGGCAGACAGGGAAGGGCTTGACTTCGGGGCGCGGGCTTTCCAGGAAGGGAAAAGGTCAGAGAGAGAAGGTCTCGGCGGGCAGCGGCCCCGGGGCCCCTCGGCCAGGCGCAAATTCGTCGTCAGGGCCAGGACGGCTGCGGGATGGCGTTCTTCTCCATCGGGGCGTTAATGTGCGATTTTTACACACTCAGAATTCCCTGGTAGTTGTTAGCAACGCGTGTCACCCGTGAGCAGGGCGCTGTGTCCCCGCCGGGCCGCTCAGCCTCCAAACGCCCTAGGCCCGAGCGGCCTGGACACCTGGACTCCGGGCTCGGGGTCCAGAACCTTCTCCCTTTATCCCCTGCGAGGCCCGGGCCGCCCCTTCTGGCGCTTTCCGCCCGGGGAAGGTGAGGCCGGGCGCGGGCCGGCGGTTGCCATGGTGGCTCCAGGCATCCGGGGGGCCGCCAGGAAACGCCAGCCGGGCCTCGGTGCGGAGAGAATGGGCTCACGGGGAAGACGGAAATTTTTCTAAAAGTGTGCAAACAGTTGAGTGAGCCCCACAGACACAAAAGGAAAAGGAGGGAAGACAAAGCGACAAAGGCCGCAGCAAAGCCGGCTGGGCCGCAAGATGAGGCCGACGGGGGGAGGGGCGGGAGGGGGCGGGGCGGGCGCAGGTGCACCGGACCGGAAGGGGCGGGGGCGGAAGCCGCGCTGGGGCACGTGCAGGGGCCAGTTGAGGAAGTCGACCCGAAGGCCACGGCAGGGTAGGTGTGGGGCGCTCTGTGTCGCTACGGCGTGTCACTGAGGAGCCGCACAATCCGGGAGGGGCCGGAGGGGCTTGGCGGCCGCCCAGCGGGGCCCCTTTCTTCCCAGGGGACGACAGAAGCTGGAAGCCAAGGGTGAGGGGTGGCCCAAGGTCACACCACGGGGTCCGGGAGGGGGCTCTCTGGTGCAAGCTCTTTCCCTGGCGCCACGCAGCCTGCTTTTCCTTGTTTGTTTACTCCCCCCCCCCCCCCCCGGTCTCGTTCCTCTTATTGAGGTGCTACGGCGCGATGACTCCGTACCTGTAGGTCTCGTGTGCGACAGGGTGACGGCGGTTAGCAGCGCCGCAGTCCGAGTTTGGACTGTTGCTAAGAGAGCGAATCTCACGAGTTCTCACCACACACACGCAGCCGGTAACGACACTTGTTGTGGTGATGCTTTCGGGACATATTCAGCCTGCTGCTTAAACGTTCCGTCACACTTGAGCTCTGGACGCAGAGGCCTGGAAGGAGCGAGAACAGTGTTGCCAGGGCGGGAAGAAGCAAACAGACGGGAAGCGGGAAGGGCAGATCTCGGGCTGTGAGGACTGAGCGGGGCAGCACAAGGAGGCATGGGGTGGGAGCACCTGGGGAGGGCAGCTGGAGGAGGAGGGGGAGCAGCTGGAGGAGGAGGAGCAGCTGGAGGAGGGGGAGCAGCTGGAGGAGAAAGGAATGGCTAGAAGAGGAGGAGCAGCTGGAGGAGGGGGAGTAGCAGCTGGAGGAGGGGGAGCAGCTGGAGGAGGAGGAGGAGCAGCTGGAGGAGGAGGGGGAGCATCTGGAGGAGGAGGGGGAGCATCTGGAGGAGGGGGAGTAGCATCTGGAGGAGGGGGAGCAGCTGGAGGAGGAGGGGGAGCAGCTGGAGGAGGAGGGGGAGCAGCTGGAGGAGGAGGGGGAGCAGCTGGAGGAGGAGGGGGAGCAGCTGGAGGAGGAGGAGGAGCATCTGGAGGAGGAGGAGGAGCATCTGGAGGAGGGGGAGCAGCTGGAGGAGGGGGAGCAGCTGGAGGAGGAGGAGGAGCAGCTGGAGGAGGAGGGGGAGCATCTGGAGGAGGAGGGGGAGCAGCTGGAGGAGGGGAGTAGCATCTGGAGGAGGGGGAGTAGCATCTGGAGGAGGGGGAGTAGCATCTGGAGGAGGGGGAGTAGCATCTGGAGGAGGGGGAGCAGCTGGAGGAGGAGGAGGAGCAGCTGGAGGAGGAGGGGGAGCATCTGGAGGAGGAGGAGTAGCATCTGGAGGAGGGGGAGCAGCTGGAGGAGGAGGAGGAGCAGCTGGAGGAGGAGGAGGAGCATCTGGAGGAGGAGGAGGAGCATCTGGAGGAGGGGGAGTAGCATCTGGAGGAGGGGGAGCAGCTGGAGGAGGAGGAGGAGCAGCTGGAGGAGGAGGGGGAGCATCTGGAGGAGGAGGGGGAGCAGCTGGAGGAGGTGGAGGAGCTGGAGGAGGGGGAGCAGCTGGAGGAGGGGGAGCAGCTGGGGGAGGAGGGGGAGCATCTGGAGGAGGAGGAGGAGCAGCTGGAGGAGGGGGAGCATCTGGAGGAGGAGGGGGAGCATCTGGAGGAGGTGGAGGAGCTGGAGGAGGGGGAGCAGCTGGAGGAGGGGGAGCAGCTGGGGGAGGAGGGGGAGCATCTGGAGGAGGAGGAGGAGCAGCTGGAGGAGGAGGAGGAGCAGCTGGAGGAGGGAGAGCAGCTGGAGGAGGAGGAGCAGCTGGAGGAGGGAGAGCAGCTGGAGGAGGGGGAGCAGCTGGAGGAGGTGGAGGAGCAGCTGGAGGAGGGAGAGCAGCTGGAGGAGGGGGAGCAGCTGGAGGAGGGGGAGCAGCTGGGGGAGGAGGGGGAGCATCTGGAGGAGGAGGAGGAGCAGCTGGAGGAGGAGGAGTAGCAGCTGGAGGAGGGGGAGCAGCTGGAGGAGGGAGAGCAGCTGGAGGAGGGGGAGCAGCTGGAGGAGGGGGAGCAGCTGGAGGGTGGGGGGTTGCCGGAGGAGCATCTTGGCCCACGGCACCCGGGTGAGCCCAGGGCGGGAGCTGGCGCCAGGGGAGGCTGATTTGGGGTGGGGGCCGTAAGGTGGGAAGCAGTACAGCAGAGACGCCGTCCCCAGGGAAACGTGAGGACCACACAGAGGGAGTGTGGGCTCGCTGCCCCGGGTGAAGTCTCCCCGCGGCTGCCTGAGAGCGTCTTTGGGAGAGGACGGCGACCCTGTGCCTGTGGCGCGGTGATCCTGACCGCCACGGGATGTACAAACAAACGCGAGGAAGGGAGAGATTTAGGAAGAGTCAGACCTTTGGTTTATGGAAATGGGGCAAGAGTCCACGGGCCCACCTTTTCACTCAGACTATTTGCTCAATCAATAAATAACCACGTACTGTTCCATTCTTTGGGGTGTTGTTTTCCATATATTTCTGGAAACGTCTGACATTGGTCTGTACTTTCGGGGGCTACTTGCCTCCAGAGCGCTTCATTTTGTACAGAATTTCGGCAACACGGGACCTCAAGACCCATTGGCCACGTCCTCCATTGCAACCGAAACGTAGTAAGTGAAGCTTACGGTTAACTTATCTATATAGGTATTTATTTCTTTTAAATCTGAACTTGGTCTGAAGGATTTCTTCAAGCAGTCTTATTACTAATTTTATAGCGCTCCCCAGAACGAGGGCCATGAACTGCAAGTTCGAGATTTTTCTCTAGCGAAATGAATCTTCTCATTCCCCCTCGAACCGAGCAAGTCTGTGTGTGTGGTTCAGGTGTGGGTTTTAGATGATCAGTAACTCTTTCCTGAGAGACTCTTTTCAACGTCTTAAAATTTTGTCCATAGTCTTCTTCAGTGAATAGCAAATGTGGTCAAGTGATCTTCGTGGAAGCTCGTCAGGATGAAATCTCTAGAACACTCCCGAGGAGGACGTCTGAGCCAGCACTGAAGGTCAGTGCCTTCAGCAGAAGGTCCCGTGTGGGGCTCTGACCTGCTGTGCTGCCTTGGACCAAACAGCGAGCCTCTCTGCCTCGGTCTCTTCTCTGAACAGGTTGACCCATTCATGTTTACTTTAAGGCAGGAGCTCTTACTCTGGTTTCCGTGAACTTGGGCCGGGAACATGCGTGCTCGTTGTTGTCGCGAGTCGGTGTCTACCAGCCCCCTCCCCGTTCTTTTCCTTACGAGACAGACATAATGATGTCGCGGCAGGAGTCAACCCTGCCCGAGCCCCTGTTGGCAACTTTTTAAAGGTTTCACTTTCGTTCCCGTCAGCGGCCACGGTGTTATATTCGTCTCAGGTGTGTGACGTAGTGACCCAGCACTTGGTGTCCACCCGGTGCTCCTGGCCAGTGCATCCTTAGTCCCTTAGTCTTAGTCCCTTAGTCGCCTTTCTCCCCCTCCCCCCGCCCACCTCCCCTCTGGTGACCGTCAGTGTGTGCTCTGTAGTGAAGAGTCTGTTTCCTGGTTTGTCTGCCTCTCTTTTGTCTCCCTGCTCATTTGCTTTGTTCCTTCAATTCCAAATATGAGGGAAATCCTGTGGCATTGGTCCTTCTCGACTCCTTTCGCTCAGCATATCCTCTCTAGCTGCCTTTTTGCCAACCGAAACCACAGATATTTTCATATCACGCTATAGTCGTCGCAGATACGGCAGATCATCATTTCGGCCCGTCGCTACTTAATTTTTTTTTAACGTTTGCTTATTTATTTTGAGAGAGAGAGAGAGAGCATGAGCAAGGGAGGGGCAGAGAGAGAGAGAGAGAGAGAGAGAGACAGAATCCCAAGCAGGCTCCGCGCCATCAGCACAGAGCCCGATGCGGGGCTCAGACCCACAAACCATGAGCCCATGGCCCGAGCCAAAATCAAGAGTTGGAGGCCTAACCCACTGAGCCACCCAGGTGCCCTTGAGAGACAGACACTTAGCTGACTGAGCCACCCGTGCGCCCTCGCCCATCACTACTTTAAAATCATTGATTCAACCTGTGACTACGTCGTCTTATCTAACACATTAGTACAGAAACACATCACAGTTAAAATATATTTTGTAAGTATTTTAATCCGATTGTGTTTCTTGTCACCTTGCACATTTTATTTTGTGCATGGATCTATCTATCTATACACACACGCACACACACACGTATCCGTCTAAGAAGGGCGTTGCCAAAGGCTTCCCAAGGCTGCCAGAAGGCTCCATGCCATCCGAAGAGGTTAGGAAGCCCTGCTTTAGAGAGACGTTGAGGCGAAACGAACGTTTACCAAAGGGCCGGCAGAACAGTGTCATTACCATGGGGAACAATCAATGAAGTAGCTCCAAGGAGAGGAGGCTGACCTTGGGGCATCACCTCAATTATTAGTATTCAGGGCAGACAGTCCCTCAGGATGGTTTTGGGGCCACACCACCTGGCCGAGCCTGGCCTCCGTGACCCCGCAAGTGGATGTCAATGCCCCCGGCCCCGAGCTCAGCCCCGCATGTTGGGGCCACGTGCTCTGCCCCTCCTGGACACATATTTCCCCGTCCCGATCTCTAGGGGAGATGTCACCGTGGACAAGCGCGTGTCCGAGCAGCAGCTGGGCGGACGCTGGGGCCCTGTTCCCCGTGCAGCAAATTTCCGTCCCGACGCTCCGTGCATAGGGCTTCTGGGGGCCCTCGAGGCACCGAGCCCAGAAGCCCCGTCCTCCCGCCGTCATGCTCTCACGTCAGCACCCGCGGGACCGCGGGGACTGTCCTGTCCAACCAGTCCATCTCGGGGGCCTCCTTCACCGTGTCGGAGGGGGCCCCCCGCTGGAGGCGGGCCGGTGCTGCAGTCAGGACACCGGGGCCTTTGAACCTGGTCACCCGTGTTTCTCCAGACCCCGGCTTCCTCATCTGCACGGTGGAGACGAGATTGTATTTCCACGTGCGGCGGTGGGAGGGTGATGTGAAACGGTACCCGTGGAAGGGACTAAAGCCACGCTCACGTGCGTCGCCAGCACAGCTGTTACCGGAGCCGTGGAGGGCTCCCGAGGGCCCCGACGACCGGGCGGGCTCACCCTGTGGCTTGGGCACCACGCCGGGGACGTCTGCCGGGCGGGCTCCGCGCTGCCCCAGGGTCTCCTGTCCTTGCACCGAAGACGGGGAGTTTCCCAAACAGGAGAGGACCGTTTGGACCCCTCACCCACGGGGGGTGCCCAGTCGGGAGGGCAGGCGCTGTTCTCGACTCTGATGGCACCGCTGGGGACGTGGGCCCACGGGCCCCCGAGACCTCCCTGCGGCAGCGAGGAACCCAGCCAAGGCCGGCGGCAGCCAGGGAGAATCCGCCGAAGATCCAGCTACCGAGATTCACCTCCGCCTCGTTCCCACTAGTCAAACACTGAAAATGGTCTAAATGGTCCTAATGTAGGAGGCCCGTTACATACAAGTAGACGTTCTGCAGCCGCGACAACTTACGTGGCAGGAGGACATTGAACAACAGGAGAAGAAACTCCTAGCGCTTTGAGGGGAAAGGCCGGGTCAGAGAACACAGGTGACGCACTCAACTCCCCCCCCCCCCCCCCCCCCCCCCGCACACGTGTGTGCACACCCATATATGATGCAAACAGTTATCTTGGTGATGGGACTTGAGGACTTTTAAAAACTGATTTTTTTTTTAATGTTTGTTTTTGAGAGAGAGAGCACAGGCAGGGGTGGGGCAGGGAGGGAGGGAGACACAGAATCGGAAGCAGGCTCCAGGCTCTGAGCTGTCCGCACAGAGCCCGACGTGGGGCTCGAACTCACGGACCGCGAGATCATGACCGGAGCCAGTCGGACGCTTAGCCGACTGAGCCACCCAGGCGCCCCTAATTAATTTTTGGAGGAGGGGGAAGGGTGGAGGGACAGGTAGGGAGGGAGGGAGAGAGAGAGAGAGAGAGAGAGAGAGAGAATCTCAAGTAGGCTCCACACTCAGTGCAGAGCCTGGGGCTCGATCCCATAACTCTGGGATTTGTGACTTTAACCAAAATCAAGAGTCAGACGCACAACTACCTGAGCCACCCAGGTGCCCCGAGAACATTGTCATTTTCTTCTTTTTGAAGAAGTACATGTAGTTCTTCTTACCCATAAGGAAAAAAATGTAGGGTTTTTGCGTGTGTGTTTTTCATTTTGCTTTGTCTGGTGTTAAAGAAGGGAATCCAAGCTGCAGAGACTGGGGTGCCTCGTGTGCAGTCCCGCAGACTGAAGGGACCCTGGCCACCCGCCCGTCCAGGGCCCAGCTTGCTCTGCCCTGAGCGGCACCTGCTGAGTGTTTGGAGGGCCAAGGGATCCCCCAGTGTGGCGCCTGAGCCCCCGACTTGCCCTGCCTCCAGGAGGAACAGGGCCCGGGGCACTTGGCGACCTGGAACGGGGTCTTCGGAGGACAATGGGGGAGAAAGACCAGTGAGGTCCACTCAGTGGACTGGAGCCCGAGCGGGGCGGCCGGCGGGTAAACCCACCGAAGTCGCACGGTCACCTCGACAAACGGTCCCCGGCCGAGCAGGGTCCCTCAATTCCTACCTCGTTTTGGAGACTCCCTGCACCAGGCTTTCAGAGGGAAGGTGACCAGCAGGCAAACCGATCACAGGCACTTAAATAAATGAAAACTCGAGAGAGATCCAAGGGATTCCTTCTGCTCTCCACCGCCCTGACCACCCGCCCCCTACTGTGAGAGCCAATAAAAATTAAATGCTTTCCACTCTACTGAAAATTAGCAAAAGTAGATGAACTACGTTTACAACACAAGTTTGTGTTTAGCTTGAAGTTCAGGTAACGTCCACGCTCCGAGCCGGCCCTGGCAGGTGACCGGGTGACACAGGTCCTGCAGGAGGGGGGCTCCGGGTGTGGCCAGCCAAGCACAGTGGAGGCGGGGGGGCGGGGTGGGGGGCACACATGGCCCATCGTTCTTGCCAGTGAGCCTGCAGAACCGCGAGCTGACCCAGGGCGGTCATCCTCTGTCTCGGCCGGGATCACAGCGACCTGGGAGACACCCCCCTACCCCACCGAGGTGCCCTCTAGGGGCACCGAGGGACCACCCAGCCGCTCTGACCCCCACGGTCTCTGTGCCTCTCCCCTTTCAGCGCAGGAGACCCTGGGAGCCTCTGAACTCCTCTCCCCGCTGACTCCTTCCTCCCCCCAGCAGGGAACACATCCCCCGGTCCCTGTCCTCTCCTCCACAGCGTCCACGTTAGCATTTCTTCCCACCACCTGCCCCTGCGGGGGTCTCTTCTGGGCCTGCTTGTCCCACCACTGACCTGGAAAGCAGTGGTGGCCCCCGGAGGAGGTGGCCCTTTTGAGACGAAGACGAGGACCCCGGTCCCTGTCCAGCACGCAGAGGGCACCAGCGTTCACGTCGAGGCCTCCGGCGAGGCCTCCCCACGGCCCCCCTTCCCGTGGAAAAGTCCCAAATTGAATGTAGAGGGGGCCCCGGCCACCGCCCCTCCGCCTCTCACCGTGGGGCCTTACAACGCACAGGCGTCTGCTGAAACGTGGGCCAGCAAGAGTAGTCGTCAAGGGGGGACAGTTACTGTGGGGGCGCGGGCTTTCGGGGGCACCCTCGGCCCCACGCGGGCAGTGCCGAAGCTGCGTGACGTCGTCCAGCGCTTTCCCGGGGGGCCTGCCAGGAAGGGGCTCTGGCTGAGAAGTTTCTCCGGTTTGGGCCCATGGCTGGCTCTGAGCTACGACACGTGGCCGGACTCGGGGGCCCCCTGAGGGAGGAGCCGTGCGCTGGGCCGGTGCTGCCCGGGTTCCCCTCAGCGAGACCACAAACGGGAGGCGGCCAGTGCTTTGTCTGAGCCTGACGGGCTGACCGTGGTGTTTGGGCCTCTGGGATCCAGGACGGGGGCGGCCGGGCTCAAGGGCACTGGCTGTCAGAGCAAGGCCGCAGGACGGCCCTGGACAAAGGGCTCCCCACCTGGGCTGGCGTCCCGCACCTGCCCCGAGGGGCTCAGCCCGGGGCAGCCAGAGCCGCTGGTGTGGGTCACACAGCTGCACCCCCAGGGGCTGGGGGGGGCTCTGGCCCTGAGTCATCGGGTCACCGTGTGGTTACTTAACACTGGGTCCATGAGTGAGAGAACACTTCCCTGTTTGGTGATGGGCCGTACAAACTAGAAGAACAAAGGCTTTGCTAGACTTAGACACTCAGTCATCGAGTAGAAGGAAAAGCATTTCTTTATATATATATATATATATATATATATATATGTATGAACGTATTCCTTTCCTTCTGTGGTATTCAAAGCACCACACCCAACAGGTGGACAGTCAGCCCTGACCAGCGCTGCTCCAAACGGACTCCATCTTCCTGCAGAAGGGACCCGCGACAGCCCTGGTCCACGGACACAGGGCCACGGAGCTCCCTGCAGCGCCGTGACAAAGAATCTCAACACGACTGTAGACCGCGCAGGGGCGGGGGCTCAGCCAGGCGAGAGCAGAGCCCCCAGCCTGGCGCTTTGCAGTCTGGAAGTTGTCCAGGTTTCGGTGTCCACAAAGTATGCAAAATGTAGCTAATTCCCACCATTTGGGGTATTGCTAAAAAAAAAAATCCACTCAAGTGACCCTTTAATCTTAGGGCATTAATATTTAATCACAGCTCTGATTGCATATAAGGGCAGTTCAAGGGCATATTTTCACCTTAAGGTCTAATAATTTAATAACACTTATTGAACCTGCATTTGTATTAGACCTCACTCTGTTTTAATACCATGTTGCTTTAAATAGGGTCCATTTTTAATGGGGACCGAATAGTCTATTTTTTGGTTCTGTGCTTTCTTCTACAAACCACAGGGCATGAAGGTGCTTAATCAGTGCGCTTTGATGAAGAACAACAAAGCCATAAAGATCGTTTCTATCTTTAGAACAGACAATGAAAACCACCTGACTGAAATCTTCTCTCCCTCTGTTGACAGTGGTGTCACTTCAAGGATTGTCATCGCCCTTTCTCGGCCGGTATCAGAGAATACGCTGTAGAGAAAGTCCCACTTGTTCGGAAAGCGGCTTTGAGGCGAACCCTTAATCTAAAATGTCAGGAGTACATTCTCTCCCTTCAGGTACCAGCCTCGCTCGTCGTGCAGTTCGAAATCGGGATTAATATTTTAACTTCTCACTTACGGGATCTTTCCGAGTCGGAGCCAGGCTTAATTAGCCGACATTGGGCATCCGGTGTCCCATTATGGAACTTGCATTCCTTAGATATTGGTTCGTTTATGCTCCCGGAGGAGGAGGCAGCTCCTCTCTGTCCGCTCCGAGGAAGGCGTGTGCGCCTCGAGTGGTATCTTAGCTCAGCCAAGTGCGCGGTGCAGCTTCCACTGTGGTTTGGGGGCACGCGGCGCTCTCTCTCCTATTTAATCGCTAGCCTCGCTGTCCCGGCCTCCACTCTGTGCCGTTACGTTTTGGGGGATACGATGTTGGCCCACGGGTGGTCCAATAAAATCCGTGTTCCGTACTAATGAGCCATATTGCAGTTCCGACATATTTCCGGTGTAACCTCATAGCTTGTTTCCCAAGCTTCTTAACAGATGGCATGTGTTTTGTAAATATCTCGCTGTCGTGAGACAGGATATTTTTGTCAGCTGACTTCCCCCTGCCCAGACGACAGGCCCACCTTTGTGCGTGGGACGGTATGCCTGCACCTAAGTTTCCGCTCTGAACCCTCAGAGAACCCAGAAGGGCACGCACCTGTGGCTGATGCCACAGACTCGTCTACAAACTGTCCCCAGGAAGCCAAGCCGGATTTTCAGGTGACGTCCCTACAGACAGATGCGTTGCTATTACGGTCACTGTAAGCACCATCTCTGTGGAGAAGGGCAGATCCTGAGAACGGACAGAACGAGTGGGTCACTCCTCCTCAGCAAACCCACGTTCGGGGGCCAAGGGGCGGGAAGGACAAGTCCGGAGACGACATCATCATCTGTCCGTTGCACCTCTTCTGAGGTGACTTATGGGCGATGTAGGTCTATGATTCCATATTTCAATGTTACGTACCTCGTTCGATCTTTTGTCTGTGTAGTTCCTTGCCCTGGAACAGTGACTCCGCAGACTGTAAGGAATGTAGCAGGGGGCATTAAGACCTGGGCAGAAAATCATAACAAAACACACACTCGTATGTAACAGGTATCGTGACAATTTGCTACCAGTGCATTGTGGGATAGAACGGCGCAAAACGCCATTGAGTGGGTTTCCAGGTTTGAGATGAGCTCATAGTTTTGTATCAGATTTTAACACAGGCCACAAAATCACATCAAAGAATGGCTTTTTCCCATATGCCATTGTAACCTGAATTTTAAGGTTGAAAGGTTCAACTTTTCCATGTAGCTAAAGCTACCACCTACGTGGATAAATATCAACCTGAGCAGAGAAACAGGTAGAAGAAATAACAAATATAAACAGCTACTGACTCTATTTTTTAGGGCTTGTCTTAGTAAATAAAGTATTGATCCCTCCCATTTGGGACTCTGGCTCAATTCCACTTTTCAGTCCTCAGTGAAATGGATTCAGTGGCCCGGGCTTCTTCTTAGCAAATGGTAATCCACATAACAGAATATAAACCGCTCATCTTGGCCAGCCTGGTTCCTCTCCAGGAGAACAGGTGCGCAGGATCTTCTGCAGAGACCCAAAGAGCCGGTCTCACAAAAACACAACTCGAAACCCCTGCCTCCAACACGTCTACTCTCCGCAGTATTTTCATAAGCATCACACGCCCCACCCCCCACCTTTTTTTCCCCTCCAGGAATTTCCCTGACCTAGAATTAGGTTGCTTTTCACGGACTCTAAGAAACTTTTGTGCCACGCTCTGGGTGCTGACTCTTTCTTTTCCCCCCAGGCTTTTTGCTGTCTTTGGTTTTGGTCAATCAACGTCATTAAAAAGGCAGGAGTGTGGTTCAGAGGGTCGCTAAAGCAACCCACTGCTCTGTCTCATTATTGCTCATTAGCAAACGCAGCACAACTTGACCGTGCCCCACAGGGAACCCCAGAATATCCCCAGCCCAAAGATGCAGGGGGTTCGCGTCTACCCCTCAAGCGGACGTTTAATCGGTAACTTCGCAAAGCCAAAATATTTACACGGGTTTAGCAAGTTGGATCCGGAAAAAAAACTTTCTGGAAGGAAAAAGTACATAGAAGTCGTGGGGCATCAAAAGTCTTGTAAGAGACGAGCCTATTTTTTACCGGGAAATAAGAAAAAAACTGAAAAGCCGTATTCGGCGGAACCTTAGATGTGCGCCATCAGAGGCAAGATGGGTGGTTCGCGCCAAAGCAAAAGCATCCACACCCACAAGGGACACCCATCGGGGACAGAAGGCACACCTCTTGTGTTCGTGCGGGTTGGAAACGGGAGCCCCAATTCTCCTGAGCGGCACCATATCAGCACTGGCCGCGTCTGTCTCTGAGAATTTGTAGCGACCGCCAGGGAGGTGGAGACAATGCCACACGATCACAGAGTTCCCGTGTCACTGGGCACTTCCTGCCAGGGCCTCTGCCATGTGCTCAGCAAGGAATCGAGTCCCCGGGCAGTACACTTACCAACAAGGCCCACGTTAGGGAAACGTTTATGACTATGTGAGATGCTGAACGGATCTTAAATAGGTAGGCTTACACACGGATGTACGGGCTGCACTTTAAACAACACTTTCGCTACCTGACTGCAATACGGTGCTACTTATTCTGAAATCCTCTTTCCGTGTTGTGTCAGCTGTGGTGCAGGCTCGCTGGGCTACACTGGGCAGGGTCTAGACTCGCAGCCAGCTGCCGACACGTCCAAACACCACGTGCCTTTCCGCTTCCCCCAGTAAATAAGTGGTGTGAACTTATGACAAGAAGTGGGGAGGAAGAAGGAAAAAAGTGGAAACCGCTTCTCCTTAATTTTGGTAAATTTTCCTAAGTTCCAGAATTGTCTCTTCCCAAAGCATCAGCTGAGCGGTTTAAACAGCGTGATTTCCAGGCAATGACGTAACACACGGCGGACGGTTTTTGCTCTCTGGGGGCAGACTTTCTGTCACCCTGCCTAGTAAATTCTCACCACCAACAATGAGCATCTCTTCTTCAGAATAAGGTACAGCATATGCCCCGGGATCGGCAACGATTACAGTCAGATGTCACTGACTGTAGGTTTAGCGAAGACAATGAAATATCCAAGCCTAGCACTAGGACGACTACGTTCTGGTATTCAGTGGGGTCAAAAGTAATTTTTCATCCGGTCCCACCTCCCCTCTGTCTCCACACCTACAAACACACCCAAATGGGAGGACAATAGATTAGTTAGTGGTAAAATACACACACTAAGCGTTAGCTGAAAGTCTTTTCAGAGACGCACACGCACAACAGAGTTTGCGGCAAAACAAAACACGGTCACTGGTGCCATCTTTGAGGAACACACAAGATAACAGTACAGTGACTTTCTGACTCATCTGGATTAACAAGGTATGCGGAAGAAAGGCCACCATATTGCTTGCGAGAAAAGCGTTCATTATTTTTTCACACATTCCGTTACATTTTAGAGATTAATACGTTTTTAAACTGAAGGTTTCTGGAACTTTGTTTGTATCTCCTTCCTGATGGAAAGAAAGTTTGTGTCTTTAATCGATCACCGTATAGAACCCAGAAGACATAATCTGGAATTTGTGGCAATATACTTTCTTACCTTCATGACCAATCAAGCATTTAAGAACTCAAATCATGCTCTTTCTCATCAACTAGAACATTATACTTGTAGACGTGCATAAGATATTGTGTATGTTATCAAATCCTTATTTCATTTATGAAATGCCTTCCGTTTTTTCTTCCTGGGCACTTAAACGCTTCACTCCTGACCCTGTCTGTATCCGAATCCACAAGGGTAATTTGTTTTATGCAGTCCTCAACTTCCCCTATCCAAAGAATCGGGTCTGTCGCGACACCAAACAACAGATTTTCAACACAATGTCACACGTGCGACAACACCGTATAAACGAGACACGTGAACTTTGTTTTCGTGAGGAAACGTGAAGATAGGAACACGGACGTTGACCTGTGGGCTGTGACTTTCCTCCTCAGTAACCGGTAGAGGTGCCATCCAGGAGCTCTGCGAGGTTAGCAGAGGTTCCACAGAGATCTGGAAGAAAAAAACAAACAAGCCAAGAAAAGTCACATAGCATCACTAACCCATCTCACACCAGCGCGTGAGTCACGGACTTTCTGCAAGAAACACAGTTTTGAGGGAAGCACGTTTTAAAAACTTTTTTATCATGGAAATTTTCAAACACACACACCTCCTCCCCGGTACCCCAAACGTGGCCTCCACACCTGCCAAGGCTCTGTTATCTTTGCTGCCGTCCTCCAGCATTTTTTCCCGGAGTATTTTAAAACCAAAGCCCAGGGAGCGTGTCACTTTGCCCATGGCCTTGGGGGTGTTTAAGAAATGCCTTAAATAGAGGCGCAGCACGCTTGGCATTTAACCCACGGAGCAGAGAGGCAAGGAGGGGGCTCTGAGACGCTCCACTTTGCCAACTGGAAGCAATTAACGTCTGCCCTCTCCAGAAAGGCTACGATTCTTTTTACTCCATAATTTATCAAAAACCGGAAAAAGACGAGGTTTTGAAAGTAATTATTTTGTGTAATATAATTCAACACCCCCGTTCGCGTAGGGCAGTCTGCACGAAGAGGTAAAAACGCTTTTTCTTTAGACGGAAGCCGCACATCTCAAGGTACCTGGTCCTTTACTCCATAGGTCGCATTCACAAGGATCACGCGTCAGATTCCTCAGTCTCACGTTTTCAGGGTTAAGATTTAGGAGCGGAGCGGAAGTGACACGTACCCAGAATATATTCGTGTATTCACATGTAGGCCCTCACGCTCCAGCTAATGAACGCCTCCACAAAACTAAGAGGATCCACCCATTCCCAACCCAGAGTGGTACACCCTCCACCATCCGTGGGACACAGCTGCCCTTTCAATCATGACCTTCTATCTTATTCCGATTTTAAAGCATCATTTGGACTTCGAGACGTTAAACTGACGATGTGGCCGGGGTAAGTGCCACAAAATATTCCACCAGGAAGATCGAATACACTCACTCCTCTTTTTTTGCCTGGGGAAAAACGACGACGACGACAGATTGTCTATCAGGTAGTCCCATTACTCCGTCTCACACCCCAAGAGCAGGATGTATTTGACGCCTTTCCTTTTATGCGGCGCAGAGCGGTGAAGAGGCATCCACAGACCCGTCTGCGATGCCGTCGTCTTTCACCGAGGTTTTCTTTATTCGTTCAAGGCAGGGTGCACACGTTCACGAAAACCTCACTGACGGGGCCTTTTTAAATCCAAACGGTCATCACGAATGTAACATGCGTTTTCTCCATGGTCCCCCACGTACTGGTCTGCGCACGGGGAGTAAACTGGACAGTCCTGTTAGGGTCCAGCGTCAATGAACTTGATGGGAAGAAGGTTTCACAACGTACACACGTATCAGATCGCCACGGTGCACATGTGAAACGCCTTACAGTTTTATACGTCCATCAAAGCCCAATAAAGCTGAGGCTTTAAAATCCATGAACGTGCTTTCTTGTGCTCCTACGTAATTACCAAGAAGAAGGTGAAACGATCTACCCTCAAGAGAGAGAAAAGCAAAATTCATATATATACACATATGACACACACGTGTGCACGCAGGCACACGCACGTATAGGTGAAGTGTATACAAAGTGTAAAAAGGGGCCGTCCTTCCAATTAAACATCTAGTTCTAGAACCACCTATTTAAAAAAAACCGATCTCCCTAAAAGCAGAACGTACACACTCCAGCAGCCGTCAGTGCAGCGCCTTGGACACAGCACGCTCTGCCTTGGGGGACGGTCACCGGTGAATGCGGCCTCGCGGCCTCCAGCACACAAGACACACACACACACACACACACACACACACACACACACGGCCCTGTCTTTAAAACATTTTAAATCACAGAGCTCAATCGTAGCAAAGTTTTGGACAACAGTGCGGGAGTATTTCTACAACATGAGAGTGTCACCTTTTCCACGGGAATCCGAAAACCTCCCAACCTGTGAAAACACATGCTTCTTTGTCGCCGTGGTCACCGAGGGCGAATGTCCTCACTGACGCGTGGCTTTCGGTTTTCTGGCGATAATTTTTAAGTGTGAAAAAGGCGACCTCGTTACTTGGCGCTAACTTACTTCGACGGCGGGGACTTTGGGCTGGGAGGGAGTCTAGCCTCTTTGTAAGGTGACCGTGTTCTCACTTTTTAATTTACGGATGGTTTACAACAGCCATGAGGATGCTTCACGGGGAAACACGACCCTGAAAAGGCTCGCTACCTTGCGGCCACGAGGCGGTGGCCCACCTTGTACTCTCAGCAGCTCGGAGGGGCTGGCGCTTTACAGTGGAAATACTTCACCAGTTTCTAAACAACCAAATGCTATTAAGACTCCGTAAGCTAAGGTTTTCTTTCCTGCGTAAATCTTAGGGTTTTGCCTTACACTCACGCTTTCTCGGGGCTAACATTAATTCTCAGTTCCAGGGACCAGTATGCAGAAGCAATGAAAAGGCAGTCACTATTATTAAAATTAAGTCAAACTGCTGCATTGAGGAAGAGGGTCTCTCCCCAGAATCTTGTCATTATTTGGGGCCACCGCTGCCAGGAAGAGTTGGTGAAACTTTCTCAGGCCCTTCTGTGAGGTCCAAACAGGTGTTTAGAGAGCAAACTACTGGCCCTCGCCATAGGTGATTGTGACAAGTCCACACCCTCTGTGACAGAAAAATAGGAAAACAGGTATTTCCAATAGCACGCATCCCATTTTTGCTCGTATCTTCAAGCACGTGCCCATCTCTGAATCGTTCGCAAAACTTCGAAAACATCGAAACTACTTTCTTTGGAAAATCGTGGCTACGCACTTACTGATGGGAGGCTCACAAAAGCAACCTTTCGTGTCTGAGCTCAGTGAGACGGCTCTCCGGGCCCTGAGCAGTCCCGAGTGTCTCCTTCTACGGTACTCTTCAAACCCCAACCAAACTGGATCATCTTTATTATTTTTTTTTTTCAAACTGGATTTTAAAAAGAAAACAACCCCATTATCTACTCAGAGGAAGAAAACTTCTTCCTGTTGATGTGGCTTTCTCACTTTCTCATTTAATAACTTTTGATGACAGAAAACATTTCTCCACAGATGGGCAGTAACTCTTATTTCAAGGACTGGGGCGCTAAATTTGATACTGTGGAGGAAGGTACGTTAGGCTTTATTAGAAACAAAAAATTTTTTTTAAGATATCCCGGGAAAGAAACTTGAAAAAAAAAAAAAATACCCAGCACCCCTCGCAAATCGGCAAACAAAAAAAGCTTTTAAAATCTCGTACTAAATAAAGATCCCGCCTGCTATCAGTTTAGGTTCCAGGCGAGTCATAAAGAGATTCTCCTTCCTGGTCCAGGAGGGAGAGAGAACCCAACCTCTCCGAGTCTGCAAACTGGAAAGAGAAAGTGCTTTGGACCCCGCCGGTTCTGATGGGCCTGTGTCCCCTTTACCATCTTGAGACTTCCTTGCAAACGCAGAAGAAAGCCAGCGCCCACGCAAGAGCCACCTAGCCCCGTGGTTTTGTTTATTTGTCTTCTCTCACATGGGGTCTTTCTGACTCAGTGCGGAGCCGGTGGTGGTGGTGGTGGTGGTGGTGGTGGTGGTGGTGGCGGGGAGGCAGCGAGGGCGGTTTGAAAAAAAGATGCTGCCGCGCCGGGTGAGGGGGGTGGGCGAGCGGAAGACACATGTTACATCAGACACAGTACCTGCTTTCTCACTGCACAGCTTGTCAGCGAGGTCGTGTGCCTCCTGGGCGATAAGTGAGAATATCTCGTCTTCATGCTCCTCTATAATAGCTTCGCACTGCGGAAACGTAAGAACAACATATGTGGCTAGATCCGCGCGCATGGGGCTCTTGTGAGAAGGACGCACCAACATTTTATTAGCTAAAAACAGAAAACCGTGTTACCGCCGTGGCCCGTTTTCATCAGCCCCTTTGCTTTCGGGACCTCACTGCCTCGGATGGAGCCTCGTCCCCAAACGTTAATTGCGTCATTTTCCTGGGACTTAACTAACCGATTAGTCGTGTTGAAAGACGAGGGTGAGGAGGAAAGCGGTTCTTTGTATCTGTGCCTCTTCGTTACATTGGAATGCGAAGAAAAGGAAGAAAGGGGTCTCCTAGGTAGAGCTGGGGAGTCTTAGCTTTCTGGTTTTGTTTGGGTTTTCCAGACTCCTTCAAAGAACCCGGCTCCTGGAGACGCTTAAACCAGTTTCCCTCAGATTTAACATAACAATCCATTTTGTGGTTTTAAAACAGAGTCTGAAGTGTGAAAACAATTAAGCTTTCTCAGCAATCAAAACAAACCTCGTCGGTTTCACTGTGGGTAACATGCTTGGCAGTGACTTGGCCAAGTTTCTTTTCAAACCATCTAGCGCTCCGTTGATAATTTCACTTTGCTTCTAGCCCCAAATCTCACTTTTCAGAGAAGAGGGAGCCCAAAGGCGCCCGGGGCATTAAAAAAATCTTAAATTCTAACTGAAGGACGCGTCTGTGCTAAAGACCCACAGGGTTACAGCTCCTGGAACCGTGAAGCTACAGGAGGGCATTCGCTCGAGACTTGGCAAAGCACAGTCCAAGTTCATTCAGCAAGACTTTAAAAATTTTCAATGGCATTTACAAATATGTAAATTCCACCATAACGTGTTTATTTAAAACCTGTGAAATACAAGCACACGTACTCATCGCAATTCCTGTTCCAGGGTACTTTTACCTTGGAGTTATTGCCTTTACTTTTTAATTAAAATGAAATCTCCAGAAGTCAGCTAAAGCCCCTGTTTCGGGGCGTCAGCATGCCTGGCATTTCGGCCAGTGTGTGAACTTAATACATTTTTTAAACAGGCTTTCCCATCACTTGGTCTGATTCAACAGCGTTCAGTAAAGCGAAATATGTTGGAATCTATTTTGCCAGGCACATTCTAGCAAGCCAGAGGCCAGCATTCACTTAAAATAAACACCACACCGGACGGGAGTTTGGCATTAAGCCAACTATCATACCTAAGCCTTTGTTTAACTTAGTTTGTGCTAAAATACTTGAATTAACTCGGGAAGGAAATTCTCTGTCTTCTGTGAAGCCCGAAGGGGGAGAAGGAAAAAAAAAAAAAAGATGTTTGTCACTCTTCCTCTATCATTTGCTATAAATATTTGAAAACGACATTCATTCTAATTTGGATTTTAACCTAGGAGCCACCAGCCCTGATTCCTTCCGTGGGAACCTGGAAGAGACCTGCCTCGGCAAGGGGGGGCCACTGAGACCCCTCTCTGAGCCCCACGGGGGCAGAGCAGGCGCGACCCTCGGCTTCAAGTCGCTGGGAGCTACAACAGCACTTTCTGCAAAACACCGCCCGTCTGCACAGCCCCGTGAGGTGTCTCAAAGGCAACTTCCCAAACGCATGGTCAACACTGACGCCGCCGGGGGAACACAGAGCAGCCAGATAACCTTTCAACGTTCAAGGTCTGGACACTCAACCACAACCCAAGCAAACGGCCAAAAAGAATACCCCAAATGGTGTTCCTGGCGCGTGGGATTCGCCTGCGAAGAACGGGAGCTTACCGCGAGTTTCAAAGGTCTGTAAGCATCAGAATAAAAATGGAATTTTTTAAATTCTTTGTACATTCTGTCTCCTTTCCTTGGAGCAAATCTCTTAAACTTCTTCTCCCGAGTCACGGAATCTTCTTCCAGCTGGTAGTGGTTCATCCGCTCGCACACTTGGTCCAACAGGTCTGTTAGGAAAACCTCCGAGTGGGCGAGGGGGGTCTGTGGAGACAAGCGGGGCAGGAGACCTGCCTTAACGTCCACGCGGTCTTAGCAGATCGTGCGCCGGACGCGTCCGGAGCCGCGCGCCACCCCCAGACGCGCCGGGAGGCATGACCTTCCTCGCACAATGTGCTTGCGGTTAGGTTACTTACAGGACGTGAGAAGTTCGCTTACACTGTGCTTTTGGAAAGGGGCGGGTGTTCGAAAGTGGACGGGAAGAAAACGCCTAGATTGGAACTGGAAAGTGCACTTACACAGGTAGTCCTTTTTCAAAGTCATTGCACACGCAGAATACGGCACCGAGGACAGAAAATGGCTGTGATTATTTACTAGCCGGAGAGAGGGAGGGAGGGGAGGGGGAGGGGCGGAGGGGGAGCACAAGAGGGGCACCGGGAGGGAGGCAGAGACCGCGGGCCAGCGCGCCGCGTCCTTCTGGACGGGTCGGGCCGAGCCGACAGTGGCGCCCGCGGGCGCCGGTGGGGGAGGGGGGGACAGGGGCGCGCGGGACGGCCACGGGCGCGGGCTCGGGGAACAGCTGGCGCCCGTCTCCGCGCGCCCCTGTCCCTCCGGAATGCGGCGAGGATTCAGGGGACGCCCCCCCCCCACTCCGGCCACCACCTCCGCCCCGCGCGGGGGTCAAAGAGCACCCCTCGCCCCTGGTAACCGACACAAAACCTCGGGGCCCGTCTAGACGGGTCAAGGTGCAGGATGCCGCGTCCCCGCGGCTCCTTCCGGAAGGGGGCGGGGACCCGCCAAGGGCGCCGCGGACGCGCCGCGCCCGGGCCTCCGCGGGCTTTCTCCCTCTCCACCCTCCGCTGATCAAAGTAGGAAGTTTGCGTGACAACCGTGGTGAAAGGGGCTGAATCGCAAATGAACTCGATTTCGGCGATGTTGATCTAGCCGGCCTCCATTGTCCCCTTTCAGGCGCAGTGTGAACCCTTCCGGTGCCGGCGACCGCGCGGCGGCGAGGCGCGCGCTCCGGGCGCACAAAGGGTCCCCGCGCCTCCCGCCCCCGGGCCGGCGTCCCCGCCGCCCCCGGGGTCCGCGAGCAGTGCGCGCGGTGGGACACAGGCCTGCGGGAGCCGGGGCAGCAAGAGAGCCGAAGACAACCGCCGCCGCCGATGGGCGCCCAGCTGCCCCCGCTGTGTGCGCGGTAACGGGGTCCCCGCCTCTCCCCCAAAACCCGGTTCCAGGCGCATTCTTTCCAGGCCCGGGCGCTCCCTTTTGCAACGAAACCGCTTACTCAACTGGATTAAACCACAACGGTTATCCATTCACTAAAATAGCCAGTTTTTAAAAACTCACGAGTGTGGTTTGTTGTTGTTGTTTTCGGGTCTGCAGTGAAAAGACCCTAAAGGTGGTGGCTTGAAGTGCATTCCAAATACAAGCTGCATTTTACTTACACTTTTAAGTATGCCAATCAAGCCCTGTAAGTTGTAAAAACAAAACAAAACAAAAAGCACAGCAATGCGTGGGTTAAGGAACAAACTGAAAATCCGTTTTATTAACCACAGGCGCTGAGGATTAAATCTGTATTGGGTCTGCACGTTATAAAACACAGAGGCAAATTCTTAATTACAGTTAATCAAGCAGATCATTAGCTGCATGATTATGGGGTGGTTTTTTTTTTTTTTTTTTTTTTTGGCTGCCACGCGTGTGGTTTAAGTGTATTTCCTTATCTGATACGTTTGAGATACCTTCATGGTACTTTCTGGATGTTAGCAAAGCAGGTTTTCACTTTACAGTGATGAGTACACGCTTTCACTTAAAAAAGCTAAGTGAAACCCGGAAAGGCACTCTCTGTCCCCTCCGGCCCCCACCTTCCCCGGCGGAAAAGTAAACAGGGTGGGGGTGGTCGTCACCGGAGGGCAGGGGTTCGAGTCTGGGAGACTTTGGGGGAACACTCAGCGCCGCCTTGACGGATCCCAGTACTTTCCGCTGACTGGGGACGCTCTCGAAAATGTTTTTTAAATCTGACCGCACCCACCCAGCCGTGTGCAGAAACTGCCCACCGTGTCGCCTGAGCAGATCAGACGCCAGCGACCGAAAGGCCTCCTCAACTTACTTTGGAGGGGTTTTTGATTTGTTTCCCGGGGCTGGCACTATTTTAGAACAGTCCCCACTTTACAACTTTCCCCAAAATGGGATTTTTTTTTCCAGTTTTCAAAGTGTCATGCTATACATTTGAATATACTGATATGGTACTGTTTTAACACACATATGTTATATCAAGAGATCAACACGTGAATTTTGTTGATTTTATGAGTCTGAAGGCAAACGGGTTTGTGTGTGTCTGTGTGTGTGTGTGTGTGTGTGTGTGTGTTTTCCCATCATTAGCTGGCTCTTTTGAGTAAACATTCTTTAATAGGAGGAAGTGTTTGCCTGCCGATAGCTCAGAAAATGCTTCCTCACAATCTCCGCTAAAAACAGGTAAAGGAAAAACACCCAACGTGAACTTACTAGATCTGTTTTCAGAAGACTAAGAGAAAAAAAAGGATTTTAAAATCTCAATCAAAGCATCCGGCTTTGTGAGAAAATGGTAAAGATGTCTAAGCATCGCCGCTCTTTGCACATCGACGACGACGCACACGATTGGAGTCTAAAATGATTCCACTTAGCTGAACTGCCTTCAGTAAATTTAAAGACTGTTCACAGAATAATCGGGCCTTTTTCTCCCCTCAGAGTGTTTTGATTATAAGAGTGCAATAAGTGTTGAGACGAGTGGAATAAAACAAAGTCTTTCTTTCTATACTATGAAGATTTTGAATAGTACTTGTCAATAAAGCAATTCCTATTGTAATCTTAGGGGAGGGTGGCCTCCACCCCGGAAGGACTGTCTCAGAGATAGTAACCTCATTACAATATGAATGAAAAAGGCCGCCAGCATTGTATCGGGAGAAAACCGATGCACGGGCACCCGGTTTTCTTATCAGCCGTTACTTTTACGCAGGCACTCACTTGGGATCCGTTATACATATAAAAGCGATCCGTTATAACTTCATCGCTATCTCAGAGCGCGCTGGTCAAAGTAAATCCTAACTTTTGCTCTTCTGAAACCTACCTGCCCCTCTGGATCCTGCTACGTAGATAGAGTGTCTACTTTTCTTTTTTCCCCTCAAGGCTTATTCTGACCATGTGCTGATTCTGTGAGCAATGAAAGGGGGGGGGGGGCGGAGGGAAGTACCCATATCCCAACGTGAAAGCGGGAAAAAAGTCTCTGGAAGTTTTGGGTCTGGAACGCCGGAGTGTGGGGTTCATTCCAGACCCCGTGAGCCACATTCCTAACGGTTCCAGGGCACCTCCGTGCGCGTTCATTACTGTGTCTCTGTTAATCTTGTAGCAAATTTCTTGCTTGATAGCTATCACAATTAGGCAGGAACACAATTATGTTACGGCGCACGATTGGACGTGGAAATGCCCTTGTGCTCTGTCTGTGGTTTTCATAACAGTCTGGCAATCTCAAATAAATCTCACTTATCTTTATCGTTATCTTGAGTGTTCCTCGGATATGAACCCAGGACTTAACCTGCTTAGCGACTGATAATTGATTTCACATTGTTGCAAAGATTCCCCTTCTGGAGGTTTAGTTCATGTCGAAATTTTAATTGCACTCTGGCAAATATTGCATCTGGCTTAATCACTAACTTTCCATCCATAAAAATATTGAAATCGCTTCTGATATTAGTTAAAAGTCAATATTTAGAAGTGAAAATTCAAGCCTCCTTTGCTCTAGGCGACAACAGGGTAAGCATACATTCGGAAACTTGTAAGATGATGAGATATATAATTAGCTTTTATGTTAATTGACTGTTATGAGTTTGTTGTAGGACAATTCTTCATATAATATGCAGATAGCATGGGCTGTTTAGTTTTATTAGACAATATAATTAGAAAGCTAAAGGAGCTCATTTCGATGAGGAATAATAGAAGCTGATAAATTTCCCAGTGTTCTGTGTATCAGAAGTGAATTCCATCTGGATTTAATCAATAACAGAGATTTCAAGTAGCCTTTGTTTAGAGAACTGAAGCCAGCCCACAGATAACAGAACTAATATAGTTTTTCCAGTTACCATCAATTCACCGTTAAAACAGGTGAATTTCTACAATCAATAAAACCTTGGGGACAAAACTACAAAGATTTCGGCACAGTTTATCACAGAGACACAGTAAATTTACGCAAATAACATCACAATTTTACCTTCCGCAACTTGAATAAGGAAAAGAGTCTTTCCTATTCTTACTTATGGACATATTGTGTTATATCAAGTATATGTTCAGGTTGTGAGGAAAATAGAAAGAAAAAGAATGAAATAAGAACATTTTGATTCGGGGGTAAATTTTCCTACAATTCAAAACTGCTCTAGTTTCGATCACTTTTTTTTTTTTTTTTAATTCTGGAGCCTTTTTCCAACTTACCAGGGATAAAACAGAATCAGAGAAAAATTGCATAATGCATCATCATTGATGAACTCCAAATGGGGTCATCAAACACAATTTGACCTTTTCCTGAAGTTTAAAAAAGCTCTGCTTTCATTGGCAAATGCAAAATTGGCCCTGCCACTTGGTTTCCTACCCTAAAAAAGTCTTCCACCAAAAACTTTAATTTTCAAATATTTTAGGTAAAGTGAAAACAAAATGCACTTATCCATATGAAAATGTCGCAACTTTTCAATCTTTTAAACAAATCAGCCCTTCCCACAGTGGAGCCGTGCCCTCCGCCGGCGTGCCCCGGAAGGATTTTGCAGATTAAAAAACAAAACAAAAAAAAAGTGAATGGAAAAGTGCATGAAAGGAGACGGGAGCACCGTGGCGTTCCTAGAGTAAGATGCGAATCTGTCCATTCATGCCACGAATCCCGGTCCGTCTCCGTGCCAGGTCATTCACGAGGCTTGGAGGGGGCCTCCTCTGTGGTTCTGAATAAAAACGAAGGTACTTGGGGGAGCCTGTGTGCCCGGGAGAGGCCCAGCGAACGCTAGCGAACTGTGATGTGACTCTTCGTCTGTCGGCAGAGCTGAAGGTCACATAAATGCAGAATCGGTGCTCCTGGTTTACAGTTTTCCGCCCTCCCCCCAAGTCTGCATCCCTCACTACCTTGTCACGGAAAACAGGAAGGGATTGAGTGGTTGTGTTTCTGAGCACCGTCACGCAAGGGAAAAGGTGAGACCCCACGTTTGTGGGATGTAGGGCGGCATTTCCCAGCTTTGTGGGCAAACGGTAGCAGTTCCTTAGAAAGCGGTGGCGGGCTCAGGGGAGGAGGGACGGAGAAATGGGACCACGAGAACCTGAGATGATCCGTGTCCACACATGTGGACACGCCCACGCACACACAGTGGTTTCCACGGACCAGAAACACAGCGCTGTTTTCCTTTAAAACCATTTTTAATAGGAAAAGTAACATAGTCATTTGATTGGGGAAAAAAAAACCAAACATTCAAAAGGAACAAAAGGGCAGAGTAAAAAGTGAGGCTGATAACCGGGACCCTACGGCCCAGCTCTCCCCCGGGGCCAGGAACCTTCCCCCTGCACATCCATGTGAATGTGCCTGCACGTGTGTGTGTCTGTGTGTGTCACGAGCATTTGTGAGCACCCCTGTCCCCTTGGTACCCAGACTAGGGCACAGCGCTGGGCCTTGGTGACCCCATCCCCCCGCTCCTGGACTTGAGGGCACTGGAGCTTGGAGACCTCGCAGCCAACCCCCTTCTCGTCAGGGGAGGGGGCAGGCACAGAGTGGGGGGGACGGAGCCGGGGTCAGAACCCGGCCACGGGACGTGGTCGGCCAGTCCTCAGGGAAGCCTGTTCCCTAACCACCTTCAGCCGAAGCCACACGCCATGTCCTCCCCAGGTGACCAGGTAGGGGCACTCTTTGGGGCTCAGTTGTGTCCCTTAAACTCCTACGTTGAAGCCCCGACCCTCAGGACCTCACAACGTGGCCTTATTTGGAGACAGGACGTTCACAGAAGTCGTTAAGGTAAAATGAGGTCACCAGGGTGGCCCCGATCCAGTGTGACCGGTGTCCCTATAAGAAGAAGAGGTCAGGACACAGACACACAGAGGGACGGCCACGTGAGGACACAAGACAGCCTTCCACACGATGGGGGGAGAGGCTTCGGGAGGAACCGGCCCTGCCCACACCTCGGTCTTGGACTTCCAGCCTCCAGAACTGTGAGACGCGACCCCCCCCCCATCTTCAGTACCTTGTGGTGGTGGCCTGACCCGCAAATACAGTCACAGACCATGAGGTCCCCACCGTGAAGTCCTGCTACAACACCCCAAGCCCATCAAACCGAAGATTTGCAGAGAGCTCGACGGGCTGACTACCGCAAGGAGGTCCTGGCTCTGAACAGCACGAGGTGCGCGCCCAGCGACCCCATCCCCCTCCGTCACGTCGCCGCACTGAGTGGGCAGGGCCCCCGCACATCTCCCCTGCGTGGCCCGGCCAGCCGCTGGCTTCTCCATTCTTCCAGGGTCCTGGCCTGGAAGGCTGGGACGAAAATAACACCCCGGCGGTGTCTCTGATCAGGTCAAGCGACTGGAGTGACATCCTCCCAGAGCCCAACAAATAAACGTAAAGAGCTGTGATTACTTTCCCTTCGACGGGTGCTGTCTGAGTCCGTCGACGTCTTGAGCGGGATGCCAACTTCAGGAGCGGAGACTGATTTCTGTGCTCTCCTTACTGTTGGGCTGGAGGGAGGGGGCCGAGTCCTTCAGGTGCGGAGGACGGGTGGGTGACCTCCCCGGCGGTGCGGACCTCTGCGAAGCTCTCCTTGCCGCTTCCCCTCCTGTCCGCTCAGAATGTGAGGGCCGCCAGGATGGGCACCTAGACCCTTGGCGCTCAAGGGGTGGTCCAGCAGCACTGGTGTCCGGGGGCCCCCGTCCCACCCGGACCTGCTGGGTCCCGCTCTGCCCGGGAAGGGCGTCTAGACCCTTGGCACTCGAGGCGTGGTCCTGGACCAGCAGCACAGGGAAGTTGAGGCCTCGCGGCTCAGAGTCCTGAGCACGGTGCCTGCGGTGGAGACAAGCGTGTAGAGAGCTGCCCGAGCTGGCGTCAGAGAAGCCGGGCTTTTATTCACCGCTGCCGCGCTCCCCCTGGAGACTGGAGGGAGGGCCACGCGGTCAGCGGTCTGGCTACAAGGCGTGTCTCCAGAAACGCGGTGTGGGACCGCCGGAAAAAGGTGCCTCTGTCCTCAGGCCCAAACCTCACGCGGACAGCACCTCCGGGAGAGCCAAATGCGCCCATTCTCCCGGCGAGGGCTGAATGTGATGAGGCACCGTCTTGCGGATTCGAAAACAGGCTTCCAGACCCGAGCTCTTTCACCAAGAAACCGAGAGCGGCAAAAGGCGATGAAGGGTATCGGCCGATCCTTGGCGCCTGTCGTCCCGGCAGGACCTTTCATTATGTCACGGGGCTGAACGTTCTCCGGAACATCGCAGAGCTCGTTCTCTGAGCTCACGTGGCATGCTCTTTCTCTCACCCATTTCCAATCTTCCCTCTGTTCTCCAGACCCACCCCAGGCGGGTGAGCCGTGTGTCAAGACGGGCTCTGCTCCCGGGGGCTGGGAGCCGGAACGCACGACCTCCCGCGGGCCCGGGGCGCGGGAGGAAGGGCGGCGGCAGGAGAGAAGGCGCCCCAAGTGCGAGCCATCCGATGCAAGTGACTTGGAAACACTGAGGGTGCTGCGTCGTCCCCCCCCCCCCCCCCCCCACCAGACGCAGAAAGTTCCGTCTCCAAAACACCTGGTCTCTCCAGCAGCCATGCAGGGGAAGGTGACCGCCCGTGGTCTAGCCTAGACGCGAAGCCAGGGGGTCAAGAGGAAACCCCCCAAGGGTTTGAGGACACCACCAGGCCTCAGGGCCAGGAGGGATTCCCGCGTGTCTTTGCCGTTCTGGCGGCTCTCGGACGCCAGTCGTCTGCCATGTCTCTGGCCTGGAAAGAATGGGGCCAGCGTGTGAGACCAAACCCAGCCCGCCCCTGTGGCAGCAAAACGGAGGCGACTAGTGAACCCACTTGGTTCTCGTTAAAGAAAGCGCTTTTGTTGGCTTGGCTTGCTTTCCCTCCTTCGGCGATCCCCGAGCCTTCGTCAATCCACGTGCCCGCAAGGTAAACGTTCAGCAACACGCTTTTACTCGCGCTGCAGGACCCACGCGCGGCCGCAGACCCTGTCCCCCTCCGGCGCACACCGGCCCCGGCCGTAGCCCCGCTCTCGTGTCCCCGCTCGGGGACGGCAGAGCGTCCCGTGAGACCTTCCGGCCCGTCTCACGGCCCCTTGACCTTGGGACGCTGAGGGAACCACCAGCACTTGAAACATGACGAGTAACTCCTCTGCTCTGTGCTTCTGGATCCTTTTCTCAGGACGGGGTCCCAAACGTCGGGTAACGACGTCATCCTTGATACGCGTTTCCACGTGTTTCGGTCTCAACCCGGCCGCGTGTGGTCAGCACACTGAACCCAGCTGGGCTAATCACAGAAAGACGTCTCTAGAAATAAACTCTGAGCCAACTCACCGGATTCCTCTGATGGCTTCCCAGAGGAGAGACGGCGCCACAGGCTGCCCGCGTCCTGAGGGCCCTCTGGTCTCCCCTCTTCAGTCCAGCTTGAGAGCAGATGGTGGGGGACCCAGAGCTCAGATCCCTCCCCCCGCGGCAGGAGGCACGGACCCACGCTGGAGGCGGCCCTCCGAGCCGCAGTGACCGCCAGCTTCCGCACGACTTCTCGCGGCCACGGTGGCCTCTGCTTTCTGACGTCCATAGACAGGAGATTCTTTTGCTCCGTTGGAACCGAATTGGTTTTTCACTACTTAAAAATTACTAATCCCAAGAGATAATGTGAAACCTGTGCCTTCCTGAGTCTCCGTGGATTGGGGTAAATATTATCTTTCTGCTAGTTAGTACTCGGACCGGAGAAGAAGGTTATGCTTCTATTTTTTTAAACAAGCATGAGATTAAAAAGATTTTTTTCTTTCATGTTTATTTATATTCGAGAGAGAGAATGCGAGCGGAGGTTGGGGGGGTGGGCAGAGAGAGAGGGAGACACAGAATCCGAAGCAGGCTCCGGGCTCTGAGCTGTCAGCACAGAGCCCGACGCAGGGCTCGAACCCACAGACCGCGAGATCATGACCCGAGCCGAAGTCGGACGCCCAACCGCCTGAGCCACCCAGGCGCCCCGAAAGGTTCTGTTTCTAAATTGAGGGTATGAAATACTCCCCCTGGAGCTCCTGGAGAGAAGAAAGCGTGGTCGGCCATTCTTCCGGGCCCCGGGGCCCTGGCTGTGGGCGCACCAGCCTTCCAGGGGGGTTGCCAGCTGGGCCTCCGATGGCAGAGGCCACGGGCATTTGCTGAGCCCTGGGCACTGAGCGCTGTGCTGCGGGCTGACGGCAAGGAGAGTAAGCGTGTCTCCGAACGGGCGAGGTGCCTCGCCTGCAGGAGCCCCGGGAGAGGCTGGGCAAAGAAACACCTGCCCGAGAGAGAGTCTAGGGCAAGTCACATACTTCCACGGTGAAAGTGAGTCCCTCGGCCGCTGTTTGTTGAACGTCTACTTCATGCCGGGTTGTGCCAGACACGAGGAGGCCGCGGCGAACAAAATTAAGGTGGTCCTCGTCGTCCGGTGCCGGCGGCCTGGGCCCCCGCCTGAGGTCACACGGGGGCCGTATCGGCCTTGGGAGGAGCCCTCCCTTGGAGCTGGGGACCCCAGGCCACCGTCTGTTTGTGCACAGCCTGGGAGCCAAGACCGGTTCTTGCATTTATAAGTGGCAAAAAATCAAATCAAGTCAAAATCAAAAGTATAGCGTTTGAGACGTGTGAAAATGATAGGAAATTCAAATTCCAGTGTCCACAATAAAGCTTCCTGGGACGCAGCCACACCCGTCCGTACACATCTCGCCCGTGGCTGCCGTCTGGCTGCAGTGGCAGGGGCGAGTGGTGGCCACGGGGCCCCACAGATCCTCAAGTACTCACTGTCTGGCTCTTTCCAGAAGCCACTTGCCCAGCCCTGCTCTGCGGCCCCGCCCCTCTGCGCAGGTGGCGTTTTTCCTGCTGTTCCCTGGGCCCCTGCCGGCAGGGCATGGTCCTGTCCCCACTGCCCTGCCTGTGTCCCTCCTCCCTTCTCTGTCAACAGCCTTCCTCTCCTGCCCGATGCAGCAACAGTTCTTCTAAACAGGCTTCAGACACACGTGTGTGCACCCACACACGTGCATACTCCCGGGTGCACACGGGTGCTCACACACACGCATGCACACGTGTACTCACACACGCACGTACTCGCGCTGCACACGTGTACTCACACGCATGCACGTACTCACGCTACACACGTGTACTCACACCCATGCACATACACGTGCACACGTGTGCTCACACACGTACGCACACGTGTACTCACACACATGCATGTACTCGTGCTGCACGTGTGTGCGCACACACGCACACGCGCACGAACACGTGTGTACTCACACACATGCATTACTCGCATGTGCACACATGCATACACATGTATACTCACACGCACACGCGTGTGCTCATGTACATGCACACGTGTGTGCTCACACACGCGTGGTCGTGCTGCACACGTGCAATCATAACATGCACATGCACACACACGTGTGTACTCACACACGGACGTACTCGCGTGTGCACACGTGTGCACACATGCATACACTGTGTACTCACACGCACACACGCGTGCGCTCACGCACACACGTGTGTACTCACACACGGACGTACTCGCGTGTGCACACGTGTACTCACACACATGCACGTACTCACGCTACACACGTGTACTCACACCCATGCACATACACGTGCACACGTGTGCTCACACACGTACGCACACGTGTACTCACACACATGCACGTACTCGTGCTGCACGTGTGCGCGCGCACATGCACACACGCGTGAACACGTGTGTATTCACACAGATGCATTACTCGCGTGTGCACACGTGCATACACATGTATACTCACACGCACACGCGTGTGCTCATGTACATGCACACGTGTGTGCTCACACACGCGTGGTCGTGCTGCACACGTGCAATCACATAACATGCACACGCGCACACACGTGTGTACTCACACACGGACGTACTCGCGTGTGCACACGTGCACACATGTATACACTGTGTACTCACACGCACACACGCGTGCGCGCACACACACACGTGTGTACTCACACACGGACGTACTCGCGTGTGCACACGTGTGCACACATGCATACACTGTGTACTCACACGCACACACGCGTGCGCTCACGCACACACATGTGTACTCACATACACACGCACACGTGTGTACTCACACGCATGTACTCGTGTGCGCACACGTGTGCGCACATGCATACACTGTGTACTCACACGCGCATACACACACGTGTGTACTCACGCACACATGCATGCACTCATGTGCGCACACGTGTGCTCACATACACACACACACAGTGAGCAAGCTGCATCGCCCCGAGTGGAGAGGAAAGCCATTTTTATCCAGGGCATGATGACAATGCCAGAGCAACCCCACCCCCACCCAGAGCACGCTCGGTCCCCGCTCCTGTCCCCCCGGGGCGGCCCCGTGCCACTGAGCGGAGCCAACGCAGCGCGTGAGGGAGGGCTCTGGCCCGAGATCACAAACTAGTCTATTCGCTGAAGCCAGAAGACGAGCAGGTCAATCTGATGCTAAAGTCCTTCTCTGAGCGTCGGGGGCCAGAGGGAGTGGCGGCTTCCCAGCCCTCACGGAATGTTCCGGGTTCTCTGCCGTCCTCCCGAGAGCTGTGCGCGTGTGTCTCTACCGCCGGGCGCACCCCCGCGCAGCGCGTCTGGCTCCTGTAGCGTCAAGCACGTGCCCCCCAAGTCGCCGTTTCCAGGAGAGTTAGTGTCACAGACTCAGTCTCCCGTCCTGGCGATCTCTCTCGAAGGCAACCGGGGCCTCGCTTTCCCTCCGACGGCTCCCTGGAAAGAACGTTCGAAACCCGCCAGACTCCAAGCTGCCGCGCAGGAAACCCGGCCTCCCTGCACGCGGGCTGCGCGGCGCCCACCTGGGTCCTCACCCCTGTGTCCTGGGGGAGAAGCGGCGGCAGGCCTCTAAACGCTTCCCGTCACCCGTCCCTTCTTCACCCGATTTGCGGATTCCAACAACCCTGATTCAGTGGAATCAGGGCAATTAACGGGACTAGGGATTTATTAAGGATAAGTCATGCAGACAGTTTTGACAGCTTGTTTTGAGTGTGACAGAATTACAGGATGCATTATGTATTTAGACTTTTGTGCAGCGTCTAATACCAGGCTTGTGAAATTATTCTTGCCAAATGGTCTGAACCAGCCTGGATGAGAAACGGTCTCACGTACCGGAAATGAACTCAAACATCAGAGACAAAGGGTAAATGGCAGTGAGCCGCACACCCAGACGGGGGTCAGGAGCCATGGGGGGGGGGGGGCATGGCGTTTCCTGAGGGGCTGGAGGCCAGTGGTGGGGTCTGTTGCCCTTAGCACCTTTATTGCTGATCTGCAGGGAGGGGGTGCGGTCCCCAACACGGGGCCACGTGAGGGGTGGGAAGGGCCAGCCCCGACCAGGTGGCCCCCCCGGCCCGGCAGCTGGAGGGGGGGCTGCGAGGGGGGTGCCGGCCCAGCCTTCCAGCACCCCCATCGCTCGACAGTGCCCGGCAGACACCGAGGCAGAGAAAAGAACCCCCTCAGCCTCACGGGATCAGACAGACAGCCGGAAGGCTCCAGGTCGCCAACTCGAAAGCCTGTGGTGGGTGAGATTGTGTCCCCCCCAAAACACGTGCTCCAGTCCAAACCCCTGGTCCCTGTGAATGCAGCCTTATTTGTCAACAGGGTCTCTGCAGACGTAATGAGCGCAGACGAGGTCACATTCGGTTAGGATGGGTTCTGACCCGATGTGACCGGGGTCACGGACCCCCGGAGAGGGGTGCCGTGTGCTCACGAGGCAGACACTGGGGGTACAGCTCCAAGCCAGGGAGCTCCAGGACTGCCAGCCACCCGCAGAAGCGGGCGAGACAGGGGACCCGCTTTTCCTGAGCACTCGAGAAGGAGCCCAGCCTGCCCACACCTCGCGCCTCCTGACCTCTGAGAAACTCAGCCTCTGTTCCAGCCTCTGTTCCGGCCGCTCAGTCTGTGGCATCTGGTCAGGGCAGCCCCAGGACACACACCAGTCTGCTTTCAGGCACGAAGAACTAATGAGGGGGCTCCGATGGCCCCGGCCCCCCCCCGGGCAAGAGGAGGAGCTGTGAGCGTCCCCCCCGCCAGGGGAAAGTGGCCAGAGGGGGGGTCTCCGTCCCCCGGGGGGCCCAGGGAAGATTTCAGTCGGGGGGGGGGCGCCTGGCACATCCTGTCACACCTCCTGTTTGTAGTGATGAAAAGAAACACGCGTGGCCAGCAGCTGGTTAATTAACCCTGTGCCGTGCTAAGCCGCTACAGCCTTTAATTCTCTCCCATCACTTTATGCCCTCTGATAATTATTATTTTTATTCTGCTCAGGGGTACTGAATCATCTGTTTTATTTCTTCCCCCTGAGGGTGGTATAGCATTTAATCCTCCTACATGGCCAAGCGCTAAGGCTGCTGTTTTCTCGCTGCACCAGGATATTTGATTAAGCAGAAAACACTGCGCCTCTGCCCCTGAGATGCGTCGTGTCACCAACTTTCACGTCAGTCCCGGCCGGCGGCCAGCGTTGCTGCCCGCGGGGCCCCGGGGCGGGCCGTGGGGGAGCAGTGCAGGGAAGAAGGCGGTGCCGGGGACGCAGGGACCTGTCACAGGCTCACCGCCTGGACCGAAGGCTGGCTGTGCGAAGCCGCCCTCTGGGTACGCAGCGCCGACCCGAGCACAAAGCCACAGCTCCTGAGTCTTGTCTAGAAACTCCAACCTGATCCACAGACTCTTGTCATATCGCGCTGGGCTTAATCAGCACCTGGTGCCACAGACACTTATCATCAAACTAAATCCTCAGGAGGTTAGCAGGTAGAGGATCCCCTTTTTTCCTTGACATTCTATCACTTTTCTAAAGTCTTCACAAGATAATGGCAATAGTCCCCAAACAGCTCACAGAACCAATAGAGAAGTGATACATTGGGGCGCCTGGGTGGCTCAGTCGGTTAAGCGTCCGACTTCGGCTCGGGTCACGATCTCGCAGTCCGTGAGTTCGAGTCCCGTGTCAGGCCCTGGGCTGATGGCTCAGAGCCTGGAGCCTGCTTCTGATTCTGTGTCTCCCTCTCTCTCTCTGCCCCTGCCCTGCTCATGCTCTGTCTCTCTCTGTCCCAAAAATAAATAAACGTTAAAAAAAATTAAAAAAAAAAAGAGAAGTGATACATCAATCAAGCAAACATTTATTCTTTTCCTCTTGCATTTCACGGAAATTCAGAACCGGGGCGCCTGGGTGGCTCAGTTGAGCGTCCGACTTCGGCTCGGGTCATGATCTCACAGTCCGTGAGTTTGAGCCCCGCGTCGGGCTCCGTGCCGACAGCTCAGAGCCTAGAGCCTGCTTCGGAGTCTGTGTCTCCCTCTCTCTCTCTGCCCCTGCCCTGCTCATGCTCTGTCTCTGTCTCAAAAAGAAATAAAGACTTTAAAAAGCAATTTTTAAAAAATTAAAACAAAAAGAAACTGAGAGAACACACTAGAAGCAAATCCCGTGCTGTGCGCATACGGAGGGGGCGGTGCCAGAAAAAGACGTAGTTCAGGACAGAGATGTATTACGGCATACACATAACTAGAATAAAATGTAGAAATCAGCAAATGCTCTGAAAAAGCTACAAAAATACATCCGATGTTAGGAATGTGTATTTAGGAGTATCTGTATTTCAGTTTCTAACGAACTCCTCTTCATAAAAAGCTGACGACGCATCACCCTGATTCAGTGAGGAGGGGTGTGGTTTCCTTAGTAGGGCTGACACATGTCACCGGAAGGAGAGGAGCCGGACCGTACCTCACGCCGTATCCAAAACCATGTTCCATATGGATGCCATGTCCACACACCAAAGCACAAGCTCTTGGGGGAAAATTCAGAAAGCCGTCAGTATGACAAAGAGGAGGGAGGCATCCCTGAACAGGACGAGAAACCCACAGCCATCGAGAACAAAGACCGTCCGGGCGCCGAAGGGGGCGAGGCCACTGACAAACCACGCGTGGAGACTCCTGTGTGGCCGGCGAGGCACAGTGTCCCCGTCTGCTGGATTGTCAAATAACAACGACACGAGGGACGAGCCAACAGAAAATGGGTAAGGACACAAATAAACAACTGGAAACACGGGAAACCTAAGTGAACGGTGCCCTTGCGAAAATATGCTTCTTTCACTTGGAGCCCATGAAAGGGAAATGAGGACAAGAATGAGATACCATCCCGGGCGCCTGGCGGGGCTCAGCCGGCTAAGTGTCCGACCTCGGCTCAGGTCATGATCTCGTGGTTCGTGGGTTCGAGCCCCGCGTCAGGCTCTGCGCTGACAGTGCGGAGCCCGCTCGGGATTCTCTCTCCCTCTCTCTCTGCCCCTCCTCCACTGTGCTCGCTCGCTCTCAAAATAAGTAAATAAACATTAAAGAAACAGAGAGGCAATGAAATAACCATCTTTCACTTACGAGATTACCAAACATCGAAGAATGATATGATCCAATGCCGGCCGCAAGGCAAGAAAGCTGGTGAGGATCTAAAACGCAACAGCCTTTGGGGAAAACAATCTGGCAACACCAGTTCCAAAGAAAATGCACACGTCCTCTGAGCCCCGCCCTTCCGGGGGTCTGTGCTCTGGAAAGCAATTCGACACCAGGACGTACCGTCCAGGGGGCTTGCTGAAGCCCTGATGGGTTGTGATAACACACTGGACACAGCCCGTCCGTCCGTCGCTGGGGCGGTCACCAGGGTGCAGACACGGACAGAGACGGGTTGGATCTCTGTCCATTGGTTGACAGTGGGGGGTGTCCTCGTCCGCTCTGGCGGCCATAACAAATAGCACCGTCCGGGGGGCTTAGGCATCAGGAGTGTATCCCTCACACTTCTGGAGGCTGGAGTCCAAGATCGCACTGCCAGAAGGTTCCGTTCCCGGCGAGAGCCCTCCTGCTGGCTTGTGGCGGCCACATCCCCCTCTGTCCTCACACGCGGCACAGAGACAGATGCCTCCTTCTCTGCTCACGAGGATCCCAGTCCTACCCGAGTGGGGCCCCACCCTCACGGCCTCATTTAACCCGAATCACCTCCTTATGAGCGACCCGTGCCCAGTGTGGCCACATGGGGGGTTAGGGCTTCAACATATGGATGGGGTTGCACACTCCAGTCGAGAGCGTGGAGTCTAGACTGAACACTTAGGTTTATTTCACATTTCCACATTCTTCAGAGGAATAGAGAGAGGCTATTAATTTATAATGACAAGCAAAACCAAAAAATACTGAACGTGTGGACGTTCGCGAGAGTTTGAGTGCGCGTGCAGAAAGCTGGGGGCTGGTCTCCTACCGCTGATCATCTGAGTCGCTGGGAAGGGTGGATTTCAAAAGCTCCTGTATCCCTCCAGCTAAAATCACCATGTGTTACTTTCATACTGTAACGTTTTTGACGAAAAGAACTTAGAAAACCCAAAGTGGGGGCATCGGACACAAGCGTCCCTACTCTGACCGCCTCCTGCCTGGAGGCCGCTCATCGCCCAGCAGGAGCCCCAGCCCACAGTCGGCGCACTGCTTGCGGGACCCCGGGAGCCCACAGAGACCCAGCCCCTGGGTGGCATCACTGACCCCTTCACTCAAAATGCGACGCCTTCCCCGAAACATGGGGACAGCTTGAGAGCTGACTAAATAGATCTTATCAGCGAAATCTACTGGCCTCCGCAATATTAGAGATGACTCTTAACTCTACGTTTTCGTACAGAAGGGAGAGCAGAGCTCTCCAGGCAGCCCCCTCCACACGGTCAAATAATTCAACGTGGCTGGAGAGGCTCTCTCCCTCTGGTGTTTCCAGAAAGTTCACAGACCAAGACTTGAGAAGGGGCCCAAAGAGCCTAATTATTTCTGCACTTGACTTAAACAATGGGCCGGAAAATAAGACCCTGTTCATATAAAATTTAAAGTCTCTCCATTGGAGCTGTGTCCACACCAATGCCTCCCTCCACGGCTTTCCGTGCCTCTTACCGGCGGGACGGCAGGGAGGACGGGCCGGTCCCTGAGCCAGGCCGGCCAGGTCTCCGGCAGCTGGGCCTGGTGGTCCTTCCGGTCACAGGTCACCTTCCCTTCTCTGTCCCACGTTAACCTCTGCTGGAGGGATGGGCCGCTGTCACCACCGTGCGGGTCACGTTGGCACCGGAGAGAAGGGATGTTCACGTCGGGCACATGGAGTGGAGCCCCCTCATGGCGCCGGGCGGTACAAGCCACGGCGGTCCCTCGTCTAGAGCCAAACTCCAATGAAGGGGAGCTTGTCTAACTCCTTCCACAGGGCAGCCCGGGCTCCCATTTCTCTCCAAACCCGTGACATCTTGGTCTTTGAGGTCCGCTGTGGTTAGAGACCGGGCTGTGGACCCAGACCCTGCACCTGTAAGGAAAGCACTGGGCCAGCAGTGAGCACTGGGCTGGGCGGCCTGGGAGGCCACCAGAGGGGCTGTGGACACCGCAGGGAACACGCCGGATGGGGGGGATGACTGAGGCCCGAGGGGCAGGTCCCCGGATGCCCCAGAGAAACGAGAAAGACAACCGTTGACAGGGAACCTTCCACGCACGATTGCTGGCTCGCGGGTTCTGTTTTCCACATTGTGGGGGCTGCATGTGCGGGACCCTCCGATCTTTCTCCCCCCACGGGACCCGCTCGCTTCCCCGGGGCCGGGCTCCCACCCGGCTCGTGTCCACACTGTGGCTCCGAACGGCAGAAACGTGCTCTCTCGCAGTTCTGGAGGCCGGGGTGTGACCTCGAGGTATCGGCAGGGCCTCGCTCCCCCTGAAGCCTCCAGGGAGGGTCCTTCCGGGCCTGGTTCCAGCTGCTGGTGTCCCCCGCATCCTTGGCGACCCTGGCCTCTCCGATCTCCGCCTCGGTCTTTGCATGGCCACCTCCCCTCTGTGTGTCTCTGCTGGCCTTCTGGGAAGGGCTGCGATCATTGGAATAGGGCTTCCCTTAATCCGGGATGACCTCCTCTTAACTAGAAACATCTGTAGAGATCCTATTCAAAAACTTTTGTGAGAGAGAGAGAGGGAGGGAGACAGAGTGTGAGTGGGGGAGGGGCAGAGAGAGAGCCTTCCACTGCATTCCACGGCCTTCCTCAGCCTTCCACTGCTTTTCACAGCCTTTCTCAGCCTTCCAACGCCTTCCACGGCCTTCCTCAGCCTTCCACAGCCTTCCATGGCCTTCCTCAGCCTTCCTCGGCCTTCCTCGGTCTTCCTCAGCCTTCCACAGCCTTCCACGGCCTTCCTCAGCCTTCCACAGCCTTCCACGGCCTTCCTCAGCCTTCCACTACATTCCACGGCCTTTCTCAGCCTTTCACGGCCTTCCTCAGCCTTCCACAGCCTTCCACGGCCTTCCTCAGCCTTACACAGCCTTCCATGGCCTTTCTCAGCCTTCCACAGCCTTCCACGGCCTTCCACGGCCTTCCACGGCCTTCCATGGCCTTCCTCAGCCTTCCACAGCCTTCCACGGCCTTTCTCAGCCTTCCACGGCCTTCCTTCAGCCTTCCATGGCCTTCCTCAACTTTCCACAGCCTTCCACGGCCTTCCTTCAGCCTTCCACGGCCTTCCTCAGCTTTTTACAGCCTTCCACAGCCTTCCACGGTCTTCCACGGCCTTCCTCAGCCTTCCACAGCCTTCCACAGCCATCCTCAGGCTTCCACTGCCTTCCACGGCCTTTCTCAGCCTTCCACTGCCTTCCACGGCCATCCTCAGCCTTCCACTGCCTCCCACCTGGCCTTTCACATAGCCTTCCACAACCTTCCCCGGCTTTCCTCCACCTTCTGCAGCCTTCCGTGGCCTTCCTCTGCCTTCCTCAGCCTTCCACATGGCTTTCTGCAGCCTTTGACAACCTTCTGCAGGGCCTTCCTTAGCTTTCTACAACCTTCCACAGCCTTCTGCAGCCTTCTGCGTGGCCTCCTACAGCCTCCCGCAGCCTTCTGCTGGTCACCCCTTACTTTTACTGGGTTCATCCTGCCCGGCTCACCCTCTCCCTCTGCAGGTTAGCATTCGGGCACTTCCTTGCCAGATGACACACAGCCCGCACTCAGAGATGGGATAATTCCTTATTGGTATTTCTGTTTCCAAAGAGCTGCTCAGCCGAGCCTTGGGGAGCTCTGGCTAATTTCAGCTTCACACAATCCAGCAACAGGAAACCCCAGACAGGACGTCAGGGTGAGTGGTGACAGCCAAAGGGACAGAGTTCCAGGGAAATGCCTCAGAAACAGAGAAGGGGATTTCGCCTTGTCAGTTCCCTAGAGGGCTGAGCCCTGAGCCCCTGAGCATCATCAACCCAGGATGTCCAGAAGCATTAGAAAGGACCTCAGCGGAAAGGGGTCTCCTCCTCGCGGTAAATTGTCCTCTCACTGCACAATCCTGTTCAAGTGTGACAGCCAAGTCGGCTTGCATTCCAGATGACAGAAGAGAATAGAACAGAATATGTGCAAACAGCAGCCCAGGATAATAAATAGCTCACTTACCTCGATGGCTAGTAGGAGACTCCATAAGCAAAAGTGATACTGAAATTCAGAGAGGAAAAAAAAATTGGTTCTGAAAGTTCAGCCTGATTTTTCAAGCCCATTAGTTAACAATGGAAGTTATCGCAGAAGAGATGTGTCTGTGGACGGTCCCAAGGCTGCTTCTTTCCCAGGGTCTTTGTCTTTTGAAACGATTCTCGGAGAACCCTCCTTCACCATTTTGGAAACAGGACACTTTTATAAACCATTGCTTTATTTTATGTTACCTACTAACTCCTCCTAAAAATGTTGCTGGAATTTTCCTTCTTCCTTCCTTCCTTCCTTCCTTCCTTCCTTCCTTCCTTTCTCACTCTTTCTCTCTCTCTCTTTCTTTCTTTCTTTCTTTCTCTCTTTCTTTCTCTCTCTCTCTCCTCTCTCTGTTTCTTTCTCTCTTTCTTTCGGAAGATTTTTTCTTAAATTAAACCCAAGAGAGAAGAATTTGCATGAAAAACTCCCACTATGCCTTTATGAGAAGATGCCATATCGCAAACACGGAAAGTCGTGCCGATGGAGGACCTCCCAGCCTGGCCACAGGCCTCTGTGTGCCACCTCCTGCCCACGGGCATCTCCAGTCCCTGGGGAACATTGCTAACAAAGTTCAGCTTGCAAGCCCGATACGAGAATTCACCCCCTCAAATACTGCTTGCGGGACGCCTGCGTGGCTCAATCGGTCGAGCGTCCGACTCTTGATTTCCGCTCAGGTCATGACATCACAGTTCGTAGGTTCGAGCCCTGTGTCAGGTTCTGTGCTGACAGCGTGCAGCCTGCTTGGGATTGTGTCCCTCCCTCTCTCTCTCTGCCCCTCCCCAACTCATGCTGTCTCTGCCTCTCTCAGAATAAATAAGTAAACTTAAAAAAAAAAAGGATTCTTTAAAAAAATGCTGCTTGCGTCATCAGAGAACAAAATATGCTAACTTCTTTCTCGCTCAATAACAACCAAATGATCTCAAGCGGATACCCGTTCAGACTTGCTCACCTCCAGGTAAGTGAGCAGGACGTGTCACGGGGCACGGGAGGGTGGCGGGGGGGGGGGGGGGGTGGGGGGGGGGCTTCCACTGCCGCTGGGGGAGCGGAGGATAAACCAGACGGAGCTAACACGCAGGCGGTGACTGGAATCTTCCAACGCCACGTGCAGATAAGTAACTGCAGACGCGGGGTTTCCCACCGCAACGGGTCACCCCCCCGGGCCACCGCACCCCGGACAGAGCTGCGCCGACTTCTGATCTCAGCCCGCGGCCCGTCCGCACCAGGCAGGTGGGACAAGCGGACCGGCCGGAATGCGGCAAGTCAGGGCCTCACTGAGGCAGCTGCTCTGTGTTCACTCCCGGCCCGGGCGGATTAGTCCGAGCGGGACGGGGGACCGAGAACGTCTGTGTCACTTCCCGGAAGGTTCTCAAGGCAGCTCAGTGTTCGGGTTCACTTTAGTTTTAAGTTTATGCCTGAGTGACGGGGCGGAGGCTGCGGGCGACCCAGCTAACAGCCCCCAGAAGGAGCACCCACCCCCCGCATCGGGTTGTCCCCGCGACAGGCCTCCTGGGCCGTTGGAAACCCGGACCGGGAGAGGTGCCATCACGCCTGAATCCCACCCGCGCACGCCCAGCACAGGAAGACCGGTTTGGGGCCGGGAAGGCAGTGGCCGGGTGGGGAAGGCCTGGGGAAGGGTCCCCCTGCTGGCCCCTCCGGGAAGAGCAGTGGCGCCCCCACGCCGGGGCACGCGGTCCTGCAGGAGAGATGTGCCCTCCCCCCACCCCAGGGCCGCAAGCAGTCCCCCTGGGGTCCCAGCCGGGCCTGCCCCCGCCCCCCGCAGCTCCTACCTTCCCGAGGCTCACGCTCTCTGCTCTGTGATAGGCGACCTCCGGCTAAGGTGCCTGTGTTGTGTGCATACACGCACACACACGTGCACACACGGAGCCCGCAGACGCCTGCTCCTGTCCCCCAGGGCTGCATTCTCACCCCGGCCTCCCCGGACGAGATTTGGTGGCAGGGGCGGTTCCACTCTGGGGTGGTGGCCCATCGCGCTGACCCAGAGGCAGCCCCGGACGGTCCCGGACAATTCAGAGGCAGGGGCGAGGAGGGGCTGCGTGAGGTTGGACGGGGGGAGGCACCCCAGCCTTGGGCCCTGCAGGCCCAGATGCCCTCCTGGCCACGCGCGGAGCGGAGGGCACCCCTTTGAGACACAAAAGCAGGGCTAAGGACCTGGAGGCTTCGCCGCAGGGTCTGGCGGGCGAGGGGAAGTGGACTGGGTCACCTTTCCGCGGACGATGGGGGCGAGAGAGGCTGATGTCGGAGGAGGCGGGCGGTTCCGGGTCAGGAAGATCCTCCTGAGCTAAGCCGGCTGGGGGGCAGGGGGGGGGGGGGGGAACCGGCTGATGAGGGAACCACCCCCGGGCTGAGCCGCTGCAGAAGAGGAGGTGGGGGGTGTGGCGCCAGGTGGGGGAGGCTCCCCCCCCCCAAACAAGGGGCTGTCCCCAAGCACCCGAGTTCAGATTCCACACCCCCAGGGCCCCTGCTGTTGCGCGTGAACAGTGTGCGGACATCCGGGCACACCCCCGTTGTGGGGATACCAAGGCGAGCCTTCTCTCCACTGTCCCCTGCTCCCCCAACCCTGCTGCCCCTGCCTCCGGGGAGGCCAGCGCTGCGGGGCCAAGGGCGAGAGTCTCAGGCCACACCCTTCTGTCCGTGCCTCTGCCAGAGCGGAGCCCGCCCGGACTGGACAGCGGGAGCCCTGGGGAGGCGTCCCAAAGCTGGGGAGAGGCAGAAGGGACACAGGGGCAAAATGACGGAAATACACTGGGCCCAAGAAGGAATCTGAGGCTGCCCGGAGCCCACCCGGGTAAGATGACAGCATGTTACTGGACATAAACGGACTCGGATGCACGGAGCGCACACCTGAGTCCGGGCGCCGACTGGCTCCCTCCCAGACAGACCGCCTCCCACCACCCTGCAGGGGGCGCCACACAGCACAGCCCTCTGGGCAGCTGGGGCTCTTTCTGGGGCCCGCTGGATGTCCTCCCACGTGGCCGGAAGACGCGGACTCGTCTTCTGCCGTCATCCTCCGGTCGGGGTGTCCGCGCCCTCGGGTTTTCCCAAAGCGGTTCCCAGCACCCCGCACGGGTCTGGAGCAGGACGAGGGTGTCTGCGGTAGGACCGGGCAGGGGCCAGGACTTCCGCTGCTTCCTTTTGTGGGAGCTGACCCAGCAGACGTGTCCTGGGGGCAAGGTCACAGCTGCCGCAGTCACTTGCTGGGCCCTCGGTGACAGCTAACCGGAGTCCCGCATTTAATGCGGCTGCTCCCGGCCGCGGCCTCTCGCTCTCCCTTCTCCTGTGGGCAGCAGAGGGGGCAGCTCCCTGGGGGTCTGGGTGTGCTGTGTGGACGCATCTAAAAGCCTGTATTAAATTCCTTCCTGGGGGCGCCTGGAGGGCTCGGTCGGTTAAGCGTCCGACTCTTGATTTCGGCTCAGGTCACGATCTCGCGGTTCGTGGGTCGGAGCCCCGCGTCGGGCCCTGCGCTGACAGGCTCGGAGCCTGGAGCCCGCTTCGGATTCTGTGTCTCCCTCTCTCTCTGCCCCTCCCCTGCTCGTACTCTGTCTCTCAAAAGTAAATAAATACAGTAAATAAATGAAATCTTGAGGGGTAGCGTTTCTCTTTAAAAAAAAAATAAAGAAGTAAAATAAAAGATGATGCACGATAAAAGTCCCAAAATTTTTCTCCAAGGTGCACAGAACCCCAAGTGTTATGGTCTTGAGGACTAGAATTCATTCTTTCTTTTTAAAAAAAAAAAATGTTTTTTTAATGTTTATTTTTGAGAGACAGAGACATGGTGTGAGCAGGGGAGGGGCAGAGAGAGAGGGAGACACAGAATCCAAAACGGGCTCCAGGCTCCGAGCCATTGGCACAGAGCCCGATGTGGGGGCTCGAACTCACGAACTGCGAGATCATGACCCGAGCCGAAGTCGGATGCTTAACCGACTGAGCCACCCAGGTGCCCCATAGAATTCATTCTTATTCTTCCTCGAGAGGAAGAGGAATGAAGAGTGTAAGTAAACCAGTCAGCGTTATTTCATACCGAACACACAAATACCTGTTCATTTCCTTGCAGACGAGGGACCAGACCAACCTGTCCCCCGGGGGAAGTTCTCGGGCCGCGAGGGCCATGGAGACAAGACAGCGACACATCGGAGACGTGCTGAAAGCCACCCCAGCCCCACCCCGTCCTCCTGGTCCTCTCAAAATGTCTGAAGGACAAGCGTGTGCCGACTGCGTTACTGACGGTGACGAAGGACCAGTATGACCACCAGGAACGGAGACTGAACAAATCGGGAGAAGGCCTTGCTGTAGCTCTTTGTCAGGAATTTTGTGAAAAGGCAAATCACGTGTTCCTGTGTGGCTTTCCAACTCCCTGAGAACAACGCTACTTTTTAGCATTGGAGTTCTGGAAATGACGTGGAATTCTTTTGATTTCTAAAAAAAAAAAAAAAACAAAAAAACCCACACTTCGCAAAAAATTACAGCGATAATGTGTTCATTACGGAAAACATTTAAAAGATAAGCAAACGGAGAAGAAAGACCCAGTAATACCAAAGATAACCATGACTGCCACTGTGATGTGTATTCTGGGACACCCCCCCGCCCCCGCTCCCCCCAGAACAAGCGCATGTACACGCAGGGTCATCCTATACCCTGGCTAATAACCTCTTTTTTGCAGTTAAAAACTGGAAAACATCTTTCTGACTCTTTTTTTTTTTTTTTTTTTACTGTTGCTGATTTACAGCTTCCTGGGAACATAATTTTATTCGTGATTGTTATCAAAGTAACCTACTTATTTTTTTAAATGTTTTTATTTATTTCTGAGACAGAGAGAGACAGAGCATGAGCGGGGGAGGGCAGAGAGAGAAGGAGACACAGGATCCGAAGCAGGCTCCAGGCTCCGAGCTGTCAGCACAGAGCCCGACGTGGGGCTCGAACCCACAGACCGTGAGATCATGACCTGAGCTGAAGTCGGACGCTTCACCGACTGAGCCACCCAGATGCCCCAGTAACATACTTATTAAAATGTTGTCTGTGGGCTGACAATGTCCACAATGTCTGTGGGCAGACCTACTTAGGGTGACCCCCTCTCCCCCCAGTTCCTGCTTCCTAGGCATGGTTGCCAGCCTGGCACTCCAACCCCACACCGTTTCCCTCTCTTGCTGACCCGGGAATGCAAGGCAGAGCGCAGGGCTGGCCCCCACCCGTGCCTCGCCAAAGGGGGGCTCTGGCTTCTGCCTGTCTCCTCAGTCCCCGGCCCTCAGGAACCCCCCTGCCCCCTCCCGCCGACAGCCCCCACTCCTGTTGCCGCCTGTGCTCAAGCAGGCACCCCCAGCAGACCCCGAGTTCGGGTCTCCAGCGAGGGAGATCACCAGCGGGTGTTTGGGGCTCTCCTGACCACGACCCAGGAGACAAGTGTTCCGGGGATGGGGGTGGGGCTTCTGGACAAGTTTCCCACGGGTTAAAAAAGGAACGTAATACAAAACTTTCCCGTTCTTGGGGCGCCTGGGTGGCTCAGTTGGTTGGGCGGCCAACTTCGGCTCAGGTCATGATCTCGCGGTCCGTGAGTTCGAGCCCCGCGTCGGGCTCTGTGCTGACAGCTCAGAGCCTGGAGCCTGTTTCAGATTCTGTGTCTCCCTCTCGCTGACCCTCCCCTGTTCATGCTCTGTCTCTCTCTGTCTCAAAAATAAATAAAAAATGTTAAAATAAAAAAATAAAAAAAAAAAAAACTTTCCCCTTCTCTGCTCCGAACGCCGCGATGGACGATTCATTACGTAGGCGTATGATCGATTAAATCATTGGCTGTTGGAGATTGAGCTCTGTCTCCAGCCCCCGCCCTCCCCAGAGGTCCGGGTGGGGTTGAAGGGTCGACCCCAAGGGTCACCTCACCAGCATACACTCTCGTCCCTATCACTCAGGATATCACAAGGGTTTCAGAAGCTCTGTGGCAGGAAGGGAAGGCAAAGACCAAATTCGTGTCTTGTTGCTGTCACACGCGGTGTTCACAGTGGCTAGGGTCTAACTCCTTCCGGGTAAGCACTCTTTGTCTCGTCTCCACCACGTTCAGCAGGGCTGAACTTGCATCCGGCGTCCTGACCTTGGGAGGCCACAGCGTCAGAGCACAGCTCCTGAGACGGCAGTAGCAGCGGGCCAGACTCGGGCCACTGGGGCCGCTGGGGCCAGGAAGACATCCGTCCCCCCGTGGGGCCCTGGGTCCCCGGCCTCGAGAAGGTACAGACCACCAAACTGCCAGCCATTTCTGCCCTGATATCTGGTCTCAGAGAAGTTCTGGCTGCTTCTGTAGAGGGAGGCAGGAATTATTACAGCTCTCTGTTTGGGTATTAATAATCTTCCCAAATGAAATACCTTTAGGCTACTGTCCCATGCTGAGAACAGCCATCTGCTATGGTGGCTTTTAGCTTTTTGGACATGACCCACTTTTTGCATTTCAGCTCATTACACGGTGTCATGAGATAACAGTTTCCTTTGCCATAAGATGCACTCTGATATTTTATGTATATTTTTACATGCTGGTTTCACCCCACTACACCTATTTGTGACAGACTACAGTCTGAAAAGTATGGAGGGACTGAATTTCCCCTCTGCTTCCTAGCTGGCCTATTACAAAGGCCACGCCTCTCACCTTGTTAGCAAACAGGGCCCCCATACAGTTGTACAGGTTGTGCACTGCACAACTTCAAAATGCCGCAGGAACCTGGTGCTATACAGTATGTAACAGCATGGGGTAGCTCTATCGATAGGAAATGATGCGGCTCTGTCTAAACGGACTTATCAGCAATTAAATTAAATTAATCCCGATTTGCCAAAACAGTGAGTCACTAAAGCTTTCTGAGCCTCGTCTTCCGTATTTTTTTTTAAGTTTTAATGTTTATTTATTTTTGAGAAAGAGAGAGAGACAGAGCATGAGCAGGGGGAGGGGCAGAGAGAGAGGGAGACACAGAATCCGAAGCAGCTCCAGGCTCCGAGCGGTCAGCACAGAGCCCGACGCGGGGCTCGAACTCACGGACCGGGAGATCGTGACCTGAGCCCAAGTCGGACGCTTCACCCACTGAGCTTCCCGGGAGCCCCTCATCTTCTGTATTTCTAAAATGAGGCTAATTAAGGGTGCCTGGCAGGCTCAGTCGGTAGAGCGTGCAACTCTATCTCATGGTTGTGAGTTCGAGCCCCACATGGGGCTTAGAGATTACTTGGAAAAAAAAAAAAAAAAGGAAAGGGAGCTAATTAAAGTGGCCTTATTTACTTTGCAGAGCTGTTAAAAGAATGTAACGAAAGAGGCTTTACGTCCTGGTCTAAATCATCGTCACCTTTGATCGATGAGATCTACTCTCTTCGAACTTTCCAAGTTTCACGGTCTCAGTCACGGCAAAGGAGACCTTCGTGCTCCCACCTTCACCTACTGCACAGAGAAGTGGGTCCTGGGTCCCGCGCACCGAGTTCGGGGTTTCGTTCCGTAGAAGCAAACGTAAACCCTCACCCCCCCCGCTCCCAGCTCCCAGACTCCGGGTCCCCGTCACGAGAGCACAAGTTCATTCACGGCCCCTTCCGGGAGGCCCGCGGTTGGCTTTTCAGGAGAGGATGAACACATGGTTACGAAGCGATCGTACAACAGCTGCCTCCGGACGGTGTCGTGCTGTCCCGCTCACCATGGGTCACTATGACCGTCACAAAACCACGAGGTGACCTAGAGGCTGGCGTGCACGGACACGGCTCTGTCACAAGCCCGGGGAAGTATCAGGCGGCGACGGTCCCCTCGAGTGCAGCCAGCAGGAGGCTCCCTCGGTGGTCACCGGCCAGGGCCCTGGGCCCCCAGAGCGTGCCTCCCCCAGCCCCCCTCCCGCTCCGCTGCAGAGACGCGGCCGGCGACAGGAAGACAAGCACGTCCGGCTCATTAGACAGCCCGAGGCAAAACGCCACTGTGCGCGAACCGAACTTGTCCGTTCAGAAAACGAGAAAGGAGACTGTTTCCAACAAAGCCACCAAATCTCTGGGGTCGGTCCGGCACCGGGACTCACTCCATCTGTTTTTCAGAGTGTTTTTTTAAGCTTATTTGTCCATTTTTGAGAGAAAGAGTGAGCGAGAAGGGGGCAGAGGGAGAGGGAGACCCAGAACCCGAAGCAGGCTGCAGGCTCCGAGCCGTCGGCACAGAGCCCGACGCGGGGCTCGAACCCACAGACCGCGAGATCGTGACCTGAGCCGAAGTCGGACGCTCGGCCGACCGAGCCACCCAGGCGCCCCCGCTGCACCGTCTGCTTTTATAGGCCGTCCCTAAAATCGGTAACACTGGAGGCCTCCGAGCGACCTCGAGGATGATGTCATCAAAGCCCAGGAGACTTGCGTCTTCAAACCCCAGCCCCACATGTCAATCTCTGGCAGCCCGCTCAGCCCAGCAGGCTCGGGTCGGGTCGGGGGCCCACCGAGTCCGGGCGGCAAGTGTTGGGAGGCCGGGCCGGTCACAACTCCGACAAACGGGGGCCTCTGCCCACCCGTGCTGGGGTAGGGAGCCGTTGGCGGCTCTCGTGTCCCTCCAGGACCCCCCGCTCGTCCACGCTCACATCTGTGAGCAGGACACAGAGGAGGCGCTCTCAGAAACCCTTCGTGTCCCCGGAGGGGGCCTTTCAGCCCCCGGGCGGTCGGGTTTTCATCCGGGAGGCTCCCGAGGCAGGGGAGGGGAGGGGGCAGGGCTGTGGAAGGAGGGGCGGCCCATAAGCTGTGCTCTCCGGGAGTAGCTGGGGCCTGATTGTGCCTGGGACCTTCGCGCTGAGCATACTTCACAAGTACTCTGAGGGTACCAAGGAGTACTTAAAACCCGGTTCCGGGGGCTGCCCCCCGGGAGTCGATTCCTTTCTTGCTCAGCTGGAAACAACCGCCGGGCAGAGAGCAGGTCTCACTGGAAGTCGGCTGGAGCCCCGGAGAAACGGGGGTGTCTCACCAGCTACAGCCCCCCCCTCCAGTACCCTAACCCTGCCCCCAACCCCACCTGAGTCCCGCCCAGTCCTCCGGGGGACAGCTCTCCCAGCGTCCCCACCGCCCGGCATCTTGCCGGTGGCCACATGGGCGGTCGTGTCTGGGAGCCGGTGGTGTTAGCCAGCCGGTGACCCCGGGGGTCGGCAGCCTCTTTTGCTCCCGTGCGCACAGAGTCGGGGGACGAAAGACTAAAACTAGGACTCAAAGCAAAGCCGGGTCAGAGCCGGAGAGGGCCAGGGAGATGGCGTGGCCACCAGACGAGGTGGGGCCGGCGGGCGGAGGGGGGCCGGCGGGCACGTGGGGGCAGGGGCCATCTGCAGCCCTGCACAGGGCAGCTTTCTCCCCGGCCGTCCTCTGGGGGCAGAACGTGCACCCAGAACCCCCTCGGGTCTTCTCACCAACTGAGAACTGGTCCCGAGCAGGCCCCCCGTCCACGCCACCCTCCCCACGCCCGCCCCGCTGCGGGCCCCGATTCACAGTGAGGAGGAGCCCTGCGTCTCTCAACCACACTGTGCAAGGCCACCTCGGGTCGCTTCACCCCACCCCCCTCCGAACATGGGCTCTCTCGGGGGGCGCCCCCACCCTCCCTCTGAGGAAGGGGAGGCTTTCCAAGGACCTTGGGGTGTCGGCTCCCTCAGCTCGCAGATTCGTGTTTCCTTTTATCCTCGGAGAAACGGAATGCAAAGGGGAAGGAAAAAGCAGAAAGACGCAGGAAGGCCAGCCGCGTCCCTGAGACCCAGGAAAGGCCCCGGGCGTCTGAGGCCTCGCCCAGCCAGGGCGGCTGGTCCAAACCTCCTCCTTCAGCGTCCTGCCAGGCACTGCTTTTGTTCTTTGCCCAACGCCAAGCTGAGCCCGCACATCCTGCAGGCTCGCGGCAGAAGGGCAGAGAAATGCCTCTGGATCCACACCAGGCAAGAGCCGCCTGGCCCCCGTCCAAGACGGGCATTGGAAGGGCCTGACTTCCTGCCGTGACGCCCCCCTGCATTTCCAGTGTGGCGAGCAGCCGGCCGGCCCAAGAAAACAACGCCACGGGGTTTTGGATCACCGCAGGGGAGAGTTTTCGCAGGCCCCGGTAGCTTCCTGGGGAAGGTGGCAGGGCTCCCGAAACGATGAGGGCTTTGGGGTTATTCTGCTGCGAGCTGGCCAGAGGTGGGAAAACCGACCCGCACCCCAGAGCTGAAAACCACACGGTTCCAAAACGCGGGGCTTTAAAGAGCAGCCTTCTGGCCGCCCCACAGACGGGCCCACATGCCCGCGGGGGAGCCCTGCTCCAGCCTGAGACCCAGGGCGCACCCGCTCCTCGTAGCCGGGACTCTGAGGTTACGGATGCGCAGGACGGTGGCTTTCAAATCGCTCTGCGGACCGACGGTTTGTGGCAAACGTCGAAAAAGTTATTTCAAGTCGACAGACTCAAAGTGAGATATCCTCTGGCAAGAGGAGGAGGGGAGAGGAGGCCCATTTTCTCCAGGTAAACGCGGGCCCCTGTCCAGAGGGCCCAGGGCCTCTAAGCCAGGCCTGGGTGAGAGCCAGGAGGCGGGAGGGCCCGCGGGTGCCCTGGCGAGCCCCCGTGCAGCCCTCCGTCCACCACGGGACCCCAGGCTCTGCGCACCGGCCTCATTCCCTCCTTCCGCGACCCTCTGGTGTCTCCTGTAACCTTTGGCCTGTTACCCTGTGAAGAGAGAGGTCTTCCTTCGTCCTGGGCAGGCGCCCGACAGGTAACCCGCATTGTAACCTCGTATGATACTAACACCCGGTTATTTTTGACCGTGTTGGCCTGTGCCCGGCCCTGCCTGGCTGTGGGACCCCGCTCCGGCTGGTGCCAGGAGCCCAGGGCCGCTCCTCGACAGGCTGCCGGGACCGCGTGGGGCCGGGGGCACCTGGGGATACGCGGCGACCACCGCCGGCAAAGGAGCCGCACGGATGTGCCCGTGATGCGGGTAAGCACGGTCCTTCCGCTGGCATGATGCGAACAGCGAGACCTCAGGGCCTGTCCTTGTCTGTGGCCTCAAGACGCGGCGCACCGGAGCCCCCCCGCCCCCCGCTCCCTTCGCCAGCAGGTGCGCGGGCTCCTGACGGAGGTGAACATCACGCTTCGGCCCCCGTAAAGGCTGTCGTGTCCACACAGCGCAGCCCCCCGTGAAGTCCTCGGCTGGACCCGGCCCCGCCCTCCTCCCTCTTTGATGGGCACAAAACCCCAGAAAGAGGTGGAAAAAGCAAACAGCCCACCTCGATGATTTGTTCTAAGACAGGGTGCAGTGCACTGGCCAAGCGGCAAGAAGCCCCAAAGCGGCCTCCCTTCAGCTCTGAGCGACTTAGGCCATGTCAGGGAACAGCTTCTCCACTTGTGTCTGGCTTAGGATGACATCACTGTCGGCTGGCATGTTGGGAACGTTAGGGACCTCGGTGCCGGGCGGGGGAGGAGACAGGAGCCAGGCTTCCGGCGGCCCCACCCATCACACCCGAGGGTTCGGGGCGGCCTCTCTCTAGGGGGTCTCTGTGGGGGAACAGCATCCTTCTCCCCTCAGACAGGAGCCCCCGTCTGTCCGGGAGACGGGTCTCACTTCCCCCCCCCCCCCACCCACCGGGTAGAAACCTGTAGGTCTCGGGGTGGGGGTGGGTGGAGTCTGGGGGAGGGTGCTCCCGTTAGGGGGGCTCGAGGCAGCCCCCCCGCCCCCAGCCGCTCTGGGCCCCCCGCTGGCCTCGCCCAAGAACCATGGAAACGCTATTTTTATCCTGATGAACAATAGTGCCGAAATGTCTTCCGACTTGGCAAGACACAAAATTTAGGTGCTGGGAGAGAGACTTCAATTTCAAGCTTAAAGATTACTTTGGATCCCCCAGGACTCAGAAGCAATTTAGAGCTGATACCCTGAACAAGAGGAAGGTTACAAGATTAAGACCAACTGCTGTTTGGATAAATGGTTGGTAATTGCCCATATCCGCAATTATACACTGGCACATAATTTCTTTTCCGCTACCTTTCTCCTCTCCTGCGTCCCGTCAGGATTTATTCGGAAGGAGCCCACCTTGGTCGTCTTCTGCCGAGCCTTGGTGACGTCATACTCCACCTCGTCCATCAGGGCCCTGCATGCTAGACAAGACACGAAGCGTCTGTTATCTCCGGAAGGCGCAGGGTAAGGCCACTCGGAGCCGTTCGCTAGCTCAACCCTCAGCCAGGGCGTCCCCGTCAACAGGGAGGGACTCCCGTCCCCCGACTTTCCCTCCACAAGCACAGGTGTGCAGCTTTTCTGAGACTGAGACGGAACGCAGAACCAACTGAGACTGATTTTCTTTGTATGGCCCTTTGTACTCTGTGGTTTTTAAAACCATGTATGGTTTACTTACTCATTTAAAATATGCATTTTGGGGGACGCCTGGGTGGCTCAGTCGGTTAAGCATCTGACTTCAGTTCAGGTCATAATCTCGCAGTTCATGGGTTGGAGCCCCGCATCGGGCTCTGTGCTGATGGCTCGGAGCCTGGAGCCCGCTTCGGATTCTGTGTCCCCCTCCCTCTCTGCCCCTCCCCCACTTGTGTGTGCGCGTGTGCACTCTCTCTCTCTCAAGAATATATAAACATAAAAAATTTTAATAAAAAAATAAGAAAGCATATTTAAAAATGTTTAATGTGTGTTATTCTTGAGAGAGAGAGGGAGGGAGCAGGGGAGGGGCAGAGAGAGAGAGACAGAATCCGAAGCAGCTCCAGGCTCTGAGCCATCAGCACAGAGCCCGATGCGGGGCTCAATCCCACAAACTGCAAGATCTTGACCTGAGTCGAAGTCGGACGCTCAACGGATCGAGCCTCTCAGGCGCCCCTAAAATATGCTTTTTTAAGGAATAAAGACACAGTTGCTCCTAGTCTGTCAGGGATCCCCAAGCCTCCCTGGGTCGCATTCATTACACTCAGGGACCCCCCGCCTGACGGGAAAGGTTGGCCCCAAACTGGGCCCTGCTCCCAAATGACACACTTTTGCTGGATTTGAAATCGCAGGGAGCCTCTGACCCGTACCTCTTACAGCTATATGGCGGGTTTGGTCCCTTCTTTCCAGGCACTGCCTCAGCAGCTGAGAATTCTCACCAGTAACAAGTAAATGAAGCGATGCCTCCAACACCAGCCTCATTTGCTCAGCAGAAAGCAATTTTGGACGTGCCGTCTCCGCCCAGCCGTGGCCGAGGGATGTGAAGGCGTGATGGAGACAAAGCTCCCCCATTCGGACGAGGCATAAGCAGCCTCTGTCTGACTCAAGTATTTCCGAGTCTCCCCGTGGGAACAGCACTGCCTTTACCTGCCCACGAGGTGAATTCTGGCACCGTAGACCCGACCCGGTTCCAGCACCGCGTCCTGATTGCACACGGGACCGGGATGGCCCAGGGCCCAGGCGGCCCGATGACGACGACAAAGGCCAAAGTCCCGATGGTGACCCACACCGACGCTGCGGGGGCTCGCCGCCCTCCTGGCGCGGACCGAGCTGTGTTCCCACGCGCACAGCCCGTGACCGCAACAGTCCTCCTGGGTCCCTGGGACCACACGCGCCTCATGGCGGGGATTTCAAAGTGTTTTGCCAGCTCGTTTGGGGGCAAACTGTTGGTGGCTTGAACCCGTTTTGCATAACTTGTTTTGATGGCTGTTTTGATCTAAGAAAGGAGTTGCGGACACTGGGGAGGCTGTCAGGGGGACGTCCTCAAAACCGATGGGCTGAGGAGGGCTTGTCAACATGAGCACAGGGAGGGGCCGTCATCACGAGGTCTCTGGAAACTTCAAAGAATCTGAGAGGACTCGGGAAGCGTGTCCGGCCTGGCGAGTCTGCTCCTGGCCGATCTGCACAGCTCTCCGGAGGTCCTGGACACCTGTGCCCGCGTGGCCAGGCCGCTCTTGGTCGGCGGTGGGGTCAAACCGTGCAGCAGGCTCGGGGGGAGGGAGGCCCGGCCCGGCCGTGGAGGGGCTCCTGCTCGTGGGTACTGGTGCACGGTGTGCCGTGGCCCCTGGAGAAACGCCCTCCGGAACAGCCCAGCCTGCCCCCTCCTCCCAGCTACACGCCCCGGCAGCGAGGGACCTATGCGGGTGGCTGGCACCCCGCTTTGGCCGCAAGGACTCACACTCCCCAGAAACAACCGGTAGCAAAGTGCACCTCGGCTGAACCTGGACTTGACGGCCTTCCTCCCGCTTTCCCCGGAACGATCGTGGAATTCATCTATCGTTGGTTCGGCGTGCGTTATTTCGTCATTGGCTTATTAGGAGACATTATCTGCTTTGCTACTGGCTTGTGAAAGAGTATTATTATAAATTATAATGCCCGCCATGAACCTGTGTTAAACAGATGACTAGCACAGAGCGTCTCAGTCTCCGGGCATAATTTTCCCCCAACAAAACAGCCCCAAGGCCGTCACCAGCGGGGCATGGAAGGTGTGTGGGTCCCTGCCTAGGCCGTCCGCTCAGCGCTTTCTGCCTCCCCCGGCGGGTCTCCCCCCACCCGGAGAAAGAACGCGGAGCCTCAGACAACACGCGCGTCCTTTCCGGAACCTGTACGGCCCCGGGTGGCTCTAGAAGTTGTGTTCCATGACCTTCCTTCCTGAAGAGAGAGCTGGCGCTTGCCCTTGGCCCTGGGGTCGTCCCCTCCCTTTCCCACCACGGGGGCCCCGATGAGCTGGGCCAGGCCACGGGGACCAGGCAGCCCACAGATACCGCAGGTGAGCGGCCGCAGGGGCTGGTCCCCCGCCAACCCGGACAGTGATTCCCCATCCCCTGGGAGAGTGCTCAGTCACTAGTTTGAGTTTGCCAAATCCCAGGCGAACATAAGCCTGTGCCTCCTGGGCAGGAATCGGGGAAGATGGTCACACGCCAGCCCGATTTATGCTTATTCCCTCAACCTGGGATAAGGCGTCAGGCACCTGCAAGGCCCCTTTGCCCACCCTCTGGAAGAGTCCCGATTCCCAGAATCCCACCTTGACCTGGTGACCCACCTGGGATCCTTGAGGTCTCTCTGCTCTGTGTCACAGGCCCAGGTTTCAGAGTCCAGCCTGATCAAAGGTGGCTTTGGCTCTCGAGAGCCCACAAGGCTGGATGTGGCTGGTACGGGGTGTGCCTGCCCCCCCCCCCTCCCCGGGGCCATCGGTCATATGTTAACACCTGTTCCCTTCCACTCAGTGCCCAAGATTCGGGGCCACCAAGACAGCCATGTAAAGGATGTCTCCTGAGGACGGACCCCTGGAGGGGCTGAGCTGATGGCCAGGCCCCTGGTGTCAGGGAGGCCAGTGTCTCCTGCATCTCTGCCCCCTTGACCCCAGGGTGGGGGGTGCGGTGGGAGGGGCCACACCCACTGGTCGAGCAGAGCATCTCAGGGTCAGAGGTGACCCCCCCCCCAGACACGAAGGCTCTAGCTTCTAGGACAGGCTGGGAGGGAGGGGGGGCCTCCCCATGGAGGGGCGGCTCAATGAGAAAAGATCATTTTAGATTTCTGCCCCAGGTCACAGAACAAGTTAACAGAGTCACATCAGCGACCTGGGCCTCCAGATTTCCAGTCCGGTGTTAATTTAAATGTTAATCTGAAATCTTCACTTAAGTCACTGGAGTTTTGGGTTTATTAGAGCAGGCGGCAGGAGTGAGCCTCATGGGGGGGTTGGCGGGTCACGTTGCCTGCCAGAGGGCGAGCCCTCCTCCCCGCTGGGCCCGCCAGCCTCTTCCGTCTGTCTGCCTCCTCCCTTCTCCCATCCTTCCTCTCTCTCTCTCTCTCTCTCTCTCTCTCTCTCTCTCTGTCGGAGTGAGATTTGGCAATGGCAAGGAGGTGGTGGTGGATGTCACGGCAGATTCAGCCTATCCCGGAGGAGCTCAGGTGCCGGAGCCTTCTGGAATCGCCTCACACCTTCCCAGCCCTGCAGTTAGTGAGCCACGTGGCACAGGTAGCCCGAGAGCCGCCTGCATGCGGGCGTTTACGCAGGGGACCAGGCAAAGGCCGCGAATCAGGAATCGCGGCCGCTCTCCGCCCGGCCCTGCTCTGCACGTGCCCTGGAGACTCATGGGTCAACCGGTGTTCGGGCACCTGCTGTCTTCAAGGACAAGCACAAGGTACCAGGAAGGAGCAGAGAGGGAGAGGTCACAGACCAGGCCCTGGAAGGAACCCACACCTGACTGGGGGTCCGTGAGCAGCACTGATGTGAGAAGGAGCCGGGGACGTGCGGACACAACGTGCAGACGCCTCGAGCAGGCAGGGCGAGTGAGGGAGGCCGGGCCAGGCAGCCCGTCCCTCAGCCGCACGTGCCGGGGAACCCCAGACCCACCTTGGAAGGGGCCGAGCCACAGGCCCCGGTCACAGGCTCTTGGTCGCTGCTGGGGGTGTGGCCTGCCTCTTTGACAAGCACCTGTGACCACACGACGGCCACTCAAAGACCGCCCGGGGCGCCCGGGTCCGCTTAGTGGAGCCCGACGCCTTTAGGGGGAGACGAAGCCCTGCCCGCTGCTCCCCACGGCGGGGAGGACACGTCAGGGAGAAGGGAGCACCACCCCCCACCCTGCCGACGAAGCAACACTCATTCTCCTACGAGCAGAGTGGCTGATACCTGAGTCTGTCCGCAGCGCTGTGGGCCCAAGACCTCCAGAGGGTGGTGGAGTGTTGGACAGTCCCACTCGGGAGCGGAGGAGACACCAGCCCGGCCAAACCCACGTAGAAACAGCGACCTGGGGCCCGGCCACGCACCTCCTTCCTGGGTCCTCCTTCCCTGCTCCTCACCGTCTGGTGCGATCGTGGCTCCAAGAGGGCCGGTCCACAGCCGACACCCGGGATCTGTGACTCGAGATAGAGTCTCTGCGGACAATCATGTTACGATGGGGCCTTAATCCGGGGCGCCTGCGTGGCTCAGTCAGTTAAGCGTCAGACCTCAGCTCAGGTCATGATCTCCCAGTTCATGAGTTTGAAACCCACATCCGGCTCTGTGCTGACAGCTCGGACCCTGGAGCCTGCTTCCGAATCTGTGCCTCCCTCTCTACTGCCCCTCCTCTGCTGGCACTCTGGCTCTCTCTGTCTCTCAAAAATGAATAAACATTAAAAATTTTCTTAATAAGAAAAGATGGGGCTTAACCCAATGTGACTGGTGTCTTTATAAGAGGAGAGACGCAGAGACAGACATGGGGAGGGCACCTGGGAGGACAGATGCAGGGTCTGTAAGCCAACAGTCCCCAGCCACCGCCAGAAGCTGGGACGAGGCCTGAACAAACCAGGACGTGCTGAGTCTGGGCCTCAGAGAGACGCCCCGAGGACACACAGGGACGGGCCAGGCTTGGACAGAGAGGGGCCCGTCCCGAGGAGGCCCAGGGTCCACCTCTAGGAGGAGGTGAGCTGGGGGGGATGTGTGTGGGCGATGGGGACACATTATCATAAGAAGATGTTCTCTTTTTCTCATTGCTTCTCGTTCAATATTATGCCTTAAGCATTATCTCCACTTGCTGCGTTGTGATGACTTTTTCAATGTTTGCTTCGTACCCCATCAGGTAGATGTACCGTGATTTTCTCCGCTCTCCTATCTGTGCACATCAGGTGCTCTAAGTGTCTAAATGATGCATCACGTGGGCTCAAAAATTATCTTCCTTTGCAACACAGCTGCCTTTTCCAGTTAACCCGGAGCCATTGCTCAACAAAACACTTGTGTCCTGACTGTCTTCCAGGCGCTGGGTCAGGGTGCAGGGGGGGAGGAGGGAGGACGGGGGAGGACACAGAAGGGGGAAGAGCCACGTCCCTGCCACGGCCACGGCCAGGGTCCCCACGACGGGGTCCGGGAGACAGGAGCGCAGCCGTGCCCCGAGACCGGCGGGGAGGGGGCGGGAGAAGAGGACACACCCGCCACATTCTGCCCCGAGTTGGGGGGACCCGCACAAGGTGGAGCTTCCGTAGAAATTCCGGGGGCCTCGCAGTTTTCACTTTTGCGGTCTGGGAACAAGGAGAGGCCTCCCGGGAATGGAATCGAAGCATGGGCCCCACCCCAGATGGTAAGGGAGCCATCCTGGCCCCTAGGGGGAGCCGCCGCGGGAGGGGGACCACGCGTGAGGCCAGCCGAAGGCAGGGAGCCATTCGTGCCTGTGGGCATAGTCGGGTCACGTCCAGGCCTCCGGTGTGGGGCGGTGACACGGTGCAGTGGCCCCCCGTCGGGGATGATGGGAGGCGTCCCTGACAGAGGGAGCAGGAAGGCCTGCGGGGGTGAGGATACACCTGCCCGGGGAAGAGTGGAGGGAGCTGGTCCTCGGGAGAGGGGGTGTCTACACCACAGCACCACAGTGGAAGAGCTTAAGGTGAATTTGAAGAACGATAAAAAACGGTGGCCCGAGGCCTGAGTCCTAGTGTTTCAGAGGACGACGGCGCCTGATCAGGCTGCAGGGGTGGGCAGGGACCAGGCAGACCCTTGCAGGCAGAGGTGAGGAAGTATGTCTTTGTCCTCAGCCACGTGGAACCCCTGCGGTATCATTAAGGTGTGGCTTGATGTGATTGGTGTCTTCCGGAAACGATTCAGCCTGTCGTTAGAAGAGGCGGAGGGGACCAGGGTGGGTGCAGGTGAGCCAGCTGATAGGCTACTGCACCAGTCCCAGCAAGGGATGACTGTGGCTGGAATCACAGTAAGCACAGAGGAGACGCTGAGAGGTGGACGACTGCGAGAGCTCTGCAGGAGGTAGATCAGTGGGACTGCTGGTGATCAGTGGGATTTCCGTTCTTCTTTCTTCTGTGGTGGTGACACGGCATTCCTGTTTGGTTACCGGCAGCCACCTGTGTCAGAAAACTGACTCCCTCCCGGGTCAACCGCAGTGATTCCACGCGTGTTGCCAGTTGCTGGTCTGGGATCGCACGCGTGGAGGAGCTCTGGCCGAGACACGGGGAGAAGACTTTCCTCTCTTTCACAAAGCGCAGGCACGTAGGGGCCCCGTCCGTGCCGCTGCACAGGAGGCAGTGTGGGCCGTCCCGAGGGGCCAGCAGGAAGGTGGAGACCCTGGCTGTCTACCGACGTGTGGAGACCGCCACGAGCCGCTCTACTCCCGGGCTCGCTCAACTTTCTCCTCGCGGGTGAAGCCACTTCGACTTAGGGCGAATGTCGCTGGCTTGCTTCTCACGCCTGTCCTGTCTCCTAGGGTGGCCGTAACGACCACGGACGGGGCTCCCACAGCAGACAGTCCTCTCTCACGGTTCCAGAGGCCACGAGTCCACGATCAGCTACCAGCCGGGCCGGGTATCTCTCCGTGGCCCGTCCGTGGCCCCTCGTGGTCCTTCCTCTGTGCCGGCCCATGTCTATGTCTAAAGCCCCTCTTCTTACAAGACCAGCCACACTGGACCGTGAGTTACCGATTACAATTCACTGGTTGTTAATCACAAGCCTAACCCTCACTCGGGTTACGGTCCCTAAAGACCTCTTTAAAGACCTTGTCTCCAGGGGTTCCTTCCGAGGCACAAGGGGCGTAGGGCCGCAGCCGACGAATTAGGGGGGCGCACAGCTCGGCAATAAGGCGGGAGGTTTGCCACCACAACCAGGACGGCCACGGGGCAGCGGCTTCAGCACCGGTTAGCTCAGCACCTCGAAGGTCATCTGTCTCCGGGTCTGGTTCTTCACCAGGCTCTGGCTTCCCCTGCGGGGCCGCGAGACGCTGTCCCAGCAAGGACTGAGCCCTTCTGTTGCTGCACAAAATCGGGGTTCTGTTAGCGAGGACGTGCCCCGCCCAGAGGCCCCCCCCCCCCAGCCCCACTCACCCCTGCCGGAAACGCCCTCCTACTCCAGGCTGGTGTCAGTACCGGGCAGGGATTCAGGGAGGCAGCAGGTGGGGAGGGGTGAGGGGAGGAGGAGGCCCACCAGCTGGCTGGGAGACAAAGCCCAGCCCGGAGGCTCATGCAAATACCGCCGGCCATCCGGCTCCCCTCGCCAGCACATCTCCACGGCAACCCATCCGCGTGAGCGACTCCCCATCGAGTTTTAACCCAAATTGTATTTTCCAGGCCTAAAATCGGCGTCACTGTGAGAAGGAGAACTCATGCTAACAACTTTAGGAGGCTCCGGACGTGAGGCAAAGAGAGATCAATGGCAAAAAAAAAAAAAAAAAAAGAAAAAAGGCAAATCTTACAATATTTTACTCAGAACCCACCCCACAGGCGTTTTCCATCCGTATGATTTTAAGAAAAAGAACGATATTAGAATTCGTCACTGCTGGTGTTTGTTTTCCAGGGAATATTCTAGTTGTGCTGTAATCCTATTTACCTACACTCTTACTCAGTCATCCTTGATGTTCGGGATAATGGCCTTTAGTCACCAAGGGAAGAGCTAATTAAGGGCATCAAATGCTGTTTACCCTGGGAGGAACGTGGGCAAACACACAGCCGAGAGATTTCTGGAACTAGCAGCACACCGGTATCCCGTCGGCCTTCAGAAACCAGAGATCCAACCGACCAGAACAGCACCGGAGGCTCACTTGAAAATCGCTTTCTTTGATTCAGCTGATTCTCATCGGATGGCTCTTCGAAATCTTCCCCTGGACACCTCTGGAGCATTGACTTCCTTCTGTGAGACTTGGCAATGTTAAGAAGAGTCTGGAAGAAGCTTAAAACAGGCCATTGTGATGCGGCTCAGCTCTCGGAGCGGGGCTCCCGTCCTTTGGGTCGCTGTCAGTTAAAACCCAGCACACGTGAACTAAGGATCACCGGGGACCGTGGTCCTGGAGCCACGGATCTGGAGCCATCCACGGGGGGGCCGGGCTTTCGTCCGTGGGGCGCTTCCGGCCTCAACGCCGTGCTGCTCACTCCACAGGCCGTGACACTGACCCCCACGGAGCAATGTTGTTGTCATCCCGTTTTGCTGACGGGGAAACTGGAAAGTGCCTTGGCTCCTGAAGAGCCAAGATTCAACACCAGGTACGTCTCTGGAGCTCACGGCCACTTTACCCAAACGCCTTCTGGGCAGAGAGGCACGAACGCGCCTGGGGTTGGGGGCAGCCGGCAGGCGGGGCGCCTTCCAAGGCCAACAGCGAGCCCGCGTTTGACCACACCATCTCCCGAGGGCTCTGGAAAGCCCGTCGCGAGGTCCACCGTTTCCACTGGAAAAGGCCTGGTGTGGAAAGAAGCCGAAAGGCAGGCCTCGCCGTGAGTTCTAACGAGCCGAGGAAGAAATCACCCAGGCTGACTTCAGCTCGTCACGGCGAGCCCCAGCACTTGGGTCAACGCGACCCACCGTAACCAGGGGCCCCTCCGGTCCTGCCAGAAGGAGTCTTACCTACACGCCTCCGTCTAAAGACGCCTGCTCTTCCCAGGAAGAAAGCCATTTCCCAATAAACTGTCAAAACATGCCCCCGTCGGTTCTAATAAGGCCACGGCTCTCCTGCCCACGGGGGGGCCTCTGGCTCCACGGACAAAGCCAGGGAGCACTCGTCAGCGAATCCCGCTCGGCGGTCCCACTTGGGGCGAGGGACCTGGCCGCTGCAGAGCTGGCATTTCCAGAGAGTGACGTGCACGGCTCTTCGAAGGCTCAGGCTTGATTTCCCCGCGTGGGCACAGACCCGCCTGTAGAGGGCAGAGGGAGGAGGTCCACGGAACCACTGCTTCCTAAGCCCCGCTTTGGTGGCGATGCCGGCATTTTAAGGTGCCCTGGGGGCCGGGCCCCGAGCCGGCGTCTGGTGCCCGTTCGGTCAAACCACTCACCCTCCCGGCCGGCCGTTGCGTGAGCGTCGCTGAAGACGTCCGGGATCCACGGGGCCACGGCCACAGAGGCTGGCTGAAGACGTGTCTGCCCCCAAACCCACGACAAGCCAACTCCTGCGACGGCCCACAGCCCAAAGCCACCCTCCACTGATACCAAAAACTCGGTCCACTCAGGTAACCGAGGGCAGAGGGAAGGAGGACGAAGGTTTACAGTGAGGGATGGTGGGGGCGGGCAAGCCATTGCACCAAGCATTTCGGCTTAACTCCCCAAACCAGCCCCTCATGAGACATTCTCTGTAGGTCGAGAACCTTAGGGAACTTCCCCCCCGCCCCCCACCGCTACCAACCCTTTATGAACACGAAACAAAGCAAACATCATGCGGGTTTCTTTTTTCAACCAGGGTGAATAACCATTATTATATCTCCGCTCTTGAAACGCCATCGTTATGGCTTTTAAGTGAGGATTCAAATCGGAGGGAAAAAGCTACTTTAAAAGCAGGCAGCTTTTATTCCACAGGCAAACCCGGGTAAAAGCAGGTTTACATTTTTAAATCAAGTGCCGAGGGGCGCCTGGGCGGCTCAGTCGGTGAAGAGTCTGACTTTGGCTCAGGGTCACGATCTCACGGTTCGTGGGTTCGAGCCCCGCGTCGGGCTCTGTGCCGACAGCTCGGAGCCTGGATCCTGCTTCGGATTCTGTCTCTCCCTCTCTCTCTGCCCCTCCCCTGCTCTGTCTCTGTCTCTCTCTCTCTGTCAAAAATAAATAAAGATTTAAAAATAGATAAATCCATCGATGGATCAGGTGCCAAGGACTCAGAGAAAGACTCACAAATCACGGCCGCCACACTAATGCACGCTGCTCTTTGACTACCCATGGTGTGGATTCTCAGGACACGAGACTGGCCCCTGCTGAACTAAGGGTGTGAAAAGTAAACAGAACCCAGTATGTGGTCTTCCTTAGAGGGGGGTGAGGAAGGGGCGGCCCTGCAACAGGGACAACATGGCGAAGCCCCGGTTTAACTGTCGGCGAAAGGGAAGCCTGAAGGTTAGCATCAGGCGAGGGATCCTGCCGTCAGTCGTGAAGGGTATTTGAAGAGAAGGAGGTGAGTCACGTAGCATGCTGGGTTATCGTCCCCATTCGCTCAGCCCTCTGTCCGTGCTATTGCAGTGTCCTGGCCCACGCCTCACCGCTGGCTCAGACATCTGACGTGCCAATGGACTGTGGTAGGCGCGACAGCCGTCCTCTGAGCCTGTGCCCCCGAGGCATCATTTACCTCCACTTGCCCGTGACCCTTGCGGGAGAAGAACGGGCCCCAGGCGGCCGGTGGGTCCAGCTTATACGTGGACCCACCCTGCCCCTTGCAGCCACCTGCTGGGCCCCGTGCCATTAGACTCGCGATTAGCCAGCAACCACTGACGGACACCGTGTGTGAGCGGGGCGAGGAGTGGGAGATCGGGTTATGAACGCGGATTGGCTTATACGGTTCAGGGTCTCATCTGTGCCCCGGAAGGTCCGACATTTCATCAGTCACGTCTGGGAAAACCTCTCTGTTGAAATGTGTGTCCAAGTCAAGGAAGAGCCGAGACCTCGGAGGCTGGTGCTGGGGTTTTTGTGATTTGCTTCCCAGGTCTAGGAGACTATGGAGCAGCCCAGGGAAGATGGGTGTTTAGAGAGACCCCCAAATGCTTGCATTTCTTGTAGCTAAAGGGGCGGATCTATGTTGATGTCCTGCACTGGCTCCCGCTGGCTGGCGTCTGGGGAGGGCGCTGGGACCCGAGCCGCCTCGTCTCCCGGCCCCCCGGGGAGGCGGCGCTCCCTGATTCCCCGCTCTGGGTGGCGGCGAACCTCTCGTCCTGGCCCGCGGACTGTGAGCGTGGGCGCCGGTGTCGTTTGGGGCCCCGGCCTGCGTCCTGGCCAGGACCTGCCCAGCTCTGAGCGCCCGCAACCCTGGGGGTGGCCGCGCGATGTGCATGTGGGGCTCAGGGGTCGTTGGTGACCGGCCGAGATGCGTGGGTCTCACCTACCTCAGACCCCGTGCGATTCGGAGCTGGCAGGTGGATCTGTGGGTCTGGTCGCCGGCCTGCCCAACTGAAGGGACCCCCAGGGAAGCAGACCCCACTGGGCAGAACCAGGGGCCCCACCGGCCCCGTGCATAAGGAAGTCGCTTGTTACTATGGCTCCTGGCCAGGACACCCGTCCCCTGAGGCGGCTATGACCGTGGTTCCTGGGACACAGGCTGGCGGGGGCCTCGGGGGCAGGTGTGGCCTGGGAGCGGTCTGCTGTTGCCGTCTGGGAGCTCTTACCGATTTGTGAACAGACCCTGCATCTCCATTGCGCACTGGGCCTCTGCACCGATACAGCCAGTCCCGCCGTGGGGCCTCTGTGACCGACAGCTGACCACCAGCTCCGAGCAGGGGGTCTGAGTGGAGAGCCAGCCCTCTGTACTAGGCCAGGCTGGGGACCTGGGCCTGGGAGAAGGGCACCGAGGCCAGGTGAGGCGGGAGCCACGGCTCTGGGCCGTGCACAGCAGTCAGACCTGAGAGCCAGTTGGGGACCCCGCGGCCAGGGGCGCCGGCCCGGCACATGTGAGGCCTGGCGGTGCGAGGGATGGTTTCCCCCAGCACTCAGGGTGCCGGCCCCCTGAGGCCGCCCTATGAACACGTGCTCGCACCCACAGCTCTCTATGGGGCCCTGGGGCACAGAGTCCCGTGGCTCGGAAGCAGTCGGGGCTCAGACTGACGGCCACACACAGTGGCAAAGCTGGGGTGGGAAGGAGGAGGAAACCAGGTAGGAAACGCTGAAGTCCCCCACGTGCAGAATATCCAGACCGGACAGCAAGACGGAGGAGGAAGCTGAGCTTTTTCAAGGGCAGTGACTGTATGGGGCACCTGCTGGGGGGGGGGGCGGGTGGTGGGGGAGGAAGAGACGGGGCCCCCAGGACAGGGACCATGGGGAGCCCAGGACCCTCTGTCCCAGCAGCCGCACTGAGTATTTCTACGTGGAGTCCTGACGGAGACGGCGAGGGCTCCGGTCACTTTCGGGAAGGCGGTTGTACAGCGTGCAGCTGTGTGTCACCGCACGGGGGGCGGCTCCGGTCCCAGAAGGTCGCCTACGACTCACCTTTCTTCAGGGACACAGCCAGGCCCGAGAAGATCTTTACCATCTCCCGATACGGAATGAACTTGTTAAAGCATTTTTAGTGTAATGAAAACATTAGATCAATTCGGAGCACTGATAGTTGTCATTAAATCAATAGCCCGCGCAGGCCATCACGCTGACGGCTGACACACGGGCCTGAAGGTCTGCTGACAATTGTAGAGACCGAGGACTGCCCTCTGCAGAGCTGCGGGGAAGGAGGGGGGGAGAGAGATAAAAATCTGCTGCCCAGGAGAAGAGGGAAAGAGGAGACTGTCACGGGTGTCCTGAGAACAGTGGGGGTGACAATGCAGGTGGTTCGTTAGGAAACGCGCCGGCTCGCACAGGTTAGTAGGGGTAGGGCGGGAGGAGCGGGGTCTTTGTTGTGCCTCTGCGCTCACACCCAGTAGGGCTCTTACCACTCACTCGCTCTTTGTCTCTCCTCCAAATGAGTCGAACAAAGAAAGTAGGGGCAGAAATGACTCCTGTGGCGGCAGCCCAGTGGGAGCCTCAGGGATGGGCGCCACCGGAAAGCCAGCCGTTTGTGGGGCTCTGGTCCCCGAGGGCAGGCCCCCTGGCAGCAGCCACCACACCCGCTGGAAGGAGGCTGCTTTGAGGAGCGCTCCAACTGGGTCCCGCTACGCGTTTCCCAGCTTTCGGGGAGAAAGGGGAACTGGTCCAGGATGACAAGAACACCAACGTCTGCGGGAGGGTTAGGGCCCTAAAGACCCATCACGCACGCTCTGCGGGCAGGACGGGGTGGGAAGGAGTTCGCCACGGGACGTCATGGGGCCAGAAGCGTGGAAGACATTGGGGCCAGAGCGTGGCAGGGGGGTGTCTGTGGGTGAGTCTGGAGACCCACGGAAGGGGGTAGATGAGGGCGTGAAGGGCTGGGACCCCAGTCAGAGTGGGAGAAGGTCCATCTGGAGAAGTAGAATGATCTAGAAAGTGTGAACCATTGGCAAGATGGAAGCACATTGACAATTACTCGCAGATGACAGCTGTAAAATGCCAATGAACCCGCCCGCAGAGGAGTGCCAGGACGCTCAGAGAATTCACCAAAGCGGCTGATTACAAGTTTATACAAGAAGGTAGGACTAATATGAACTAATCAGAAAGCACGAAGGAAGAAAAGAACTCATGAACCCGGCAATAACAAAAAAGATACTCCAGCCCAAAAATAAACAGAAAGACAAGCGTTTTAGGGCAGCGACTCCACCCTTCAGGAATCCAGTGCTAAGGATCCGCGACGAAAACCCTGAACTCTCCGAGGACATAGTAAATGGAACTCAACGAATAGCTTGCTGTTGGCTACGAGGCTTAGCAGTGGTGAAGGTGGACGTTCTCCACAGGCCCCGTGGGCTGGCCCCGAGCCCCGGCCGGGACAGGAGGCCAAACAGCAAAGGAGCCAGGTCATGCAGTGTCTTACGGGCCACGGCAGGCAACGGGACTTTATTCTAAGAGCGATAGGGAGCCATCGAAGACTTTAAAATATAAGCAAGTCACTCTGGCTTTGTGTGGAGAGTGGGTTGGAGGGACAGGGAGGGAAGTGAAAGCGGGTCAGGGACCAACAAGGAGCCAGATGAGGGTGGCTTCACTGGGTTCCGGCATCAGACGTGTTTGGAGCAGCGCCATCGGGCCCTGGCCGCGGAGGGGAGCAGAGGAAGGAGTCACAGGCGGTGGCACCTGGTTCTTGGCTCCTACCGCTGGGTGGCAGGTGGGGCCGTTCAATGAGAAGACAGGACAGCAGGTGACGTGGGCGGGAGCAGAGCGGGGAGGTCCGATTTGGAACCGTGAGGGCTGGGAATCCCAGTGGGCGCTGTGCACGCGACTCTCAACGCAAGAAAAAGGGCTGTGTGGAGACGGACCGTGGGGCCCTCTGCATCTACGTGACAAAACGACGCCGGGGACCTGGCTGGGATCACGGAAATGGAGCAGGTGCACGGATTTGCCTGAGAAAGGACTTCCTGGTTCCAGGGAAGAAAGGAGTGAGCTCCACCCCCCCCACCCCCCCAGGAGAGGCGTCCTTACCTACAGCCCGGCTGTGCAGACCCGTGGAGGTGCATCAGCCTTTCGGGGGCCTCTGCTCCTGCCTGCACCCCGCAAGGATGGGGGGGAAGGAGGGAGTTCGGGGTTACAGTTTTGGACCATCCGGGCCAGGGCTCAGGCCTGGCTGGCGCCGGAGAAAGGATGGGGAGGCGTCTTACGAGCGTGGCAGAAAGGCAGGGCCTTCCCGGTGGGGAGACCCTCCTAGCAGGGTCTGGCTCAGCACAGGCGGGCTGTGGGCAGTGCTGGCACAGCCCGGCCCGGAGAGAGGCCACGGGCACCACCGACCCTCCGCCCCCATGGGGCCAGCCGGGCGTAGTTCCCTTCTATCCTGAGCGGCCAAGCAGTGGGGGGCCGGCAGCTTAAACACCAAGGTGACGGGACATTCTGGGTCAGGCCACCCAAGCTCATTGTCAGGGTCCTGGCGTTCAGGGCTCGGAGCACCACAGCCTACGATCAAATATTTACAAAACGCTCGTAGGCTGTCTGGGTGGCACAGTCCATTCAGCGTCTCACTCTTGATCTCGGCTCGGGTCACGATCTCAGGGCTTGTGAGCTGGAGCCCCGCGTCGGGCTCTGCGCTGACAGTGTGGAGCCTGCTTGGGCTTCTCTCTCTCTCTCTCTCTCTCTCTCTCTCTCTCTCTGCCCCTCCCCTGCTCGTGCTCGCTTACTCTCTCTCCAAATGAAATAAAACTTTTAAAAAAGTAAAAAATAAATAAAAACTAAAAACCACACTCATGTCTCGCCCTGTCGTATTGCGATAAAATTGCGTCAGCCCGTTTTACAGCCAAGGGCTCAGGCTTCCACCGCTCCGAGGGGTCGTCTGGTCAACAAAGGTCTTACTTCTCCAAAGTGGCTTCTGCTTCCAGAGGTCAAGGCGCCATGAGGGCGACTGTCTCCCCAGTGCCTTGTACCAAGCTGCTGGAGAACCCAGAGGCCGTAAGCCTGAGCCCCCGGCGTCGGAGGTGGGCAGAGTGGGAGAGGAGCAGTCGGGTGTTGGCGAGGAAACGGGCACGACAGCAAAGTCAGGGAGGGTGCAGAGGCCAGGAGGGGCCTCTGCCAGCCCGGCTGAGCGGTCGGTCAATGGTCCACGGGGTTTGGCAACGTGGTAGCCGTGGGGGAAGGGGGCACGGGTTCCTGCCGCCTCCGAATTCAGTCCCTTCCTTTCCATTTATCTGACACCTGTCAAAGTTCCGGTTCACCTTGTTTTAGCCGTGGCTTCTCCCCACAACGATTCACGGTTCCTATCTGTGCGGTCCCCAGAGGTGCCCCTCTGTGGGTCGCCTGAGTCACCTGGCGAGCGAGATGGCTGGTGCCTAAGAGCCTGGGCGGAGCCAGAGCGCTGGGTTCGAGCTCAGCCCGGCCCACCCAGCGGAGTGACCTTGGGCAAAAACACCTGCGTTTCCTTCTGTTTCCTCCTGTGTCAAATGAGCGTAATAATTGCACCCACCGGTGTTCGGCCGAGCCCCCCCGCCCCCCCAAATAAAGGAAAAAGGCAGCGGAGCGGAGGGTTGAGAAAACAGGATGCTTCAATGTGGGCGGTCAGGGCTGGATCCCTTGAGACCCCAGGATGCCGTGGAGAGAAGGCCGGGCACACTGCGGCCCCCAGGCCAAAACCAGCCTGCCGCCTGATTTTATAAATAAAGCTCTATTCCAACTCGGACATGCCCCACCGTTTGCATGTTTTCTGTGACGTGGATGCCGGGAGAGGCCGAAGGCCCGGACAGGGTACCTGCCGATAGGACGGCGGCCCCACTGGCCCACAGGGCCGTGATGGGTCCGAGTAAGGTGGACCGTGCCGAGCCTCGCTGGCAGGATGTAAATGCTGGACACAGAGGCTGGACAGAATTTCATTTCTCCATCCTGGTGGCTCTCCCACAGAGCCCGCCAAGCACAGTCTCAGGGGAAGGTCACCAGTCCTGCGTTCGAGCACCAAGGCCAAGTCTGGAACAGTCCGCTCCGCCCACAGCCCCTCTCTCGGCAGAAGGGACAACGATGAGGGGGACAGCGGCGAAGAATGCTGGGTTCGCGCATTTTATTGCCAGTATTACTCCTAGAATGAGGGCAGGCAGGTGGCTTCCCGTCCCCCCGCTGGGGAAGGTTTTCTGCATTCTACCTCTTTCCACCGCGGAACGAGGAGAATCGCTTCAGGGCACAGAGCAGCCACGCGGCGTCAGCTGTCAGTGTTCAGGGCCATTTGTGCCAGAGAGACGGGGTTCAGCCGAATGGAAGGGGACGTCCCCTCCCAGGTCTCCCTAAATGAGTTTGCTCCAAATGGAAGGAGACTCTGAACGAGATTTTCCAAGAGCAAAACAGAGTGAGAGAGGAGAAAAAACAGAGACAGCCGCGGGGGGAGATTTCACGAGTGGAGCTGGGCTGGCCTGGGGGAGCCGCTGACGCCCACGGAGAGCCCCCCGCAGCCACGCCTGGGGGCCTCAGCTTCCCCCCCAGCACCCACGGCTGTGCCCAGAGCCCGGAGACAGACTTCCTCACTCCCCGTCCCATTTCCTACCTGGCGTCCCCAAGCCGGCACTGGTGCGTGTGGGGCACCCCCAGTACATGCCTACGGGAGGCTCTATGAAGAGGCTCTAAAACACTTCCATACGCTTTGCAGTGTTTTTTTAAAAGATAAGGTCTTTAACTTTTTTTTAATGTTTATTTTCAGAGAGCATGAGTGCGGGAGGGGCAGACAGCGAGGGAGACACAGAATCCGAAGCAGCTCCAGGCTTCGAGCCGTCAGCGCAGAGCCCGACGCGGGGCTCGAACCCACGAGCCGCGAGATCATGACCCGAGGTGAAGTCGGACCCTCGACCGACTGAGCCCCCCAGGCGCCCCGTACACTATGCACGGTTTTAGGATGAGACGTACAGAACTAGAAGCTCTGATCCCCCTCGCCCAGCCCTTCTCTGCGAGCACACACTTCTCTGGAGACCCCGGACCAGGCCCGGGGCCCCGCTTCGTCCGTCCTTCGCGGCACAATTTCATTGGAAAAGAGGGACCTATTGCTGAAGAGCAGTTTGAAAACCACAGCCCTAGATGGGTCCAAAAACCTGTCTCTTGGTCAGAGCTCACTCACCTTGTGCCTCATCCTCTGGGACCCCCACCCTGCCCCGGGCCGTCGGGCAAGCTACCTTTGTGTCCCTTCAGGACGCACACGTGGTCCCTCCCAGGCTGAGCTGCAGGTTTACACTTTAGTGGGAACTTTCCGGAGAGGATGTGAATGACGTCAGGCACCGGGTCCAGACAGAGGACGGTGTATCTTGGGACAGGGGGATCTTTCACTTCGTCGTGAGTCACCCCCCACTCAGGGGCGCGCGCTGACTGTATGAGGGGTGGGGAGAGGGCCAACCTGAAGCCACAGGGAAAGGTGAGGCGATGGGCCCTCCGGGCAGGGCCCCTGGCCCGCGCCTCCTCGCCCCTCCCCTAGCCCCCGCCCCACAGTCAGGCCAGGGGGGCCCTCGCGGGTCAGAGCAGAGCTTGGAAGGCACCGCCAGCCCGTCTCCACCCAGAGACCCGAGGGCCACGCGATGGGGCCACGAAGCATGAAGAAAGCTAGACTCAGAATCCAGAAGGCAAGCGGAAGCACCCAGGGCTCCTGCCCCAGCCCTGGGGGCCTCTCCGGTACAAGGGCCCCGTCCCCACCCCGAGGGGGTCACCCGCTGCTCTCTGATCACGCCCCTTCCAGTGACTGGAACAAGGCGTCCTCTGGACACCAGGAAGCCTAAATCCACCTATGGATTCTACAGTCCAGAGGCCAGAGTTGCAGCCAGAAAGCCAGCTGAGGGATCCCCGAAACAGGCTGTAAGAGATGTCACCGAAGTGCGACCCCCATGGCTGACCCAGCACCCCCAAGCCCACCCCAAGAGGAGGCTAAGAGGTGAAATGGTTGCCCCGGGGCCACGAGCCAGAGCGGGCGGAGACGTCACGGCCTGGGCAGCTCCCAGGCAGGCGCCGGGCCTGGACCTCGTCAGGGCCCAGAGGCCTTCTCATCTGGGTGCCCCGGGGTGCCCCAAGCTTCTCCCACACACTCACCTCCGCAGAGCACGTCAGGGTCCCAGGCACCCAGGGCCCGCGCCGGCCACATCAGCAGGGCCAGCAGGGCCACGGACAGCACCGCCGGCCCCATGCTTCACAGCCAGCCTCCTCTGGTGCCGTCCTGCTGCCCGGGTGCCCCACGGGGACAGCAGGTGCGGCCTCGTCGCCTGGAGACCAGCGTCCACCCTGCAGGTGCCACCCCTGCACCTGTGACCAGGTGCGCCGGGCCGGTCACCGCCCCCTCGTCCCCATCCCTGCGCCCCCACCCCCACGCCCGCCCCAGGCCCCCTCGACGGGGTCTGGGAGTGATGGTGGTGATCGTGGGGTTTGGAGCCGACGGCCAAGAAAGAATTTTGAAGATGTCTTTGGTGCAAAAAGGTGAATTTATTAAAGCCTGGGGACAGGACCCGTGGGCAGGAAGAGCTGCCCTGGGGTCGTGACGGGTAACTCATCATATAGCCTCAGGTTGGGAGGGGGTCGAGGATAGCACAAGTCTCTAAGGAATATTTGAAGCGAGGTTTCCAGGACCTTGAGGGGCTGGGGTTGTTAGGAAAACAGCATTTATTACCGGTTAGTAAAACCTCAGCCATGAGACCCTACAGATGTAGACCAGGGGCCGTAAGCTGGGATGATGATGCCAGCGTATATTTGGGGGAGTTGAGATAAGGGAAGTTGCCACAGGAATTTTTGTACGTTAAAGTAGGACTTACAGGATCCTGGGGGGTCAGCATAATGTTGAGCCAAGATTCCCTTTTGCCCCTAGCGCAGTGTCATCATCGAGGCAGCCGAGCTCCTAGAGGGAGGTCACTCTGCCTGTTTCAAGGACTCGTCACTGGGCTGCAGGCAGTAAGGGAATTTAATTTTTCATTTGCCCGAGTTTCCCACACCACCACGGCAAGCACTTCAACGTCTTTCCTTTGTTCTTGGGGGGACAGGGGTGTCCGAGGAATATCACACATGTCCCACCTCGGGGGCGGGGGAAGGCTGCTGTTAGCCTGTACCTTTCCCTCAGCCCCCTCGCCCCCAGCCCTCCTGCACCTGCTGGTTCAGCTCTCCAGTGCGGACGGCCCCTGGGAGCTACAGCCGGTTCTGGTGCACACACTCCTCTGGTGCAGATCCTCACCCTGCCGGGCAAGGGTGCGTTCCCGCTGGTCACGTGGCCCCTATGGGCCTTGTGCTCAGTGTTGCCACAACAGGTGGAGGAAATGTCCTCCTGGGGGCTCTGAGAAGCCCCTCGCAGTGGTCCGGGCCCCACAGGATATACTTGCCCTATTCCCCCGACCCGTCTCCATGGTCTCTGATACCCTTCCTTCCCACCTTATCCCCACCCATGGCAAAGCCAGGTGCAGGAAAAGGGTGATGCATTTAGCATCACATTTACGCTGTAACAGGACCCTGCCTTAAGCAGTCAGCACGGCATCTCTTTTTTTCAAATGAGTCTCATGGAAATCCCAGTATGAAAAGCAGCTACGTTTTAGCCTCCCCGCATCTCCCCATCCACACATTCCTCCCTCTCCAGGGCCACCTCTCCCCACCCAGCTGCGGGCTGCAGGGGCAGGACTTAGGTGGAGAGAGAAAGATAAGTATTTTTGGCTGCATAATTTCCCCAAACTCATCTGATCCCCATTTTCTGTGAGTGACAGCGGGGACTAACTCTGTGTAGTTTGGTTTTGAATGCTTTGGATTCTGCGTCTCCCTCTCTTTGTGCCCCTCCCCCGCACACGCTCTGTCTCTATCTCTCTCCCTCTCTCTCTCAAAAATAAACAAACATTAAAAAAAAAAAAAAAGGGTTCAAAGTCATTGACTGAAGAGCCACGGCTGGAAAGAGAGAGAATCCCAAGCAGGCTTCATGCCGCGAATGCAGAGCCAGATGCTGGGCTTGATCGTACGAACCCTGAGATCATGACCCGAGCTGAAACCAAGAGTCGGATGCTTAACCCACCGAGCTACCCAGGGGCCCCCTGCCCCTGAAAAAATATTTTTAAGTAAAAAAAAAAAAAAAAATGTTCCAAACCACGTGTACAATGTCACGTGCTACTGAAGGGGGACAGAATTCGTCGGCCCAAATTACGCCTCTTTGGCATAAAGATTATTTTAGGCTGATTATTTTTAGAAACTGCCAATTCAGGAAAAGTCTTTTACTTCCCCTCAGCTGCCTGAGTTTATACCAGAAAGGGGGCCTGGACCAGGAAGAGAGCTATCACCAGAGAGTCCCCATTCCCCAGGACATTTACTTGCATGGCAGGGCGGCCTGTGTTTTCCAAACATGTCCTGTGCTTGGTCCTCCTGAAAACCGTCGCTCGGGATGTCCTAGAAGCCTCAATTACCTGGCTGCCTTTTGGGTCTCATATTTTTGGGGCCCCCATACATACAAAGCTTGTTTTTCTCCTGCTGATGTGCTTTTAATTATTAGACCAGCCAAAGAGCCTAGAATGGAGGCAGGGAAATTTTTCCTCCCTTCACCTCAGAGGGCCTTTCGACAAGGTGGCTTCAGGGTCTGTTCTCTTCGGCTTTGGCCGGAACCAAACAAAATCCAGGAAGCCACCAGGCTGGGTGGACGCACAGAGCCTCTCAGGAGAGACTCCTTTCTCTCTGGCATCCTCTCTGACACACGGGGATTTCGACTACACGAGGAGCAGGTGTCCCCTGCTTTAGAAAAGTTTGCGCGGTGCTGCTTTGCTTTTATGAGAGGCCTACGTTAGTGCCTGTTGTCTGCTAACCGAAAGGAATCTGGAAAGGATTTTTGCTTTTGCGACAAAAGGTGAAAAGCAAAAATAGCGCCCAGCGTTTGTGGCACGGCAAGCCCTTCCTGCTACGCCCTGCTTCCTGACACGGAGGAAACGTGTACTAATTAGTCTCTCCTAAAAGCCAAGCGGCACAACACGAGCTTCTGAAAAGCGAGGGGCACCTGCACGCTCCTGTCACTCGGCAGGTACGAGATGCTGTGGGGAAGAGGTGCTCAGGTGCTCACGTACCCCGAAGGTGCAACCCCCTACCGGGGAGGAGGTCGTACTCTTGTGACCCTGCAACTTGCTGCAGCCAGAAGGGCCGACAGGGCCGGCTGGTCCCCCTGTAGGCGGCGTGTGATGAGGAGACCAAGTGCGTGTGTTACCCTCCGAGGGTCACCTTCGCTGGGAATAAAACCTACCCGCGGTGCGGCCGGAAGCAGCTGGGAAGCAGCGAGAGGGCGGGGTGTGCTGGGATTTTCCGAGGCTTGGAGTTTGCTGCCCTGGTCTGCAAGGGGGGGGGTTCGCGGTCCCCACATCCCTCCCCCCTCCGCTCTCCCCTCCCGTCCCCACCCCACACTGGAAAAGCCAGCAGGTGCCAGGGACCGACCCCCAGCCGCCCTGCCTCCCTCCTCCCTGCCCCTGAAAGGCCAGGAGCCTGAGACCCTTGTGTCAAAACCAGCTTAAGCGCCACGCCAAGCGGCCAGTTCCATTTAAAAACAGCACATTCCAGTCCAACTGGATGCCATCAGCTCGCATTAACATAGCATTTCCCATTGAAAGGTTTTTGTGGCAAAGTAGTGTTGAGTTGACCCTCAAGGCAAGAAAGAATGAATAAGAGAAAAAAACAATAACCTCACCCCTCTGAGGGTTAAAGCACCATCTCATTTACCCGGATAGGTATTTTTCTTTGGTTGAATTGTTTGGTCTCTTTTACTTAGACTGGAAACCTCCTGGGCACAGCCGGCCTGACCCTGTGCCCCCGAGCACAACCAACAATCCCCACTTGCTTTAAAGGAACGTTTGCAGGGGCAGGGCCTGGATCTCTGAGGAGACACTTGGGCCTCTGCAAGAGGGAGGGACCCGGAGCTGAGAGCCCCCGGCTGGGGGCCCGTTCCAGGTACGGACAAGAAGCGAGCCCTTCTCTTGGGCTGTCCTCGGGCGATGTGGGTGCCAGGGCCAGGACGGGGACCCGGAGACACCCCCTCCAGACCCCCAAGTGCACAGGCTTGGGTTTCTAAAAGGCAGGGACCCATGGAGCATCAGAGTTCGGGACAATTAAGTCAGCTGATAAGCAGAGCGGGAGCTGTCTCCTTGGGCAGAAGGACAGGCCGGGAAGGGCTTCTCCGTAAGCTGCCGCCAAGGAACTCTCGACAGAGGAAGGAAAAAGAGCTGAGAATCTGAGAATCTCCTCCATCCGCCCCTGTCTCCCTGCTCGCCTTTCCTTCTTAAGTGTGTTTGCTTGAGAAACAGAATCAGGGCGGGGTTTTCTGGGACCGATGCCGCTGTGGGAGCCTTGAGAGGCCAGGGCCACCGAACAGCAGGCTGGCTCCCCCACCGGAGGACTGGATGGGGGCGGGGACGGCAGCCACAGGGACACCTGGGCACGCAGACCCCCCTGGGGGGCTGTGGCCCCGGGGTGGGGGGGGGACTGCCAGACGTCACACTGAGGCCTGGGCCACATGGCCCTCACCCTCACCTTCACCACACAGCCTCACCACACACCGAGTCGGGCACGGCAGAAAGCCAACAGGTGATCACAGAACCGGGTGATTTCAGGAGGACGGCACAGTCCCCGGGGCCCCAGAACGACACCTGCAGCTTGGGGAAGACGGTGGTAACAGAGCCTGCAATTCCTGCACCGTGACCTTCAGCGCAGGGGTGCACCAGCCCCGCCAGCCGCCAGCAGTGAGAGGGAGCCGGCCCCACCCTGCGCTCGCCTCCAGCAGCGGGGCCTCCAGGGCTCCGGGAGGGGTGAGGAGGGCTGGGGAGGGGTGAAGAGGGGTGCGGGGGGCAGAGGAGGTGTCTGGGGTTTCGCCCTTCCCGCCCCACTCTAAGTGACCCGCCCAGCGGCCTCCTTCACCCCACAGCCCTCACTCTTGCCGGGTTGATTACACAGCTCAGCTCCCAGCTTCCACCACACCGCCTCCTCCGGGCTGTCTCCCAAGTTGCTCCAAAGACGCCGACATAACTGCAACTCAGACCAAATACCCAAATGGCACCCACACTGCCGAGGATACAGCCCAGGGTCCTTGGCGGTGGCATGAGAGTCCTACATGACTGGCCTGCCTCTCTCCGCATCATCTCCTTTATCCCTTATTCCTCGTCCCCTAGCACGTTTCTCCAGATCTGTGTGCCTCTTTTACAGATGTCCCCTCAGGCTGATGCCCCCTTCCCTCCCAGACCTCCCCTTACTCGTCCAACAACCCCTGGTCCTTCAAGACTTGATTCGAGCACCACCTCCTCCAGGAAGCCCTCCCTGAACACTTGCCTGCCCTCCAGTCAGAGGTTGAGCCCCGCTTTGGTGCCCCCGGAGCCACGCCCAGTGTCCCTGTCAGAGTGCCCCCTTCCCTCCTCGCTGTGATGGCCCCTGACTGCTTGGAGGCCCTGGGGCTGGGCCCATCACCACTCCCTGTGCCTAGGCACTGGACTGAACTCGCCCGCGACAGATCACCGTGTCCCAGGGCTTGGCCTTTCCAATGACATAAGAGGATGTGATTAAATGAACGCCAAGAGTACTTCCAGCTTGAACACTGGACATTGAACATTGAACATTGGACAACATTCAGTTGTCCTTGAACTAAAAGCCACAGGAAACAGAACCCGGCGTGCAAGATCTCTCCGACGTACTGTTCGCTGCTGCTCTCATTTGCCGCACGTGCTCTGTGGGTACCGCCCCGTCAGTGACCTTGGGAGGCAGTCCTGGCCAAGCCAGTGGGACCCGAGCGTCCCCAGCTAAGAGTACGCGTGCCCAGCAGCAGGGCAGCCATGGGCTCGGACCACAAGTCTGTTCTCCGTTGCAACAGGAGTTTGGAGATATGTGCCTCGATGCCTGGGGCGCAGAAGGGCCGTGTCCAATGGGCTCCCACGAGGGACATAATGTGCCAACGGACCGTAAACAATGTTGTATCTGCATTTTGCGTGTTCTCCCCGTTCCCACTGGAAAGAATCAAAGCTGTACGTGTGGGGAGCGTCCTTCCGGAACCGGGTCCTGTCCGGCGTCGTCAGGAGCGCGTGGGGAGCGTGGGCGGTGGGCGGTGTCGATCCGAGTACCCCCGAGGTCGAGTGGAGACTCCAGAGCAAGGACCCCCAGGCCAGGAGGGGACCGGGCCGCCTGTCCCTTCGCCTTCGCCCTTGGCTTCTTCTTGGACTTTGCAGGCTGCGTCCAGGGCCGCACACGTGTCCCCATTGAATCATCTGGGGGGAGGTTACGTACGCTTTTCACGTTGGTCAAAGCAGCACAGGATGAGTCTCAAAAGCCCAGTGCTCCTGAAATACAGAACCTGCGGAGTGGCGCTCCCTCCGTGCCTCCTTGTTTCCTGCGCTTCGAGCTCCCTGTTTCCAAGGAAATAAATAGCTCGTGTGGCTATTTCCTGACTTGTCAGTGGTGGACGTTCTCCGGTCTTACTGTCTTTGAGGGTAAGGAGTTAGCCCTTGGATCCGACGACCTGGTGCGCGAAGCAGGGCGCAGACTGGCGGGTCCCGTGGCTGCGGCCCCCGCGGGACCCAGTGCAACTGAGGTTCAGAAACCAAGGTGGAACCGCCTCCCCCCCCCCCCCCCAGCTGAGGCCCGACAGCTGCCTCCCAGGCCAGAAGGCCCAGCGCCACACTTCCGGGGGTTGAGGGAAAGACAAGGCACGGGGTGTGGCGGACGGGGGAGAGCAGCTGAAAGCCTGGCCGCTCCTGGTGGCCGGGGGGGAGGCAGGACAGGTGGGAAAGAGGGTGTCAAAGCAGGAACAGGGCTGCCGGGCCGGGCCCTGCACGGAGAAACACGGGCTGCGTGCCGCAGGTGAGCGGTGGCATTTCCAGCCCTTGCTCCCGAGGTGCCCTTGTCCGGGGGGCGGCCTCGCAGGGATCTGAAACTGTCATTCTTGCGATTTTATCTTTTTATACAGTTTGAGAACTGGCAAACCTCTCAGGGATTGTGCACCGGAAATATTTGACTTTTGTATACATAAAACAAACCACAACAAAACGGAAGGCCATGTCAGTCCTGTGGCTGGTGAAAGGCTGGAGAAGTGGTCAGTGCTGAGACACGGGACAGGCAGACAGGCACGGGACAACTTCCAGACCAGAATAAACACGCCCGCACCCACGGCGGCCAGGGGTGACCTGCCCGGGGTCCGCCTGGCTGGCAGGAAGTCAGACCTCCCTCCCCAGCCCCCAGCAGCGCGCACCTGACCCCCTTTTCCACGGTGAGGCTCCCCTCTGCCTGCTCGGAGTCCCCCCCCCCCCCCACCCCAGCACAGGCGCCCGGCCTCTGGGTCCTTCCCTGCTCTCCCAGCAGAGCCGCTCCCTGGCTGCTTCCTTCCCCCAAAAGTACAGACGGCACAATATGGAACAGAGCTCTTCAAAACTGTCCAGGCTCGTTTGAGAGCAGGACGTCTGGACAGGATCCCTGGCTGTTTCTCCCCCTTCCAACCGCTGCCACAAGTCATGGGGCACGCTCTTGGATAAGACATCCTCTCAAAACACGGGACATCAGTGACACAGGTTAAAACCAACATCCAGGACGGCCTCAAAAGAGGAGGCAGGAGGGGCGGGAGGAGGACGGTGAGCAGGGCTGACCTGTGGGGCCACCACCCACACCAGCGGGGCAGCGCCCCCCTCACCTGGCCGTGCCCTGCTCCGCCCTGGGCACACACACAGTCTGAACCCGTTTCTGGGACACGTGGGGCAATCTCTGGTCCCCAAATCGCACAGAACCTCGGAGAACAAACGGGAGACAGTTACCAGAGATAAATTATACACATTAAAACCACGGTTGCAGGGCGCCTGGCGGGGGGCTCAGCCGGTTAAGCGTCCTATTCAACTCTTGATTCCGGCTCAGGTCATGATCTCACCGTTCGTGGGATCGAGCCCCGCGTCGGGCTCTGGGCTGACCGTGCGGAGCCTGCTTGGGATCCTCTCTTTCTCCCTCTGCCTCTCTCTCAAAGTAAATAAACATGAAAAAAACAATGGTTGCAAAAGGGCAGTGGAGGAAAACACAGTCGAGAACGCAGGCTCGAGAGGTGAGACCACGGTTTTCTGACTCTGGAACGTAAGCTTGTGAAGCTCAGAGACACCGGGGAGACCCCTGGGTTTCCTGCTGCTGTTAAACCCAGAGCCATTTTATTTGTTCCAAAGTGATTCGATCAGAGTTCAAAGATGCTTCGCTGCCTGCGGATGCAAGGAGTGTGTGCTGGGGTAATTTTTCATAGTTCTGCTCTTTTTGTCCAACTAGATCAATACGCTAACCGGTGCCTCGGAAAACGATGGCGTTTTGTATCTATCTGTGGGAGCTTCAAAACGCTACGGAGACGCGGGATGCTCCTAAACTTGTTGAGACACGTTCTGCACGTAGCTACAATACGTGCGTGCTCGTCTGCCTGCAAAGCCCTGAAATGATGACTTCTGAAGAGATCACAGCCTTTCTCTCCGTTTCCGGTGGGAGGTGGGAGACGGTGTTCTTGCTGCGCAGAGCAGGCGAGGTGCCCGGGACGGGCTCATCTGTCAGGAAGGCTCCTTAACTGCAAAACTGCTTGAAAGGCTACCCCCATCACCTCTGTCTCCCAGCCCCCCCGCTCCGTTAGACATTATCGCACGGCGGTCACACACACAGGGCTCTTCCAGACCAGACCGTGGCCCCGCGACTGGCCGTCAGTGTGCAGCAGCCGGGCGTAGCTCTGCTCGACACCCAGCGGCTCGGGTCTTGCCAACGTAACTGAGGCCTGGTCTTACCAGAAGGGCTCCTCGCGCGCTGAAGACACAGAAACGCGGAAACACGTGGGCTTAAGTCGATTCTTTGGTCCCCAGAGCTCATCTCTGTTTTAACACCCGTGGATAGACTGGGAGCTCCTGAGAGCAGCGGCCTTGACGAAATAAATCATTATGTGGAGGAGCTGGGTCTCCAAACAGGCGAGTCTTTCTAAATTGCAAATTATTAGCTGGTTCACAGACCTGAGCTGTGACGAGCACATTGCATTGTGTAAGAGGCCTAAATGGGTTTGCTCTGCTCCCGCCGATCAGCCCTAATGCTCTCCCAGCAGGAAATTTATTGCAAAAAAAAAAAAAAAAAGAAAAAAAGAAAAATCACTCTGATTGGAAAAGGAAAACAGTGTGCATCTTTCAGCAAATAGGGAAAGATAAACATCTGATGAGTCACATTTCAGTCAGAAAGTGACCTACAGCGTGTGTGTCCCCATTTGGTCTCCTGTCTCACTGTGTAACCCACGGAGACTGTGTGAGAGGCTAAAGGGGAATACAAGACCTTGCATTTCAGACTGGTTTGAAGATACTGGTGTTGGTGCACTAAAAAGAAGAAGAAGGGGGAGGAGGAGGAAGAGGGGGAGGAGGGGGGAGGGGGAGGAGGAGGGGAGGAGGGAGAGGGGAAGGGGATGAGGGAGAGGGGAAGGGGAGGAGGGACAGGGGAAGGGGAGGAGGAGGAAGAGGGGGGAGGGGAGGAGGGAGAGGAGAAGGGGGAGGAGTGGGAGGAGGAGGGGGAGGAGGGAGAGGGGGAGGAGGGAGAGGGGAGGAGGCGGGAGGGGGAGCAGGGATAGGAGTGGGAGGAGGAGGAGGGAGAGGGGAAGGGGAGGAGGGGGGAGGAGGGAGAGGAGAAGGGGAGGAGTGGGAGGAGGAGGGGGAAGAGGGAGAGGGGGAGGAGGGAAAGGGGAAGGGGAGGATGGAGAGCAGGAGGGGGAAGAGGGGAGGAGGAGGGAGGGGGCAGGGGAGAAGGGGGAGGAGGGGGGAGGAGGGGGAGGAGGGAGAGGAGAAGGGGAGGAGTGGGAGGAGGAGGGGAAGAGGGAGAGAGGGAGGAGGGAGGGGGAAGGGGAGGAGGGAGAGGAGGAGGGGGAAGAGGGGGAAGGGGAGGAGGGAGAGGAGAAGGGGGAGGAGTGGGAGGAGGAGGGGGAGGAGGGAGAGGGGAAGGGGATGAGGGAGAGGGGAAGGGGAGGAGGGAGAGGGGAAGGGGAGGAGGGAGAGGGGAAGGGGAGGAGGAGGAAGAGGGGGGAGGGGAGGAGGGAGAGGAGAAGGGGGAGGAGTGGGAGGAGGAGGGGGAGGAGGGAGAGGGGGGAGGAGGGAGAGAGGGGAGGAGGCGGGAGGGGGAGCAGGGATAGGAGTGGGAGGAGGAGGAGGGAGAGGGGAAGGGGAGGAGGGGGGAGGAGGGAGAGGAGAAGGGGAGGAGTGGGAGGAGGAGGGGGAAGAGGGAGAGGGGGAGGAGGGAAAGGGGAAGGGGAGGATGGAGAGCAGGAGGGGGAAGAGGGGAGGAGGAGGGAGGGGGCAGGGGAGAAGGGGGAGGAGGGGGGAGGAGGGGGAGGAGGGAGAGGAGAAGGGGAGGAGTGGGAGGAGGAGGGGAAGAGGGAGAGAGGGAGGAGGGAGGGGGAAGGGGAGGAGGGAGAGGAGGAGGGGGAAGAGGGGGAAGGGGAGGAGGGAGAGGGGAAGGAGAGGACAGGGAGGAGGAGGAGGAAGAGGGGGAGGAGGAGGGGGAAAAGAGGGAGGAGGGAGGGGGAAGAGGGGGAGGAGGGAGAGGGGAAGGGGAGGAGGGGCGGAGGAGGAGGAGGAGAAGATTGGGGCATCTGGGTGGCTCATTGGATTAACTCAGGTCATGATCTTGAGGTTCGTGAGACTGAGCCCCACGTTGGGCTCTGCACTTAGAGCACAAAGGCTGCTTGAGATTCTCTCTCTCCCTCTCTCTGTCTCCCTCTCCCCCTCTCCTCTTCCCTTGTGCACTCGCACACTTTCTCTCTTTCCAAATAAATAAATAAACATTTAAAAGAAGAAGAAGAAGAGGAAGACGACTGTGAAAAAATGTGTCAACTCAGTTATTTCATCTGTTTTGTTTCATTTCATTTCATTTCATTTCTAAGCAGGCTCCACAGCCAGCGCAGAGCTCAACGTGGGGCTTGAATTCATGAGCCTGAGATCAAGACCTGAGCTGAGATCAAGAGTCAGATGCTTCACCGACTGAGCTGCCCAGGTGCCCTTATTTTATTTTATTTTTTTAACAATTTTATTTGTAAGTAATCTCTACACCCAACATGGCACTCAAATCCACAACCCGAGATCAAGATTTGCTCCACCGACTGAGACAGCCAGGAGCCCCTCAACTCAGTTATTTTAAATGAAAGAAAAGAGTAGGTATTTACAAGAAATAGAAAGCGTGGGGCGCCTGGGTGACTCAGGCCCTTAAGCGTCCTACTCTTGGTTTCTGCTCAGATCCTGATCTTGAAGTCATGAGACTGAGCCCCGAGTTAGGCTCCACACTGATTGGATTCTCTCTCTCCCTCTCTCTGTTCCTCCCTACCTGCGTGCACACATATGCTCTCTCTCAAAATAAAAAAAAAATGTTTTTTAAAAAGAAATATAAAGTATGCTTTTGCAAACTGAAAGAATGTTTGTAATGCATCAAATTATAATTTAAAATTATCCAGCTCACAAATTTGGTGTTTTAGAAATCTTGTTTTCCTGGGGTGCTTGGGTGGCTCAGTCAGTTAAGTGTCCGATTTGAGCCCAGGTCATGATCCCATGGTTCATGGGTTCAGGCCCCGCATCGGGCTCTGTGCTGACAGCTCAGAGTCTGGAGCCTGCTTGGGATTCTGTGTCTCCCTCTCTCTCTCTGCCCTGCCCTCTCTCTCTCTCTCTCTCTCTCTCTCCCTGCCTCTGTCTTTCAAAAATAAATAAATGTTAAAAAAAATAATAAATCTTGTTTTCCTTAAGCAGAATATTCTGCAAAAACTGCTCAGCGTGATTTGAACTCACCTGCACCCCACCCGTTTTCCCTTTGAATAAATGGAACAAAGAGAAAATGCGTGACATTGAAGGCAATAACTTCTTTAGAAGTTCACATTTCTCACCGTCTCTAAAGGGTCGTAACAATGTCGGTATTCAAGAACCCTTTGTGTGAGTCAACCAACAACATCTCTCTCTGACCTGGTCCTCGTCCTCCTCCTCCTCAAAGAGGTTACAATGTTTAGAAACAAGATTAGAGATTCAAACTGCGGACTTGGCTGGTTTTGAACATCCACGGATCTTCCTCCACTTCCCATGGAGTTCTGTTCTGGTAAACACACTGCAGGTTGAAAATACCGTAGGTAGAAAGTGCATTCGGTACACCTAACCGACCCAAGACCCCAGCTTAGCTCAGCCCGCCTTGACTGTGCTCGGAACGTTCACGTTGGCCTACGGTTGGGCAGAATCGTCTAACGCAAGCCTCTTTCACAACAAAGTGTCGAGTATCTCCTGTGATGCACGGAGGGCTGCACTGGAAGGGACGGGAATGGCTGTGCGGGTGCAGACGGCGGTCGGTGTGTCGGCTGTTGACCTTCGTGATCGCGTGGCTGCTGGGAGCCGCGGCCACCGCCCGGCGTCACAGGGGAGGATCAGACCGCCTATCACTAGCCCTGGGAAAATACTGAAATTCGAAATTCGAAGTATGGCTTCTACTGAGTGTGTATGCCTCTCGCACCATCGTAAAGTCAAACAACCGTGTGAGTGGAACCATGGTTAAGTAGGAGATCGCCTGTACTCAAATGTTAATCCGATCAACAGACCATCATTAACAACCTGTTCGTAACATGCGTTATATGTTACTCAGAAATACGAAACAGGCCTACAGCCTCAAGCCTAATTTCAGCCCACATTCCAAAATGGGTCCTTCCGGGGGGGCTGTCCACGCAGTGCTGACAGCCGCCAGCAGGTGCCGTCCACAAGGCTCACGCATGACAGTCACCAAGAGAGAAATTCGAGCGGTGTTAGCTGCGTACTACAATGTCAGGACATCCAAGAAAGGCAAATTTATGTTCCCTCTTTGTTGTTTTCTCTCTAACACGTTTGCCAACCCATCTTTTATTAGCATTTGCATTCTCTGGGATCACTCCTTTGTATGCCACCATATGACTTCAACATAAGGGATCAATTATGGGTCAAGAGGGACAAGATCCTATATAGAGAATATTTATATCTTAATTGTCTTGAAAGCTTGGCATGGGAATTGAAAATTCAAAGGTCAAAAATTCTACTTTGTTTTTCTTATTTTTCAAGAAATCAAGAGGCCAACACCACGAAGATTGATAGAAATACATTTTCCTTGTCTCTTTTGCACATTATCCTAAACGGGGAAAAGACGTCAAGCTGACAGGACTTCGTGATGTTTTCTATCTAAAGGTGAGTATGCCTTAGTGTGCCCACTAATAGAGATACTACCTTATAGGGAAAAGGACTAACAGACAAATCACGAAAGAGGTCATTACGAAGGACACTGAACCTCAGTAGCACATGTTAACCTCAGCAGAGATCAAATACAAAGGAAAGCCCCAACTGAGATGTCATGATCCATCAGGTAAATTTTCACACACAAAAAAGATATTAATCACAAGTGCTGTATGAGAGAGGATAAACGGATCCAATCTTTCTTGGGGGCGAGGTGAGGAATGTAGCTGGGGATTCAGGAGCATTAAAAATGATCGTAGCCTGGGGCTCAGTCGGTTAAGCGTCCGACTTCGGCCCAGGTCATGATCTCATGGTTCATGGGTTCGAGCCCTGCATCGGGCTCTGTGCTGACAGTTCAGAGCCTGGAGCCTGCTTTGGATTCTGTGTTTCCCTCTTGGTCTGCCCCTCCCCTGCTCACTCTCTGTCTCTCTGTCTCTCTGTCTCTCAAATAAACATTATACATACATATATATATATATATATATATATATATATATATATACATACACACACACACACACATATGAGGTCATTCATTCCAGCAGTGTATATAAAAGAAAAACACAGGGCACATTCTAAATATTGCCAACAAAAAAGTTAATTATGAAAGTTGTATGATTATATATATCTAACCTATATATACATCCGGAGGTAAGCATCTGAAAGGATGTGGGCAAGTTATTTCTAAATACTATGGTTAAGGGTATTGTTATGCTACTCCTTTGTTTACCTATGTTTCTTAGACTTATACAATAAGCACGTTTATTTTGGGAATAAGGAAAACTCTGAACGGGGCACCTGCGTGACTCAGTCAGTTAAGCATCTGACTTTTGATTCTGGCTCAGGTCATGATCTCATGGATCCTGAGTTCGAGCCCTCTGCTGAGGCGCAGCACCTGCTTGGGATTCTCTCTCTCTCCCTCTCTCTCTCTGCTCCTCCCCCTGCTCTCTTGCTCTCTCTCTCTCTCAAAAACAGTAAGTAAACTTTATAAAAAATATATTTCATTTAAGAAGTAAATTTACTGGGCTGCCTCACTCAGGGTTGTGAGTTTGAGCTCCATGTTGGGCGTAGATATTGCTTAAAAATAAAATCTTTAAAAAAATCTACAATGGGGGCACCTGGGTGGCTCAGTCGGTGAAGCGTCCGACTTCAGCTCAGGTCACGATCTCGTGGTCCGTGAGTTCGAGCCCCACGTCGGGCTCTGGGCTGATGGCTCAGAGCCTGGAGCCTGCTTCCGATTCTGTGTCTCCCTCTCTCTCTGCCCCTCCTCCATTCATGCTCTGTCTCTCTCTGTCTCAAAAATAAATAAAAAACGTTAATTAAAAAAAATTTAAAAAAATCTACAATAAATAAATTTACTAAGAGTGCATGAGCAAATACTTATGACGAAATACCGAGTGGATATGAGTACGGGATACGGGTTACACACAGCGTGAGCTAGCCTGTGTCAGATAACACACGTGAGGGAAGGCAATGCGCAAACAGGTTGAAAGCGGGTGCCACGTATGAGTAGGTTCTGGGTAATTTTATTCTCTTCTCTATTTTCAGTTTTCTGAAAAAGAAAATTAATGAACAAAACGAACCTCGACCCTTAACTTGCACTCTAGTAAAAATCAACTCAAGATGGACCACCGGCTTCAGATGTAAAACCTAAAATCATAGAACATCGAGAAGAAAATCTTTGCGACTTTGGGTTGGGCACAGGTCACTCAGGACACCAAAACCGTAACCCATAAAAGAGAAAGTGATGAATCGGACTTCATCAGATGGAAGAACGTCTGCTCTTGGGAAGATGGTGACTGGCGTCTCAGACTGGTGAGTGTATACAGAGAATTCTCAACACTAGATAATAAGAAACACACAGCCCAATTGGAACACGGGCAGACGTTCTGAAGGAGTTACACGGGTGGCCGGCCAGTGTGCGGAAAGCTGCCCCGCATCCTCAGTCATATTCCAGAAACGCCAACGAAAACATGAAGAGATGTGACGGCACGGCTGCGAGAACCGCTCCATGGTTTTTAGAACCCGAACATACCAGGTGCTGACGAGGATTCAGAGGAACTGTGTCTCCTCTACCCCGTTGCCACAAGTACAAGGTGGTGCAGCCACCTCGGGAGCCAGCTTGTCAATCTCTCTTTCGTTGTTGCTTATTCTTTGTTTGTTTCTTTTGGCGATTTCTTACAGTTAATCACACACTCTTCATGTTACCCGGCTGTATCACTCCTCACTCCAATGCTCTTAACCCCCAAAGAAATAAAAGTGTATGTCCCCTCAAAAACCTGTATGCTGTATGTTTATAGCCCTTTATTCCTGATCGCCAACAGCTGGAAACAACCCAAACCAGCAGAAGGACTCTGGGGTCTGTCTTTAGGACGGTGTTGGCACTCAACGCCGTGCACTCACTAACGTAGGTGAATCTCCAATGCGCCACACCATGTGAAAAAGGCCAGACTTAGAGGCTCTGTATATCGCACGATTCCGTGCATACGACATGCCAGAAAAGGCAAGGCAGATTCAGAGAACGGATCAGTGGGTGGCAGGGGCTGGGGGTGGGGGAGGGGTTGACCGCAAAGGACCAGGAAGGAATTTGGGGAGATCTGGAGCTATTCTAGATCTTGACTGAGGCGACGGTTCTATCGCTGTGTGCAGTTGTCACAACCCACACGAGTGGACGCTGAGAGCAGTGCACCGTGCTCTTTAGTTTCACGAAGGAAGTTTTATAATCGTGGGGACAGTGAGAAGGTTCCGGGGGGTGGATGTCGGTGCTGCTTGTACAACGGGTGTGCGTGTACTGAATGCTGTTGAACCGGACATTTACGATAGTTAAAATGGAAACTTTATGTTTCGTGTATCTTTTCACTGTCGGAACCGTTTCATAATTGCTAGTCATTAAAGTGTTAAAACAAATTTTAGCGGCGCCTGGGTGGCTCAACTGGTTAAGCATCTGACTACGGCTCAGGTCATGATCTCACGGTTTGTGAGATCAAGTCCCACGTTGGGCTCTGTGCTGACAGCGTGGGGCCTGCTTGGGATTCTCTCTCTCTCTCTCTCTCTCTCTCTCTCTCTCTCTCTCTCTGCCCCTCCTCTGCTTGTGCTCTTTCTCTCTCTCTCAAAATAAATAAATAAACGTAAATAAAAATATCCTATTTTGCTTTTGGGTAGCAGTTGTATTTTTAAAGCACACCCACCTTTTTACATCTTATCAATCCTTACACCAACCCCGTGAAGCCCACTAGGCTTTGGATCGCTCCCTTCCAAAGGTCAGAAAACAGGTCCAGGTGGCCCAGTGGCCACAGCTCGCCACCGAGGTGGCACTCTTCCCCTGCACGTGAGGGACACTGGTCCAGCCGCTTCATCCCCACAAAGGATAAGGTGCTCTTTCTTCCCCTCTGCTGACGGGCTGCTGACGGGCTGCAGAGTGGTTGCCTGAAGCCACGGGTGGACTTTTGGAAACAAGTCCAAACACTTCATTCTTACGAGATGCGGGTCATGACCCACTAACTGACTTTGAGAAACAAGCCTGGAGAAGCTGGCTGCACAGCCCTTCGATGTCTCGTTAACCCCTTTCGTAGGGGAAAGACTCAAGGATACGCAGAGACTGTGCGCCTATTTGGGAACTGAATATTAAAAAAAAAATTAAACACTGATTTAAAAATAGAGTCCTTACCGCTCAGGCCTCATTTCCTAGCCCTGTGGCCCAGCCCACAGCTGCCGCGGCCAGCTGTAGAGCTCACCTCCCTGGCCTCACGCCTCCAGGCACCATCCTGCCCCAGGGCCTTTGCACTGGCTCCTCCATCTCCCTGCCGCCTTCCCCAGATATCCCGTGCCTAGGCCCTTCCCTCCCCCAGGTTTCCGCTCCCATGTCGCATTCTCAGTAAGGCCCACCGGCTGCCTGAATTAGCTCCAGCCACCATCTCTGTCCCCCGCACACTTCTCTTCTTCCCACTAACGCCACCTTCCCCTCCTGGCGTACTATTAATTCACTATGTTTGGCTTATCTTCGGCCTCTCCCGGTTAGATCACAACTGCACGAGGGCAAGGCTCCTTGCTTCTTCTTCCCCGCCATATTCCAGCTGGGACAGAGCAGCATCTGGCAGACAGTTAATAGGTACCGATGGCACGTTGGGTCAAGGAACGGACGGAGGGGCTTGTTTTTTATACGCTTTTTGTAAATTAGAATTAATGAATGACAAACTTTATATCGTATCCGGTCCAGGGGAGAGGAGCTGGGCACGTGGTTCTGGGGTCCCACCCATGTCCCCTGACCCCAGGCCTGGGGTCGCACGACAATCCTCACAGTGCGGGCCTCAGGAACACCTGCAGCAGAATCACTTGTCACGCTTATTAAAACTGCAGATTCCTGGGGCGCCTGGGTGGCTCAGTCGGTTAAGGATCCGACGTCAGCTCAGGTCACGAGTTCCCGGTTCGTGGGTTTGAACCCCCGCATCAGGCTCCGTGCTGACCGCTCAGAGCCTGGAGCTGCTTCCGATTCTGTGTCTCCCTCTCTGTCTGCCCCTCCCCACTTGCATTCTAGGTCTCTGTCTCAAAAATGAATAGTAAAGATCACAAAAAGAAATTTGTTTTAATGCAGATTCCTGGACATACTCCAGACTTACTGGATTAAAGCATCTGCCAGCAGCACCCAGTAGTTTGTATTTTATTTTATTTTTTACGATTTTATTTTCGAGCGATCTCCACACCCAAGGTGGGGCTCAAACTCACAACCCTGAGACCAAGAGTCACATGCTCCAATGGCTGAGGCGGCCAGGTGCTACAGCAGTTTGTATTTTATTGTACTGTATTGTATTGATGTTTGTTTGTTTATTTATTTTGGGGGGAGGGGCAGAGAGACAGGGGACAGAGAATCCCAAATAGGCTCTGCAGTAAAGTGCAGAGCCCGACGCGGGGCTCGAACCCACGAACCGGGAGATCACGACCCGAGCTGAAGTCGGATGCTTAACTGAGCCACCCAGGCGCCCCCACGGTAGTTTGTATTTTAAATCAGCCCCAGCTCCCACTCCCACCCCCACGTGACTCACTGGTGTGATGTCAGCACCGAATTCCGACCCGTTTCCTTGTATCAAGCAGCTGTTTGGACTTCGTTGTGAACTGGAAGCTGTCGGACTAATTCAGAGGGTCCAGACTCTGCTGGCAATGGCTGGGTGGTGGGGGTGATGCTGGTGGTGGTGTTAGTGCCGGTGGGGTTGATGGTGGTCATGGTGATGGGCGAACTGATGGTGGCCGTGGAGGCAGGAGGGAGCGAGCTGCTAGCCGTGATCAGCACCTGCCCGATGCCAAGTTCCACCTGAGTGCATCAACTCCTTCAACCCTGCCTACAGCCCCAGGGATTGGCAGGGAGGGCGACACAGAAGAGGGACATGACTTGTTCAAGGCCACAGGCTGATTAAAGGAGAGCCTGTTGTCACGGGTGTGGTTTCCTGACTCTCTTATCTCATCACCTTCAGTGCGATTCAAACCGCTATCACTTTACAATAGAACATTTACAAATGCTATTTTCTCACCTACCGGACAAAAGAAAATCTACAACTAGGTCAAATAAATCAAGTAGGAATTATTCACAGAGGGTCGGTTTTTATGCATTTTCACTTAACGCACGGGAGGAGAGCTGGGCGTGCCCTCCTCCTCCTCCCCCTGCGCTGTGATGGTCCAGGCGCGGGAGCGAGGATGTACCCCAGGCTCTCCGTCCTGCTGGGCCTTCAGGGCTCGGGGGGAGCCTTTCTGGGAGACGCCAGGTTGCCTCCGCGTCCTGCGCTGGCACCTGGGCTTCGAGCCTGAGAGCGGACCGTGCCAGGCTTTCCCAGCTCATCTTGGTGCCTTCGGACCCCCTGGGAGCCCGGCCCCCGCACCGGCCCGGCCCCGGGGTGCGGCTGTTTTAAACTCCCCCAGTGTACGCCCTCCATCAGACATTCCAGAGGAGCTCCCTGTGTTTGGGGGGGGGCACTTCCTGCCCACCCTCCTGACGCCACCCCTGGGGACCCGGACTTTGCGGAGAGCCACCTTTAAAGACCTTATTATGATTCCAATATCCGTCTCCCTTCAAGCCTCCCTTGAAGACTTCACCGTGGTTTCACATTTAAGTAGGGCACGTGGCCTGTGGTCCAAATGTCGCATTGACAGCATGGGATTGTGGAAACGTGTGTCCGGATCGGGCGGAGAATGAGGGCATCGCTGGCCCTGCCTAATAACCATCTGTCTCCATCATTCTGTAGGAGCGCTCCCGAGATAATGGGATTTATTCTGCAGTGTTTACTCCACTGTCTGAAGCGTCTGTGTGCAAAGGAGCCCAGCCGCGCCTCGCCCCCCACAGCCTTCAAGTCTCAGGGGGTCCTCTGTTCCCAGTGGGAGCTTCCAGTGAGAGGAGCTGAGGGACAGACCCGCAGGCCGCCAGCTACCCTGGGCGGGGGGGGGCACTGGCAGCAGGTCCCAGATGCCAGATAACCAGGCCCCAGCGCGAGAGAAAGAACAGAACAACGTGTGTGTGTGTGTGTGTGTGTGTGTGTGTGTGTGTGTGTGTCTAGTTGTTGGAATTCCTTTCTGGAAGAAATAAGAGTAAGAAAACATGCATCATCTGCTCATTTGTGCAAAAACCAAATTCAGGAAGGAGGACTTGAGAGCCAAAAGAGCTCATTTACCTGCAGGGATGGTGGCAATGGGATGTCCGTGCGGGGAGCGACACCTCCCTGGACACACCCTTTGTGTGATTCTGACTTCAGAACCATATGAATGTTCCACATAAGCCGGCCAATCAGTGATGATAGAGGGAGGACTCCAGTGGAGTCCAGACAGAAACGAAGGACCCGAACTGCATTACAGGTAAATCGCAGGATGACGCGGTGTGGGGGGTAGACAAGAAAGGAACTAGTAATTTGGAGAAACAGTGATTTGACCGGGTAGTCTTGGCTCGGGCTGTGATAACAAAATACCACAGACCGCAGCCTCGATGGCAGGCACTCCTTCTCCCAGTTCTGGAGGCTGGGGGTTTAAGACAACGGTGCTGGCAGAACGGCAGAATGAGCTCTTGGTGAGGGCCCTCTTCTGGCTTAGAGGCGGCCGCCTTCTGGTCATGTGTCCACACGGCATTGAGAGTGAGCTTGGGCACCTCCTCTTCTAAGGGCGTGAATCCCATCACGGGGGCGCCACACTCCTGACTTCATCTGAATCTAATTACCTCCTAAAGGCCCCATCTGCTAATACCATCACACTGGGGGTTAAGGGTTTCAACATACGAATTTGGCGGGGTTGGGGGGGATTTGCTCCCCCCAAAATACTCTAAACTAAAGGATACCAGGTCCAACTAGAAGGGTTTTCCAATGCCCAAACCTGTGGCAATTTGAAAATGATAAAGGTTATATTAGGTGATGATGTATAAAATAAGACAAAATCCACGAGTCCATATAGACATAAATAATTGGATAAATAACTGGGAAACAGTGACAGTTATTCCTTATAGTAGCATTACAAGCAATAAATATAGGAGCGCCTGGGTGGCTCAGCTGGTTAAGCGTCCGACTTCAGCTCAGGTCATGATCTCGCGGTTCCTGGATTCGAGCCCCGTGTCGGACTCTGTGCTGACAGCTCGGAGCCTGGAGCCTGCTTCAGATGCTGTGTCTCCCTCTCTCTGCCCCTCCCCCACTTGCGCTCTATTTCACAAAAATAAGCATAAAAAATAAAGAAACAAGTAACAAATATAGAATTATGAAGTTTTAAAAGCACCATGTGGCATCCAACATAATGATACTTAATTCAGGCGAAAATCATAAATGGAAGCTAAACTAGTGAGTGTGTGATTAGAAACGGAATATTTACATGGTCTCAAAGTATCTCCCCACAGGACACTTCTTAATGACAAAGGGAAACATTGTGCAGTGGCAAAATCTGGTAGAGACAGCGCTCTAAGGGTGGACCAGCTGGGCAGTGTCCTGTGGGGTCAATCTATCTGAGACACACACATGAAAACCCATAGAAAGGTAGAGGGGGCAGGTGTTAATGTTTACAGGAATTCCTTTCGAGAGGGCTACTATTGGTGGATTGAAAAATACTCCAGGCCACTCCCTCCCCAACCCAGAAGCCAAATGAAGGCGGACCCTGACACTGGGTTCTATCAGGAGGTGTGTGCATGCGAGCATGTGGGTGTGTGTGTGTGTGTGTGTGAAGGGGGGTGTTGCTCAAAACGCTGGAGGAGAGGCTGAGGGGTCACTTTCACGCCTCCACCATGCAGACCTCAGTTCCTTCTTCTAATACATTATGTTAAAAAAAATGTGTATTTATTTTGAGGGGAGGGAGGGGCAGAGAGAGAGAGGGAGAGAGAGAATCCCAAGCAGGCTCCACACTCAGCACAGAGCCCGCTGTGGGGCTCGATTCCACAACTGTGAGGTCATGACCTGAGCCGAAATCAAGAGTCGACACTCAACTGACTGAGCCCCCCAAGCGCCCCTCAAATTAGCCTTAAAAACCAGTATCCAGCTGATAAGCCAACAGTCTGATGAAGTGTCTCCATCCTATTCCCGTATTTAACTAAAAAACCCCAACTTCTAATAGAATGTTACTCTGATTTTCAAGTGTTAAAAATTTCAGAGTAATAAATCTGAGTCTTTTAGCATTTCTAATGACAAATATTTACAAATAAAATTGCTCCGTGGAAAAGGAGACATGGTGATGGGAAGGAATCCACAGTTCAGAAGATTCTACGAGCATACAGACGTAGAAAAGCCTGATTGATTAAGAAGTGGTCTTTCAGGTACACAACAGGTTTTAGGTTTTTTTTCATGTTTATGTATTTTTGAGAGAGAGAGAGAGAGGGGGATGGGGTGTGAGCAGGGGAGGGGCAGAGAGAGAGGGAGACCCAGCATCCGAAGCAGGCTCCAGGCTCCGAGCTGTCAGCACAGACCCTGACGCGGGGCTCGAACTCACGGACCGTGAGATCATGACCTGAGCCGAAGTCGGACGCTCAACCGACTGAGCCACCCAGGCGCCCCATACAATAGGCTTTAAAGATTCTTGTTTTAGAGATATACCAGAGGCACACCTAGCATAACACACGGAACTCACGCAGTCCCTTCCTATGACGTGCCCTACATAGAGCATCTGTCGTGCCTGTGCGCCCCCTTCACAGTTTGGCTTTATATGAAAGTTTACTCAACGTACATATTTTAATCTTAAAAATTATTCAGTTTATTTAAACTAAAAAAAAAAACCCACAAACCACCCACAGCAGCGTCCCATTTGTCCTGTGCCCCCTCCCCCACCTCTTGCAACCACCAGTCTATTCTCTGTATCAATGAGCTGTTGTTGCTGTTTTCAGATCCCACATATAAGAGAGATCACCGGGTATCTGTCTTTCTGTCTCGCTTATTTCACTGAGCATGATGCCTTGGAGGTCTGCGTTGTCTCCCATGGAAAGATTTCGTTCTTTTCTGTGGCTAAACAGTATTCCAGTGTGTGTGTGTGTGTGTGTGTGTGTGTGTGTGTGTGTGTGCGTGTGTGTCACGATTTTTTCCATTTCCCGGTTACTGTGAATAATGCTGCGGTGAACACAGACTGCATACATCTTTTCGAGTTAGTGTTTTCATTTTCTTCAGATAAATACCTAGTGGCAGAATTACTGGATCGTACAGTAATTCTGTTTTACAATTTTTGAGGAACCTGCACACCGTTTTCCACGGTGGCTGCACCAGTTTGCATTCCCACCAAGAGTGCACAAGGGTTCCTTTTTCTCCACATCCTCGCCAACACCTGTTGTCTGGTGGTTTTGGTATTAGCCACTCTGACAGGTGTGAGGTGATAGCTCACTGTGGATTTGATTTGCATTTTCCTGATGATGAGTGATGTTGAGCATCTTTTCATGTGTCTGTTGGCCATCTGGATGCCTTCTTTGGAGAAATATCTATTCAGATCTTTTGCTCATTTTTAATGAGATTACTTGTGTGGGGTTTTTCTTTCCTTTTTTTTTTTTTTTCTCTTGCTATTGAGTTGTAGGAGTTCTTATTTTTTCAATGTTTGTTTACTTTGGTGGGGGCAGGGGCAGAGAGAGCGGGAGACAGAGAATCTCAAGCAGGATCCAGCTTGAGATCCAGCAGAGCCCGCCATGGGGCCTGAACCCATGAACCACGAAATCATGACCTGAGTTGAAATCAAGAGTTGGATGCTTAACTGACCTAGCTACCCAGGTGTCCCAAGTTACAGGAGTTCTTTATATATTTTAGAGATTAGCCCCTTATCAGACATATGATTTGCAATTGTTTTCTCCCATTCGGTAGGTTGTCTTTCCATTTTGCTAATGGTTTCTTTTGCTGTGCGGATGCTTTTTAGCTTGATGTAGCCATACATGAATCCTTTTTTTTTTTTTTTTTTTTTTCCCCAACACTATCCCCAGATTGTTCCATTTTGGTACACGTTGCTCTGGTTCACCAATTCCACCTTTGTCATTGTTGTATATTTAGACACTGTGCTTGTTTTATGTTTTTATGGGTTTGGGGGTTAGGTCAGGTTTTGTAAGGTAATACCGCGCTCTGATTCACATCTTCTTGCACACGTGCAAGAATTTCTTTGCGGCATGTGACCAGCAGTGAAACTGCTGTGTGGAGGAGAATGTTCCTGCTCAACTTCATGAGATACGGCCAAGTTACTCTCCCCAGTGCTTGTTCCGGTTCATGCTTCAGCCGGCATCATGTCCTCACCAGACTTGGTATCGTCCAGTTTTTGAAGTTCTACCAATGACACAGGTGTGAATTTCTTTCAATTTGTGTAACCCTTACATGCAGTGAGGCTTAGCTGTTTTCTCCCCCTTAATCTCTGCGTTTATGCCCTCTGCCCGTTTTTCTATTGGAATATTTGTTGTTTTTTATAACAATAGATTAGTAAGAGATATGTGCATATTCTGGGTACTGATCCTTTGTTCATCCCAGGTAGTGCAAATATCTTTTCCTAGCTTATGGCTTGTCTTCTCACATTTAAATGGTATCTTTATTCTTTTTATTTATTTATTTTTTAATGTTTTTATTTTATTTTTGAGAGAGGGGGGGGGAGAGAGAGAGAGAGGCAGAGAGAGAGGGAGACACAGAATCCAGAGCAGGGTCCAGGCACAGAGCTGTCAGCACACAGCCTGATATCGGGCTCGAACTCAACCGTGAGATCATGACCTGAGCTGAAGTCAGATGCTTAACTGAGCCACCCCTATACGGTATCTTTAGATACAGAGCAGTTTCAAATTAAACAAGCTCAAATTTATTGATCTTTGCCTTTATGCTGTTTTTTTTCTTAATCTTAAAAAAAAAAATCCTTCTATACCCACTGAACTAACGTAATTCTATTAGGCAAATGCTTATCAAAACATTGACATTTTTTCCTAAGTTCCAACATCGGTCAACGAGAGAGATTTATCAGTGGTTTCCCAACGTATAGACTGGGTTACCTCACTATGATGGTTACAATTGTTTAAAACGTTAATACTAACTCTAGCGGCAAAAGTTTTTACAAATGGTTTTCAGCTCAAACGAAACACTTACGCATGATCTTTTTTGAAAAGGAGATCTTGGAACTGCTCAGACATCCCTCTCAATGCTGAGGACTTGAAGATTAACCATGGCTTGGCTGTACGCCCTCTGACGTGGACCACACCACACGCCTGGACCTGCTCCCCTCCCTCCGTCCACGCTGTCCTCCGACTGCCTTCCCTCCTCTGGCTACTTACAGTTGCCCCGTATTTGTTCGTCCCTCATCGCGTTAGCCACACAAAAACCGCTCCGGCCAGAGACGGCCAACACCGCTGGTATCATTCCCAGTGCTCTGTGTAGCGTGTTAAAATGGCAGGCGGTTAAATGAAAAATTGAAGAAAACATTTGGTGAGTGCCTTTTGGGCAGGACTGTTCAGACGTTACACAGCTGGTCAGTATTCACCCTCCACTTGGACTCCGGCAATCTGTCTTCCTATCATTTTCTGCTGGTGAAGATTCCCATTCCCATTCTTTGGCTTGCACGATATCTTAACGTGACTTTGAAGTTGCAAGAGGGTGTTTTTGGACTCTCATCCTTGTCTCTTTGTTCTCATCTTCTGAGCCCAGGGTTTCCCTGCAGGACAGACACGGCCCATAGACTGTCTCCCCAGCCAACCACTAAGGCTGGGGAGACAGCAACCCATTGGCCCCTGCTAGCCACGGGCTGGGGTGAGGTCAGGGACAGCAATTCCCCAAAGAGGAGGCGGGTTCTCCCCAACTCGTTAGAACAAATGTCCACCGCACAGGGGGTCGGTCCTGGCTCAAATCTTTCTAGGTTCTGTGACCTTGGCCAAGTCCTTGATTTTCATGTGGTCTCCGTTTCCTTACTGCCTATCAGGTACTTTGTTTCATAATCCTATTATTCTCGAAGGAACGGGGTGAAGGGTTTCTCGTCTTGAAACCTTGGTATGACATTGATCCTTCCTCAAGTTTTCGAAGCCACAGGACTCCGCAGTGTACTTACTGTGCTCCTGGTATGGAGCTAAGTGTCTTGGGGCACATTGGTGTCTGTTCCTCACGCATAAATAAGGAAACTAAGGTCCCGACATTAAGTGACTGCCGTGGGCTTAGACACCATAGTAGGCTCCTGAGAAATGTTCAGGGCTCCGTGGAGACGTGGCCTCACGAGACCTGTCATTAGTCAAAATGACAGACAACAGTTTAATGTTCAGTTGCAATAATCAATGGTCAGATTTCTTTATCCAGTAAACATCGATATTTGAGGAATTTATGGTTTTTAGAGCAGCAGTACCGGCTCTGGGATGTGGCGTATTTATTCTGAGGGATCTCTTCTTCCCGTATGAGTGTGTTTTAATGACTTAGTCTTGCGGAGTCACTGCAGGACTGGGCTGGTCTCATGCCAACTGCATAGAGCTGTTGACTGGCGCTGGGCTAGGTAGGGCTCCCCAGGGCAGGGCGGCATCTTGGTCATTTCCACGCCTCCACCGCCCAGCCCCAGGCCTGGCACACCTCTGCACACGATGGCTGGGTGAACACATCACGTCAGTGGGCAGCGAATACACCAGGAACTGGGTCCTTCCCCTCTGGAAGACAACCCAATGGCGAGGGGGGCGCACAAGCACCTACTTGTCAGCTGGCAAGATGGGGAGTAAAGTAAGAATCCTGAGTATTCGGATAACCCAAATAGCTTGGACTCCGAAAAAGAAAACAATGCTAGCAAGAAGGTGGGAGCCTGAAGTCATGTTAGGAGCCAACGTGCAACAGACAATGGGCGAAAGATCAGTTATGTTCGCAAGCAGATAGAAGATGTAATTCAAGAGGGGATTTAACGTTCCTGCTTTCGTAAGCACAATTTTATTTGCTTTTATACAATTCCCAGCGTTGTCGTTAGTATTATGCGGTGATTTCACGCGACTCTCCACAATACGGAAGCGACCACACAGGTGTCACCTCCTGGGTGGTCTGCACGAGAAGTGGGAGACTGTCTTGCTCTCTGTCCTTGGCACGTCCCGTGGTGGCTCCTGTCCCTGCTTCCCATTTGTAAAGCAGCAAAGGAAACAGGCAACCAGCTTGCAGGGGGCAGCCCCCACCTGCGGTGCTCGCAGGCACTGTCCGTCGGTTAACATACTTCTGGAACGTGATCGCCAGCGTGGTGTATCACAGGTGAAGTCACCACAAGCAAAGGAAACATCCTGGGGCCATTGTGGTTTCCGTAGCGAACGTGTACTTCAGAAGTGGGGCTGTCTTTGACGCGGAGCTCTGCTCCCACACTGGAAATGAGGATCAGACTTACCACGGCTCTGTAATCCACTGATCGGATACCATCTCACGCTTATACTTAGATGCGACTGAAATGCAAGCACGCTGTGAGACCTGGGACCTCGGGCTTGCACACTGTCCCACAGTAGATGGTTCAGGTGTGTATTTGACATCTCAGTGCTTACCCCAGGTGGCATCACTGAATGCATTGTTTGACATCGTTACATCTAAAGTCATCCACTTCAAAAAGAATATTTTACTCTTAGTATGCACGAGGATGACATCCTTTTAAGATTTTTTTAATGTTTATTTTTGAGAGAGAGAGAGAGAGAGAGCACCAGTGCAAGCAGGGGAGGGGCAGAGAGAGAGGGAGACACAGAATCTGAAGCAGGCTCCAGGCTCCGAGCTGTCACCACAGAGCCTGACTCAGGGCTCAAACCACAAACTGTGAGATCATGACCTGGGCCGAAGGTGGACGCTTAACCGACTGGGCCGCCCAGGCACCCAGGCTGACATCCTTTTAAGATTTTTATAAAGAAAATGTTCTCGGGGTGCCTGGGTTGCTCAGTAGGTTGAGCAGCTGGCTCTCAATCTTGGCTCAGGTCATGATCTCACCATTCACGGGTTCGAGCCCCGCATCGGGTTCTGCCTTGATGGCACAGAGCCTGCTTGGGATTCTCTCTCCCCTTCTCTGTTAAAGATAAATAAATAAACCTAAAAAAAAAAAAAGAAAAATGTTCTTAATAATGAGAGAAAAACAGACTAAGGGAAAAACACATCCTAAAATAGCTTATTTTCTGGCTCGAGCAGGGTGCAGACAGAGCTTCATGTTCATACGTAGTGGTCACCACCCCTCAAAAGGGTCAGGAGCATGACTGTGAAACTATGGGGCTCAGGCCCAGCGGGGGCGGCTGGATGGACGGACAGGTACACATGAGGAAAGAAGGGCCTGTCGGTCCTGCTGAGGTTCCGGGAGAGGCAGGGCCCCGAGGGAGGTGGGAAGGGAGGGCGCTCACGGGGTGGGGGGGGGGGCACCATCAAATCCTTTAGTGATCCGTGAGCCACTAGCCTCTCTGCCAGGCTTCTCACGGGTAAGGAGAGACCACCTGTCATTGGCCTGCACCACAGGGGCTCCACGGGGGTAAACGAGGTAAATTCCGAGCTCCCCGGGGACACGGGGCTGTTTAAACACAAGGTGCGGCTTCGCCGGCTTTTCTGCCTTGGCCCGGAGCAGTCGGTCCTCCCGAGGGCTCAGCTCTGCGCCCTCTCCCCGGCACGACCCGGCCACATGCACACCTCACGACCCGGTCGCAGGTCGAGGAACTCTCCCAGTGCTCCTCTGCCTTCTCGACACCCGGCGGCGAGCCTCTTTTGCTCACCTCCCCCGACCCCACTTCCGTTAGCACAAACGCCCATCCTGAGGTTGCCACCGAGCAGAAGCGTTTCCCAGAGGCCCCGTCTCCCTAGGTTCCTGAGCTTGAAATCGTAAATGAAAGAAGCAGGCGGCCCCCCAACGGCACAATCCCCATTCCTAGCAGACGTCCGCGCAGGAGCAGCGAAGGAAAGTTAAGGCGAGTTAACCTAACATTTCCCAGCTTCGCTGATGCCTCCGTAGGAGCGAGCGGTTTATCCTCAGGTGAGCGTAGAAGGCACCCGGGGAAGTGACTTCCCGACCGAACTTCCAGAAGTCAGAACTTGGCGAAACTGGCATGAAGTCTAGGAATCTGCGTTCTGACAAGGACCCAAAAGCGACCGTAAAGCACATTTCTAAACTGATGGATGGCATTTCGAGAAATGCGGCCGAGGGACCGGAGGAACAGTCGTATCTGAAGAGGGACGCACACAGCTCAGGACCCGTGGAGACTGGCCCACGGAGGCCACGGGGACCGGGGGGTGAGCTCCGGGAGCCGCTCCCCTTACGGCACTTTCCTTTCCTTGCAGGGGGTAACCCTGCAGCCACACACTCAGGGTGACGCCCTGCACATTTCTGAGCTCCTTCCGGACATAGCGCCACTGCCTCCAGCACGGAGCCCTACAAACGCCCCACGTCAGCCCCGCGAAACTCTTACCTCTCTAGTCGTTAAGATGTCGGTGTTTTACTGGGGTCTCCCCTCCTCCCCCCACCAGTCCAGAAAGTGCTTTCTGGCAGAAAGCTGGACGAGGGCCGCTTCGGTGGCGCCCTCTCTCTCGGTGATGGCAGCTCTGTGCTGCCTCTGGTCCAAGGTCGGAAGTGTGTTTGCCTCACATCTGTCCGGTTTTCACGTTATGATGTGGGGGACGTCTGCCCCAACTGCTACATCGTGACCCCGGATGGCGGTTCCCTTTTGTTTACTCTCAGGCTCTTCTCTGTTTCGGATATTTTTTTGTTGCACTAGGTGTAAATCTAGGTGTAGATGTCTCTGAACTTTTCTTACTTGATGCTCCTGTATTTGTGGACTCGCATCTTTCATCGGTTCTCGAAAACTCTCGGAAATCAGCTTGACAAATACCGCCTCTCTTCCACTCTCTTTGTTCTCTCCCGCGGGCCTCCAGTCGGACACTCTTATTCTGCCCTCCTGGTTTCCGAACCTCTCAGTCTCACTGTTCCCCACCTTTCCTCTGTGTGGTATGTTCTAGGCGATCCTACCTGTCCTTAACTAAAATCCCCTCATCAGCTGTGCCATCTGTTTAACGTTTCTTTCGAGATTTTTACTACAACAATCAATTTTTAAGATAGCTTTATTGAGGTATGGTTGATACACAGAGAGCAGCACATATTCAATGTATACAGTTTGATGACTTTGGACATAGGCACACACCCATGATTCCTTCACTATTTAACAATTACATTTTAATTTTTTAAGTTTATTTATTTGAGAGAGAGAGAGAACATTCGAGCAGGGGGAGGGGCAGAGAAAGAGGGAGAGAGACTCCCAAGCAGGCTCTATGCTCAGTGCAGAGCCCGACGCAGGGCTCCACCTCACGAACTGTGAGGTCATGACCTGAGCTGAAACCAAGAGTTGGACGCTAAACCAACTGAGCCACCCAGGTGCCCCTTGCATTTTTTAAAAAGTTTTTATTTACTTTGAGAGAGAGAGAGAGAGAGAGAAAGAGAAAGAGAGAGAGAGAGAGAGAGCAAGAATCCCCAGCAGGGTCCACACTGTCAGCACAGAGCCTGATGTGGGGCTTGAACTCACAAACTGTGGAATCATGCATGGCCTGAGCCAAAATCAGGAGTTGGATGCTGAATCAACTGAGCCAACCAGGCGCCTCTACAATTGCATTTTTGAATATTCTCTTTAGTTCTTTTTTTTTGTTTTTAATAATTTTTTTTTGTTTCAAAGCAAACAAAACAAAACAAAACACTTACCGAAAAGTTTAACATGCAGCAAATTAAAACCCTTTTCTTTGCACCATTGGAGAATAAGCCTCTGAGTTGAGGCTGCATCACTGACAAGTACCTCAGTATGAACTTCCAACAAGAACTCTCTTCCTACAGATCACCTACAGTCATGAAGATAAGTCAACCTCGTGACCTTCCTTCCCTCTTGTCTGCAGACCCTGTCCCCCCGCCTGCGGGCCATCCCAGGAACGGTCATCACGGCGAGAGCGGTCAGTTTGTTTGCTCACAAGCGGCAGGATGATCCCACCGCGGTTCTGCTGCCCACGGAGATGCTCTCACCATCACACCCAGCTCTGACCTCCTGGGCCCCACCTCCCAGCAGCGTGGAAACCCTCCCACAGCGCTGGCATGCTGATGTCCCAGTTCACCGCCTGCTGCTACACGCAGCTCACACACGGCCCCCACCCCGGGGTGGCGTCCTCCTGTCCCGCCCAGGCCGGGACCCTCCATGTCGCACTGACCCCAGTGCCTCATTCTGCCAAGCTGACTCCTTACCCTAGCCTGCCAATCCGCAAGGACATACTCCTCCCCGTTTTGATCTCACTTCCCATACCGGACAGCCCTCGTAAGGAGCCTGGGTTCTGATTCTCAGATGTGGGTCAGCAAAGCCATCTCCATCTCCCCTGCCCCTGTCGGTATCACCACCGGCGTCACCTAATGGCTTGAGGATAAGACTGTTCCAGAAGAGAAGGCTGCAAAGAAGAGGACCGATACAGAGCGGCTCTCCGGTCACTATGGGGGTCTCCTGCTGGCTTCTCACTTTAACTCATTTCCTTAAACATTTCACGTAGTGTTGTTTCTGAGAATTTCAGTATCTGAGCTCCTTGGGAGGGCAATCTACAGTTTATATTTTTTCAACTCTCAATTATTGTGGTTTCTTCTCCTGTGTATTTTGTGATCTTTTTTTTTCTTCAAGTTTATTCATTTTGAGAGAGAGTGTGAGTGGGGGAGGGGCAGAGAGAGGGAGAGAGAGGATCAAAGCAGGCTCCGTGCTGTCAGTGCAGAGCCCGACGCAGGGCTCAACCTCACGAACCATGAGGTCATGACCTGAGCCGAAATCAAGAATCTGATGTATGACTGACTGAGCCACCCAGGCCCCCCCACAGTTGCTTGATCTTAAACTGTGAAAAACAGGGGAGCATAATATGAGGAAGGCCTTCCAGGATCTCTGGCTTAAACCAGGAGCCTCACGTTCATATTCTAACCACCACAGAGGCCCAAGGGCTTATTTCCTACTGGCAGTGCTAACAGGGGTACCTTCCCTCAGGGAAACCTGCCTTTCTTATACACTCACTATTTATAGCTCAGGCCCTCCCCCACCTCCCTGCTTCTTTCTTGATCCCCTGGAGATTTGTTTTAATTTCTAAAGCTCAGCAATCCAACAATTTTTTTTTTTTTTTTTTTTTTTTTGGCAAAATCTGTCTTATAGCAGGAGGGTGGGGCCCTAGACTTTTCAGTCCACGTTGACAGAAGAGTAAGGCCTCCATATTCACTTTTAACTGAAAGGGAAGCGGAACCTGTAAGATTTTCAGGGGGAGATGTAAGAAATTGTTAAATGCTCAGTAGGAGATCTTCTTAGGTTGACCATTTATACTCCTGTAATGCGACACCTGGCAGCAGCTTCATTTAAAAAGTTAAAGAAAAAACACGCGTTGGGAGCAGGGCATTCTGAGATGCTCCCCTTTGCAGTCCACGTAAGCACACGTGAGCTCCTCACAGAGCTGCTCTGTGGTTCCCCAAATGCAACTCAGGTGCAAGATGAAGGCGTCGGGACTGCCCTGGCTTAGAATCCTAGACCGCGGGAACTTGCACATCTCATAATTGTTACCTGGATTCACCTTTCACATCCCCAAACTCAGTTAAGGGAGATCCTCAAGCTCTGGCTTCCTGACAGGTGTTTAAAGATGATTCCGTTTTGTCCAGCCAGAAGCAGTGTACCAGTCAGAGAGCACTTCTGACACAAGCAAGGATGTTTTATAACACAGTTGACGTTGTAACTTCATCAGGTTTCTAGGACAAGTTAAAAAGGCAACCCAAAGTGAAATCTGTCTGTAGAGAAGAAAGGGGGTTTGTTAAACCTTTACTCACAGTACTGTGTCAAAATCTTCTCATATTAGGCGTCCAGGCTCAAGTTTTTCCAGTTAGTGACGAAAAAATTTAGAGTCTTGTCCTAGAGAAATTCATTTTTAGGTCATTCATAACTGACATAGATGTCTTCCCTTAATTATAACATAGCTACAAAGTATGTATGAGATTGTTTCATCTTTGGGTATTTGGTTTTTTGAACCATCCTTCTCAAGATCACCAGTGGGAGGGGGAGGCAGATGATCACCAGCGGAACTATCTTGAAAAACATGTTCTGAGTTAGAAATGTCACCCTCCACAGTTCAAAAATAATGCAAGGTGATTAGAGGTTCAAGCCTTTTTAAATCTGGATGTGCTGATGTGCTTTCTGATGGAGACTTCCTTATTCCAGGTTGCTTACAATGCTTGCTCGCTATCATTTTTTTGCAGCGATTACACGCAGCTGAATCAAAGTAACTTTTAAAAATTGTTTTTCGTTTTTTCTCTTTCAGATGAGTATCTGTGGCATTAATTACTAATCCAGTAAAGTTTATTTTTTCAAACCACTTATCATGAAAAACTTCAAACGTATATAAAGTTGAAAGAATTTTATGGTTAATGTAGTCTATCACTAACGTTTTGTCACATGCCCATCTCTGTTCCCATCTGGGAAGCCACCTCCAGCATGGACCGTGGCGGCTGTTTACTCAATGGGTCACAGCACCCGGTTTCTTACCTCTCCACGCTGCCCATCCGCTTTCTTGCTGTCACAGCCATCTTCCTAAAACACAAATTTTGTCAGGTCACTTCTGTTGTTAAAATCTGTCCATACTCCCTACAGCTTCAGGAAAATGTCCCAAAGTCCTCATTGCATCTGACCCTTGTTCCCCTTTGCAGCTGTTTGCTTCTTGAGCACCCGTCTCCCCCAGGACGCTCGCGGCCGCACACGCTGCTGGCAATCCTCCGTCCCTAGGAAGTCATCTGACATCTCTGAGCCTCTGCCCAGCCTTCTTTCTACTCCATGGCCCTTTCCTTCCTTTCCCTATACCCTCACCTTCACCGTCAACGAATCGACGTTTGCAGCTCGTGGGTACTTCACGACCCCATTACACCCACGTCTCCCCCATCCCCCACCTGCTGACAAGCAGACGAGGCTCCCGAAGCCCTACGCCCCTTCCTGGATATCATTCACGGCACCTCGTTTTCCGGCCGTTTTCGCTGCTCCAGGAGCGCAATCTCCCGCGGACCTCGGGCCCGGGCGCCCGGCGCGTCCGGGAAGCACCCGCAGCCGGCCTCCGGACCCGGGCTCCGACTGCCCGCCTGCTCTGGGTCAGCTCCAGCCAGCCTCTGCGAGCAAGCCCCGCCCCTGCCCGGCCCGGCCTTGACGGCGCGGCCAGCCCCGCCCACCGGCCCGCGGGCCGCCGGCCGGAAAGCGCCGCGCCAACTGCTGCAAAGTGTCGTACGACAGAACCCGGGACGGGACTACGGCCGGCAACCGCCCCCGCCGCCGCTGCAAACTCTGCGGCTGCAGGGGCCGAGCGCGGCGGCCGCCCGCCGGCTCGCCCTCCGCGCTCGCCCTGCGTTCCTGCAGGCGTCCCGGAGCCGCCGCGCCGCGGAGGCGGCCCGCGCCCGCCCTGCTGGTCGCCATCATCCCGGCGTGCACCGCGGCGGCGGGCGGGCCGGCGGCCATGTTGCGATAGTCTGTTGTTTTCTTCCTGCGGAGGAGCCGGGCCGGAGTGGCCGAGACCGCCGGCCGTCTCGCCCCCTCCCCGGTCCCGGCCCGCCGCCCCCCCGCACCCCCCCCCCCGCCGCACGTCCCCGGGCCCCGGCCGGCCGGCGGCCCACCGCCTGGCTTGGCGGGGCGACCCCGAAGGCCGGGCCCACGAGCACCATGGCGGCCGCCCTGGGAGCCGGCGGAGGAGCCGGCGCCGGAGGTACGTGGGGCGCCCCGCGCGGGGAGGACGGGCCGGGGCTCCCTCAACCCGCGTCGTCGTGCCTCCCGCGTCGCTCGACGCGCCGTGGGGGCCCGCGAGCCTCGGTGCCGCGGCTTCCGCCGTCGAGCCTGCACGCAGCTGCGGGCCTCGGCCGGCGAGGCCGGCCTGCCGGGGCCGCGAGCCGCTCGGACGGCCGTGCCGGGGAGCCGGGCTCGTCGCCGGAGGGGCTCTGCTGGCGGGCCGGGGTGGGTTTCAGGCCCGGTGCAGAGGCGCCGCTGAGGGTGGCCCCCATTGTGCGGGAGCGTGGGGGCAGTGCGGCGTTTCAGAAACCGGGGGTTGCAGAGGAGTGACCCCCGTCTCGCGGGTCGGCTACGTGCACCTCTCCGGGGCCCAATGAACGCTTGCTAGCGCGTCGTCCGCGTTTGACCGAGACCCAGCCGGGCAAGAAAGGTGTAGATACCGGATCAGTTCCTTTGGGCGGTTTCCTCGTGTTTCGCAAGCATCAGTGGTTTTGACAGGGCGCCTGACAAATTCCAGGTGAAATCACAATTTGTGGGCCGAGGCTTTTGCTTTTTCTTTTTTTTTTTTTTTCTTTTTTTTTTAATAAGGAAAAGTACTTGCAAGTGACTTCTTAATTATCGCTCGAAAGCTTCGGTGAAGGAAACCCATAGACGGTAAAGTGGAATCGGTAAAAGCATTGGATACTCGTTGAAACATCCTTCCAGCGTATTCCCTGGAGGCATTTCTTAGTACCGCCTGCTTACGACTACGCTGCAGTGTCCTGCTTAGAACTTTGGTCCAAGCATTGAGACATTTGCGTGGCAGGGTGCAAAAAACCCGCCGAGAGAGACTAAGCACAGAAATGTCACTTGGCGCAGGGGGGCTTGGTACGTGCCACTTTTCTGGAAGGTAAAGACACGTCGTGCCTGTTAGGGCCGGGGCGCTCGAGTTAAAACGTGGAGGTGCAGGGTAGGTAGGGTGTTCCTTCCTTGCTCGGTTACTTTCCGGGGTCACAGTCTTGTGTTTTGTATCGTTCTGGAAGCGTCGCCCGGGGGCTCCTGGGTCAGAGGCCCTTTCGCGAACGATGCCACCCGTTATCTGCGTGTTCTCTCGCGCACAGGGGCGTTTTGCCGAGGCGGTGCGGTGTGTCAAGGCGTTGCAGAGGTGGCTGCTGCTCTGTGTGCGGGCGTGTCCTTTCCAGTGATCCTTAGGTCCTGAGAGAGTCGATACCTACGAATACAGTCGACGTAAATCAAAGCATTTCAGCGCCCGGGATGAACTTGGGTCTCGAAAGGTCGAGACTTGCTGTCTTAGAGGAGTAGGTAGGCTTTACCTTGAGGTTCTGGAGTTTTTCCTTCCGTTTTGTCAGGGCCACCCCGTTTCCCTCCGAGGCTTCAGCCACAGCCCTTACGAGGGTTGTGAGTTGCGTGTGACTTGGCTCCTGCGGCCTCCGCACAGAAGCTGAGTGCGGTCCTCCAGGTCCCCTCGGGTTGCACTGCTCCGGCCCTCGCGCTCCGGGTCTCAGGCTCCCAGGATGCCCTCCTTACGTGAAGTAGGTCCAGCTCCTGCCTCCGAGCCTCCCTGCCTTTTATTCTTGGCAGCCTTGTTTGCCTCAGAACGTTTAGCCCGGTTGGTTATTTATTTGGTCTTTTTGCAAAAAGAAGCCTATCGGTCCCATTAAGACGGGAATGCTGTCTTTTTCACGAGCCACGCGCTCCAAGTTGCTGGCACGTTGTATACGTGCCACATAACTTGACGGCGAGTGAAGGAATGAGATGCTTTCCTCGCGAACCCTCCTGTGCCCTTTTATGGTATGAGTAGAATTCTAGTAGTGTGCAGTTTGCTTTGTTCACTTAAAAGCAGGTCCTGGGCATCTTCCCATGTCAGTAGGTGAGAGTTTTATGGATCCACCACTGATCATTTGCCTATCGATGGGCATTCCAGTTAGTTCAGCTTTCTCGCCACTAGCAAATACCGTGCTGAACGTGTGTGGACACAACTTAGTGTGCCTATGCAAATCTTTCTGGGGGGCGGATCGCTCTAAAAGTGGAAGTACTGTGTTGCAATTACATGTATTTACAATTTTGGTAGCTGCTGCGAGTTGTCCTTAACTTCCCTCAGTAGTGTGTGGGAGTATCCCGTTTCCCATACCCTAAGAATCTCTTTAATTCTGGATCATCTTGGGACAGAAAAAGAGCCTCGATGTTGTAGTCTGTATTTCTGTTTTTCTGACCTCCAGAGAAGTTAGACATCTTTTCATGTGCTATTTTTCTGTGAATTGCTTGTTTACATAATTTGTGACTTATTTTTTTAAGTCATGTTATAGATTTACTTGTTCTGAGAGAGAGAACCAGAACCAGCGGGGGAGGGGCAGAGAGAGAGGGGCACAGAGGATCCGAAGCAGGCTCTGTGCTGACGGTAGAGAGCCTGATGGGGGCTTGAACTTGCCAACTGGAGAGATGACCTGAGCCGAGGTCTGATGCCTAACTGACCCTCAGTCACCTTTTTTTAAAGTGGGTGGTTGACCTCTTCTCCTTATTGTATATTTCTCGTTCTTTGTGTATTGTATCAGAGGATTAGTAACCCTTTTTTAAAATTGTGCTTGCCCTGTAATAAATTTGTTTTAAGTGTTTTACTATATGGAACTTCAAGTTTTACTTTGTGAAATATATCACTTATTCTTTTATAAGTATTTTTTTTTCTTTTTGTAAATCTGTTTCTATGCTAAGAGTTCCTCTATGTTTTTACCATTTGATGCTTCTGGGCTTTTTTTTTTACATTTAGCTTTTATTCCATATGGAGTTTTATTTTGAGTGTCATGTGAATTTGGGGCCTATAACAGTTCTAATATGATTTGTTGACTTCTTCTCTGTCTTTTCCACCTTTTTAAGAAGTTACCATGAACAGTTTTTTGGAATTATCATTTCATTGTGTGTGTGAATATATGTGCATATGTCTTTCTGTGTGTGTTATGTATATATGTTGGCATATTTAAAAAAATTTTTTTAATGTTTATTTTTTGAGAGAGAGAGAGAGAGAGAGAATCCCAAGCAGACTCTGTGCCATCAGCCCAGAGCCCGTTGCAGGGCTTGAACTCAAAAACCATGAGATCATGACCTGAGCCGAAATCAAGAGTCAGATGCTTAACCGACTGAACCACCCTGGCACCCCTATGATGGCATATTCGTTTCCAGCTAATCCCATATGATTAGCTGTGTGCATTTAAAAAAAAAAATGTACTTCAGAATCATCAATCACATTCTGTAAAGAATTCTACTAGAATTCTTATTTAGGTTGTGTTGAGTTTATTTACATAATTCGAGAATGATTGGTATTTTTACAGTATGGGTTCTTTCATCCAGCAACAAGAGTGTCTCTGTCAAGCTGTTCTTTTTTGTCTGTTAGTCATCTGCCAAATGTTTACTGAGTACCTGCTCCTGTGCCGGGCACTGATCTAAGAGGCTGGAGTACATAGTGAATAAACCAGAGGTCCCTTCCCCTATGGAACTTACATTAAGTAAAATTTTCTTTGTATAGTTCTTTCACATTTCTTGTTAGTTTTGTTCGTAGATATTTTGTATTTGTCACTGTGGATGGTGTACTTAAAAAAATTTTTTTTTAAATATTTATTTTTGAGAGAGAGAGAGAGAGACAGTGTGAGTGGGGGAGGGGAAGAGAGAGAGAGGGAGACACAGAATCCAAAGGAGGCTCCAGGCTCTGAGCTGTCAGCACAGAGCCCGGCACAGGGTTGGAACTCATAAACCGTGAGATCACGACCTGAGCCGAAGTGGAACGCTTAACTGACTAAGCCACCCAGGTGCCCCTAAGATGGTGTAGTTTTAAAATTTTTTTTTTTTAACGTTTATTTATTTTTGAGACAGAGGGAGACAGAGCGTGAACAGGGGAGGGGCAGAGAGAGAGGGAGACACAGAATCTGAAACAGTCTCCAGGCTCTGAGCTGTCAGCACAGAGCCTGACGCGGGGCTCGAACTCACAGACCGTGAGATCATGACCTGAGCCGAAATCGGACGCTTAATTAACCGACTGAGCCACCCGGGCACCCCAGATGGTGTAGTTTTTAATCCTATTCTCACATTTGATATTGATCTGTAGAAAAGCTTTTTTAAAATGTAATTGAAGGGGCACCTGGTGGCTCAGTCGGTTGAGTGTCCAACTTTGACTCAGGTCATGATCTCGTGGTTTGTGAGTTCAAGCTCCACATTGAGCTCTCTGCTGTCGGTGCAGAGCCTGCTTCAGATCCTCTGTCCCTCTCTCTTTGCCCCTCCCCTGCTTGTGCTTTCTCAAAAATAAAAGAAAACATTTAAGATCTAATTGAATAGTATACACCTGGTTTTTTGAATCTTGTTTTACCAGTTTGGTACTTTAGATTTTCTAGTTAGACAGTCATTTCTGCAGTGTCTTTTGTTCTAATATTTATAGCTCTCATTTCTTGTCTTGTCTCAGAGGCACTCATCATTAAGCCCTCCAGTATGATGTTGAAGAGTGCGGGTGGTGACAGGCTTATCTGTCTTGTGAGCTTGTTCTGGGTTTTAAAGAGTGTTCTTTTTAATGTTTTGCCATTAGATATGTATACTGTAGGTTTGTGATACTGGTTTTTTAAGTGAAGAAGTTTGTTTTTTGAGTCTTTTAATTTTCATCAAATGCTTTTTCCTTATCTATTGAGGTGATCTGTGAGGTCCTTTCTTTAATCTCTTAATGTATTATGTTGGTAGATTTCTAGTGTTGAACCAACCTTGCATTCTTGGGCTCAAAACCTGTGTGTTTTGTTCTTTTTAATATATGGTTGGATTTCATTTTAGGATTTATGTACGAGCATAAGAAAGATTGGCTTATAGTTTTCTTCCTTTGTGTTTGTGTGTGCATTGGTGCTATCCTGTTTCTTTCTTTCTTTTTTTTTTTTTAATGAAATGCTGATTTCCTGGAACGAGTTGAGAAGTTTTCTGGGACATAATGAAAAAACCTTTGTATTAAATGTTGAAGAACTCTGTCTGCAAAGCCATTGGGATCTGGTACCTCTTTATTTTTCAGTTTCTTCTATCATTGGTCTCTTTTGCTTTTTAAAAGTCTGTGGGTCATTTTTTTTAGTTTATTTACGTAAGTAATCTTTACACTCAGCATGGGGCTTGAACTCCCTACAGTGAGATCTAGACTTGCATACCCTTCTGTCTGAGCCAGCTAGGTGCCCCTCTGTGGGTCAGTTTTGGTAGATTTTTCTGGCAAAGTACTTCTTTATGTTTTCAAATGAATTAGTGTAGGGTTCAACACTCCCATTTCTAGTGTGGTAAAGCTAAATTTTTTGACTCAGGCTTGCCCAAACAGATTTTTACTTTGTTTTTATACTTGATTGAGGATCTGGTTAGGCCTAGAATTCTAGATTTGAATTCATTTTCCTTAGATTTTTGGTGGTGTTGCTGTGTTTTCCTGGCTTCCAGTTCTGCTGTTGAAAGTGATGGCATTCTGATTCCTTTGTATGTGACCTTTTTCTCTCCCTGGAAGATTTTAACAGTTACTCCTCAGTGTTCTCAAATTTCATCAGCAAATATCTTTTTGTTGTGCTTTGCATTTGGGGGACACTTTAGTCTGGGAATCTTCAGTTTTGGGAAATTTTCTTATATATTTCTCCCTATCATTTCTCCTTTTCTCATTTAACTGGAACTTATTACTGGTTTTTGATACTTCAGTTATATACAAAACATAAGAATAACAAGACAGTTCATGGAGATGCTTTTGTGAGGATAGGCACTTTGGTAGTTCATAGAGTGAGGTGGAGGGATAGATGCCTAGGACGGGAGAAGCACAGCGGTCAGGGCAGTTCTGGGGCCTCAGCAGGCCCACAGTTGCTGGTGGCGCTTTGCTCCAGGGATGCCCCGTGTCTACAGCTACTTCGTCAGTTACTTACCGACGTAGGAATTTTGTTCTGTTCCGCCAGATGCTGTTTATCTTTTTTATTTGTATTTTTTTTGTTTTTTTAATTTTTAAAAATGTTTTATCTATTTTTGAGAGAGTGAGAGAAAACACGAATGAGCAGGGGAGGGGCGGAGAGAGAGAGGGAGACACAGAATCCGAAGCAGGCTCCAGGCTCTGAGCTGTCAGCACAGAGCCCGATGTGGGGCTTGAACTCATGAACTGCGGGATCATGACCTGAGCCGAAGTCTGACGCTTAACCCACTCAGGCACCCCCAAATGCTGTTTATCTTTAGCTGCTTTAGCTATCGCTAAATGTGGGTCCACTATTTGCCATCTTTTGATATTTTCTCCTCTTTTTTGAAAGAAGATAGAACTCTAATACTTACCTATGATTCCATTTTTAAAATGTTAACAACTAAGTCAACTAAGAAGAGATCATGTAAATCAGAGAGCATGTGTCTTGTAGACCACCAGATTGCAGCCTGTGCCTGAGTGATTCTGCCTGTGCGATTTACTGCGTTCCATAAAGTAAGTGACCTTCCTACCTAAACGTCAACGAAGTCATAGTTGCCCTTTAATATATTTTTTAAAGTTTATTTATTCTGAGCGAGAGAGAGAGTGTGTGAGCATACACATGAGCAGAGAAGGAGCAGAAAGAGGGAGAGAGAGAGAATCCCAAGCAGGCTCCATGCTGTCAACACAGAGCCCCGTGCATGGCTTGAGCTCACAAACCGTGAGATCGTGACCGGAGCAGAGATCAAGAGTCAGACGCTTAACTGACTGAGCCACCCAAGGGGCACCCCCCCCCCTTTAATATTTTCATATAGGGAATCAGAGGGTATGCTGCTATAGCTGCTTCCTCAGTCAATTGCAGAGTGCTGTACTTGGTGTTGGTAGACTTGAGTTTAAATCTGGCTTTGTGGTTCACTAACTTTGGCTAGTCTTGTTTTTCACATCTGTAAAAGGAGGATTTGCGGTTGGATTGAAGGAGAAGACAAGTGTAAAAATGCGAGCTCATTGAAGTAAAATGAATCCTGTGTTCAGCCCTTCTGTAGTGCTGGGATTATTTGAGTTTTATCAGTGAGTCGGAACAGAAGCTGTGCTAAGTGTCCCAAGTATGAAGCGTTTTAATACAGGAATTAGAGGCTTCCACAGTGGTTGGAAAGGTGCAGGTGCAACGGCTGGGAAAACTTTCTCTAGTGATCTCAGCCTAGTTGTGAGGCGCTTGCCTGGCAGTCCTGTGACCCCGCAGAGTCTTGGGGAACCTCATGGGCCTTCTCAGTCGGCTCTGCTGCAGGTATCGATCCTTAAGAAGCCACCACCGACTGTGACAGCTCCTGTGAGCCCAGGGGCAACAACGTGGTTTTCCAGAGCTCACTCGTCGTCTGACGGCCTCCCGTCTGCCCTGTGTGTGTCCTGCCTCTGCCTCCTGAGAATAGCTCCTGAGAATAACTCCTGAGAATGGCTGTGAAGCTAATTGGGACTCGGGCTTCCTGTGGGCGCCTCGCCTCGTGCAGTCCAAGCTCACGAACAGAGGCTCGGGGAGGGCACTCCTACATTTCCCCTGCACCTTTGTGGAGTGTGGGGACCACAGTCTGCACAGCAGTTGCTTGTGTCTGTGGAAGGCAGAAAAGGGACTGGCCAGGGGAGGGGGGGGGAGCTTTCTCCTTTCCTTTGACGTTTCTTCCCTTAAGTTTCACCTATTTAGCAACTGATCTTTGCCAGTTTAGAAAGTTTAACTTTTTAAAAGGAGGGTATAGACTTTTGGGAAAAGAAATAGGGTGTGATTTCCTTCACATTCCTAAGTCGTGGTGGGGACATCGGCTGGCTGAGCTCAGACCGCTGGCCCTCCTCCAGGCTGCCCAGGATGGCAGAGAATCGAGGCTCTAGCTTTTGTAGCTTGGGGAGGCAGAGCCCTGTCTTCTATCGGGACTCCTAGTGTGATTGACTTGCAGACTCAGGAAGAAATTCAGTTGCAGGACAGGCAGACAAATGGCCAGTGCGCACTACACGTAAACAGAGTACAAAGTTCATTTCAGGGAGAGCCTGTCCCGGGGCCCATATAGGTGAGAGATCTTTAAAACAATGACTACAAATTATTTTTCAATCAACATGGCATAGAGGCTCTGTCTGATTATTTTGCTTGGTTGCTCAGTTTGGTAGTTTTACTCTGTAGGGCTAACATGCTCACTTTCAAAGTTCTTCCCCCCGTCCCCCCTTTCAGTAGGTTTCGTGTCCAGCATGGAGCCCAGTGCCGGGCTTGTACTCAGGACCCTGACATCCAGACCTGAGCTGAGATCAAGAGTCGGAAGCTTAACCGACTGAGCCACCCAGGTGCCCCTCAAAGTTCTTGAACGTTACCCTGATTGTTCTTCCTAGATGGCTCAAATAAAGGGTCTAAATTTACTCACCTGTAAAATACAGAATTTTCACTATTAGTGATTTAGAATATGAACATATCCTACATGAGAATGGTGTTGAAGCAAAAGGAAGAAGGTTGAGAACCTTTGGACTAGAGCAAAGATTGGCAAATTTTGTCTGCAAAGGGCCAATGGTAAATATCTTAGGCTTTGCAGATCACATGGCTTCTGTTGCATTTACTCTGTTTTGCCCTTGTAGCCTGAAAGCAGCTCTGAACAATATGTAATTGAATTGGCGTACACTGTTTCAATAAAAGCTTGCTTGTATAAACAGGCAGCAGCCACATTTGGACAGAGAGGGGTGGCAGACCGTACTTGGCCTGTGGACTGGAATTTGCTGACCCTTGGACTAGGCAGTTGGCTAGAACCCTGTTCAAGCTAATGTTCTGTACTGTTTATAATCCAAGTCCCAGGTTCCTGGAAAAGAGGAAATAGTTAGAATGCTAAGCAAGAGAGTTGGGTTAATTATAGACCTCTCATTGCTATGTAATTGAAAATTATAAAAAATTCCGGCAGATACCTATAGCCTTGCTCTAAGAAAAAGTGACTCCCTTATGGAAATAGAATATCCAGCAGGATGTTTAATTAAATTTTTTTAAATGTTTTATTTCTTTTTGAGAGAGAGAGAGAGAGAGAGAGAGAGAGAGACAGACAGACAGACAGCATGAGCTGGAGTGAAAGAGAGACACAGAATCCGAAGCAGGCTCCAGGCTCTGAGCTGTCAGCACAGAGCCCGATGTGGGGCTCCAACTCACAAACCGTGAGATCATGACCTGAGCCGAAGTCGGACGCTTGACCGACTGAGCCACCCAGGCACCCCTAACAAGATATTTGGGTAAGGAGAGTCTCCTGGTGAGGGCATTGACCACTCTGGTCCTGCAAAGTTAATTTTCCCCTGGGGTCTTCAGGGATGCATTGTTCTTGCTTCAAAACTGGATGAATGTGGACACAATTTGTTCTCTTGGTTCTGTTCACTGTGATAGGTACAAACCGGAGCTTTAAAGAAAGGGGCTGCACGTATTCTAAAGGTACTGCATTAGGTGTGGTCTTTCCTTTGCTTCACATGCCTTTGTCCAAGCACATTGACCCAACACTGAGAGTTGTGTTTACTTCCTTTTGGGAATTCTAGTTGTTTCCCACTTCTGTTGCTGTAGCTGTAATCTCACTGCAGTACTTACAGTTTTTTTTGTTTGTTTTTGGTCTTTTTCTGTTTCCTTGGTGTCAGGGGATGAGATTGCTTTCTCCAGAAAAAGAGGCCTTTTCAACCCCAGACTTCTTTCCCCCGTGCTCCCATGGATTTACGCTAGGGCCGGGATTCCCAGCAGTGTGCCCTTTGGGACGTCACTGTTCGTAACTTCCCTCCTTTTCATCCTTGCGTTTGATCCCTTTTCCTCTTCCACGATACACACCTGCTCATGGTCACTTTGCCCTCCTCCACTGAGAAAAACAAACTTTTTCTCTATTTTAAATAGTCCCCTTCGGGCATCTGTTCCATGTTGGTGCATACGTGGCCACATCTTCTTGAGGGCGAGTCTATACCTGCATAAAGCAATAGTGTCTCAGTCCTTTGACTTCTGTCGATCTTCGTGCTGGGAGAAGCCATTTAACACAGTAAACTGTAGAGAATAGCGTGACGAACCTGTTAACCTCACAGCTGGATGAGCACTTAACATTTGGTCACATTTGCATCAGGTTTGTATTTTAACTGAACGACCTTATTACAGATAAGGCCCCCTTTATACTTTGTCGTCTCCTGTCTCTCCACGGTCACGCACACCATCAGGAATCTGGTGTATTTCCCATACATATTTCTTTCCGTATCAGTGGTGAGGTATTAAGTTAGTAGCTATACCTACGTACACGTATTCACGACCAGTATGTAGTATTCATTTTATGCCACAAAGGTTAGTCTGTGCATATGTCATTTCGTACTTTTAGTGTGCCTTTGGTTTAGCCTGGTCAGAGCGAGGCCCCTTGCCGAGCGAGTGAGGAAACAGAGGTGGATGCGCGTCGACCGTTTTGCGTGGCGTCTGCGCCGTGGCACCCCGCCGCCACCAGCCCGTTCCCACGCGCTCCTCAACAGAGGAGGCGGTCAGACGTTTGAGTCTCTGTCAGAAGTGGAAAGTTATTCATAGTTCACTTTAAAATTTCTCTTACTTTAAAAGAGACTTATTACGGAAAAAATTTCAACTGAAAAATAATCGTGTAGTTCTTCTGTGTCCGTCATCTAGTTACGGCAGTGTGGAATCACGGCCAGTTGCGTTTCATGTCTGTGCCACCTCCTTACTCCCTCCGTCCTGTGGAACGCTCCTCCCCATTCCCGTCCTCTACCCCCTGGTGCCCACCGTTCGACTTCTGTCTGTGTTAATCCGACCACTCTCGGGACCTTGTGTAGGCGTCAGACGGCATTTGTCTTTTTGAGGGTGGCTTACTTGATGTCGCGTGATGTTGTCAGGGTTCATGCGTGTTGTAGCAGGTGTAGAATTTCCTTTCTAAGACTAAATAATATTCCATTGTGTGGCCAGACCCCATTTATCCATTTACGCAGCGATGGACGCTTAGGTTGCTCCCACCCTTTGGTTATTGTGAAGAGTGCCGCCGCGGACGTGGGTGTGTAGATCTCTCTTCAGACTTGTGTTTGCAGTCTCTTGTGTGTGAACCGAGACGCTTCTCTGGTCCGTGTACTGAGAAGGGGAATCGCCACACCAGTCGTGGGAGTTAGGGCCCATCCTAACCCAGTATGACCTCAACTTAACACTTCTATCTCTAATGATCCTATTTCTTTTCTTTTCTTTTTTTTTTTCTTTTAATGCTTATTTATTTTGGGGAGAGAGAGAGAACTCTAGGGAAGAGGCAGAGGATCTGAAGCGGGCTCTGCGCTGACAGCAGGGAGCCCGACGCGGGGGCTCGAACTCACAGAGTCCCAAGATCATGACCTGAGCTGAAGTCGGACACTTAACTGACTGAGCCACCAGGTGCCCCTGTAATGGTCCTATTTCTAAATAAGGTCACATTATGAGGTTCTGGCGGGCAGGACTTTGTAGGTGACACCGTGTTTGTGATAAAAAAGAAATACGATATTTGGATTTTGTTCCTGGCACACAGCCCTGAAAACCCTTTGAATTTATTGTCTTCTGTATGCTAACAAATGACTCGCTGTTGGGGGTGGGGGGACCCTAGCTAGTTTCAGGATGGGGGCCGGTTGCCAGAAAAAAACAACCATATTTAAAGGGTTAGAATTTTCAGCCTCAGCCTCATTTCCTGAGAGGTAGGAGAGGGAGTGGATGTCGAGTCAGTCATCATTGGTCAGTGGTTTAAGTCATGCCTGTGTAATGAGACCTCCATAGAAATCCCTCCGTGAAGACATCTGGGATAGCTTCCCACATCCCCGTGCTGGGGACAGTGGCATACCCTTACTGTGCGGACAGAGGCTTTTGCACTTGAACCCTTCCCAGCCTTGTCCTTAATCCCACTGTTCGTTTTTATCCTTTAAACTGTCGTAGTAAGTACCAGGTGTTCCTGGGTTCTGTGATGGAAGTTCTGTAAGTTGTTCAGTCGAATTACTTAATTTAGGGGAAGGGTGATTGTGGGACCCTCTGAATTTGTAGTTGTGCAACAGATGTGTGGGGTAGCCTGGGCATCCCATTTGCAGCTGGGCAATCTTGTGAGACTGAGCCCTTACCTGTGTGCTAACTCCGGATTATTAGGATCAGAATGGAATGGGATCGTTCAGCCTTCACATAGTGTCTGAGAGTCAGAGATGTCTCAGTCCTGTACGGTCAGCAAGTCAGACTTCCTTTTAGTAATTACAAAGGTTGGCTGGTATGTAATGGGACCCATGCAGCATTTAAATTTTTTTCTTTTTTTTTACATTTTATTTATTTTTGATAGAGACAGAGCACAAGTCGGGGAGGGGCAGAGAGATGGAGGCACAGTATCTGAAGCAGGCTCCAGGCTCTGAGCTGTCAGCACAGAACTCGACGCGGGGCTCGAACCCACAGACCGCAAGATCATGACCTGAGCCGAAGTCGGCCGCCCAACCGACTGAGCCACCCAGGCGCCCCACCCATGCAGCATTTTAAAGACTGAACTCCTTACCTTCTCCTCGTCCCACTCCCAAAATAAACCAGCACATTTACCAGTCAGTTCACATCCCACTAATACTCTGGATTCAGAATCCTGATGTTTTCTTTGACTTCTCTTCTGTCCCTGTCATTTGGTCCACAGGACCCGGACTCGGACAGATTCTGGTTAGTCATTGTCTTATTCTCCCACCTCTTCTCTCCTATGATGCTACAGGACTTTTCCCTTACTTCTTGGTTTGCAATTCTGTGTCGTTCAGGCCATTGTTTATCTTCTGTCTCTTCAGTCATTGCTTCTTTGTTGTTGCCAGATAATCTTTCCAAGCTGCAGTCATGTTGCGTGTTGAGTGTAGATTTCTCACGTCGATTCTTCAGTAATGCCCCAAATCTACCTTCTCAGCATTTATTTTTCCTGCTGCTTCTCTCAGTGAATGGTGTTTCAGACGTACTGACCTCGAACTACTCGTGGTCTCCTGGGCTTGCCCAGCACTTTTCGGCCTGTGTGCCGTTTCCCCTGTATTGTCCGCCTGCTTGTCGGAAATCTGGGCATCGCTCAGCCTTTCTGTCAGTTGTTGCCTAGTGCGTGACACCAGGCTTCACTCTCCTCGGCCCCTGTCATGCTGTGTGTATTTTTGGGGGGCTGGGGAGGGCTGGCAGTTACCCTCAAAATATCTCCTGCGTTGAAGAAATTTTTACTTGAATTTCAGTCATTCCATTGATTCTTACTTGAGTGGTTTTTTCTGATAAATTTAAATAGTATGAAATTTCGTACTTTGTTAAAGACATCCCGTACCATCCATCCTGTTTCAGTTGGTGCATTGTCTGTTCAAATGTGTGCATAAACATTTGGAGTGATGTCCACTTGATGTTGTGATTGTTACTTCTGATCAGAGAAATTTGGGGTGATTTTACACCATCTGTGTACTTTTAGGTATTGGAAGAAGTTTTATAACCAGTGGGTTATCACTTTAGTAAGGACAAGTTGTTATTCTAAGAAAGAAACCAGGTTTCGTAAAAATGTAAGGAAGGATACAGAAGACAGTCTGTGATTCCATGCAGAAAGATGACTCTTACTCGCGCTTTTGCTCACATCCTTGCAGACACAGCTGCACACGCCTTTTCACGTATAAAATGGTGCCTTACGCTACCTGATGTTGTGGGGCTTTTTCTGTCACACTGTGTTGCTGTGGATATTTTTCCATGTCAGGAAATAGAACGGTACTAGTTACAGTTCTTATTGCTGCCCAGTGTGCAGTTTCAAGGCTGTCATTGTACTTTTACCTGTCGGCTCTGTCTTCTTTTGGTGACTTCCACTTTTCCCCTGTGGATAAAACATTCCTCGGTGAGCGTCCTTCTCCATACGGTCTATGTTCACTGATTGGATGGGAACGGCTTTCAAAGCCATGAGGGTCCCCAAGATGAATTGAGAGTGTCGGTGAGCGCTGTGTTCATGATAGCACGGAGACCCGATGTGCCCTCTTCACAGTGCTATACATTTGTACCAGTGTTGCAGAAGGAATGGCGAGTCCGTCGCCTCAGCCACAAACTGTTGGAAGTCAGGCCACGCAGAAAAAAAAAATTACAGTTTTGTTTAGTTAGACCCTTGATGAAGTAGTAGACGTTACGTTATTAAATCTCGACCCTGAGCCCATAATTAATTAATTAATTAATTAATTAATTTATTTTTTGGTTTAAGACAAAATGGGAAGTACGCATAAGGCACTTCTGTTACTACCGTCTGTGGCTCCCAGGGAACAGTACTTGTCTGGTTGTGTTGAGAACTGAATTAGCCGTTTGATTACGGTTTTGTTTTTTTCACGGAACACCAGTTTTACTTGCAAAGACAGTTGGCCAACGATAATCATTCAGCCTTTAGTATGTGCCAGATGTGTGCTTGCAAATGAAGTGAGCCTGCCTCTTCAAGGAAAGAAGCACCTGACAGTATTGATTGCCAATGAGAAAATCCAAGCTTTCAGGCAAAAATTAGAATTTTGGAAAAGTTGTGTTTGCTCTGGTGAACTTGAAAACATGCCAATATTTGAAGACTTTTCTGATGACATTGGTGCTGCTGTTAATAACAGATCTAATTTTTGATATTGAATGATGAAAGGTGTCCAGATTTGGAAGCACTGGATAACTCAGTGAACCGGTATTTTCTTTTTTTTTTTTTTTTTTTTTTAATTTTTTTTTTTTTAACGTTTATTATTTTTGAGACAGAGAGAGAGACAGAGCATGAACGGGGGAGGGAGGGGCAGAGAGAGAGGGAAACACAGAATCTGAAACAGGCTCCAGGCTCTGAGCCGTCAGCCCAGAGCCCGACGCGGGGCTCGAACTCACAGACCTCGAGATCATGACCTGAGCCGAGGTCAGCCGCTTCACCGACGGAGCCACCCAGGCGCCCCAGTGAACCGGTATTTTCAAAATGATGTTACACAATCACTCGTGATAAAAGATGTATTAACAATGCAAGACACAGCGGTGCATTTTAATAGAGGAGAGTACGAAATGTTCATTGATAACGCTTCAGATTCTGCACTGCAAACAGGCTTTAAGAAACTGCCACTTGTTGAATATTGGTATAGTATCAAGACTATCTGAAGTTCTCTGAAAACGCGATTAACACTCTCTTTTGCAACTTCACATGTACTTGGTGTTGGATTTTTTTCACGCACTTCAATTAGAACAAATATTGCAGGAGATCGAAAGCAGAATCAGATGTAAAAATCCAGCTGTTTGGAGATCGAAAGCAGAATCAGATGTAAAAATCCAGCTGTTTTCTCCAAAGACAGATATTAAGGAGTTTTGCAAGACTGTTACATTGGGGGCATTTGCAAGACATTTGCAAGACATTACATTGGATGGCTCAGTCGGTTAAGCGTCTGACTCTTGATTTTGGCTCAGGTCATGATCTCACGAACCCTGAGATTGAGCTCCGGGTCAGGCTCTGTGCTGACAGCACAGTGCCTGCCTGGGATTCTCTCTCCCACTCTCTCTGCCCCTCCCCCACTCGTTCTCTCTCTCTCTCTCTCTCTCTCTCTCTCTCTCCCCCCCCCCTCTCCCCCCATCTCTCTCTCTCTTTCTCTTTCAAAATAATCTTAAAAAAAATATGTTCTGTTAACATGTAATGGGTTTATTGTTTCTCTTAAGTGAACTTACAAATGATATTGTTAAAATGCGTTGGTTTAATTTCTAAAATTGATTATATTACCTATGCGCCCCATGTACATTTAATTTTTTTAAATCTTGAAAAGATTTTTAGAATTTATTTTGATGAAAAGCGCACCTGCATGTGCTTGGGTGGGGGAGGGGCAGAGGGAGACAGAACCCCAAGCAGTCTCCATGCTTTGGTGCAGAGCCAGATGTGGGGCTTGATCCCACAGACCGTGAACTTATGAGCTGAGCTGACATCAAGAGTTGGAGGCTTAACCTACTCGGCCACTCGGGCTTTAAAATTGTAATCAGTCAGCTCTGTCTGCCCATGGGTCCTGTCCTCGTGCTTTAATAAAACCATCTTTTTTGCACTTGGAAAAAAAAAATTGTAATCAGCCTGGTTAACACCTTCCACTCCCCTCCTCCTCGTTTTCCATATATATTTGTTCCTGGGGTTTTTATTTGTCTCTACCTGTTAGACAGTAACCTACGTGGGGTGGAGTTTTTTTTTTTTTTTTAATTTTTATTTTTGAGAGAGAGTGCGTGCTCATGCGAGTGGTGGGGGGTCAGAGAGAAGGGGGACAGAGGAATGAAACAGGCTCTGCACTGACAGCAGAGGGCCTGATGTGGGGCTCAAACTCACCAACTGTGAGATCATGACCTGAGCCACCCAGGTGCCACAACAGGGTGGAGATTTTAATTTTGTACACCTCATATGCCAGGTGTTTAGAACAATGCCAGACACACATTAGGTGCTCAAGAAATAATTGTTGATGAAGGATATGGGTTGAACTAATCCTTCTTTTGGAATAATTTCATAGCCAGTTTTCTCGGACATTTTATGGGGGTCTTTTCTTTGGAGTAGTATTTATTTTAATTACTTTTGCATAAGCCAGGCTTCTAATTTTGATTTTCGTGGATTTAACTTCAGGAAGTACTTACATAGCAAGACGGCAGTTAAATTTTCTTCTGGAGTGTCTTCTCTGCTGGATAGAGGTTGACTGGGGCAGGGGGTTCCCGACTCTAGCTGTCATCACAATTCCTAGAGCCCACTGGATCAGATTCAGGGAGGGGCCAAGGATTGTATGATTTTTAACAAGATTTCTAAGGGATTGTTGTTAGCGTGGCATAAGGGTTTTCTGGCCTCAGCAGAACTGGGTGCTGTAATTAGCAATATCTGCCAAGGGTGATTGTAACTATTAATTCCTTTCCTGTGTACTGATGGCAAAAAAAGCCATGAACAAAACTTTTTACTTACAAAAAATGTTGGGACTTTGTTCATGTTGTCGTAGCTAGGGAATGCTCTCTGTTTTCGTGAAGTATGTAATCTGGTGGAGTAAGGAAAATGAACACAGAAGCCGGACAGAAAACTGACCACAGTTTGAATTAGTTGCTTGTGTTTAACGATTAGGAAAAAAAATCCGTTATTTCTGTCTTCTCTTGAAAAGTTGGAATCTGCCCTCACTGGGCCTGTATTCCCTGTAATCCACGGGAATGCTCTTGTCTGTAAACAAGGTAAAGTCCTGCTAAATTCGACATAATTCCCATCCAGCTCGCTTTGCTCATTCCCTGTCTACTTCCTGTAGACATTTGAGTTTTTAATCCCTGACCAAAGGTTCTTAATTATCTTTCTTAAAAACTGAGTCTGTTGAAGTATAATTGACATTCAAGAGATTGCCTATCTTTGAAACACACAGTTTGATAAGTTTGGATGTGCATACACATCCATGAAACCGCAACTACGTTGTAATGAATGTGTCATCATCAGAAGTGTCTCTATGTCCTTTGTAATTCCTGCTTCCTGCCGCACTGTCCTTGGGCAAATGCTGATTTTTATTACTGTTGGGTGTTTATCATTTTATGAAAAGGAATCTGAGAATATGTGTGTTTTTTTTCTTTTCTTTGGCTTCTCTCAGGATAGTTACTTTGAAGGTCATCCGTGTCGTTGAGGGTATCAGTGTCTCTTTCTCCTTTAGTGCTGAGGGGAATGGGGTTTATGGATATCCCACCATTTTATGTTTGCCTTTGATGGACCTTTGGGATGTTTCCACTTTTTGGCTTTTACCCATAACGTGGCTGTGAACGGTTGTGTACAAGCCTTTGCGTGCAATTTATATTTCTTTTTCTCTTGGGTCGTCACATAGGAGAGGGATGGCTGGGTCATATGGTAGGGGTGTATTTAAGTACTTAACTTTTTTAAGAAACTGCCAGACTATTTCGTTAAGTGGTTGTGTCCCTTCCCGCTCCTGTCAGCAGAATAGAAGCGCTCGCTTGCTCCACACCCTTGACAGCACTTAGTGGGGCGGGTCTTTTGCATTTTAGCCCATTCTCTTAGCTGTGTCCTGGGGTTTGGTGTGGTTTTAATTTCCCTAATGACAGTGTACTGTTGAGAAGCTTTACATAGGCTCTTTGTCATACATACGTGTTCATTAAAAAAAAATTTTTTTTAATGTTTGTTTATTTTTGAGAGAGAACGAGCGAGTGGTGAGTGAGCATGAGCTGGGGAAAGGGCAGAGAGAGAGGGAGACACAGAATCCGAAGCAGGCTCCAGGCTCTGAGCTGTCAGCACAGAGCCCGACGTGGGGCTCGAACTCATAGACTGCAAGGTCATGACCGGAGCTGAAGTTGGATGCTTAACTGACTGAGCCACCCAGGTGCCCCTGTCATACAAATTATTTAGTCTCTATTTAAATAATTTTTTCCCCTCAAAGTTGGGTTTTTATTGTGAGTTTGAGAGTTTTTAATATTTTCTGTGTGCAAGTTCTTTATTAGATACATACTTTGCAAAGACTTACTACTAGTTTGGTTTGTCTTTTTCTTTCTTTTTTAAAATTATTTGCATTTTAAAAAACTTTTATTTACTTATTTCGAGAGAGAGAAAGAGAAAATCTGTGCTGTCAGCTCAGACAGAGTCTGACGTGGGGCTCTATTCCACCAACTATGAGATCATGGTCTGAGCCGAAATCAAGATTCGAACACTCAACTGACTGAACCACCCAGGCGCCCCTTTCTTATTTCCTTAGTTATTTCTTTGACCTTTTGGTTGATGAAGTGCTGTTTAATTTCCACATTATTTGTGAATTTTCCAGTTTTCCTTCTATTGTTGATTTCTAGCTTTATTATATTTTAGTCAGAGACTATGCTTTGTGTGATTTTGACCTATTTAAGTTTATTAAGAATTGTTTTATGGCCTATCAATGGAATGGGAAAAGATATTTGCAAATGACACATTGGACAAAGGATAGTATCCAAAATCTATAAAGAACTCACCAAACTCCACACCTGAGAAACAAATAATCCAGTGAAGAAATGGGCAGAAAACATGAATAGACACTTCTCTAAAGAAGACACCCAGATGGCCAACAGGCACATGAAAAGATGCTCAACATCATTCCTCATCAGGGAAATCCAAATCAAAACCTCACTGAGGTATCACCTCATACCGGTCAGAGTGGCTAAAATGAACAAATCAAGAGAATATAGATGCTGGAGAAGATGTGGAGAAACGGGAACCCTCTTGCACTGTTGGTGGGAATGCAAACTGGTGCAGATGCTCTGGAAAACAGCGTGGAGGTTCCTCAAAAAATTAAAAATAGATCTACCCTATGACCCAGCAATAGCACTGCTAGGAATTTACCCAGGGGATACAGGAGTGCTGATGCATAGAGGTACTTGTACCCCAGTGTTTATGGCAGCACTTTCAACAATAGCCAAATAATGGAAAGAGCCTAAATGTCCATCCACTGACACATGGATAAAGAAGATGTGGTTTATATATATAATGGAATACTACTTGGCAATGAGAAAGAATGAAATATGGCCTTTTGTAGCAACGTGGATAGAACTGGAGAGTGTGATGCTAAGTGAAATAAGTTATACAGAGAAAGACAGATACCATATGGTTTCACTCTTATGTGGATCTTGAGAAACTTAACAGAAGACCATGGGGGAGGGGAAGGGGAAAAAAAAATTAGAGAGGGAGGGAGACAAACCATAAGAGACTCTTAAAAATTGAGGACGAAGAGTGCAGAGGTCTGAGTTCCCCCCTGCACCTGTCTGGAGGGGAGTCGAAGCCACACTGAACTGGGAGGGAGAGGAGGGATCAGTCCTGGTTCAGCAGCCCCAGATTCTTGCAGCTGTTCTTTGGGTAGATTTCTTGAAAAAGGTGTTTCTCGTTTGATGTATGCCTTTAGAATCAATTCCATAGACTTTAAATGGTTATTTTATTAAAAATAATTTTCATCAGTTTCACAGGGAGTGCGGTGGGCAGGACTCCTCATGCCGCCGTCCTGGACGTGGAACTCTCAAGGGTACCGAGTTTCTGATAGCTTTCGTTGTTGTTGTTGTTGTTGTTGTTTTTTAAATCACTTCTGTTGGGGAGCGAGCGTGTGGTTGGAATCGATGTATTATTACCTTGTTAGAACTTGATTGGCTAATTTCTAGCCTTAGTCTGGATGAATTCCTGGGGCTTTATTGGTGTTTTTATCATCTGACTCCCCTAGGTAGATTCTCTCTGGGGAGGTATCTGTCTGCTGCTACTTCTCAAGCCTCTTTGCTTGCATGTGTATCTAAGACGAAGAAATTTCATTCCAAATCTTTGATTTTCCTAATAAAAAAAGTTTTAAATGAGATAGGAGATATACTATGAGATATACACTTGGTATGGGAAAAATGTACAATATCTTATTGATATTTTCCATAATGATTACATGATATACTAGGTTAAATAAAATATGTTGTTAAAGTTTCACCTGTTAAACTTTTATTCTTTTTGCTTTTTATTTTTTTTTAAGTGTGTGTTTATTCACTTATAGAGAGAGAATATGTGCTTGTGCAAGTGTAGGAGGGGCGGGGTGGGGGACAGGGAATCCCAAGCGGGTTCCATCCACACTGTCAGCACAGAGCCCCTCGTGGGGCTCCATCTCATAAACTGTGAGATCATGACTTGAGCTGAACTCAGGAATCAGATGCTCAGCGGACTGGGCCACCCTGGCACCCCTCTTTTTTAAAATGAGTCTACTAGAGGGGCGATTAGGGTGGCTCAGTTGGTTAAGTGTCCACCTTCAGCTCAGGTCACGATGTCACGGTTCGTGGGTTTGAGCCCCGTATCGGACTCTGTGCTGACAGCTTGGAGCCTGGAACCTGCTTCCGATTCTGTGTCTCCCTCTCTCTTTCTGCCCCTCCCCCCAGTTGTGCACATCGTGTATGCACACACGCTCTCTCTCTGTTTCTCTCTCAAAAATCACATTAAAATGTGGCTACTAGAAAATTTAAAATTATGTATGTGACTTGCATTTTATTCCTGTTGTTCAATTCTGTGTTATCCCTACTTTCCTTAAATAGGGTCTTTGAAAACAAAGAAACTTAGAAAACTTAGAAAACTGTGGTTAATTTGGAAAAATGTAAAGATTACACGAAGTATTATAAAAGTGTCTTTGGGGCTCCTGTGTGGCTTACGTGTCTGACTCTTGATTTTGGCTCAGGTCGTGATCTCATGATTCTAGGAGATTGAGCCCTGTGTCAGGCTCTGCAGTGACAGTGTGGACCGTTCTTGGGATTCTCTCCCCCTCCCCCTCCCCCCCTCCCCCCCCCTCCCCCTCCCCCCCCTCCCCCTCCCCCTCCCCCTCCCCCTCCCCCCCTCTCCGCCCCCCCCCCGCCATCTTGAAATAAAAAAACTTAAAAAAAAACCTTTAACTTTTAGCAAAGCAGAACTTTTTCCTTTTCATGTAGTTGTAGTAAAAATATATACCGAAAAGTAATTTTGTAAAGAAAATACTTACTAAAGTTTATGATTTTTAAAAAATTCTAGTCTGTCAGTGATTTTTCATGCTTAATAGTGTTCGGTAACTTTGTACCTAATTTTTTTAATTATTAAAAATGGCTAAAGCATTTCTAACAGTTGTATGTGGAACTTCTGTATTTTATTCGTGCATTCGTTCATGTGGGTGCTGTGTACTTGACAGTGGTACATGACAAGGTAGGGTTCCGTAAGCCCCTCCCCCTTCTTTAAGGGGTCTGGGATGGAAACCGTGCGGAGGTCAGGAAAGTCTCAGTGTGTTGGGGAATGAGTTGGGGGCAGGACTCCCTAGCAGCAGAGGGCCTCTCTCTTCGTCTTGTGCCCTTGCTGGGGCTCGTGGTCCAGGGGGCTCTTACTCTTTGGAGGCCATGTGGACCATAAGATCTACCACTCAGTTGCTGTGGTCAAATTCATTGTCATACCAGGAAAGGAGCTTGACACAGTGGTCCTTGAGAGCAATGCCAGCCCCAGCATCAAAGGTGGAAGAGTGGGTGTTACTGTTAAAGTCACAGGAGACAACCTGGTCCTCACTGGGGCCCTGGATGCCCTTGAGGGGGCCCCCCAATGGCCTGCTTCACCACCTTCTTGATGTCATTGTATTTGGCAGCTTTCTCCAGGTGGCATTAGATCCATGACTGACGTGTCGGCAGCGGGCACATGGAAGGCCGTGCCAAATGAGTTTCCCATTCAGCTCAGGGTTGACCTTGCCTATAGCCTTGGTGGCACCAGAAGATGCAGGGATGATGTTCTGAGCAGCCCCTCAGCCGTCACACCACAGCTTCCCAGAGGGGCCGTCAGTGGTCTTCTGGTTGGCAGTGATGTCATGGACTGTGGTCATAAGTCCTTCCACAGTGCCAGAGTTGTCATGGATGGCCTTGGCCAGAGGGACTAAGCAGTTGGTGGTGCAGGACGCGTTGCTGACAAGCTTGAGGGAGTTGCGGTACTTCTCGTGGTTCACGCCCATCACAAACATGAGGACATCAGTAAAAGGGGCAGAGATGATGACCCTCTCAGTTCCACCCTTCACGTTAGCCCCCGTCTTCTCCGTGGTGGTGGACATACCACTGGAGTCCACAGGGGAGTCGGCACCGGCGTCTCCCCAGTTGGTGTTGGCAGGATCTCGCTCCTGGAAGATGGAGATGGGCTTTCCCTTGACGACAGGTTTCCCGTTCTTAGCGCTGACCGTGCATCGAATTTGCTACGGGTGGAATCATAGTGGAACATGTAGACCTTCTCCGTTGTGTCTCGGGGGTGCAGCGCTCACGGCGCAAGAAGTGGCCATGTGTCAAACAGGAGGGAGCAGAGAGCCAGAACTTTGACATCTTAAAACGTCATTTCAGGCATCCTTGAAAGAAACAAGTCGGTTCAGTACAGATCTTCCTCAGCTTACCGTGGGCTTATGTCCTGATAAGCCTGTCACAAGGTGAAAATACTGTAATTCGAAAAGGCATTTGATACCCCTAACTTCCTGAACACTGTGGCTTAGCCTGGCCTACCTTAAATGTGCTCGCAACGTTCATCATATTAGCCTCCGGTTGGTCAGAGTCACGTAACACAAAACCTGTTTTATAATGAAGCGTTGGCCGGTCTGTGTGGTGCATTGGAGACTATGGCAAGTGACACGTGGAGCAGCCGTCTGGGTGCAGGTGGCAGTTGCCTTACTGGCGATTTACCCTCATCCTGTGGCTCCTGGGCGCTGCCGTTCACCGCCGTTCACCACGAGAAAGCATAGGACTGCATGCTGCTTGCTAGCTTGGGAAAAGACGCGAATTCAAAACTTGACGTACAGTTTTTACGGACCGCGTGTTGCTTTTGCACCGTTGTAAAGTTGAAAATCGTAAGTTGAGGCCGTGTAAGTCAGGGACCGCCTGTATTTGAATATCTGTGTCCGTTTTACTTTAGTAAGACTGACTTTCGTGGCTTCTCTTTCACAGATGATGACTTTGACCAGTTTGATAAGCCTGGTGCAGAGCGGTCGTGGAGAAGAAGAGCCGCGGACGAGGACTGGGACAGGTGCGGGACGGCGAGAACTTCCCTGCTCTGCCGCCGGGCCGTGCACAGAGCCGTACTGACAGCGCTGTGCTGGCTGCCCGGTGCTCTTCTCCGAGTGGGCCTGTCCCTGCCGGGCCCAAGTGAGGGCGCCAGGGCCTTCTGGGGGTGGCAGGCTTTCTTCCGGGCTCCTGTTCCCGGCCTGTTGTCTTTACCTCTTTCTGTGTTTTTACACAGTGATGGTGGTATTGACTTGATGGGCGCCCAGAGCTGTTATTGGAGAGATCGTATGCCAGAGTTCTTTCGTTCTATAGAGCTTTCCCAGTATTTGGCCAGACTTTAAAAGTTTTGCCAATATGTGTAAAATAGTATCTAGCTATAATTTGTATCTTTATTTCTTTGATTAGTAGCGAAGATGGAACTATCTTTACGAATACGCATACACCTGCACTAAAAGTATTTAAGATGCACATAGTAGTGATCAGTGTCAGGTCTCTCTAGTGATTACTTCTGATGAGCAGCTCTGCTGGGAGAGGGGCGTGTACCGGGGGAAGTACGTGGTGGGGCTTAGTCTGGGTGGCGGGGTTCTCGAATGAGGATTCGTCTTTACACGTTTCTTAACGACTTAAAAACTGTGTCGGCGGTGTAAAAAATTACCTCATCGTTGGAGTCAGGAAGTTTAGTAATAAAGGTAAATAGGTCTGAGTAAAGAACAGCAGTGATGTTCTGTAGTAAAAATCCTGATTGCCATCTGAAGACTGTGAGGCCCCAGAACTTTGGCAGAATAACCTGCGTTGAGAAGCGTATGCTTCACGGACTTACGGCTTGCATTAAGGTGAGTATTCAGTGGCTCCCAGTCTGTAACGGATCACTTCGAGCCCACGGCAGAACCTCCTGGGAGAGAACCGCCCTACGGAAGCACTGATAAGCTAGCTTTGTTCACAAGATGGTGGGGAGCTGAGGAAAATATAAAGGAGATTTTAATAGCTTACTTGCCATTTGGATGTTTTCTTCTGTCGGTTGTCTAGTCCTGTCTATATGTAGTTTTCTTGTGGGTTGTTTGTCTTTCCCTTACCGATTTAGGGATTGTTATACTTCCTGAAATTTATTTTTTGTACTTGGAGGTCCCTCTTCCCAGTCTGTGACACATGTTCCCTTAAACAGTAGCCTTCAAGTAGATTTTTATAAATAATATAATCAGCTGTATAATCTGTGTGTAAGCCTGTATGGCTTTTGTTTATTTATTAAAAACAATTTTTTTTAATGTTATTGTTTATTTTTCAGAGAGAGACCGAGCATGAGTGGGGGAGGGGCAGAGAGAGAGAGAGAGAGAGAGAGAATGAATGAATGAATGAATGAATCTGAAGCAGGCTCCAGGCTCCGAGCTGTCGGCGTAGAGCCCGACGTGGGGCTTGAACCCACAAATCGTGAGATCATGACCTGAGCCGGAGTTGGACGCTTAACCTACTGAGCCACCCAGGCGCCCGTATTTTTTAAATTAAAATATGAATACAGTATGCTTTGAAATCATTTTCAGACTTAGTTGCAAAAGTGACACAGACACTCTCACGAGCCCCCAGGCTCACAGTTGCTTTCTGCCACGCCTGCTGCCGTGTGCGTCCTCTGCGCGCCCTCTGCGCGCCCTCTCTCGGAGCTCTCCTTCCTGCCGCGCTTCCAGCGGGCCGCTCGCCTCACCCGTGTGCTGCTGATGTACCGCAGCACGTAGATTTCCTTGTGTATTTCCTGAGAACAGGGACATTCACTTTCTCATTTCCAAATCATGAAGTTAACAAATACGGAATTCTAATTCTTAATCTGTGGTGGTTATTCAGGTTTTGTTAGTTCTCCCCAAAATGGACTTTCATAGCCAAAAAGGAGTTTTCTTTTTTACTGGTTCAAGTTTCAGTTCAGGATCGGACAGTGCATTTTGTCCCGTCTTTCATCTGGAGAATTATTTATCCTTGTCTCTTATGACTTTGACACTTTTGAAGAGGACGGGCTGTTTGTTTTGTAGACTCACCCTCAATATGGATTTGCAGGCATCTCCTCAGAACTAGATTTAGGTTGTGTATTTGTCAGGAACGCTCTTCGGCAGTGCCGTGGCCTTGCTGACGTCAGCACTTTGAGGAGGCGTGTGATGCTGGTCAAGGTGCTTTCCACTCTTTGTCACCTACCCTGTATTCTGGTACATACCAGAAATTTTCCTATGAAAATTGTAAAGTGTTTTGTTTTGTTTTGTTTTGTTTTGTTTTGTTTTTATATTCACATTAGTGAACATACAGTGTGTTCTTCAATTTGGTAAAATTTTCATTTTTTTTATAGTTAAGATCTATAATATGCCTGAAATTGATTAAATTGATTGATTTTTTTTTAACTTACTGAGAATTCCAAAAATATGTGAAAATAGAATAGTGTAGTCACCTAAGGTACCATCAGCCAGCTTCAACATTTATTGGTATAAAGCCAATCTTGTTTTGTCTGTAAGCTGCAGTCCGCCTCAAATCACAGACATGAGTTCATTTGGAAATATTTCAGATTGTTATCTAAAAAATAAAGGATTTATAAATACAATAGTATTTATAAACAACCACAAGAAAGTGATTTAAAAATTTTTTTTCTAATGTTTTATTTATTTTTGAGAGAGCGAGAACACGAGCAGGGAAGGGGCAGAGGGAGGGGAGGGAGGACACAGAATCCAAAGCAGGCTCCAGGCTCTGAACTGTCAGCACAGAGCCCGACGTGGGGCTCCAACTCGTGAACCGAGAGATCGTGACCTCAGCCAAAGTTGGACGCTTAACCGACTGAGCCACCCAGGTGTCCCGGAAGTGCTGTTTTTAAAAATTCCCTTAATGTTATGTTCTGTTACTGATTGTCTCCTATAAATATCAATGTATCACATACACACACACACACGCACGCACGCAGAGTGTGGACATGTGTCTGTATGCTCTTTTATAGTTTGAATTGAGTCCAGGTTAGATCCCTGTATTATAATTGACTGGTAGATCTTTTAAGTGTTGCTTCATCTGTGGGTTCTCACACATCTTGTTTTAGTCTCTACACCTTCGTGAAGAAACAAGGTGGTTTGTCTTGCAGAAGTTACGCTCTTGTTGATTGCATCCCCTGGAGTGTTTTTAGTGTGTCCTTCTTCTCGTGCATTTTCTGTAGATTAATAGATCCAGACGCCGATCAGATGATTCAGGTGAGAAAATGGGCAGAGCAGGATGGATAATCCAAGTGACTTACGTGAACTGCCTGCCCCTGAGCTGCTCAATAAGCCCTTGATTCTTAACTTTTATTCGCCAGCTTTCAAAATAACGGGCCAGGCCCTTAGCACCCCCCAAAGGGGAGTTTTGTTGTGGAATCGTTTCCAGCTCATAGATTGAAGTGCTGCGTGTGTATGTTGATCCATTGCAGTGACTATTTTTATTAATATCTGAGTTGCTCCAGCGTCTGTCCAGTGGGAGTTTCCGTTGTCAAGATGTTAGCTGGCTTTCTGCTGTGAAGGGATTGGGTTGTGGCTCTGCCATGAGACAGGGCTCGAGTTTTCCTTGTTCTCCCTGGTGTGACTGGCGGCTGTCCCAGCGCTGTTTGTGAACAGGCTCCTCTCCTCACTCGTTTTCAGTGCGTGTTTGCATACGGGGATTCTGCATCATGTGCGTTTCTTTGATGCTTTAAAAGCATAAAACAGCCTCTTCCATGTACTATGGATGATAGAAGGAGAAATTTGAAAGTTAAGGGGAAGAGTGAGTCAGAAATGGTCATGATCAGCTCTTGCTGCCGTGTTGCATTAGTGTTTAATATTTGGAAGGACGTGATGTCGTTGTTAAACCAACACCTGAAGCGTTTAAGTCTTTTTCAAGGATGTGCTTGTTATCAGTCTGTATCCATGCAGGAGAAAGACCGCATTCTTGAGGCTTCAACCGGAGGTCATTTGATTGAAGGGGCTACTTACGGGAGAGGGTTAAAGAAGCAGTCAGAGTCGGCGAGGTGTGCAGGGAGTAGCAGCGGGCCTGAAGGGGAAGAGGGGGCACCCTAGAGCCCCGTGGGGGTTGCGGTGCTGGCAGCAGGCTGGACGGACTGTGCAGGTATAGGGGAGGGGCAGTCCCTCTCCTCCCGCTTTGTAATACTCCCTTGGGTCATCCCATGGCCCGAGGCCGGCCAGGAGCAAGGCCAGGAGAGCCTGCACGAGTCCTCCCGGAGAAACCTTCCAGTAAACGGAGGCGGCAGAGACCGGAGGAGGGTGGCCTGGAGAGAGGAGGCACGCAGAGACGAGGGGACTCAGTGCGCTGTTTGTCATCGCTCACTTCTCAGTTTGAAAGGCTGCAGCCACGTGGCTGACCACAAAATACTCATTTCTTGAAAATGTCTTTCAGCGTACACATATTGCTTAGTTTTTGGGTTTTTTTTTTTAGTGTTTATTTAGTTTTGCGAGAGAGAGCGAGCGAGCGAGCCTGGGTGGGGGTGAGGCAGAGAGAGATGAGGACAGAGGATCCTGAAGCAGGCTCTGTGCGGGCAGTCCGACGCGGGGCTCGAACTCCCGAGCCGTGAGATTGTGACCTGAGCCGAAGTCGGACGCTTAACTGACTGAGCCACCCACGTGCCCCACTCCTGTTTATTAGTTAAAAGTGTACTTGCCCTTAGAGAGGTGATTGTCTCTAATCTTGGATAAGAAACATAAGAGTCTTGGGCGATGCTTGCTGAAAGCCCGAGGGAGTCTGGCAGTTGGAGGAAGGACCCTCCTCACCCAGCCCCGGCTCCTTTCCTTGGCCCACATGGCTGCGGTTGTTGGCAGGGGCCCAACTGTTCATCTCTTTGGTTTTTTTCTTTTTGTTATTATTGTTACCTTCTTGTCATCAAAGCTTAGGGTCTTGGTCTTTCCTTCTTGCCTTTGCATGAGGCCAAAAGAGAGACATTGGCTCCTTTGATGACCTTGAAGCGAACTCCAGGAATGTCACCGATAGCCGGATCTTTGCGACCAAATCCAGCAACTGGAACCATGTTATCTTCCTTGATAAAATTCATCCAACTGACTTTGGGTACAAAGGCTGTGATTTTTTGGCCATTCGTGATCAGCTGGACGCTGACACAGTTCCCGATGGCAGAATTTGCCTGTTCGCCTTCCGCCTTTACTTTCCCAGCATATTTCTTTTGCACGGGAGGCATTTCCACAGGGTTGGCCTTCAGGCCACTGTGCCCAAGTGGACCTCCTTGTTCTGTTGACCTTGCCACTCCCGATCTCATCCTGGCAGTGGGAAGACTGACCCTTGTCCATCCTGCCGGGTCCCCGGCCCCCCTGGCCCCAGCAAAAAAGTGCACTCCTCATCTCTTTGAACGGACTTGATTGGGCTAGGCACTCCCGCTAGGTCATTGTTGTTTTTGGTGATGGTGTAATTTTGGTAGTGCTTTATAGTGTATAAATTTCTTTCCTTTTGTGTACGTCTTTTGTAAGGATCCAACTTGATGCCAGTAGAGAAATACATTGGAGGTACATTTACTTTTTGTGGGGGGGTTTGTGCGTAGTGGTTAGGATTTGGACTCCAGAACCAGACCATCTCGGTTCACCTGTTGATGTCGCCACTTCCTAGCGGGGTGACCTTGAGTTGATGATTTAGCACCTCCTGGTCTTTGTTTTCACATTAAAAAAAAATGGGGGATGATATAAATATCTATATAATGGGGTGGTTAAATCAACAAGAACACTAACACGTGTGAAACACTTAAATGGCTCCTGGCACGTAATACGCTGATTTCATGATTTCTTAAGCTATAATTCATGTCTATTGTGGTTGTGTGGGCTTAATCCTTCTGTCTCCCATCCTGCTTTCTTATTTCATGGTGTTGTCTTTGTTAGTCACAGAAGCAACTATTTTCCATCCGTGTACGCTTCACTCATTTATAACTGTTAGTTTTCTTTTATCTTTTTTTAGAAAAATGCTTTTGTTTAGGAAAAATAGGTAGTCATCAAAGACTGATTTTTTCTTTCCGTATACACCTCTTGTTAGCAGAAGGTAGGGGTAGTTTCTAGATTTTTGTTTGTATAATTAATTACCAACGCCTTTTTGTATTATGGTTTTAGGCGTTCTCAGTGTCCCCTAGGCTGACAGTGTCACCTTTCATTTTTGTCAGAGTGACAGCCTGGCGGGGGGCTTGTCCTCAAAGGGGCGAGTGAATTGGTCATCTAGAATCAGTTCTCAAGTGCGGGTCTTGTTAGTATTGTGAATGGATCCCGTGTTTTCCTCTCCTGTGGAGGATGGGCCCTACTGACTATAACACGGAAGAAGCAGACGTTGTAGCTGAGAGGTGATAACGTGATTTGCGGAAGTGTTGGAAGAAGTCCTGTGTGACTGTGTCATAGCTGTCTTATCCATACAGGTTCGTACAGGTCGGTGACAGAGTTACCCCACAGGTAAGCTCTTGTCCTGGATCTCATTGCCGAATGACTTTGGGCCACTTGTTTAATCTTGTCCTTGTTTTCTTTATCTATAATATGAAGGTAAAGGGTTTATACAGGGTAACCTAAGATAACACAAAAGGTGCGTGAGTGAAAACGATTTCTCGAATTGTTTCTAGTTCTAAAAGTGTGTAGAAACACATATTTCTGCGGTAACTCCTGTAGGCATTCCTGTATAGATCCTGGTGTTCTGCAAAGCAGCACACTGCAAGTAAACACGGTTTTTGGATACAGTAATGCTCCAAACCCGCAGACCTTACCGAAATTCGTAAGCACAATGCTCGTAAAAGAGAGTAACAGCCCTGATAGCAATAGTGCTGCATTCGCACCTAAGAAACGCAGTCTGATTTTCTCCTTCCAGGTGTTGTCCTTAAGAGGCATTTGTTCTTGAGACATTGGGTTCCCCAGAACCAAGAATGAAATTTAGCGGTAGCCATCTTCATCAACCAACCAACAGACAAAATACATAGCGGGAAAGGTCTTTGGCTTTTTGATCTGGTAAAGGTTTCTGTTTTAATTGTGACATAATCTGCTTCTGATCACTTCAGAACATAAGCATGCTGACGACACAACGTCACAGTACGGGCAGGACTCCCGTGTGGTGCAATTACTGTGATTTACTCGTGTGTTCTCGTCAGCGTCGTCGTTTTCGTTTCTTCGGTTGTTGCAGTTTGATGAGCCTCCAGTGGTCTCTCGGTGGTTTGGGTTGAGTTTTCCTAGTTGATGATGTTGGGTATCTTTTCTTACTTCGTCATAGGTTTTTTTTAAGGCAGGGAAAGAAAGGCCTAGCTGTTACTATAGTTTCTTCCTTTACGGATTACTGACCAGGTCCGGAGAAGCGCAGACCTCCCACCGAACCAAACAGTGGCGGTCTTGAGCCTGTGAGAGCTGCCCCCTGTAGCGGAGCCTCCCACACGGAAAAGACCACCTGTTCCCCTGCACTGGAAAATACATTTTCGTTATTAGTGAAGGGAAAGGAAAGCATAGCAAACTGCATGGGTCGGTGCCCCAGCCCCAAAGTCCCGGCTACGACTCCCAGTGACCTGCAGACCTGTACGCTGTAGGGACAGCGCACTAACTGCCTGTTTTTTTTCTCCCCAGTGAACTTGAAGATGACTTACTTGGAGAAGATTTGCTGTCTGGCAAAAAGGTAAGAAGTTGAGGTCTTCCTGAAACCCGCCTGTAGGCGCTTCGTTGCACTCAGCATAGAGGAGTGTGTCTCCCGCGTGGGGTGCACATTCCTGTGTTGGAATTTGAATTGCCTTTTTTTTTCTTCCTTAAATATTTGTTTAATTTTGAGAGAGAGAGAGAGAGAGAGAGAGAGAGAGAGAGAGAGAGAGAGAGAGAGAGACACACAAAGCACTAGCAGGGGGACGGCCAGAGAAAGAGAGACACAGAATCGGAAGCAGGCTCTGAGCTGTCAGCACAGAGCCCGACACGGGGCTCGAACCCACAGACCGTGAGATCATGACCTGAGCGAAAGTCGGACACTCAACCGACTAAGCCACTCAGGGGCCCCTTGAATTATCTTTTAATTGCAGAGAGCTGACTGTTTAATCTGTTCGTAAGTTGTCCAGTAACTATGCGAGAGGTCAGTCCTTTGTCACAAACGTTTTAGTTCTCACTCTGCCTGGGGCATCCAGCAGCTGTTGAGTTTGGGAAAGCAGCAGCATAAAACCACCATGTGCTCGTAAGAAAACTAGTATTGGGAGGCTAATATTTTGCATTCCCCTTTGAAAAAATACCTGTTTATTTGAGAGAGAGAAAGTGTGAGTGGGGGAGGGGCAGAGAAGAGAGGGAGAGAGAGAACCCAAGCAGGCCCCACCCTGTCAACGTGGAGCCAGATGTAGGGCTTGATCCCATGAACTGTGAGCTCAGACTTGAGCTGAAATCAAGAGTCCGATGCTCAACCAGCTGAGCCACCCGGGCGCCCCAATGCACTGCATTTCCTTTTTGAGAGTCTGCAGATATGGTTAAAGAGAGTCCTATTCAAATATAACACGCATTCAGGTAAATGAGACTGGAAGTCTAAAACCTAATACAGGTTTCTGTAAACCTTCTTGATCAAGTAAAAACTTTGCTATAATTATGTTTAATGTGTGTATTTATAAGGTGTGTGTATCTGTATGTTGTGTATACGTATACACGTATGTTTATACTACTGCCAGTGTATTTTGAACATTGTAAAATGTACATTAAAAATAGAGGAGTGCCTGGGTGGCTCAGTCTGTTAAGTGTCGGACTTAGGCTCAGGTCATGATCTCGCGGTTTGTGAGTTTGAGCCCAGCATCAGGCTCTGTGCTGACAGCACGGAACCTGGAGCCTGCTTTCGATTCTGTGTCTCCCTTTCTCTTTGCCCTTACCCTACTCATGTTCCGTCTGTCTGTCTCTGTCACTCTGTCTCTCTCAAAAATAAGCATAAAAAAAAAATTAAAATCCAAAGATTAAAGTGAAATACTACATTCCTTTTTTTTTTTTTTTAACTTTTGTTCATTTTTGAGCGAGAGAGAGAGAGAGAGAGAGAGACAGACTCTGAAGTAGGTTCCAGGCTCCGAGCTGTCAGTACAGAGCCCAATGCAGGGCTCGAACCCACAAACCGTGAGATCATGACCTGAGCCGAAGTCAGACGCTTAACTGAGCCACCCAGGCACCCCAGAGGCGCTAAATTTTTGAGAACTTATTAACAGTTTAAAAACACTTGATGTTCTTGCTAAATAAATATCAAGGTAGTTTTTTATGCTGTTTTTTTTTTTTTAAGTTTGTTTATTTTGAGAGCGAGCGCAAGTGGGGGAGGGGCAGAGATTGAGGAAAGAATCCCAAGCAGGCTCCACACTGACAACGCTGAGCCCTGATAAGGGGCTTGAACTCATCATGACCCAGGTCGAAGTCAGAAGCTTAATTGAGCCATCCAGGCACCCCATGCTTAGTTTTTTAAAGTTTTAAGATTGTGGTGGTTTCTTACTGTCCACAGTTCTTACATGTAAGCTCATTATACTTTTAGGTGATAAAGTCACATGATTTATTAGATCTGATTATAGTTTCTTTTTATACTTATTTATGATATAGTTGATGAAGGTCTTGTTCTGGAAGAAAACACCAGTGCTGCCATTTTCTTGTAACTATGTTGCAGGATTAGCTTTTTTGCTAATACATGAATTAGTTGTAGGATTCTTTGAAGCCACTTTCCTTTCTCCTGTTTCCTGCTGCATCATTGGCCTACAAGTGGCCTGGCTTCAGTCTACCTCAACTTTCCTCCTTTAAGTGGCTCTCATCACCTGTAACTTTAAGTAAGAATTAATTTAGTTACCTCTAAATGCACATGATCCCTTGTAAGTAAAAGGGGACACATCGAAATACTGGAAGTGAAAAACCAGTGAGATTGCCCCTCGGCCCGTCCATGTTTGAGGGTCTCAGGCTCTGGCCTCAGGGTGTGACAAGCCCGCCCTTCCTGGGTCATGGTCACAGAGGGAAAGTGCTACTGTTTTCTTTCTGACTCGGCGACTTCGCGCAACTTCGAAGTGCTCTTGCTGTACGTGGGAGTTCACTACCCTAACGTAAACACCTTTTTTTCCCTTTGTAATTACTAAAGATACTTTAGTGAACAACACCAATTGGATGTGAAAATATTTGAACACAGTGAAGTATTTTTTACGTGAAACCGGATCTCTATCCTTGGGCTAGCCTGGGCATCATTGTTCGCCCCGTGTTCCTATCAGGATGGCCCACCAGCCCTAAAGACTCTCTGGTGTCCGTTCGTCCCCATCTCACGAGACGTTTGGTCTGGTCGCGTATCAGTAAAGATGGAAAAGCACTGTTTGGTTTGGATGGTAATGCTGACTATTCTGGGGATGTAGTCTTACTTTATTTTATTGCATTAGTTGATTTGTGTGACTCCCTTTTTTTCTTTTCTTTTTTTTTTGATGTTTATTTTTGAGAGAGGGAGATTGAGCGCATGTGCAAGGGAGGGGCAGAGAGAGAGGGAGACAGAAGATTAGAAATGGGCTCCACCCGAGCCCAGTGTGGGGCTCGAATTCCCAAACTGTGAGATCATGACCTGAGCCAAAGTCGGATGTTTGACCGACTGAGCCACCCAGGTGCCCCTTGGTCTCCTTTTTTTTTTTTAATTTTTTATTTTAATGTTTGTTTATATTTGAGAGAGACAGAGTGTGAACAAGGGAGGGACAGAGAGAGGGAGGGAGACACAATGTGAAGCAGGCTCCAGGCTCTGAGCTGTTAGCACAGAGCCTGATGCGGGGCTTGAACCCACGAACCGCGAGATCATGACCCGAGCTGAAGTCAGACGCTTCACTCACCGAGCCACCCAGGCGTCTCCGCTTCGGTCTCCTTTCTGATGGAACAGGAATGCGTGAGGGCGGCAGCGGGATGCCTTCTGTCTCTGCAGCAGGGCCCTTATCCACCTTGGCCAGTTCTTTGCCCCGGTTCTTTGGGATGTAGTTGAAAAGCAGTTTTTGCCTCAGAGATGGAATCTAGGTCTCCACTTCTGCTCTGTCAGCAAAGTGGGTGTTTGTTCCTTGCCTCCCGTGCACGGTACTTACCACATTCAGCGTCCACAGGTAAGATCTGGTTACCGTCGGGCCGGCACAGCGTATATTCCTTTTTGTTTGTTTGTTTGTTTGGTGAATTATTTATTGGTTCACTGAGTTTTGACAAGTACTTAAAATTTTAAAGAAACTCAAGGAAGCAGCCTCTTACAGAATGTCATTTGGCTTTCATTGAAATGTTAATTTTTAAAGACTTTCTGTGGCTTTCTTTAATAAATTGGGCGGCCACATTTAGGCAGGCCTGGCTCATCTTCTTTAGTGGAGGACAGATTCTGTGGCCGACTAAGCAGAACTTGATTTTGGCTGTGAAACAGTCTGTTTCTTTTTCATACAGGTCCACCCCTCCCTTCTTCAAGTAAACTTCATGGCCCGTGTTAGTTCATTTTTATCTTGTTAGAATGTCAGCCATTAAGTAGAGTTCCTTGAGACCCGTGAGAACTATAAGGTTCATATTTTCTTGGCTTATGTCAAAAATATTATAACGAGAGTGTACAGACAAGTTTGAGAAAGCTAGTTTTACAAGCTGTAAAATGTTAGGAAAAGACTGCTTGTTTCATCTTTAGAAAATCAAATCTTTTTTTTTTTTTTTTTTTCCTGTTTTTACCTTTTTTCATAACGTGTGTGTTGGAGGGGCTTCTTTTGGAGGGGGTGGTAATTTGTATATACCGTGAAAGTAATTTGAATAGGGAAGGAAAGTGTGAAGGGACACTTCCTCCCCCTTCCCGCCGGAAGTGTAAGATACTGGTGTGTATTTAAGGCAAAACCTGGAGTGTGCAATCACTAGGCTGCCTCCACCTATGGGTGTGGTGAGTGCGCAGGCCTGTCAGGAGCAGGGGCGGGACCTGAGCCAGGCAGGTCTGTTTTCACGTGTCACCTCTATTGGACGGACCGGTTTTATTTCCTTACCATTTCAGTTCGGTGATCCAGTTCTCTAAAATCTGCTTATTTCTGAAATTCCACCTTGTTTTTGTTTAAACAAAAACCTTCAGATTTGGGGTACTAACAGTGTTCGATTTAGTCAAGTCTTCTTTTAAGTCTTTATTTTAACTTCCGTTAGTTAATACACAGCGTTGTGTCAGGTTCCCGTGTACTGTATGCTGATTCTCGCTTCCACACGTCCGCTGGTGCTTCTCAAAGTGCACTGCTTAATCCCCGCCACCTGTTCCCCCTGCCCCCTGCCCCCTGCCCCCAGCCCCCAACCTCCAACCATCACTGTGTTCACTGTAGTTAAGGGTCTGTTTCTTGTCTGTCTTCTTTTTTCCCTTTGTTTGCTGTGTTTCTTCTTCTTTTTCTTTCTTTCTTTTTTAAGTTTTTAAAAAGTTTTTATTTTGAGAGTGAGAGGGGTAGTGTAGGGAGAAGGAGAGACAGAATTCCAAGTAGGCTCCACACCATCAACGCAGAGCCTGATGCGGGGCTCGAACTCACGAAACTTGAGATCATGACCGGAGCTGCGATCGAGAGTCAGACGCTTAACCGACTGTGCCACCCAGGCGCCCCTGTTTGTTTTGTTTCTTAAATTCCACATATGAGTGAAGTCGAATTTAGTCAAGTATTACGGATACAGGGAAAAATATTCATAGGATACTACCAAAAGAGTCTCCCCTTTTCCTTTTTTGGTTAGATTTAGAATAAATGTGATCATTAGGCTTGTTGTTTCTTAAAACAAAAGTTTCGTTATTTTTGAGAGAGAGAAAGGGGCGGGGTCGGACAGAGGACCCAAAGCGGGCTCTGTGATGACAGCAGAGAGCCTGATACGGGGCTCGAACTCACGGAGCGAGAGATCATGACCTGGGCCCGAGCCGGATGCTTAACTGACCGAGCCCTGCCAGGCGGCCCAGCCTTGTTGTTTCTGCACTCACCTGACTCTGCGCGTGAAATGTGTCTGGGGAGGTGGGTGTCCCATGTGTGGAGTTTCTCCACTGGTTCTGTCCGAATGAGGTAACTTACTGAATGGCACGTGTTCTAATAACAGGGTGAGAAATAATCCAGCCAATGTAATTTTGCACATTTGTAACCAGTCTTTTTATGGAAGTGGCATGCATTAATTAGATTTTTTGTTTTAATTAGAATCAGTCGGATTTGTCAGATGAAGAGCTGAATGATGATCTTTTACAGAGTGATAATGAAGACGAAGAAAATTTCAGGTATTCCATATTAGCTCATTAAAATTTTTCTGGAACTAAATTGCTAGTAACTGTAATTTATAATTATAACGGGATATGATTGACAGTGTGATACTATATCATTGAACACAGCTTTATTTTACACGGGATATGAATACAACATTTATGTGGCAGCTGTATATTTCTGTAAGTAGGTTTTTGGTCTTGTATTTGATGACCTGTGTGATTTTGTTGAGCGCAGATTATGAGAGCTCGGGAAAGGTGTGTACTGAGTTCCTTTATTGGACGGGGCAGTGGCCTCACACACTCGGTATTGTCGCTTGCGGTTTGATGTTGCTGCTTTTGTTTCTTTTTTAGACCATTTTTACTTATATGTAGTCTGTTGACTAAGAATTGCCATTTTGAAAATCCCTTTGGACTGTACTTCAGGCTCTACCTTGACTATGTGAGTGTAATTGTTCTAGTGAGTATAGTTACTTTAGTCGGTTTTGACTACGTTAACAAAACACTATGAACTCGGTAGTTGATAAACAACAGAGATTTCTTTCTCGCGGTTCTGGGGGCCGGGAACTCCAAGGTTAAGGCACCAGCACGGTCAGTTTCTAGTTTCTGGTTCCCAGATGGCATCTTCTCTCTGTGTCCTCGCTTGGCGGAGGGTGAGGGAGCTCTTGGGGTCCCCTCTGTAACAGCACTCACCCCTGTCGGGGGAGGGGGGGGCTCCATCCTTCTGACCTGATCACCTCCCCAAGGCCCCACCTCCAGGCACCCTCACACTGGGGGGTGAGGATTCAGCAGATGAGTTTTGGGGGGACGTGAATATCCAGCCCCAGCAAGCATGGACGTCTCTCTGTTGTTGATGCAGTAAAGCTCTGTTAGAAGAGCGGGGAGCGGTGTGTAGTATTCTCTGGTGGCGGAGCAGTGTTTTCAGTTTTATGAGAAGACCTGTATTGGGAAAACTTCGGGAGATCTCTCTGTCATGAACGTCGTTAACAGACATATGCCATTGATTATCGAACTACAGATCTGTAACTGGTTTTCTAACATGAAGCGGTTGTTTTTGGATAGCAGTGCAGTTTTCAGTTAGTTTATTCCACCACTTAAGTTTCCCAGGTCTGTTGTGCGACATCGTCAATGCGTGTACACTCGGCTTTATCCGCAGATCTTGCCCTCTAAGTGTTTTGGCGCTTACTGTTTGGCGTACTGTGATTTAATACGTTGAGTGTCATTTGTTTGCAGTTTTATTTTATTTTTTTGAGAGAGAGCGTGCACAAGTGAGGGAGGGGCAGAGGGAGAGCGGGGAGAGAGAATCGCAAGCAGGCTCCACGCTCAGAATGGAGCCCGACGTGACCTGGTGCTTTATCGCTTAACTGACCGAGCTATCCCGCCACCCAGATTTTTTTTTTTTTTTGTAGTTTAAAAACCCTCTTTGTTATTTGCCAAATATTACAAACTGATTGTTTTTTTAATTGTGACTAGTACAGATTTTTATTGAACATTGACATGTATTTTCACACACATTTTTAATATTTTGATTTTTTAAATAATTTATAATTTACATAATAGGAAAAGAAAAAATTGTTCTTAAAATTCCATCTGTGATTTTTTCCTTTCTTTCTTTCTCTCTTCTTTCTTTCTTTCTTTCTTTCTTTCTTTCTTTCTTTCTTTCTTTCTTCTCTCCACCTTGTGTACCTTTTATTTTAAAATTTTTATTTTTTAAAATTTTAGTTAGCATACAGTGGGATATTGGCTTCAGGAGTAGAATTCAGTAATTCATCACTTCCATATAACATCCAGTGCTCAGCACAATTCCCTCCCTGAGTACCTGTCACCGATCTAGCCCATCTCCCACCCAGCCCTCCCTCAAACCCTCAGTTTGTTCTCTATCGGTAGGTCTCTTGTGGTTTATTTCCTTCTCCTTGTTTGTGTGTGTGTGTGTGTGTGTGTGTGTGATTTTTCTGTTTCTAGAGTAATACTGCCACTTCTACTTTGGAATCCTGGAAAACAGTGAGCATCCTTTTTACCCTGGAAGTTAAAATAAAATGTCGTCTGTTTTCAGTGCTAGAGTTTTGCCAGCCAGACTCGTGTCCCCATCTGCTTGATCTGATTCTCTTGGGCAAAAAACACGCGTCTGATGATAGTGCGGGCGCCGTATGCGTTAGGGGATCGTGGCGCAGGCTCAGTATGGCGCACTGAGCTCTGTTTCCAGTCGTGATTGGAGGAATGTGCATCTGCCCGTCACCGGGACAACTTTTCGCCAGTCGTGCTTGAAGTCTTTGTGACAGTTCGTTTATGGAGCAACTTAATTTTGAGCTTTACTCTGATTGGGCACCTTTCTTTCTGTTTTTGTTCTCTTTAGTTCTCAGGGTGTCACAATTAGTCTAAACACCACATCTGGCATGGTCACGTCATTTGAACTGTCTGACAACACTAATGACCAGTCCGGAGAACAGGAGTCTGAGTATGAACAAGGAGAGGACGAACTCGTTTATCACAAATCTGGGGGATCCGAACTGTATGCTCACGAGTACCCGGAGGAAGGACGCTACGAAGGCCACGGCGCTGAGCTGACGGAAGGCCACATGGAATATGTGGAGGAGCCGGAGGAGGGGCAGCTGTACAGTGACGAAGTGTTAGACATCGAGATCAATGAGCCCTTAGATGAATTCACAGTGAGTCTTTTTCCTTTGTGTGGCCGAAGATGACCTGGCTGCCTAGGCATGGGTTTCTAGACTGATTTGAAATCTATTTCCCTCCCTCGGGAGGGAGGGAAATTAGACCTTATTATCACTGTCTGCCAGTTTCTTTATCTGAGCTATGACAAAGTTTGTGTTGACAGCTTGTTTGGCTGGAGGTAATGCCCCTTTGTCATTCTGGAAGGCTGCACGGAATCGTGACCTTGAGGATTGCACCTTAAGGAAGAAAACAGCTTTGTGTGGTGGAGATACACTGTCAGTTGTTGGAAGTACTTAATGCAGAGCTTTTATCCAGGCTTTAGACAAGATCTGATAAAGTCCTTCCAAGGTGAAAAGATTATTGACCTGCTAAAGACATCTTTAAGGTGCTAATATTCCAGAGTGATTGATGTCCTGTTCATTCATCCTTTTTTGTAACTGAGAACTGTCTAAACATGAATAAAGAGATTGGAGGTTAGTTTTGGAAATGTCACACGTAATTTGTTATCTGTAATCAGGAAGCAAAGATTGTGCTGATTTCTATTTCAGGAAGATGATTTTGATAAGTAGCTTTTTAAAAAGTTGAACCGTCAAGAAAGAAAAGGTACTCGTGAAAGATTGCTCGCTCATCTGTCTCAGTGATTCATCCTTAAGAGATACTTGTTTTTAAAACTAACGCTTAATGAAAATCTATGTGGGAAGCACGCGATAGTCATCGGTAGAATCTTAAGGCTTTCGTGATACTGAAATTCCACCGAGAGGCCATGTCACCTGGGCTGCCTGGCAGGACCCGGTGGAGACGTGCACAGTTGGGGCTAACGGCGTTGCCTTATTCTCGTCATGTTCTTATTCAGCGGAAGCTTGCTTTTGAGAAAAAAAATTTCAAAATCAGAATCTTGGTCATTGGTCATACGTACATATAAACGCGAGTAATTTCGAAAAGGATTGTTTATGTGGAACCTTAGGGTATTTAGTCCTAGTCATGATTGTGTTTATATATCTCAGTAGTTACTATTAAGATCTGATTCTTTTTGAATGCGTTCTCTTAATGGGAACATGTTTGTAGTTTTGGTAAATCAAAGCATGTAAAAGGCATCATGGGTGCTTGTTCTTTTGATAACGGTAATGGTTTGGCTTAGTAAGAAGTCTTCACTGTGTGGACAGGTGCTGTCTGGCTTACCGGTGTGTTTGTGGACTGTCTGAAGTTGGGGTACTATACATTTAAGATGTTTCTTAAAAATTAAGCCAAGATCTTTTAAAAATGTAGCCGGTTATTCGCTTGGTTAGAGCATTTTATTATTTCTACTGTTTGTCGATAAGATGAGTGGGTAATCATATGTGAGTCCTTTTCCCTTGTAAATTCAACAGCTCAGCAAATCTCCACTGATGTCCGGGCACTGGGGGCACACATTTTGCTAGAATATGAGACATGAGACATGGCCCCTGCCTTCTGTGAACTTAGAACCTGGCGGAACAGGTCAGTGTGGAAAGTGCTCGCCAGCACAGCTGTGCCTGGCCGCATAGGAGAGATTTCTCACTGTGGCCTTCTGGCAGGATTTGTCGTAAAGAGAATTCTCACAAGTGAGGACTTTCCCTCTCTTGTGTTGCATTGTCAAACTAGACCTGCATTTAGGCCCCTGGTTGTGTAAACTCCAATTTAGTTATCCAGTGTCTTGTGACCTATGAGTCTGGTCTCAAGAAGAAAAACAATGTGGCGACTCAAGATTCAAACCAAAAGAATCACGAACAGTTTTGCTTAGAGTTTCCGAAAGTGTCCTAACATTTTCACAGGGAGCCGTACGCCTTAACGGTGAGGCGAGGTAGTGTCAGCTCTCCTCGGGACATCTAGCTTTAGAGCCTTGGCCATTCTTTTCTCTTTCTTCCCTGTTTCTTTAAAATCGCTGGTTTCTGCATAGTTGTCATAGTGGTGGAGTCTGGCATTACCTTTGCTTTGGACCGAGGACCTAGATGGCCTTGAACCGGGGCGCTCTGCTCCTGCTCTGCTCCCACTCTGCCGCGGAGGGGGCCGCTCCCTGGCTTCCCAGGCCTTTGGTGGTGCGCAGTGAATTCATTATTCATGATTAGATGAACTAATGCAGGAGTAGTTTGCGTACCTGTGTGTCCCAGTAGCATTTTAGTTGATGAAAGGGTTTATTTCACTGTGGCCTATGTCGTGGTTAGGATTTGTTAATTTGTTTTCACGAGCTAGACTCGAACTCTGTGACATGCAGACCATGAGCACATTTGGTCTTTTTGGGCTCACTCTTAAAATCACATGGAAGGACTAACTGGGAGTGGAATTGCAAAGCCACCAAATTTTACAGTTGGGAGGGACACTTTTACTTATGAAGAAACTTGAGGTCCACATTTAAAAGTTGGTAGAACAATCCTGGTTTTCTTTCCCGTTATACCCAATAGTAAGACGTTCCTTAGGTTTTGTTTTGTTTGTTTTTAAAATGTTTACTTATTTCTGAGACAGAGAGAGACAGAGCATGAGTGGGGGAGGGGCAGAGAGAGAGGGAGACACAGAATCTGAAGCAGCTCCAGGCTCTGAGCTGTCAGCACAGAGCCCGACGTGGGGCTTGAACCCATAGACTGCGAGATCATGACCTGAGCTGAAGTCGGACGCTCAACTGACTGAGCGACACAGGCGCCTCCTTTTTTTATTTTTATTTTTTTAATTTTTATTTTTTTAATGTTTATTTCTGAGACAGAGATAGAGCAAGACGTTCCTTAGGTATTATGAGTTTTCACCAGTGCTGATCTTGAGAGCGAATTGGGATTTGATTTAAAAACGTGTACTCTTGTATTAAGAAAAGGTTTATATCGCTTATTATTTAACAGAATATTAGAAAAATTGTTGGGTGATTTATACTTTTAAGCACAATCCATTTAGAGCCTTTAAAATGAACATAGATTGAGATTTCTGAAAACACTGTTCTGTAAAAACAATTTCAGATTGATAATATATGGGAAGGGTAGCAGGTTGTTGTTTCTTGGTGCGAATCCAGTGAGATAGGCTCTTCTCCATTGTACGTTAGCTGAAAATTTTCAGTACCATCGTCTGGCCTTATTTGAAATCCGACAGTTGTGCTGTCAGTGACTTGAGGGTGGTGCCAGTTTCTCTTTTTGATAGAATGTGAACAGTTTCTTCTGGAGAGTAAAACGCAGTGTGTTCAGATAGTCTCAGAGACATTTGTGGGATCTAACATGGTGTTTCATCTGGAATACAGCTGCTTTCTTTGGGCGTTCTCGGTGCGGCTCTTGTCTACTCCACAGGAGTGTGTTCGGGTTCTGTCCGTGCTCACTCTTGGTTGTTTGTCTTGGAACCACCCACTGTGTATTTCAGCCAGTGACCAGGCACACTGGGAAGTTCAGCTCTCTGCGTAGGATCAGATGTCCTTGTTACTCGGTGATGTCTGCAGGAACCCTTCTTTCTCTTGAATTGTCTTTAGCCAGCTTGTCTGCTTCCCTCCATATGCCCTTCAAGGGACGCCTGCCTGCTGACATGCCCCTTCCATTTCCTACAAAGCTGGAGTCACCCGTTTAATTCAAGGGATGGACTGATGGAGAAACAAGTTCTAATGTGATTGCTGATAAAGCTCTTGTGTTGAGTTGAATGGTTCACACTTTTGTTGCTTTCTATTGCCGTAAAAATGGTTCAAGTTTCGCATGATTTCAGCCCCCTTACTGCTGCTGAGCTGCGCGAGCATATGCACGTTGTTTTTAAGAGGACTTTTCTTTCGTGCTCATTTTAAGTAGCGCTAATTATCAGGGCGCTTGGATTTGAAGCAGAGCTAGGTCACTAAGCTCAGCGACCGGGCTAGCGTACTGCACTCCGTCCTCATGAACACAGGGGAGGGCGCATTCTGTGTTTGTGCTGGGTGCTCTCTGCTTAGTCGGGCAATAGCCGTAGTAAAATCTGCCAAAATAATTAAGCATGAGTGCTGAAGATGAAAAGTGCTTGTAAAAACCCAAAGCTATATGAGAAAAACTTACTTTCTCTCTGATGGCTGTCAGGATGGAGAATACTTGCAGGCTTGTGGGCAGCACGGGCTCCAAGAGCAGGAAGACTGTGTTGCTGAAGATGAATTAAATGAGATCACTGACCGCCAGGTTGCTCCTGAACCGGAAGAGGTATTTGTTCGTCTTTTAACAAGAGCCCAAAATTTTGGTGGTTTTTTTTCCTTCCAGATTTAAAATGAGCCATCTTTTTGGCATTAGTGAAAAGTTGATAGATACATCTCTTCTTTGAACGATGAGTGTAGTAAAAAGCCTGACCTTTCTCAAGTCTTTTGGGTGGTGAGTTCTGGTGAGCTGTGATTTCTTTCCATTTAGCTGTTTGCCCTTTAAGTGTTAGAATATTTTAAATGTTTGAGGGGGGCGTGGGTAGAGATCTTTAAAAAATGTGATGTATGTGTTAGTGCTTTGAAAGGGGTGCTGTAATCATTTTAAATTAGTTAACGTACGTTAGTCAGAACCATTATGAAAAGAATACTTCTGGGTTCCCCGTGTTTAGGTGCTGTCTCAGGTGCTGAAGAAACAAGGGTGGTTGGGAAGCTTGGTCCCTGTGCTCAACGTGTAGCTTAAGACGGGGGAGGGAAGGAATGTGGGCAGATTCGTGTGATGTAAACATAGAAGTGAAGCTTCCCAGCAGAGGCTCAGACCCCTGCTTCACAAGCTCACAGACGGACGGGCCCTCTGGTTGCTGAGGGCGTCTTGGAGCCAGTTGGGAAAGTGGGTGGGCAGGCGTTGAGGCTTTACGGAAGAAGTAACCCATGGAGTAGTCTGAAAAATGGGTGTCATTTGGGTGAATAGAGGTGGCATAAGGCATTGGGTTTATAGCTTCTGTGTTCCAACCTTAGAACTTGTCCTGTGGGCCAAGCACGTAAGCCACAAAATCATTCTGTAGCCTTAGGACCTGTTGGTTTTAAAACTTTTTTTCCTTATTAATGCTTTTTTTCCTTAGTTATTTTCCTTAATACTCTTTCCCCTCCTTTTCCCAAAAGATCACAAAAAGTGGTATTTCCCTGGCTTAGGTCATTTACTTTAGGTCTTATGCCAGTGCTTTAGAAACTCAATATATAAAACATTTTATTTACCCTTTCTTTTCCCTGACACAGCGCTGTGATAGAGTATATGAACGTGCATGCTGTGGACACTTTCCGATAGTGTCTTTTCTCCTCTCTAACACACTAAATGTGATTTTTCCTTTTGTGCTTTCTGTCTCTTGCTATTTGAAATAATTTGAAACTCAGAGAATAAGATAGAAGAATAGTGTGATGAACTCTTTACTCACATTCTGCACTTGCAAAAGGAACCAGGACAAGGAACCAAGACAAAGCTAAAAGAGATGTTAAATTGGAGATGGTTCCCCTACTTAGGACTGCTCTGTTCTGGCAGTAACGAGCCACCGCACCAAGGTCCAGGGAAACCAGAGATGTCTGTGGGTCGTGTCCACCACAGTGCCTGGTGGAGAGCTTGGAGCCAGCCTCGGTCAGACCAGGGAGGGGTGTTCAGGCTAAACACGTCCGGGAAAGAACTCTTTAAGACGCCATGAGAGGAGAGAAGAGGAAGGGCGGATAGGGGGCTGCAGAAAGCATTCCGAGTGCTGAATCGTTTAGAGGGACACCCGTTAGCTCATGTCCTATTTGTTAGTTGGTGGTATTTTGAATTCGGAAAATCAATTTAATTGATTTTTGTCTATAATTTATTCTTTCAGTATTTTAGGTAATAGTCTTTTCAGTCTTTGATAATATATTGTGTTTGTGGCATATTTTAGGATGAGAAAAGCTTTTGTGGATTTTAATCTTCAGATGCTCTCTGGAGATACGAAGTACTGTTGTTGAAAGCAGTCAAAGGATAACGGGTGTTACCATTGCCTGGGGCCTTCCAGAAGTGCCTTTTGTACTTGTAGATCTAGATATTTCAGACTGTAATTGCTGAATTGTGTTCATTACAATCTTAAAGCAAAAGTGGGTTGTTTTTTAAAAAACGGTAATCTTGCCTTCCATTTTCAAGTATCTTCTGAAGAGAGAGATGTCTTTGGAGGAGCATTTTTGTAAAGGAAATGAACTCCTAATGTGTGTATTAATATGACAGAGTATCTCAGACATACTTAAAGGCTTAAATTGGGGAAAAGTTAGATTCTTCCCTTACACCTTATACAATATGGATCTCAGATTGACTAAATATTTCAGTGTAAAAAATAGCCAAACATACACTTATACACATAGATATACACATGTCAAATTGTAAATGTATTGGAAGAAAGCATTTTTTAAAATGTTTATTTTAATTTTTTTTTTTTTTTTAACGTTTATTCATCTTTGAGAGACAGAGAGAGACAGAGCATGAGCGGGGAAGGGTCAGAGAGAGGGAGACACAGAATTGAAAGCAGGCTCCAGGCTCTGAGCTGTCAGCACAGAGCCCGATGCGGGGTTCAAACTCACAAACTGCGAGATCATGACCTGAGCCGAAGTCGGATGCTCAACTGCCTGAACCACCCAGGCGCTCCGAATGTTTTATTTTTGAGAGAGAGAGAGTGTGAGCAACCACGAATAGGAGAGGGGCAGAGAGAGAGGAGGACAGAGGATCTGAAGCAGGCTCCAGGCTCCAAGCTGTCAGCACAGAGCTGATGTGGGGCTCAAACTCACAAACCATGAGATCATGACTTGAGCCAAGGTCAGATGCTTACCCGACTAAGCCACCCGGGCTCCCCAGAAGAAAACACTTTAATAATGGTGACCTAATGGCCTTAGGCTTACCTGCAGAAGAGAATACTCAGCAAATATTAAGAGGTTTATTTTTCACTAATGTCAAAAATTCCACAAGGTGTTTCAGATCTGGTGTAGACCTCACTGGGTAATCAGGTACCCAGACTTCTAGACTTCCATGGTATGTTCTAGGGCTGCTGTTTTTACCACGGTCTACATCCAAAAAGTGGATTGATTGCCGGAAGACTGAACAGGGACCCTGCTCGCCCTTTGAAGATACATTCCTGAGTTCTCCTACGACACTTCATAAATGTCTCTTGAGTTATGCCTTAGGCACGTGGCTGTAACTCACAGCAAGGGAGACTGGTGTATATAGTGTTTTGTTAGGTGACAGCGTGTCCAGTCAAAATTAGGAGTTTTATTATTAAGGACATGATAGAAAATGTGGAAAATTGAGCACCAAGTTGTCTTGGTTATTACTTTCTACTCATGGTAATAGGGCCTTTTTTTGTTTTAAGTATCTATTTTTGAGTGAGATCGAGAGAGACCAAGTGTGAGCAGGGGAGCGGCAGAGAGAGAGGGAGACACAGAATCTGAAGCAGCTCCAGGCTCTGAGCTGTCGGCACAGAGCCGGACGTGGGGCTCGAACCCACGAACCATGAGATCATGACCTGAGCTGAAGTCAGACACCTAACTGAGCCACCCGGCGCCCCGGTAAATAAGGCTTTTTTAAGTCATAAGGGAAAAGAGTGACTTGATTATATATAAGTACTCCAAAACACTGTAAAGAAGTTCAGACACATGACAAATGTGGGGAAATAGTTACATGTGAGCCTAAAAATTAATATAGCTAGTAAAGTTAATATATTCAGTATGTAAGAGTTAAATATACTCAATATATACAGATGAGCTCTCCTATAGAAAGAAGACTAAATAATACGAGAAAGTAATCCAAAAATTAGGTAAGCAAATGAGCATTAAGTATGTAAAATATATTCAGTAAAATAACATGAAAACTGATAATTTTAACCTTTTTTAATACTGGCAAAAATCAAAATTATTGGTCAGATATAGTCTCATTCAATTGGGGGACATTTCAGAAATGTTAACTGCCAGGGGTCTGTCTCTCATGTCTGCATATTTGGCGAGCGAAGCTGACTGCACCTTTGTCGTCAGCCGTCTGTCTGTCCATGGATGTTTGTGCAGCACACGGATTAAGAGACGGAGTGTCTTCCTGAAGAACCAGGGGCAGATGTACTTTCTGCTCATTAGAACACACTGGGGCGGGGGGGGGGGGGGCTAAACTCTGGGTCCCTCCCGTGTCCTGTAACACAGCCCCCTGCGTTCCCAGGGTGCACAGGGAATCGGCTCAGGGAGCTGGCCCCAAAATGCCACTGCTCTGGGTCAGAGTCATGCGTTGTCCTCAACTGTGACCAGGGTCTCATGTCCTCTCACTGCCTCCGTGGAACGGTGGCCGGCGACCTCATTAGCTTGCAAGAAGGGTAAATCACACACCCTTCACTGTTCTTGACAGTATCGAAAGCCTTCGAGTCCTTTGGCTCAATAATTCCACCTTGACGAAGTCATCTGAAAGAGTCCATTTAAGATGTGTTCAAAGATGTGTACTCTGGCTGTTCGTTTGCAGCCTTGAGAGTAAACGGAACCGACGGAGTAGGTTTTTCTAGAGGGTTAACTGACGGGGGCTGTAGGTTTACCAGAGGGTGCCCTGGCTCTCTGTCGGGCATGTGAAGTAAAAAGACCCAGATGATACAATTCCTCCATCTGCTTGTGTGTGGTGGGTGTGAGACTCTCAACATCCGAATGGATGGATAAAAAATGGTGATAGTGCTTACTTACCTCTAGATGGTGGGGGTTATTTGATACTTTGTATCCCAAATGTTTTATTTAAAAATTTTTAACACTTATTTGCGTGTGTGTGTGTGTGTGTGTGTGTGTGTGTGTGTGTGTGAGACACAGAGCGAGAGAGAGCGAGAGCAAGAGAGTGAGCACACGGGGATGGGGGTGGGGGTGGGGGGGAGGGGCAGAGAGAGGGAGACAGAGGATCCGAAGTGGGCTCTGCCCTTAGCACGGAGCCCTATGAGGGCTCGAACTCACAACCGGGAGATCTTAACCTGAGCTGAACTCAAGAGTCGGCTGCTTAACTGAGCCACCCAGGTGCCCCTGTACCCCAAATGTTTTGAAATATTTTTGCTATGACCAAAATAACTTTTATAAGTGGGGAAAATAAGATGGTTAAAATTTTGACCCTGGAATGTGTAAGGCAAAGAACCAGATTGCATTTGTTAACTCCTGTGATTTCTAGTTGTTAATTCTCATATGAAACATCCTAAGGGTGGATTTCAGTATGAATCTTTTTATAGAACAGAAAGTAAAGTCTCATCCAGATTAAATACTCTTTTTTTTTTTTTAATGCTATCTGTTGGGAGGTATAGTATTTGCTTTCTTTTCTTTTAAGCTCCATATTCCATAATTTAATTTTAAATTTAGTATTTGAAAGTATTAAAAAAATTTTTTTAATGTTTATTTCTGAGACAGAGACAGAGCATGAGTGGGGGAGGCGCAGAGAGAGAGGGAGACACAGAACGCGAAGCAGGCTCCAGGCTCTGAGCTGTCAGCACAGAGCCCGACGTGGGGCTTGAACTCACGGACCGTGAGGTCATGACCCGAGCTGAAGTCGGAGGCTCAGCCGACTGAGCCACTCAGGCGCCCCAATATTTGAAAGTATTTTTAAAAAGTCACTCATACATTTACTTTATTCTTTTGTCCTTGATGGTTGGTTGAAGTTTGCCTTATTTATGTTGCTTAATATATTTTTTAAGTGTTTTTAATACGTTTGTATTTTTATATTTACTGTATTTGTATTTGTAACATATTTAAAAAAAATTTTTTTAACATTTATTCATTTTTGAGAGACAGAGCATGAGCAGGGGAGGGGAAGAAGGAGAGGGAGACACAGAATCCAAAGCAGGCTCCGGGCTCCGAGCTGTCAGCACAGAACCCGACGTGGGGCTCGAACTCACGGACCGGGAGATCACGACCTGAGCTGAAGTCGGACGCTCAACCGACTGAGCCACCCAGGCGCCCCTGTAACATATTTTTCAATATATTTACTTTCCTGTCCTTCTGTCCCGGTGGTTGAAGTTTACCCTGTTTACGTTGCTTGTTTTGTACTGACTGAAAATTCTTTGTAATGTTCTTCGCTGTCAGGACTTTTAATGGTCCTTCTTGGAGGCAGGACATGTGCTGGTCTCTCCCCTCGTGACACGGATTTGGGGCTTGTTTTCTTTCTGACAGTAGAGTCCGTCTACAAGATCTTTACTGGGAGCGTGTGGGCGCGATGCTGCTTGAGGTGTTGGAAGGTAGGGGTCGTGCGCTGTGCGCTGCCGTCGTGCCTTTTGCTTTCGGAGCCTGTCGCTCACAGAGCCCTCCGGGAGGAGTGCCACTTGCAGTCAGCCGCCGCACCGGGTTCCTGCCCGTGTGGCGGTGTCTCTGGCTTTTTCATCCATTTCCTTCGGTGTCTGCAGGGTGTTGACGGCCGCGCCCCGGGCAGTCCCGCAGCCTCTGCCGAGGCGAGGAGGCGGAAGACCGCATTCCAGGAGCTGCGTTTGAGTACCTAGTAGAGTCTGAGTTACGGAACCGGAGAGGGACTTCGACGGAGAGGCCTACTTTAGGCGGCTCCTTTTATTTACCGGACGTTCTTGCCTGGTTAGGACGAAGAAGTCACTGTCCTTGCATCAAGTGAGAAAGACAGAATTACGAAGATGACCGCCAAGCCCGTCTCATTCTCTGGCCGCCTCGGTGCCGCTCGGGCTGCGGTCTTCAAACACGGCGTAAACGGGCTTGCCGGTTTAGGTACCGTTTTCGTGTCTACGAGAAGTGATGAGGGAAGTCCGCAAATATCTTTGCACGGTGTCACATGCTTCCTGTGAAAACTGTGGTCCCCTTCGTGTTCAGCGGCAGACACAGATCTGACGCGTGCGGTTCGGTGTTTTGAGCCGCGTTTTTTTCCAGTTACCGTCTTCCTTTGTAAGAAGCAGTTCTGTGACCCCAGAAGATTCCCTCTTCTTTCTTTTCTGGTCAGTCCTGGCTCCCCAGAGGCAAACGGCGCTTCGTATTTGTCGCCTGAAATCAGTCTTTCCTCTTCTAGAGCTTCACAGAAATGTAGCCCTGTCATATGTAAGGTTGACTCTGCGTCTGGCTTCTTTTGTTTAACAGAACGTTTTGGAGACTCATCCAGGTAGTTGTGGTGTATGTCGGTAGTTCATCCCGTCTTGTGAGTGTACCATATTTGTTCATTCTCCCAATAATAAATAGATACTTGGGTTTCCTTGTTTTTTTAATCATGAGTAAAGTAATACGAAGAGTTTTTTACACATCTGCCAGTGGCTATATCTTTTCATGTTCCTTGGTGTTACCTAGGAATGGAATTACTGAGACAGGGTAGAGATATGTTTAATTCTAGAAGAGACCACCAAATGGTTTCGCGGAGTGGTTGTTTCATTTTGTACTCCCGGTGCTCGTGCCCGAGAGTCTCCGTTCTCCGTCACTTGGTCCTGTCTGCCTTCCGTTTGGTCCTTGGACTGGTTGTGTCATCATGACTTAAGTGTGTATTCCTTTGCTAACTAAGGATGTTGAGTGCCACTCCTTGTGCCTGTTGGACTTCTGTATCTTCTTTGTGTCTATTTTTAGTCTTTTAAAAACATGGATTGTCTTTTTAATTTTTGTCTCTCTACTCCACATGGAGAGTATATATCGTCTGTGCATACGTATGTGTTGTCTATATCTGCCTGCTCCACGTAGAACATTTATACACCTACTGTCTGTATGTTCTTGATAGATAGGTGTTTATATCCAGATAGACGTTTATGTGTATAGTGAATATTTTCTCTGAGACTGTGGCTTGTGTTACAATTTTCTTAAAGGTGCCTTGTCATGAGCAGAAAATTTAATTTTGACGAAGACCAGGTAATTCTGCGGCTCAAGAAATCTTTGTCTACCCCAGAGCTGCAAAGATACTAGCCTGTGTTTTCTTCTGGAGGCTCTGTAATGTTAGCTATTTATACTTTAGGTCTCTGATCTATCGCAACTGATACGTGTGTGTGTGTGTGTGTGTGTGTGTGTGTGTGTGTGTGTGAATGAGGCTCACTGTTTTCTGTATGTGCCCCTGATTGTTGCACCATTATTTGTTCCCACTGCATTGCCTTAGTGCTTGTATTGGGAATTAATCGACCATTTAAGTTTGTGTCTCTTTCTGGAACCTTTTTTATTCCCTTGCTGGTGTAATACTGTCTTGATTACTGTAGCATGAAGTCAGGTAGTGTAAATCCACCAGTTTTGTCTTCCTTTTCAAGATTGTTTTGGCTATTCTAGATCTTGTGGATTTCCATGTAAATTCTGTAACTGATTTGCCAATATCTATTAAAAGTCTGATTGGGATTTTGGTAGAGAATGCATTGTATCTTTCCATGGAATTGGGGGAAAACTAATATCTTAATAATCATGTTGCTATTAATTGACACACTTTAATTCTTCATTTCCGACCTGCCCTATTATGTCTTTGACCTCACTGGCCTCTAGTGCTATGTAGAGTAGAAATACTGGAGCCACTCATTCTTGCCAGGTTCTTGATGGCAGGGGAAGTGTTTGATGTCCCACGAAGTACGTAATACAAGCTCACTGAAGCTTTGTTTGGCTTGCTTTGTTTTCATCAGATTGAAGAAGCTCTTTTCTGTATCTAGTTTGCTGAGATTCTTTTAAACGTGAGACATGGGTGTTGGATTTTGTCGGTGCTTTTTCTGCATCTGTTGAGATACTCCTGTGGCTTTTATCCTTTCGTTTATTAATGTGAATTAAATTGACTTTTTAAAAAAACTATATTAACTATACTCCAGACTTTATTTCCATTACACACATTTTTAATTATTAATGACTTCTTTCCGTTCCGGGATCCAGTCCAGGGGACCACACTGTTGTGTCTCCTCTGGTCTGTGTTAGTTTGTCAGTCTTTCCTTGTGTTTCACAGCTTTAGACTTGTGTTTGTGACAGTCTAAAGAGGTGTCCTGGCCAGGTATCCTGTAGACTGTGTGCAGTCTGGGCCTGTCTTGTATTTTCCTCATGATTAGACTGGAGTTCAGGGATTTTGGAGAGAATATCACAGAGGTCCGATGCACACCACTGGGTACAGGACCTCCCTGGCAGTGTTAGCCTTGATCGTGTGGTCGGGTCAGGTTTGCCATTGTGGGTGGTAGGTCTGTAAAGTGCTGTCTTTCCTTTGCCCCGCTCTGTTCTTTGGAGGCAAGTCCCTAAGGGTGCGTGGTCGCCTGTCAAGGTGTGGGGAAGGCCTGAAGTTCCACCTCCGGAGGAGGGCTTGGGGCAGGGGGGCTATCTGCGGGGAATTTGGAATTCATCTCCAAGATGTGTTAATTGAGTGTTTTGAATGTTAAATCAGCCTTGTGCTTCTGGCTCTTGCTAAACCTCACTTGGTTCTGATGTATTTTCCTTTTTATATTTTGCTGGATTCCATGTGCTTTTATTGTTTTAAGGAATTTTGTGTCTGTATTTATGAAGGATATTGGTCTGTAATTTTCTTAATTTTTGCACAATTTGCTCCATCATTCCAACTTGTAAATTTTCACTGTTGGTAGAATTAGAATTTGTATTTGATTTGTATGTGTATTTCATGATATAATGAAGAATTATTCTCTATCAAATATTCTGTAAGCATTAAAAACTTTTGGGAAGTTTTTTTAAAACAGTGTTCTGTATACTTTTCTCCACACCCCCCCCCCAACTCCCAAGCCCCCCACCCCTGTTTCAGAGAACTGCCTGTTTTTTTCCCCTTGGGTTTGGGATTGAATACTGAATTTTCTTTCAAAACACTGAGAGATCACAGGTTCATTTCAGAATTAGCTGGAGAGCTTAAAAAATATGCAGGTCTGGGTCTTGCCAGAATTCGACTTTCTAATTGTTTATGTATACAGTTGACCCTTGAACAATGCTGGGGTTAGGGGTGCTCGTCCCCACTCAGTCAAAAATCTGCATATAACTTTTACTTTTGGATCCCCTAGAACTTAACTACCAAGCGCCTTACTGGTAACAGAAATAGTTGATTAGCACCTGTTTTATATGTTATGTGTATTATATGCTATAATAAATAATAAAGCAAGCTGGAGGAAAGAGATGTTATTAAGAACATCTTAAGGAGGGGCACCTGGGTCGCTCATTCGGTTAAACGCCTGACTCTTGATTTCAGCTCAGGTCTTCATCTCAAGGTTGTGAGTTCAAGCCTCGCGTTGGGCCATAAGGAAGATCTGTTTATAGTACTGTATTCATCCAATAAACCCACATATACGTGGACCTGTGCATTTCCCACCTGTGTGGTTCAAGGGACAGCGGAATGTGATCAGATTCTGACTTGTCTGTCTCTGAAGAGCTTTCACAGTGGTTTTAATGTGTGCCCTCTGCTAAGAGTCACAATTATGGCTTTCAGCTTTTCATCATAATTAAGTAGCTAAAATTAAACCTCTGAGTACTTTTGGCAGAGCCTAATAAGATCACAGATACACAATTATTTAACTTCTTGTACAATAAAATTTTAAGATAACTTGATTATTGTTTGTCACCCAACACCACCCTTCCTATGAATGGAATACTAGATATAGATAGTCCTTGTCAAAAACTGTCCAGAAAGTCAGCATTTTGGCAGATTGGTTATTTAATTCTGTAAATCATATGGCTAAAAGAGATGCTTTTTCCTTTTCTTTTTTTTTGAGCCCAGTATTTAGAGTAAGAGGCAGTAACCAGTGCCTGAAGGCACGAGTCCAGTTTAGTGAAGGTTGTCAAATGCACCGTAGTTGAGGCAGGCGAAGCCACTTCAGGGCTTGTGTAGTCCTTGATGTAGTGACCGGCTTAATTGGACACCTGTACCACAAGTTTGCGTTCTAGAAATTCCATTGCTCAGAAAACCAACTTAATGCTATGCTTCTGTAGTCCTGCCTTCCCTCCGTTTCTAACCATTGGCAACCAGTATAATGATTTCTCTTGGAGCACGTCCTGTGAGCGCACTTGTCGCAGTATATCTCGATTGGCCTCTCCCACCCCACACCCCTTTGCCACCTCACCCCAGGTGTCTATCAGTAGCTCATTCCTTGCTAGGGCTCAGGAGCATTGAATGGACCCGCTTTATGTGTCCATTCACTTACTGTTGATCCAGTTTTGCTGACCCAAAAGAGAGCTATAAATATTTTCCTACAGGTTTTTACATGCACATAAATGATCATTTCTCTTGGATAAATACCTGGGAATGCGAAATGCTGGGTCATAGACTCGATTTGCTGGTGGGTTTTAGGATTTGCTTCAAAGAAAGGCTTTTCCAGTCATCCTTGTTCTCTTGAGATTTCTTAGGTGGAGATTTGGATGCAGAATACCCTTTATTAGCTTCGTATTGTCAAGCTGTGCATTGAGCTGGTTGGAAGGTCTTTGAACTGAAATTACTGTTAATGGTTGAATTAGGAATGACTCTTGTAATAAATGGAATCTTTGCTTTATTGGCGGCCATTCCTTTCCCTCCTCTGTGGCCTGGCTACTCAAAAAGCATGGTCTGTGAAGCGTGTTGGCTTCACGTGGAGCATGTTAGAAATTCAGAGTCTCAGGCCCCCCTGTGGAGTCATAATCTGCATCAGAACCGGGTTCCTGGTGGTGGGTGTGGACGTGACATTTGAGAAGCACTGCTCTGGAGCATACAGACGAGGAGAAGAGCACTTTGTCCGTGAGCTTACCCTTGAGTGGAGCGGAGCGCCGCCCAGGCCCAGCCGGGCCCTTCGCAAGTGTTACTCCTTGGTTTCAGATATTCAGGAAGACGGGAATAATACCAAATATCAAACCGACAAAATACCAAGACTTTGGTGCTTTAAGATTCCGTGCTGTACTAAATGTCAGAGTACCAAAAGGTAGCGTCACTGTCATCAGGCTTAAAATATATAGTCATGCATTCGTCATTGTATCTTCAGGCATTTGAACTCCTGGAGGTGTGTAGAGACTTGCAGTATTCACAGCAGTGAGTACGTGCATTTGTAGTTGACTTTTTTTCATGGAAAATGTTGGGAAGAGAATATAAAACAGTTGTCTTTTGGGTTTATGTTAAATTTTTTCTTGAGCATTTTGTAATGAGGCAGTTCATTTTTGTTTCTGTTAAGAGTAGAGCACGTTTAAAATAACGAATCACGAGAATAGAGGGGCAAATTCTGTTTTCTTGTGTTTACAAAAAGAATTTGTGTGAACCTGGCACTCAATAAGTACCTGTCTTATTCTCTCCCAGTAGGTCACTGAGACCTAGTAAAAGGTCAAAAGTGATCAGTGGCATAAAAGGAACATTTGTGATAAAGGAAGAATTGTTGATGAAGAAATGACTTTCAGTTGGGACCGGATTAGGCAGTGTTTTTGTGGGAATACTGACATAATAAAAGAGGAGATAAAAGCTGGTTTCAGTGTGACTGGAAAGAAAAAAAAAGTCGTGTTGTTGCAGTAAACTCTGGGCCAGAGGCGGCGATGCAGACCCTGGATGGCGGAGTGAAGCGCTAGGGTGAGAGCGGGGCGGGGGGGGGGGGGGGGGAAGCAGGTGGAGGCTGGAAAAACTAAGCCACGTGACAGCAGGTTTGGAAATCGTGGCAGATGGGGTCAGGAGTCACCAGAAGCATCGAGCCTGTGCGACTGGAAAGGAGTGGGTTCTCCTGGAACGCAAGTTCCACAGGGGGACATGTGCCCAAAAGTCTTCACGCTCCAGTGTTGGTTTAAGGAATACGTGGACTTTTGCTGGCGTCTGGGCCAGACTCGAGGCCAGCAGGGACTTTTGAAATTCGCGAGTTTTCTCTCAGAAGTAGAAGTAACGGTATATGTAGGGTTTGTCTGTTAATTACAAGCAAGAATTGAACTCTTTCCAACGTGTTTTTTAATGTTTGAGATCATTTGTTTCTCGTATCGGTTTAGGGTTTCACACGGCCTTGTGACAGAACATTTTGCAGCATCTTTATATCTGAAATATAAAGGACCTTATATATATAAAATCAGGCTTCAGTGTTTAATTCAAAAGAATGTGAACTCAGTCTCCGTTTTTGTTTTGTGTGTCTGCATCGTAGGGAGGTATGGAGACTTTGGAACTACAGAAGGACGTAAAAGAAGAATCCGATGAGGAAGATGATGATGATGAAGAATCTGGACGATTGCGGTTCAAAACTGAAAGGAAAGAAGGAACAATTATTAGGCTCTCAGATGTCACTAGAGAGAGAAGGAACATTCCAGAAACTTTGGGTAACTTTTTTTGCCTGTCTCCCATCCTTCTTCACTCCCGTTTCAACTTCCTCCTTAGTACTATTATGATTAGCTAAATAGGTTCAAAAAATTTTTTCTTGACTTTATAGATTATTATGCATGGCCGTCCAGAGAGTGGACGGTCTGTGTGAGGTTAGAGCTGAGTTATGGTGCTGTAAAAGTCATTCTACAGAAATGACTGTTTTCTGGATTAAAAATGTTTGAATAAAATATTTGATTGCTTATTTTTTTAATAGCTTTTCTTTTGGAGTCGATGGCCTAGACCCACTCTCATGCATGTTACGCAGTTCCTGGCCGGCTCTGGGAAGGTGTGTGGGGACGGCCCTTTGACCCCTCTTGAGACCACGAGGTTGCTAGGGCTAATTCAGGACTAGACAGTTTGTATTTTGTACCTGTTAGTGTCATCATAACCATCTGTTTTTGTGTTTTCTTTTTCCGTCTGCCGCTCCTCTCCGTGTTTGAGGAGGTAAGATCGTTCGGACGTAGTCAGTTGAACAAACGCTGCTTTTGAAGGTGTGCGGCAGGCCGTTGCAGGCCAGCAGAGAGCCTTCATCAGCACTGACCCCACCCTACCCCACAACCGTTTTCTCCAGTGTCCATTGCAGAGAGAAAGCAGTGGTTCTCAGATTTGAGTGAGCAGCAGAGCCACCTAGAAGGCTTGTTAAGACACAGATTCCTAGACCTACTCCCAGCTCTTGCGATGCGGTAGGTTTCAGGGGTGTCCAAGAAAGTTGCATTTCTGCTGAGTTCCCAGGTGCTGCTGTGCCTGCTGTTCTCGAGCCCGGGTTTTGAGAACCACTGGGATTTTGTACCGAATTCCAGGAGGCAGGTGGGAGGGTGGAAGGACGGGGTTCACCTGCTTCCTGCTGTTGGTCAAAGTAAAAATCGGGAGACTAACCCCCAGTGACTACGTTTATTACTTCTTAAACCATTATCGGCCATTTTTTAGTTGGAAACACGAGCGTGTGTCCATGAGCGGCAGATGTGACTTGTGCACGAGGACACTGAGCTCCCGAGGCGTGCAGGTGACCAGCCGTGAGTGAGCCACTCTTGCCATGTTACCTCACTCGGTGAGCTCTGTGGAGAGCTTGCCCTAGACTCTTGGGCTCTCTACTTCTTTCCCCTCCCAGTTCCTGTACCTTTTGGCCCGGGAGTTCCCTGCCTTTTTCTCTAGTTATGCTATAAAGTTGCCAGTTTGTCTGAAGCAGGACAACATAAGTTTTCTAAGAAGGAAGGTCTGAAGTTGGCCTTGGGTGAAAGGAGATGAGCGGAAGTCTTAAAACAGAAGGGTGGGGGAGGAACACAGTGTATCCTTCAGCAGGAGGAATCGGTAATGTTACATCCCTGCCTGAACCTGATGTCTCTGGCCACCTCCCGGCCTCAGCCAGGGCCATCTCTCTGCATTGTACCTGCCCCGGGCACTGACCTCACATCTGGAGGGGTCCGGCCTGCTCGTGCTCACTCTCTGTGTCGCTTTAATTCCTCTGTCTCAGGACCTTTGCCTCGTTTTGCTGTTTTCAGGGTCATTTGTACCTCCTGAGAGATGGAGCCTGAAGGGGTTAGTGGTAGGCAAGCCGGGGACCTGAAATACGGCGGGAGAGAGTCTGGAGTCCTTGGAGGCAGAGGGGCCGTCAGCATAAACAGTGTAGACATTTAACTGTTTCTTTTAAACGTTAACAAATAAGGCTTAAGTATGTTTGTGCAAATTCGGCCAGGTACTACGGTAGGTGAAAATGGTGCTTAAATGCTCCATACTTGTGAGCCCTGCATAAGGAAGCTTAGTGTTTGAAACACGAGCTTTCTACTAACTCAGGCTTTTTCCCCCGAACCAAAGGGACTTTTCTGTCCATGTGAAGATTGGTTTTCTAAAACAGTGAGCTCTCATTACCTTGATCCCCCTCCTCCAACGAAAGGTTAATTTTGTACATAAGAAAATACTGATTGAGAAAGAGAAGCTGCTACAGTATTTGTGTTTTACCCATCAGTTTATCTGCGTGCTCCTGGTGAGAGAGACGTCAGGTTCAGGTTCTGTACAGAAATCCTTACATGTATTTGACTGTATAACGCTGTCCACCCACTCCTTGTAACGGAATTAAAATATCTTGCTACCAGAGTCCAGATGTTGTTTCCTATAATATGTATTTCTTGACAAATGGTGTCCTTTAACATTTTTAATACAAATAAAAATTATTTTGTGATATAATTGATTAATGTTGACAACACTCCACTCTTTAAAAAGAAGAATGAGATCGTCCTCTGGCCCCCCTGTTTCTGACCCTTTGGGCTGCATGTAGACAGCCAGTGCCTGCTAGAACCTAACAAGGTGCGGGTCTCCCTTAGTCTTTCCTGTGTTCACACAGGTAGAGCCGTCCCTAAATGAGGAAGAACTTAGATTCATATGTATGACAGTCTGGCAGCTATAGAACCTTGTGTGTAGTCATTGATGTGGATTTGGAATTCAGGTAGAGTTTGGGCTTTCGTGTAGGTTACGACCTTAAGTAAGGAGCTCAGCCAGCATTCTGGAAACTAAACCTTTTCTTAGTTTCCCCGAGGGTGGCACAAAGCTATGTGCTTAGCAGATAGATGTCACTCGTCACACACAGAGGATGCTGTAGGGTATGAGGGCCTCACTCACTTGTGAAACCCAGCTGAGCAGGGTTTCTAGAACAAACATATGTAAAGGACTGACAAATTTTGAATGGAAATGTCAAAGCCACTTCTGGACAGTGGGTGTCAGTGACTGGTTTTCCTAAAGCCTCAGCGCAGAGGTTCAGAGCAGTCAGGCCTTCGGCCTGACCGAGGTGGGCCTGAGATTCTCCTGGAAAGCAGGACAGCAGTGCCTGCAAGACAACATTTATTTTAGGCCTGCTTTTATCCATTAATCTAGGAGTAGGCATCTAGATTTGGCAATAGTCTAAGTTTCGCTGGCACACGTAATGTGTTAAATTACATTTTATTGCTTTAGTCTAAAGAACATTCTTATGTCCACATAATGTTCTCTTGAAATAAAGTCCGTAGTTAATTTTGCTTAAGGCAGAGGATCTGTGGGAAAGAGTATTTTCATCTAATAACAAACAGTCCAAGATTGATAGTGCAGGCAGGAGGGTACTTGATGGTCCTTGTATTACAAGCAAGGGTTTTACAAATTTCTTCGTTCAAGTTCTCTTGTAAAAAAAATTCAGACTATCATTTATTTCCATTTCGCCAAATAAGCTGTGTATTTTGCAAATATTGACTCGTTATGTATTAATCCAGCTGTTATAAAATTATTTGTACGCAGATGTTTTCCCTAAGCACATCTTAGGGCAATACAGTGTAAAACTTTGTTACATTGAACTCTATCTTTTCACTTTAGAATATGGACATAGTTCAGAAAACACTTAAGAGGAAATTAACATTTCAGTTGAAGTTACAAATGTAATTTCCATCCTGTCATATTTTGGTGACCTTTTGTGACAGCTTGTCTCAATTGGAGGAAAGCATTTTTACTTGCTGATTAAAGATGTCATTTGAAACCATTTTATTACTGGGGATAGTGAAATCAATCTTGACACTTAGAACCGCTAGAAAAATAATTGCTGATTCACCGCATAAAATGTGTATGTGAACCAGTCATGTAGTCAAGATTAGAATAAAAGTCTGTGCTTGTTAAGAAGAGATTAAATTTTCTTTTGAATGGGGTCTAGATTTATTTAAAGGGGAGGGGAATACCATAGAAACAATATCAAGAAAATGAAATGTGGCTTAAGAGATTTTGGAAGAGTTTGGAGATGATTATGGAATCTAAGATAGGAGCTAAAGCTGGTAACGTTTAAAATTTGTCCTTCACTCTGGAAGAAGGTGTAAGTAAGAATGCCCCTCGGGATTCAGTGAAACCTTTACAAGGTACACATTTGTTAACGTGAGATATCACAGTTTACATAGTATTTTAAAATAAAGGAACCGTATTTGAGTAAGTCGGCTTTTCTCCTTTAGGGATTTAGAATAAGGTGCCAGCTGAAGTTTCTTAGGGCCAGCGTCCATGTTTTTATATCCTTAAAGCAGTGGTCAGAGGTGAGGGGCTCCTGGGCATCCCACAGGTGTTTGCATTAATGGGTTTTTTTCTTCTGTGGCTCTGCTCTCATTTGATATAGCTTCCGTATCAGACAGCGTGGATGTAAGCCTTTTTTCACAGAGTAAAGGTCTCTTTAAATAAATCTGAAATGATCATACGAAATGAGTTTTCCACTGTATGAGATTAATTGTTTGATTTCCGAGTGATGCCGTTAATAGTTCCGCTTAAATCAGAACAAACAGGAATTTATTTGATTGATTGATTTTTTATCGATCTTGAGTCTGTGTGCCACGGTGCATTCATAATACCTGGGCTGGTCTCACTGAGAAATTGTATCGGGGCGGGCCTGGTGGGCCCAGGTCCTCCCCAGCGTTGTCTGCTGTCCGTGAAAGGGAAAGTGTCCACGGCAGTTTGAGGGCAGTGGTTAAACCGAACTTCAGGCCCTTCTTTTTAGCTTCCCTCTGCACCGTTTTGTGGTCTCCAACGAAAAGACTTGAACTTGGCGGAGGCTCCTTGTGTCTTCCTCCCCGGGAAAAGCATGTCCTCATTTAACGGGTGTCTCCCGGGCGCTGAACCCCGCCCGCTGCTGGTTTAGTTCCCTGCTGTGGGTGAGACCCTTGCTGTCTCGGGGTTTCCTTGTCCCGTGTGTCTTCCCTGTTTTCTCCCTGTGTATCGAGTTTAGGCCGTTTGAAGATTTCTAACACGTATGCATCTTTTCAAATAGAGCTTTCAGCCGAAGCCAAAGCCGCGTTGCTTGAGTTCGAAGAGAGAGAGCGACAGCATAAGCAGGGACGCTATGGCTCGAGGCGGGGAGGAAGGAGAGGAAGCTCTTTAGTGTGTCGTGGAATGGGAGACCAGAGGAGAGAGAGCAGTGAGCGTGCAAGAATAAAAGATCACAGACCTGCCCTGCTTCCGACGCAGCCTCCTGGCGTGGTAATTCTTAGTTTTCTTGTGATAGCCCAACACGTTAGAACAAATGAAAATGTGCCTTTGCGGCTTTCCTACTTTGTGTGTATCACCGAGTCTGAACTTAAAGTTTAATGCGGGGAATGACGGCGAAAGTTTCTTTACGGTATGCTCTCACCTGTGTCCTTATAAATTCCATCCTCCTGGTAGTCGGGCAGTGACAAATCACTCCGTACTTACGGAGGAAGAAGCAGTGAGAGGCTTATGTCCTCAAGGGACAGGAGCCCCAGAGGAGCCAGGCTTCCGTCCTCTCCCTGCTTGTCCTGAGTGCCCGCGCTCAAAACAGTGACCGTACGTGGAGAATCCAGGTAGCACTGTTCATTTTATAAAAGTGGCTTTTTCTTTATACCGTTTCCCATCGGTTTCTCCTCAAATCGGAGCAGATTCTCTTAGAGTAAGCGTCCTGTGCCATCCATACTCACATACTTGTAATTTCAGCTGAAGTTGAATTTCCCGTGCATTTCAAAGAGGCGATATCGCAGAGGTAAAGAAGGACGAAAGTGATTTTTATGTTCTTTTAGTTCGTTTTAGGATTTTATGGCTCTTTCCTTCAGAAGCCAGTCTCCAAGGACAAATTTGCTTAGTACAAGTATGTGTCCACTGTGTCTGCCACATGTCCCTCCTCCATTTTTGTCTGAATTTAGGGGAAAGCCACATTTTGCCTCTGTGTAGAACTGTTAAATGTTAGCATGCAGCCATTTGTGAAATGTAACAAGGGAGAAGAGGTAACTTAACTGTTTTTGCATGAGAATTTCCGTTTTGAGGTGCAAGAAGGGGAGAGAGGTAGGTGGGTTGATCACAGCATAAAGAAGCTGACGATGTTAATAACTGCTGTTTGCTCACACAACTGTTTTGTTCTTAAGCTTCTCCAATGGCAAAAAGGCTGGACTTGATTTCTTTTTCTTCCCCACCCCTTATCCTTGCCCCAGCCTCCACTTGCCATGTATTCAACAGCCAATTCAGTGATTTTGGCCTCCTTGGGGGAGAGGGGAACAGCCACACGGGAGATTTGTTTTTGTGTAGCTGTGTCTCTGCGATCCCGGAGAGGTAACTTCGCACCCACGGACAGGAGGCCTGCCCAGCCAGCATCCTTCGTCCTTCAGAGGGGCCGACCGAGCGGGGCTGGGAGCGCTTGCGCATCCCTAGCCGAGTGGAGGACGGACCGGGGCCCCTGCCAGGGGTGTCGTGTCCCCAGAGCTCTCGTGACCACGGAGAGCTCTGGAGCCCACTGGGAGCTGGGGACGGGCCTATGGCTGGCCCTGCTCGGCCTAATGGTGCTCTGGGCTGGAAGCTCTGTGCTCGCGTCTCCTGGTCACAGTGATGTGAAGTTTCCGTGTACTGGGAAGACCAGGGCTGTCGGGGATGAACTTGAGCTCGCTCCCACCTGCGACCACGAGCGCTTTTGACCCCGCTCACTCTCGTGCCCCAGAGCGGTCTGTCTGGACTCTTGTGGGAAGAATGAGTCAAAGGCTTGCTCGTGGCTTTGTGTCAGTCCGTCTCCTCCTAGGTCGGTCCCTTGCCGCCTGGACTCCGCTCTCCTCACTTCCTGACTGTGCTCTCAGAGTCACTGCTCCCCTGCGCCTCCTGGCTGCTGTGCCCTGGCACCTTGGGTGTCCGCAGCGAGCTCCTCCTCAGGGAGGAGCGCCTGAGGCTTGCGCTGTGCTCTCTCTCCTCCCCCCCTTCAGCTGTCCTCTCATCCGCCCTCCTTTTGGTCAGAGCTCTTGCTGGGCGGCGGCGTCCTTCCTGCCACCTGCCCTCTCTGTGCGCACCTGCGTCTCCCAAGCCCTCGCCTCTGGCGCGCTCCGAGCCCCTCCGTGCGCTTCCTGGCTCTGCCCCGTGCCCCTCCACGTGGGCGCCTCCCAGGCCCCCCGCTCCGCTCGATGAGAGCACGCCATTTCCTTCGCACCCCTTCATGCTCTTGAGTGAAGAAGGAGCCTGCACGGTGCCTGTCCTCTGTTCAGTTCAGATCTGACTCATGAGCCTCTGTCAGCATGCTCCTCGTGGGGATTCCCTGGTGGCTTGGATCCCTACTCATAGTGCAGGGGTGTGCACAGTACCCGGCGGCGTGAGGCCCGAGAGGGAGCACTTCTGGATGCCGGGAGCGCGGAGAGCCGAGGACCCAGGCTAGCCCTGGAATGTCTCTGGAAGAGTCCCCCCTGAGACCAAGGCCATATACGCTCTGGTTTCCGAATCCTCGTCGTTCCTCTGAAATGTGTCTTCCCTACTGCTCGTCAGACCCTGGCCTTTTCTTGGCATTCAGCTCCGGCCGTGGCCTGCTGAGTGGTCCGTCTGCTCTGTCCCACGTCCGTCCCACGTCCACCACGTCCCCATCTGTAATTCCCCATCCTGCACGTGGCGTGTGCCGCCATGCGTGTGGAGCTGGAGTTCACGGCCTCCACGGTGTGCGGCATGGCGGCCCGGTGCTCACAGGCAGGACCCGTGGACTCCGCTTGTCGGACCCCACTTCCGGCTCTGCTGCTCACCAGCTGCTTTGGAAGAGCACAGTGACGGGGATCCACTTGATGGCGACGTCGGGCATCGGCCGCTTACTTCATGTACCGACCTTTCGGTAGGCGCCGAAGACACGGTGTCGGCCCGGCGCTCGGCGGCCACGGCCGTGGTCGCTGGTTTCCTCCTCTCGTGACTGTCGGATGGAATCACCCCGAGATGCTTGACTGCCTCGAGCGTCTGTTTTCACGCCCCGGCCTTCCCCCGTCTTGGGTGTGCGTGGCTGCGGCCGCCCTGGTCTCCCGAGTTTCCCAGCAGGCGTGTCCGCGCCGCTGCTGCTTCCGGGTTGTTCCTCGAGTCCCCTGCCCGGCGCCCCTCCTTCCCTCCTTCCTTTCTGGTGCAGGTGCCACCTTCTCAGCTCTCCCCCGCCCCGCAGGGGAGTCAGGCTCTCGCTAGGCCTGTGTCCTCCCCGAGGGCAGCCCTCGTTTCTAGCTCGGTGTCTCACGCCCGACTTTCTTCTTCGCTCTCTGGGGACAGCGGCCTCACGGCCGCAGGGGCTGAGGGCGGCTTGGGCTCTGTGTGCCGCGTGGCGCTCACCTCCGGGCAGCGTCAGTGGCTGCACCGAAAGTTGTTCTTTTGGAATCCACGAGAGTCCCTTTGAGGCCGCCGCCGCCGCCGCCCTCCTCCGCGTGCCCGGGACGGATTCCCGTCGCGAGCGGCCCCCTCCCTGGGCCCGGGCGGCACGGCACGGCCCTGCTGCTTCCTACCGCCGTTAGCCGGGAAGCGCTGTGAGCCGTGACTCTCAGGCTGGGGTC